>NC_082714.1:109778295-111167452 GCF_030144855.1 Hypanus sabinus | reverse complement strand
TTGCTGCAAAGTCCTGTATGTGCGGCACGGGGTAGCGGTCTGGAGTTGTAGCCTCGTTCGGTCGGCAGTAGTTGCCGCATGGTCTCCAACCCCCAGCTACTTTGGGCACCATGTGCAGGGGGGAGGCCCATGGGCTGTCGGACTGCTGTTTGATCCCCAATTCCTCCATCCTCTTGAACTCCTCCTTCGCCAGGCGGAGCTTTTCTGGGGAGAGCCTTTGTGCGCGGGCGTGGAGGGGTGGTCCCTGGGTCGGAATGTGGTGCTGTACCCCGTGTCTGGGCATGGCTGCCGTGAACTGTGGTGTCAAAATCGATGGAAAGTCCACCAAGATTCTGGTGAAGTCGTTGTCGGACAGCGTGATGGAGTCCAGGTGTGGGGCTGACAACTTGGCTTCACCCAGGGAGAACGTCTGGAAAGTCTCGGCATGTACCAGTCTTTTCCCTTGCAAGTTGACCAGCAGGCTGTGAGTTTGCAAGAAGTCCGCCCCCAGGAGTGGTTGGGCCCTGGTGGCCAGTGTGAAGTCCCATGTGAACCGGCTGGCGCCGAACTGCAGCTGCACTGTTCGGGTGCCGTAGGTCCATATCGTGCTGCCATTTACAGCCCTCAGGGTGGGTCCTGGCTTCCTGCTGTAGGTGTCGTACCCCGTCGGGGGCAAGACGCTGATCTCTGCTCTGGTGTCGACCAAGAAGCGGCGTCCCGACTGTTTGTCCCAGAAGTACAAGAGGTTGTCCTGGTGGCCAGCTGCCATAGTCATTAGCTGCAGCTGGCCCTTGCAGGGCAGGTGACAACGGCGGGCTTTTGTGCCCCACCGCTGGTGGTAGAAACACCACTGTTCACTGTCCTCCTCACTCCTGCCTCTGTGTTGTGTGCACCCCTTTGTCGGGCCTGGTCTGGTCTGCTGTTGGGCGCGTGGCCTGGTAATCTGACCGATGGATGCCACGCTCTCCCTCTTGGCTTTCCACAGCACATCTGCCCGGGCTGCCATCTTCCGGGGGTCGCTGAAATCTGCGTCCCAGCAACAGATGTATGTCCTCGGACAGTTGCTCTAGGAACACTTGCTCGAACATGAGGCACGGCATGTGTCCGTCAGCCAGGGCCAGCATCTCGTTCATCAATGCTGACGGCAGTCTGTCTCCCAAACCGTCCAGGTGAAGCAGGCGGGCACCCCGCTTACGCTGTGAGAGGCCAAAGGTCCCAATGAGCAGCGCTTTGAATGCTTCATATTTGCCCTCTTCCAGGGGAAATCTGTAACCTGGGCAGCCGTCTCCTGGTCAAGGGTGCTCACCACGTGATAGTAACGCGTGGAATCAGAAGATATCTGCCGAATCTGGAACTGGGCTTCTGCTTGGCTAAACCACGCGTGGTTGCAGCTTCCAGAAAGTCGGCAGTTTTAGCGAAACTGCCTGAACAGATGAAGAGTCGGTCATCTTTGGTCCCAATCCCGTTTGGACCGTTTGGGTCACCAACGTAGAGATGTGCTACACACAGCATTGAAATAATGACACGCAGTCGATAAGTCGTTTTGAGACTAGTTTATTCAAACTTCGCGGCGCTGGCATTTAATCCCTAGCACCCGCCATCTCCGGGCAGAAATGACGTCAGAGGTGCATTACCGAAGTCTCTCCCCGCGCGCTGGCTATTTGTGAGCCGTTTCGCCTGCACAGAAAGTGGGTCGCCACAAGCCCTTATTTAGTGCCAAACTTAGACGTGACTATTTATGTGATTAAGACCTATTAGAGAAATGGAGGAGTTAGAAATTTCCAGAGCTTAGATGAGAGGTCCCCTACAGCAGAGTTCAGCTGACTTTCTGTTCTCTGTGGATTCGAATAGGGCTGTGGGGAGCGTTTGTTGACTTCACTTCTCCAGTGAGACTTGACTGCAGACTGATTTCAGCCGTTCCCAAATGTCAGATTAGTTGAATCCAAACAGAGTGAAAGCAGACTGAGGAGAGGCAGACGAATGGTACTAACTCTTAGAAGAAAATAATTTCTTCTGCTTTCAGAGCCATAACACTTTCATGTTCACGGCCAAATAGATTGGAAGCATTTGTCACAACTTCCGGCTCTTGTTGTTTAATTGTAAACACTAATGGGTTCAGGAAGTCAGCTTTGCAACACTGCTGGAGACAGATAAAACCTTGGATTCTGGGCAGAGGTCAACATTCAGAACGAGTGGCGATGTACAACAGCAATTGCTTGCATCAGTATATCCAGTGCAGTACTACATAGGCCACACTGTTGCCTCTCCCTTGTTTTTCCAAGTTGAAACTGTCGATATGAACCCTCTGACCCACTGCTTCTCCCCCCACCCCAGTAGCAAGTTCTGAATTCTCCTGGGCATGACGTTTCCTTTATTGGACAGCACGATAGTGTAGTAGTTAGCCAGCTGTAAGATTGGGGTTTGATTCCTGCTGCTGTCTGTAAGGAGTTTAAACTTTCTTCCTGTGACCCTGGGGGCTCCAGTTTCCACCCACAATTCAAAGATGTACAGATTAGGTAGGGTTAGTGAGTTGCGGACAGGCTACGATAGTACCAGAAGCACAGTGACACTCTAGATTTGATGAAAAATGGCACATTTCACTACGTTTTGATGTGCATGTGAGGGGGGAGAAAGCTATTCATCTCTTCAATTCTGGATCACTGCACATTCAAGCTCAAGTTTATTGTCATTCAGCTGTACATATGTAGGCCTGTGACTAGTGGAGTGCCACAGGGGTTGTTGCTGCTTGTCATCTATAATCAAAGATCTGGTTGATAATGCAGTTAACCAGGTCAGTGCACCAAGATTGGGGGTGTAGAGGACCGTGAGGAAGACTATTAGAACTAGATGGGAAAAAAAAGGGGTAGAAAAATGGCAAATGGAATTTAATGCAGACAAATGCGAGGTGTTACACTTTGGAAGGATCAACCAGGGAAGGTGCTACACAGTAAGTGGTAGGACACTGAGGAGTGTGGTCGAACAAATGCATCCGGGAACACTGGTCTATAATTCATTGCAAGTGGCATCGCAGGTAGATAGGGTCATAAAGAAAGCTTTTGGCACTTTAAACTTCATCGATCAAAGTATCGAGTACAAAGTATCAAAGTACAGGAATTGGGGTGTTGAAGTTGTATAAGGCATTAGTGAGGCCTAATTTAGAGTATAGTGGGCAGTTTTGGTCACCCACCTACCAGAAAGATGCAAACAAGGTTGAAAGGCTGTGGACAAAATTTACAAGGATGTTGCCGGGACTGGAGGTAGTCAGTTATAAGGAAAAATTGAATAGGTTAGAATTTTATTCCCTAGAACATAGGAAGATTGAGGGGAAATTTGATCGAGGTATACAAAATTGAGGGTTATAGATAGTATAAGTGGAAGCAGGTTTTTTCCACTGAGGTTGGGCAAGTCTACAGATAGGTCAGAGGTTAAGGGTGAAAGGTGAAGTGGTTAAGGGGATCATGAGGGGAAACCTCTTCACTCAGAGGGTGGTAAGGGCATGGGATGAGCTATCAACACACATGGTGGATGTGATTTAGATTTCAATGTTTGAGAAGTTCGGATAGGTATCAGGATGGGAGGGATGTGGAGAGCTATGGTCCATGTGCAGGTTGATGCTCACGCAGTTTGGACTGGGTGGGTTGAAGGGACAGTTTCTACACTAGTTTTCAGTGACTCTACGTATGGTGGTTGTCCCTCGTGGAAAAAGCCATTGTACTGGGGCAGTTCCACCCTTTCGACCTCAGAAGTCCAGGACCAGTGGTATGACCAAGCATCACAAACTGGGGTCTTCCTTGGTTACAGTGGATGACCATGACATCGTTTGTATCTTGTTGTGCCCTTCAATCTCCACGGAGCATTGCTATACCACCTTCATGTCCATTGGATCTCACTGTAGATCTCATCGCCCGGTCCGCCAGAGCTGACTTTGCGTGCCAGGGCAGACACATCCCTATCTCACTGGGATACTGACCGCCTACTGAGGCAGTGTACCAGAGTATGGCCGCTGTCACGTGTGATGTGAATAGCTACTTGGAGCCACAAGAGAGAGCTGAGCTGGGTGATGTCCGGGGACCAAAGGTGTGTAATCTGCCCCGAAATAGACAAAGCAAACCCCTTCACCAGAGGTGCTCCCCCTCCCTGATTACCCCATACATCCCACACATGTATCTAGCCAAACAAAACAATGTTCCTCAACGACCAAGGTGCAAATCACAGAAAGTATATCACATACAGCATATTAACACAATAAAGGGGTTCACGATTGCCTAACAGTTATCACAGCGCTATTTAGCTTGGCTGTCGGAGTTCAGAGTTCAATTCCAATCCGATCTGTAAGAAGTTTGTACATCCTTTGAGTACTTGGGTTTCCTGTGCTGATTTCCTCCCATATTCCAAAGACACACCAGTTAGTAGGTTAATTGGGCATAGTAAGTTGTCCTGTGATTAGGCTAGTGTTAAATAGGCAGCTTTCATGGTGGTGTAGATTGTATCTCTAAATAAGTAAATATAACAGATTTTTAAAAGGTATTCTGTTGACATAAAGTGCATATGCAACATATAGTTAAATATAGAACAGTATACTGCTACTGGCACTGTCATAGTTAATCTGCATTGAATGGTAGCAGGGGGTTCAAAAGTCTCACAGCCTGGTGGAAGAAGCTGTCACCCAGCTAACAGTCCTTGATCTTGTACTGAGGTGCCTTCTGCTGATGGTAGGAGGTCCAAGATTGTGAGCTGGATAGGAGAGCTACTGGTGTGCGTCATGGCTGGGGAGGAAGAGGGCGACCCCAATGATTCACTTAGTGGTCTTCACAATCTTGTGTCCACTCACAATTGAAACCCTTCTTCGTGTGACTTACAGAGCACGACTGAGGGAGGACTTTTTTTTTGATGCAATGCTAAGCTGAGATCCTCATTCAGATTAATGCAAAAGATTCCACCATGGAGTATGAATGCATCTTGGATCAGAATTACTCCTAATTGACAGAAGATCTGGAAACACTTTCAGTAATGCACTGGTTAGGGTACTTGCTTTGTACAAACGGGCTGCTACCTTTGTTTTAACATAATAGAGCATACTTTAACCAGGTGGAGTAGTATTATGCTCACTCCATCTGCTACAGACAGGATTTCCTGGTAGCCGATCATTTTAATTCCGATCCCCATTCCGACCTGTTGGTCCATGCCCTCCTCTACCACCTCAATGAGGCCACTCTCAGGTTGGAGGAGCAATACCTCATATTCCATCTGGGTAGCCTCCAACCTACAGCATGAACATCAGTTCCTCTAACTTCTGGTAATTTCTTCCCCCTCTCCTCTCTTTTCTCATTCCCCACTCTGCCTTTACTCTCCTCACCTACCTGTCACCACCTTCCTCCTCCCTTCTCTTTCCCCCATGGTCCACTCTCCTCTCCTATCAGATTCTTCTTCAGCTCTGCATTTCTCATCTATCACCCCCCATTTCTCACTTCATTCCCCCCCCACCTATCTTCCCCCTTTTGTGGCTTCACCTTTTAGCTTGTACTCCTTGCCCTTGCCCTTCCCCCACCTTGTGGCTTCTTCCCCTTTCCCAGTCCCGATGAATGGTCTCGGCCTAAAACATTGACTTTTTTTCTTTGCCATAGATGTGCTGAGTTCCTCCAGCCTATTGTGGGTGTTTCTGTACACCCCGAATGTTGAAAGAATTAGATAAGGTGGATGTGGAGAAGATGTTTCCTGTGGTGGGGGTTTTCAGAACTAGAGGCACAGCCTCAAAATCGAGGGGCGACCTTTTAGAACAGAGGTAAGGAGGAATTTTTTTTAGCTAGAGAGTAGTGAATCTGTGGAATGCACTGCCACAGACCATGGTGGAGGCCAAGTCCATGGGTATATTTAAAGCGGAAGTTGATAGTTTCCTGATTGGTCGGGGCATCAAAGGATATGGCGGGAAGGCAGGTGAATGGGGTTGAGTGGGATCCAGGATCAGCCTTGATGGAATGGCAGAGCAGACTCAATGGACTGAATGGGCTAATTCTGCTCCTATGCCTTACAGTCTTGTGCATTAATGAAGAGATCATTGGCCGAAATATTCTGTAGAAGTGCCAGACTCTACCTGTGAACACTTCCCTCACTGACATTGAATGGAAGAGGAGAGTGTTTTCTTCTGTTATCCCATTACACCATCAAATTCAGCAATGTTTGCTGGTAACAAACACGTGAAATTATTGGCTGCCTGTTGTACCTCCTAAATACATACAGTTCCACTGACCTCAGTGGAGTCAGTTCTTCCATTTCCCATCAGGTTTGATTCTCTGCACTGTACTGCAGAATGAAGCCCAGCATTGTGGTTTAACAAAACCGGAATTAACGTGGAGCTCTGAATAATATTAAAACCATGATATTCCTCTTTTATTTGTGTAATGAGCTATAAAGGACACTGCAGTATTGGCATTTTTCATATGATCTCCCATTCGCATACCTACATTCTCACATTCTAATTGGTAAAAAAAAAAATTCCATCAGTTGTTCCCACTGTATTGAATTCTTGTGCATAAACTAGAGTATATTTCTAATCTTTGTGTCCTGTGCAAGCTGAAATCTTACTTCTTCCAGAGGTGTATAAAGTTATAAGAGGCATGGATAGAGTGGACAACAATTCCTTTATCCATGAGACTTGGAAGCAGAATTAGGCCATTTGGCCAATTGATTCTTCTCTGCCATTCAATTGTGGCTGATTCATTAACCTTCTCACCCCCATTCTCCTGCCTTCTCCCCGTAACCTTTGATGTCCTTACTAATCAAGGACCTATCAACCTCCTCTTTAAATATAGCCAATGACTTGACCTACATCGGTGTCTGTCTTTTTTCCAGAGCAGCAATGGCTAGTACCAAAGGGTATCCTTTTAAGGTGAGTGGAGGAAACCTTAGGGAGGATGTTAGAGGTAGTTTTTTTTTACACAGAATGGTGGGTGTCTGGAATACACAGCTGGTGGAAGAGACTGATACATTAGGGACGTTTAAGAGACTCTTCGATTAGATAGGCAAATTTTGAAAGTATGTCACTTTTGAAAAAGAAAGAAGGGTTAGATTAAGGGATAGTTTAAAAGGTTGGCACAATGTTGTATGCTAAAGGTCCCATACTGTGCTGTACTGCTGTGTTGTACATGCATACGTTATATATACTGTGGTGAAGGTAGTGTTTGCTAACATTAGGAGCAATGTGTGTCAATACTTTCCAGGACCAAAGAATAACCCAAAAGCCAATGTATTGCAGATGGTGGCTATCCAACATGATAAGACAATAGACAATAGGTGCAGGAGTAGGCCATTCGGCCCTTTTAGCTAGCACCGCCATTCACTGTGATCATGGCTGATCACACACAATCAGTACCCTGTTCCTGCCCTCTCCCCATATCCCTTGACCCCACTATCTATAAGAGCTCTATCCAACTCTAAGGGTAAGTGGTGGAAAACCTCAAGTGATCAGTAGGTCAAGAGGACTGTGCAAAGCGAGGTAGGACTGCAAGAGTTCAAGATTGACAACCTCCATCCAGAACTGAAAAATATTCAAGGTTTAACAATATGCCCAAGAGAGTCCATGTAAAGGAGGGCCAAGAGAAAAGAGAAGAGCTGGTGCAGAGTGAAGGATAG
Organism: Hypanus sabinus; assembly: GCF_030144855.1. Classification (NCBI taxonomy): domain Eukaryota; kingdom Metazoa; phylum Chordata; class Chondrichthyes; order Myliobatiformes; family Dasyatidae; genus Hypanus; species Hypanus sabinus. Next base: position 111,159,844 of record NC_082714.1, on the reverse strand, counting down.
GAGTGAGTTAGAAGCAAGAATGAGGATAATATATTGTACTTATAGTGGCCTGTACAATACCAATTCCAACAAATTAGCATTGCATGTTGGCCACTCAGCCTCCTGCACTTAGTCCACCATTTAATAAGATCATGGCTGATCTCCACTTTCTACCAGCCATTGGTCATCTACTAACCTCTTGCTCTTCAAGAATATATCTACCTCTACCTTATTTATTCAAAAACTCTCCTTTGAGGGAGACAGTTTCAAAAACTCAATAATCTCCTTATAAAAATAAGAAATCTGATATATAGGGATGGCAAGGTGATTTGTTTTTCTTGTAGGGGCCCCTAGTTGCAAACTCTTTCCATATCCACTCAGCTGAGACCTGTTAGGGTCTACTATGTTTCAATCAAGGCTGCTGTCAGTCATCTAAAACTTGTCCAACTTTTCCACAGTTGCTGTTTGACTTGTGTACCTCCAGCAATTTGTTTTAAACTAGGTGTGTTAGAAGGGGTATAGATAGGGTAGATCCAAGCAGGCCTTTTCTATTAAGGTTTGGTGAGACTAGAGCTAGAGGATAGATAACTTAAGACTGAAAGGTGAAATGTTTAAGGGAACATGAGGGGGAACAACTTCACTCACGGTGCTGAGAGTATGGAATGAGCTGCCAGCGGAACAGCTGGAGGCTTCTTCTCTCAACATTTAAGAGAAGTTTGGTTAAGTACATGGATGGGATGGTTGTGGAGGTCTCTGGCCAAGATGTGGGTCGATGGGACAAGGCACAATGATAGGTCAGCATTGACTTGATGGGCCAAAGGACCTGTTTCAGTGCTGTAGTGATCTGTGACCCTATGACTACTGGGCAAAAAGTCCAAGCACGCAAACCATGAGTCCTAGCCCCAGCCCCAGGTGTAGTAGATCTTCTCTGAATTGTTTTAATTGCATTAGCATCCCTTTTTAAATAATGGGGAGGAATATGGCACAATACTCCAAAATGATCTCACCATTTTCCTTTAAAATTGCATTCCTGTGCTCATCTTCAATATCCCTAGCAATAAACAGTAACATTCAGTAGCTTTCCTTCTCAATCACTTGTTAGTCTTCTGCTAATCACGTATTGCCTATATTCTTGCATCTCAGAGCTCTGTAATCTCTCACTATTTGGACAATGTGCCTTCCGATAATAAATGGAACCATTTGATATTTATTCCCTCCTAAAATAGACCCTTTTACATTTTCCCATCTTGGTGGATTTGGTTCCTCACTTAACAAATATCTGTTGCTGTAGTTCATACTTGAAGAATGGATGTTAAATTCTCATTGAGATGAATGAAAGTTTTGGAGAGTCTCATGGGTAAAGGAGATGATGTTTTCTTTGACAGAGTTGTCTGGATCAAGCGTTGCAGTATCTATGAGTCTGAGCACTCAATGCTGAGATGGGAGGGAATTCATTCAGGAGGTTGTGAATCTTAGTATGGTCCACGATCCCTTGTCGGAAATCCCTGGGGCCAGTTGTATTTCGGAATTCAGAATTTTTCAGATTTCAGAATCCCTCCATATTGTTTCCGGGACCCCCCACCCCCACTGATACAAAAAAAAACCATGTATGCTCAAGTCCCTTATTTAACCTGTCTCGGTACAGGTGGACTTTAGGACAAGGCGGAGCTCTGGACCTACGCACATCCTCCCGTATACTTTAAATCATCTCTAGATTACTTATAATACCTAATACAATGTAAATGCTATGTAAATAGTTGTTATACTGTATTATTTAGGGAATAATGACAAGAGTAAAATGTTACTTCTAACAAAAACATGCAATAAAACTTAAAAATATACAGCTTCAAATGAATCGAATCAAACACGTGTTAAATGATTTACTGGGATAAATGTAGAATGTCACTGTCACTATAAAACTTCAGTAAGACGCTGCACAGACACACCACGATCAAGCTTCTACCATAACTCCACTTTCTTCGTTATTGATAATGATAGGACGCTTCCTTCTCTTTTTCTCATTGTTACCCATAGGGGTATCTGCAGCTCTTTTTGACATTTTCACAGTGAAATTAAACACAAAGTCAACAGTGAACACAAAATATCAGCAAACAGCAAATGCACGTGTAACCAGTACGAGCGCTGAGCCACAACTGACGTCTGGCGGCCTCTGCTCGTGCTGTCATGTCACACCTGAGTGACGTCAGCTGTTGGTGAAAAAAACTTCGCTTTACAGAGCTTTTTGGATTTCAGAATTTCGGATAAGGTATCGTGGACCTGTAATAGTGTGCTCAAAGTGCTGTGAAGGGTGTCACTCTCAAGATAAAGCTAGATATTTGGATATTAAGGGAATTAAGAGATGTGGGGTACTGAAGGAAAGGGACACCAAAGTAACAGATAATTAAATTATTGAGTAAATTGGCATAAGGGTCAAGTGGACTCGTCCTATTTTCTTATGAAGATACCAGATATTTGCTGGAAAAGACACAGAAGGCTATGATCCAAGTGCTAGTAAATAGGATTAATATAGATGGGGACACAGTGGTCAGCATGGGTGTTTTGGGCTGAAGAGTCTTTCTGTGCTGCATGACTATCTGCAATTGGGACAATGAAAAGCTTGTCTTTCATATTGTTCGTACAGGTCAAATCATTACAGAGTGCACTGAGGGTAGGGCAAGAGAACTCAGTTACAGAATGCAGAGTAAATTGGCACAGAAGTGCAATGCAGGTAAACAGTAAGGTACAAAATCATAATGATGTGGATTGTGAGGTCAGAAGTCCATTGTATCATTCTAGGGAACCATTCAGTAATTTCCTAATGAAGTAGAAGCTGTCCTTGAGCCTGGTGGTAAATGTTTTTTTGGATTTTTGTATGTTCTGCCCAGTGGAAGAGTGAATATTCAGAGTGGGTGGGGTCTTCCTATCACCTGCTTTGCTGAGGTAGCAGAAGGTGTAGACAGAATCAATGGAAAGAAAGGGGAGGGGAGCACCAGAGGGAGATGGAGAACAGGCAGAGTGATGGGCACAGAGAGAATAAAAAAGGGGAGGGGGAAAATAAATAAATCAGGGATTGGGTAAGAAGGGGAGGAGGGCATTACTCTGTCCGCCAGAGAAAGCGGGATCTCCCAGTGGCCATACATTTTAATTCCACATCCCATTCCCATTCTGATGTCTGTCCATGGCCTCCTCTACTGTCAAGATGAAGCCACACTCAGGTTGGAGGAACAACACCTTATATACCGTAGCCTCCAACCTGATGGCATGAACATTGACTTCACTAACCTCCGTTAATGCCCCCCTCCCCTTCTTACCCCATCCCTGATTTATTTATTTTCCCCCCTCCCCTTTTTGTTCTCTCTTTGCCCATCACTCTGCCTGTTCTCCATCTCCCTCTGGTGCTCCCCTCCCCCTTTCTTTCTCCCGAGGCCTCCCGTCCCATGATCCTTTCCCTTCTCCAGCTCTGTATCCCTTTTGCCAATCACATTTTCAGCTCTCAGCTTCACCCCACCCCCTCCGGTCTTCTCCTATCATTTCACAATTCCCCCTCCCCCTCCTACTTTCAAATCTCTTACTATCTTTCCTTTCAGTTAGTTCTGGCGAAGGGTCTCAGCCTGAAACATCGACTGTACTTCTTCCTATAGATGCTGCCTGGCCTGCTGCGTTCTACCAGCATTTTGTGTGTGTTGCAAGCTTTTAAGTACCTTAGTACATGTGACAATAATAAACCAATTTATCAGAAGGGAGGAACATGTGGAGATGCTAATAGAAATACAAGTGACCCAGGCTGTATATTGAATGGTACAATGAATTACTGTAGAATATGAGTGTACAGGTTTGCTCTTTTACTGTATGTCACTTGCACCTGAAATTTGCATGTTCATGGATTCAGGGAATAGTGCTTGCCTGGTGATAGCTGAAATATGGCTCAGACAGAAAAGTGTTTCTTGCATTAAGCTATTGAGATTTCTTGAGTGACCATAGTCAAGAAAATAGGACACTGTAATTGTTATATGGTCAGCATGGACTTGATGGGCCAAAGGGCCTGTTTTCTTGCTGAACAATTCTGTGTACTATGTTAGTATTACGAAATAACTTGGGATTCACACGAAGAATCCACACCATGTATGCAATTTCTCTCAAGAGGCGGATGTTCACTGTTGCTGAAAATCCAGGGTCTGTATTGACTGCTGAGAGTTCCCCAAGGTGATGACAGTGTATTGGACATGAGACTTGGGAGCAGAATTAGGCCATTTGGTTCATTGAATCTGTTCTGCCATTCCACTATGGCTGATTTATTTTCCCCCTCAACCCCGTTCTACTTCCTTCTCCCGCTTTGATGTCCTTGCTGATCGAAATCCTGCCAACCTCTGTTTTGAGTCTTGTTTTTAATTGGAATACATTAGGACCAGCTCATTTTGACTCGATTAAGCAGCTGCCCATTTAGCTTAAGTTTCATGAAAATAGTTAAAGGTACATTTTTTAAAAAAAGATGAATTGAGTAATGTTACGAAGGTGAAGCAACTCTGAGGGGCCGAAGGGTACAAAGTCACCCCCTCCTTTTTGAGAATCGCAAGATCGCTATTATTTCGGGTCTGAGACCCAGGAAATGAGAGAGATACACATCATGAGAGAGGGAGACACAGAATACACAAGGTTTGGAATGTCTCCTGGCCTCAGCGAAACGGAACCACTGATTACTGCCATTGTCTCTTGGAGAAGGAATTGGGTATTGAGGACTGTACTATTCATTGAAACCCCTCAGGGGACAACCAGAGTGGTCTGGTTGAGGGATTGCATCTTCCCAACCTGATTGATATCTGAGACCCTGTGAGTGAGGATAAAAGAGGGGTCTGGGGAAACACCCCTTAGACGCACCAGGAGAAACGCTAGAAATCCCATAACAGCGTTTTATAGCAAAAGCCGGTGGGAGCTCGTGTGTGTCCTCCCTTGCCTGGGTGGCGGGCTCATCGCGGAAGAACGGTTTAGCTAAAGGAGAGGTCACACTTGAACGGCCACGACAACAAAACACCTGACGGATCGAAATCATAAAAGGAAGGTTGGCAAACCCCTAGCAGTAAATGTTCCCATTCTCTCTCTCTCCAACAATTGCAACACAGCAACACCCAAAAGACGGCAGCTTGTGGAACTGCAGTGAACTTTATATTTCCATCGCACAATACATTATCCCCTGGACAACGATAGAGCTTATTTCTTATTGATTATTATTATACCCGCACTTTTAGGTTTAGTATTGACGACGTATATTATCTGTATATTTGCATTGATATTATTTTTACTAATAAATACTGTTATAAATAATATCATCAGACTTCAACGGACATCTCTATCTTTACTGGTAAGTGACCCAGTTATGGGGTTTGTAACAGTAACAAAGTGTGTATTTAAATGAACTACAGAACAAATTAGAACTATTAACAGTACTATAATACTGTATTAGTCCCTAATATTTATTAACAGATAAATTTATCCAGTGTACATAATGAACAACGTCAGTGCAGACACCTAGTGCAGATAATGGACTGCCTTCATACAATGCTATTGATGATTGCATCCTCCAAATCTTCAGTTTCTTTGGAACATTCAAGATGATTGTTGATACCTTCAAATTCTTCGTAGTCCCTCCTTGAAGTAGTGAATTCATTTTATTTTCACTCCTGGCCAGATCTGGCATCTCCTAAGCTTGAATGCTTGAAACTGCAGTGAGCAAAACAGTTCAGAATTGTCTTATGGCCTATTTCTCACCAACTAACAGTGCCAGAAGTCACTGCTTTTTGAACGTAAACACACGGCGGACAAGTGCACATGATTGACACTGTTAGAACCTGTTTGGCAACAGTCTCCTCCTCCAGTTGAGTGGCATTGTGTCCCTAATAAACGAAGGGAATCCTGGCAATTTTCTCAATTAGATTCCCGTTAATTGGGCCAGTGACTTGGTCTCCACAGCTGTCTGTTGAAATGAATTCTGCTGATTTCGCTGCCCGCTGACTAAATGGGGCCCAAAACTGCTCACCGCGCTCCAAGTGCAGTCTGACCAATGCCTTATAAAGCCTCAGCATTATATCTTTGCTTTTATATTTTAGTCCTCTCGAAATGAATGCATCCCCCAGTGGTTGTTTGCTTTGACAATCTTTGCCACTGGGCACATTGCTCTTTGGACAACTGCAGATGCTGTGGATCAAAGAATACATACACAACGCTGGAAGAACTCAGCAGGTCAGGCAGCATCCATGAGAAAAGAGTAGCCAACGTTTCGGGCCGAGACCCTTCATCAGGAAGGTTTAGAAATCCTATTTAGCTCTCCACTAACTGTTTCTCTAACAAAACCTCCAGATAATAAAGAATCCCTTTTTAGAAGCTCAGAAATGAGGCTCCTTCCTGCTGCTCAGCTTGAACTTCTTACACGTCTTGCACAGTGTGTTGCTGACATAAAGGCCCATAGTGTGTGAAGTGAAAATCAAGTGGGAATTGGTTGCGTCACTGTGTACCTCAGGTGCGTGCATCTGATGTGCCTCAAACTGCCCCATAAAATAGTACAAGCGCCCAAACGCGCAGGACAGTGTACAAAGGTAATACCAAGAAACAGCACTAGATAAAGGAATTCCAATGTTCTGCAACATGGCACCATAGCAGTTAATGTAACTCTGTTAACCGCACCAGCCACCCGGGTTCGATCCTGTTGCTATCTGTACGTTCTCTCCGGGTGCTCCGGTTTCTTCCCACATTCCAAAGACGTGGATTAATTGGTCACATGGTTGTAATGAGGCAGTGGGGGCTCATTGGACCAGAAGAACCTGTTACCGTGTTGTAGGTCAAAATAAATAAAATCCTGTTTAGCGACTGAGCACTGCTGAGGCCTGACATCCCTGTCGAACATAAACACAGTTACATGAAAGGAACTGCAAACTGCAGTGTGTGAATCTCTGTCTGGATGGAATAAGAAAGCCCACTATCAGGGGAAATCCAGACTTTGCATTGCATGCTAAAAGAGAAAGGAATGCTTTCCCCACTCTTTGAACAGAGCAGCTCTTTGAGAGTAAGTGAAGCTTTTTAATCCGGCCTGCAGAACTTGATGAAATTATATTAATAAACCTTTTTAACGTTTTTTCCCCGCAATTCTGGGGTTTTCCCAATAGATGACGCACTCTATATACATTGACCTTTGTTGAGGTGCTGCGTATTACTCCACATTTGCGCTTTACTCTGTGACCTTGTGGCGACCCATTTCCTGGCACATCCGAACCGGCTCACAATTAGATAGCCTGCGGGGATTTGCGAGCACAGAGCTTTGGAGCCTCTGCGCCACGGGGGGCAGGTTGAGGGAGGCTTAAAAGTGAGGCTGGGGATTTCGAATAAAGTTTTTTCCTTCGACTGCAGTTACCGACTCCGTGTCGTAATTTTAGCGCTGCGTGTAGCACACTGCTACAACCTCTCACCCCTTCTGTAAAGATGAGTGGAGCTAAGAAAAGAAAAGTGGATAGAGAATGTCGGGTGTTTAATAAGGAGTGGACAACTAAATATCTTTTTACCGAACACCGATCAACTGCTGTATGCCTGATATGCCAAGAGACTGTGGCGGTTTTTAAAGAATATAATATCCCATGATATTTTATTTTCTCTTATGAGGTGTATTACCAAAACACTCCGTCCATCTGCTCCTGGTCCGGCCCCTCTGTCAAATTTTAGAACCCTTTGTGGCCCACAAGTCAAAAAGTTTGCCCACCCCTGTTCTAACTCCTTAAACAAATTGTAATGTACGGTGCACAAACTTGGTATTACACAGAACACCTATACATGCTGATTGAGATAATAAGAGCACTGAAGATCAGTGTTTGAATATTGCAGTTAACATTTTAAAAAGTTAGTTTAAAAAAAACTTAAGCTCCCTTGCAACACTCACAAAATGCTGGAGGAACTCGGCTGGTCAGGCAGCAGTTAAGGAGAGGAATAAACAGTGGACGTTTAGGCCAGGACCCTTCTTCAGGACTTGAAAGGAAGGGGAATATGACAGAATATGGTGAGCATTTGGAGTGCAAGCTAGAAGGTGATAAGTAAATTCAGGTGGGTGGGGGAGGATGAATGAAGTAAGAAGCTGGGAGGTGATAGGTGAATTCAGGTGGGTGGGGGAGGATGAATGAAGTAAGAAGCTGGGAGGTGATAGGTGGAAAAGACAAAAGACTGGAGATGAAGCAATCTGATGGGGAAGTGTAGACCATGGACAAAAGGGTAGGAGGAGGGGTACCAGGGGAGCTGACAGGTGAGGAGAAGAGGTAAGAGGGCTTAAACTTGCTTTATTTTAATCTACATTTTTGTTAGTAAAGTATAATACTCAATCTCATGTTGCCCTTAATCATAGTATTATGTATTCCAGTAAAAAAGCGATCAGTGAGGTTAAACTGACAATGTTAGCAATACAACTGTACTATAAGACTTTAAATTAATTTTTATTTCTGCCATTACATTAATTCGGAAGAGGCTCACAAGAATTATCCTGGGAGCATTTAATAGCTTTGGGCCTGTACTCAATGGAGTATGGAAGAATGGTGGGCGGGGGGGGTCCTACCAAATATTGTAAAGCCTTGATAAAGTGGATATGGAGAGGATATTTCCAATATTGGGGTAGTCTAGGACTGGAGAGTACAACTTCAGAATAGAGGAGCATCCATTTAGAACAGAGATGAAGAGGAAATTCTTTAACCAGATAGTGATGAATCTGTGGAATTCATTGTAACAGATGGCTGTTGAGGTCAAAGTCATTAGCTATACTTAAATCAGACATTAGTAAAGTTCTTGATTTAGTAAGGGCATCAAAGTTTACTGAGAGAAGGCAGGAGAATGGAGTAGAAGGGGGAAATAAATTAGCTATGATGGAATGACGGAGCATACTAAATGGGCCAAGTGGCTTAATTTTGCTCCTACAGTAATCTCTTGTGTTCTATGTCTTTTCAAGAGTGGAGAATTTAAGGACAGGTTCGCACTTTCTGTTTCTATGTTTGAACCTTCTCTGGACCTTGTTCTGTGGATGTCAAGAAGGCAGACTAGGTAACCAGCTCCCAGGCTGTTGAAACTCTTTATCTGCTTTTAAGAGGCACTGGAATGGTTAGCTGCAATCATACGTAGAGATTTTCTGTATCTACTGGTACTGTGGCCTCAGTTCAAGAACGCAGTGAGTCAGCCTTTGAATCATCAGCAGACTGGAAGTTTTGGACACATTCAAAAGGCTTTCTGGACTGTTTGTGCTTCTTTAGTTTTGTTAGCTGGTGTCAATGTTGCAAAGCACAGCAGCCAATGGGTGTACAGCAAACACCCACAAACTGCAATGGGGCATTGTTTTCGATAAGTTTGGGTAGATGATATTGGTCAGAGCACTGGGAGTAACTTAGCAAAATAGTGCCATAGGCATTGTGTAGTACAGCTCCTGCCTAACAACTTCAGAGACCCAGCTTCAGTCCTGATCTCTGGTGTTGTCTGTGGACAGCTTATAAGTTCTCCCTGTGACAGGGTGAGTTTCCTCCTACAATAGTTGTAAACTGTCCCAAGAGTGGTGGAATCTAGGTGAAGGGGAGATGATTTGGAGAGAATGAAAAAAGAGAGAGCAAATAGTGGTTGGTGTGGTGCTAACGGGCTGAAGGACTCGTCTTCATGCTGTGCGAGTCTTATGAGATATGCCTCAATCTTTGGCTATACTCCAATGTGGTATTAAAGTTAATTCTGCATTTTTTTGTACTGGTGCTACTTTCCAAGTGAAGAATTGGGCAGAGATTCTGCTCTTGTAGATACTATAAAATATACCAAGAAATATACGTCCACGGACAGCTGAGAGTTAAGACCGTAAGACATGGGAGCAGAATTAGGCCATCAAGTCCATTCTATCATTTCATCATGGCTACTCCCAGATCCCATTCAACACCATACACGTGCCCTCTCACCATATCCCTTGATGCCCATCAACTTCCACTTAAAATATACCCACAGACTTGGCCCGCTGCAGTCTGTGGCAGAGCATTCTACAGGTTCACCACTCTTTGGCTAAAAAAAAATGCCTCCTTACTTCTGTTCAAAAAGGTCACCCCTCAATTTTTACCCCCACCAGAGGGAACATCCTCTCCACATCCTCCTCATCTAGTCCTTTCAACATTCAGTAGGCTTCAATGAGATCCCCACACATTCTTCTAAATTCCGTTGAGTATAGGCTCAAAGCTGCCAAATGCTCCTTGTATGTTAACCCCTTCGTTCCCAGAATCACTCTGGTGAACCTCCTCTGGACTCTGTCCGATGATGATACATCCTTTCTGAGATAGGGGCCCAAAACTGTTGACAGTACTCCAAGAGTATTGACTTGTGTCTTATAAAGCCTCAGCTTTATCTCCTTGTTTTTATACTCTACTCCCCTTGAAATATATGCCAACATTGCATTTGCCTTTACCACAGACTCAACTTGTGAATTAACCTTCTGGGAGTCTTGCACAAGGACGCTTAAATCCCTTTGCATCTGGCTAATATTTATCCTTTCATCAAAGATGTTGGTTGCACCTGTTATGATTGTGTTCACAAATCAAAACTTGAACTGCAAAGTACATTTGGAATTTCTTCAGATTGTAAAATGCTTGATAAAAAACAATGTTTCCTTTCTTTCACAGATGGTAATTGCCCAGGGAAGTACGTGATTGAGATGCTCCACTTTCAAATATTGTTAAGACATGCAACATACAATTCACCTCTTTTGTTTTGTAGAAAATCCCTTGGGTGAGCTTAAACACTGCAATCTGCTTACAAAGCACCTTCAGGAAAGTTGGAAGAAGGCCAAAGTGAAGTTTATTGAAGAGAAGTTGATTTTTGAGGTCACAAGCGCTAACGTCATCCAGGACTCGTCTTCCAAATATGTGGTGAGAGTTGTTTCTGTTGAACATAAGTGGATTGTACTGATTTCTGATTAGAGATTCCCTGCATGTGTGTGATTGAATTGTACTCTGAGCCCCGTGCAGCCAACTGCTAACTGACCCAACTGGGCAGACAGCTGAAACTGGGAAATCTACCCTAAACAACAATGTCAGACCCATCATAAGAGCAGGGTCTCCATTTATCTGAGTGCAGAAACGGTAAGAGTACAGGGGACTAAGTAAGATGGCACAGTAGCATAGTGCTTACTGCATTACTGTTATAGAGCCAACAGTCACTGATTGGGGATTCAATTCCACTGCTGTCTGTAAGGAGTTTGTACGGTGTGGGTTCCCTCCCACTTTCCAAAGGCATGCATACAGTTTAGGTTAGTGAATTGTGGGCATGTTGTGTTGGTGCCAGGCGTGTAGCGATGTCTACAGGCTGCCTTAGCACAATCCTCGCTGATTAGCTTTGACACGGAAACACATTTCACTGTATGTTTTAAGGTATTGATATACAGATGACAAATAAAACTAATCTTTATACTTTAAAAGATGCTGGATAATCTGCAGTTTTTAAAATCGCTGTCACAATTCCCCATAATTAATGTTCTGGGTGCAGATTGGTCAGAAACCCAGCTGGACTGATGAGTTAAGTGTTGTGTCTACCAAGTCAATTCAGAGAATTGTAAGATATCACTCACTCTCTGGTTCTTCAGCCCTTCCACCTTCTGCAATCCACATAGCAATCCTCTTTGTACTTCGATGAGTAAAGCAATAACAGTCAGCTGTCATTGATTCCATAATAGAAAATGCAGTTAGCCTGTCTAACAGCCCAGCTGCATTCAGTCACTACACACAGGTAGTGTTTCCCATCTACATAATGTTATTTCCTCCAAACTAATTTTACACCTCCCAGCACATGACTTGCAACAGTACGCACAAAATACCTGCAAGGGAACAAGTTATGATTGATAGTTCCAAATCTTTTAATGAATTAGATTCTCTAATGAAATCTAACTCCAGTCTTCATAAGGACATGTCTAAATTTGTATGTTCCTGGCATTGGATTTCTCTTGATTTCTAGCTTCTACAGAATCTCCTGCGTTTCTTTTAATGAATTGGTTACATGTGTTTTATCTGGTTTTGTCCTTTAGCTGTTTAGTATTTGCTTATTGTTTTGAAAAACAATCTCTTCAGTCTTTTAATGACTTGGAACAGGAAGATTATATTTTTAACCGGCTTGACAGTCGGCTAAAGCAGGGTAGTGGCTCAGTAGCACCCCTCACCCAACCACAGCAAAATGATGATACTTTCCCTTGCATCAGTTCCTTGGCCACAAAGGGACTGCAATTGAGTATTAGTTGGGACTTTACTGTAAGTTGATATTGGAGTTGCACTTGGTTATTTTGCCCCAGTCTTCGTGGTAAATATTATAAACCTATTTAAAGAAACAAGACAAGTTTAAGGGAGAAAGGAATAAAAGGTTATGTGGGGTGAGGAAGATGAATCAGAAAGGGGAGTTATGGCCTCTTAGTGTTGTAGAAACAAATCCTTGTAACTTTATTTCCTCTTCTGTCCGTCCAAAAAAGGACAACATCCCATATCTCCTGACTAAATCTGGAATAAAGCAAAGCAGTTCTGAAGAGGGCATCCTGTTGTTTTATTAGTTAATGAACCACACCCTTGACATTCACCACAAACCAGCCCTGGAGACGTACCATGCCTGGTAAATTGTGTAACACCAATCATTTTTGGAATTCCAGCTTTTGCAGCTGCTCTAACCTCCTCTGTTGCCAATGAAATGTAGCACACAATAAGACACCAACTTTTCCTTATAACTTCATTTTATTAATCATGATTTGTTCAAACAACTCGGATTCCCTTTGTAGCTGAAACAATAAATCTTTCATTTTACAATAGTTTACTGTGACAACCTTTAAAACTCGTTCCTTGTATTCAGATATTACCTGCTTTAAATGAACCTGGCTGGGGTTGCACTTGGGAAGTACCCCTCTGAGTCTCTAACTCAGGATCATCTTTATTGGTGGCTGTCTGGGTCACTGCCATCAGCCTTCCTATCAGATATCTTTTTCAACCCTTCTTCACATCACGCCTGGACATTTGTTTGATGCTGATGCCTTCAGTTTAATATCACTGTAGCCACCTGGTCTTCACATATCAATTCAGAACATTGAACTGAATGGCACTTTGAAGGCCCTTTGGCCCACAATGTTGTGCCAACTTAAATTTGCCAATTTGTCAGGCTGTCTCTTCCACAAGGTATTACTTCCCAGAACATCCCATTTGTTGGTTCTGTTCTGTTGGGAGTTCACGTTGGGATGAAGTGATCTCAGTGATGTTGATAATGTGACCCTCCCTTTAATGTGCTGTTTTGTTTTGATTCTCAGCATCTCCTCACAACCCCTTTGCTGCTAAAGGAACAATAGTTTGACTGGATGAATTCCATAACTTTTTATAGTGGAATTTTTTTTATCAGTTTGACAATTTGGCAGAAAATGAATTGGTCTGTGTCCATTGCCAGCAAGATCTGGATAACATTCATGCGTTGTTGAAAAGTGTCAAGTAGAATCACCGGTAGATAGGGTCGTAATGAGAGCTTTTGGTACATTGGTCTTCGTAAATCAGAGCAATCATTACAGAAGTTGGGTTGTTGAAGTTGTATAGGAGATTGGTGAGACCAAATTTGGAGTATTATGTGCAGTTCTAATCAACTGCCTACTGGAAACTTATCAATAGGCTTGAAAAATGCAGAGAAAATTTACAAAGATGTTGCCAGCACTTGAGGACCCAAGTTATAGGGCAAGGTTGAATAAGTTAGGATGTTATTCTCTGGAGAGCAGGAGAATGAGGGGTGAGCTTGTAGAGCTATACAAAATTATCAAGGGTATGGATGGAATGAATGTTTGCAGGCTTTCCCCCCCTCAGCTCGGGTGAGACTAAACTAGAGGCTGTGGGTTTAAGATGAAAGGTGAACTATTTGAGAGAAACTTCTTCACTGGGGGTGGTGTGAGTCTGGACAAGCTGCCAGTGTAAGTGGTATATGTGGGTTCAGTTGTAAATTTAAGGGAAGTCTGCATGGATTAAGGAGGTATGGAGAGCTATGGTCCAGGTGCAAGTAGATGGGGCAAGGCAGACCTGGCTAGCACATAGGGGTTGTTTCTATCACAAGAGCAGCAGATGCACATGAAAGCCATCTCCAGTAAGTTCTGTTCCAACGTCATTCTGACTTGGAAATATTTTGCTGATCCTTCGTGTTGAAATCCTGGAGCCAATAACACTACTGTTCAAAGTCCTTCCATGCATGGACTCCCACAGGATTATTAAAATAAACCATAAACAGATTTCCATAAACACAAGAGATTCTGCAGATGTTAGAAATCTTGAGCAAAGCACACAAAATGCTGGAGGAACTTGGCAGGCCATGAAGTATTTGCCTGAAACATCGACTGTTTATTCTCCTCTATAGATACTACCTGACTTGCTGAGTTCCTCCAGCATTTTGTGTGTGTTGCTCAGGATTTCCAGATTGGACATTTTCAATGAATTCTCCTCGTTTTTACCTTATTCATAGAAACAAATGGAAGATTTGCTACTTGCATTTTTTACAGAGGCTTTTAATTTCTGATCACATTTCTAAACATACTTGCTCTATAGCGTCCTCTGCTTGTTCCTCAATTGCAAAAACTAAAGACAGTCAGATCTGAGAAGTTCTTCTTGACTGTCCATAAGTCAAACTTTATTTGTAGACAACTTAATGATGTTTTCCAAACAAAGTATTTTGATTTATTTCTTGTTTTAAACAGAAGGGATGTCTTTACAAGAGAGTTTTAGAAATCTAGAGCTGCATGTATAAAACGCTGAAGACATGGTTGTGGGTAATGGAGCAAAAATGGTTGGGGTGAGAGGTCAGAGTTGGGCTAGGTTGTAGGTCTAGAGGGCAAGATACCCTTGTAAATTAATTTAAATAATCTGTTCTTTTGGTAGTTTTAACAAATTTTAAGTGATGCATGCTGAGAAATTCACTTGCATTTTTCAGTATCACACAATTTATTTCTCTGGTTTTGACAATGTAGTTAACTATTCCATTGGCTTTGTTAATTGATACTATAAAATTTTTGTGTATTGAATCTATTGAATCCTTGGTTTGCCTATTTTACCATCTTCCCTAATTGCCATTTACTTTTTTCCTTACAAGGAATATTTTGGCAACCTGTATTTTGGCAAACTCACATTCTGAAACTCCTGAACTAATTTCATCCACTGACTCTTATTTTATACCCTTTCTAAACTGTAATAATTTTCATTGGAATTTGTTCATCAAAGTTACCAATGTAAATTCAAATTAGTACCAGATCCATTTGAACACTGAGGCATTCCACTTAGCCCTGACCATGCCAGCCCAGAATTCCAAATCAAACATTTAAAAAATTACCATCACATTCTATTTCTCACCATTTTTTTAGTTGAACTAAATGTGCCTTAGGGATATTCTCAGTGGTGGAATGTATAATCTTTACTGTGGTTGATTTGGGTTTCACTTCCTCAAACTGGACAAAATTCTTATAAAGCATTTTTGCTAGTCGCCTGCTTATGCCTTGTAACTGATTCTACTATTTTGCATAGAATGGAAGTAAGACAAATTGATTTCTGATTTTAGATATTTCCTCTGACATTTCACAATTTCTATTTTGTCTAAAAGTGGAAGTGTTCAGATTGTCTGGATTGCACAAGCTCCTTTTTATTTCAGAACATAGAACAGTAAAGCACAGAACAGACCTTCTGGGTCAAGCAACACATACAAGATGCTGGAGGAACTCAGCAAGCCATGCAGCATCTATGGAAAAGTGTATTGTTGACGTTTCATGAGATTTAGAAAGGGGAGGGAGGTGTCGGAAATGGACACCCTGCCCTCAAATTTACATGGTCCATTTCCAATACCTCCCTCCCCTTTCTCGATCTCAACGTCTCTATCTCTGGAGACACCTTATCCACTGATGTCTATTATAAACCCACAGATTCTCACAGCTACCTGGACAATACCTCTTCCCATCCTATTACTTGTAAAAACGCCCTCCCCTTCTCTCAATTCCTCTGTCTCTGCTGCATCTGCTCTCAGGATGAGGCTTTTCATTCCAGAACTAAGGAGATAGCCTCCTTTTTCAAATAAAGGGGCTTCCCTTCCTCCACCATCAAAGCTGCCCTCAACCACATCTCTTCCATTTCACACACATCTGCTCTTACCCCATCCTCCCACCACCCTATTAGGAATAGGGTTCATCTTATCCTCACTTACCACCCCACCAGCCTCCACGTCCAGCACATAATTCTCCGAAACTTCAGCCATCTCCAACGGGATCCTACCACCAAGCGCATCTTTCCCTCTTTCCCCCAACCCCTCCACACTTCCTGCTTGCTGCAGGGATCGTTCCCTACATGACCCTCTGGTCCATTCATCCGGCCCCACTGATCTTCCTCCTGGCACTTTTCCTTGCAAGCAGAACTAGTGCTACACCTGCCCCTGCGCCTTCTTCCCCACTACCATTCAGAGCCCTAAACAGTCCTTCCAGGTGAGGTGACACTTCACCTGTGAGTCTGTTGGGGTCATACACCCCGTCTTTTGCTCCCGGTATGGCCTCCTGTATGTGGGTGAGACCTGACATAGATTGGGAGACCGCTTCGCTGAGCACCTACACTCCGTCCACCAGAAAAGTAGGATCTCCCAGTGGCCACCCATTTTAATACCACTTCCCATTCCCATTCCGATATGTTTATTCATGGCCTCCTCTGCTGTTGTGGTAAGGCCACACTTAGATTGGAGGAGCAACACTTTATATTCAGTCTGAGTAGCCTCCAACCTGATGATACGAACATCGATTTCTCAAACTTCCAGTAAAGCCCTAATTCCCATCCCCTTTTCCCCTCTCACCTTGTCTCCTTGCCCACCCATCAACTTCCTCTGGTGCTCCTCCCCCCACCCTTTCTTTCATGGTTTTCTCTTTCACCTATCTACTTCCAAGTGCTTTACTTCATCCCTCCCCCTTCAAGTTTCACCTATCACCTTGCAAAAAGCCTTACGATCTACTTGCTCTATGCCTCTTATCATCTTGTACATCTCTATCAAATCACCTCTCATCTCTCTTTGCTCCAAAGAGAAAAGCCCTAGCTTGCTCAGTCTTTCTTCATAAGACAATTTTGTAAGTTGAAAGGCTGACAGCACTCCAGAACCCATGTGTTTTTAATCACATTTGAAGTAAAATGTAATTGTATGTAAATGATAGGTACACGTAATGTCAGAGAAATGTATACAATATACATTCTGAAATTATTTTTCTTCACAAACATCCACGAAAACAGAGGAGTGCCCCAAAGAATAGATGACAGTTAAATGTTAGAACCCCAAAGCCCCCCAGCTCACCCCCTACACACCAGCACACCAGCAGCAAGGCAACAACCCCCCACCCCCACCAGCAAAAAGCATCAGTACCACCCCCCCCCCCAACCAAGCGTGCAGCATAGATCAATAAAGATACAGACTTGCAGTACGCCAGAAACAACACTTTCACGGGTTCTCGGGTTGAGATTCTAAATTGGAAAAAGGCCAATTTTGAGGATATCAGAAAGGATCTGGCAAGTGTGGATTGGAACAGGCTGTTTTCTGGCAAAGGTGTACTAGGTAAGTGGGAGGCCTTCAAAAGTGATATATTGAGAGCACAAAGCTTGTTTGTGCCTGTCAGAATAAAAGGCAAGAATAACAGGTTTAGGGAACCTTGGTTTTTGAGAAATACTGAGGCCCAGGTTAAGAGGGGGAGAAAAAGGAGGTGCATTGCAGATATAGGCAGGTAGGAACAAATGAGGTACAAATGAGGAACAAATAAGAAATACAAGAGAACACTTCAGTAGTGATATTGCACTCAAAGCGTCTACACTTTCATATTCATTCCTTTTCAATTTAAATGTAGCATTCCAGTATTACCTAGATGCCTCTTAACACCTTTTTTATTGGCTCTGGTTCAGGGCTGTAATCCACATTGTTCTATGGTTTTTGCCTCCCAGCCTTGTGTATTTGTTCCTTTCAACTCTGGTCCAAACCAGTCAAACTAGGTGACCCAGACACTTAGTCTAACAAGATTAAATTTTTTCCCTTTGGTAGGTTTGGTAATTTACATAATAAATAGCTACTTATCTGAAAATTGTCCCAGGTTTATCGGGTCATTATCTGAAGCTCTTTTTGATTAAATTGATAATCTAATCAATTGCTCTGATTAGATTATCTCAGAGCAGGAATAATTACACAGTCCACAAGATGGTGGGGCAGTGGGGGGAATTGAAAGGACAGTCTCAGAAAATGGATGTCTCCATTTCATTGTCCTTGGCCCATTCAGGTTCAATGTTTAAGGAGAACAACAGGGAAAATTGCTTCACTCAGCAAGTAGTAAAAGTGTGGAGCGAGCTGTCAGTGCAAGTGGTCGATTCAATTTCAACGTTTAATTGAAGTTTGGATAGGTACATGGATGAGAGGGTGCAGGTTGATGGGACTAAGCAGTTTAAGTGATTCAGTGTGAACTAAATGGGCCAAAGGGTCAAATGGGCCAAACTTGCTGTAGTTTTCTATGACTCTATGCTCGAGGAAATTAAATAGATTCCAACCTTATAATGAAAAAATGGACCTTTTCTACCCTTCTAAAATGCTGCACACCCAATTAAATGTTTCTGAGGTCAGGTCATGTTGCAGTGTAAACAGCAGCCAATTGACCAAAGCAAATAATCAATAATGCAATATTGACCAGATAATTTGATTTCAGTGTTGGTTGAGCAGTAACTATTGAGAACTTCTCTATGCTTCTTTAAGATAATACCAGAGGATCTTTTAAGCTTGTCAATAGGGTTTTAGTTTACCTTCATCGGAATAGTTCACTAAAGATGGCCCTCAGCCTTCTGATTAAGAAGCAGAATTGGTAGTCAAAGTAAATTTATTATCAAAGTACACGTATGTCACCATATACTACACTATGATTCATTTTCTTGCAGACAAGACAGTAGAATTTATGGTTAAAACTATACATGTACTGGTTTCCCCCGCTATCCGAAGGCAGAGCATTCCGATGAAACCGTTTGTAAACCGAAATGTTGTAAAGTGAAGAAGCAATTACCATTCATTTATATGGGAAAAATTTTTGAGCGTTCCCAGACCCAAAAAAATAACCTACCAAATCATACCAAATAACACATAAAACCTAAAATAACACTAACATATAGTAAAAGCAGGAATGATATGATAGATATACAGCCTATATAAAGTAGAAATATTGTACATACGGTGTAGTTTCACTTATCAAAATCGGGAAGACAGTGAGCCAAAATCAATTTGGAGAAAAAAATCAGCACGTACACGTATGCACACACAAGGCTCGCACAAGGCTTCACGGTCATGGTAGTCTTTCTCAGGGTAAACACACGTATAAAGCCACCGTCTTTTTTTTGTAAAAGCAAAAATCCTCTTTGGTTAGCGAAAACAGGTACTAATGTAGTTCTTTCATAATAGCGAGCTGTCATAAAGCAAACGTCCGTAAAACAGGGGCCATCTGCGCATGAAAACTGACAAATAACCAAAGTGCAAAAGGAAGCAAATTGTGCAAACCTATTGAATATTGAAAGGCCTGGATGTGGTGGATGTGGACAGGGTGTTTTCCATAGTGGGGGGTGGGGGTGGTCTAGGACCAGAACAGAAGAATACATCCCTTTAGAACAGGTGAGGAAGAATTTCTTTAGCCAGAGGGTGGAGAATTTGTAGAATTCATTGCCACAGACAGCTGTAGAGGCCAAGACACTGGGTATATTTAAAGCAGAAGTTAATAGGTTCCTGATTAGTAAGTACATCAAAGGTTACAGGGAGAAGGCAGGTGATTGGGGTTGAGGGAGATAATAAATCAGCCAAGGTGGAATATGAATATATAATACTAGAACCAGGGAACTGTGTTTAGTGGATCATATTCTTAGTGCTGACAGTTACTGCAAATATTGTATATTGTGTTCAAAAGTAAAGACTGCAACAAATGTTTTTGAATGAATAGTTTTTGATAAGTATTTTATCTCTTCCAAAGGCCTACACCATACACGTGATAAAGTCGGGATGTTTCGATGAAGATAAGGCTGTGATTGTTCGGCGTTACACCGATTTTGCAAAGTTGAACGAAACACTCCACAAGCATTTCAGAGAGGATATGGGGAAGGTCATCTTTCCGAAGAAGAAAATCCGGAAAAACTATACACATGAAACCATTGCAAAACGCAGTCGGGCTTTTGAACAATATCTCCAGCACATCCATTCAATTGCAGACATTCGCAGGTCCAAAATTTTTCTGGAATTCTTTTACCTTCGAGATTTAATAGTGGGTCAAGGATTATTACGGGGTGGCATGTGTGAGGATGCTATGGAGACATTAATCAACGCTCTGCACTTGCAGCAGAAGCTGTGCTCCTGTGACACAAGCCATTTACTCTTCACTCTGGCTTCTATTTGTGTGTGTTACCAAGAGCAAGATCACCTTGAGGAGGCCCAAGCTTACTGCGAGCGGGCCTTGCAAGCTATCGAAAACCAAGAAAATCATCTTTTACTTGTGCCTTTACTTCATTCCAATATCAGACTCTCCTGGAAAATAGCTAAAGACAAACGTCATTCGGAAGCAAGACTCCAACAGGTCCAAGAGTCTGGAGTCGATGTTTTAAACCAACCTACTCTCAAAGAACACCTTATTAAATATTTATTAGAATGAATTAGACACTATTCCATGAAGGGACAGGAAGAAAGGGTAAGCAAAAATAATAAAAATACATTTAACTGTAGTGCCTTTCATTACTTCAGGACACTTTAAAGCACTTTACAGACAATGAAAAACTTCTGAAAAGTAAAACACAAATGTTGACCAGCTAATACACTTTAACATGTTTAATTGTAGAATTAAACCAGGACAGAAGGGAACTCTTTGTCTTCAGTGAAATGGTGTAGAATATTTTACAGCACCAGAGAGAGCACATAGAGCCACACCATTACAGTTCATTGGTCTGGTTGGCAAATTCATCAACAGTTAGGAGGGTAAATCCAGAATCTACTAAACCTGTTGGGAAGGAAGTCAAGCAGGGGGTGGCTTTTCTCCCCCCCCCCCCCCCCATTTGTTCATTAAGTACAGATCTTTTGTTACGAACTTTTAGATGAAGAAAATTGTATTTTACTTTAGCAGGGACAACAAGTCAAGGGACAATAGAGCCAAAGATACCAGGAGATAATTAAATTCTGTGGAATATAAGAATCAGAACTATGGTTGGGATATTGCTTAAGTGAGTAACAAATTCTGTCTTGGCTGAGAAATTTGGAATTGGCTTGAGAATGAATGAACTGATTTCCAGAACCCTAGGTAATTGTTTCCTGATATCATATCTAAGCATGAATTTTAAGTTTATATTATTTTATAGATTTACCTTCAGAAAGCACTTCAATCTAGCCAATCACATCTTATAATACTTTTCTTCTTGTAACAAGTCAAAGCATGTTGGATGATGGATTAGCCCATTGTTCAAAACTGTGACCAACAGAAGATTCATAATCATAGATGATTGCTTTCTCAGTGTGAGTACCTGTAGTATCCTTGTCAGAAAATTTTAGAAAATTCGTTTCTGAATGAAACAAATTAGAGTTTGCATGGACCCAAAGCTGCCAAACTACTAATTTTCTGTTTTGGGTTTTTATGTGATTTCTTAATTGAGGGAGTATATTGTCCTGCTCAGGATAGAGTTAATGCACACCTTCAGTGAAGACTGTTCTTAACAACAACACTGCAACAGATTATAAAATTATGTGGAGCAGTCACAACAGGAGGTGATTCATATTTTTTGGTATAATGATTATGTAGCCATAGCTACTGAAGCTGTTCCCAGTACATTCAATTTAAAATTGTGAGCAAAGGACAAATTTCTTCCCTGTAATTGTTGTAATTCTACCATGTCAAACAAAAGTACAAACCTCAGAGATTTATTACTTACCTCTAGAGGTGGAGATAAATTATACAATTCCATTATTCAAAGATTGACCAAAGTGGTGTTCTTTCAATTATTGTTTATCTGTCAATCAAGAAAAGTTTGATTTGTTCACATGTTATCTTTTTGGCATCTTGCTGTTATAAATTCTTATACATTTTCCTAAAATTACAAAATGTTTTACACTTGGAATGCAAATTGCATTATGTAAATGAAGGTTCCTTCTAAACACATACTCTTTAGGTAATTTGTGACTAACTTCCAACATTATCTGAATAACATTTTAAAGAGGATTATAATTTTAAAATGGTGTAGCAATATCTCATGAGAATACATTTTTCTGACTTTTTGAAGAACATATGGTTAGACATTTAAATAGAGTACAGAGGCAGATTTTAAATCTTTTACAAAAAAGATTGCAAAATATATTTTGAATATTGGATCTCAATATTGAATAATCTTGTTTTAAACACTTATGTGAACTGTAATTGACAAGTTATGAAATAAAATGAATTCATGTGATCTTAACAAAATGCCTGAAAAACTTGAGTGCAAGCAGTGATCCAACATACTTACCTGTACGTGCCTCAAAAAATGAGCAAATCTTGATTTATCTGAGTGTTTAAACAATTTTCTAGGACTAAATACCATGATATTGTGCACAATAGCAATGGTATTTTAAAAGTGTAATTGTGTTGGTAACACATTTCCTAAAATTAAAAGGTCTTCAGTGCATGTCATATACAGAGTCCACTGTACATGTGCGGTAAAATCAGATAGTGCAAGTGACATTGAAATAAGTATTCTTTTGCTTTCTTATTCCACATACATTCAGGTTCTCTGCATTTAGCAGCTTTTAGCTGCTCATCAGTCTTGACCAGATTTCCCCAACTTACTACTGAAAAGCATCTCCATAATGTGAACGCTCCCTCCACCATACTTTACCATAAAATGGTGTCACCTCATGCTGAGACCAGAAAAGTTCCACTTTAGTCTCATCTGACTATAAGACCTTCTTTCCCATCTTTACAGTATCTTCTAAGACTCAAGTGATGTTTTGCAAAGTCTTTACCTTAAGAGCATAGGACATTGGAACAAATTAGGCCATTTGACCCATCGAATCTGCACTATCATTTCATCATGGCTGATCTATTTCCCTCTCAATCCCATTTTCCTGCCTTCTCCCCCAAACCTTTCATACCTTGACTAATCAAGAACCAATCAACCTCTGCATTAAATACGCCCAATGACCTGGCCTCCACAGCCGCATGTGGTAACAAATTCCACAGATTCACCACCCTCTCTAAATAAATTCCTCCTTATCTCTTTTCAAAATGGATGGCCCTCTATGCTGAGGCTATGTCCTCTGATCCTAGACTTCCCCAGCATTGGAAACATCTTCTCCATATCCAGTCTATCTAGGCCTTTCAATATTTCAATAAGATCCCCCTCTTCTCCTAATTTCCAGCAAGTACAGGCCCAGAGCTATTAATCACTTCTCATATGATAAGGCTTTCATTCCTGGAATCAATTTTGGGAATTTCTATGACCACTGTCCAATAATGAGCACATCTATTGTTAAGGAACCCCAAAACTGCTCCCAATACTCCAAATGAGGTCTGCCCCTTGACTGCCTTGTTTTCATATTCGAGTCATCTTGAAATTAATGCTAACATTGCATTTGCCTTCCTCAGCACTGCTCAACCTGCAAATTAACCTTTAGGGAATCCTGCATAAATGTCCTTTGTATTTTGGATTTTTAAATTTTCTCTCCATTTAGAAAATAGATTATGCTCTTTATTCCTTCTACCAAAGTGCAGGACCATACACTTCCAAACACTATTCCATTTTCCACTTCTCTGCCCATTCTCCTCATCTGTTTATGCCCTTCTATGGCCTCCCTGTTCCTCACAGCCTGCCCCCCCCCCACTTATCTTGTATCATCAATTCTGTCATCCAAAGCATTGACCCTACAGTGTAAAAAGCAGTCCCAACTAAGACTCTGTGGAACACCAGTAGTCACTGGCAGCCAGTCAGAAAAGGTTCTCTATTCTCATACTCACTTCCTGTCAATGTGTCAGTGCTCTATCCATGTTAGCATTTTTTCCCCTGTAATACCATGAGTTCTTGTTAAGCAGCCTCAGGTGAAGCACCTTGTCAAAAGCTTTCTGAAAATCCATGTGAACAATATCCACTGACTCTCCTTTGTCTAACCTGCTTTTTATTTCCTCAAAGAATTTTAACAGATTTGTCAGGTGCAAGATTTTCCCTTAAGGAAATTCCCATGCTGATTTTGGCCTATTTATCATGTACCTCCATTTCCCTCTAAACCACATCCTTAACGATCGACTCTTCAAACATTTAATATGCCTTCATGTAGAAGTCCTAAAGTCAGAAAACTGATACTTACACCGAACAAAAATAATAAAATATATAATATTTTTATGAATTCTGGTGAGTTTGGAAGCAGTTGTTTTTGCTGTTTATTTCCATAGTTTGGCAAATTGGTGACAAGGATGTAGTTAGTGGATAAGAAGACAAAGGGGAATAATGAATCATCATTGTCTTATTAAAACTATTCTTTAAAATATACAAAAAATATTAAAATAGTTAAGTAGTTTTAGTTTAATAGCATCCACAATCTTGTAATTTAGAAGTTAGCTTTAAAACAGAAGCAGTGCTCTTGGCTCCAAGAATGTATCATGTTCTATTTAATTTGTTTATATATTTTACTTACATTTTTCAGAGTTTATGCTGAAAGCAGATACTGTAGTAGTGTGGCGCATGGCCAAGTGGTTAAGGCATTGGATTAGCAATCTGAAGGTCGTGAGTTTGAGCCCCAGCCGAGGCAGTATGTCGTGTCCTTGAGCAAGGCACTGAACCACACATTGCTCGAGTCCACCCAGCTGACAATGGTTACCAGCAAAACGCTGGGGGTTAACCTCTCAATAGACTGGCATCCTATCCGGGGGGGGGGGGGGGGGGGAAAGAGTCTTCATGCCATGAAAACTGGCATAAGCACCGGCCCGATGAGCCTATAAGGCTCGGGACAGACTTCTGACTTTTTAAGTTACTGTAGTAATAGTCAATTAGCAATGAACTATTAGCAATAGTCTATTAGAAACTGGGTATATTTTGAACACAAATCCTGCAGTACTAATCATTTACAAAAGCAGTAAAACCATAAAAGCAATTAAGGGCACAGATTGAAGAGAATTTTTTCTTGCATTTGGATACTTTGTATTCCTTCAATAGCCAAATCATTTAACAAGACTAAGTCACTACATATTTGAATTTTATTAAAGAAAAATGTATTTCACAATTAATATACATGTCTCCAAATTAAAACAAATGGGTAATATTCCTAAAGAGACCTGCATTAAGCAGATTAAATTCTATAGAGAAGATTCAGTCTGGTATTTAGTACTGAGAGTGGTGGAGCTGGAGGAAGAGTCATGCTCACCAGTAGGTTTTATCACAGATCTGTTCATTGATTAATGACTGCTGGTCAGTTTCAGAGTGGGTGCAGTTCATTGACTTGGTTCTGCTCTTCCAGTCTGTCAGAGGGGGAGCTTGCTGCTCTCTACACTGTGTCATTATTGCCAAGTAGCCCAATGATATGTAGTCTTTCACTCAAGAGGCAGCAAATCAATGCAGGTGGTGACATACTGCTTAATCCAGTCCAGTCATATCACAAGAAGTGAAATAAATGGATTCCTCTCCCTTCACTGTACACAGTTAGTGAAGAATGCAGTTGAATGAAACACAAGTAAAAAATGCTAAATGCTGGAAAAACTCAGTCCACCAACCAGCATCTACGGAAAGAAAAGCAGTTAGTTTCAGGTCAGGAATTATTTATCAGAACTTGGAACAATAACAAGTTAGTTCTAGAACGTGATAACCAATAGCACTTACATTCATTGTGATGAATTGCTTTGAGAACATAAGAAATAGGAGCAGGAATAGGCCATCTGTCCCATCAAGCCTGCCCTGCCATTCAACAAGATCATGGCTGATCTGTCCATAAACTCAGCTCTATCTACCTGCATTTTCCCTATAACCCTTAATTCCCTTGCTATGTAAAAACATATGTTTCTTACATATATTTAGTGAGGAAACCTCAACTGCTTCCCTAGGCAGAGAATTCCACAGATTCACCACTCTCTGAGGGAAACAATTTCTCCTCATCTCCATCTTAAATCATCTTCCCTGAATCTTGAGGCAATGTCCCCTAGTTCTACTCTCACCTACCAATGGAAACAACTTTCCTACTTCTATCTTGTGTGTCCCTTTCAAAATTTTGTATCTCTCTATAAGATCCCCTCTCATTCTTCTGAACTCCAGAGAGTATAGTCCCAGGCATCTCAATCTCTCCTCATAGATTAACTGCTTCATCCCTGGAATTAACCTGGTGAACCTCCTCTGCACTGCCTCCAAAGCTATTATATCCTTCCTCAAGTATGGAGAGATTGGTGATGAAACATGTATAGTTTGTATATTCTCCCTGTAACCATGGGGGTTTCCTCCTGTGGGTTAATTGGTCACAAGGGTATAATTGGGCATTGTGGACTCATTGAGCTGGAAGGGCCTGTTACTGGGCTGTATCTCTAAATAAAATAAAAGTGTCAACTCCTGGCTGAGGAGTGACTTGGATTGACTCCAATTTGCCTGCCATCGCAACAGGTCAAAAGCAGATGCCATTTCATTGGTTCTTCACTCAACACTGAAACATCTGTACAGTGGATTCATACATCAGGATGCTCTTCATTGACAACTCCACATTCAATATTATCATCCCTTAAAGCTATTAAATAAGTTCCAAGCCCTTGACCTCAGTACCTCCTTGTGCAGCTGGAGCCTCAATTTCCTCACTTGCAGACCCCAGTCAGTTCAGTGGCAACATCATCTCCTTCACAATCATCACAGTTCCCCACTCTACTCATTTTACACTTATGACAGTGAGGCTAAGCACAACTCCAATGCCATATTTAAGTTTGCTGATGATACCACTGATGTTGGTCAAATCAAAGATGGTGACAAATCAGCATATAGGAGGCAGATTGAAAATCTGGTTGAAAGGTGCCACAACAACAACCTCTCTCTCAATGTCAGCAAGACTGTGAAGTTCAACAGTCTCGCCATCTGGGCCATGCCTGATTATGCAAATAGAAGAAATGAGGGTAAAAAGGATGGGAGGCAAAAATGGTGTGTCACAGAACATGGAACAGTGCAGCACAGGAACCATCCCTATGGTCCAAAATATCTGTGCCAACCATGATGCCTATTTAAACTACACATCTGCCTGTATGTGGTCTATATCACTCAATTCCCTCCCTGTCTGTCTAAATGCTTCTTAAATATTGCTTTTGTTTCTGCTTCCATCACTTGCCTTGGCAGTGTGTTCCAGGCGCCTACCACTCTGGGCAACAAAAAAGACTTGCCATTTAAATCTCCCTTAAACTCTCCCACCTTGCTTTTGATGCACCATCAATAACTCACACTGAGACGTAAGGCGAGATATCGGCTTTTATTGACTGGAAGAAGGAACCAGGAGTGAGTGTCCATCATACTATGTCCTGGAGACTGAGGCCGAGCGTCGGGCCTCAGATCGCCTTTATACAGGGGCCTGTGGGAGGAGCCACAGGAGCAGTCAGCAGGGGGCGTGTCCAGACAGGCATAGTTCACCACAGCTTTAAAACTGTGCTCTCCAGTATTTGCATTTCCATAGGGTTGAGAGGGATAATAAATTGGCCATGACTGAATGGCCTAATTATGCTTCTATGTCTAAAGAAAAAAGACACCACTAAACCTCTCTATAGCTCTCAGACTTTTAATGTATTTCTATCAGGTTGCCTCTGAAAGAAAATAATATTAGTCCGTTTAACCTTTGCTTATAGCTAATACCCATCGAATCCAGGCAGCATCCTAGTGAACCTTTCCAAAGCCCCCATATTCTTCCTGTAAAGGGGCAAACAGAACTGTAACCAGTACTTCAAACATGGCCTAAACGAAGTTTTATACAGCTGCAACATGACTTCCTTATTCTTAACTCTAACTCCAATCAATGAATGCAAGTACACTTCATTTTAACAGTGCGAGAGACTAGGATTAGGATAGTAAAATAAAAGTGGCAGACAACTGAAAGTTTAAGGTCATTCCCACAAAGAGATCACTCAATTTGTGTTTGTTTCTCTGATGTTTCGTAATGCATTCAGTTTAGTCAAACTGTACTCTGGGTGAAGAAATCTCATCTCAGTCCTTGAAAAGCTGACCTCATTATTCTGAGACTGACTATGATTCCAAACAACCCTGCTGGAAGTACCTCATTTTAACAGAACCTAATTACCTCATCAAGTACCTCATTTTACCTCATTGCAACACAGAAAATGCTGGAGAAACTCAGTGAGTCAGACAGCATCTGAGGGAAATAAACAATCAACATTTCAAGTCAAGACCCTTCATCAGGACTGGAAAAGGAACGCAGAAAAAGCCACAATAAGAATGTAGGTTGTAAGAACAAGATTCAGAGTATGCACAGATAATGCTGGAGGAGCTCAGCAAGTCAGGCAGGGTCTATGGAGAAGGTGTCCTGATGCCCAATGTTTATTGTCTATTCTTGACTTGCTGTGCTCCTCCAACATTTTGTCTGTGTTAGCCAGAATAAAAAGGTGGGGGAGGGTGAAGAGGAGAAACATTACAACATATTATTAGCAAATTCAGTTGTGGATAGGAATTAATAACAGAACTTTTATAGGATGTGCACGTACTTGAAATATTTAGTATTTTGTGATAGTTGAACTTTATTACATTATATTGAAGGTAAACTATTAACAAACAAGGTGGGTTAAATGAGAAATAGGTTGCTTTCAGTGGGACTTGGTTTTGCGTAAAGACTTCTTGAGCACAGGAAACAGCCACAACTCCATTTTGTTTCCAGAAGCAACCCTGTACCAGATCTCCTGCAGCCACCTACAGAAAGGATAGTGAAAGGATCATGAACAAGACAAAACGTACCCATTACAGGAAATGAGCACCAAGAAAGTAATCTCCCATTGTTGCTACTTAAAATCTAGAAACTGGCCCTGTGGCTCAGAAGGGTAGGAAAGGGAAGAGGAAGGCAGTAGTGATAGGGGACTCCATAGTTAGGGGGTCAGACAGGCAATTCTGTGGACGCAGGAAAGAAGTACGGATGGTAGTTTGCCAGGATCATGTCCATGATATCCTGAAGTGGGAAGGGGAGCACCCAGAGATCGTGGTACATATTGGTACCACCGACATGGGTAGGAAAAGGGAGGAAGTCCTGAAACAGACTACAGGGAGTTAGGAAGGAAGTTTAGAAGCAGGACCTCAAAGGTAGTAATCTCCGGATTACAGCCTGTGCCACACAACAGAGAGTATAGGAACAGAGTGAGGTGGAGGATAAATGCGTGGCTGAGGGAATGGAACAGGGGCAGGGATTCAGATTTATGGATCATTGGGACCTCCTGGGGCAGATGTGACCTGTACAAAAAGGACGGGTTGCTCTTGAATCTGAGGGGGACCAATATCCTGGCAGGGAGGTTTGCTAAGGCTGTTGGGGAGAGTTTAAACTAGAATTGCTGGGGGGAGGGAACTGAACTGAAAAGTAGAACATTAGAAAATTGGGAGCAGACTTAAAAATTTTAACAGCCCGGGATTAACAATGTTACACAGTAATTGGATTTATCGGTGTCCCGGGTAACTTGGTTACTTGTATGGAGGCCGCGACATCTTCTCGCTCTCAGCAACTGCTGATGCGATTTTAGTCCGTGTTAATGAAAATGCGTTCACACCACAGTTTTCTATACGAGATGATGTTCCAGTTCCAACTCACATTCCACGTTAGAATCGTTGCGTACGCGGGCTTCTTTCAAACGGAGTTGTTCGCAAATCATCTGATCCCTTGAAACAATTCGCGGAACCAGAGGTGTTTCCTGATCACCTGATCTATTAGCACTCCCTTTCAGATTTTCAACTCGTGTTCCTTACAGACCCTAGAACGCCGTCTCGTTCCTCTCAGTCTCATGTTGTGTATGAATACCAATTGACAATTTAACCTGTGTCATGCAGACTTGTCACTGGAACTGTTTGTAGTTTTTTCATTTGTGACGTGAGACATCGAACTGCACAGAAACAACACACACTATCCACGTCTGTCAAAACGTCCTGTCATTAGCGGACCTCATTCATTTGAACTTTCTTTCCACATGAGTGATCGATTAAGATATTCTATCTCAGGCCAAATAACTTCGATTTCAACTTGTGAAAATGCTTTCTGTTTTCTTCTCCGGGTTTATGGGATGTGAGCATCACCGGCAATTCGGATATTATTATTCCCCTCTAATTTCCGCGATTACAGGATTAAGGTAGCACTTCACAAGATTCTTGGGTATACACCATGTAAAATCCAGCAAGGCCGATTATTCTCCTTCCCGAAAGGTCATAGATGACACAAATAAAGCCTTGCAGTTAAAATCCATAATACATTATTTGGTATGTTATGTGCTAACATGGAGGACAATTCAAATTCAAAAAGCATAGATATGGTGGCTTTGCAACTGCCTGTAATTTTAGCATTCTTGTCTCAGAGGCGCCAAAGTTGCTTTGAAACTGGGTTCATAGCTTTTAGGAAATGCACTGTTATGAACTCAATCCACAGTACTTTGTCAAAGAACAGAATGATGGCTGAAGTCATTTATTTAAGTGTAAATGAATCGTCTATCCAAAACTCACTCGAACAGTCCTGAGAATACGGTGAGATGCCGATTTCACCGGACCGCAGCTTGCAAGCATTTAGTGCGGGCGGGGCCCGTAGCATATGCTACTTTTGCTACTATGTTAATCCGGCCCTGATTGAGATGTGTCTATTTAATGTAAGAAGCATCATGAACAAAGCGGATGAGTTTAAGAGTGTGGATCAGTACTTGGAGCTATGACGTTGTGGCCATTACAGAGACTCGGAAGTCCTGGGCAGGAATGGCTGCTGATTGTGCCAGGCTTTAATGTTTCAGAAAAGATAGGGAGGGAGGCAAAAGAGGTGGGCGTGGCACTGCTGATCAGAGATAGTGTCACGGCTGCAGAAAAAGAGGAGGTCATGAGGGATTGTCTACTGAGTCCCTGTGGGTGGAAGTTAGAGACAGGAAGGTGTCAATAACACTACTGGGTGCTTTTTATAGCCCACCTAATAGTAACAGGGACATCGACGAGCAGATAGGGAGACAGATTCTGGAAAGGTGCAATAATAACAGGGTTGTTGGGGTGGGAGATTTTAATTTACCTAATGTTGATTGTCATCTCCATTGGGGTTTAGATGGGGTGGTGCTTGTTAGATGTGTTCAGGAAGGTTTCCTGATACAATATCTAGATAAGCCTACAAGAGGAGAGGCTTTACTTGATCTGGTATTGGGAAATGAACCTGGTCAGGTGTCAGATCTCAGATCTCTCAGAGGGAGAGCAGTTTGGAGACAGTGATCACAATTCTATCTCCTTTACCATAGCATTGGAGAGGGATGAACAGTCAAGTTAGGAAAGCATTTAATTGGAGTCAGGGGAAATATGAAGTTATCAGGCTGGAACTTGGAAGCATAAATTGAGAACTGATGTTCGCAGGGAACTGTACAGCAGAAATGTGGCAAATGTTTAGCGGATATTTGCTTGATGTTCTGCATAGGTACGTTCCAATGAGATGGGGAAAGGATGGTAGGGTACAGGAACCATGGTGTACAAAGGCTGTTGAAAATCTAGTCAAAAGAAAAGCTTATGAAAGGTTCAAAAAGCTAGTTAATAGAGATCTAGAAAATTATAAGACTAGCAGGAAGGAGCTTAAGAATGAAATTAGGAGAGCCAGAAAGGGCCATGAGAAGGCCTTGGTGGACAGGATTACGGAAAACACCAAGGCATTTTACAAGTATGTGAAGAGCAAGAGGATAAGACACGAGAGAATAGGACCAATCAGTATGACAGTGGAAAAGTGTGGATGGAACCGGAGGAGATAGGAGAGGTATTTAATGAATACTCTGCTTCAATATTCACTACCAAAAAGGACCTTGGCAATTGTAGGGATGACTTACAGAAGACTGAAAAACTTGAGTGCATTGACATTAAGAAAGAGGATGTGCTGGAGCTTTTGGAAAGCATCAAGTTGGATAAGTCAAACACACAAAATGCTGGTGGAATACAGCAGGCCTGGCAGCATCTATAGGAAGAAGCACTGTCAACATTTTGGGCCGAGACAGCCTGATGAAGGGCCTCAGCCCAAAAAGTTGACAGTGTTTCTTCCTATAGATGCTGCCTGGCCTGCTGCGTTCCATCAGCATTTTGTGCATGTTGCTTGAATTTCCAGCATCTGCAGATTTCCTCTAAATTGGATAAGTCACCAGGATCAGTTGTGATGTACCCCAGGATGTACCCTGTGAGATATTTACATCATTGGTGGGGAGGGGAGAGGTTCCAGAGATTGTAAGGTTGCATATATTGTTCCCTTATTCAAGAAAGGAAGTAGAGATAGCCCAGGAAATTATAGACCAATGAGCCTTACTTCAGTGTTAGTTCATAAGTTGATGGAGGATATCCTGAGAGGCAGGATTTATGAACATTTGGAGAGGCATTATATGATTAGGAATAGTCAGCATGGCTTTGTCAAAGTCAGGTCGTGCCTTTCAAGCCTGATTGAATTTTTTGAGGATGTGACTAAACACATTGATGAAGGTAGAGCAGTAGATGTAGTGTATATGGATTTCAGCAAGGCATTTGAGAAAGTGCAAGAAAGCCCCATGCAAGGCTTATTGAGAAAGTAAGGAGGCATGGGATCCAAGGAAACCTTGCTTTGTGGATCCAGAATTGGCTTGCCCACTGAAGGCAAAGAGTGGTTCTAGATGGGTCATATTCTGCATGGAGGTCAGTGACCGGTGGTGTGCCTCAGGGATCTGTTCTGGGACCCCTTCTCTTCATGATTTTTATAAATGACCTGGATGAGGAAGTGGAGGGATGGGTTAGTAAATTTGCTGATGACACAAAGGTTGGAGGTGTTGTGGATAGTGTGGAGGACTGTCAGAGGTTACAGCAGGACATCAATAGGATGCAAAACTGGGCTGAGAAGTGGCAGATGGAGTTCAAACCAGATAAATGTGAGGTGGTTCATTTTGGTAGGTCAAATATGATGCCATAATATAGTATTAATGGCAAGATTAGAGTATGGCTGTGTGGAGGATCAGAGGGATCTTGAGGTCCAAGTCCAAAGGACACTCAAACCTGCTGCGCAAGTTGACTCTGTGGTTAAGAAGGCATACAGTGCATTGGCTTTCATCAACCGTGGGATTGAGTTTAAGAGCTGAGTAGTAATGTTGCAACTATATAGGACCCTGGTCAGACCCCACTTGGAGTACTGTGCTAAGTTCTGGTCACTTCACAACAGGAAGGATGTGGAAACTATAGAAAGGGTGCAGAGGAGATTTACAAGGATGTTGCCTGGATTGGGGAGCATGCCCTATGAGAATAGATCAAATGAACTTCGCTGTTTCTCCTTGGGGTGACAGAGGACAAGAGGTGACATGATGGAGCTGTATAGGATAATGAGAGGCATTGATCCTGTGACTAGTCAGAGGCTTTTTCCCAGGGCTGAAATGGCTAACATGAGAGGGCACAGTTTTAAGGTGCTTGGAAGTAGATTTACAGGAGATGTCAGGGGTAAGTTTTTTGTGCAGAGAGTGGTGAGTGCATGGAATGGGCTGCCAGCGACAGTGGTGAAGGCGGATGCAATAGAGTCTCTTAAGAGACTCCTAGATAAGGTACATGGAGCTTAAAAAATAGGACTATAGGTAACCCTAGGTAATTTCTAAAGTAAGTACATGTTCTGCACAGCATCGTGTGCTGAAGGGCCTGTATTATGCTGTAGGATTTTTATGTTTCTAAACTCCAATGCATAGCACTGGCAGTTAAACATCCACTGAGCTTGCATATTCTTATGTAGAGGGAACATTTTTTTTCCTTTTCTGTATCTTTGCAGCATAGGACAAGTGTGTACCCAGGGTTGAGTGTCAGACAGGTGATCTATGTGCATCTAGAGCTGGCTTCCAAAAATAAAGCCAGGTATGTCAAATTTATTGTAATTTATTATATACAATGTATATAACCATATAATGTATATAGAAATGAGCCAATGTTTCTTTGAACCAAGATGTAAAGCACAGTAATACACATAACACACAACATGAAGGAGAGCAGAGAATCTACAGATGCTTCACACATCAATAACAAACTAAAGTGCATTATTGTATGGTATGGAGCAGATTAATCAGTGAGTACGTAGACTGGAGGCTGCAGAGTAGACAGGAATATAAATCATGGAATGTAGAACACTACAGCACAGTGCACACCCTTTGGCTCATGATTTTATGTCAGCCTTTTAACCTATTCCAAGATCAATCTAACCCTTCCATAGCCTTCCATTGTTCTTTCATCCATGTGCCTATTTAAGACTCCCTTATATGTCCTTAATCTGTCTCTACCACAACTCCCAGTGGTTTGTCTTACACACCCACTACGCTCTGTGTAAAATATCTACCTCTGACATCTTTCCAAAATTTTCCTCACCTTAAACAGATGTCCTCAGAAATTGGCCATTCCCATCCAGGGATAAAGGCACTGGCTATCCACTCCTTCAATGCCTTTTATCATCTTGTACATTTCTATCAAGTTGCATCAAACCCTTTTCATGTTTAAAATCTTTTTATTGGTACATAATCTTCTACAGCTATAAAGTGATACAAAACTTTAAATTAATATATACACACAATTAATAAAGCTGAAGAGAAAAAAAGCTGATCGTAATATATGAAAATGAAAATATATATAAAGACAAGTAAAAAAGAGAACCCCCACTAACTAAAAGAAAAAAACCCACTGACTACAAAAAAAGGGGGAAAAAACCCATTAGGAATCAACCCCCGGAGCAATATTTATATAGAATAAGATTGGAAGGAAACCATATAAAATAATTGAAATTAAATGATAATATTTGGCAAAAGAGCCCCACCTTCTCTCAAAATCGAATCAGGGATCAAAAGTTCTACTTCTATTTTTTTCCAAACTGAGACATAACATTATTTGAGAAAACTATTCAATTAATGTAGGGACAGAGGTATCTTTCCATTTTAATAAAATAGCCCTTCTTGCCAATAATGTAACAAATGCAATTACATGTCGATCTGAAGATGAAATACCCTGAATATGATGCAGAACTATTCCAAATAGAACAGTCAATCTATTAGGTTGTAAATAAATTTTCAGAGCTTTAGAAATTGTAGAAAATAAAGATTTCTAAAACGATTTTAATGAAGAACATGACCAGAACATATGTGATAAAGTAGCTACTTCAGTTTTACACCTATCGCAGTAGTTGTCTATACCAGGAAATATTTTAGATAGTCTCTCCTTTGTTAAATAATAACGATGAACAATTTTAAACTGAATTAAACAGTGATTGGCACATATAGAAGAGTTTACCTTTTTCAAAACTCGTAACCAATCTTCATTAACAAAGGTCATATTAAGTTCTCTCTCCCAATCTCCCAAAAAAGAGCCAAAAATCAGTTTGGGTTGATTTGGAATTAAAAGCTGTTAAACAATGTCATTTAACCTCAATATTAGGAGCTCCATTACCTTTACAACTCTCTAAAATTCCAAATTTAAATCTTTACCCTGTTGTTAAACAGTCCTTGGGGATTTGGTTTCAGTTTCGCAATTTTTTAAATTTTAAACAATTTAAACTGCCTAGTTCTTTATATTGAAACTTTTTATTTAAACCTTCAATAACCGATCCCATTTTTCTCCTGTGGAGAAATAAAGGGATCCGTTTGTAAAGGGGGTTTCTTTTTTTTCTTTGTTACTGTTGGGAAAGGGTTTCCTTTTGTTAACTAGCAGGAATGCTAATTTACTGATAACGAGAATGGTATTCCTTTGTAAACCAAATGGGGATTAATGTTCTTTCTTCTGAGTCTGTAAGCTTTTGTTGACGGGCTTTTGGGGAGATCGGCGCGAGGGGGTCGAGAGAGAGGACGCAATGTTCTAAGCTGGGCGAGGATCGGACCTCAAAGGGGGGTCCGAGGCCGGGAGATTCTCCGGGGGGGGGGGGGGATGAAGCTAGATGTGTTTGGTTGACCACTCGGAGGGTCCTGAGCTGTTTGGAGAGTCGAGGATTTCGGAGGGTCCTGAGCTGCGAGTCGAGGAGTTCGGAGGGGATCGAATGGTGGCCAGAAGACTTCAGAAATTGAGCTCCAACGGCTGTGCACGAAGTGGTTTGGACTTTGATGTTTGGCGCCTTTTCTTTAATTTTCTCTTAATATATACTGTATCGTTATTAATCACTTAGTAACCTTTATAAATTGTACTCATTTAATCGCATATGGTGTACTGTCTGTTTTTGGGCGAGGCGGGGACATCACACAGCATCCACACCAGCTGATTACCCAGTTTGGCGGGGCCGAAGGCTGCTCCCCTAAGACAAGAACGAGCTGAGCGAGCCTGAGGCGACCCAGGGAGTTACATTGTGGGGGCTCGTCCGGGATTGATTTCTGTGGATGCTGTGTGATCACCCTCTTTAAATTGTGTCTGCGGCGAAGAGCTGGTGTGCCTTTGTGGGTGTGCAATTGCTGGTTATCGCTGTGTGTGTGTTGGGTGGGGTGGTTGCTGTTGGTAGCCTGGAGGTCGTTGTTCGAGTTCCAATAGTGCTGACGAAATGGTGGTGGGACCATGGGCTGTCCGTACTGTTTGGAGAGTGAGGAGTGACAGGTTGGGATGTTTCAGCAGTGGTGGGCTCCGCCCGGTTGTTGGAATAACATCCAGCCCTAAAGGGGCGGAGCGGACCCCTCAGTTGTTGGGTGAGTGGCAGTGCTTGGCTGAGGGAAAGCGACAGGGACGGGTTGAAAGTTTGAGTAGGCGGGCTGGTGACTTTGTTAGAACTGTCGGGCGCAATTACCTCGAAGTGACCACTGCCAGTTCTGGGAAAGTGTGGGAAAATGTGTGTGGTTCGACTGGAAGTCAAATGTCGCAGCTGGGGGGCTTATCATATCCGTGGCAGGAGATTGGTGGGAAGTTTTTAGGGTATCCCTTTTTGCCTAGGGGGGCAGATAAATTGCTTGTGGTGCCAAGGGGATCTGTCAAGGGGATCAGTTGTTCCGTTGATTCGAGAGGTGTCGGGAAACTTAGAGGAGGCCCAGTGAGGGAACAGCTTGGGGTCTCTGGGGGAGCACGTTCCCAGCAATGTACCAAGGAACTCCCGAAAGGAACAGACTCTATTCCTGAAGGCTTAGAGGGGCCACGCGCACAGCTGTTGTTACAGATGTATGGAAGTCAAGTTAAAGCCATCCTCGGCACCGGGGCGCCCGTTAAGTTGCTGTACAGTTTGTTTCATAACCGTTATAGGAAGCATTTACCCTTGACGACATTGAGGACACTGGAGATTCGGGGTACCAGTGCCGGTGATTATCCAGACGACGGTTGTTGGTCAGTGAAAATGGAGTTCTTGGAGGCAAATGTGGAGGAGACTGAGGTTCATGAATCACTAATGCTGATGTGTCCGGACCCTGTTGAGACGGGCAGCGTTTCTGTTCTAGAGAGAACCAATATCCTGCTGGTGCGCTTGAGGGCCTGCCCGGAGGA
This sequence comes from Hypanus sabinus, assembly GCF_030144855.1. NCBI lineage: Eukaryota > Metazoa > Chordata > Chondrichthyes > Myliobatiformes > Dasyatidae > Hypanus > Hypanus sabinus. The sequence continues at coordinate 111,122,237 of NC_082714.1, read as the reverse complement.
GGCGGGTGAGCGCTGTTTGGAGGCATTGTCGATGCCCCCAGAGTTTCGAGCTGCTTGTGCGGACATGTGTAGCAGCATTGGGCTGATACCGAATTCAAACAAGAGCCAGTGGCGGTACGGCCTGGGGGAAGTATCTGAGGGTGAGACCCTCTTAGTGGACGCTGCGAAATACCACGAGGGAGCGGAGTTGACTGCTGAAGACACCTCGGAGAGAGAGAGGTTGCGGCGACTGGCCCCTGAAGCCGTGGAAGACGTAGGTAGCGTGTGTGTGGATTGTATTGCGTTGAAGAGGCGCACTGTCAGTGACCAGAATATGGCCCTGAGGGCCGGAGAGGCGATGGCCTGTCTGAGTGGTGCGAAATGGTTTAAGGTGCTGGATCTGAGGAGTGGATGTTGCCAGATCCCGATGAGTGGGGCCGACAAGGAGAAGACAGCCGTTATAAATTCCCTAGGAGTCTTCGGGTCCGAAAAGATGCCACAGGGCATATCTGGAGCCCTTGCAACCTTCCTGCTGGGCAGGTGGAAGACCATAGGGGATGTGGAGGCGTTTGGAGTTTTGGTGTATGTGGATGATCTCTTGGTGTTTGGATTGGCCTCAGGAGAATATGAAGTGAGGTCGTTGCAGGAGCAGCTGAGAACTACAGAGTTAAAGTGTTTTCAGGACACGTGCCAGGGCTGGCGAAGGTAGCAGCTCGTGACTGACTGTCTCTACGGAATCAAGTTTGAAATGAAGACGGAGAGACTGGAGAAAGTGATCTGGAACCATTCGGAAGACTTACAAGTTGGAGAGAATGAAGAAAGTTGTCTGACTGAGGGTAATAGCAAACTGAGAACCCGGAGAGGGGAGTTTGCGGAGGTGAAGAAATTACAGACGAATCTCAGAAGAGAGAAGCGGAAGCTTGAAGGGAACCTGAAGATGACCATCGACAGTTCAAATGAAGTGCAAAACCTGAAAGTTGATCTGGAAGAAGTCATGAGGAAGAAAAAGCTGGAGAGAAGTGCAGTGAATACTGAACAGGAGGCTGAAGAGACTGTGGGAGCAGTGCAGGTCACGTGTTTCCGTTTGGAGAAGATCAAACAGCAGCTACCAATCACAGAAATGAGGAAGAATACAGATTCGATGGATGACGTGCTGGATGTGTGGTACATGCTGCCTTTTGCTGACTTTCCCTCGATTGAGGAAGAGAGCTTTGGCCCTTCTCCCATTGAGTAAGGTGTAGCGGGGAGGGTTAGCTGTGTGCAGTGTGGGGCATGAGTGAGAGGTTGAGAGAGGAGTTGGTAGTGGGCCCAAGGTATCCCCAGTTGTGTCCGAGCCTGAAGGGTTTAGGTGAGGGGGTACGGAGGCCTCAGAAGGCTTAGGGAACTCCCAGATAGTTGGCCTAAGTAGCGCCTGAGGAACAGGGCGTGAGGGTTACTGTGTGGGGAGGAGATGTCACTGTTTGTGCTTGGGTTACGGTGTGTTGGCAGGAAAGGTGGCGAGTTATTTAGTAGTCATGAGGACATGACTTTTATTTGGTGGAGGAAGTGTGTAAAGGGGGTTTCTTTTTTTTCTTTGTTACTGTTGGGAAAGGGTTTCCTTTTGTTAACTAGCAGGAATGCTAATTTACTGATAACGAGAATGGTATTCCTTTGTAAACCAAATGGGGATTAATGTACTTTCTTCTGAGTCTGTAAGCTTTTGTTGACGGGCTTTTGGGGAGATCGGCGCGAGGGGGTCGAGAGAGAGGACGCAATGCTCTAAGCTGGGCGAGGATCGGACCCCAAAGGGGGGTCCGAGGCCGGGAGATTCTCCAAGGAGGGGGGGGATGAAGCTAGATGTGCTTGGTTGACCACTCGGAGGGTCCTGAGCTGTTTGGAGAGTCGAGGAGTTTGGAGGGTCCTGAGCTGCGAGTCGAGGAGTTCGGAGGGGATCAAATGGTGGCCAGAAGACTTCAGAAATTGAGCTCCAACGGCTGTGCACGAAGTGGTTTGGATTTTGATGTTTGGCTCCTTTTCTTTAATTTTCTCTTCATATATACTGTATCGTTATTAATCACTTAGTTATAGTAACCTTTATAAATTGTACTCATTTAATCGTACTGTCTGTTTTTGGGCGAGGCGGGGACATCACACAGCATCCACACTAGCTGATTACCCAGTTTGGCGGGGCCGAAGGCTGCTCCCCTAAGACAAGAACGAGCTGAGCGAGCCTGAGGCGGCCCAGGGAGTTACACGTTCTTTTATAGATTTATTTTGTGATGGTCGATTGATGACTTTTGAAGAGTTAATTAACAAATATTCTCTCGCTCATACACACCTTCTGCAATATCTTCAGGTTAGATATTTTTTACAACAATATTCATCTAAGTTTCCATATTTGCAAGAATCTGATTTGTTAGATACTATTTAGAAATCGAATCCTTTAGTGAGAGGTTCCATTGGTAGAACTTATAATTTATTTTTACTACAAAAAGAGAATCTCTCACTAAAGATTAAACAAGATTGGGGGAAAGTTGCATCAAATCCTCCCCTGCTCTTAAGCCCTTACTTGCTCAACTTTTCCACCTAAGATATGCTTTCTAACTCGGGCAGCATCCTGGCACTCTCCCTAAGGCCCCCACATCCTTCCGATAATGAGGTAACCAGTGGTCAAACCAGTTTTATAGAGCTGCAACATTACTCACACTTGCACTTTCTTAGCATCAACATGTTCTAGCATTTTAGGAAGTGGGTGAATAGCACTGAGGTGAGCTGCTGTGCCTTAGTTAACATGCATGCTAATGAATACACTCATGTAAGAGAGCAAAATCACATCTGCTGACCAGTAGGCCCATCTAGTCTGCCCTGAACTTGACCATAGCCCTCCAATCCATGTACTTATCCAAATTTATCTTAAATGTTGAAATCAAACTTAATAACACTACTTCCATTAGCAGCTCATTCCACACTCATACCATTCTGTGAGTGAATGTTCCCCTCAGGTTCTCCTTAAATCATGAATTCCCAACCTGGAGTCCACAGACCCTTGAGTTAATGGAAGGGGTCCGTGACATTAAAAGGTTGGGAACCCCTAACAAAAGCATAAAAAGATTGTTATTTACCTTTTCACCAGCTTATTTCTTCGAGCTCCGCCGGTGAGTGAACTTGGTCCCAACATCGGGGAATAGCGTTCTCATCCCTCCAGCGGTTCAACAAGTTCACTGCCTGATGTCAGAATTGTTAGAATTTATAAGGCCTCTGATACAAAAGAACAATCATTTTGTAGACACTCCAGCCACCTTAATTAAACAAAGGAATATCCTACCTAGTTTGTTGGAGCCACAACTTAATTACAAAGATAAGAACATCCATCAAATTTATGCTTTAATTAAGAAAGGAATGTCCTGTCTAATTTCCATCAGGTACTGCCTTTTGTCAAAACCAAAAGGTATGCAAAGTCAGGAGACATTTTATGTGGATCTAGGTGAACTTTAATCTTTATCTTTCTTCAAAGAAGCAGCTGTGAGACATTATTCAAACACACTGCAGTCACTCACAAAATACACAGACATACTTAACCCATTATTTACAGGAATCTGAGAATCCCCCAACTCCCTTAAACTTTATCATTCCCTCCTTTTTATCATTACATGATAACTTTCACAGAATAGATTGTTGCTTCTACAACATGATACAAAACATACTCAACATGCTCCCCGCTCTACTTGCTTAGCGTAGGTATGGTAGAGGGACAGAAAAGTGTTAATCTGGGGGCCTCCCAAAACAGGATCATTAAAATCATCATTAACCAATACATTTTTCAGTCCTTATCAGTTCTGCCAGTAACGTATTTACTGTCCATTCAGTGTATTCACCGGAGCTGTCCTTCCACCTTCACCGCAGTAGGTGTTGTCAGTAGCACTTGGTGCGGTCCTTTCCACCTCAGTTCCAACTTCTTATGATCCCAATTGTTAATCAGGACAAAATCTCCAGGCTCGATGGTGGGGTAGTCACCCTTAGGCTGGGTATTGTCCTCTCGATAGGCCTGTTGTACCTGTGAATGCAAGCTTTGGAGAGTTTTAGTTAACTTGCATAAATATTTTCCCATCTCCTCTCCCTAAGGTATGCATGCCCATCCTCTCAGGAAGGGGAGGTCGGTCTGGTTCTGACCCCCATGGGGTTTGCATAGGCTTTCCATAGATTAATTCTACTGGGGATAATCCAGTTTTAGTCGAAGGTGTAACTCTCATATGGAACAATGCCAGAGGTAAAATCTTAAACCAGGTTAGCCCAGTTTCTTGCATGTTTAGTTAGCTTATTCTTTAAAGTTCCATTTGCTCGTTCCACTATACCAGCTGCTCTTGGATGGTGCACACAGTGAAATTGCTGTTTTATTGCCAGTTCTTTACAGATATTCTCATTTATCTTAGCAATAAAATGAAGTCTATTGTCTGAGCTTATTGATTCAGATAATCCATAACGGGGATTCACTTTTCTTAGTAATATTTTTACAACAGTATTGTCTGTAGTGGGTATAGTGTCTATCTATCTGCTAAATACATCTACTATTACCAAGCAATATTTACAACAATGTACTCTAGGTAGTTCTACAAAATCAAGTTGTAAACAAGAAAAAAAAGTCCACCAGGGAGTGGTTCCAGAACCACAGGGCATCCCTTTCCAGCATTCGTTTTTTTTCATGCTGTGGCTCACTTTTCAGATGCTTTCCGGAAATCAGGGCGCCACTGCCACCAAGATATTAACCATTCCCTCCTTGCCCAAAGTGTGTACAATTATTTACATATCTATCAAGATAGATAACACCGAGGGAACACAAACCTGTCCCGCAGAGGTCACCCATAAATTGATCTGAGGTTCAAGGTAGCAACCCATTTGGGACCGCAGTTTGCGCTCTCCTTCAGGGGCGTCCCCCTGGAATTTACGTACATCTGGCATACCTGGCCTTAGGTTTTGTCTAATAAGAACCTGCTGGGCTCCTGAGGAGACTAAAAGTGTGGGGCTCAAGGCTGTCTGTTTTGCTGCTGCACCAGCCTGAGCATTACCCTTAAATATCTCATCAGATTCCCCCGTATGGGCTGCACATTTAATAATAGTGAAAATTCGAGGTAGCTGTAGAGTGGTGAGTAAGTTGTTTACAAAAGTAGCATTATTAATGGGGTGGCCAGAGGAAGTCAAGAATCTCCAAAGTTCCATAGTCAGTGCATAGCTGGAGTCTGTTTAAAAGTTTGCACTTTAGTCTGATGCTAGGATACAGGCACGAGTCAGAGCAAGCAGCTCAGCTTTCTGGGTGGAGGCAGCTGCTTCAAAAAAAAGGCTTGTTCAATTACTTCACCGTCCATCAGTATCTCACAGCCAGAACACCATTTCCTCGCTGGATCCACAAAAGAGCCTCTGTCCTTATAAAACACTGCCTCGGGCTTGAGGGGGTCTTGCAGAAGGGATGGGAGACTCTGTCCTTCTTTCACGGTGATCCAGACCGGAGGGGGGGGAGGTGGGGGAAACAGTTGGTGCAGCCGACTTTATGGCCTGAAGTTGCTGAGAGCGGGGGTACAACATCTTGGGTTCGGTCAATATTAAAAAAAGAGTGTCCTACCAGATGTCCTGTCTTCACCTTTGACTCCTTCCAGTATCAGAGTTGGCCCGCGGCCAAGTCTTGCCAGTGTCCCTCAGTGCTGGAGGCTTGTTTCGTCAGGGTGCAGGCAAAGAATCCCTAGGCTCTTTTGCTTGAAGCCAGGGCAAAGCCTGATGGTGGTATGGGGAACCACCAGTCCTGTCTGTCGCCAAAGGAAATTCGGAACTTCGGCCAGTAATGCACAGCCCTCTCTTCCTTTAACCTCTCCAGTCACCGTGACTGGGAACTTCTGTCCCTCATGGGGTGCATAATACTGGCCTTCCTCAGTTAAGCACCGGGGGTTCAAACGAAGTGGAGTCCAAATTAAGTGCCCACCACTGGGGGGTGGGGAGGGGATGGTTGTTGGAGAGCCCTCTCCAAGGCTTGAATAATCCGGTCTGTCTGTTCATTCTCATTATGGATTCCTGCCTGTAACTCCTGATAGGTTTAGTATCTTAATTCTGCCTTCCATTTCCGCCCTTCATCAGATGAGAGAATCATGCAGCAAAGACCAAATAAATCTTGTGGGGTCGTATTATACTTTTGTATAGTACTGAGGACATACTAAGCAAACTGTGCTGGTTTTTTTTTCTATCGGGAGCCTGATTCATGATCGTTAACATCTTGAGGCTTCCAGGGGGCATACAAGAGTTACGGAGGGCTATCACTCTTCGGCTGCTCGTGGATTGGGCAGCATTTGGGTAGGAAATTGTCTCAGTGGAGCCATTAACTCTGGGGTTTTATTGGATTCTTCCCTCCCCGTCTCAGAATAATCCTGTATTCCCTTTCTGGATCTCAGGGTATTTTAAACCTTCCTGTTTGTCCACATCTGCTTTTGCCTGTGTTCTTTGTTTCTCATTCTCTCTTTCTTCTCCCTTCGACTCATTAGCACTCCACCTGCAGTGTCTCCCAACTCCTGGGAGTCCCTTCTGCCGTACATACCTCTAACCCTTTATCACATACATTATTCCTCCAGCTGGCCAGTAAGGTACCATTCCATTTAGTATAGGTTCTACCTTTCCATTCTTTAATCAATAATTTCCACTTTTTACCACAATTCTTTTCCCAAATTAAATTTACTGTTTGTTTCCCCCGGTGGCCACACTGTTTCCCTAGTTCCCTTGTTAGTGCTGCACTTAACATCCGGAGGTCCTTTTCTTATCCGGGGGTATTCATACACACATAGCTGTATCAAGGGCCTGTCCCATCATTGCCCTTATCAGTTGTTCTTATTTATCAAGTCAAGTCAAGTAAAGTATATAATTTATATAGCACATTGAAAAACAACCAAGTGCTGTACAAAGTAAATCAAGTAGCCAAAATCACAAATACACGAAACACAGACAAACCAATGAGGCAAACAGCTTACAGACACAAAATACATGACACAAGGGCCTAGGCACAAGCCAAAAAAAAAGCCACTGTGTATGCCACTGGGTGAGAAATTTAGCTAGCCTGCCTCCCCCTTAATCAATTTCAACCAGCCATGTTATCAGGAGGCAGCTGATATGGTCAAATCCATCAGGTAGCGATGGCCGCCTCTCCTGACCAGGGTCCCCAGTCCCGACGCTGTCCTTAGGAACAATACATAATACCCAATGTCACCCACAGCCTTTAATTCTCACAAAAACTGCTAGCCTATTTTCCATTAATACTCACACAAAAATAAAAACAACTCTCACAAACTCTGGAGGCCTTTCCTCCTTTATCCTGAACTTGTCTTATTAAATTTCAACCCGCCATATTTCTGCTGCCAAGCTGAGAATTTTACCGGGCTGCCAGTATTGTATCATTTTCAAGGTTCTATTCAAAAAATTCAAAGGAACATCTAAACAAGCCTGATGCACTTTGGAAACAAGTCCCGAGGACTGATGAAGTTAAAAAAAAACTTTTTGGCCACAATGAGCAATAGTATGTTTGGAGAAAAAAAGGTGCAGAATTTCATGAAAAGTACACCTCTCCAACTGTTAAGCACAGGGGTGGATCGATCATGCTTTGGGCTTGTGTTGCAGCCAGTGGCACAGGGAACATTTCACTGATAGAGGGAAGAATGAATTCAACTAATTACCAGCAAATTCTGGAAGCAAACATCACACTGTCTGTAAAAAAGATGAAGCTGAAAAGAGGATGGCTTCTACAATAGGATAATGATCCTAAACACACCTCAAAATCCACAATGGGCTACCTCAAGAAGCGCAAGCTGAAGGTTTTACCATGGCCCTCACAGTCCTCTGAACTAAACATCATCGAAAATCTGTGGATAGACCTCATAAGAGCAGTGCATGCAAGACGGCTCAAGAATCTCACAGAACTAGAAGCCTTTTGCAAGGAAGAATGGATGAAAATCCCCCAAACAGGAATTGAAAGACTCTTAGCTGGCTACAGAAAGTGCTTACAAGCTGTGATACTTGTCAAAGGGGGTGTTACTAAGTACTGACCATGTAGAGTGTCCAAACTTTTGCTTCAGGCCCTTTTCCTTTTTTGTTATTTTGAAACTGTAAAAGATGGAAATAAAAAAGTAATCTAGTTTAAAATATTAAAGAAATATGTCATCTTTAACTTTATGCCTTTTGGAAATCAGGTCACCTTTTACTTGCTTAGCTATTCACAGTAATAGAAATTTTGACCAGGGGCGCCCGAACTTTTGCATGCCACTGTAATATGTTCTACATTGACAATTAAATAGTTGACTCTGATATCGCCAGACATGTTAAAAGCTTCTTGGTTGGATCTTCATAATTACAGACCTGTAATTGCAAAAGCTGGAAAAGTGAAGTCAGCTATATTCTGCTCTGGAATATGATGGGCAGGGATCTACCTCTGATTGGAGGATGCAATGTAATTAGTAGTTAAAGGTGTTTGACATCCAACTTCCAACCACGTGGTAGAGGTTGTTCTAGTCTCCATTTAAGTTTTCTTAATGACATGGCTGAGAGTAAGCACTCATCATAAGGGAACAGTGTGCCAAAAAGGAACCTGCCATTCACTGATGCACTTTTACAAAGGATGCATTAATCAGTATTAAATAATAAATAATGCAAAGCCTGTTTTGTGCAAATGGAAGTAAAACTTCTAAAATCACTTGCCTATGAACTCTCGCATTCATACAATATCCATTCATCTGACTGGAATGGAGCACATAACCACATCGAGTGGTCCAAGGATGCCATGGAGTTTAACTTGTACTGGACATAAGGTAGTAATGCAGTCTCAGGAAGCAGTAGTACGAGTTACACACAGCAACACAGTAATACAGCTTCATGTTCTTCACCTTTAAACCCCTTTAGTGTTACCACAGAAAAACACAAGAAATAGGAGCAGGAGTAGGCCATCTGGCCCGTCAAGCCTGCTCCACCTTTCAATATGATTGGATCTGGCCATGGACTCATCTCCACCAACCTGCCTTTTCCCCATAACCCTTAATTCCCCTACTATGCAGAGATCTATCCAACCTTGTCTTAAATATATTTACTGAGGTAGCCTCCATTGCTTCATTAGGCAGAGAATTCCATAGATTCACCACCCTCTAGGAAAAGCAGTTCTTCCTCATCTCCATCCAAAATCTATTCCCCTGAATCTTCAAGCTATGTTCCTAGTTCTAGTCTTACCTACAGTGGAAACAACTTTCCTGCCTCTATCTTATCTATCTATCTTATCTTTCATAACTTTATATGTTTCTACAAATTTTGTATAAGATCTCCTCTCATTCTGAATTCCAGCGAGTACAGTCCCAGGCGACTGAATCTCTTATCAGTGTCTAACCCCCTCATTTCTGGAATCAACCTGGTTTACCTCCTCTGCACCCCCTCCAAAGCCTGTACATTCCTCCTCAAATAAGGAGACCAGAACTGTACATAGTACTCCAGGTGTGGTCTCACCAGCACCCTCTACAGTTGCAGCATAACCTCCCTGCTCTAAAATTCAATCCCTCTAGCAATGAAGGCCAACATTCCATTTGCCTTCTTGATAGCCTGCTGCACTTGCAAACCAATCTTTGTGATTCATACACAAGCACTCCCAAGTCCTTCTGCACACCAGCATGCTGCAATTTTTTACCATTTAAATAATAATCTGCTCTTTCAGTTTTTCTTCCTCTCAAAGTGGACGACCTCACATTTACCAACATTGTACACCATCTGCCAGACCCTTGCCTACTGAATTAACCTATCTATATCTCTCTGCAGACTTTCCGTATCCTGTACCCTACCATCCTTTCCCTGTCTCATTGGAACATACCTACGCAGAACATCACGCAAATATCCCCTGAATGTTTGCCACATTTCTGCCGTATTTTCCCTGAGAACATCTGCTCCCAATTTATGCTTCCAAGTTCCTGCCTGATAGCTTCACATATCCCTTTACACTTTCCTAACTGGTCTGTTCCTATCCCTCTCCAATGTTATTTCCTCTCCAAAGGAGAGAGAATTATGATCACAATCTCCAAAATGCTCTTCCACTGAGAGACCTGACACCTGACCAAGTTCATTTCCCAATACCAGATCAAGTACAGCCTCTCCTCTTGTAGGCTTATCTACATATTATGTCAGGAGTGCTTTTCCACTCAAGTTAGTATCATCAGCAAACTTTGATACACTATACTCGGTCCCCTCTTCTAGATCATTAATGCTTATTGTGAACAATTGTGGGCCCAGCACCAATCACCGCAGCACACTGATCGCCAACCAGAGTATCCATGTATCCCAACTCTCTGCTTTCTATTAGTTAACCAATCCTCTATCCATGCTAATACATCACCCCCAACTCCATGTATCCTTATGGATAAGTCTTTTAAGCAGCAGTTTATCAAACACCTTTACTTGGATTATCAAAATCCAAGTAAATAATGTCCCTCTGTTCCCTTCTATCCACTGCACTTGCTATTTCCTCAAAGAATTCCAGTAGGTTTGTCAGACAGGATCTGCCTTTGCTGAATCCATGCTACCAATGCCTGATATATCCACTTCTTTCCAGATGCCTCACTATTTCTTCTTTAATGATAGCTTCAGGCAATTTCCCTACTACAGTTGTTAAACTAACTGGCCCATGATAACCTGCCTTCTGCCTACATCCTTTATTGAACAGTGGCGTGACATTTGCCATCTTCCAATCCACAAGGACCTGCTCAGAGTCCAGAGAATTTTGGTAAATTATCACCAAAGCCTCTACTATAATGTCTGCCATTTCTTTCTGTACCTTGGGATGCATTTCATCAGGACCAGGGGACTTGTCTATCTTTAGGCCCACAAGTTTGCTCAGCACTACCTCTTTAGTGATTGCTATTGTATCAATGTCCTCACCTCCCATCGTATCCATAACATTTCTCTTTGTCCTGTTAGACATATCCTCCACCGTGAAGACCGAATTCTTTGTGAGAGCACTTTCATCACAAACACTGCAATGCTTAAATAAAGGGGCTCATCAGAACCATCTCAGTGGTAATGTGGAATGAAATACCTGAAACCAGAAAAAGAATAAATATCATGCATTATTTCTACCAATATGTTCAGTATCACATCAGTACATTACTTGTTAATGTCAATTATTCCAATGTACTCCAGAGCATCTCGTAATTTCTTTAAAAAAAAGAAATACATATCATTCAAAATTCTGCTTCACTAACCCATTCCTATAGTACATCTGCCTGCCCTGTGGTCATTGACTACACTGGAGAATTCAATAACACTAATATTAAAACTCTGATCATGAAAACAATTCTTAGCCACATTTCACTTCTAATCTCAACATTGACAATGTGCATTTTTTGAATTCTGGGGTCTGTTTGCTTCACAAGACTCTGGCTTGACAATGACAAATTATGGTTTGCAGAGAACGAGAATTAATTTACAGCAGACGGGATCAAAATACACATTTCAGCCAAATCTGACTACGTCTGCTTCACCAACCTGACCTGCCTGGAATGATGTAACACAGGACATAATATACGTTCTTGTTCTCTGGTGTAGCCATAAATTAGCCACACTGTCCAGCTCAACACCCATAACCTGGGAAATACTCATTAATTTTACAATTCTTTTCCCTAATTACAAACTTGTGTTTTCCAGTTACATTAAAACACTATTAATCCAATATTTTTGGGACCTTGGTGCTACCAAACCAACAGATTTTCTGGTACAATGGATTTTACTTCCATTGATACTGTACTCCAATACACTATAATTTCACTAAGTTTACATGATACTCAAGAGTATAACATTTTTCAGTGAACTTGGGAACTTTAAACAAGTCAAAACATTTAAGCATTCTGTATCTTAGTTCTGGCTGCAAGCATATCTGGATTCCTGACCACAGGAATTCTCCTCTGGCACACAGTATGGACCTTATGGCAGTATGACAGTATGGCACAGGATGGACCAGACCCCTGGCTCTGGCCCGCAGGATGGACCCCTGGCTCTGGTTGCACATTCTGCTTGCACTCATGACCCTCTGCTTTCACACTGCAAAGTAACAAGTGAACCAGATATCAAATCAAGGATACTGTAATTTTGCCACGATACCTTGTGCCTCTGGGAAAGTTTATTTACCCCTTTGAGTCCATTCATGATTTTGAGCACTTTTATCAAATCTCCTTTTGACTTCCTTTGATCCAAGGAGAAGAGTTTCTCAAGTGTTGTTGTCCTTTTCCCTCATATTTCGTACCACAGAAATAAATCTTCCTTGCTTATTTTCCAAGGATATATTGCCTCAGTGGAACTGTAACAGGTGATGACAGAATTAACAATGGGTCAAATTAACAATTTGACCATATTCTCAATAATCTATCTGTTGTACACCTAATGCATTTACATCAGAACACTTGATGACAGAGATCATTTCAAGTGTTCATGCAGACAGTGTTGACTTTCTACTAAGGATGCCTGTCATCATTTTACATTCACTATGCTAAATCAGGTAAATACAAAGCAGATATGGCATTTCCACGAGGTGCTGTTAAACATTAGTAACAACAGAACTGTATCCCAGCATAATCTGGAAGCAATTTGCCTGGCAGATCTTTCACTCTCATTTTATCATTAAACCAGATTAGTTTAAAAAAATAGCTAATTCAATGAGTAAAGAAGAAAGTCAGTAGCATGCCATGATTAAGAGATCAGTTCAGTGAAGATGCAACACAGGAATAAATGCTTACTAAGCCATTACTGCAGCAGGTAACAAGCATTAACCAATCCCACACCAATAGGTCTTAGACCAGTTTTGAATGCGGCAAACAATAGCACAGTTTACAGGTTTTGAAGGCTCCAAGAATATCATTGTCTACAATGATGGAGGAGTCCAGCCTCAAGTGACAAGGGCACAGCTGATGCTTTTGCAACCAGCTTCAACCCGAAGTTTCATGCATGTGATCTCTCTTGGTTTCCTCCCAAATTGCCATTGGTGTCAGTATTCAGTTAATAATGCCTGAGGATTTATTGCCTATTAAATTCCCCAGCATGATTTTCTTACTAATATTAATTTCCTGTGGTTCCTCACCAACATGAGAATTCTGGCTCTCTAATGTTTCAGGACTGTTATCTGTACCCTCTTCTGTGAAAACACAAAGCATTTGTTTAATTGCTCTGCCATTTGGGATTTTCTCTTTTCTGGCTAGAGGCAAAATGTACATGACTTCACTCCTTTTTCATTTTACATATTTGTAGATTTTCTACAGCCCAGTTTAAATGTCCTCCAAGTTTAACTCCTTCTCAATTTTAGCTCTCAAGTTAATTATCCTCCTTTGCTGAAATCGAATCTGTTCCCAATGCTCAGGCCTTCTATGTTTGGCAAAATTAAACAAGTCCTCTCTCTTAACATTCTCTGTAATTTCTTTTATTAGCAATATTTAGTGCACTTTTACATTAAGCAGCAATGTACAACTTCAGTAGTTCTGCAATTGTACCTTGTATGTCAGCCATTCATAAGATCAGCTCTAGTACTGTCCCTTCTTTAGTAGGACTGCATATGTATTTATTATGAAAAAAATTCTCCTTTAATCCATCTGGCCATTCTCCTCTGTCCTCTCTCATTTACAAGGCATTTTCACCAACAGAACTGCCACTCACATCATTCTCTGTAAACTTTAGAAACTGTTGTGTGAAAACCGCAGGAGACCAGCATATTCTGAGATCCTCAAACTACCCCAACCGGCACCAACAATAATTCCATGATTAAAGTTACTTAGTTCACATTTCTCCCCATTCTGATGTTTGGTCTAGACAACAACTGAACCATGTCAGCATACTCTTATGCAGTGAATTGCTGCCATGTGATTGGCTGATTAGATATTTACATTAACAAGCTGGTGTACAATGTACCTGATAAAGTGGCCAATGAATGGCTATGTAGGTTAAAGTCATCAATGAACTTAGAGATCTGACTGAAAGTGCAGAGCTGGCAAATTAATATTCCATATTACAGTATCTTCAGACGTAACCATGTGGAGGGGCAGAGGAATGTAAAACATGGTAGATTTGCAATTGTGAATAAGGAGTCCACTGTTACAGTTATGAGGCAGGGTATGCTCAGATCAGATGCAAAATGAAATGGGGACAGTCCCTTCTCAGAGCCAGCAGGAAATAGAAGATCAGTTATACAGCCAAATTACAGAGAAATGCAAGGTTGTATTACAAGGGGATTTCAACTTTCCCATTACTCATTGGAACCATTTTAGCAGTAAGGCTCAAAGAGGATGGAACTATTAGAGTCCCTCCTGGAGAATACAGTATTTTTCAGTACATACTCTGTTCTACTAGAGAAGGGACAGTACTGAACGTGACCTTATGGAATGTAGGCAGGTTAGTTGTTGAAGTGTTAGTGAGAGAGCAATCTGCAGATGTTGATGATGATTCTGAAAACCTCAAGGGATTATAGAAAGAGGCAAGATGGTCCAGAAATGAAGGCCATTGAATTGGAGGAAGGTCAATTTCAAAATCTTAAGAAAGATGCTGGCAAATTTAGACTAAGTGCAGTTAAGTTGGAGGAAAATCATCTATCTATCAAATGGAAGTTCTTTAAAAGAAATTAGAAAGAAATTAGAAAAGCTAAAAGAAGAAGAGGTTGCTTTGGCAAGTAAGGTGAAAGTAAATCCAGAGGGTTTCTACAGTTATATTAATAGCAAAAGGATAGTGAGGGATGAAATTGGTCCCTTAGAGAATCAGAGTGGACAGCTATGTGTGGAGCCGAAAGAGATGGGGGAGATTTTGAACAATTTCTTTTCTTCGGTATTATCTAAGGAGAAGGATATTGAATTGTGTAAGGTAAGGGAAACAAGTAGGGTAGTTATGGAAACTATGATGATTAAAGAAGAGGAAGTACTGGTGCTTTTAAAGAATATAAAAGTGGATAAGTCTCTGGATCCAGACAGGATATTCCCTAGGACCTTGAGGGAAGTTAGTGTAGAAATAGCAAGGGCTCTGTCAGAAATATTTCAAACGTCAGTAGAGAAGGGGATGGTGCCGGAGGATTGGCGTATTGCTCATGTGGTTCCATTGTTTAAAAAGGGTTCTAAGAGTAAACCTAGCAATTATCGGCCTGTAAGTTTGATGTCAGTGGTGGGTAAATTAATGGAAAGTATTCTTAGAGATGGTATATATAATTATCTGGATAGACAGGGTCTGATTAGGAACAGTCAACATGGATTTGTGCGTGGAAGGTTATGTTTGACAAATTTTACTGAATTTTTTTTTGAAGAGGTTACTAGGAAAGTTGATGAGGGTAAAGCAGTGTATGTTGTCTATATGGACTTCAGTAAGGCCTTTGACAAGGTTCCACATGAAAGGTTAGTTAAGAAGGTTCAATCGTCAGGTATTTATATTGAAGTAGTAAAATGGATTCAACAGTGGCTGGATGGGAGATGCCAGAGAGTAGTGGTGGGTAACTGTTTGTCAGGTTGGAGGCCTAGTAACTAGTGGTGTGCCTCAGGGATCTGTACTGGGTCCAATGTTGTTTGTCATATATTAATGATCTGGATGTTGGGATGGTAAATTGGATTAGTAAGGATGCAGGTGATACTAAGATAGGTGGTATTGTGGATAATGAAGTAGGTTTTCAAAGCTTGCAGAGAGATTTAGGCCTGTTAGGAGAGTGGGCTGAAAGATGGCAGATGGAGTTTAATGTTAATAAGTGTGAGGTGCTACATTTTGGTAGAACTAATCAAAATAGGACATACATGGTAAATGATAGGGCAATGAGGAACGCAGTAGAACAGAGTGATCTAGGAATAATGGTGCATAGTTCCCTGAAGGTGGAATCTCATGTGGATAGGGTGGTGAAGAAAGCTTTTGGTATGCTGGCCTTTATAAATCAGAGCATTGAGTATAGGAGTTGGGATGTAATGTTAAAATTGTACAAGGCATTGGTGAGGCCAAATTTGGAGTATTGTGTACAGTTCTGGTCACCAAATTATAGGAAAGACGTCAACTAAATAGAGTACAGAAGAGATTTACTAGAATGTTACCTGGGTTTCAGCACCTAAGTTACAGAGAAAGGTTGAACAAGTTAGGTCTTTATTCTTCGGAGAGTAGAAGGTTGAGGGGGGACTTGATAGAGGTATTTAAAATTATGAGGGGATAGATAGTTGACATGGATAGGCTGTTCCCATTGAGAGTAGGGGAGATTCAAACAAGAGGAAATGAGTTGAGAGTTAAGGGGCAAAAGTTTAGGGGTAACATGAGGGGGAACTTCTTTACTCAGAGAGTGGTAACTGTGTGGAACGAGCTTCCAGTAGAAGTGGTAGGGGCACTTATTTAAAAAAAATTGGATAGGTATATGGACAGGAAAGGAATGGAGGGTTATGGGCTGAGTGCAGGTCGGTGGGACTAGGTGAGAGTAAGCATTCGGCACGGACTAGAAGAACCGAGATGACCTGTTTCCGTGCTGTAGTTGTTATATGGTTAAAAGTAAATGTTAACTCAGGGCCAATGTGCTTCAACAAGGGTGCTAGGTAAATCAGGACTTTCAAGAAAACCCTGGGTATCAATGGATACTGCAAGCTGGATAAAGGAAAATAAATCAGAAAGCATCTGACAGGTAGAGGACTGAAAATAGGGGAGGCTCTTCAGGAGTACTGAATGTTACAAGAGTTGGGGAAGGTATTGTACACGCTGGAATTAAGGAGATTGCGAGGGGATCTGATTGCAACATATAAGATTATTAAGGGATTGGACAAGATAGAGGCAGGAAATATGTTCCAGATGCTGGGAGAGCCCAGTACCAGAGGGCATGGTTTGAGAATAAGGGGTAGGTCATTTAGGACAGAGTTAAGGAAAAACATCTTCTCCCAGAGAGTTGTGGGGGTCTGGAATGCACTGCCTCGGAAGGCAGTGGAGGCCAATTCTCTGGATGCTTTCAAGAAGGAGCTAGATAGGTAACTTATGGATAGGGGAATCAAGGGATATGGGGACAAGGCAGGAACCAGGTATTGATAGTAGATGATCAGCCATGATCTCAAAATGGCGGTGCAGGGTCAAAGGGCCGAATGGTTTACTTCTGCACCTATTGTCTATTTATAAAAGTTAGGAAGGAATTAAAAACATAACACTGGCAAACAAAATGTTTTAAACCCCTAACTATTTTAATAAGGATATTAAGAACAGTGAAACCAAAGTGGCAGTTTACTGGTGAAGCAAGAGGTTGGCGGTGAGGTCTTAAATGACTAATTCTCACTAAAGTGAAGTATATTGTTGTAAGGAAAATTTAGGGAGAGGGAGCAGTGAAATTGTAGAATGTGTTAAAGTTAAAAATAGAGCATTAGATGTCTTAATGGACTTGAGGGTGGATAAATCCCAAGAGCCTGATGAGATCTATGACAGGCTGCTATGGAAGGAGAAAAGATTGCTGAGCCACTGACAAAAATTAAATCTATGTTGGGCACATGTCGGATGCTGGATGTCTAAAAGGTCAGCACATGTGTAAACTTTATTCAGAAAGGGTAACCGTGTCAAGCCAGGTAAACGCAGGCCCGAAAATCAAACACTTAACCCTGGAAATCTGAAATTTAAAAAAAACACAAGGATGCTTGAAACACTCAAATCAGCAGGGCAGGCAGATCTGCCTGGGAAAGAATAAACTTTCAAATAATGCAATGTTTACCATAGTATCAGTAAAAAAGCTCATTGAGCCCTAGGAATATTATTACTCACTCTGAAAATTTAACATGCATCACTGTTTTTGGTTTTCTATCTCTTGGTCAATTTAATCTGAATGCGATCGCTATCCCTTGAATGTCACAGGCATTCATTTTATTAAGCAGTTTAGAATTGAAACCTGGAAAAAAAATCACTTGGTATATTTAAACTAACGCAATTAATTTTTACTAACTGTCCATCCAACCCGCTGGGGTTCCAGTTACTAAGGCTAGTCTGCCCGTCTCGTACCTCGGGACTGCGGCTGAACTATCCGCCTGATTGCTCATGGCGAAAGTACTGGAACCCCCAGCCCGAACACGGGGCACCGAAAGCGGACACACCAATGCTCCCAGGAGCACGGACCAGCCGAGAGCAACGCATGTATTTGACTGACAATATCCTGCACAAATCAGAGAAGGATTCGCGTCAACATCGACTCCAATCAACCATAGAAAAGTGAGGACGGGCACGGAGGACCCCTACGAAGCCAAAAGGTAGTGAGTCATTACAAGCCAAAGGTTCGGGAGCTGCAGTCTGTTTGATGAATGGATGATTACCAGACAGACTGGAGAGTGATTGGTTGTGGTCATGCCACTTATTTTGATTGATAAGCGACCCTAACGGGCTTCCAAATTACTGCTTGGTGATAATGGAGATAGTTACAATCAAACTAATTACGATTTTATCGAATGGCCAGCGACCTTTATTAACTTTATGACCTAATCCTGCTCCCATTCGTTATGCAACTCGTACTCTTTGAGGAACCTCCGAGAAAAAAGGGGTTTAACCTCACCTCCGTTTTAAATATGCACTCCCTCGTTTCAATCAGAAACATCTTTATCCTTCTAAACAGCAATCTAACTTGTCCAACATAAGCCAATCAGCTCATTGCAGGTAGTTGTCTTGTTTTTAAATCTGTTCTAAATAGTTTTCAATGTTTGAACATCCAAGACCAATACACACCAGGAAATCTGCAGAAGCTGGAGATTTAAGCAACACACTCAAAATGCTGGTGGAACACAGCAAGCCAGGCAGCATCTATAGGGAGAAGTACAGTTGACGTTTCGGGTCGAGACCCTTGGTCAGGACACAGTACTTCACACGTGGCCTTCACTGTGTAGGTGAAGCATAAACTTACTTCCTTGATGGTTGATCAAGTGATTTGAAGTCCCTCTGCACTAACCTTTTGTGAATTATGAACTTGGACCCAGATTTCCTTATACCTCTCATGATTTTAGACAGCTCTATGATGTAACCACGTGGTCTTCACTTTAAGAAGCTGGTCTGACATGATGATGTAATAAAGGGTTTTTAACATGCTTAGTTTACAGGTTTTGAAGTTCAATTATAGTTTTTCTTAATTATAAAATGCCTCACTGTGTTTTATTTGCAAAAATTATTTGTGACCCCAATGCTCTAGGACGATTTCAGAGTTATTCAACATGTCGGCCAACACAGTTGCTTTGAAACTGCTGGAGTTTTGGGAGCAAGATGCTGTTGCTTGGTTTGTACAAGGCAAGGCCCAATTCGTGCTGCAAGAAGACACCAGCAACACCAAATATTTCTATGTGATAGCATTGCTCAGCAACTCCAGTGGTGAATCCACTAGAACACCTGCCTGAACACGATAAATACCGATCACTGAAAATTCACCTTTTACAGACTTTTATACTATTGGTGTCTGATTATGCAAAACAGTTGCTCTCCTCACCAGACTCAGTGATGCTGGATCTTCAGAGCTAGTGGACCATACGCTGTCCCTCTTGGGAAGTCGCTATCCTTGTTTTATTTTTAAAGAACTCTTCATGCAGCAAATGCTTGATCCGGTTCACATAGCCCTTGTTAATGCACCCATGGTGGACTATAGGGAGCTTGCTAAAATAGCTGATAGTCTACATTCAGCCAGGCAGAGGTGCATGATTTCTCCTCATTTCCCTGCCTCAATAAACCTGGTCAGCAAGGTCACCAACATAAGCATGTGAAACTAACTAATGCTCTGAAACAAATACACCTGATCTGTGTTTTTAACACAATTGCTTTGGTACAAACACTAGGAAGTGCCAACGGCCTTGCATCATTGACAGTGCCAGCGCATTGGGACATCAGAGGTCTGTGAACATGAACACTGTGGGTTCCAGCTGCCAGGGTCATCTACTGTTCATTATGGACACCGTTTCAGGGTGACATAGGTGCTGCTGGCATTGCCTATTGATGAGAAGGCAAAGAGCAACAAAACCTTGCTGGAGGTGGCCAACAGCGATAGGATGTAGACTTACAGGATATGACGGGTGACACTGCTTCAGTGGGTGACGTTACACACAGAACTTTATCCTGGCTAGTGGCTAGACCTCAGCTCAGTGCAGATTTTCCGTATGCCCAAGGACTGTTAGTGAATCTTAAGAACTGTGGAAGTCAAGGACTTTAGATTGTTACCCTGTTCTCCAGTAAGTTCCCAACAATGACTCTGTCAAGTGCATGCATCACTGCATGTGAGTTTACTTGACTGCTGGGCAAATTTCCAAACCTCACCAAGCCCATATTCTTTACTACAGTCACAAAACACAGGGTCAAGCACCATATTGCCATAACTTGCCCACCAGCCTATGCCCACGCACATAGACTGGAACAAGAAAAGATGGCAACAGTGAAGCCTGAGTTCGCCAACATGGAAAGATTTGGCATTATACACCGGTGGAATAGCCCATGGGCTTTGCCCCTCCATATGGTCCCCAAGTCTGATGGTGGTTGCTGCCCACATGGTGATTACCGATCCCTTATCAAGGTCACCTTGTCCCAAGGCTTTTCAGCAAGTTTAGCTGGAAAGTTAATTTTTTCCAACATCAATTTAGTTAGGGGCTACTATCAGGTGCTTGTATGTTCAGAGGACATTTCACAAACAGCTGTGATAACCCATTTGGCCTCTTAAGAGTTGCCGCTTGGGCTGAAAAATACAGCGCAGTCTTTCCAACGGCTGATGGCACTCTGAATTAAAAGAATCAGAATTTACTTTTGTTTACCTGGATGACATACTTGTTGCCAGTGAATCTGAACGCATATCCCATCTCCACACATTTTTTAGTGTTTAAGCCAACAAGAGTTGATTATTAATCCTGCTAAATGCCAGTTTGGATGTCAACCGTTAACTTTCCCAGCCATCGCATCTCCGCAGAAGCTGCAAAACCCTGGTAGCCGCTATTGTGGATCTCCCACTGCCCTGCACTCCTAAAAAAAACTGCATTTTCGGTAGCATTAATTTTTATCACCACTTCATTCTGCGAGCGGCTGAAATTATACTTCCCCTGCATAGTGTGCTTAAAGGCAATGCCTCTAATTACACGCTTGACTAGTCAGCAGACATGACCAGGACATTTGATGATACCAAATAAACTCTTTCTAATGCAACCCTACTAGGGCACCCACTCTCCAATGCACAGAGACATTACTACTGATGCTTCAGACTATGCCGTAGGTGCCGTGAATGAACAGCTGATCAGAGGTGTGTAGCTCATCTTTTTCAGTGAGCAGCTTGGCCCTCCACCTCCACCAAAAGAAAGTACAGCATGTTTGACTTCTCAGTCTCTCTCTGGCTGTCCACCATTTTTGTTTTCCACTAGAGGATTTGTTGATCTCAAACTCCTTGTGCATATGATGGCCAAAATATCAGACCCTTGGTCTACACGGCAGCGGCACCACTGGCCCTACATATCTGAGTTCACAACTGATATAGAACATATCAAGAGAAAAAATAATGCTGTAGCTGATTGCCTCTCACAGCCAACCACTGAGGCCATACACATAGGAGCTGACTATGTCGGCGTAGCAACTGACCAAGCTACTGACCCAGAGGTTCAGGCTTACCGAATAACAGTCACGGGCCTGCGGATGACTGACATTAAATTCTGGGAAGCTGGGATTTCTCTCCTGTGCGATGTCTCAACTGGTCAATTTCGATCCATCATGCCCACAAATTGGAGGCAGACTGTTTTTTGACTCCATACATGACCTCTTGCATCAGAGAAACTGGTTGGACTAAAGTTAGTGAAGCATGACCTTCGAAAGGACGTGTCTGATTCGGCTGCAGCCTTTGTGGTGTGCCAGTGGGCAAAAATTAACCTTCACATTCTGGGGCCATTGGCACCTTTTGAAGTCCTTGAGCGATGGTTTGACCATGAAAATGTGGACCTTGTCAGTCCTCTTCCCACCTCCCGTGGTTTCACGCACCTCCTTCCCATGATGGATTGTACCACCAGGTAGCAGGAGGATGTTCCTCTAACATTGACGATGGCCGCAGATATATTTATCTGCACATGGGTTGCTAGGTGAAACTTAGGCTGACTGCAGTCCCTAATTAATTTCAGACCTCTGGGCTGCATTGACCTAGAACCTCGTCATTAGGCTACATCACTGTTATGAGAAACAACCTTCTACCATCACTCATTGCTTCCTACCATCAAGCCAATTTTATATCCACTCAACCAGTTCTTCCTGGATCCCATAAGAACTAATCTTCCAGACTAACCGTCTTTGTGGAACCTTGTAAAAGGCTTTGCTAAATCCATAAAGACAACTTTCACCATCCTGCCCTCATCAATCCTTTTGGTTACCTCTTCAAAATCTCAATTAATTTTGTGCTGCACGATTTCCCAAAGACATGCTGACCATCTCTAATCAGGCCTTGTCTATCCATCTGACCATCACCATTAAGTGTATGTTTTCCCAAACGCAAGTAAATCCTGCATTTTTCTCCAATAATTTGCCTAACACTGATGTACAACTCTCACCAGCCTATAATTTTCTGGTTTGTCCTTGTTGCCTTTCTTACACAAAGGGACGACGTAGGCTATTCTCCTGTCTCCAGGCATCTCATCTGTGGCTAAAGAGGATAAAAAGATCTCTGTCAACCCCTCAGCAATCTTCTCCCTTGCTTTCCCAGTGTCTTGGAATAGAATTCATCAGACACTGGGGACTTATCCAACTTAATGGTATTTTCAATACAACCAATAGCTTACCCTTATTAATATCAACATGGTCTAGAATATTAACATACATCCTCCCCTATGCCTTTTTCATTATCCAGAATCAAAGCAAATTACTCATTAAGGACCTCATCTGCTTTTTCTGGCTTTACGCATAAATTGCCCCCTTTGTTCTTGAATGGACCTACCCTTTAAATGGGCCACTATTTTGTGCCTGATATATGTATAAACTTAAACCTAAGTGCCAAGAACATTTCATCATATGCCATAGATTTCCCATTATACATAGCACATCTACTTCCTCAAGAGCTATGCTGACCTTGAACATTCTGGAAGCCCTTCAAAATCTTTAATTTGCCTTTAATTTCCCTGTGACAGATGTTAAACAAACTGATCTGAAATCAGTAGAACATCTGAAGAGGGCCCTTGCTTTGAACAATTGTAACTAAATTCAAAGACAAATAATCATCAGCTTCTTATTGAGATCAATGGTACAGTTAAAACTGCATATTGCATGTCGGTCATGGATGACTTTCCCTAGGAGAGATCATGGGGAGATCAATCTTTCTTGTAGATGATCATGATTACATTGCCTCTAAGATATACCTCCAAGATGTTGAAGATAAAGTTGTAGATAAAGTTGGACAACAAAGATTTTACTTCATGAATACCTTTAGGTGTATCTTATGTATTTTGGGCTACTGATCATGAAAATCACCATGAAATTTCCCTATCAGGCAGCATTTTTTAAATAAACTTACATTATTTCAATTCATAATTCAAGTCAATTAAAATGTTGCCTACAATGTAAGTGAAAGTTTCCTATCTTGTCCAGGCATGCTTGGGCGTGCTTAGGCGGCGTGGCTGCTGCATTGCAATTCAGGCCTTAGTAATAATTATTGGGTTAGGACAGTAGGGATGGAATTTGCTATCACCAGGCACAAGAATTTCAATGAAGGATTTTGATATTCAAGACAGATGCTTCCCAGAATAGCTGATACCAAGATTGAGGAAAGCATTTTTGTTGGTCCACAAATCAAACAGGTCATCAATGACAGGCAATTTGAATAATTTCTAGTGGAACTGGAGAAAATCACATGGAAGAAATTCAAGGAAGTTGTTGAAATTTTTCTTGGCATCTACAGAGCACTGCATGCAGCTAGTTGAAAGCATGTTTCAAGTATATAAAACCATGAAATGCAACATGTCACTAAAGATTCATTTTCTGCATTCCCATTTAGACTTCTTCCCTGAAAATTTTGGTGCTGTTAGTGACGAGCATAGTGAAAGGTTTCACCAGGACATTGCAGTCATGGAGAAAAGATAACAAGGCAATTGGAATCCATCAATGCTGGCGAATTATTGTGGACACTTAAGCGAGAAGCCTCAGACACTGAGTACAAATGAAAATCATTAACAAAATATTTTTAACTTAGTTGAGCTATTGCAAAGCATCAGCACCATTATGCAATTAAACACATTATATTCAATAAAATTGTTGTTTCTCCAAATTCCTACGTGATACAAGTAGTCTGAAATTATATTTGTGTTCATCTTCAAGCAGTCTATCATTAAAAAAAAATTGAGGAAGCAACACTTTTGAAAAAATTTGTTGTCCAGTGGTAGTAGAATTTCATAGACATTATAGTCTGCAATTATTCAACTTTGTTGGGGCGGTGGATGGTTTACAATGTAACTCAGAGGGATGGTGTGTAAGGAATAGAGGCAAAAGTCCACGTGGATCCCTAAGCCTGTTTCTCAATAGCATATGAGCTGAAGCTGGTTGTGAAACCTGGTTCCCAATTCTTTACTGCTCATTTTCCATAACAATTCAGAACAATTCCAGACTTAGTTTTAGGAAATGAAGGTGGGCATTTGCAAGGAATATCAGTGTTTCTTGTGGTAGTAATTATAATAGTGAAATGTAATATTGCTACAGAAATAAACAAAGTCAAAGGCGAGTTCATTGTCATTACGCACCAGTATATGTTTGTACAGGTGAAATGAAAAATATACTTTCAGCAGCATTACAGGCATATAACAGCTGATAGCAACATTCACAAAAAATACCTAAATTAACATAAATTATACACTATTTTAAAAAGAGATAACACAACTAAATCAAAAAAGTCAATTTTTTGGAAAACTGCCTTTTCTAAATGCTCCTTTCTGGAAAGGACTATAAAACTTCATACCATCTTAAAAGCTTCTTCTTCCAGACAGTTAATATGATCGACCAATCTAGATAGCAGCCCCCCCCTCCATTCTATCTGTTACTTCAGACTCTGTAATGCCCTGTAAACACTTTAAACCACTTTTTATAATGCTGTTTATGTTGTAAGTACATGCTGATGTCTATGTGCTTATGTACATTTTTTCCATATTCATACTTATAACATTTTTATATAATTTTTAATTCTTTATAATTGCTGAATGTTATTATTTTTGTTGCAAGTAGCACCAACACACCACAGCAAATTCTGAATATATGTACATGTATAAAGTTGAATAATTAATCTTGTAGTGCAATGTGGTTAAACTGGTTATAGTCGCTATACTGAGGAATTGATTAGGATTATGCAGGTTAGTTCGAGAAGCAAGTGGCTGAAGGGAGTTAGTTGTTCTGGAACCTGGTGGTATGGGACTTCAGGCTTTCGTACCTTCTGTCTAATGGTAACTGCGAGAAAATGACATGGCCAAAAAGGGGGATCTTTGATGGTGGATATTGCCTTCTTGAGATAGCACCTTGTGTAGATACTACTGATCGTGGTTGGGGGGGGGATGTGGCTATGATGTATTGGGCAGAGTCCACCTCCCTCTGCAGCCTCTTTTCTTCCTGCACATTTGAATTGTCCCAAGCAGAGCATGATGTAATCAAAATAATCAGAAGCAGAAGTTCTAAACTTGGATGAGGGTAAATTTGAGAAGGAACTTAGGAAGTGTACACAAGGAAAGGGAAATTAGGAAATAAAATCCAAATACATTTTTAAATTATATGAAGAGCAGAAGGAAAACCCAGGAAAGAGTAGAGCCTATGTATGGAGATGGACAATACTTAGTGAATACCTTGCAATGATCTATAGTAGTTAGGGGAAAAAAAAAACAGATTAAGTACAGTAAACAAAACATGAAGAAAAATGTTTTTTTAAAATGCAACAAATTATTAAATTCCAGAGTTCACGTATAAAGGCAGGAGTGAAAGTAAGATTAAATCAAAGGGGAGATAGATTGGAATTTGCAGGAGCAAGGGGAGATGAGAAAGACTATCCGGATTGCTCTGATGTAGAGTCAGTAGATACAACTGACAATTTGCCTCTTTCATCAATGGAATCATTCTGTGAAATAACTAGAGATTTAGCATCATCAATTGGAATTACTAAACTCTAATGAAATATATTCCAAGTTGTTAAAAAACAATCAAGGAAACTATGGAGGCTCTGACTACATCACTTTGAACTATACATGGCTAAAGTAGTAATGCTGAAGGATTAGAGAACTGTTACTTTTATACCATTGTTAAAGAACAAGGAATGAATAAACCAAGTACTGGAATTGTGCGCCAAAAATACAAACTGCTGGAAGAACTCAGCAGATCAAGTGGAGGCAAAGGATGGTCAACGTATTTGATTGAGAAACTTAGATAGGTATAGAGATAGGAAAAGTTTAGTGCGATATGGCTCAAACACAGGCAAGGTGGCAAGATAGCTTAGTTGGGAATCTTAGTTGGCATGTCTCAGATGGGCTGAAGGGTGTATTTCCACATTGGAAGAGTAGGGAGGTGTTGATGAGGCTCTATGGGGCACTGGTGAGACCCCATTTGGAATACTGTGTGCAGTTTTGGGCCCCCTGTTTTAGAAAGGATGTGCTAATGTTGGAGAGAGTTCAGAGAAGATTCACTAGGATGATTCCTGGAATGCAAGGACTAACGTATGAGGAGCATTTGTTAGCACTTGGATTGTATTCATTAGAGTATCGAAAAATGAGAGGGTAACATAGAAACATTTCAGCTGTTGAAAGGGTTGGACAGAGTAGTTGTGGAAAGGCTGTTCCCCTTGGTGGGTGAGTCTAGGACAAAAGGTCACAATTAGAGGGTACCCATTTAAAACAGAGATGAGGAAAAAAAATTTTAGCCAGAGGGTCGTGGATTTATGGAATTCGTTGCCATATACAGCTGTGGAAGCCCAATCATTGAAGGTGTTTAAGGAGGAGATTGATAGATATCTAATTAGTCAGGGTTTCAAGGGATATGGGGAAAAAGCTGGAAATTGGAACTAGATGGGAGAATAGTTTAGCTCGTGGCGGAGCAGACTTGATGGGCCAAATGGCCTACTTCTGCTCCTTTGTCTTATGATCTTTTGAATCAATGACTCAATGACTGAAAGTGCAGAGGGGAAGAGAGGTAGGTTAAAGAATGAGAGAGAGGGGTGAGAAAGAAGCTGCTAGGAGATAGCTGGAACCAAATGCACATGCACCTCTTCCAACCCAGACCATTGCATTTGGTGTCCACTACACTGCTGAGATCAAACAAAGACAAACTAACCATTGTTCAGAATACCTGCATGCCACCCTTAAGACACTGGAGCAGAATTAGGCCATTCAGTCCATCAGGTCAGCTCTGCCATTCCATCACAGCTGATACCGGATCCCACTCAACCCCATACACCTGCCTTCTTGCCATATCCTTTGATGCCCTGACTGACCAGAAAATGATCAACTTTCACCCTAAATATACCCACAGACTTGGCCTCTACCATAGCCTGTGGCAGAGCATTCCATAGATTCACTACACTCTGGCTAAAAAAATTCATCCTTACCTCTGTTCTAAAAGGTTGCCCCTCAGTTTTGAGGCTGTGCCCTCTTGTTCTGGATACCCTCACCATAGGAAACAACCTCTCTACATCCACACTATCTAGTCCTTTCAACTTTCAGTAGGTAGCCATCTTGAGCTCTCAGCTGCATGTAATTTAAACTTCTCTCTGCACTTGCAGAGCTGCAACAGCTCTCTGCTCACATGGACATTTATGTCCTTGGCCTTCTCCACTGCCAATGGTGTGCCCAAATGCAAACTGTGCACTGTTATTCTATATTGTTATGGTTTTCCTTATCTAGCTCAATGCACTGTGTGACAACTTGATATGCTTTCATTGTATCTTGGATGTGACAATAATAAACTAATACCAATAATAATAGCCCACAGCCCTATGATATTAACATTGAATTTCCCAGTTTTAGGTAACCTACTCCCCCTGTCTTCTTTTCCAATTTCCACAAGTCCACACAGGGTCTCTGATCAACTTTTGCATCAGGTATAACCAGGGTAAATCTGCCCATCACCCACATATTTAACTAGTTGAGTCTTTACTTCCTTAATCCTCTTTCCTATCCCCTCCCACCTTTCTACCTAACCATCTTTCTTCACCCCACTCTCCCTCTCCCCCACAATCTGGTTCCACCTATCACCTACCACATCCCTCTCACTTCTATATACTGGGTATCTTTCCTCTACACTCTTCAGTCCTGATCTTGACCCAAAATGTGAACCGATCTTTTGCCTACCCATTGAGTTCTTCCAACAGTTTGCTTTTTGCTCCAAATTTGCAGTGTCTGCTGTGTCCTAATTACAGGCTGGTATGTTTAACTTCAGTGGTGGGAAAATATTGGAATTAGCTCTAAGGGACAGGATCAACTTCCCTTCAAAAAAATGGATCTGGGACAGTTAGTATGGAATTGTTTATGTGTGGTCATATCTGACTACCTGAGTAAATAGTTTTGAATAGGTGGCAAGGAGGATCAATGACAGCAGTAAATTTGATGTGGCTGGCATGGATTTCAGCAAGGCTTCTGAAAAAAGGCTTGCATTGACAAACTGGTCAAAAAGTAATCACTGACACAAGAGCTTCTGCAGATGTTGGAAATATTTTTCAACACACAAAATTCTATAAGAATCGATGAAGCCAGGAAGTATCTATGGGAAGGAATAACGTCAATGTTGATGAAAACTCTTGGCCCAAAATGCTCCACCATTTTGTATGGTGATCATACAGCAAAGGTGTATTGAGTGGAAAAGACACTGGTAATTGGATCCAAAATAGGCTCAGGGGTAAGAAGTAGAGGACATTGATTAGCAAGTGATTTTCTAATTGAAAACCTTTAATCAGTGGCCATCCAGTGTTCTCCAAGGTCAATTCTTTGGCTCTTGTTATAAAAACATTAGTTGATGATACACAAATAGGCTACAGGGTTGTCTAGGAAGGGGAAAGATTTTGATATCAGGAGCATTCATTGGTTAAAAGAAAGTGGCAAATAGAATTTAAGTTTGAGAAGCGGGAGAAGAGGGAATATATGAAACGGGAGGATATTAGTAAATGTGATGAACAAGGGAAACTTTGTTGTGTATTTCAATACATCTTTAAGGGTAGCAGGAGAGGTGGTTAATAAGGCATTCAAAATGCTTTCTCCTGTTAAATGAGAATATAAAAGCAGAAAGGTTATGCACTCCTTGTGTATTACACACAATGCTGGTCATAATTTCACTGAAAAATTTGACTATTTTACAAAACACCCAGAGGAATTTGCCAGGACTGGAAGACTGGATAGACTTTTTCTTTAAACTGTGGAACAAGGAAAGTGAGGGCAGGCACACAATTATGAGAAGCCTGGATATAGCAAGGAACTATTTAGCTGAAGGGTCAAAAACCAGGAAGTGCATATTTAAATTAATTGATAGAAGAATTAGAGAAAATATGAGCTTTTTTTCTTCAGCAAAAGGATGTTAGGGGTGTAATTCACTGCTTGAAAGCATGATAGAAGCAGAAATCTTCACTTCATTTAATAAATGCCCAGATGTGATATGACCAGCAGTTGCAGATCTAGTGTTGTAAAGTGGTGCAATCTTGGGCAGCCCTTTGTAACCCTGGCATAAACATGACAACATTAAGACCACAGACATAAGAGCAGAATTAGGCCATTTGGCCCATCAAGTCTGCTTCACCATTCAAACAGGGCTGATCCATTTTTCCCCCTCCTCAGCCCCACTCCAGGGCCGCGGACAATCAAGAACCTATCAATTTCTGCCTTAAGTACATCCAATGACCTAACCTGCACAGCTGCCAATTCACCATCCTCTGGCTAAAGAAAAATCTCTGTTTTTGTCAGGGCTCTCAAGCAGGGATCCAATCGCAGACCTAGTACTGGGCACACAGTGTTATCAATTGAGTAACAAATCCTGAGGTGCAAACAAAGTCGGCGTCAAAGTTCAGACGAAGATCAAAACATCCAGAGAAATCCAAAAGCCAGAATCGGGAAACAGGCAGAGTCAATATTCAGATGGACAGAGTACAGATACAAATGCTGGAAAGGCTCAGCAAAATTTACTGGCACAATCTGGCACCAAACAGATGAAAACACAGGACTAATATACACTGAGCAATAAACAGAGAGGCAGATGATCGGTGACAGCAATACAGGTAATAATGAGAAACAGATGAGAGACGGAGTACTCAGTGATACAGGGGCCGGAGTAGAGCAGGAGTGGGGACAGGAGCACATGGCAATACAAAACCACAGACTGACAGCTAGGGGGAAACACACAAAAAGACAGAGTTCAACTGGAGGTATTGACAGTTTTAAATGGATACCCCTCTATCTTGAGGCTGTGCCCTCTTGTCCTAGGCTCCCTCACCAAGGGAAACATCCTTTCCATATCTACTCTGTCTAGGCCTTTAAACATTCAGAAAGTTTCAATGAGATCCCCCCTCCATCATTCTAAATTCCAGCAAGTACATCCCCGAGCCATTAAACGTTCCTCATGAGATAATCCTTTCATTCCCAGAATCATCCTTGTGAACCTTCTCTTAACCCTCTCAAATGCAAATACATCTTTTCTTAGATACGGAGCCCAAAACTGTTCACAATACTCAAGGTGAGGCCTCACCAGTGCCTTATAAAACCTCAGCTTCACATCCCTGCCCTTATATAGTAGACCTCTTGGAATGAATGCAAACAATGCATTTGCCTTTCTCACCAATAATTCAACCTGCATGTTAGCTTTTAGGGTGTTCAGCACAAGAACTCCCAAGTCTCTTTGCATCTCAGATTTTTGGATTTTCTCCCCATTTAGCAAATAGTCTGCGCATATATTTCTTCTACCAAAGTGCATGACCATACATTTTCCAACATTGTATTTCATTTACCACTTTCTTGTCCATTATTCTAATCTGTCTAAGTCCTCCTGCAGCCTTCCTGTTTCCTCAACACTAACTGCCTCTTCACCAATCTTCCTATCTTCTGCAAACTTGGCCACAAAGCCATCTGTTCTATCATCTAAATCAATGATAAACAGCATAAAAAGAAGCGGTCCCAACACCAACCCCTGCAGAACACCACTCATCACTGGTAGCCAACTAGAAAAAGATCCTTTTATTTCCACTTGCTGCCTCCTACCAGTCAGCCAATGCTCTAACCATGCTAGTAACTTTCCTGTTAATGGCCTCCTTCTGGGTCATAATTTTTCTCTGATTCCTTTGGCCCTACGAACCCTTGACTCCCATAAAGTCCAAAAATATGTCTGTCTCAGTTTTGAATATATTCAATAAACCTACCTTCACAACTCTGGGTTAAAGAATTCCAAATATCCACAACCCCTTAAGAAATGCTCTGTCACCATCTTAAATGAGCTGTCTCTTATTCAGAAACTATGCTCTTTGTTCTAAATACTTCCATCAAAGAATACATCTTTTCAGTATTGGAAACATCTCAGCGTTTACTTTATCAAGCCCTTCAAGAATTGTATATTCCACTTACAATTCATCACCCAAATAAGACAATTCAAGCACTACCAATACCTCAGATCTGATGTAGAGCTATTGTCATAGTCTCTGCCATGTTCTCAAGCAGAGTTCCTCTCCCTTAACATTTCCTCAGCAAAAGAAAAAATCCTTATCTTATCCCGTATCCTTCTGCCGGGTAATTTAAATCTCTGCCTGCTGGATTTTGACCCCATGGCTGAATGATATAGTTCCTTTCTCTCTCTTAGATGAAATGCTGACTCAGTTTTTGTCTCTCTACAGACACTACTGGCCCTTCTGAGTTATTACAGTGGCATGCAAAAGTTTGGGCACCTCTAGTCAAAATTTCTGTTACTGTGAATAGTTTAGTGAGTAGAAGATGAACTGATCTCCAAAAGTCATAAAGTTAAAGACGAAGCATTCTTTTCAACATTTTAAGCAAGATTAGTGTATTATTTTTGTTTTGTACAATTTTAGAGTGAAAAAAAGGAAAGGAGCACCATACAAAAGTTTGGGCACCCCAAGAGATTTGAGCTCTCAGGTAACTTTTACCAAGGTCTCAGACCTTAATTAGTTTGTTAGGACTATGGCTTGTTCACAGTCATTGTTAGGAAAGGCCAGGTGACGCAAATTTCAAAGCTTTATTAATACCGACTCCTCAAACCTTGTCCCAACAATCAGCAGCCGTGGGCTCCTCTAAGCAGCTGCCTAGCACTCTGAAAATTAAAATAAATGATGCCCACAAAGCAGGAGAAGGCTAAGAAGATAGCAAAGTGTTTTCAGATAGCTGTTTCCTCAGTTCGTAATGTAATTAAGAAATGGCAGTTAAGAGGAACGGTGGAGGTCAAGTTGAGGTCTGGAAGACCAAGAAAACTTTCCGAGAGAACTGCTCGTAGGATTGCTAGAAAACCCCTGTTTGACTACAAAAGACCTTCAGGAAGATTTAGCAGACTCTGGAGTGTTGGTGCACTGTTCTACTGTGCAGCGACACCTGCACAAATATGACCTTCATGGAAGAGTCATCAGAAGAAAACATTTCCAGCATCTTCACCACAAAATTCAGTGTCAGAAGTTTGCAAAGGAATATCTAAACAAGCCTGATGCATTTTGGAAACAAGTCCTGTGTACTGATGAAGTTAAAATAGAACTTTTTGGCCACAATGAGCAAAGCTATGTTTGGAGAAAAAAGGGTGCAGAATTTCATGAAAAGGACACCTCTCCAACTGTTAAGCACAGGGATCATGCTTTGGGCTTGTGTTGCAGCCAGTGGCATGGGGAACATCTCACTGATAGAAGGAAGAATAAATTCTATTAAATACAGCAAATTCTGGAAGCAAACATCACATCGTCTGTAAAGAAAAAAAAGCTGAAGGTGAAAAGAGCATGGCTTCTCCAACAGGATAATGATCCTAAACACACCTCAAAATCCCTCATAGTCCCCCAATCTAAACATCATTGGAAATCTGTGGATAGACCTCAAAAGAGCAGTGCATGCAAGATGGCCCAAGTATCTCACAGAACTAGAAGCTTTTTGCAAAGAAGAATGGGTGAAAGTCCCCCAAACAAGAATTGAAAGACTCTTAGCTGGCTACAGAAAGCATTTACAAGCTGTGATACTTGCCAAAGGGGGTGTTACTAAGTACTGACCATCCAGGGTGCCCAAACTTTTGCTTCAAACCCTTTTTCTTTTTTGTTATTATGAAACTGTAAAAGATGGAAATAAAAAAGTAATCTTGCTTAAAATATTAAAGTAATGTCATCTTTAACTTTATGCCTTTTAGAAATCAGGTTTTACTGATTTACTTTTACTCGCTTAGCTATTCACAATTTTGACCAGGGGTGCCCAAACTTTTGCACGACACTTGTATAGCATTTTTTTTGGTTTATATTTTGTATCTACAGTATTTTGGTTTTAGTACAGATAAACACCAGTAGATTGTTTGGACATATGTTTTGAATGACTCTGAAAGGCAAATTATTTCCATACCTCTATTTTTATCTGAGTGAAAAAAAATCCTCATATCTTCTCTAATCTGTCTTCTGGTGGTTTAAATTTGTTTGATGTTTTGGGAAACTGCAGAAGATTAAGAAACTGGAGAGCAAGTTTCAGCCACAGACCACATTTTATGTGAAATTCCCTACCCAGCTGTCAGACTCTGATCTCTTGTGTGACACAAATTCCAGCAGCAGTTAAAAATAGCAGATGCAGTCAGGATCACAGAATGGCTGCAGAGTCCGATCTGTATATGCGCTTCCACCATATCCATGGAACTAATGTGATACTGGATAATTCTCAGACCCAGGCTACCAGGGCACAGAGCTTCGGAAATGGAGTTTGTTTCAGTAAAGAACCATTGGACCCTGGCAAGATCTTCCTTGTAGAAATTGAAGAGAAAGAGTTAGGATGGTGTGGAAATGTAAGGATTGGTTTGACGGCACATGATCCAAGAAATCTAGAACCAGTTCCCGAGTACTCCCTCCCTGATCTGGTAAACTTGGGGAACAGTTGGATTTTTGCAATAACAAGAAATCACAATAAGGTTTCTACTGATGGCCATGAGTTGAATACTGCTCCAATATCACACTGTACTATGGAGGCTTTCCTGCAGATTGGAAATTATAAGGTCCCCAAGGAGAAACTGGTGGGAAGAAGCCGGCCAGGAAGGTACAGTCACATCTTAGATCAATTGTACAGGACAAATATTCTTCCGGCAACTGCCAGAGGAAGCAGAGTTGGGGTCTTGTATATCATTCGTGGTAACATGGGGGATATGCATATTGTGATCAATGGTGAGGACATGGGTCCATGTGCCAGAGGAATTCCCATAAATCAGCCTCTCTATGCTGTTGTAGATGTGTTTGCCTCCACCAAGTCTGTAAGGATTATTCAAGTGGATTATGGTTGTAAGTATCATCAATTTATCAAATTACAATAAGTTTTCAATTTGAACTGTTTCAGAGATAAATTTATATTCATACTCTAGAATGCCAGTACAAAGCACTTGTGATTTGTTTTTAAATCTGAGATTACAAACCATTATGCCATTTTTGAAAATAGATAATTTTTCATGTTGCAAAGATTATGAAAATTTAGTACACAGAATCAAATACTTACAATTCAGAGTAAATAAGGGTAAATTGATGCAGTTTGATCTCTCTTTCTCTCTCTCTCTGCACAAAGAAATTGCCCCTTTTTATACCCTTCAAAACCCATTACATTAATACTTCTCCATGCATTCAGTACTTGCATCTTCACAATTATCTCACTTTTCCGAGACAAACATGTTTTTCACCATTATCCACTATTATTTCTTTAAACTTAGTCTCCTTTAACTTTCTCAAAACATTGCTGTGGACTGTTTGTCTTGTACCTTCTCAAAACAATCCCATTCCAAGCTAACATCATTTTGTTTCAAACTTCCATTTTATTTTAGCATATACCAAGGAGGAATCACACTTAACTCTTACATACACCTGCCGCCTTATCCCCAATTCTAAAGAGAAACAAAAATATATTTCAAAATAATCAGGAAGTACAGTATAACTGAAGGCAATTCTACAGTCACTGCTTTGGACTACATGCTAGACAAATACAAGTAGCTTTGTATAAATTTATACATAAGGTACCATGCAGACTGACATATACTCTATTAAGTAACACACACAAAAAAGGAATACAGCAGGTCAGGCAGCATGTGCAGACGGGAATAACAGTTAACATTTTGGGCTTTGATAGCTTGAGATATCAACTGTTTTTTTTTCCTCTCCATAGATGCTGCCTGACCTGCTGAGTTCCTCCAGCATTTTGCATGTGTTACTTTGAATTTCCAGCATCTGCAGAATCCCTTGTATTTACAAATAGGAGTCCATTGATAGTTATGAATCAAATGCATAAACTCTGTCAGTTTGAAGTTTTGCTATTTCTGATTATTAAGATTGCTTTTCATTTTTGTCCTCCCTGCAGTTCCATCTCTACAGACTCTGTGCCGTCAGGTTGTACAGAAGCACATAATGCACAGACTTGCTATAGACTGGCTGGACCTACCAGCACTGTTAAAGAATTACTGCAAATATGAATGAGGCAGTGGTGTTAGGAAAAGCTTTCGATCATGTCTCTTGATAGATACAGTAAATCAGCTGGTTTTCTGCATACCATTATGTCATCATCCATACTACTTTTTCTTTCTCGGTTTCTTATTAAGTCCACAAATTGTTGTTAACTGCAGACCCAGATTTACTGGAATGTGAAACATAGCCTATTTTGAACTTTAAGGTGGTATTGAAATATATATCCTCACTTCCTGTAATATGTCCTATTGATATTCATATAGGAGTAATATCACCAGTAAAAACAATGTTCCCCAAATCTGTCTCTGTTTCACTCCTGCTTCCCTCTTCTGCCTTTATATTGAACAAAGGTTAGGATTTAAGTGAGTTAATGCATTGAGTGATTTGGTGTCCTTTTGTTTTTTTTAAATATAATCTCTTTCTTGTTTCCCATTAGCTATTCATTTTGCTGTTTCAAGTTTAACAACCTTATTTTTACTTATTGATTTTTTGGCTATCCACTGCTATTATTGTCATAACAAATTTCATGATGAATCTGGTGTCACTACTGAATGGTAAAGGCTCCCTGTATAACTTTATTCCTAAAAATAAATGAACACAACTAAAATATTTGTCTGTGAGAAATCACATATTAACACCACTGCAAGTGAACATTTCTAAGACAAAAAATCCACTAATCCATCTCTGTAAAAGAAGGATTTACTAGGTTTCTTTGACAAATGCAAGCATTACAAAGTCAACTGTTTTCTGAAACTAAACATCTTCAACTTAACATTTTCAATAAAAATATTTTTATCTTTAATATTACACAATATTAAAACACATGACTAAATATTAATATCTATTAAAAGTACTCCTCCCACTACACACACAGACACACCTGTCTTTGGCCAATTGAAGGGCTCATCCACTAAGGCAATATGAGTACAGCTCAAAATAAGAAAAGTGGAATCTGATAGGGTTATACCACAGGCCTCCCAACAGCCACCAGTAGACAAAGGGACAGATATGCAGAGAGATTATGGAAAGGTGTAAAAACAAGGTTGCCACATTGGGTGACAATTGACTGGGATGTTCTCACTGCAAAAGGCTTGAATTTGCATAAATTCTTCAGTGTGTTCAAGATGGTTTCTTGAAACAGTATATGAATAGTCCAGCAAAAGGAGGGACCATATTGGTCTTGTTTGGGAAATAAGCCCTGACAGTTGACAGGCCTTTCAGTAGGAGAACATTTTGGGAATAGTGATCAGAACTCCTTAAAGTTTTAAGATAGTTATGAATAAGGATAAGTCTAGAACTAGCAGGTAAGTGCTAAATTAGGGTAGGTCAAACTGTGACATTGTAGATAGAAGATGGTAGGAGTTAATTGGGAGTAGCTATTATTGGAAAAGTCCACGTCTAAAATGTGGGAGTTGTTTAAAGACCAGTTTATCAGAGTTCAGAACCAGTGTTTTACATGTAACCCCCCGGGTCGCCTCAGGCTCGCTCAGCTTGTTTCGTCTAGGGGGAGCAGCCTTCGACCCCGCCAAACTGGATAATCAGCTGGTGTGGATGCTGTGTGATGTCCCCGCCTCGCCCAAAAACAGACAGTACACCATAAGGGATTAAATGAGTACAATTTATAAAGGTTACTATAACTAAGTGATTAATAACGATACAGTATATATGAAGAGAAAAAAATAAAGAAAAGGCGCCAAACTTATCAAAGTCCAAACCACTTCGTGCACAACCGTTGGAGCTCAATTTCTGAAGTCTTCTGGGCACCATTCGATCCCCTCCGAACTCCTCGACTCGCAGCTCAGGACCCTCCAAGTGGTCAACCAAGCACATCTAGCTTCATCCCCCCTCCTCGGAGTACCTCCCGGACTCGGACCCCCCTTTGGGGTCCGATCCTCGCCCAGCTTAGAGCATTGCGTCCTCTCTCTCGACCCCCTCGCGCCGATCTGCCCAAAAGCCCGTCAACAAAAGCTTACAGACTCAGAAGAAAGAACATTAATCCCCATTTGGTTTACAAAGGAATACCATTCTCGTTATCAGTAAATTAACATTCCTGCTAGTTAACAAAAGGAAACCCTTTCCCAACAGTAACAAAGAAAAAAGAAACCCCCTTTACATACAGTAAGGTGGAAGGACAAGGATGGCAAAGTAATTGAACCTTGGATGATGAGAGAGGTGGTATTCATTTGTTTATTACAGCACAGAATAGGACCTTCAAACTGCAAAGCCCAGCAAGCCCTGATTAAACCCTAGTCTAAACATGGGACTATTTACAACAACCAATTAACCTACTAACTGGCACATCTTTGGGCTACGGGAGGAAACTGGAGAAAACCCACTCATTCCGTGGAGAGGATGTACAGACTCCTTACAGTTGACTTCAGAACTGAACTCTGATGCCTCAAGCTGCAATAGGTTTGCACTAACCACTATGCTATCATGGTACCTATGCTTTAAGTGGTAAGCTAAGTCAAAAAGAAAAAGTGTATGTAAGGTTTAAGAAGCTGAGAATCAAACAGAAACCTTTGGGAATATAAAGATAGCAGGACAGAACCTGCGCAGGGGACTAGGAATGCCACGAAAAGCAGGATTAAAGAGAATAGCATAATGCAGCATGGAAACAGGCTCTTCAGTCCAACTGGTCTATGCTATCCACAGCATCCTCCTGATAGGCCCCATTGCCCTCATTTGGTCCATAATCCTCTTAGCCCTTATTCTCCACACACCCTTCTGGTTCCCCTCCTTCCCTGGTCCACTGTCCTCTTCTATTAGATTCCTTCTTCTTCAGCACTTTACCTCTTCCTGTTACAAGAGCATAGGACACAGGCACAGAGATTGAGTCTAGATGCTTACATGGGCATAAATGCCAAATAGCAAACAGGAGGAATCTTGAGACAGAGTTCTGATATGGAATGTTGACACTGAGCCTTGACTCAGAGAAATGGAACCTTGAAACAGGAGGTAGACTTAGAACAAACAGTTCTAAACAGTCAGGGAACATAGTTATCTCACAGAAAAAAAGAGCACCGAACTTGTGACTAGTGGTTGTGACATAGGGGTTATTATACTGAGTCTTTGATGGAAACCAGGTGTGCCATTATCAAAGAGAATTGGAAGCAATTTGGGAAATTAACAATCGGGACCATGGCATAATCAAAGAAAATTAGGAGCAAGATAGGAAATTAATGATTGGGACCATGACACTTCCACCTACCCTGTCCCAACTTCTCACTTCATCCCCCCTGCCCCATCCACCCATTTGCACCCTCACTTGGTTTCAACTATCACATGCGAGCTTGCACTTCTTCCCCTCCCCTAGCATTCTCATTCTGGCGTCAGCCCCCTTGCTTTTTAGTCCTGATGAAGGGCCTTGGCCCAAAATATCAACCATTTATTCCCCTCCATAGATGTGTTCTCTGACCTGCTGTTCCTCCTGGATTTTGTGTGTGTCAGACAAATGGTTTGTTTTCTCCAGAGCATCAGAAGCCGAGGGGAAATTGGTTTATAGGACAGGCCAAAAAGATGTTATAGCCCTAATGTAATATTTGATTGTTACACAGCAGCTGAGAAGACTTTAATCCTAAAGAACAGATGTTCTGCAAAGTCACATAAAGACCCACACAAATATTTAGGTATTTATATCCACCTTGATTTTGATGTCTACTTCAGCTCCGTGACTGGCGTGGGAGAATAGATTTCATTCATCCATTCATGGGCCACTGACATCATACAGGGGAAGAAAAAAGCTATATATGGCGATAAATGATATCTGAGCCATGCTGTGGCTAGAGTTCTAGTGAACAAATAACTGGGAAAAAGAACAGGCTTTACACAAAGTAAGCTTTGCGGTGGAGTGATGTTCTCCTGGAGTCATAATGAGATAAAGCATGGAAACAGGACCTTTGGCCCAGCAAACCCATGCTGACCATCAATTATTCATTTACACTAATCCTACATTAGTCCCTTTTTTAATTCACCACACAATGTCATCATCCTTCCCCTGCCCCCAGATTCTAACACTTATAGAATCATAGAGCACTACATCACAGAAACAGGTCCTTTGACCCATCTGGTCTGTGCCTGTCTGATCCTGTACTTACTCCCATCTACCTGCAGCAGGACCAAATCCCTCCACACTCCCCTCATATCCAGATTCTTCTTAACTTTTACAATTGAATTTGCATCCATTTCTTCCTATGGAAGCTCAATCCACATCACACCACCTTCTAAGTGAAGAAAGTTCCCCATAGAAACCCATTAAATATTTCATCTGTCACCCTAGATCTTTAGGTTTTAGTCTCACTCCACCTGGGGGGAAATAGCCTGTATGCACTCATCCTATCTATACAGCTTATAATTTTGCAAATCTCTACAAGATCTTGCTTGCCTTCATAGGGAAAGAAATGAAGGCAATTTATAGTGGCCAATTAAACTGTCAATCTTCATGTCTTTGGAATGTGGGAGGAAACTAGTGAACTCAAGGAAAACCAATGTGGTCACAGAGAGAATTTGCAAATTCCACCTGGACAGCAGACAAATCCAGGACATTGGGTCTTTGGCGCTGAGAGGCAGCAGTTGAAATCGTTATGTCAATCTCCTGTCCACTGGTGGAGAGAAATCAGTATTCTGAAAAGGATCAAGCAAAGAAACTGCTGGAAAAGGTTATTCCTTTTAAAATTATTCCATACTTTATGAATGAGCTCTACAAATGATGTCAACTCTTTGTAAGACACTTTTGAATAATATAGAGGATTGGATACTTTTTCAGTAAAATTTATAATGAGATAAACAATTCCAACTACTTCCAGTATTGCTCTTCATATAAAAAGAATAGTTTCATATAAAAAGAACAACAAATAATTCAGTTGACATAAGGTACTCCATATGTTACAGTTGAGCTACATTCTTCTTTCAAATTAATAACTGAGTACTTGACATGGAGATTGCTGTTACCTAAACGATTTCACAATGGGATAAACCATTACAACTCATACAGTGTTGCTCTTCACATTAGGAGAAACCATCAATGATCTTTCAGTCAGCTACTACTTCAGCTGTGGAAGTTACTTCATATGATGCAAATGAGCTATACTGATAGTGCTTCATTTGCATGAAGCTCCTTTATATAAAATGGCAGGCATCATATCAGGGTTGTTGGGCTCGTAGGGCTGGAAGGGCCTACTCCTTGCTGTATCATTAAATTAAATAAATAAATACTACAATCACCTTTATGTGAACAGAGTAAAGTCTTATGACTTTAGCGTCACTTTTCACACAAAGAACATTGTTAATATCTTACACAATAATTAGACCCAGTTGATGGAAATTATTACTGAGCTGTCACTGTTGGGTTCGAATTGTCAGCTTCTGATTTAAGGAGTAAACATTGCATCTGGCTGATTTCTTTCAAGATGGAATGAACACTACATTATCAATTCTAAACAAATGTTGTGGAGAAGACCAGGCATCAACATTAGCATTCACTAATGAACGAATGTGTAACTTGATGATTGCTAACACATTTAGTCATGTGAAGAAACTCAATCACTTGTTCACTAATAGATTCTGCATGAATGAGAAAGGCTGTTTCCAATAGTGGGAGAGTATTGGATCAGAGGGCACAGCCTCAGAATAGAAGATATTCCCTTTAGAACAGAGACGAGGAGTAATTTCATTAGCCAAGGGTGATGAATCTGTGGAATTCATTGCCACAGATATTTCTGGAGGCCAAGTCACTGGATATATTTGAAGTGGAGGGTGATAGTATGGGTTGATCAGTAAGGGTGTCAAAGTTATGGAAAAAAGGCAGGAGAATGGGGTTGACAGAGAATATAAACTAGCCATGATTGAATGCTGGAGGAGATTCGAAGAGACAAATGCCTAATTCTGCTGCTGTATCAAGTGGTCTTATGGCCAAGAGAGTGCCTTAAAGGGGTTAAAATAAAGTGCAA
Source organism: Hypanus sabinus (assembly GCF_030144855.1). Classification (NCBI taxonomy): domain Eukaryota; kingdom Metazoa; phylum Chordata; class Chondrichthyes; order Myliobatiformes; family Dasyatidae; genus Hypanus; species Hypanus sabinus. Next base: position 111,080,750 of record NC_082714.1, on the reverse strand, counting down.
GAAACATGTTGCACAGAGAACATGGAGATTTAGAACCAGGCATTTCAAGTAGTAGATTGCCAGGGAGATGGCTATTTAGAGATGAGAGCAGCCTTTAACGGCCTACACTTTGGGAAAGTCAGCATTACAGGTAAATCCACTACAGGCTGCAGGAAAGGTTGACAACATTGACTCTCCTTGAGTATGCACTTTGAGTGATTTTCCTAATGCAACAGTGAGTAGCAAACTGTGGGATGTGGCAGAGATTAGCACCAGGGACCTGCAATGATCCTGAGGCATGTAAGTCAAGAGTATCCAAGGCCCCACCCTCAAGACATAAGTATGATGTTGTATTTGAAGTCATAGGAGGACAGAAAGTTCACGGAGGATGAAAAATACAATTTTAGCACTGGTCCTTTAACTAGAAAGTTTTCATGATATTAGAGTTGATAAAAACAAGGTGATGTGGATGTAAACTGTTGGATCAGGAAGGAACCTCACTGCAGACAGATTCTGCATGGAGTAATGGTGTTATCATCAGCTGAGTTTGATATCAGATAGAGCTATAGAATCACAGAGTCATACTGTACAGATACAGGTCATTCAGTCCACTGTGCCTTTGTACTTAGTGACACTAATTCCATTTACCCACGTTTGGTCCTTAGCCTTCAATGTCTTGGCAATTCAAGTGCTTGCCTAGTATAAGAGAGGATGAAATGCCACTGAGATTACTTTCCTGATGGATGCTAAAGCATCAAAATTATGTTTGCCCTGTGTCAACCCAATTTCAATGGCACAGCAACCAGTTATTTGGATTTTGCGAAAACTGTGCTCATAACATATGAAACCGAGGACAACGTGTCACGTATGTAATGCTAATGTATAATGTTTCTTGAGAGCTTGGGAGGTAGACCTGATGCTTATTGTTGTTGAAGAAGAAATCAAAACCATGTTTCATAATTACTTAATGATCACTAATAATTATATTATAGGGAATCAAAAGGTGTCGTTTGGAATGCAAACTATATTGAGTTCATGAGGAAATCTGCAGATGCTGGAAATTCAAACAACACACACAAAATGCTGGTGGAACCTAGCAGGCCAGGCAGCATCTATAAGGAGAAGCACTGTCGACGTTTTGGGCCAAGACCCTTCATCAGGACTAACTGAAAGGAAAGATACTAAGAGATTTGAAAGTAGTGGGGACAGGGTAAAATGCAAAATGATAAGAGAAGACCAGAGGGGATGGGATGAAGCTAAGAGCTGGAAAGGTGATTAGCTAAAGTGATACAGAGCTGGAGAAGGGAAAGGATCATGGGATGGGAGGCCTTGGGAGAAAGAAAGGGGAGGGAGCACCAGAGGGAGATGGAGAACAGGCAGAGTGATGGGCAGAGAGAGTGTAAAAAAAACAAACAACTAAATATGTCAGGGATGGGGTGAGAAGGGGAGAAGGGGCATTAACAGAAGTTAATGAATCAATGTTCATCCAAGTTTTCACTTCTTCAAAGTGTTGCTCATGACTGTTTCATTGTTGGGACCTGGAGGAGTAGTTTAGTTAACAGGGAGCTGCAGTCCTGCCCAATGTAATGCTTTAAAAATTACAGTATCCGTAACTAATCTGTAACAGAAAAAAATAGTGAAGATTTAACTGGTAAAAATTATAAGAGTGCATTTACCTTAAAATGCCTATAAGATCAGGCTCCAATTCCCGCTGTTGTAATTGTATGATTGCCCCATGACCATGTGGGCTTCCTCCAGGTGCTCTGGTTTCCTCCCACATTCCAAAGACATACAGGCTAGAGTTAGTAAGTTGTAAATGTCTATGCTGGAAGCATAGTGACACTTCCAGGTTGCATGCAGCATACCCTCAATGCAAATGATGCATTTCACTTTATGTTTCGATGTACATGTGACAAATAAAGGTAATATTGTTGTTATCTGTTATGTGAATTTTGGCAGAAAGAAGACTTGTTCCCCATATCACACACCTCCTGGTGTTTTAACATGAAGGCTAGAAGCATAAATACAAGAGATTCTGCAAATGCTGGATATCCAGAGGAACACACACAAAATGCTGGAAAACTCAATAGGTCAGGCGGCAGCTATAGAAAAAAAAAACAATCAAAGTTTGGACTGGAAAGAATGAAGTCAGAATGAGAAAGTGGGGAGGGGGGATGAGGAAGGAGTACAACCTAGAAGGTAATGGGTGAAACCAGGTGAAGGTAGGGGCTTGGGGTGTGTTCTCATAGAACATAGAAAAGTATAGCACATTACAGGCCCTTCGGCCCACAATGTTGTGCCGACCCTCAAACCCTGCCTCCCATATAATCTCCCACCTTAAATTCCTCCATATACCTGTCTAGTAGTCTCTTAAACTTCACTAGTGTATCTGCCTCCACCACTGACTCAGGCACCAACCACTCTCTGAGTGAAAAACATTCCTCTAATATCCCCCTTGAACTTCCCTCCCCTTACCTTAAAGCCATGTCCTCTTGTACTGAGCAGTGGTGCCCTGGGGAAGAGGAGTTGGCTGTCCACTCTGTCTATTCCTCTTAATAACTTGTACACCTCTATCATGTCTCCTCTCATCCTCCTTCTCTCCAAAGAATAAAGCCCTAGCTCCCTTAATCTCTGATCATAATCCATACTCTCTAAACCAGGCAGTTTCCTGGTAAATCTCCTCTGTACCCTTTCCAATGCTTCCACATCCTTCCTATACTGAGGTGACCAGAACTGGACGCAGTACTCCAAGTGTGGCCTAACTAGAGTTTTATCATTACATCGCATATATATAACTCTATCCCTCGACTTATGAAAGCTAACACCCCATAAGCTTTAACTACCCTATCTACCTGTGAGGCAACTTTCAGGGATCTGTGGACATGTACCCCCAGATCCCTCTGCTCCTCCACACTGCCAAGTATCCTGCCATTTACATTGTACTCTGCCTTGGAGTTTGTCCTTCCAAAGTGTACCACCTCACACTTCTCCAGGTTGAACTCCATCTGCCACTTCTCAGCCCACTTCTGCATCCTATCAATGTCTCTCTGCAGTCTTTGACAATCCTCTACACTATCTACAACACCACCAACCTTAGTGTCGTCTGCAAACTTGCCAACCCACCCTTCTACCCCCACATCCAGGTTGTTAATAAAAATCACAAAAAGTAGAGGTCCCAGAACAGATCCTTGTGGGACACCACTAGTCACAACCCTCCAAACTGAATGTACTCCCTTCACCATGACCCTCTGCCTTCTGCAGGCAAGCCAATTCTGAATCCACCTTGCCAAACTTCCCTGGATCCCATGCCTTCTGACTTTCTGAATAAGTCTACCATGTGGAATCTCATCAAATGCCTTACTGAAATCCATGTAGACCACAGCCACTGCACTACCCTCATCTATATGCCTGGTCACCTCCTCAAAGAACTCTATCAGGCTTGGTAGACACGATCTGCCCTTCACAAAGCCATGTTGACTGTCCTTGATCAGACCATGATTCTCTAAATGCCCATAGATCTTATCTCTAAGAATCTTTTCCAACAGCTTTCCCACCACAGACGTAAGGCTCACTGGTCTATAATTACCTGGACTATCCCTACTACCTTTTTTGAACAAGGGGACAACATTCGCCTCCCTCCAATCGTCCGGTACCATTCTCGTGGACAACGAGGACATAAAGATCCTAGCCAGAGGTTCAGCAATCTCTTCCCTTGCCTCGTGGAGCAGCCTGGTGAATATTCCATCAGGCCCCGGGGACTTATCCGTCCTAATGTATTTTAACATCTCCAACACCTCCTCTCCCTTAATATCAACATGCTCCAGAACATCAACCTCACTCATATTGTCCTCACCGTCATCAAGTTCCCTCTCAGTGGTGAATACCGAAGAGGAGTATTCATTGAGGACCTCGCTCACTTCCACAGCCTCCAGGCACATCTTCCCACTTTTATCTCTAATCGGTCCTACCTTCACTCCTGTCATCCTTTTGTTCTTCACATAATTGAAGAATGCCTTGGGGTTTTCCTTTACCCTACTCGCCAAGGCCTTCTCATCCCCCCTTCTTGCTCTTCTCAGCCCCTTCTTAAGCTCCTTTCTTGCTATCCTATATTCCTCAATAGACCCATCTGATCCTTGCTTCCTTAACCTCATGCACGCTGCCTTCTTCCACCTGACTAGATTTTCCACTTCACTTGTCACTCATGGTTCCTTCACCCTACCATTCTTTATCTTCCTCACCGGGACAAATTTATCCCTTACATCCTGCAAGATATCCCTAAACATCGACCACATGTCCATAGTACATTTCCCTGCAAAAACATCATCCCAATTCACACCCGCAAGTTCTAGCCTTATAGCCTCATAATTTCCCCTTCCCCAATTAAAAATTTTCCTGTCTCTCTGATTCTATCCTTTTCCATGATAATGCTAAAGGTTAGGGAGTGGTGATCACTGTCCCCCAGATGCTCACCCACTGACAGATCTGTGACCTGACCCGATTCGTTACCTAATACTAGATCTAGTATGGCATTCCCCCTAGTCGGCCTGTCAACACAGATGATAAGACAATAGGTGCAGAAGTAGACCATTCGGCCCTTTGAGCCTACAACGCCATTTTAAGATCATGGCTGATCATCTACTATCAATACCTGGTTCCTGCCTTGTCCCCATATCCCTTGATTCCCCTATCCATAAGATACCTATCTAGCTCCTTCTTGAAAGCATCCAGAGAATTGGCCTCCACTGCCTTCCGAGGCAGTGCATTCCAGACCCCCACAACTCTCTGGGAGAAGAAGTTTTTCCTTAACTCTGTCCTAAATGACCTACCCCTTATTCTCAAACCATGCCCTCTGGTACTGGCCTCTCCCAGCATCTGGAACATATTTCCTGCCTCTATCTTGTCCAATCCCTTAATAATCTTATATGTTGCAATCAGATCCCCTCTCAAACTCCTTAATTCCAGTGTATACAAGCCCAGTCTCTCTAACCTCTCTGCATAAGACAGTCCGGACATCCCAGGAATTAACCTCGTGAATCTACGCTGCACATCCTCTATAGCCAGGATTGTCTTCCTTAACCCTGGAGATCAAAACTGTACACAATACTCCAGGTGTGGTCTCACCAGGGCCTTGTACAAATGCAAAAGAATATCCTTGCTCTTGTACTCAATTCCCCTTGTAATAAAGGCCAACATTCCATTAGCCTTCTTCACTGCCTGCTGCACTTGCTCCTTCACCTTCAGTGACTGATGAACATGTACTCCAAGATCTCTTTGTATTTCTCCCTTACCTAACTCTACACCATTCTGATAATAATCTGCCTTCCTGTTCTTACTCCCAAAGTGGATAACCTCACACTTATTCACATTAAACATCATCTGCCAAGTATCTGCCCACTCACTCAGCCTGTCCAAGACACCCTGAATTCTCCTAACATCCTCATCAAATGTCACACTGCCACCCAGCTTAGTATCATCAGCAAACTTGCTGATGTTATTCTCAATGACTTCATCTAAATCATTCATGTAAATTGCAAACAGCTGTGGTCCCAATACCGAGCCCTGTGGCACCCCACTAGTCACCACCTGCCATTCAGAGAAACACCCATTCACCGTTACCCTTTGCTTTCTATCTGCCAACCAGTTTTCTATCCATGTCAATATCTTCCCCCCAATGCCATGAGCTCTGATTTTACCCACCAATCTCCTATGTGGGACCTTACCAAATGCCTTCTGAAAATCGAGGTACACTACATCCACTGGATCTCCCTTGTCTAACTTTCTGGTTACATCCTCGAAAAACTCCAATAGATTAGTCAAGCATGATTTGCCCTTGGTAAATCCATGCTGGCTCGGCCCAATCCTATCACTGCTATTTAGATATGCCACTATTTCATCTTTAATAATGGACTCTAGCATCTTCCCCACTACTGATGTTAGGCTGACAGGATGATAGTTCTCTGTTTTCTCCTTTCTTAAAAAGTGGGATAACATTAGCCATTCTCCAATCCTCAGGAACTGATCCTGAATCTAAGGAACATTGGAAAATGATTACCAATGCATCCGCAATTTCCAGAGCCACCTCCTTTAGTACCCTAGGATGCAGACCATCTGGACCTGGGGATTTGTCAGCCTTCAGTCCCATCAGTTTACTCATCACCGTTTCCTTCCTTATGTCAATCTATTTCAATTCCTCTGTTACTCTATGTCCTTGGCCCATCCATACATCTGGGAGATTGCTTGTGTCTTCCCTAGTGAAGACAGATCTAAAGTACTTATTAAATTCTTCCGCCATTTCTGTTTCCTGTAACAATTTCACCCAATTCATTCTTCAAGGGCCCAACATTGTTCTTAACTATCTTCTTTCTCTTCATATACCTAAAAAAGCTTTTGCTATCCTCCTTTAAATTCCTGGTTAGCTTGCATTCGTACCTCATTTTTTCTCCCCTTATTGCCTTTTTAGTTAAGTTCTGTTGTTCCTTAAAAATTCCTCCCCTTCCCCCCCCCCTCTCTATCCCTTTTAAAGCACTGAAATCCAGGAATATTGAGAATCCATTTCTGCCCTGGTGCCAGCCAAGTCTCCGTAATGGCCACTACATCATAATTCCATGTATGTATCCAAGCTCTCAGTTCATCACCTTTTCTCAGTTCATCATCTGAGCCCACAGCATCATCAGTAGTAACAAAGGTGTAACACTTACCTGCAGTTATGAATAACAATTGCATGTTCCCTGAATTCTAAGTGTAACCAATCTTTACAGACAAATAAGCTTGGAGTGCGATCTCAAAACATCCGTGCAGTGCATTGGAATTTAGACGTAAGGAATTCTGCAGATGCTGGAAATCTTGAGCAACAGGCACAAAATGTTGAGGAAACTTAGCAGGTCAGGCAGCGTCAATGGAGGGAAATTAACCTTATTTTATTTCCCTCCATTGAAGCTGCCTGACCTATTGAGTTCCGCCAGTACTTTTGTGTGTGTTGCATTAGATTTGAACCCGTTCGCCATCAATAATTGGTATCAATGCAGTGATCTGAGCTAAAGCGCCTCACCCGGTGGCTGAGTCACCATTAAGAAGTTCCAGCTCTAATTCTTGGGTTTTCACTTTTGTTTTTAATCTATTGTTTATATTTTAAATATTATTTAGGTTAGGATGCCCGGGAAAATACGTGTAAGATTTGAAACAATGAAGTGAACATTAAGCCCATGGTTTATTAAGCAGCTTCAGGCATTGGTTGAAAACCGATTACCCCATCCCCAAGAGCAGTTTAGCAAACTAACTTCCCGTCTTTGTCACAGATTCGTTCAACGTCCCACGCGTGGAAAAAAATCCAAACATTTTCCTCTCCTTTCTCTCTTGGTGAAGTATCTATCTCAGATCACTCTTGAGGAGAGCCAATTGGGGATTCCGACCTGCGTTCTACCCTTGGGCACGTTTCGGTTTGGGAGCCGTGTTGGGGGTGACGGCCTGCCAGGCTTTCTGCGTCCTGTCCGGGCACTCCGCTACGTGGCAACACGGCTTCTTCGCGGGATGACCGGCGGGTGGCAGGGGACTGGGGCAACTAACGAATTGCAAAGTATGATTCACATTCTCACGTGCAGGTTTTAACTCTGTACGTGGATTCTTGGCGGCCGGGACAGCAGATGGGCAAGGCTTTTTCGTCTGGATTTTTAAAATATGATCATTGCAGATGCTGAAGGTCAACTCATCAGTACCAATGCCCGAAGGGAGGTTAATTTCGTTCGAAAAGCCGCGCAAATTTAAATTCTCCGCGCCGTTGGCATCCTTGAATCTCTCCACGTGTTCTCCATACACTGACAATCTTCCATCCTTGATCTTTACGGCCAGTTCCTCGGGAGAGACCCCGCTGAGGTTGACAAAGTAGGAGAACTCGGAAGGGTGGGTGGTGGGTTGCATTGGTCCTGTTTTGTGTGTCCCTGGCCGTTTCTGAGAGGTTCTCACAGGCGGTTAACCATTTGTTTGCCGCGCTCCCGTCCCGCGGAGAGAGCCTCGTCTCTGCTCGCTTTTTCCTTACGCCACAGTTTGTGAGTGTGAGATCACACACGCTCGTGAACCTTAGTGATGCAAACAAGTGAAATAAGGTTGTGGCATTGTTTATTAGTGATACAGAAGGAAGGTAGCCCAAGGTCTTTTTAGAAAGTACTTTACAGTTAATAAATTAAACTCAGCCGCTATTTCATTCAATTTTTATATTTAGACTTGACCATAACAAAGGTTGCCGTAAGATATACTCGTTACTTAACCCATTTTGACGTGGCGCATTCAAATGTAGCCGGGCAAGCGTTCTCCCTCCAATGAAGGAACAATTCGGAACTTAATTCATCGATAACTAAATGGAATACACCGTGCTTTCAATTTCCAGCCGAAAATGTCAGAAATCTTTTAGTAAAAACAGATATCCTTAATACCAAACTTGTAAAAAGAAGCGAAAATATTCTATGTATGTCGTGTTAAGAAATTGATATATTCTGTACTTACACCTTCAGTTTTATATTTTTCCTATTGTCTTTGGCAATCCTGTTAACTGTGACTGTACAATCACACCGGATTCGTTGCGACCTCACACACAGATACTTCAGTCACATCACTCACTACAGATAAAGGTAGTGGGATCATTCCTTTATGTAGAGCGAGGAGACTAGATTTCGCGGATTACTAGTATCTCATCAGGTAAGATTTTTTATAGATCGAATTACTTATGTCCAGTTCCTTCCGCCATAAGACCGTTCTATGAATTGGTAAGTTAATCGAATATGAAACGGTAATTATTGTTTGAACTAAGTGAGGACCCTGTCAGAGGTGAAAATGTGATTTTTCCCCCCTCTGCTCAGCTAGTGCTAAAAAGAAACGCCCATGACATAACACATATTTTGTATCCAGCATCTATCTATATTAGGAATCAGTATCATGATGCATGGACTGAAAAAAATTCCAAGTAATCAACGTTACTAGATATATTTATATTAAGATTTTCTGAATGAGACGTAAGATTACAATACAGGGGTTGTGGTTAATTTATGCATCACCTTGATTATGATATATCTTAAGTAATTTGTGCATTATGGGTACATCTTTATAGAAAGGAAATTGTCATTAGAAACTTCATTGATCAGCCTTTCTGAAATTCTAGCTATGAGAAGAGACCTGAGAAAGCTGAAAAGTGATTTAGTACAGAGTTATTAATGTGAATAGTTATTACATGTAAATTGACTAGGGAATTTTATTTCTACTTTTGTGAATCTTTAGTTTTTAATTGCAACTGAGAAAATTAGGAAGGAGATTAAGTGAAATATATTTACACAAATATTTGTTTAAGTGTGGAACTTGCCACAAAAAGCTAAGAAAGAAACCACTGTAAACTTTATGTGAAGACTGGATCTGTAAGAAGATATTTGATATTTGGATGATATAGTAGAGATATGTGGCTCTGGGCCATTGACTGAGTTGGCATTAACTTTGGCCTCATTTACACTCCGTAGCCACTTCCCTGTACCTAATAAAAAGACTAGTGAGTGTATGTTTGTGGCCTCTGCTGCTGTACTCCTCTACTTCAAGGTTTGACATGTAGTGTGTTCAGAGGTGTTGTTTTGCACATCACTGTTACTGTCGCCTTCCTGTCAGCTTGAACCAATCTGGCCATTCTCCTCAGATCTCTCTCATTAAGAAGGCATTTTTACCCACAGAACTGTTTCTCACTAATGTTTTTTTTTTGTTTTTCACATAATTGTAAACTCTCGAGACTGTTGTACATGAAAACCTCAGGAGATCAGCTATTTATGTGATACTCAAAGCATTCCGCCTGGCACCAACAATCATTCACAGTCAGCACCACTTAGACCAGATCCCTTCCTGATTCTGATGTTTGGTCTGAACAACAAATGAACCTCTTAACAACTTCTGCATGCTTTTATACATTGAGTTGCTGCCATATGATTGGGTGATTATATATTTGCATCAATGAGTAAGTGTACAAGCATACCTAAAAAAGTGGCCACTGGGTGTATAATTAGTTCATATTATACGTAGAAACATAGAAAACTTACAGCACAATGCAGGCCCTTCGGCCCACAAAGCTGTGTCGAACATGTCCTTACCTTAAAACTACCTATGTTTACTCATAGCCTTCTATTTTTCTAAGCATCCAGGAGTCTCTTAAAAGTCCACCTCCACCATGCCACTGGCAACCCATTCCACGCATTCACCAGTCTCCAGGTGGAAAAAAAACTTACCCCTGACATTTCCTCTGTATCTACTTCCAAGCACCTTAAAACTCTGCCCTCTCGTGCTAGCCATTTCAGCCCTGGGAAAGAAACCTCTGAATATCCACATGATCAATACCTCTCATTATCCTATGCACCTCTATCAGGTCACCTCTCATTCTCCGTCGCTCCAAGGAGAAAAGGCCGAGTTCACTCAACCTATTCTCATAAGGCATACTCCCCAATCCAGGCAACATCCTTGTAAGTCTCCTCTGCACCCTTTCTATAGTTTCCACGTCCTTCCTGTAGTGAGGCGACCAGAATTGAGCACAGTACTCCAAGTGGGGTCTGATCAGGGTCCTATATAGCTGCAACATTACCTCTTGGCTGTTAAACTCAATCCCATAATTCATAAAGGCCAATGCTCCATATGCCTTCTTAACCACAGAGTCAACCCGCATAGCAGCGTACTATGGACTTGGACCCCAAGATCCCTCTGATCCTCCACACTGCCAAGAGTCTTGCCGTTAATGCTATATTCTGCCATCATATTTGACCTACCAAAATGAACCACCTCACACTTATCTGGGTTGAACTCCATCTGCCACTTCTCAGCCCAGTTTTGCATCCTATCAATGCCCTACTGTAACCTTTGACAGCCCTCCACACTATCCACAACAACCCCAACCTTTGTGTCATCATGATACTGTAGAAAGTTTGAGAGATGCATAGAAACTACTGAACTTACAAGCTGTATATAAAATGGAACTGGCAACAATCCTGAACCCAGAATACCACTTCTCTTATTTTGATCATTTCAACTTGTATTTCAAACTCTATTTTTTACTAAATTGCTTTATATTCTCTGCATTCATTTCAAGTCTTCCCTTTGACCTAATGAAATGTAGGGCAGTTTCTCTTATAATTTAATCTGATATATATCTACATTTAGCCATATTCATTAAGAATCAGTCTCATTACTTTCAGAGAGAAAAAATGATCCCATGTGACTGCAGTGTCATACATCAGTAACAAGGTTTCAGCAATTAAAAAAGTCATTTACTCCTTTCGCTTTCTGTCTCCTTTGACTATGTACTATATTACCAATGTTGTAAGGTTGCCATATGCATTTAATCACATTTTTTTCACAAGAATAATAACTATTATTTATATCCAGATTTTTAGTTCATTTGTTAGCTCAAATGACATCAAGTTTAGTTTAGCAACATAAACTTGCAGCAACATAACAGGCACATAGACAATAGACAATAGGTGCAGAAGTAGACCATTCGGCCCCTCGAGTCTGCACCGCCATTCTGAGATCATGGCTGATCATTCACTATCAATACCCAGTCCCTGCCTTGTCCCCATATCCCTTGATTCCCCTATCCATCAGATATCTATCCAGCTCCTTCTTGAAAGCATCCAGAGAATTGGCCTCCACCGTCTTCTGAGGCAGTGCATTCCACACCTCTACAACTCTCTGGGAGAAGAAGCTCTTCCTCAACTCTGTTTTAAATAACTGACCTCTTATTCTCAATCCATGCCCTCTGGTACTGGACTCTCCCAACATCTGGAACATATTTCCTGCCTCAATCCTATCAAATCCTTTAATTATCTTAAACGTTTCAATCAGATCCCCTCTCAATCTCCTCAATTCCAGCATGTACAAGCCCAATCTCTCCAATCTCTCTGCGTAAGACAGCCCTGCCATCCCAGGAATCAACCTAGTGAATCTACGCTGCACTTCCTCAATTGCCAGAATGTCCTTCCTTAAACCTGGAGACCAAAACTGTACACAATATTCCAGGTGTGGTCTCACCAGGGCCCTGTACAAATGCAAAAGAACATCCTTGCTCTTGTATTCAATTCTCCTTGTAACAAAGGCCAACATTCCATTTGCCCTCTTCACTGCCTGTTGCACTTGCTCATTCACCTTCATTGACTGGTGAACTAGGACTCCTAGGTCTCTTTGCATTTCTCCCTTACCTAACTCGACACCGTTCAGACAGTACTCTGCCCTCTTGTTCCAGCTTCCAAAGTGGATAACTTCACATTTATTCACATTGAATGACATCTGCCAAGTATCTGCCCACTCACTCAGCCTATCCAAGTCTCCCTGTATTCTCCTAACGTCCTCTTCGCATGTCACACTGCCACCCAGTTTAGTATCATCAGCAAACTTGCTGATATAGTTTTCAATGCCCTCATCTAAATCATTGACATAAATCGTAAAGAGCTGTGGTCCCAATACAGAGCCCTGTGGTACCCCACTAGTCACCTCCAGCCAGTCTGAGAAACACCCATTCACTGCTACCCTTTGCTTTCTATCTGCCAACCAGTTTTCTATCCATGTTGAAACCCTGCCCCCAATGCCATGAGCTCTGATTTTACTCACCAATCTCCTATGTGGCAGAGACAACACCATACATACAGTTATACCATACAAACTGTGAAAAATTCAAGAGGTGGCCTGAGCTATCCCATTGCTGAGGTAGTTTAGGGTTGTGTAGGTAAGTTAAAAATCCTGATAGTTGTAGGAAAGTAGCTGTTCCTGACCCTGGTGGTGTGGGAGGGACTTCACCTCTTGCCTGGTGGTAGCATTGATCTGGATGGTGGGAATCTATGATGATAGAAGTAACCTTCTTGAAACAGTGTCTCCTGTAGGTGCTGTTAATGGTGGGGAGGGCTGTCCTTACAATAGATAGGTGAGTCCACAAATCTCTTGAGCCTTTTGTGCGCCCGTGCTTTAGAATTGCCTTACCAGGCTGTGATGCAACCAATCAGGATAATTTCAACATTTCTGTGGAGGTTATTTGGATTACTTGGTAACATGCTAAATCTCCTTAAGTTGCTAAGAAAGTAGAAATGCTGGCACATCTTCTTAGTGATCTCAACAATGTGCTGGGACTAGGACAGGTCATCCATACCTCCTACAGGCTTTGCAGTGAATAAACAGGACTTAGTCCCAAGAGGAGTATGTCCACTAGTTTACTGAGTGCAGTAATGGCAGTCAGTGGAGTGGTATGTTCCTCCAGTGAAATGTGGGAGATGAAGAAGCACTCTTGTCCATAATGAGAATGTCAGCAGGAAGTGCGTCTAACTGCGGCCTCCCTCAAACCTCATGAATTGATTGGAACAGCAGCATTGGAGTCATGGAGGAGTGACACATGCATTGGAATCATATATAAGTAGACAGACAATATTCTAGCTAGAAATTTCAGCAAGGGGTATACTGGTATCAAGAAAGGAGTTGAGGCTCTTGGAAAAGGGGCCAGATGGGATCTGTCTCAGATTATTGAGGAAGGCAAGGGAGTAGATTGCTGAGGTCTTAACAGAGAACTTTGCATTCTCTTTAGCTACAAAGGGGGACCCACAGGACTGGATACTAGTCAATATTGTTCATCTGCTTAAAAGAGGGATTAGAAACAAATCAGGAAATTAAAAGCTGGGGGAACCTTATATCAGTAGTAGGGAACTTATTGGAGAAGATTCTTGGAATTGGAATCTACTTCTATCTGGAAATGCATAGACTTATAAGGGGTAGCCAGCATGGCTTTGTATGCGGTTGGGGTAAAAACACAATTGAGGATTTTTTAGAGGAGCCAATCAAGATGATTAATGGGGGAGGGGTGTAAGATAGTAGAGTTTGTGTAGATGGACTTTAGTAAACCATTCAACAAGGTCCTTTATGGTAGGCTGATCTGGAAAAATAAAGCATACTGTCTTAGCCATAAAAGACAGAGATTAGTGGAGGGGTGTAATTCTGACTGGATGTCTGTAACCAGTGGTGTTCTGCAACGATCAATGTGAGGAACTTTATAATAAGATATAGCAGATTTGGCCAAAAATATAGGTGGTTGATCAGTAAGTTTGCAGACAACACAAATTGGGGTGAAGTTGTAGATAATGAGAAAGATTGTTAAAAGATTCAGCAGAACGTGGACCAGTTGGAAGTGTGTGAAAAAATAGCAGATGGAGCTAATTCCAGACAAGTCAGAGGTGTTCACTTTGGGAGATGAGTAAGTTTGTTCAAAATATCATATTACATTCCATCTAAAACATAACACAAGGAGTATAATTGAAGAATGCTCCAAAGATTAATTCATAATTTTATTAAACAGCTACATTTTAGAGACTACTAATTCCAAATGGATGTAAAGCTAGATCTTCTGCTTTGACAAACTATTCCAGAAATTTAAGAACTTGAATGGCTTCTTTTGTAGATGAATTTTGTTTTATTCTGGTCTGTGCCAATTTCCAGCTCCCAGTATCTTCCATTGCTGAGGCTACAGAGATGACGTATGACTGCAACTTCTTGCTGATGTCAGGTGTCTCAGGGACTCAGAATTACTGGGGACAACAGCAGAATGGAAAAGTATCAAATGAAATTTTCTTTTCTTTTTTAGCAGCTTTAGATCTCTGACGGTATTTAACAAGGGTGGATGATGAAGCAGCTGAGGCCAGCCGATTTCTTGCCCTTGGCCTTAATGAATTTTGTTGACTAGGAGATGAATTCCTTGTGGACTTTGGGGAAAGCCTACTTATACTACTGATGGATAGTTTGGATTCCAGAGATGCTGGAATGGATTCAATAATTTCTCCTTCATCTGTGATTGAAGAGGATTGGCTTGAATTTGAGATTGTACTGTAACTGGAGTCCAGAGAAGTCTCATTTGAATTGGTTATTTTTTCTGTGGATGACGTCAGGTCTCTAGTACTAGACTTTGACTCCCTTTTCATTTTGTTGTGAATAGATTGGTATTTTTTTGGATTCTTGGATGATATTCTGTTTACTTCTTGGTGGGATTTTGGGGATCTTTTCTCGTTACCATGAACTCGGTTTGTAGATCTCCTATGTTCGTTAATTGTGCCTCTCTTCCCTTCCTCGTGCACAGTGTGCCATGTTTTTGATCCTATTGAGGATCTTTGGCTTTGACCCTGCTGAAATATTGAACTTCTTTTCTCTTCACCTTGGACTCTTTCTAGATTCCTAGAGGATCTACTTTCGGGGTGTTGCACAGAGCCTCTCCTCCCTTCCTCCTGCATATCTTGAAATTGTTCTGGGCTCATTGATATTCTTCGACTTTCAACTGGGTGGGATGTTGAGTGTTTCCTCCCTTCCTGATGCATAGATTGGGTGCTTCCTTTATTTATAAAAGAACTTCGACTTGCAGCTGGTTGCGAGACCAACCCTCTTTCCTCGCTAATGGAGGCTGTTCTGCTGGGATCTCCTTTGGCTATGAAAGATTTTCTTGATGCGTTAGGTGTCAAAGCAGTCTTGTACAAAGAATCCTGACTTATCTCTGACGAAATATTTGTTGGCCGCAATGCTAAATCCAGAGCTGATGCTTCTTGGGAACTCATTTTATTCGAGGATTTCAGATGACTTGGTCTGGGTTCTGTGTCCGAACTGTATTCCTCCACAGTGGCAATGTTTTCTAAATAATCAGCTTCAACCAGCAAAGTGTGCTTTTCACAAATAGTTAATTTCAGTGTATTTATGTCCACCTCTAGAGGAATGTTAAATGTGTTGGAAAAACCATGGTAGTTTTTTCTGACCATCCCATCTTCTTCATGCAATTCTACCCGCTCCCCAGTGATATTCACAGTCTGCCCAGTGATAGTGGCATTCAGGTTTTCTGGAGGAACGTCGCCCAGATTGATACAGATAACAAACTGTTCCGGAGTGTCATACCTTGCCGAGTGCTTCAGTCCCCTTTGCCGGAATCTTGGCTGTTCCCCGGAATCCCTGTCTTTCTTTAATCCCACGGAACGCTTATGCATCGCCATCCTCTGCTGGCGGATGTTGCAAAATTCACGGGCTTGTAACTTTCTGAAACAGACAGTGTATTTGTTTACGCAAATGATTTGTAGGCGTTTATCTGCCTTTATGATGAAAATAGCTATGCACAATTATTAATACACGGCTATTATTTGCAGAGCTGATCATTAAGGTAACACAGCTCTTGTGAAACTATAGTGAAAAAAATTCAGATTTTTAAACATTTTATTAAAGCAGGATCTTCTCGTGGGAATTTGTAAAAAAAAAACTAATGATATATTGGAAACAGTTTATAAAATGAAAAAAAGGAAGCGGGAAATGATGTTCTGCTGGGAACGAGGGGCAACAACTTCATCCCATTAAGTCAATTTTGGAATTCAGTTCGGGTTATAAAATGAAAGCGAAGAGGGAAAGGTCATTGGCAAACAAAACGCTGAATTGTTCCTTTTTGTGCCTTGTGGCACATCGGCAGCATTTTTGCTTT
This sequence comes from Hypanus sabinus, assembly GCF_030144855.1. Classification (NCBI taxonomy): domain Eukaryota; kingdom Metazoa; phylum Chordata; class Chondrichthyes; order Myliobatiformes; family Dasyatidae; genus Hypanus; species Hypanus sabinus. The sequence goes on along the minus strand of NC_082714.1, from coordinate 111,064,285 downwards.
TTCTGTAGCATTTGACTTTTTTTACAAGTCTGAAATGCTAGCTCGGCGTTCAATCCAGCACATTGAAAGCATGCAAGGAGCCAGCCGGATTCAAACCTAAGATCATTCGCTTTGAATGCTGATGCCATGAGACCACTGGCTGGCTAAAGCGTTGGATTACATCAACTGTACTTTGTTACCTGTGGTTAAAGAGATATAGCGACTATTGTGGAAAATGGGACAATCGCCAGACAAATTGCTTTGATTCTTATAGAAATATTAGTGGAATGCTAATCCCTAAATCAGAAAGTTGTACACCTAATCACTCAGCACGGAGGTATGGACCGACAATTCTGTTCAGTTCTAAGTACTTCATTGTGGAGGTGTTAATTTTTAGATAATTTGGTATCAAAAGTTCCTGTAATAATATTCATGGTGAAATCCTTGTTGTTTTCTAGTCAACATTCCTTTCTAACTCTACATTAATAAAAACCTTACATGCTTAAATCATTTCATTTGTCATGTTGAGTATTTTGTGCACATTGGCCATTTGCCAACATGACAGCTCACTCTACTAAAATGATGGCTTTGTAACATCTGAGAACTGATGAGACAATACTTATGTACGTCTTCTTGCATTTTCACCAGGAAATACTTGATACAGTGCTAGACAAAAAAAGGAACAGATGATACGAAGGTTGTGTCATAATATTGAAAGATCAGGAAAACAGCTTGAAAGTAACAAAAACATTTCATTAATAACTTGGTCAATTAAAAATAAAGTTCCTTTCCTCAGTTTGATAAACATCAGTGCTAGGAAAACATTAAATCTACTTTGTTATTAAAATGAATTTGGAGAGTAAATACAATCTGATATGGTAAGTCTTGGCATTGTGGAGGATCAGAGGGACCTTGGGGTCCAAGTCCATAAAACACTCAAAACAGCTGCGCAGGTCAACTCTGTGTTTAAGAAAGCATATGGTGCATTGGCCTTCATCAATCATGGGATTGAGTTTAGGAGCCGAGAGGTAATGTTGCAGCTATATAGGACCCTGGTCAGACCTCACTTGGAGTACTGTGTTCAGTTCTGGTTGCCTCACTACAGGAAGGATGTGGAAAAGGGTGCAGAGGAGATTTACAAGGATGTTGCCTGGATTGGGAAGCATGCCTTATGGGAATAGGTTGAGTGGAAACTTAGATAAGTATTTTTGTAAGAAATGTCTAACTTGAAAATATTGCAGAAAGTGTGTATGAGAGAGAGAATATTTGCTAATTAACTCTTCAAAAGTCATCAATCGACCATCACAAAATAAATCTGCAAAAAAACAGATCCCCTTATTTCTCCATGAGAGAAAAATGGGATCGGTTATTGAAGGTTTTAAATTAAAAAAATTCATATAAAGAGCTAGACAATTTAAATTATTTAAAATTTTAAATATTGCAAAACTGAAACCAAATCCATAAGGACTGTTTAATAACAGGGTAGAGTTTTAAAATCGGAATTTTAGAGAGTTGTAAAGGTAATGGAGCTCCTAATAATGAGGTTAAATGAAATTGTATGATAGCTAATTTGCAACCTAAAAGATTGACTGTTCTATTTGGAATAGTTCCGCATCATATTCAGGGTATTTCATCTTCAGATCAACATGTAATTGCATTTGTTACATTGTTGGCAAGAAGGGCTATTTTATTGAAATGGAAAAAAACCTCTGTCCCTACATTAATTAAATGGTTTTCTCAAGTAATGTTATGTCTTAGTTTGGAAAAAATAGTAGAACTTTTGATCCTCGATTTGATTTTGAGAGAAGATGGGTCTTTTTTGCCAAATATTATCATTTATTTTGAATTAAGTTATATGCTTTCCTTCCAATTTTATTTTATACAAATGTGAATTAGCGGTTGATAATTATTCTTATATAGATTATGGTAAGACGTATTGCTCCGGGAGTTGATTCCTAATGGGTTTTTCTTCTTTTTTTCTTTTTCCTTCTTTTGTAGTTAGTGGGGTTTCCAACTATTAAAGTATTAAATACTAAAAGTACTATTAGAGTATTAAGGAATTTCAAATTAATTAGGACTTCATTGTCTGCTTTATTATTGTCTATTAGTGACTCTTGCACTCCACATTTTAGTCGCTACTTTCTAGGAATGGAATGAAATAAATGCTATCTAATTCAGGAATCTTTGACATAATTGAAAACCATTTTAAGTCAAGTGTTCTGGTCTATTTCATAGGTGCTTTCTTGAAACTTCTAAGGTCCAAAATAAAAGCTTCAATCAAAGCCCAATGTGAAGATTACATTCTTTTATCTCAGTGCCATTACAGGAGGGAAATGAGAAAATTGTGATGATAATTAACGAGATCTATGTGAAAACTGTTTAGTCTTATTTAAGAGTAAATATGGAAATGCTTCTGAAGTCCAGGTCCGAGTATACATCTCTAAAGCCACTGATGTACAGCAGGTGATAATAAGTATTGAATCAGAATCAAGTTTAATATCACTAGCATATGTTTGTTGTCGTTGTAGCAGCAGTACAATGCAATACATAATAATAGAGAAAAGAATGAATTATAGTAAATAGTTCAATAAGTAGTGCAAAATAGAAAAAGTAGTGAGGTAGTGTTCAGTGTTCATTCAGAATTGGATGGTAGAGGGGAAGAAGCTGTCCTGAATCATTGAATGTGTGCCTTCAGGCTTCTGTACCTCCTTCCTGATGGTAGCAATAAGAAGAGGGCATGTTTTGGTGATGGGGGTCTTTAATAATAGATGCCACCTTATTGAGCTATTGCTCCTTGAAGATGTCCTGTGTACCATGAAGGCTAGTGCCCATGATGGAGCTGACTAAGTTTACAATTCTCTACAGCTTTGATCCCGTGCATTCACTCCCTGCCCCCCCCCCAACAGGTGCTGATGCAGCCAGTTAGATATGTTAGAATGTTAGATTGCCTGTTAGCCATTTAGCCAGTTAAATTGATCACATTTCTTAAAGAATTATATTGGGAATTCACAAAAAATCATTAAATATACCCTAAGGTCATGCAGCTCGTTTATAATAAATGCTTTATAGAATCTTGACCAGGGCAATCATGAAACCATTAAGTACTAGAGTCAACATTCACTTTAGGAAAAAAGTTACTGTAAATAAAATTCAGCATGCTCAAGCATCTCTCCAAGAATTAGGATAAGAGAAGGGATGTGGGAAATGCAACTTTAGCATGGCACATTTAAACAAGTACTTTCAACAAAGATTAAACCTTAAATCATTAGTTATTAAGTTTTGGGAACATAGTGATCCTTCATATGATTACAAGCTCTGCACAGGTAAATGGCTGGTTTGTTTATGTCTATTAAAGCAAAGAGATTTACTGCTTAGAAAGAAGTTAGTTGCCCTAATTGCCAGTGCCAATGTAGTTAGGGCAGCACAGTAGTGTAGTGGTTAGTACAATGCTTTATAGTACCAGCAACCTGGGTTCAATTCCCTTTGCTGCTTTAAGTTTGTATATTCTCCTGTGAATGCATGGGTTTCCCCTGGGTGCTTCAGTTTCCTCCCACAGTCCAAAGATGTACCAGTTAGTAGGTTAATTGGTCTTTGTAAATTGTCCTGTGATTAGGCTAGGATTAAGTCAGGGATTGCTGGGCAGCATGGCTCAAAGGGCCCGAAGAGCCTAATCAATGCTGTATATCAATAAGTAAATACACTTACTTGCCTGTTCTTTCACATGGCTCTGAAATTTTGACCTTTTCAAGTACGTCTCTTTGCTTCTTTCCCCAATTATCTTTAAATTGTATTCTTTAGTTATTGGCCTATCATATATGGAAACAATGTCTTATTACCTCCTCTATCAATACTCCTAATAATTTTGAACACTGTTTTACATGGTAATAAAATTAGCAATTTGAGTGACTCATTCCACATAGGCCTTCTCCCAGTTATGCGCATTCAAATTTAGCTTTTGAAGTTCAAATTGTTACTGTATCTATGGTAATTTCAATATTCTCCTTTAGTCAGGATTTCAATATTATTTTCTCTAACACTTGTGTTGAGATTCACATCAAGACCCTGGAAAAACAGACCTCTTCTCATATCTTGGAGGTTACCTCTCAGTAAAGATTAACATAGTAATGAAATTAGTCATCACCTTCAATGCTCAGTCAGGCTAAATTACTAATAGATTGCTTGTCGATCAAGATCTCAAGTCAGACACAAAATTCATGGTCCATGGGCTGCAGTCATCCCTACCCTGACATCCGCTTCTGAGATCTGCAATATCAGGATACTGTAAAGCATTACCAAGTTTGCCCCCTCAATATCCTTCTAATTCACTGGTAGGATGTGAACCAACATCTTAGTCCTCTCCTAAACCAAAATCCTAGAATCTGATTAGAATTAATCCACTCCACAGAATAGATTGTATTATTTGCAGGCCTTCCATGAGATCTACGGAACTCTACCTTTTACTCTGTCACATAAAGAAAGTACCAGTTTGATAGAGAGATAGTTATCAAGATTTTTAAAGTCACCTTTAGAAATGCAAGATCTCCACTGATCTTGGCAAGATCTTGGGTATTTCTGGCTAATGATCTTCCAAAGAACTCAGGCTGGTATTGGAACCTTGTATCCATGCATCAGGATCAGACAGCAGATTAATGCAAATAGCAAACTGACACTACCTCATAAACTACATCCCTCTCTCTCCACTCCCTACCTCTTCCTCCTGCCACATCAAACACTTTTTGCCCCGTTTGTGGAAAGATCTGAGTTCATACACTTGCCTAACCGGTCACTTTAGAAATCTCCAAACCAGGCTGAAATCAAGTCATCCTAAGTCTAAGGCTCTGTCCCCCCAGAAGATAGTAATTCTGAATGGTTCTTAATTCAACAGATAAGTTTTACTTCTACCAGACACAACTCCAACTTTTGCTGAATTCATTATTAAATATGTAAAAGTAGCTGTGCTATTTCCTCCCTATTTCTTTTAATAGGGTCAAGGATTCTATTTTCTTTGATGTTATTTTGTTCAAAAAATTTGCCTTTTGATAATAAAGTTCCAATGTAATTTCTAATCTTATTTTCTGATATTGCATCCAATTAATTTTTAATAAACTTTTTGCTTTTGTAGCTTCTGCCGCTACATAAATTGTAAAACTGAGAACCTTGGTTTTTTTCTTTCTAAGCAAGCATAAAACTCACAGTCACTCTGTTTCTGCACCAAAATAATCTCCCTCTGGAAATACATGTCTCCACTTACAAAACTGTGCCATTTAGGCTGCCTCTCTTCTCTTTATTATAGCTTAAGTCCCTCTTTTCACTCTTCTCATCATCTCACTGCAATCTTTTTGTTTTTATTTATTATATATTTATTTAGAAAAACAGTGTGGAACAGGCCCTGAGCTGCACCATCTGTCAACCCACAGATTTGACCCTAGCCTATTCACAGGACAACTTACAATTAACCTACCAGAGTTTAACCTAGCAGGGGTCGAATTGTCAGACAAATCAACATGGGTTTTGATATAAACCATATAATCTTTAATATGATCAGAATTAATGTTTTACTTTTATTATAGTCTTACGTATGGAGAAAAAAATCTTATTGTTCTACAGTCACACTTCAAATTAAACATTTGATTGAATTAATTTGTAATAAAATTATATTAAAATGTAGTTTCGATATATTTTATGAGTTGTGAATAAATTTCAACGAGAAAGGACAGTTGTCAGATTTATTAAACAGGTGAAAATGGGGAGTCGGTGGTTCCAGCTCCAATTCAATGTACTTCACTTTTACACCGTCAAATTTATCAGCGCAGAAGTTTTGCATACCAAAGCATTCATTGGAAGCCGGATAGAAGTCTTCGCAAGTTTTGCAATATCTTCTGCTACGTTTTTTAAAGTGTGGCTTCAGTTTTTCTTTGCCAAGTCTTTGCACCTTTTGTCGAGATCTGTACATTGCAGGAAAAGTTTGTAACTTCTTGCGGGCCGGCCTTTACACGGGGCCGCAGCAAAGGGGGCAACAGGGAGTGCGTGGGGGCGAGACCGGATCGGGCTTTGTCCACTTAACATTTGGTGGTTCACAAGGAGGAATCTTGCTTTCCTGAACTGGCTCATATGGTTGTGGTCCGTCTTGTGGGTCTTCGTCTTTCTCCGCCTTCGAAGACATTGGAAGACTCTCTTTATTCTCAGTACTTAGATCATCTTTTCTATTTTCTTGGAGGGGCTGGGGTTGGGGCTCGGAGTGAGCCCTGGTCTGAGATCGAGATTCCCGTGGTATCTTTAGTGGACCCTTCTGTCTTTTGCCGTTTCCTCTACTACCGATTTTGTCTCCCTCGATTAAGATGGTTTGATTATCGGCCACACGAAGAGTGAGCGAATTTGGATCCACGTTATCAGGCAGTTCAAATTCGTTCGAAAACCCATGGAAATTGTATCGCACCTCGCCATCTTTAGTTTTGATCTCGTCGACGTGCTGCCCAAACACGTTCACTCTGCCGTCTTTAACGGTCGCATTCACTCTGTGCGGAGAATCCGAATCTTGTAAGTTGACAGCGACCATATACTTGTTGGGTGGGTGGGCAAAAGATGCGTGTCCTTTCTCTGTCTTTTTCTTCGGCATGTTCCTTGCTGCTTCGCGTGGGGCGGGGAAGTGCGATGTGGTGACCCGCGCTGTACAATTCACAGGCTTACAATTTTCTGAATGTGACAGTGCATCTGCTTACGCCACAGAATTGAAAAACGTCGCTTGTACGTCTGTGATGAAATGATTGTGCAGTTGTAACGCCAATAATATTTGTTACTTTCAGCAAGATTTTCAAGTGGTTTGAAGTAAAATGAAAATTCAAAACCTTATTTCACTGTGACAAAGAATTGAGTTGTTATGTAACAACTGATCGGTCCTGTCTTGCATAAGGACTCTCATTCTTTTTAAACACCCGGCGCCTTATCCTAGAACACTATTTAATTGCACTTCCTCTCTCACTGGAAGTGGAAACCAGACTTCTTCACAGTACTCTAGGCATAATCTTAGCAGAGTACTATACAATTCAACAAGAGATCTTTGACTCTTGTAATTCAATCCTCTTGCAATAAAGGCCAACCTACCACTTGTATTCCTAATTGCTCTATCTCTTAACTACATATTAACTTTTTGTGATTTGTAAGGACACCAGAGCCAACTGAACATCTACATTTTCTTAGTGTCTCAGAATTTCAACTAAAAACTACTTTTCTAATTTGCTACCAAAATGGATGACTTCATTTATTCTCACATTATGTTCCATGTCCTGGCATATCAATTTAGGGTGCCCATATCTTGTTGAACTCTCCTCATGGCCTACACTGCCACCTAGCCTTGTACCATCAACAAACATGAGCATACAGATCACATTTGATCCCTTCAGTCCAATCATTGTGAAGAGCTGCAACATTAATACCTCTATCACTACACTTACTAGTCTACACTTCTAAAATGGTTTGTAAATTCCTATTCTCTGTATTATGTCTGTTAACCAATCTCCTATACACTAATACACTAGTAGTTTACTCTTGTCTGTTGAAAGTATTCTAAGAACATTCACTTTCTCCAGAGCCAACTTCATCAAAACTTTGTAAGACAGGTCATAAGATTTTGGGGACTTAGTTGCATAAATTCCATTAATTTCTTCCAAACTTTAATTTGCTAATCCTCTTTCACTCTAGGTTATTGCTCTCCACTGTTTCTGAGAGATTTTATATCTTCTATAAAAACAGCCAGTAAATATTCAATTTCTCTGCTGCATATTTCCCATTATTATTTTTCTTGTCTCTTCTGTTAAGGGCCCACATTAACTGTGGTCAATCTTACTACTTTTCCATTGAGACTTTGATAGATTCTGCTTTCCATTTTCTTTTCACCTTCCTTTTCATATTTTTGGTCTTCTTCCCCAAATTCAGAAATTTCTCAAAATATCTGTCTGGCCGCTTTCTATAGCAACATCGTTAATTTTTCTTTGTTGTAAAGCTATCTTCAATTTCTTTTGATAGCCAGCCAGATTATTTTCTGTTGGGTTTTAGTGCCTTAAGTACATATATTAATGCTACTGTATCATTAAACACCAGGATTCTGCAGATGCTAGAAATCCAGGTAACACACACAAATTGCTACAGGAACTCAGCAGGTCTGGCAGCATCTATAGAGAGGAATAGAGCCAACGTTTCGAGCTGAGACCCTTAATCAGACCTGCATTTTGAATGTGTCAATTCTTCAATGTTAGCCTTTGCTTTTAATGTTTCCCTATTTACCAAAGCAATTCATATCTCATATCATTGTGGTACACGTTATTCAGATTTAATGTCTTACCCTTATTAAAATAGATCAATTTAATTTTTTATATAAAACTCCATTATAATGTGATCACTGCTCTAATTAGACACTTGAGGATCTTGTATTTTCCAACTAGGTTACATCTCACTTTTTATTATGTGGGGGGAAGGGTGTTGACTTATTGCTGGTTGAAAGCCACTCAGCCCTGTTGGTCATTGATTGGTCTGTTTAAAAGTTGCAGTTGCACTTTCCCATTGTTTGGCTTACACGTCATGGCACCAATTTCCAGTTTTCAAGCACCGCGAGTATAAAAATAGCACATATGGGAGGCTTGCTCTTTCTTTCCTTGGTCTCCAGGGCACGCTTCACAGAACCATTGCAAAGGTATGCTCTGCGCACACTCTTAGCTAAGTATCTGTCTGTTGAATATTTAGTTTTATAGTTTGTATAAGTTGGGGGACTTAAATGTTTGGTCGAATCTTTTACCATTTGTAAATAAATGATTAATATGCTTATTCACAGTCAGTGTTTTCTGTCTCATTCATCAAACCAGTAAACCTGCTTCCACATTACACTCGTCCAAGATTTGTTTGATTCAATGATTTTCAAAGCGAATCTCAACTACCATGTTATGATAAAAGTGGCAAAGTTTGGTTGCTAATTTTTTTCTTGTGAAGCAAAGATATAGAGTCTACAAAGGAATAGGGATATGATCAGTTGTGGATAAATATATAGCAAATGGAGTATAATGTGAAATTGTATCTGAATGACAGGAGACCCTGGATCTCTGAAATGCAAAGGATTTGGTGTCCTGGTACATCACTGACAAACATTAGTATGCAGGTAAGAAATTAGTGAAAAAGCTAACAATGCTATTGCTAGAGGAGTTGAATGCAAACACAGGTAGATCATGCTTCAGTTAATAAGGTCATATCTGTACAGTTCTGATCTTATTTAAGGAAGGATGCAAATATATTTAAAATAGTTCAGATAAAGATTACTGGGCTAATGTCTTTAATAGGCATTTAGTTTTATGAGGAAATATTGAGCAGGTTAAACTTGTACTAGAAGGAATTTGGAAGAATAAGAAGTGATTCATGGAAACATAAGTTTTGTGAGGGTGAAAGTGTCAAGGTGTAGAAGAATCTAAAACTAGTGGCTTAAAAATAAGGGAGCACACATTTAAGACAGGGATAGGTAAATTCTTTTATCTCACGGAGTTGAGAGTTCTTGAAATTCATTTCCTCCTGAGAGATCAAATTGTAGTCTTTGAATATTTCTAAGTCAGGGATAGATAGATTCTTAATAAACAAGGGTACAAAAGTTTACTGGGGCAAGGTGGGAATACAGAGTTGAAGTTACAACATCATTTTATTGAGTGGTGAAGTATGCTTAAAGGGACCTTTGCTCTTAATTTATATGCTTGCATATTCCATACACCATATTAGATCTAAAATAGCTTATTCTCTGTTGGTAGCATCTGGGCCAAGAGCAAAATGCAGAAGTTGAAATTATGAGTGAAGAAACCACATTTTGTTCTGACTGCAAGAAAAATATTTACAAGAAAATTCAACAACCTTTGTGCCAAAAACTTTGTTTCAAAGTTCAAAGTAAATTTATTTTGAAGTACATATATGTTAGCATTTACTAACTTGACATTTGTTTTCTTGAAGGCAGTTACGGAAACAAGGAAATACAATAGCATTTTACATAAAACTATACATAAACATACAAAAACCGATAGACAACAAATGTGCAAAAGATAGTGCAAATAAAAATAATACTGAGAGAGGCTTTCTGCTAGCAGATGGTCCAGAGCCTAGCATTTAAAAAATATTTAAATGGAAAAAGAAAGTTTGAAAGGAGCCAGTTGTTTTTTCGTAATTCAGGCTTTTGATGACTTTTTGTATCACAGGTGGAACTGGATCTGCCAAGAACAAGTGCTCCACCTGACCGTGATTTCAGATTGCCTCCTTTAAGGAGTTAGCCCAGGCTGCAAAGTCAGACATGTCAATATGGTGCCTCCCTAAGTCAATGGCAATTTATGTACAGTTACGTAAACTCCAATGACCTCCAACTTTTCTTCACATACAGTTCACATAGACTGGCCCAACTGAGCAGTGTGTAATGACCTGTGTTATCTGCAGAAGGGTACCAGCCACTACACAGCAAGGATCTTCAATATGTTAGAACGTGGATTGTAAGTGGTCTCTTCTTGCCATGCTTGGTAAGTAGTAAATATACTTGTTAAAATCGTAATCGATGATAAAAATGTACATAAGAACAATGCAAGGTAATGAGCACGAGGCAACATTATGCAAGCTATATTTTTCAAATAATGAAACTAGTGTGGTGGATAAAATATTCCAAAAGGAACAATTTGTAGGCATTTTCCCCACCCCCCCAATTATTTATGTTGTTCTCTCATTCAGCTACACTTACATAATTATATTTAAACTACTTTTATGCTTAAAATTGGACCATATACTGTAATTAGATTTTTTTTTGGAACACTTAAAAGCAAGGGATGAATAATGCAATGGGAATTAATATGTGAAAATGATACAATTATCATAATTGCTTGCATCCAATGGTATCAGAATCTATTATAAGAGAATCCAGAGCTCAAAACCTTGTGGGAGAGTGCAAAATTACAGCTGCAAGTATGAAAGAAACAATACATCTAACTTTTGTGAGCAATTTGTGTCTCCCTGTAAAGATGCCTTTCAAGTTAAGCACATTCGGGAACTCCCCAGATTTGCCTGAGTTGGTAAAGATGCTACCTGATGGAAATTGTTATTGTTTTTGCAGCTGGAGCCAGCAGTCTGAACAGTAGATTGAATGTAAACATCCCTGATATGAACATAATGTTATTACCTTTACATCTGCTGACTTTGAAAGGTAAAGGCCTGGTAAGCCATCTGGTACCAAATCACATACCTCTCATCTTAATTTTTACCAATGCCTAGCTGGAAAATGCTTTAATGCATGGTTTTGGTACTCATTGTCAGACTTTATTTCTCACTCTCTTATCCTATCCAGCATGCTCCTGCACTGTCAAAGCAAGGCAGTGGGAAATGCCTCAGTAATGTTTCCATTATTTTGAAATATTTACTTCACCACGTACATTTAATATCTGATGCATGTTAGAATAGGCATATGATTAAAATCAGAAACTAAGTAGGAAATAGCAAAGAAAAATACTATCAAGAGGACAAATTGCTCCCAGCTTCGCACATCATCCATCCTTGGTCACCCACTTTCCGCCTCATTTGGTCTCAACTACCACCTGTCTGCTTCTACTCTTCCTGCTCTCTCCACCTTCTTATTCTGGTTTTTGTCCCATTCCTTCCCAGTCCCAATAAAGAGTCTCAGCTTGAAAAGTTAAATATTTCACTCCATGGATGCTGCCTGACCTGCTGAGTTCCTCCAAAGGTGTGTTGCTCAAAATTTCCAGCATATACAGAATCTCTTGTAAGAAACGGAACTTACCACTGGAATAAATTCCATGATTTTTAAAAAACTGTTATCCTGTGACATCATTCTTCATATTTCAGTGCCACTCATTACAAAAATAGCAAATTTCTACTTTAGTGATGTCATAATGATTTAGTTATGTTAAAATAAAAATTTATTTCCTGAGATAATATGTGAATTGGCAGTAAATATTTGAAACCCTTTTCCCATGTTTGAGGAGATGTTGTAATGAGTTGAATGCTAAGTTTTCTTTCAAAATTCCATTCATTATTTCCTTTAACTGGAGAATAAACAAAGGGATTCTTAAGAATTTGACTGACTTCTCTTTGGCTAAAACTTTTATGATCTCTAAGGGATCTTCCCATCGGAAATTTCAGTATTGTGAGCAGAGGAAGCAGAGGAAGAATATTAAATAGATTCAAAGAGAAAAAAGATTTCTGGAACCTCAGTAGAAAACAAAGACGTTCCTTTTTTTTTCCACGAAGCACTAAACATTGTTTGGACAGTAAAGAAAAATGGGAATAAATGTGTCCTTCACAATCTCAGGTTATCGCAAAACATTTTTAGCCAATAATGCAATTTAAATGCAAGATATAAAACTTGAAAATGGCTTTATGGAAATAAACCACCTGTCAGTATTGTAAAACATGATTTCATATTATGTAAATGCAATGCTACCGTATTTAGATCCATGGGGGACAAGAATCAAGCCAAATTTGTTTTTTTTTTTAATCGACTTTATCTGCCTGTTTCCCCTATAAATTATGCTTTAAACTAATGAACTGTTTGTAAGGAAAATATTTTGAAATTATTTCTTTGTTCTTTCCTGAATCAACAAGAAGTTTCCAGAAATAAAAGAGGCAGTATACATGTTTTGAAATTATAGGAAGTTACTTTATTGGCATCATATAAATAATAAAATACATGAAAAAGAAAATATTGATGAGATATTGAATGAATCAAAATGTTTACCAAGCAGTCACCAAGCCAATCTATAAAATGCTGAGGGAACCACAAGAGTCTGACATCATTTTCTACTCTCTCTCTGTATCCCTTTCCCTCCCTCTCTGTCTCTCAATGCTTCTGTCTCAATACCTTAGCACTAGTTGCAATCCAGCCTAATAGAAGATTTCAGTTTTTTCAAAGGAACTGCCCTTTTTTATGTTCTTTGAAACCCCTTACCCTAGAGCTTTCTCATGGTAAGATGCCACTTGGCACCTGTACCCGCATAATTTTCCTTTCCCATACAAGCATGTTTTTCATCATTATATGCTCTCAAGGCTCTGGACTGGTCGCCTTTTACATTCTCAAAACATTCCCAGTCTAAGCAAAGTTTCTTCTAATTATTTTTACGGCTATGCAGACCAGCTATTGCTCTGAGCAGGAAATTTTTACACTGCCTAAAAAGTGAGCAGCACTTTAAATACTGTATGCATATTACAGCATTGGCACTCATTGAGCTGGTTTATTGACAATGAGGTACTGACTTCCATACTGTATTTATTGTTACAATTTATAACAGTGTTGTAACTTGAAAACTGACAATGTAAATACACTGAAGCTCTACAATATTTCAAAGTAAAGGTTGTGGTATGTTTATTACTTAGAACATTTTGTCTGACAAGTGCCTTTCTGTAAGCATATATCAGTGAGGAATCAAATATGGCTTCCAGCAAAAAGGGCAAGTAACAGATCCTAAATGCAGCACTTTTCATCATGCCCATTACAATTTGTTTGCCTTTTATTAGGGCAGCATGACCATTTCTCCTTTGAGGATTCCTCATTCTATTTCAAATCAAATTCAAGTTTAATTATCATTCAACCATACATGAATACAGCTGATGAAACAAAGTTCCTCTGGAGCCAAGGTGCAAAACAAACACAGCACATTCAAAATAGTGAGCAAAAAAACATATATATAGCCCAGGTCCCTGAGTGGTATGTCCCACAAATTGATGGTGCAGTTCTCGGCAGTGCACTGACAAATGTGCACGCAATCCAGCCTGTTGTTCCACACTGGAGGGCAGCCATGACAGGAGAGGCCAGTCCCCAACTGAGAATATAGAAGCCACTCTATACCACCTCTGATGTATCTTCTCCTGCACTGTAGCAGCAGGTAAGCTGGTGGCTTGAGGTCTAGTCCCTGCTACAGCCAAGGCCACACTGCTCCCCCATCTGTTGTGTCACCAAACAAGGGAAATAGGCCAGTGTCATCTTACATTATCAATGTTCAACAGCGTCTTGCAATCACAAGAGAAACATTCAAGACAGTCACCCAAGGTTACGGCCATGTCTAGGTAAAGAGGGGTTGATTGGCAGATGAAGTCAGGCGGGGGAAGGAAGGGTGGAGGTTGGGAAGCCCATTTCTCACCATGGATGCTACCTAACTTACAGTGTTCCTCAGCCTGTTTATTTTGCTCCGATGCCATCTGCCTCTTATGTCTAGATTACAATTTGGGCAGTAGTGGAAAGATTGAGAATGAATACAGCAAGGAAGAATGGGTGTCATTAGTCTACAAGTGAAGTGATTAATCATTTTGGGGGTCAGAAATATATTGGAATTTACTACCTGGGAGAGATCACAGATACAATTTTTGTCACAACAGCTTTGAAAATAACTACCAGAGGGGAAGGAAGCAATATTAATTTTTATCTGACATGAGTGGAGGGCATTAGGTATGTTGGGAAAGATAAAAAACCGTGGTCAGCAATTCTGTGGGAATGGAGCTGAGAAAGAAGCTTAACTCTTAGAAAGAGTACAACATGATCAGGAATGGAGTAAAGATGGGGCTTTTCCACAAACTTAAATTCATGAGTTATGAGAAGTGAGGGTAATAGTAGGGATTGAACAGTTTCTGAAAGAAAATGAAAATAAAAAAAAGCACAGATGCTGAAAATTTAAAGTAAAAATATAATGCTAGCAAACTCGGAAGTCAGACTACATCTGTGGGAAGAGAAACAGAGCTAAAGTTTCAGTTTGAACATGCAGGGTAACAAAGGACCTTTGACCCCAAACATTAACTCTGTTGCTCTTTTCACAGGTATGGCTTAACCTGCTGAGTATTGCCAGCAATTTGAGATCGAATAAAGATTGAATATGTTTTTATCCTGACAAAAGATCATGGACTTAAAACATTATATCTAAAACAAGATATCTGATGGATAGGGGAATCAAGGGATATGGGGACAAGGCAGGGACTGGGTATTGATAGTGAATGATCAGCCTTGATCTCAGAATGGCGGTGCAGACTCGAGGGGCCGAATAGTCTACTTCTGCACCTATTGTCTATTGTCTATTAATTATTTCTCCACAGATGCTGCCTGATCTATTATCTCCAATATTTTCTGTTTATATATCTTAACCATGAAGCTGAAGAAATGCAATTAATCCCTTGCATTTAAGATGACAGTGAAGAGGCTGGAGTAACAGAGGTGAACATTTCATTCAGAATAACAGAGAGTAATATTCTGCCACAGCAGACAGAATAACTTCAAGCAATGTCCCAGATAATCTTATGAAGAAATGAGGATGCTCATAGCCAGATCATCTTCTCCAATAGGCAACAAATCCTTAGTCAAGTTATCCAGCAATAATGGAAAGATCTAACCACAACAGGATGTGTTGCCAAACAATAAAGACAGCATATAATGTGAGAGAGGGTAGATAATCTGGTTGTAGTATTTGGGAGTTCAGGAAAGTTATTAAAAACCATGATAACCACGTCTGCAGTGTGTCTACAGTTCAAGTATCAGGGCTGATAAACTAGAGTCCAAGATGTGTATAATAATAATAATACTACCTTTCCCACCTATGGTGGGAAATGGACAGTTAACATAGCAGGTCAAGACCTTTCAACTAGATTGAAAGACGGGGGAGATAGCCAATTTAAAAGGTGGAGGGAAGGGATAGAGCAAGAGCTTGTAGGTGATAGTTGGACATGTGGGTGATGAGCAGGAAGAGAGGATGGGGATGAGGTAAGAGATATAGTGATGGGAGCCAGGTAGATCAGGAAGAGAAAGAAAAGTAAAAAGAGACAGAGGAGGAGCAGTTACTAGAAATTAGAGAATGGAAAAATTACCTGGATATTTTCTTCTAGAAGGGGCTCACTTCACCTCTGATGAAGTAGTGTAGGAAGTCAGACAAAGGGGACAGAAAGATGTGACTACAAGTGGTGCTGGCAGGTACTTCAAACATTATCTTTGTCCAATATGTGTAAGACTGGTGGAGAACAGGGTATTGCTCATGACTTAAAACTTCAATCCTATCTACCACCTGTCTGGCCTATTTGGATTTACCATGCTTGATTACTACAACTACTTTCTCATCTCATTTATACAGTTTGTTGAGTTTATAAACAAATGTACTCCCAAAATAGTTCGTCATTATGCACCCTCTTTTCACCTATTACTTTTTCGTCACTTTTCATTTGCCTTCCTTGTTCTATCTTTGTGCTCTTCATCCGGTCATATTTTACACATTAAATTTGACTAGACTTCTCATCCTGCTATCAACGATTTCATCAGTGGGATTTTAAAGAATCTATTCATTCTGGTATCTCAAAGTTGTCCTTACAATTTTCTTTATATTCTGGAGGATGGGGAAAAGGGCAAATATTATTGAGAAACTAGAGGAGGATCAGGAGGGAGAGGTCAGCATTATGTGAAATAGTAAAATTCACTATTCATATCATTGGGGTGTAGACTAGCCAGGCTGACTATTAAGCATTGATCCTGTAGTTTACATTGGGCCTCTTAAAAGACCCTATTGTTTATGCCTCCATCGCCACCGCCGACAGCCCACTCTCTGCGTAAAAAAAAATTACCCCTGACATCTCCTCTGTACCTACATTTGTACTTCCAAGCACCTTAAAACTATGCCCTCTTGTGCTAGCCAATTCAGCCCTGGGGAAAAGCCTCTGACTATCCATATGATCAATGCCTCTCATCATCTTATACACCTCTCATCCTCCGTCGTTCCAAGGAGAAAAGACTGAGTTCACTCAACCTATTCTCATAAGCCATGCTCCCCAATCCAGGCAACATCCTTGTAAATTTCCTCTGCACCCTTTCTATGGTTTCCACATCCTTCCCGTAGTGAGGCGACCAGAATTGAGCACAGTACTCCAAGTGGGGTCTGACCAGGGTCCTATATAGCTGCAACATTGCCTCATGGCTCAAACTCAATCCCATGATTAATGAAGGCCAATGCACCGTATGCCTTCTTAACCACTGAGTCAACCTGCATAGTAGCTTTGAATGTCTTATGGAGTCAGACCCCAAGATCCCTCTGATCCTCCACGCTGCCAAGAATCACTACCATTAATACTATATTCTGCCATCATATTTTCCCTACCAAAAAGAACCACCTCACACTTATCTGAGTTGAACTCCATCTGCTAGTTCTCAGCCCAGTTTTGCATCCTATCAATGTCCTGCTGTAATCTCTGACAGCCCTCTACACTATCCACAACACATCCAACCTTTGTGTCATCAATGAATAGAAAGCCACATCAAGTGCATTGAATGCAGTAGACAAGATTGGAGAAGGTGCACATGAATCTTTGCCTCAGCTAGACAAATGGTAGGAAGAGGGGTGTAAGAATAAGTGTTGCACTTCTTTGGTTAAAGAGGATAATGCCAGAGGTCAGGATGGCTGAATAGAGATGGATTAGTCCCTGTGGAAGGTGGAAAGTGCTGGGGAGGAGAAGATTTGGTAGTGGGATCTCATTACAGCTGGAGGAAATTACAAAGAAATTACATTGTATGCAGAGACTCTGGGTGAAAGGTGAGAATCGGGAACCCTATCGCTGTTGTGTCTGGAGGAATTTGGGATGAAAGCAAAGTCCAAAACAAAAGAGAAAATGCAGGTAAGGGCTCCATCAACCAAAGCAGATGGGAAGATGAAAGATGGAACACATTTCAGATATATTGGAATGGAAAGCAGATTTAGAGGAGACAATGAAATTGGGAGAAAGAGATGGCATCCTTACAAGAGTCTAGGTAACTGTTTTAGTTGGGATTATAGTAAATGTTAAGGAGTAGATACGGAGACAGAGGCAATCCAGAAATGGGAGAGGTAATCCAATTAGTGCAGTCCATTCCACTGCCAGTCCTAATGCAGGGTTTCAAACTGAAATGTCAACTGTTCTTCTTCTGCCTCCTCAGATGCTGGTCAACCCATTGAGTTCCTCCAGAAGATTGTATGTCTTTTGTGTTGAAACTGAATGATCATTTCCAGATTGGCAACCTCTCAATTTCTCACTTGTCTCATTCATCTGCTGTGGAAATCCTTATCCATGTCTTTCCAATCTGTAACTCAACTATTCTAAAACACACCTAGGCAGCATCCCTTGGCCTATACTCTACAGATTTTTAACTGCTGGTCTTCCATTAAAAAAAACCTTGCCCAGGCTTGCGCCCTGGAAACTTTCCAAGGTGCAAATCCATGGTCTATCGAGACTAACGGAAGCCTACTACAGATTTTTTGAGGTGACCAAATATACTATCTATGCCCTAACACATACCATGGTTTAAAAAGTGTAACTCCATGGAGCTTGAGATCGAGCAAGATGTTGCTTCTGTTAAGCACTAGATTTAAAAAGTGAGTGGGGCCTATCTGTGGAACTCTCAGATCATTTGGTTTATTGGGCACTTGAGAAGGGCCAATAAAAAGAAAGGTTTATAAAAAGGTTTATGCAATGTGGCCACTATGGGAGTGACCATTATGTGATTGGGTCAGCGTTAGAGTGAGCAACTGAAGCTGTGGCTCAAAAGGCCTCAGTGAGAAAAGGTGGCAGTTTTTTTTTCCTTTTTTATACTGTTACGAATGTGCCACAACTCTGAGGGGCCGAAGGGTACAAAGTAGCCCCCTCCTTCTTGAGAATCGCAAGATCGCTATTAATTCGGGTCTGGGACCCAGGAAATGAGAGAGAATCCTCAAGGTTTTGGAATGTGTCCTGGCCTCAGCAAGACAAAACCACGGATAACGGCCATTGTCTCTTGGAGACGGAATTGTGTATTGAGTACTGTACTATTCATTGAAGCCCTCAGGGGATGACCAGAGTGGGCTGGTTGAGGGATTGCATCATCCCAACCTGATTGACATCTGAGACCCTGTGAGGAAGTATAAAAGAGGGTCTGGGGAACAACCCCTTCAGACGCACCAGGAGAAACGCTAGAAATCTCGTGACAGCGTTTAATAGCAACAGCCGGTGGGGCTCGCGTGCGTCCTTTTCCCTTGCTGGGAATTGGCGGGCTTGCCACGGAAGAACTGCTTTAGCTAAAGGAGAGGCCACAAGTGACCGGCCACACCAACGGAACTCTCGAAGGATCGAAATCATAAAAGGAAAAGCCGGCAAGTTTCTAAAAATCTCTCTCTTGACTCCAACCAAAGGCTGCAGCCTGAATGAACTGAGTGATTTTTATATTTCCATCGGACAATACATTATCCCCTAGATAATGATAGAGCTTATTTCTTATTGATTATTATTATACCTGCACTTTTAGATTTAGTATTGAAGATGTATATTATCTGTATGTTTGCATTGATATTATTTTCGTGTATTTTTACTAATAAATACTGTTAAAAATAGTACCATCAGACTTCAAAGGACCTCTCTATCTTTGCTAGTAAGTGACCCAGTTACGGGGTTCGTAACAATACACAATTAGAACAGTGAGAATGATAGTCAAGACTAACAGTGGAGTACTCCTCTTCTGGGATGTGGGAAAGTAGGGAGAAACACACCCACCCCCAATATCTCCTGATAACTACATCTGCAAGAAGCGCAACCAGTTGCGGCTTCTTACAAACTTCATGGAAATGGAGCTGGACCTCAATCAGGAGGAGAGGTTGATTGACAGAAGATACAAAGAGGTAGTTACACTTAATGCGCAGGACTTGATGACCTTCAGGAGGGGGAAAGGGGAAAGGTAGCTAGTGCAGGGTACCCCTTTGGCTGTTTTCTTCAATATATTGGTTTGAATAATATTGGGACTATGACCTAGCAGTGAGATCTCTGGTTCTGAATCAGGTTCTGTGACTCAGAAGGGAAGTGAGTGAGGGAGGCAACATGAGTAGTGATAAGGGATTCATTGTTTAAGAGAACAGACAGGAGGTTTTGTTGATGAGAACAAGATTCTCAGATGCGTTGTTGCCTCCAAGATGCCGGGGTCAGGGACGTCTTGTTCATAGCACTTTTAAGGTGGAGTGTGAGCAGCTAGTGGTCGTAGTCCACGTTGATACTAATTTAATAGGCAGGACGGGTTATGAGTTCCTAAAAAGTGAGTCCAGCAAGTTAGATGTTAAGGACAGGATCTTCAAGGTGGTGGGCTCAAGACTGCTACCAATGTCATGTGCTAATGAAGCTACAAACAGTAAGGTAATACATTTTAACAGGTGGCTAAGGAGATGGTACCGGAGGGAGAGTTTCAGATTTTTGAATCATTGGGCTCATTTCCAGGGTAAGTGGGACCTGTACAAATGGGATTACTTTACCTGCACTAGTTAGGAAGGAGGAAGGTATTAGAAGGTATAGGCAGCAAGGAACAAATGAGGTGCTTAAGGAGTATAAGAAATGCAAGGGAACACTTAAGAGGGAAATCAGGAAGGCTATAGAAGACATGAGGCTGCTCTGGCAGTGAAGGTGAAAGAGAATCCCATGGGCTTCTACAGATTATTAAGACCAAAAGGATAGCAAGGGTCAAAATTAGTTCACTTGAAGATCAGTGCAGTCATCTATGCATAGAGCAAAAGAGATGGGGAAGATCTTAAATGAATTTTTTTTGCATCTATTTATTTATTCATGAGACAGACACAGAGTCTATAGAACTGAGGGAAAACAGTGGGGAGATCATGAACAGTATCCAGATTAAAGAAGAGAAGGTACTTGCTCGAACCAGGAGGGAGAATACATCCCCAGGGCCTGACAAGATGATCCCTTGGATTTTGTGGGAGGCTCATGCAAAAATTGCAGCAGCCCTGACAAAGGTATTTAAAATGGCCTTAGCTACAGATGAGGTGCTAGAGGAGTGGAAGATAGCTAATTCTCTGAGCATTACTCTTACTATAAATTAATTAGCTTTGCTCACACTCTTAATTCTACACCACTTTGTCCTTTAGTCCCATTTTACTTGACCTTCCCCCACATTCTCAATTTCTAAATCATACTCTACATTACCTCTTGCCCCTTCTTGTAACCCTTTTCTATCTTTCTAAAATACTCTTTAATCCATTTAATAATATAAAAAAGAGAAACTGAAGAAGCTTCATTCCGTTCAACCATTCAAAATTCAAATGCTCGAAGTAAATTTTATTATCAGAGTACATAAGTATATGTCACCACATACAACCCTGAGATTCATTTTCCTGTAGGCATTCTCAGCAAATCAGATTCAGATTCAGATTATTGTCATTTAGAAACCACAAATGCAATGCAGTTAAAAAATGAAACAACGTTCCTCCAGAATGATATCACAAAAGCACATGACGAAATAGATTACACCAGAAAATCCACAATTGGATTTGGCACATTTGGCAATCTCTAATCCCACCAGACAAAACAAGACCAAAAACTAAAGCTACACAAAACCACATAGTTACAACAGTGCAAACAATAGCATAATTGATATAAAAAAAACAGACCATGGGCACAGTAAAAATAGTCCAAAGATGTTAAAAGACTATAAGTTCAAAAGAAACCACCACACAGTTTCCACAAATCCTCAGGGTCCCGATAGACTCATCATCCCACTCAGGCGGCAGAAGGGAATACCCCTGCTATAGACTTCCACGGTGCCACCCGACTCAGCCCCGCAGACACAGCACACAATGAAAGCTCCATCAAACCCAGCCTCATAGACACAGCACACAGTGAAAGCGCTCCGACTGCAGCGGACTCTGAGCCCGTCAAACCTCCAAGCCTCCGACCATCCCCTCCGGCACAGCTTCTCCGAGCATCATCCTCCGCTGAGCGTATTAAGAAAAATTAGACCTGGGGATGTATTAAAATGTATTACCTTACTGTTTGTAGCTTCATTAGCACATGACATTGGTAGCAGTCCTGAGCCCACCACCTTGAAGATCCTGTCCTTAACATCTAACTTGCTAGACTCACTTTTTAGGAACTCATAACCCATCCTGCTTATTAAATTAGTATCAAGACCTGGGCCCTGTTGCATTGATATGTTCCTAGCCTGCACTCATCACGTTTTGGCCCATATCCGACCTTTCCAAATCAGCCTGGCACTTAGATTAATCAGGCGTTGTTCTCAGTTTAGCTGGACAGGCTCTGAAATTCCTTCATGCCAATTTTTCACCATCCTCCGCCAGCCATTGGCAACGAGACCCCGAGGACTGGGGGCCTGTTCTTCCCAGCAGAGACCCGGACCTCACAGCAGCAGCAGCAACAAAGAAGGTCTTCCTTGAGATTTCCAGATGTTCCTCCGTGCTCCCAATTCAGTTTTCCATCTAATTATGATTGTGCATGGCACCCCACTTCACAAATAACAGATAATCAGCTCCGGAGTGGCCGCTGCAAGCTGTGTCGCGCTGCCATCTTGGATGAATGCGATCTATAGAATAGTAACTATAAAAAGGGGGGGGGATGGGGCCTACCTTCTCTTAGAGATTATTATTTTGCAGCACAGTTGAGAGCTCTGATACATTGGTGCAACCCATCATGACACTCAATGGAAAAACATTGAGGAGGGGATACTTCCCATCTCCATACAGGCAATTTTGGCTGATAACAACTTACAAATGTACATAAATACTATTGATAACCCATGGGTGAAATTGACTCTTAAAATATGGAAAACTATTATAAAAGAATATAAACTAGAGGGAGATATTGCAATTCTTAAATGGTGTGCATGTGACTCGGATTTTAAGCCGAATAAACTGGATGCTAGATTTAAGGACTGGACAGCTAAAGGAATAAGAGTTCTTTGCAATGTAATGAAAGAAGGAACACTGTTCAGTTTTGAAATGCTTAAAGAGAAACACTTATTAGAAAAACAAGACTTTTATCGGTATTTACAGATGCGACAATATGTTAATGGGACGGTTAAAAATGTATCCAAGGTAAGAACATGTCTGATAGAGCTATTTAGAAAAGCATACAATTCAGATAACAGTAGTAGAATCATTTCAAGCATGTATAAGGGTTGTCAAATCTTAAAACACATTCAATTTCGTACATTAAAACAAAATGTGAGAAGGAATTATATCTGAGGAAGAATGGACAATAATATGGAGGTATCAATGGAAGTGTACCAGTTCACAGAAATGGAGGGAGTTCGGATGGAAAAACTTGATAAGATATTTTATTACACCCTCTCAGAAATCCCATGATAGTAACCTCCCTGGTTGCTGGAGAAATTGTGGAAATCAAAATGCAAACCAGTAACATATTTTCTGGGAATGCCCCGTTATCAAAGACTATTGCAATGGGATACACAATGCCCTACAAGACATCTTTAAATGTGCAATACCCTTAGAAAGTAAGACCATGTATTTTGGGTATATACCTCAAGAATGGTTGAAAAGAGATAAATATTTAATGAATATACTGGGGGTGGCTGGTAAAAATACTCTTACTAGGAAATGGTTATCACAGGAGAGCCCAACCTTAAATGCATGGATGGAAATTACCATGGACATTTACAAAATGGGGAGGATAACAGCATCTGTTAATCATAAGTTGGAACAATTTGATTCATACTAGGAAAAACGGTTTAACAACATAACACCTCAAAGGCCTGATTTTATCCTCACAAATCAATATGTTGTAAAAAAAACACTCCCTACTTGTACATAGTTTTCTCCTTTCACTTGTTCTTTTTACTTTTCTATAAGTGTATACCTCAGATAAATATTATGTGGAGCTTTGTGGCATATATGACTATATGATATATACGTACAATATCTGAAATACATCTTATGGAAATGTTTGATAATGAACTTCAATAAAAAAGAATAGTAACTATAACAGGATCAATGAAAGATCAACAAAATGACAAACTGCAAATATAAAATAAATAGCAAAAAAAACCAAGAACAAGAAATAACAAGATAAAAAGTCCTTAAAGTGAGACCATTCAATTGGACCAAGACTTCTGCTCTATCTCCATCAAAGGACAACTCCATCAAATCTGTCTGGCCTCTTATTCTCATATCTTTTCTCAGATATTCTACAATTATCCTCAATGAAGATTGCATGTGGTTAAAGTTCAAAGTTCATTTATTATCAAGGTATGTATACAACCTTGAGATTTGACTCCTAAACAAGAAACGCAAAGAGAACCCATTTTTAAAAATAAAAAGACCAATAAACATCTAATGCAGAGAGAGAGAAAAGTAACAAATTGTGCAAACAATAAAAGCAAGCAAACAGCATTCAGAATGAAATTCATAGACATGAAGTCCAGAGCAACTGAAGTTGGCCCACAGCCTCAGTGCAGTGAAGTGCAGTGCAAACATCACACAGCAGAGAACAGAACCAGCCTGACTCTCACTTCCAGTCCCAACACCCTGCCTTTTTTAATCTATCCAGCCCAGCATTTAAATCATCCAAACATCGGGGTCATTCCGATCTTTAGGACCTGGGTCCTGTTGCATTGATATGTTCCTAGCCTGCACTCATCACATTTTGGCCCATATCCGACCTTTCCAAATCAGCCTGGCACTTAGATCAATCAGGCGTTGTTCTCAGTTTAGCTGGACAGGCTCTGAAATTCCTTCGTGCCAATTTTTCTCCGCTTCACACGCCCTGACTCTGTCTTGAACATGTATCAACCCCGCTCCAACCACTTCTTGAAAATATCCCGCACATTTCAAACTTAGAGCCAGCCTCACCTTCTCTCACCTCTTCATTGTTTGCAGTGATCTTCTACCATTTTTTTAAACAGAAATGATGTGATCTGTGTTTCACTTCATGGAAAATAAAAATTATGAACATTTTTTGAAATTATACTTTAAATCAATCATCTGAATCTCCTTTCTAGTCATTTAATCTAATGATTGATAATCCTGCCAAGCGATATTATACTAATATCAGCACAGTTATCATTGCCTAGAAGTTTGATTTCACTCATTTTTTGTTGTAGTAAATGACTACTGTTTTGCCTTGATGCCATTTCCAATGTCACGAAGAAAAACTGAAACATGCTCACTTTAAGAAATCATTTTCATAGTTTACTTCCTTCTAAAAGCAGAAAATTATGAAATGTGTT
This sequence comes from Hypanus sabinus, assembly GCF_030144855.1. Lineage (NCBI taxonomy): Eukaryota > Metazoa > Chordata > Chondrichthyes > Myliobatiformes > Dasyatidae > Hypanus > Hypanus sabinus. The sequence continues at coordinate 111,039,294 of NC_082714.1, read as the reverse complement.
ACAAGAGATGCCAATTATAGCAAGTTGCTGCCTAATCTGTGAATTGTTAAGATGCATCTCTGTTGTGGCTATACATATTTTCATTGTTTTTCCATGTAGTAATTACATATAAAAAGAATTCTGCACTGATGACACAATCGTGTATATAATACAGCAGTTAAATGATACAGTACATAAGAACACACAAAAGCAAGCAAGTCCATTTTAAGGCAAAATAGTTCTCGTTTTGCAATAGATAAAAGTAATTTATTTAGTTTGCAATAGGTATCTCAACAGTGTTAAAACATGCATTATGAATGTTTCTGGTAAGCTTGTAAATATGAAAAGTAATGTTAAGCCAATTTCCTGTACAAAAGGTATGATTCTATATTACCAGTTAGGTAGCTACAGACATAATAGTTGCATCATATTGCAGGAACAGTTTAGAAAAATGAACGATACAATTATAAAAGCTGAGAAGTCATTTTGCAGGTGTATAAAACTGGTAAAGCTTTGGTTAGCCCACATTTGGAATATCAAGTGCAGTTCTGGTCTCCGCACTATAGGAAGGATATAGGAGCTTTGGAGAGGGAAAAAAAGGCGTTTATGAGGATGAACTATATTTGCTATAAAGAGAGGTTGGTCAAACTAGGATGTTTTCCTGGATTTTCAAAAGTTAACAGGCAACATGATATAATCAAGGTATGAGAGGGACAGATAGAGTAAATCGACCCAAGAGATTCTGCAGATGCTGGAAACCCAGAGCAACATACCTGGAGCTCAGCAGGTCAGGCAGCACTTACAAAAGGGTACAAACAATCAACGTTTTGAGTCAAGATTGGAAAGGGAGGACAAAGATACCAGAATAAGAAAATGGGGGGGGGAGGGTAAGGCAAGCAAAAAGCTAATAGGTTAAGCTACATGGATGGAGGAAAGGTGATGAAGTGAGGAAGCTGGGAGGTGAAAGGTAGAAAAGATAGCCTCGCAAACTGTTGATGTGTTGAGAAGACTCTTCACAAAGACAGGTGTTCCAGAACACTGTCAGTGACAATGGACCACTGTTTGTGGCAGAACAGTTTCAGTCATTCTTAAAATGAATGGAATAAGAAATATTATAACTGTATCATATCACCCAGCTACAAACGGCTTGCAGAAAGGTTGTCCAGAGTGCAAAGAATGCACTGTGAGCAAATTTAGCAGAACATATTATACTAACGCTGAACCAGAAGCTTGTCAATTTCTTCCTTGTGTATTGCAATGCAACACACTCCACAACCAAAAACTCACCAGTTAAGCTGTTCCTGGAACATCCTTTGTGTTCGCACTTGGATCTCCCCAAACCAAATCTCAGAAGGAGTATGCAGGACAAACAGCTGAGACAAACTGAAGGCTCCTCAAACAAGGAGGTTCAATGTTTCACTTCTGGACAAGCAGTCCTGGTGAAGGACCACACAGATAATCAAATGTGGGTACTGGAAATAATTAAGGACAGAACTGGACAACTCTTCTACACAGTGGAGACTGTATCTGATATCATCTGGAGGAAACACACTGATCAGTTGAGGAGAGCGGAGTCCATTGTTAGAGAAGAAAGGTGGCAGTGTCAGAATCACTTCCTGCAGTCTCAGAGTCAGCTCCTACAGCCACCATGAAGAAGACCCCAGAACCTGAGATTGTTTCACAGCCACAAGTCTCACCTACTAATCAGAGTGATCCCCATTGTTAGGAAAGACATTATCCCACAAGAGTAAGAAATCCTTCACAGTGATTAAATCTTTAGGCCTGGTGGGACTGTTTAAAAATTGACTATGCTGTGGATGTCTGTATATATTATATAGTATACTGAGTATATACTGCAGTTGAGATGTTTTCTACAATGAGTTGGAGCTTATAGCTATGCAGGGAAGAATGTTGTGTATTTAATATTTAAGTAGTACTTGTGTGATCTTGTAAATATATTGTTTAAGCATTCTTTCTTGTTTATATAATTCATCACGGTTAAATATAAAAATACTGTACATGAATTGCATACCACATGATATGTAGACGCCTCACTTAAAGTAACAAATGAAGCTTCTTTTTGCTCTCATTTTCCTTTGAATTAGTTTAATGTTTTGAAGTTCCAAAATATAATAAAACCCATATTCCAAAAGTGATTTATATTGCAAAAGGTGAAATTTACCGGTTATATTAGGTTCCAGACTAATATTTTGGTACAGTACCATTACTCAAAAACAGACACCTGATCAGGTATTAATTTTTAGGCTATGATATTAATAATTTTTAGTCAGCATTGTGGTTTATGAACTATAATGCATTCATGATTACCTACCATACAATCCATATATTAATGCAGTTTAGAAATAACTTTCACATATAGAACATAAGGGGTGCTAATCCCAACTGTAAGACAATTTTAGACTAATTGGTTTCTCAAGCGCCAAACTTCTATTCTTAAAAGTGGTAATCTGCTTTTGGTGAGCAGTTTTAAGCTGCATAATCGATTTTCAAAATCTTCTCTCAGAAATTTAACAAGGTAGGATAAAAATAGCAACACATGTCAGGGATTCTGATGGCACAGAGGCATATTTTATACACCAGTTAATTGCCATTCTGTGAATTGAACATTGCAGATGTAACTTCCTGGTAAAGTGTGAGGGATGTTGGTACAGCTATCAAATTTGATCATCAGCATACCTTTTTCCCAATTGCTCCTATGATCTAGTGGCAGAGCAGGCTTGATAGGCTGAATGGCCTAGTTCTGCTCCAATGTCTTATGGTCTAAATTTGGCTATATTGTATGGCCTTTCTTTTTGCTTTTATCCTATTTTTGACATCCTTTGTCGGCCATGCTTGCCTCATCCACCCTTTAGAATGCTTCGCCTTCTTGGGATGAACCAGTTCTGCCTCTTTCAAATTACTCCCAGAAACTCTTTGTCATCATCCCTGCTTGTGTCCCTTTCCAATTAACTTTGGCCAGCACATCACTGATGCCTCTGTAGTTTCCTTTACTCCACATTATACTGATGTATCTGATTTTAGCTTCTCCCTCTCAAACTACAGAGTGAATTCTTCATATTATATTGACTACCTATTAAGTGTTTTTTTACTTTAAGCTCCCTAATCAAATCTGGTTCATTACACAACACCCAATCCAGAACTTTTTCCCTTGTGGGCTCAACCACAAGCTAATCTAAAAGGTCATCTTGGAGGTATTCCAAAATTCCATCCCTTGGGATCCAGTACCAAACTGATTTTCCCAATCTACCTGCATATTGAAATCCTATAACCATCATAACATGGCCTTTCTCTGCCTATGTAATTTGTATCCTACATCCTAGCCACTGTTTGGAAGCCTGCATTTAATTCCCATCAGGGTCTTTTTACCCTTATGGTTTCTTCACTCTACCCACAAGGATTCTACATCTTCTGATTACTTTTTTCTAAGGATTAGATTTCAATTTTTACCAACCGAGCCATTCCACCCTTTTATAGTTGAAAAAATGGCCTAAACCAATTAAGGATATTTAACCGTAAGCAGTTCTGACATGGGTGGTATGGCTTTGGTTTGCAGTGTTTCACTCTGGGTAAAACCATATCATATTAGCTGGCTGATGGACAATACAAACATAATTAAATTGGGAGCAGAAATGTAATTATTCTGGAGAAAGAGCTGCTGACTAATAAAATTTAAAAAAACAAATGTCACTCTATTGACAGGATATATCAACTAACCGTACATTGTTCTGTACGAAAGTGGCAGAGAATTGTGACATCCTCAAAGCCCCCAGCCAACAGTGGAAACCAGAATAATGATGGAAGTGTAGCTCTAGTGTAGACACCAAAAATTGTCTTAAATGAAAATTCTGAACTCTGCATCATGGAATCATATTTAGTGAACTTCCAGTTCCATTGTGGAAATTATAGTGTCAAGGCTTTATTCAAAGCTGGAAGAAATTTGGAACTGAATTTCCCACACCACCAGACATGTCACAAAGGCTTTCAGACAGATAAAACAAACCAAATATGTCCATAAACATGATTTTTAAGGAGGGAAAAATAATTACAATTAAGATTAGAGACAGAATTGGTTGCATGTCAGCCCTGGCAGGGTTTGCAGGCTACTACTTCCTACAAAGTGAAACCCAACATCATGAATGGCTGTGATGCTTTACTCCCCAAAGAGCTTAACACCTTTTATGCATGCTTTGAAAGGGAGAATAAAACTACACGTGCGAATCCCTGCAGTATCTAGTAACCCTGTGATCTCTGTCTTGGAGGCTGACATCCTAACATCTTTCAACAGGGTGAACCTTTGCAAGGTGTCAGACCCTGATGGTGTACCTGGTAGAGTTCTGAAAACCCGTGCCAACCAACTTGTGGAAGTATTCAAGGACATCTTCAATCTCTCACGGCTGCAGTCAGAGGTTCCCACCTGCTCCAAATGGATGAAAATCATACCAGTGCCCAATATGAGTAGGGTGAGCTGCCTCAGTTACAATTGCATGGTGGCATTCACATCTATGGTGATGAAGTGCTTTGAGCTGTCAGTCACGGCTAGAATCAACTTCTGCCTAATCAAGTACCTGGATCCGCTACGATCTGCTGATTGCTGCAATAGGACTACAGGGGATCTTACTGGTTCTCCATTTGGCCGTGGATCATCAGGATAATAGTAATACCTATATCCGGCTGCTGTTTATTGATTACCACTCAGTGTTCAACACAATCTTCAGTTGTAATCTGCAAGTTTGAAAGCCTGGGCCTCTGCAACTGCATTCTTGACTTCCTCATTGTGAGACCACAGTCTGTGCAGATCAGATGTAACATTCCCTTTTCACTGACAATCAACACTGGAGTACCTCAAGGAAGTGTGCCTAGCCCTCTGCTTTATTCTCTCTACACCCACGACTAGGCGCAACTCAAACACCATCTATAAGTGTGACAAGGGACCTAGGTAAGGATGGTTACGACCCAAGTACTGAAGAATCCGAGACTAGAATCGAGACACGATACAAGGGTGAAACAATGCTAGACAAGAATCTTTGAACTTGGTTGATAGCTCATAACAAAATTGAACCAGTTAAAGAAAAGAGACCACCTGGCCTGCCTGGAATTCAGTCTTTTGGCCCCCTGTATATAAGCCAGGTTTTTGTGGTCTATTCATACAATAAATGGGTCTTGGCCCCCTCAAGCCAGTGACATTATACAGTAACTCTCCGTTCCTTCCAGTTCACTGAAGGGTTATGCATGGACAGCCAAAAGTGACTAATTATGTGACTTTTAAAACCAATTGGCTGCACCAGTGATGATTTGGTGTGTCATATTAAAGGGGGTGAAAACTTATGCAATCAATTAGTGTTTTATATTTGTAATTAATTTAGACCACTTTGTAGCGATCTGTTTTTACTTTGACACATCATAAAAAGTCAAATTAAATCCACTGTGATTCAGTGTTGTACAACAATTTGTGTAACCTGAGGAAAAATACACAAATACTTTTTCGGGTCTCTAATTCCTTTATCTGTTTTAGATGTTTTAATGTAGAAATAGGTAGGTATGTTGCCAGAATTGTAAAACTGTTTCCAGGTAGTGGACGATTTCCTTCCACGCCGCTCTGACATATTGGGAAATCGCGGACTAGGCAAGTTAAAACAGTGGTTTGCCATTGCCTTCTGCCAGGTGAGTGTTTTTAAAAGAGATCACCAGCTCTTAACGGGAGCCAGCTAGATTCGGACTCAGGATCTCTCGCACCAAAGTCCAGCGCTGATGCCACTATGCCACGCCGGCTAAATGTTGAAATGAATTTTAAAAAAAAGTTTCTACTGTTACAATCTCAGCTTAATTTCGGTCCACACCCTTGTTCCATTTGCAGTAAATGAAACAAAATATACAAAACCAATACGGTAGGTGCAATTCTAAAAAAATACTAACAACACTAGAATCCCACCATTCCTGTACCTTATAACACAACATCAGAAATATGAATAAATACATCTCATCTTAACTAAGAGATATACTCACTTTGGCACACATGTGCTTACTAACTTCCAAACACATAAAGGCTAGACCCTGAAATGAGTTCTCGCTCATGCTACGTAAACTGAGATTAACACGTTCACATTACTCCGTTACATTCACATTCAGTCATGAAACAATAAAGGAAGTCAAAAATAAACTTCCACAATATATTGCCTTGGAGTTTAAATTACTGAGAAGACTAACCCACTAGGCCAATAAAGAACTTTGCACAACCACGCAATCCAGCACTGATTCCTTACTTGCGAAAATTTAAAGTATCCACATGTAAAACATGTCAAATTATCGATATTCTAAGTTTACAAACAAATGTAAACGAATTTACACGGATATTATCACAGATAACATAATATAAACCAATGTAAAAGTGTACAACAAAGCATGTATCTGAAAATTTACAAGAAAGTTGCCAGGTCTGGAGGACCTGAGTTATAAGAAAAGATTGGACTTTATTCCTTGATACATAGGAGATTGAGAGGAGTTTTGATAGAGGTATACAAAATTATGAGGGGTATAGATAGAGTAAGTGCAAGCAGGCTTTTTCCACTGAGGTTGGGTGGGACTACACTGGAGGTCATGGGTTAAGGGAGAAAGGTGAAAAGTTTAAGGAAACATGAGGGAAAACGTCTTCTCTCAGAGGGTGGTGAGAGTGTGGAATGAGCTGCCAGCACAAATGATGCTTGCACGCTTGGTTTCAATGCTTAAGAGAAGTTTGGATAGGTACATGGATGGTCGGGGTAAGGGCGGCTACGGTCCTGGTGCGGATCGATGGGAGTAGGCAGTTTAAAACGTTCAACACAGACTAAATAGGCTGAAGGGTCTGTTTCTGTACTGTAATTTTCTATGACTCTATATCTCACCATAACAAGCACAGATGATGGTGATTGGGAGGGATGCAAAGAATAACAAAAGGTGACAAAATAGGTTGTACAAGCCACAAGTAGGGGAAGAATGAAAGGAGTTTACAATGTATATCAAAATAAAAGATTTTTCTTACATTAAAATAATCAACAGGAAGAACAGACTGTTCAAAACTAAGAAATGGGATTGTACATTAGAAGAACATAGTGAATGAATTACTCTGCATCTCTGTTTTACATTAGAGAAAGAGTAAAAGCACGCTGGCCATCCCAAGGATACTAATATTGAATTAGAGATCGGGCAACAACAACATTAATATAATTCAAATAATGCTGATGGTTAAAGTAATGCAACTGAATTTTTAAGGCCAGGGAATGTTGTAAATGCCTCTTTAATTTCTACCTAAATGTTCTTAATAGAGAAACCATTCCTTTATTTTAAAAATTTGTGCTGTTTTAAAAATGTGAATTATAATCTGCTTATACGTTATAGACAGAAACTTCCTTCAGCCTATAACTTAAAATAGGGTGTCTAAACACGTTGAAAATTTTCCACTTGATCAAAAAGGCACCATGGATTTGTAAGGCAGAGATATTGCCTAACAACCTCAATTATAGTTTTTAAAGCTGTATATATGTTAGTTAATGGGAAATTTCTATGGATGTTATTTGTACAGATATCTGGAAGGCATTTGATTTAAATTAAAGCTAGAAGGCTACTATTCAAAGTTTATGGAATAGGTTAGGAATTTGGGAGAATGGCAGAACACAGAAAGAAGGGAAAGTGGACAAGAGCATGACCAATGCCCTGTGAAGATATTGGTTGCATTGTCAAATATTTCCTATATTTATCTGTAACTAATTCTGTGGCTATAATTTAGATTACAGGATTGGTAGCCAGACATCCATGTCTCACAGCAACAAAAGATCAGTGCCATTGTAGGCAATGTAAATGCAGGCATTAAATTTTAGAATTATACAATGCATTAAGTTAATAGACAGAATGATCAAAACAAGGTGTTACTGGTGGTGGTATTTATCAACAACTTCCTCGCTGCTCAGATTATTTTTTTCACAAGAATTGCTTGATTTTAAGACTCATAACAAAATTGGTCCAAACATGAACTGTTAAGATGAATTTCAGGACAAAATGATGGCTTTTGGCATCCAAGTAGGGTGTGACCAAGCATTACTGTGCTCAGTTCTGGTCACCTCACTATCGGAAGGGTGTGGAAACCATGGAAAGAGTGCAGAAGAGATTTACAAGGATGTTGCCTGGATTGGGGAGCATGACTTACAAGAATAGGTTGAGTGAACTCGGCCTTTTTTCCTTGGAGCGACGGAGGATGAGAGGTGACTTGATAGAGGTGTATAAGATGATGAGAGGCATTGATTGTGTGGACATTCAGAGGTTTTGTTCTCAGGGCTGAAATGGCTAGCAAGAGAGGGCACAGTTTTAAAGTGCTTTGAAGTTGGTACAGAGGAAATATCAAGGGTAAGTTTTTTATGCAGAGAATAGTGAGTGTGTGGAATGGACTGCCAGCGATGGTGGTGGAGGCGGATACAATAGGGTCTTTTAAGAGACTCCTAGACAGGTACATGGAGCTCAGAAAAATAGAGGGCAATGGGGAACCTTCGGTAATTTCTTTCCTTTTTTTTGTAATTTATTTTTTTATTGAAGTTCATCATCAAACAAACATTTCCATAAGATGTATTTCAGACATTGTACGTATATATCATATGTATCACAAATCTCCACAAACTATTTATCTGAGGTATACACTCATAGAAAAGGGTGGAGAGAAAAAACAAGCAAAAGGAAAGAACTATGTACAAGTAGGTAGTGATCTTTTTTTTTACAACAGATTCATTGATTTGTGAGAATAAAATCAGGCCTATGTGGCATTATGTAGTTAAACCATTTTTCCCAGTATGAATCAAATTGTTCCAAATTGGATAAAATTCTCTTAGCGTTTGATTGGATTTAATAGCCCATTGACATTAAAAGAAATGAATTTTACCTTGTCCTTAGCCATCTGTATTTATCTGTCAATGTACCATTGAAATTAGAACAAAACTTAAATCGATCTACTCCGAATAAGAACCAAGAAACGCAAATAACAACAAAAATGGCAATGAACGTGTGATTCCAAGGCTGAGGTTTCTGGTAGATGACCCTGCGTTGAGCTAGAGGAAATGTCTAGCTGTGGGGGATAACCCCTCCTACTTGTGAGTTGAGGGCCCCCAATGCAGTATTCATAAAAGTCAGTGAACTATATATATATACACACACACATACACACACACACACACACACACACCACACACACACACACACACACATACATAAATATTCTCATTTTGGTGGGGAAAAAGGAGTGAGAGAATAAAGAATACCAACTAAGTAATACAAAATCCACATTATAATAAGTATTTCTCGAGATAGGTATATCATCGTGTACTTTTGCTTCCATTTAGCTTCTCAACATTTTTAAAGTTAGCCAAACATTATGGCTCTTCTGAAGGGGGTGAGGACTGTCTTTGGGAAACTCCCGGTCTCTTCCTGATATATTTCTCTTGGCCTCCTCCCATCTCCTGCCTTCTCGATTCTCGCACTATTTCCCAAGCGGAGTGGGATAATTCCTCAGTCAGGCTTTCCTTCATTTTGGTGACGGTAACAGGCAACCCTCTGGCCTTCATGTCTGTAGTCATTTCTTCCACCGTCTGGTACAACCGCGTTCCGTTGTCATAAAACACTCGAAGTTTAGCAGGGTACGGTGTTTGAAATCTAATCTTGTTTTGCTTTAGTACTCACTTTACTTCAGAGTATTCTTTGCGTTTCTGTAGGACCATGGGGGGGGGGGTAATCTTGATTGAAATATATTAATTTATCTCCGTAAAATACTCTCTTCTTACCCCAGGCCCTTTGTAGAATCTGCGCCTTGGTGCTGTACCGCAGGAATTTAATTATTATTCAGCGTGGCTTTCTATCCTGGGTAGGTTTCGGAACGAACGCACGGTGGGCTCTCTCGTCTTCCAGCTCTATAACCGAGGGAAGATCCAGTGCGTCCCGCAGTATACTTTCCGCCAAACTCCGTCATAAACGAGCCCTCCGCTCCTTCGGGAATGTTGTAGATTCTGATATTTTTCCGCTGTGATCTTCCCTCCAGGTCAAGCAGTTTATCTTCTTGGTGATGTATTATTTTTATTGTCTTGCTCAGTATCCGTTCCATGTTTTGAACGCGACCTTCCACCTTCTCAATGCGAGTCTCTGCCACCCGCTATTTTTTGATTAACGCTGGCAAGCTCTGCCTTAATATCACGGAGCTGCTGCTTTATATCTTTCTGGACCTCCATTATTTCTTTCAGGATTTTGAAGATATTCGCCACTTCGCCTGAACGAGGCCCAGCAGCCGCCTCGCTCGCACGCAGTCGGGTCGGAGAGCCGCTCACTGCACTCCTCTTGGAATCAGGCTTCGCAGTGTCGCTTTTTTAATTTCAATTTCTTCTCCCCATTCTTGCCCCTCTTTTCAGTTCAAATATTTTTTGAAAAATATTATATGTGATGGGACAACGGAGCTTAATATGCATTTTTCCAGAGGAGCTTGTGACTTAAGCTGCCATTCTCAACGATGACGTCACCGGAACCCCCACCCCCGAGGTAATTTCTAAGGTAAGGACATGTTCGGCACAGCTCTGTGGGCCAAAGGGCCTGTAATGTGCTGTAGGTTTTCTATGTTTACATGTTTCTGTACTATTCACCTTTCCTCACCAAATCAGGGAAAAGTACTTGAACGTCATTCTCTCTAGAACATGGTAACTCTTCTTTCTACTCCACCCGTGCAAAATGATGTCTTAAAAGCACAGGCAGTTATTTTAGCATTACCAGGGTGAATACATTAGAGCACTTTAACAATAAAAAATGATATTCAACAGTCACCTGGTTATACAATAAAACATGAAAACTTCCAAGGGGTGAATACTTTTTATAGGCACTGTTAATGGTGTAACAAATGAGGCTCTCCAAGTCAGGATCAATAAGGCCAAAATAGTTTTTTTGAACATAGAACATAGAAATTTACAGCACATTACAGGCCCTTCAGCCCACATCTTGAAGATAGTGTGGCATTAAGTCATATCAAGGAAACCAAAATCAGAATCTTCAACTCAAATTTTAAAAACAGTGCTCCTACATGGCTCTGAAACCTGGAGAACAACAAAGAAGACACTAGAAAAACTGCAGGCTTTATTCAACCAGTGCCTGGGAAGGATCTTAAACATCAGGTAGACTGACAAAGTAACCAACCAGAAATCCATAGAGAAACAAAAATACAAATGGAAATGGAAGTGGAAACCAACCAACAATATTACCAGGTAGGAATTAAAATGGAATCCCCAAGGAAAGAGGAAAAAAGGATGTCCAAAGAACACATAGAGGAGCGACATTGAGGCCGAAATTAGACAATGGTCATGGTCCATGGTCCACCTTTGAGAAACTGGCTCAGGACAGGGGACGATGGATAAGAGAAGTCATCGATGGCCTCTGCTCCACCGGGCACGAAGGGCCCAAGAAGAACAAGTGGATGATTTTAACTTTCCACATATTGACTGGGACTCCCTTACAGTAAAATGACTAGTTGCGATAGAGTTTGTCAAATGTGTTCAGCCAAATCAAACTTAAGTCCCAAAGAGAGAGTGTGCAATTCTTGATCTGCTATTAGGGAATGAGGCAGTGATAATAAACCTGATTCTAATTCTGATTCTGTAATGCAATTTCTGCATTTGTATTTGCTAAGGTGAGGGAGGGGAATAGGAATGGGGAATCCTGTACATTCAGGAGACTTGATGCAGATTGGGAGACCACTTCATCACCAGAAAAAGCAGCATCTTCCAATGGCCACCCATTTTAACTCCACATCCCATTCCCATTCCGACATGTCAGTATATGACCTCCTCTACTGTCATGGTGAGGCCACTCTCAGGTTAGAGGACCAACACCTTATATTACATCTGGGTAGCCCCCAGCCTGATGGCATGAACATTGATTTCTCAAACTTCTAGTAACACACCCCCTCCCCAGCCCCCACCACCATTCCCCATTCTGTGTCCCTCTCTCACCTTATCTCCTTAACTGCCTATCACCTTTCTCTGGTGCTTCTCCCCCTTTTCTTTCTTCCATGGCCTTCTGTACTTTCTTATCAGATTCCACCTTCCCCAGCCCTGTATCTCTTTCACTAATCAACGCCCCAGCTCTTTACATTCCCCCCAACCCCACTTTCTTACTCTTTAACTTGCCCAGACCTGATGAAGGGTCTAGGCCCGAAACGTTGATTACACTCTTCTCCATAGATGTTGTCTGGCCCGCTGAATCCCTCCAGCATTTTGTATGTGTTGCTAGGGTTTAAGTTCATCCACTTTACCCATTAAGTCCCATCAGTCCCACCATGTTTAATAGCTGCTCCTTGCTGTCTGTACTTTGTCTTACTTGTCACACTATCATTCTTAACCTCAACTCTACTACCTGTTGCCCTGCTGTTGTAGTTCCAATCTCTCTACCATACTAGTGTAACGCTCACACAATCGGCTGGTGTACCTCCTACACTAGTTTAAAATTTCCCCAGTGCACCAGCAAACCTTCTATCAAGGACATTGGTCCCCCTTCAGTTTAGATGCAAACTATCTTGTTTGCACAGGTTCCACCTGCGCTGGAGGGGAGCCCAATGTTCCCTCCTGCCTGCACCAGTTCCTTAGCCACATGCCGAACTGCACTATGTATCTATTTCACACCTCACATTGCACAGGTAGTAATCTTGAGATTACAATCCTGGTAGTCCTGCTTGTGAACTCTCTACTTAGCTCCTAAAAATCCCCTTATAGGACCTTATTCTCATTCTTGCCTATGTAATTGGTATCGATACGGACTACTACCTCTGGCCTCTCCTCTCCTCTAAATGTCCTGCACCCAATGTGAGACATCCTTGAATTCTGACATCCTGGATTTTCTACTGTGGCCACAGAAACACCTAAATGCACCCTTACTTCAAGCCCCTATCTCTATCACTCTGCCTGATTTAATCTATCCCTTTTTTGCCTCAGAACTGGACAGAGTCTCACTAACTCAGCTATAGGAGCTCTCCTCTGTAAGGTCATTTCCTGCGCCCCCCCCCCCCCAACAGTATCCAAAGAAGCATACCTGTTATAGAGGTAAATGACCACAGAGGAATCTTTTTTTCTCTAGGTGGTCACCTATTTATCATAGACTGCACTTGGAGTGTGACTATCTCTTTAAAACTCTCATTATTACCTCCACAGACTCCCAGATGATCCTGAGCACCTCTAGTTCCTTTACCTGGTCTATCAGGAGCTGCAGCTAAGTATACTTTCCACCAATATGGTCAAAGGGAAGACCACAAGGTTCCCCAACTTCCCATATCTTAGGGAGCATTGTAATGTCCTGACTACCATTTTCTCTACACTAAGTCAAAAGTCACAAATCAACAGGAAAATAAAAACCTTACCTACTGTTATCAAGCAATAGTGAATCAAGGCAAATGGATTTGCTGTGTTGTCTAGAAGATGTTTTACCATTCATCCAAGAAGCTTCCTTAGTTCAGATCCACGATGGGTAGTTTTCTGGCTTATAAACTGTGAGCTGTTTAAAGGTATAGCAATCACCTAAGGGTTGGAACTGAAGAACTGAAGAATCCTCTCTGATGAGTGGTGAAACGTCTTCTAGACAACACAACAAGTCCAGCTGCCTCAATTCACTACTGCTTGATATACAATGATTGAGAACCTTCATAGACTTACCTACTGTTCTTACCATCAAAGCTTCAGATCTCCAATCTTACACTGGTCCACTCCACAACAGCCACTCTGCTTAGCCCTACCTTCTGTTTACTGGCAGAGTTGCCGTATACGTAGCCAACCAGAAGCAACTTATGAAAAAAGTCACTGCCTCCTCCCCTCTGCTGTTCTGGCTACTACTACTGCAAAAATAGTTTAACTATTAACAGTTTAACAACTGCCTTAATCACCACTGTCTAAAGGAACAGAGCAAAATCCATTTGCAGTAACTAAAGATACCGTAACCAAATGAACACGTGTACACTCAAATTATATCCATCTAGGTAAATAACTGAAAACAGTCAAACCAAATATTACACCCTTGTTTTATTGAAATGCTCCATTTGCTTCCAATTTTTAAATCATCTTTTTATAGTGGATCTAAAGACCTATGTTTCAGAGATTGGGGTCTTCAGTATTTCAAGTTTGACTATCAGTCTGCACCAAAAACTCAGGGAGAACATCCTTACTTAGGACACCTGTATGTGGGACCTGGAATGAGATTAATTGGGTGTGAAATTTTGGACGGCAGGCTTTGAAGTGGACGATTACCCTATCGATAGTAAACGGAAACATTGCTAAACACTGTCCGTACAGCAGATGTTGTCTTTTGTTTGTTCGTCGTCAACCTCGATCTTCATGGTTTGATTGTCCAATACAGTAAAGGTCAGAGAATCAAATTCAACTCCTGGTGGAAGATCAAAGTCATTGGAAAAGCCATGAAACGTAAATCTGGTTACGCCATTTTCATCCTGAAGCCTCTCCACATGTTCCCCTGATACAGTCATCTTTCTATCCTTGATCTTTACCATCACTTTTTCTGGAGAAATATTTCCCAAGTTTATAAAGACAGAAAATGGCTTATTTGTGCTGGTATCGATCCCATTATTTTGATGGTCGAATCTTGAAGTGGCAGAATTCATTAGGAATTTACACTGATAATTTATGGATTATAACATTTTGAAAACTGGTATACATACAGCAGTAAATATGCACTCTGACATCATGGACTGTATCCCCACATTTAATGGACCTCTTATGATGAAAATGACAGCATAAAGTATAAATGCAGCTGGCTCTGCATCAGAATCTGTAGCCTAGAGGGGACATATGATTTGCATTTTAAATTAAGAAAATATTTTAGGAAGTCATAAAATTGGCAAAATTAAGTCCTTTCAAACACATTTTTTTCTGGAAGTTTAACAATGAACTTTTTCATCCACTGACACTGAAATGTATTTGTTGGTAAATATTGCCCTGCTTGGTTTACACACATCTTCTAAATCCAGATTTGCATACATTGCATACATATATTTAAAAAAATATATGGAAAGGACGTCCATGATATTGTTATTAGTTGTAAACATTGGAGAGGATTTGGGGAATGAAATGAGTTTTTTTTAAATAGACAGCAGGTGATGATAAATCAAAGCACATTTGAAAGGGCAGATTTGGGTGATAACACATTTGTAAATGCAAATTTCTAGCAATTCAGTATATTTATACATTTTAATCAGATCCTATATTTATCCTTGTGCATTATTAATATGTATAGATATTCACCCCCAAGATATTTGGCACATTGCAGAAAAGACTAGAAGGTTGTTTCTCTTTTGCCTTTGCATTGCCCATTGTCCTATATTCTAAAGTCTTTTTTTCACATTACTAGGGCCATTAGCAAATCCATGAATGAATATCATGAAACCACTCATATAAGTGCATCCAGAATACCTACATGGCTGAGGCTTCCAGAGGCTGTAATCCAAATATTTAAATGTATAAGGTAGAAGCCAATAGCTAAATGATCGTGAAAATATGATCAAATGAAATCAAAATTACTAGGCCAAATACAAATACAAAAATAAGCAGATGAGCAAAAACTTTTAAAACAAAACAGAGGAACAGGCATAAACCTCATGTTTGTATGGCTAGTATAATTAGTTTACGGTATTAAAATATGGTGGGTTCCAATTTGAGTTTAAATAGCAACAAAATACTGCTGATACTAGAAATCTGAAATAAAAGGGAAAATATTCAGCAGATCATACAACATAAAGTAGAAAAGAGAGTTTAGGATTTCAAGTCAGCGACCTTCTAGCAGACAAATCTAATGAAAGGCTATTAATCTGAAATGTTAACCCTCATTTTTTCACATACTACCTCACCTGTCGACTACTTCAAGCATTTTCTATTTTATTTCAGTCTATTTAATTTTGAGACACATTTTTCAGGATGATACTCACATTAAATCAGACACAATGCAAAATGAAAGTGCAAAGCTAATAAGAACATGAACTGAAGTTAAATCAGTGCAGCAGAAAAATATTAGGAACTATTTAAGCTAATTTTTCACTACAAATTTCTAATTACTCTATAGTTATTGGATAAAATATATTGTCAATGAATCCAATAATTTAATAATTAACATTTTCACCATTTTGTGATATGTCATTTGATTAAATTAATATTTTTAAGGACCAAGCTTAGGGAATGGGAGCAAATGGCAACCAAAAAAATCAATTGACTGATCAACAGATTACTTTAGTTGAATTCTAAAGAGGAACCTTATCAATAACCTATTTCATCTGGAAGTCCTAGTCATTTTTATTTATAGCACAGTCCAGACCCTTTAGCCCATGATGTTATGTGGACCTTTTAACCTACTCCAAGATCAATCTAACGTTTCCCACCTACATAGCCATCCATCCATGTGTCTACTTAAGTGTTTTTAAATGCTTCTAATGTATCTGTCTCCACCATTCTGGCAAGGCAGTCTATGTACCTACCATTCCTTGAGTAAAGAATTTATCTCCATTATACTTTTCCCCCAGTTATGCTCCCTTGTATTTGTCATTTCCTCCCTGGGGAAAAAGTCTCTGACTATCCACTCTAACACCTCTATCAACTTACCTCTCATTCTCCTTAGCTCCAAATGGCAAAGCTCTAGCTTGCTCAACCTGTTTTCATAAGTCATGCTCTCTAATCTAGGCAGCATCCTGGTAAATCTCCTCTTCATCCTTTCTAAAACTTCCACATTCAGATTTGATATGTCAACACTCCATGTATTCAATATTCTCTGAACACATTCATGCAACCACATTAGCATTTCTACTGTTAAGAAATGGTACCTCAATATCTGATCTTCAAATTTATTCCCAAAATGGAGGCATCGATAATATTATGTGTACTTTTAATACAAATAATGCATCTAAAAGTATATTTATGATAAAATGAAGTACTTTCATTAAAGCTAATTTCAGCAATTAACGAAACTTCATCTGCATTTTCTCGAATGCACGTTCAACGATTATAAACACTTTTTTCAAGGAAAATGAGCAACATAACGCAGACTTTATTTACGCCTTTTTCATCACAAAGATGCATGATCTCGCATAGGTGGCGTAGGCGGATGTTTTAATCGCTTTATGCAGTACCATTACCAGATAATTATGCACTGGTAAATTATGCAAAGTGAACCTGCAACAGGTTCTTTGGGATCCGTCCTCCAAACCAAAAGGAAAACGATGAAATAACTACATTGGGAAAGAAAGAGGAATTGTAGGAAAACGAGAAGGAGCTCACTGACCAAGATGGGGTAGCATTGAATAAGTTTTCCATTTCTGTTAATGTAGGTGATGTTTCCCCTGAAGAATTGACAGTGAAAGTCAGGGAAGGAACTTTATCAGTTTCTGTCAACACATTGAGAATAAGGGTAAGGGATTCAGCTTTCACGGTTTTAATGAAGAATTTACCATCCCTCCAACCGTGGATTCAAGATCTCTGGTTGTTACTATTTTGGATGGTAAGGTTATGAAAATGGAAGGATATCACATTGCAACACCAATGTATAATAAATCTCAGATAAACTCAACTGAGATTGTGGCGGATTCAAAGACACACCGAAATAGGAAGTGCAGTTTCCCGAAATCCAAGCGCAGCTCGTTCAACTGTAGCCACGATGTAACCACTTACTACATTCTCGGTTCTGGAAAAAACTGCAACACTTTTAGTGACTGTGAACATGACGAATGTTGTACTTCGACTATCTGCTGTCGTACCCAGAGTTCTCCAGTCTATTGCACCTCCAAAACACGTTGCAATGAAACCAACTCCAGCTCCGGTAAGTCTATCAGCGACCCAACACCATCTAAAAAACGAAGAACTGCCATTATGACATCTCCCACATCCAGCAGACCCGCAACACCCATTTCTCAGACAAAACATTCGGTTGTCACACCCACACCAATGGCGAGGCCAGGTGAAATACCAAACTCCTGGCCCGCATGGGCGAAAAGTGACTTTGAGCCATCAACACTTCCCTCGGCAAGGGATATCATAAACCACCCCCTCCTCAATGAAATCGATACCTACATAAAATCAGCCTTACAAATCTGCCACGGTGTGGAAGGCCACACTTTTAGCCCTTAAGTCAAAAGGGTTGCCGGTCTCTCGGTGGCAGGAGGTCCTCCCTGAGGCACTCCACTCTATCCGCTCTCTGTTATGTACGTCCAACAATGCCACCCCTCACGAACGCCTATTCTCTTTTCCCAGGAAGTCTGTCACTGGGACCACCCTACCAGTTTGGCTGACGTCCCCGGGGCCAGTGCTGCTCCGGAAACATGTGAGGAGCAATAAATACTCCCTGCTGGTCGAGAGGGTTCACCTTCTACATGCGAACCCCCAGTATGCCTACGTGATCTTACCTGATGGGCGGGAGGACATGGTCTCCATCCGCGACCTGGCACCCGCAGGTGCAGCAGACCACTACCCTGAAGACTCTCTGGTAACTATGAACCCTGCACCTGAGGTGACACCATGCTCACCAGGCCCTACACAGACTCCTCATGACACTTATATACCGGGCGTTTCGTACGCAGTTATACCAGGCGCCTCGCACATGCGTGAGGGATCACCGGCGCCTAGTGGGCTGGAACAAGCACAACCTCCGTCCCCTGTGCAATCACAGCCGGTGCTACGTAGATCGCAGCGACAGATTCGACCACCTGATAGACTTGACTTGTAAGAAACTTCGCCACATGGGGACTCTTTTAAACAAAGGGGGGGTGAATGTGGTGAACTACGTGTGCCTGTCTGGACATGCTCCCTGCTGACTGCTCCTGTGGCTCCTCCCACAGACCCCTGTATAAAGGCGATCTGAGGCCTATGCTTGGCCTCTCAGTCTCCAGGACATAGTATGATTGTCACTCACTCCTGGTTCCTTCTTCCAGTCAACGCATATCATGAACCATCGGTCAAATTCCCGTTGCCATAAAATTAAGATGTTTTCCTTGCTACTAATCTCCTCCTATGAATCTGACCCTAACTAGACATCCGGAAGTTTAAATCTGTGGTACTGCACACAAAGCTGCAGTCTCAGGATAAGTTTCATCTGCATTAGAAATGCTACCCCTTACGCTAACATCAAACGAGATCTGATAATCACCTTCCGGAAGATGATGGGAGAAGGGGTGGAAAGTGTGTAATGAATTTTAGGTAGCAAATTCTGCAGTCCACATTTGAGAGTTCAAAAAAATCTTTGCATTTTATTTAACTTTGGACTGTCAATTTGCAACCATAGTAATTGAATAAAATCTAGTGCCATTCTACTGTATTGTCTAAATTCCAATTTAAGATATGGTCCAAGCATTCGGTCCACGATAACAGATGAGAAAGCTCATTTAACTGAACAACTGTTTTTATTGGGACAAGCACAAAAACAGACCGGGCGCTCAAATTCCATAAGGCAGAGGAGCAGAATTAAGTCATTCAGCCCATCGAATCTGCTCCGCCATTCCATCATGGTTGATCCCGGAACCCACTCAACCCCATATACCTGCCTTCCCGCCATATCCTTTGATGCCCTGGCCTGTCAGGAAAGGATCAACTTCTGCCTTAAATATACCCATGGACTTGGCCTCCACCGAGGTCTGTGCCAGTGCAATGAACATCACTATTCTCTGGCTAAAAAAATTCAAACTTACTTCTATTCTAAAAGGTCGCAGTTTTAAGGCTGCACCATATCCCCACCATAGGAAACATTCTCTCCACATCCACTCTATCTAGTCCTTTCAACATTTGGTAGGTTGTAATGAGATTCCCATGCCCCACCCCCCACATTCTTCTACATTCCAGTGAGTACAGGCCCAAAGCTGCCAAATGATCTTCATTCCCAGAATCATCCTTGTGAACCTTCTCTGGACTCTGCCCAATGACAACACATCCTTTCTGACATATGGAGCACAAAACTGTTGATAGTACTCTAAGCACAGTCTCACTAGTGTCTTATAAAGCCTCAGCATTATCTCCTTGCTTTTATATTCGATTCTCCTTGCAATAAATGTCAACATTACATTTGCCTTCTTTACCACAGACTCAACCTGTAAATGAACCTTCTGGGAATCTTGCATGAGGGCTCCCAAGTCCCTCTGTACCTCTGATGTTTGAACATTCTCCCCATTTAGGTAAAAGTCCACATTATTGCTCCTTTTATCAAAATGCATTATTGTACATTTCCCAACACTGTATTCCATCTGCCGTTTTTTTGCCCATCCTTCCAACTTAGAACATAGAAAACCAACAGCGCAATACAGGCCTTTCAGCCCACAATGCTGTGCTGAATATGTACTTACTTTAGAAATTACCTAGGGTTAACCATGGCCCTCTATTTTTCTAAGCTCCATGTATCTGTCTAGGAGACTCTTAAAACATCCTATTGTATCCACCTCCACCACCGTCACCGGCAGCCCATTCCACGCACTCACCACTCTCTGCGTAAAAACTTACCCGACATCTCCTCTGTACCTACTTCCGAGCACCTTAAAACTGTGCCCTCTCATGCTAGCCATTTCAGCCCTGGGAAAAAGCCTCTGACTATCCACACGATCAATGCCTCTCATCATCTTGTACACCTCTATCAGGTCACCTCTCATCCTCCACCACTCCAAGGAGAAAAGGCAAGTTCACTCAACCTATTCTTGTAAGGCATGCTCCCCAATCCAGGCAACATCCTTGTAAATCCCCTCTGCACCCTTTCTATAGTTTCCACATCCTTTCTGTAGTGAGGTGAGCACAATACTCCAAGTGGGTTCTGACCAGGGTCCTACATAGCTGAAAATATTACCTCTTGGCTCTTGAACTCAACCCCATGGTTGATGAAGACCAATACACTGTATGCCTTCTTAACCACACTGCCAACCTGCGCAGCAGCTTTGAGTAGACTTGGACCCCAAGATCCTTCTGATTCTCCACACTGCCAAGAGTTTTACCATTAATACTATATTTTGTCACCATATTTGACCTACCAAAATGGACCACCTCACACTTATCTGGGTTGAACTCCATCTGCCACTTCTCAACCCAGTTTTGCATCCTATCAATGTCCTGCTGTATCCTCTGACAGCCCTCCACATTATCCACTACACCCCCAACCTTTGTGTCATCAACAAATTTACTAACCCATCCCTCCAATTCCTCATCCAGGTCATTTATAAAAATCACGAGGAGAAAAGGTCCCAGAACAGATCCCTGAGGCACACCACTGGTCACCAACCTCCATGCAGAATATGACCCGTCTACAACCACACTTTACCTTCTGTGGGCAAGCCAATTATGGACCCACAAATGCCTCATTACTTTCTCAATAAGTCTTGCATGGGGTACCTTATCAAATGTCTTGCTGAAATCCATATACACTGCATCTAACTTCACCAATGTATTGAGTCACATCCTGAAAAATTCAATCAAGCCTGTAAGGCATGACCTGCCTTTGACAAAGCCATGCTGACTATTTCTAATCATATATTACACCTCTCCAAATGTTCATAAATCCTGCCTCTCAGGATCTTCTCCATCAACTTAACAAACACTGAACTAAGACTCACTGGTCTATAATTTCCTGGGCTATCTCTACACCCTTTCTTGAATTTCCATAGTGAATACTGAAGCAAAGTATTCATTAAGTACCTCCACCAGTTCCATACACACTGTCACATTTGATTGGTCCTATTCTCTCACATCTTATCCTTTTGCTCTTCACATAATTGTAGTAAGCCTTGGGATTTTCCTTAATCTTGCTCGCCAAGGTCTTCTCATGGCCCCTTCTGTTTCTCCTAATTTCATTCTTAAGCTCCTTCCTGGTAGCCTGATAATTTTCTAGATCTCTATCATTACGTAGTTTTTTGAACCTTTCATAAGCTTTTCTTTTTTCGTGACTAGATTTTCAACTGCCTTTGTGCATCATGGTTCATGTTCCCTACCATCCTTTTGCTTCCTCATTGCAACGTATCTATGCAGAATGTCTCAAAAGTATTCCCTGAATATTTACATTTCTGTCATACATTTCCCTGAGGACATCTGTCCCCAATTTATGCTTCCAAGTTCTTGCCTGGTAGCTTCATATTTCCCCTTATTCCAATTAAATGTTTTCCTATTTTGCCTGTTCCTATTCCTCTCCAATGCTATGGCAAAGGAGATACAATTGAGATCACTATTTTCAAAATGCTCTCCCACTGAGAGACCTGACACCTGACCAGGTTCATTTCCCAATACTAGATCAAGTACAGCCTCTCCTCTTGTAGGCTTATCGACATACTGTGTCAGGAAACCTTCCTGAACACACCTAACAAACTCCACTCTATCTAAATCCCTTGCTCTAGGGAGATGCCAATCAATACTGACAAAATTAAAATCTTCCCATCACAACCACCCTGTTATTACTACACCTTTCCAGAATCTGTCTCCCTATCTGCTCCTTAATTTGTCTAAGTCCTGCTGTTATCGCATTGCTTCCTTAGCAGTATCTACCCCTCCACCTATTTTTGTTTCATCCGCAAATTTTCCCACAAAGCTATCAATTCCATTATCCAAATCATTAACAAACAATGTGTAAAGTAGCAATCCCATTACTGATCCCTGAGGAATACCACTAATCACCGGCAGCCCACTCACTGACTCCTGGCTATCAGCCATTCCTCTAACCATGCCAGTATCTTTCCTGTAACACCATAGGCTTTTATCTTGTTATGCAGCCTCATGTTCGGCACTTTATCAAATACCTTCTGAAAATCCAAGTAAATGACATCTACTGCCTCTCCTTTGTCCACCCTGCTCGTTACTATCTCGAAGAACTCTCACAGATTAGTCAGGCAAGATTTCCCTATTACTGCTGCCATCCTCTTCAGTTCCCTACCTTTCTGAGCCACAGGGCCAGACTCAGTGACAGAGGTACAGACACGGTTGCTTTCTCCAAGTAGGTTGTTTTCCCCAAACCCCCAAACAGTACTCAAAATGGAGTACTTAGTGCTGAGGAGACTGCCACAGGGGTGTTCTCCACTATCTGACATTCTTCCTTCCCTCTCTTGACAGTCAGTGATTTATCTGTCTTCTGAATCCTTGACCTGGGGAGAGAACCCACTCAGACACATACAGATGGAGCAGGTGATTATTACACACCCCAGTTACAGTCAAGGTGACCCAAAAACACATGAGAATAACTTCGTAACCCAAGCTAAAATGTAACAATAAATGAGCTTGAACACCCCCCCCCTCATTAATCCCACAAAAGGATTTTATCACAAGAGCATAAAATAACACAGGTTAATAGGAATGGTGGGGCAAGCTGTCGACCACGCTTCCCCCCCTACCCCCCAACCAGAGTGCCACAATATTATCCAACAGTTACTTATTTCATTAAACATAGGGTTCCTTGCACTGAACCAATTTTACTGTAGAAGATGACGGCGAGTTTGCAATACCCTTCATTACAGGCGTGTGGGTTGCAATTTACCACAAATTGCTGGTCCCCCAGAATTCACTAAAACCAGCATTGTGAGCCTGTCTGGAGCTCGGATGAGCCACCCAGCTCAGGTCATGTGCTCCATGGGTGGTGCCTCTGGCTTGTCCGGCAGTGTGTTGACATGCTCATGGATTATGTTGTGATGCCAGGGGCATGGAACCAGAATACTCCAAATCTTGGTGGGCCGGTTTAAGGCGATCTACTGAAATACATTCAGGTTTATCCCTCTTATCTATGATAAAAATCTTTTCTAAATTGCAGAACAGTCCAACATAAGTGGGCCTAAGGGGATGTTGGTGTGTCATGGCAGACAAAAATAAATGAGGTGGAATGTAAGTCAACGGGAATACAAGAGTGCTGTACACCATGATGGGAGGTAGGAATGCATGAAAATGAATTGAGGAGGGTGGAACACTGTTGAGAGGCCGACCAGACAGTTGTGGCATCAGGAATGAAATCACCTGGCACTCATAATGGCTACCTGTATACCAACTCTGCCATAGACGGCTGGAGCCCATGGAAGATGATTATATCAACACTCATCCGTTGGGGAAGTCATCACAGTAGCCTTTAAAGAGTGGTGAAACTGCTCACATAGGCCATTGAATTGTGGGCGAATATGCTGTGGTGTGATGTAGCCTAACGTTGAGGTTCTGGACCATCATAGCCCAGAGGTCTTAAATGAATTGGGGATGGTGGTCAGGGAAAATCTCAGATGGGGTGCCAAATCAAGCAACCCAGGTGCTGATGAATGCCCAAGCTACATCTGCGGTTGTCGCTGATGCTTGAGGGATGACCTTTGGTCACCTGATGGTATAGTCCACCATTGTAAGAAGGTCTGTGAAACCATGGGGGGGGGGGAGAGGCAGTAGTGCCTATAGTGCCTGAACATGATGGTAATTTTTGCCCACTGGCATTCCACATAAGCTGTGGTCCAATCACACGTCATTTCTGAGGCTATGCCAAACAAACTTCAATGCAACCAGTTTCTCTGAGGTCTTCTGGCCTAGATGCAAGAGGCCATGCATGGAGTCAAAACAGTCCATTTTCTGTTTGCAGGCACAATGGGGTAAGGGCAGCCAGTTGAGACAATTCACAGGAGAGAACCCTCAGCTTCCCTGAATTTAATGTCATCCAACTGCAGGCCCGTGACTGCTGTTCAGTAAGACTGGACCTCTGGGTTAGTAATTTGCTCAGCTGCCATACTGGCATAGTCAACTCCTATGTGTCTGGCCTCAGCAGCTGACTGTGAGGTCCAATTGGCTATGGCATTACTTTTCCCCTTGGTTGTAAATCAGTTGTGAACTTGGTATATAGGTCAGGTGTCATTGCAGTCATGCAGACGAAAAGTCTTATATTTTGGTCATCATGTGCACAAGGAGCTTGTGGTCAACGAACACTGTGAAATGGCGACACTCTAAAAGAAGACAAAAATAACAGACAGCCAGATAGAGACCAAGAAGCTTACGGTCAAACTTGCAGTACTTCCTTTTGGGGAAACTGAGCTAGCAGCTGAAGAAGGCGAGCAGCTGCCACATGCCTCTAACCAGCAGTTCATGCACATCACCCATGTCTCAAATGGCTATAGGTACATTGAGGAGTGGGTGCTCCAGCAGGGTCGCATTAGAAAGAGCTCATTTGGTGTTATGAAATGCCCTGGACATGTCTGCTGACCAGTCAAGCACTTGATTAGGGGTATTGCCTTTAAGTGCACTATACAGGGCAGCTCAAGTTCAGCAGCTCACAGAATGAAATGGTGATAGAAACTTACCATACCTAAAAACCCCTGTAGTATTTTTGTAGTATGGGGTGGTGAGAAATCCTAATAGTCAAGTTTATTGTCATTTAACTATATACATGTATGTAACATATATAACCACATAATATATTTAGAAACAAGACGTTTCTTCGAACCAGGGTGTAAAAGCACAGTAGTACACATAACACACAATAACTTATGAAGGCAAGGATAAAATCTACAGTTGAATCACACATAAATAACAAACTAAAGTGCATAAATATTAAATACCATAAGATATGGAACAGATTAATCAGACACTCTGTGTACAATGCAGCAGGGAGTTCAGAAGCTCAGTGGACTGAGGGAAGAAACTATTTCTCATCCTGACTGTTCTTGTTTTTATGCATCATAGTGAGTTACCTGATGGTAGAAAGTCAAAGAGGATGCTGGATGGGTGAATGGGATCCTTAATAATACTAAGGGCACGGCACTCCTGATAAATGTCCTTGAAGAATGGTAGAGACCCTATGATACTCTCAACTGTTCTAATAGCAGCTACTTTTGATGGGATAGGTTTCACAGATGCTTTGATGTGCATCCGAGCACACAAGCACCTGATGGTAGCCCCTAGTTAGATCGACCAGAAAAATTAACTTTCTGGTTAACTGTGCTGAAAAGTCTTGGATATATGGGACTGGATGACCTTGTTAAGGTGTTAGTAATCACTACCACATGGGTGGCAACCACCATCAGACTTAGGAACCATATGCAGGGTTGAAACGCAGGGGCTATTCAACCGATGTACAATGCAGAGTTTTTCCATGTTGGCAAACTCAGCCTTCACAGTTGCCAGCTTTTCTGCGTCCAGTCTATGCATGCAGGCGTGGACTGGCAGGCCATTTGTGGGAATGTGGTGCTTGATCCCATGTTTTGTGAGTATAGTGGAGAACGTAAGGCTATTGAGGTCTGGGAGTTCACCCAGAAGTCAAGTGAACTCACATGCAGTGGTGCACGTTCTTCATAGTCATTGTGGAGAACCTACTGAGACAGCAGGGTGGCAACCCAAAGTCCTTGACATCCACAAGCTGGCAGTTCTTAAGATTGACTAACTGTCCTTGGGCATACATGAAATTTGCAACGGGCAGAGCTCCAGCCACTTTAGAGAGGACAAATTCCCATATGCAACATCACCTACTGAAGCAGAGCATCACTCATCATCTTCCAAACAAGAGAAAATATGCAGTTGCTCGGATTGCTCAGTCAACGTTGACTGTACTTTTTTCCATTGATACTGCCTGGCCTGTTGAGTTCCTCCAGCATTTTGTGTGTTTTATCCATCATGTCCCATAAGAGTGGATCCTGCTGCCATTGGTGGCCTCTAGTAAGGCTTCATCGGCCTTTGCCTTCTCATCAATAGGTAATGATGGCAGCACACTCACTTGAGCACCCATATCACACAGGACGCATCACCCTGAAAGGGTAACTGTAATGAACAGTAGACAACTCTAGCAGCTGGAACCCATGATGTTCTCATCATGTACTCTGATGTACTGATGCGCTGGCATTGTTGAAGCTGCAGTCGGCACTCCCTGGCATTCGTACCAAAGCGAGCATGGTAAAAACACAGTCCTAGCATTATTGTCTGTTTTGCAGCTGCGGGCCTTGCTGATCAGGCTGACTGACGTAGAGAAAGGAGGAGAAATAATGTACCACTGCCTAGCTGAAGGTAGACTAACAGCCATTTTAGCAAGCTCTTTATAGTCTTTCACAGGTGCATTAGCAAAGGATAGGTAAACTTGATCAAGCATTTGCTGCATGAGAGTTCTTTAAAAATATAACAAGGATGGTGAGACTGCATGTAGTCCATTAGCTCTGAAGGCCTAGCATCGGTGAGACCAGGTAAGGAGACCAGGTAACTGTTTGGCACACTCAAAATCCGATAGTCCAAAACTGTAAAAGATGAGTTTTCAGCGATCAGTATTTATTGTGTTCAGGTGAGTGTTCAAGAAGACTCACCAGTCTCACAGCAGTGGAATTGCTGAGCGACGCTATCACGTAGCAGAATTTGGTGGTGTTGCCGGTGATTTCTCGCAGAGCAAACTGGGCCTTAGCATGTACAAAACTAGTGAAGCATTTTGATCCCAAAACTCCAGCAGTTTCAAAGTGACAGTGTTGGCTGACATATCCTACAGTATTGAGGTGACTAATGTAGGTTTTCACAAATAAAACAAAAGTGAGCCATTTAATGTTTAATGAAACCTGTAACACATTTCATTGAAGTCCAGAACCTAAACACAAAAGCACGCTAAAGATCTTTATGTAACCACTTCATGTCAGACCAGCCTCTTAAAGCAAAACCCTAACTCAATGTCAGTGGTAAATTCTGTACGTTCCTTCCAATTATGTTACCCCATAGCAGCAGCTACTAAAGAGATATTAGAAATAATTCTCAATACATAATAAAGAAAATAATATCTAATAAACTTAGTAAATACTGGGATTTATATTCTCACAGGAATAGACAGATTGGTACAGGAGCCTGTGTGAGTCAGAAGCTCTTACTTCACTGGAGTACTGCACAGACACAACAGAAGCATTCCTGTGTATGTCTGGTGAAGAGCTTCGTAAACCCAGTCTCTATAAAAAAGTGGTACCGTCTAGCAGAGCAGTCATCGTCAGAATAGTCTGAGACAGAGCAGTAAGGCTTTGGCTCAACTAGGCATTGGTGAAAACAGGCAGAGGCAAGGTAATAGATAAGCTCATTCCTCATTTCTTATTTCTTTTCTTCATGAGAGTATAGGGGGAATGTTTACAAAGCCAGTGGTTTGTTCTGGGTGTCAGATGTGGGATTTCCAGGAGACTTCCAGCAACCCCGATGGCCACATCTGAACCTGCTACATCAAGCTGCAGATCCTTACAGACTGTGTTGGGGAACTGGAGCTGCAGCTCAGTGACCTTCAGCTTCTTAGGAAAAGTATAGCAATCATTGACAGGAGCTATAGGGCTGCAGTCACCCCAAGGCTACAGGAGACAGATAAATGGGTGACTGTTAGGAGAGGGAAGGGAGAACGTCAGATAGTGGAGATCACCCCTGTGGCCCATCCTCTCAACAATAAGTACTCCATTTTGAGTACTGTTGGGGGGGGGAGGGAACAAACTACTTGGGGACAACAGGGGCCATGCCTCTGGAACTGAATTAGTTCGGTTAATCTACAATGAAACAATTTTAGAGCCGTTCTTTTATAAACTCCCAAACTTGGCATACAATATGAAGACAAATGCTTGTCACATTTATTATATTATTATTTTAGGTAGGTTGGTACAGTACTACAACTTGCTATCTACTTAAGAACTAGGCAATGAAGCATATTATAGAGCTCTGTGGTAGTAGTAATGCAACCTCATTTTTAAAAAAATGCCAATGGGCTGATATGGCATCTGAAGGTGAGCCCTATTTCCAATACTATTCTGCCAATCATATCTCTATAAAATAAAAACAAAAAAATACAGTACTATAAATATCAGGCTGCATCAATGGAAGAGAAAGAAAGTAAACATTTCAGACCAAAGACACTTTATCAAAACTGGGAATGAGAAAAAATAAACTTATTAAGCTGCAGCTAGGGTGAATGAGGGTAATATCTCTAATGGGGTAAAACTGGTTGATCATGGGGATTAGATAGAAATAAAGGTATCTGGCCAATGAGTGAAAGGAAGCAATTATAGAGAGAGAATATCAAGAATAGAACATAGACAAAAGATTGTGGAAGTTGTGAAATGCAGAGCAAGAAGACATCGTCAGCTGTGACCTGACCTGCTGAATATTTCCATCATTTTATGTTTTATTTTAGTTTTTTTAACATCCAGCATTTTTTGTTTCTCATTTACATGTTTAGGCTAATGCTGTCTAACTGCTATGGCACTGCTCCATATATGATCCTATGTGAAGTAGGAAACGGATTCAGCTGGTGCTAAGTTCTGTTTACATTAAATATTATAATACTCCAAGCAAATTTTAAATAACTTAACCTTACAAATTATTTATCATCACTGAGTATATCTACTGGATTTCTTTCATGTTATAGTGCAAATGGTACAGAAGCATATGAAGATTATGCAGTGATGTGACCTGCTGCTGTATATTCACAAGAGACTAACTTGACACTGCTGTCATTAATTTAATTTGCTTCTTAATAGTTAATTCAGGTTGAACATTGCAAAGGCTGCTTACTTCCAATTCCAGTTCTGTAACTTTAACCATTCCTCCCTTTACCTTAATTCATCTTTTAAAAACTTTGTTTAAGCCTTGCTATCTCTAGATTCATTCACTCCAATATCATTCTGAATAGCCATGCACATTTCAGTTCAAGTAAATCCCTATATCTTTTCTTTCCATTTTATGCACTAAGCCCTACTTATCATTCACTTACATGTACACACTTTAAGTAATTAATCATCTATACATCATATATTTAAAATTTTGATTTCTAATTCAAATTCCTGCAAGCACTGATCCTGACTTGGCTTCCACAGCAACTCATGGCAACAAATTCCACAGATTTACCACCCTCTGACTAAAGTAATTTCTCTGCACCTCTGTTCTAAATGGACATCCTTCAATCCTGTCTTAGACTCCCCTACCATGGGAAATAACTTTGTCATATCTAATCTGTTCAGGCCTTTTAACATTCAGAATGTTTCTATGAGATCCCCCCTCATTCTCCTGAACTCCAGGGAACACAGCCCAAGAGCTGCCAGGAGTTCCTCATACTGTAACTCTTTCATTCCTGGAATCATTCTTGTGAATCTTCTCTGAACCCTCTCCAATGTCACTATATACCCTTTCTAAAATAAGGAGCCCAAAACAGCACACAATACTCTAAGTGTGCTCTCACAAGTGCCTTATAGAGCCTCAACATCACAGGAAGTTGACCTTTAGAATATCCTGCACAAGGACTCCCAAGTCCTTTGGTATCTCTGCATTTTGAATTCTCTCCCCATCTAAATATTAGTCTGTCAGTTTATTTCTTCCACAAAAGTGCATGACCATACACTTTCCAACATTGTATTTAATTTGCCACTTCTTTGCCCATTCCCCTAAACTATCCAAGTCTCTCTGCAGGCTCTCTGTTTCCTCAACACTACCCGCTTCTCCACCTATCTTTGTATCACTGGCAAATTTAGCCACAAATCCATCAATCCCATAGTCCCATTCTTTGATATACATCATAAAAAGTAGTGGTCCCAACACCGACCCCTGTGAAAACTCTGGTAACCAGCAGCCAGCCAGAATAGGATCCCTTTATTTCCACTCCCTGTTTTCTGCCAATCAACCAATGCTCTACCCATGCTAGTAAATCCCCTGTAATTCTATGAGCTCTTATCTTGCTAAGCAGCCTCATGTGTGGCACCTTGTCAAAGGCCTTCTGAAAATCCAAGTACACCACATCCACTGCATTTCCTTTGTCTACTCTGCTTGTAATTTCCTCAAAAAATTGCAGTAGGTTAGACAGGCAGGATTTTCCTTTCAGGAAACCATGCTGGCTTTGGCCTATCTTGTCATACGCCTCCAGGTACAGGAGGTAGATAAGATGATGAGAGGCATTGATCGTGTGGATAGTCAGAGGCTTTCTCCCAGGGCTGAAATGACTAGCATGAGAGGGCACAGTTTTAAGGTGCTTGGAAATAGGTACAGAGTAGATGTCAGGGGTACATTTTTTTTAATGCAGAGAGTGGTGAGTATGTGGAATAGGCTGGCGGCGACGGTGGTGGAGGCGGATATGATAGGGTCTTTTAAGAGGCTCCCAGATAGGTATGTGGAGCTTAAAACAATAGAGAGCTATGGGTAACCCTAAGTAATTACTAAGGGAAGGACATGTTCGGCACAGCACTGTGGGCCAAAGGGCCTGTACTGTGCTGTAGGTTTTCTATGTTTCTAGGTACTCTGTAATCTCATCCCTAACAATCAATTCCAACAACTTCCCAACCACTGATGTCAGGCTAAAAGATCTATAGTTTCCTTTCTGCTGCCTCCCAAAATTGTGGAGTAACATTTGCAATTTTCCAGTCATCCGATACAATGCCAGAATCTATTGATTCTTGAATTATCATTGTTAATGCCTCCACAATCTCTCCAGCTATTTCCTTCAGAACCCGAGGGTGCATTCCATCAGGTCCAGGAGATTTGTCCACCCTCAGACCATTAAGCTTCCTGAGCACCTTCTCAGTCATAATTTTCACTGCACATACTTCACTTCCCTGACACTCTTGAATGTCCAATCTATTGCAGATGTCTTCTACTGTGAACACTGATGCAAAATATGCATTCAGTTCCTCTGCCATCTCTGTACCTCTCATTGCAATATCTCCAGCATCATTTTCTATTGGTCCTATATTTACCCTCAACTCTCTTTTACCCTTTATATACTTAAACAAGCTTTTAGTATCTTCTCTGATATTAGTCACCAGCTTCCTTTCCTAATTCATCTTTTCCTTCCTAATGACCTTCTTAGTTTCCTTCTGCAAGTTTTTAAAAGCTTCTCAATCCTCTATCTTCCCCCTAGCTTTGGCTTCCTTGTATGCCTTCTCTTTGCTTTGTTACGCCTGTGCCCCTTCCTTTTTGAGAATTGCAAGATCACTATTAATTCAGATCAGGAGACCCAGGAAATGAGAGAGAGATGTTTGGAATGTTTGGCCCCTCGGCGATACAAAGCTACGGGAAACGGCCATTGTCTCTTGGAGACGGAATTGTGTATTGAATACTGTGCTCCGTGGAAGCCCTCGGGCAACGTGGGCTGGGTGGGGGATGGCATCATTCCACCCTGATTGACATCTGAGACCCCGTGAGTGGGGATAAAAGAGGGTCTGTGGGAACAGCCCCTCAGACGCACCAGAAGAAACACTAGAAATCCTTTAACAGCGTAATAGCGAAAGCCGGTGGAAAGCCACATGTGTCCTTTTCCATTTGCCTCAGAATTGGTGGGCCTTGCCACAGAAGAATGGCTTTAGCTAAACAACAAAGGAGAAATCAGCCCCAACAACTTTCGAAGGATTGACATCATAAAAGGAATGGGCAAGTTTTAATCTGTCTCTCTCTCTCCAACCAAAAGCTGCAGCTTGAATGAACTTGAGTGACTTTTATATTTCCATCGGACAATACATTATACCCTAGACAACGATAGAGTTATTTCTTATTGATTATTATTATACCCGCACTTTTAGGTTTAGTATTGACGACGTATATTATCTGTATGGTTGCATTGATATTATTTTTGAGTATTTTTATCAATAAATACTGTTAAAAATAGTACCATCAGACTTCAACGGGCCTCTCTACCTCTGCTGGTAAGTGACCCAGTTACGGGGTACGTAACAGTTTTTACTTTGGCTCTGACATCACTTGTCAACCACGGTAGTGTCCTTCTTCCATTTGAAAATTCCTTAACTCTCTTGAACTTTCTATTCCTTTGACTCTGTATCCTAATTCCTGAGCACCACTTCCATCTAATGCTTGCTTGCTTTATCTCCAACTGTCCAGGAACCACTCTTTGTAATTCATACCTGACTCTCTTTCAAGACCCTCCTGTCAATCTACCACTGATTAAGGTATTGCTTAAGCTCTAAATACTTCCTTTGACTTAACATGCTGTTTTTCTCATGCTCATTAAAGAGCTATGAGGTACTTTTACAATGATACTGGCATGGTCGATATGAAGGATGCTCATGAGATGGACCATTGATGCTTAACTAGAGTAGCTTGTGACTATGTGGACTCTGAACTAAATGTTGTATTTCCATAAGACACAGGAGCAGAATTAGGCCATCTGGCCCATCTCTGCTCTGCTCTGCCATTCAATCATGGCTGATTCTTTACTTTTCTCCTCGTCAACCCCAATTCCCAGTCTTCTCCCTGTAACTTCTGATGCCATGTCCAATCAAGAACCTATCAATCTCTGCCTTAAATACACCCAACGACCTGGCCTCCACAGCTGCATGAGGCAACAAATTCCACAAATTCACCACCCTTTGGTTAAAGAAATTTCTCTGCATCTCTGTTTTGAAAGGCTGTGCCCTCTTGTCTTGGACTCTCCCACCATCCTTTCCACATCTACTCTGTCTAGGCCTTTCAATATTCAAAAGGTTTCAATGAGATCCCCCCCTCATCCTTCTGAATTCCAGCAAATACAGACTCAGAGCCATTAAACGTTCCTTGTATGAGAACCCTTTCATTTCTGGAATCCTCCTTGTGAACCTCCTCAATGACAGCACATCTTTTCTAGGATGAGGGGCCCAAAACTGTTCACAATACTCAAGGTGAGGACTCACCAGTGCCTTATAAAACCTCAGTACCACATCCTTGCGCTTGTATTCTAGACCTCTTGAAATGAATGCTAACATGGCATTTGCCTTCCTCACCACCGACTCAACCTGCAAGTTAACCTTTAGGGTGTTCTGCACAAGGATTCCCAAGGATATCATAGAAGGATCTGGCTTTCAGTTCATCATATACACAGGATTTGAACTCAGGTCATTAATGTGAAAGCAAATTTGGCTAACTGTATGCACTTCCCACTTGCTATAATTATTACCATTTAAATTAAGTACATTTTAACACACCAGTTTTCCAATAATGACACAATGTGAAGGAAAACTCAAATTAATAGATCAGAAGATGGTAATGGAAGACCCAATCCCTCAAATTGAATGTTATTGATACATGAACAGCTGAAAAAACTTATCAGTTATGCATTGCTTACATAAAAAAAATGGTGTAGAATAGCTCATAGAGAATGGTGTGTTCTGTTAAGCGTCAAATTGTTCTGAAAAAGCACTCTAAATGTTCACAATGGTACAGGGTGACAGTTGATATTAAGTTACATAAATGGTTTGAACACGAATACAAGAAGTAAATTTGCAGATGACACAAAATTAGGAAGCGTTATACTGAAGAAAGTTATTGAAAATTACAGGTGAATCTTAATAGGTTAGGAAAGTTGACTGAGGAGTGGAAATTTGACTTGAATACAGATAAGCGTGAGCTCGTGCATCTTGGAAAACCAGAACAGTGTAACAAGTATACTGTACTATAAATGGTAGGGTTCTAAGGGTTATAATGGAACCAGGGACTAGGAGTACAAGTACACTGTTCACTGAAAGTGGTTAGAGTGATTAGCAAGCTGTTCTTCATCAGTCAGGGCACTGAGTATAGGAGCTGGGACATTATACTTCAGTTGTATAAATCTTTGGTGAGGCAGCAGTTTTGGTCATCCTATTATAGGAAATATATGATTAAGATGTAAAGAGTGCAGAAAAGTTCTATCAAGAAGTTTGCAGAAGTAAAGGGCCTGAGAGGTTGGCTATGCTAGATCTTCATTCATCAAAAGTTTCTAAAAAGAAGTTTGCTAATTAAGTCAAAGTAGTGGTATTGCTTATGAGAAAAGAAAATTTGCAAATTTAAAAATCCAAAAATTAAGAAATCTTTAAGGTTAATGAGTATGTATTAGTATGAATATATATTAGCAAGGAACTATTTTAAGTATTTGAGTCTTGAAGTGCAGTCATTTCATTTTTTTCTTACACTTTTTGTTTGCCAACATTGTATGGCATACCTATCTTGAAGTTGAATGTAGCACTCTAGAGGATCTTAAGACACTTTTGTGTCACCAAATAGTTTTCAGTGAGATCAGAATCAGAAATGTGAGAGGTATGATGAAGCTTGCAGCTAACACAAAAATTGGTGGTGCAGTGGATAGGAAGAAATCTTGTCAAAGGCAACTGCGAGAAATAGACCAGATGGGGAAAGTTAGGTGGAGTACTGGTAGATGGAATTTAACCCTGAAACATGCGAATTGATGCACTTTGAGAAGTCAGCTAAGGACAAGACATACTGTAAATGGTAGGGCACTAACACATTTTAATGCAGAGTCCAACTCCATAGTTTCCTGAAAGTGACAACACACAGAGAAAGTATAGCATGTAAGAGTTGAGATGCTATGTTGCAACTTTACAAAACACTCATGTGTAGTATTGTGTACAGTTCTGGTTGCCATACTGTAGGATGGGTGTGATTGCACTGGAGAGACTGCAAAGGGAATCAAACAGGATGTATTGTAGGTCTATAATAAGGAGAACAATTAAATAGGCTGGGCTTGTTTCCCCTAGGATGAAGAAAGTTGAAGGGTGTTCTGATGAACAGAGATATGATTATGACCAGCAGAGTTAGAGTAGGTAGTCAAAATCTGTTACACATGGTATGAGTGCTATGAAGAGTTTTAAAGGGGATCTGAACAGATTGCCTTTTTTTTTTTTACACAGAGAGCTCGTGATATCTGAAAAATGCTGGAGGAGGAGGTGGAACCAGATGCAATTTCTATGTTTTAGAGACATTATACAGGAACTTAAGAAGCCAAGGCATAGAAAGATAAAGTCTTAATGCCAGCATATGGAACTAGTGTAAGTAGTCAAAAGGTCCACAAGAACATGGTGGGTCAAAGGCCCCTTTTCTGTGTTGTATGATTCTGTGAGATGATTGCTGCTGTTTTGAGTCACTTAGTCCATCCTTTGGACTCACTTGCAAGCATTTTCATTGACTACATTGCAGGCAGCATCAAGAGTACCAAGTGCATGAATGCTACCTTTTAAAAAAGAGGCCAATATATTTCTGCTCCTTTGAGACAATGTCACTTCCTTGGAACAATATCTCAGCAAGCTTATTGAAGAGCTTGGGCTGTCTGACATCTTGGTAATCGCTGAAAATAAATATCCGGAATTTAATATTAAATTAACTGAAATGTAATTAAACACCCAGATCTTTAACAGAATCTTACTGTGCTGCAATGGAAGTTGAGAATGCCCATCATATAATACATCACAATGAAGCACAGAGGTATGCTGACAAAACTGATTTTTTTTCATGATGGAAAAAAGAACTAAGTCAAAGTAGTATAACTAGCCAGTTTGGTGATAGATTTGTACACATTATGAAGACTTTGCTTGACAGGTTTGCCAGGTTTTGGGTTATGCACATTGTCATTCTTATCTGTATGCAGCTGAAATAGTTATGCATCCTCAGCATTTAAGAACTATGCTTTTCAGTCTCTAAAATACAAAGGTCTAGAAATTTATCCACAGCTTTATGGTGTACCTCACTTCTTTTTCCTGGTGGTTTCCATTTGCTTCTATCCCTCTCTCCCTATCTCGGCTGCCTTGTGTGCCTCTCTCCCTTCCATTATGTCCCTACTGCTTTCCTCTCATCCTGTACTCATCGTTTTGTGTGTTTTAAAACATTTCTTCTTGACTTGCTGCTTTGCCTGGTCTCTCTTCCCTCTCCTCTCCTCCCCCCACTTTCTCAGTAATCCTGCTGCTCTGCTTGGCTCTCTCCCACTCTCTGCTACTTTGATCTTTTCAACACGCTGTCCCTCCTGCTCTCCATGTTCCTCAGACCCTCT
Source organism: Hypanus sabinus (assembly GCF_030144855.1). Taxonomy (NCBI): domain Eukaryota; kingdom Metazoa; phylum Chordata; class Chondrichthyes; order Myliobatiformes; family Dasyatidae; genus Hypanus; species Hypanus sabinus. The sequence continues at coordinate 111,002,589 of NC_082714.1, read as the reverse complement.
CCTCCTGTTCCTATACATCTACCTGAAGTTCATTCTCCCTGTCTCTGCTGCTCTAAGTTCCTCTCTGCTTCACCTGATCCATGTTTCTGCCTGACTTGCTCTTCCTGTCTTTGTTACCCCTGTATCTTTCTCCTTCTTTCTTTGTTACCACTGCTCTAATTCCATCTCTCTTGCTCTGTTTAAATATTTCCCATGACTGTATTACTTTCCTTGCTCCTGATGCTTTCAATGTACCTCTTAACTCTTTCCTGCTCCTCTACCTACCTCTACACACTTCTCTGTCTCCACATCTCAAGTCGCTCCTTGTCTTTCACAGTCCTTCCCTCTCTTTTCTCTCCATTATTGATTTAGTCTGTGTGCTATTTCTCTTTGACTTTGAACTTGTTGTTTACCATGTGGTCTCAGGAACTATCCTCTGCAAATAGAGCACATTGAACAACAGAAAATTGGAGGTTCATACAATGGCATCTGTACTTGGGCAGGAATTACATACCAGTAATAGACCTTACACCAGAAAGGATATCCAGAGAAGATATTGCAGGAATGTAACCATTATATCTTAACATAACTTTATTCATTAGCACAGTTGTATTTGCCTGCAGGGAGTGCATCTATATCTAAGAGGATTTAGAAGCAGTCAATGAATGGAGATTTTTGATATATTAAAAAATAAAGTCCAGACATTAGGCAGGTATAGTAACAGCCCTTTGCACTAATTTGCACTCGACCAAGTAGACACATGAACAAAGTGAAAGGCTTAAGCAGTATATATAGAACACCACAGCACAATGTTTTACTGAACCAGCTAAAAAGTAAATCAAAAACACCCAAAAACTAATCCCTCCTACGTACATAATGTCCATCTTACTCCATCTTCTTCACATTCATGTGCCTGCCTAAACGTCTCTTAAAAGCCTCTAACGTATCTGCCTCTACAACCATACCAGGCAGCACATTCCAGGCATCCATCACTTTCAGAGTTAAAAAGCGTATCCCTCACATCCCCTTTGAACCTACCCCCCTCTCACATTCAATGCATTAGATATTTCTACCCTGGAAAAAAGATACTCCTTGTCTACTCTAAATATGCCTCTCATAATCTTATAAACCTCTACTAGATCTCCCCTCAGCTTCACCACTCCAAAGAAAACAACTCAAGTTTGTCTAGCCTCTAATGATAGCACTTGCCCTCTAAACCAGGCAGCATCCTGGTAAACCTCTTCTGCACCCTCTTTAAAACCTCCACAGCCTTCCTATACTGAGGTGACCAGAACTGTATACAGTACACCAAATGTGGCCTAACCAGAGTTTTATAAAGATGCAACATACACTCTTGACTTTTGAACTCAATGCCTAGACTAATAAAAGCAAGCATCCCATAAGCCTTCTTAACTAACCTATTGACCTGTGTATCCATTTTCAAGGAGATTTGAACTTGGATCCCAAGATCTCTCTACTGAGCAACACTGTTAAGGATCTTGCATTTGTCCTGCCAAGGTGCAACACATCACATGTATCTGGGTTAATCTCTATCTGCCATTTCTCTGTCCATATCTACAACTGATCTATATTGTGCTGTATCCTTTGCCAGTCTCTCACACTGTCCACAACTCCACCATTCTTGGTATCCTCTGCAAACTTGCTAAACCACCTATCTACACTTTCATCCAGGTTATTTATATACAGGTACATCAAAGAGCAGAGGTCCAAGCACAGATCCCTGCAGACTAGTTACAGACATCCAGCTCAAATAAGTCCCTTTGACCACTGCCCTCTGTCATAAGCTAGTTCTGAATCCAAACAGTCAATTCACTGTAAACCCCATACGTCTTAATCTTCTAGATTAGCCTCCATGAGGGACTTCTTCAAATGCCTTACTAAAATCCATGTAGACAACATCCAATGCCCCACCTTCATCAATCTCTCACATCACCTTGTCAAAAAAACTCCATCAAGTTGGCAAGACATGACCTGTCCTGCACAAAGCCATCCTGGCTCTCCCTAATAAGGCAATGTTTTTCCAAATACTCCAATATAGTCAACATACAGGTACTCCTTTCACAGTGCAGCACATCTGTTAAGAAGAGTGGCACATTTGTTGCTTATACATGATTACATATCTTTATACGCATATACTGCACTGTGACTTTGTTTAAAACTGACCCCTCCACTACACGTACTCAAATACCATTCCCATGCAACCTTGTAAGGGAGCAATAACTCCAGATGCATTTGACATGCCACTCAGGAGTCAGAGAGCAAACAGTGAAAACTTTATGAAATGTTTTACTAAGTTTCAACTTAAATATCTAGTTAAAGTATGCATGTTGGTGCTGAAAATTGTGGAACACTTGCAAGCTGTGCCAGCACATTCCTGGGTTTGTGGGTTTGTTGGTTGTTACCGCCAATGACACATTTCACTGTGTTTTGCTATACATATGATAAATAAATAAATCTGAATCTATTACGGTGCATATTCTTTTACTTGTAAAGTCAATGGTTGTTTCTATTTTCCAATAAAAATAGAACATGCAATGAAACTATTACTTAGCATATAGCACCCAGAGGGATACCATACAGCAACAAGCAGGAACTTCACAAAGGCAGCAATGGAGTTCAGAAATTGAACCTGGGTTGCTGGATCTGTGAGACTGCCACTCTACTCGCTATGCCACTGTGGTGCCCCAAAGATAAAGGGTACAACAGGCAAGTGGTTTTCATGACATGTTTAGTTCCCTCTTGAGCACCAGATGCTGTAGCTCAGATTCCAAGTGTTCAAGTAAAGAATATTGAGGAATAGATACAGGGTAGTTTGAAAGTCTAACTATGACTGTAGGTTATCAAAGGCAGAGGTACATGAATGGGGAAGTTTTATCATGGGTTCAGCCAGATCATATTGGGGATTTTTCTCACGACAAAAAAGCCTGAGTGAGAAGGTGAAACATCACAGTTGATGATGGATATTTGAGTTAAGGGTTGTGGCTTCAGACTTGCAGGAGGTGTGTGTTAACTAATTTAACTCCTCCCAGTTCATAATCAGTTTTGGCCTTCTTCTCACTTTACTTTGAAGGTTTTCCATATCTCAGGAAATCTATACTGGGTTTAACGGCGAATTGAGATTAACTGAGGGATTCAGTTGACTAAATTGCAATTTCGACAATTACAAGAATAATAATTTTAATTTGTATATGACATCCATAAAACAATTGTCAATATATCATTTGGAGCTTAAGCTTTGATTATAAACAGAACTACATTATTGTCAATATAAATTTAATATTAACTCAATGGCTTTGTATTTAATGAACAAAATGGTCAAAATAGCTCCCAAATACTCTTTAAAGGAATAAATCAGAAAACGTATAAAATTACCATTTGACACCACCTTTCACATTGTCGATTTTGTGTGTAAAATGCTTTAATTTTATCCAAAGATTTTCATCGGGACATATATACCTATGATCTCATGCTTACAATCCTGACGTAACAAATGCCCTGATTTCACGTGATGTCATTTTAAGAAAGTAGTAAATGTAAACTGTAAGAAGTTTGTTCAGTACTGTGACTGATTCTCCCACAGCTTTACCCGGGAGGACGTTAGATATTTATATCTCAGAAGAAACTATAAGGAAACGCAAAGCAATCCGCAACAGTTGTGGAGAGTTATCTGGTCTTCGATTTTCCTTTCTCGATTTCTGGAAGTAGCAGTGAAGATTTGGAAAGGCTTGAAGATCACCAAGTTCAAGGTTGAGTAGGATGGACTAATTAACTTCAGCTTATTAAAATACAGACGCTACGATGGTCGTTACTACAGTATTTGCAATTACCAAAGAGTTAAATCTGAATCTAACTGTGACACGCCTGGTATTAGATCTGTACGACTTAAATCGTAAAATACATCACCCTGCATTGAAGTATCATATGGACATCTGATTAACAGTTGTTTTCGGACTCCACTGGGCATTGCTGTGACATCAGCCAAACAGTACCTTCTTACGCTATCCTTGTTTCTCATATCCCCTACAAAGAACCCATTCTTCCCAAAACACATTTGCTTAACAACTGCCACCGTATATTTCCTCTAACCTCATGAAATCTTACAGTTCCTTTAAGAGACGAATCTCAATCAAACGTACAAGATCCCAGAAATCCCGCACGGATGCTCGTGGCGCCATAACTCGTCCCGTGTTAGAAGAAAATACCCATGAAGTGAGCATGGAAACATGTTGCATCACTACAGATCCATTAGAGATTTGCAGCAGTTCCAAAATCACAGCTTCAGAACCCACATCAGCGACACGCTGCATTATTAATTTCACAGCCGATGCTGAAAAATCTAATTCAAGGAAACGCAAAAGGACCTCGGAAGCCGTAACGGAGATGTGCCATGTTGGTACAAACCTTTTGCGACAAATTGACCTGCCGAGGACCAAAGATACGCCGAGAAAATACCATCATCTGACACCTGCACCTTTCAACATTCCAACACCTACCACCACTAAAGATGACCATGTACTAAAACCTGTGGTTGTGCAAGACCTTGTTAAAGTAAATCCTACCATAGAGTCTTGCAATTTTTTGACGACTTGTAAACTAAGATGCAATGGCTCTACAAAACCCGCAACAGAGGTATATTGCACCAATATAAACTTAGTTACGGAGCCAATTATCTGCTCCTTGAAATCCACTCCAAGGAAGCGGAAAATGACCCCGCTAACTCTCATGGAGACATGGGGTACCTTTGAAATGAATCGGATATCATCATCTTACATCAATTCAAAGAGGCGGAAACTACTCGACGAACATACCACCGAGAAGCAGAAAAATACCACAAGCCCAAAGATTATTTTATCGACGAAGTCAACTCGAAAGCAATGTAAAAAAAAAACGAAAACCGGCGGAAAGCCATGCCGTGCTCCAGCAGCTTGTACCCTCGAGTTGAGTTGTTTCCTTACTGATCCATACCCAGGGCTGTGCTGCCACTTTCCAGAACATGGCCAGGAGCCGTTCTGCCCATCTCTAAACCCCACCCTGGAGATGCACTGCTTCTCTCTGGATACTGCCCCTGGGTCACACAGTTCCTCTGTAGACCTAAACCCAGAGCTAACCTACTTCTCTCTAGCCGCTGCCCCAGAACCAACCTCCTTACATTTAAACTGTCCCAAAGGCTTGTGTTATCTTTCTCCAAATCCTATACGAGTGCCATGGTATTCCTCTCCAGAGCCTACCCAGGAGCAGTATAGTTCTTCTCATAACTTTGTAAATCCTGCCTCAGAATTCCACTGCCTATTTATATCCTCTGTTTCAGAAACATATTATCTCAGTCTAAATCGTGCCCTAGAGTTATGTCATATTTCCATAAATTCACTTCCTAAGATTAGTCACCTCTCCTTGAAACCTGCTTTGGAATTGTGCAAATACATAAATGGTGCATTGCAGGTATTCTCCATCCGTCCAAACTCAGTCCAATGGCCAAGTTGCTTCCCTCCAAAACTGCCTTTGGAACCCTGGTTCACCATCAGTAATCCAATTCATAAGAAATATTGTGTTCCTTCAACAAGCAACACTGTTCAGAGGAAAAACTATTTTGAAAAATTATTTTCTGTAAATCCAAATGCCATCTTAAAACCTGCCCCAAAGAAATGCAGCAATTTTGAGGCCTACTGCAAAGATACAATGTTTATAACAGAGACACCCTACACACCTTCAATTACTGATTTGGTGACACAAAGCAGAAATCCAAGTCTCTACCAGATTCCATTCCATATCTCTTTGAGACCTTGCACAATGACACACAGGACATTTCCAAGTCTATGTCAAATAACACACCACATATCTTTGTGGCCATGTATGGTGCCATGCAGTATAACTCCCGTAACCAGCACATTTTCAAGTCTCAGTGAGATAAGATACAATTCTGTGAATGCCGCTGCTGAGAAATGCTTCACATCACCAAAATCCATTCCAAAAATATTTGGTACCTCTCCAAAAAACACTGCAAAAGTATCTTGCACTTTCCATAAAATCCTCCCCAAAACCTTTCTCACTTCAGCAAAACCTATTCCAAAAGCATTCTTGATCTCACCCAATGGTATGAGAACAGCATTTTTCTATTTACATAAAACCACATTAAGTTCATCCTTCATGTTACCAGAACCAATTACAGATGTAGCATGCACCTTTTCAAATGCTCCCAAGGACACTTTGCTAAATCTACCCTCTGGAAAGTGGAGTGCTAAACAGATAACCTTCCTTGGTACACAAGATTCTCTCGCAAAATCTTGCATTGGCGAAAAATGTGAGGAGAAGCCCAGAGAATTTTGATTCAAAGCTTATTTCCCATTCAGAGCAACATGTGGACTCAAGACAAAGCAAAATCCAAAACACAAAAGTGTGATCACCTTTGAAATGATTTTGCTTGAGAAATTTCTCCTTGAAATGCGGTGGAGCAAATGATGTCAAATTTCTGATGTTTCATGATACAGAATAAAATGACATTGATTTGGAACTGAAATAGAATGCAGCAATGCTTTGTGGTAAAATTAAAGCTTTCTGCAATTATGCAAAGTATTTGCATAATCCCTTTTGTCTATGGGAATGCTGGTTAGTGAACTGATGGTGGAGGAAAAGTGGAAGAGTAAAAGCATAGTAGAAAGGACGTGAAAAAGTTAAGACACATATAATTACGTGAAACTGAATTAGTCTGTAAATATTGCAGAGTGTAAATAGTGCTGGCAAAACCATCTATTGGATTTCAGACCACCCAAGCAGTGCATTACACATACAAGGGTGATTGATAAGTTCGTGACCTAAGGTCGAAGGAGATGAGTTATTAACTTCAAACTTCCTGCATAATCACTCAAAGAGTTGAATTGCACATGCATGTAACAAGAGCTGTATAACTGAACACCATCTACCTTAGGCCACGAACTTATCAATCACCCCTGTTGTGGACCACTTCTGGAGGTCCAAGATGTGCTGACTTATACAAAGAAGGGATCCGTATGCTCCACAACCACTGGACTAAGTGTGTAAATGTAGGAGGGGATTATGTTGAAAAATAAATGTGCTAGGTTTTCTAAAATTGATTCCTTCTAACTTAGGCCAAGAACATATCAATCACCCCTCTAAAATTAGAAATGAAGTCTCACTTTTTGAAGCAGTATACATGTCACTAAAAGTAATAATAACTAAAATGAAAAGTAATTAAAACTTAAACAAAATAAAGATAAGGTAGGCATTATATATAGATTTGTCTAAGCAATGGTACAACGAAGCATTTGTACTGTTTAGCCAAACATGGGGAGCATGATGAATCAAGCAGATGGATTCTGTTTTCTAATAGAGCCACAGAATGAGAACTCTGCCAGACATGCCAATTTTATCGAAAGTATTTACAAAAGGTTCCCAAGAATGATTTGTAAAAGTGTGGTGAGTAACAACAGAATAGTCATACCCTTGATGAAAACTTGAGATACATTTAATTTTAAATGTAAGTATTGTAAGTTTAAGGTGGCTCTGTTGGAAGTGGGTGACAACTTACTGGTGGTTTTCAAAGCAAGAATTACAACTAAAGAAGTTATTAGTAACACATTTAACAAATTTCTTAACATATGGCAGTGATATTAAACCTGATTCTGATACTTCTGGAAAAATTATAATAAATGATTGCCGCAAACAATGAAGGGGCAAGCGAAGAGGAGGCTGACTTGAAGGTCGAAGTATGTGAGTGCAAGTGAGATTGAGGAATGTTCAAAGAAAAGTGGTTGGATTAAGGTTAAGGCATGTTTGAAGAGAAGTGGTCAGAGTCAGAGATGGAGTTTGTGCGGAGGAAATCGGAAACCATTCACTTAAACCGAAAGTGAGAACTGATCAATCTAAGCACAAAGTTGATTTGGAAAGTTTGGGTACGGGCTGAAACATAGTGGCAGGGTATAGCCCCAGAGCATATTGAAGCAACAGAACCCAGGTCCTAGTGCGAGGAATGATCCAATGTTTAGACGATTTAAATGTCGGGCCAGATGGATTGAAAAGGCCGGGTATCAGGACCAGAGATGAGGGTTGGCCAGTTCTGCTTACTGCTCCATGAAGTTTAATTCGCTCTTCACTTCAGAGTCTGAAGCTATGGGCTCGCTCTAGGCTTCGCTGTATGATGAATTGTGGTTGAGGCTGTGGAGCTGCTCCAGGCTTCATGTCTATGGACTCACTTCTATTCTGAATGCCATTTGTTTGCTATTATTCCTTGCATGATTTGTTTGTTTTTCTTTCTCTCTGCATTTTGGATATTTGTTGGATTTTTATTTAATGGGTTCTTTTGGATTTCTTGTTTTGTGGCTGCCTGTAAGGAGACGAATCTCAAGGTAGTATATCGTATAAACAATAAATGTACTTTGAACTTTATAAATCCTTATTTTTCAAGTTGGTGTTGCATGTATAGCAAAAGACAGTTCAACAAGTTTGAAAATAATAGCTAATGTGATCAGAAACTAAAGAGCCACAACAAGATTTAGAACTTAAAAGCAGGTTTAACAAGATAAAATACAGAAGCAATGAAGTGGAAGCTCTTCTATTACACACTAAGGCAACAAACGCACACAATGGATAGAGTCAGAGCATATGTATCTTTTGTATTCACGCATGGTTGGGAACTGCATGTACACAATTATTAAGATTGCTTTTGAAAGAAGGTACAACAGTAACAGGAGTTTCATTTAAATTCTGATAAAACATGCCCAACAGAAGTCAATCTAGTAATTAAAAATATTTAGTGTAAAAGAAAGAATGAATATAAAATAAATATTGAATAATAGAAGAACAAATGCTATTGGGAAACGTATTCGATTTCCGCAGTAAATGAAATTTAGAAATATGTGAACGTTATGGTAGGAAACTAGAGTGACTGGATTAAATGCACTGCAATGCAAGGCTTTACAGTGGGTAGTCAAACCCAGCATACTGCCATCAAGGACATACCGTATATCAAAAAGTGTCAGGGAAAGGCCAGCAGTATCATGATGGATTCCACCCACCCTGTTCATGGACTGCTTGCCTCATTCCAACAGGGAGGAGGCTACATAGCATCCATGCCAGGACCACCAGACTCAAAAATAGTTATTTTCTCCAAACAGCAAGGCTGCCCCACACAACTACTGCTTTATCATATCTTGCAAGTCACCTTATGTACAGAAACTACTGTACCTAGTGTCACTTTATGTACAATCAATGTATATTAGTTATTTATTTATATTTATTGTGTGCTTTTTAAATTTTGTTAAAATATTCTTCATCTTAATGTGTTTTTATATACTGCACTGGATCCCAAGTAACAATTTTTTTGTTCCCCTTTACACTTGTGTACTGGAAATGACATTAAACAATCTTGAACCTCGAATAACAGAGGATAGAAAATCATGGATGGTGAGAAGAAATGAAGTAGTAAGAAGACAGAATGTGTGTTAGTATGAAGTATCAAATTTATTTTTATTCGCTTGTCCTAAACTAAATTCTGGCACAGAAAGAAACAGGTATAGAAAAGTGAATTTCTGAATAGGTCATTCATCCTTTTGCATCTGTTTTGTTATTCAGTTATTTTATGATTGATTGTATCTTGACATTTCTCCAACTCTTGGCCTATATCTAGCATCAACCTAATAATTTGAGGTTGAAAATATCAGTTGACCTGTTTTGCACAGAATTTTAGAGAGTAATTTTAATGTTTCTATCCCCTTTCAATGAACAAGCAATCCTGACTTCTTATAACTCTAATTTTAAGATGGTATTGACTAAATACTACTACGAATGGAAACAGCTTTTTATCTAAATGCTCTATCAGAGTATCCAAATGCTTCTTTGGGATTATCTTTCTAGTTTCTACAAAAGATAAGGTACGTTTGCGCTGACTGTTTACAATTTAACCCTTTAATCAAATGTATAGTTTTGCCCTGGTTTCACCCATTTCCCTTTACATAGCAACATATTCTTCCCAATGACATGACTAAAATTGCACAAAAGCTTTGCACAACCCTACATATTCTACACAAATAATATAAATTATCTAAAAACTTTATGATATTGGCAAAATCATTGTAGGATTGCATAGATCAATAGTTGTAGAGTTGGAGTAAATTCCAAGGACAGTGAGAAGTAAATCTATGGATGGATTTAAAAATAAAGAGAAATTTAAAATATGCCGGACTCTGAAGTTAATTTAAACCAGCAAGCAAAGTGATAATGGGTTATGGGAAGTGGTTTGAGTTAAGATAGGGATAGCAAATTTAGGAGAAACTCAAATTTGTTCATCTGCCTTTCACTTTTAACATGAATTTCACAATTCACTTTCTCAATATTTATTTTTGCCCTGTTCTAAGTTCTATGCTCTGGTTTTTGTTTCCCTTCACCATAACTACTGGGAATAATCAATTCCCCCTTTTCTGTAAATTGCAATGATTTCAGATGGATAGATCAGGGACTAAGCACACCACCTGTCACATTTGACTCATTGGATTTAATGTTATCTGGCCTGAACTGGCTGTATTGGTGATTATTGGCAATAAGCTTCAATGAAACAAAGATCTTTTCTCATATATCTGGGGTGTCAAATGTCATCACTGAATAAGTAGACTCTGAAAGCTGGCACTTGTTGAATCATATTTTATTTTACTTGTGCACAAGGAGGACAGCAGGCCCTTGTTACCACACTGCTCTGAAGGCTGAAATGCTCTTTTTATACAAAATTGACTAGCAGTTGCAGATATTGACCATTTGGTACACTATGCATGTTTTAATTTCTTACTTACAAGATCACTCACCATTCACAAGACAATGTTAAAAGTCACTAGAAACTACAAGCTGACAATCAATGCTACTTTGAAATTAGTAAAGCAATTGCCCCTTAGTGAGTGTGTTTCCCATCCTTCTGGTACATTCTTACCTCATCAGTGTAAGCCAAAATGACTCTGGAGGTCTGCCATGCAAAGGGAAGCCATATTCATGAAAGACCTTTCTTGCCTGGGATGTCTGCACGTTACGTTAACCTTTGCCTTACCACAACTTCCACACAAACAGTACTTGAGAAAATGAGGAATTATTCCAATGGGAATGTAGATTTTCACTCTTATAATCAAATAAACACTTCTACTATTTTCAACATTTCTTCAGCCAAATGAACACCCTTTCCCATTTGATGCTTCTCACCTCATAAAACAGGTAATCAGTTTTTCATTTCATTCAATTAATCTTTTCTGGTCTAATTTACATAATTCATATCCCACATGTTCCATGGGGATAACAAAGATCTTAAAACTTTTTTACGCTAGCAGAAGATGTGGGTGAATTCAGGCATCGTAATATTTACATTTAATTATTGGTCCATTTGTGTCTGTTACAAATTCAAAGTCAAACTTATTGTTATATGCACAAGTATATGTATGCAGTTTTTTCCTGTGTGCAATATATACACAAAATAACTGCCATTTAAACTATATCCAAGTATATTTCCAAATTTAAAACTGTCATTAATAGGCACAACTGTCATTAACATAAGCCTAATAGCATGCAGTGCATGTTTTTTCAACTGTAGTTAATGCATATCAGACACAACTTGTTTAAGAATATTACTTAGGAATTATTTGTCAATTTTTGACTTTGTGTATGCATTAAAATTGATTCAAATAAACAAATATGCACATTAACCATCAATATTTCTATAAGGATAGTGTCAAGTATAGTTAATAAAAACCAGATGAATTAATTTCTTCTCTGCTATCTCTTAAAGTATAATATGTGAAGAAAATCTACTGTACCTTTACAATGATCACTTGTTCGTTGTTTATCTTTGTGTTCATATTATAATAACATTGGATAGCAGAAATTCCTCAATAGTAGAACAAGTTCATATATACTGTATTCAGTCTGCAGGAAGTCTTAAGGACTCATGCTCAGGATGCTTTTTTTTTTGCAAATATAGAGCAGCTGTCTTGGACGTGTCTACATCTGTTGTATCCCAATTTATTTATAAAGCATTTGCAGAGATGCTAACCAAAAAGGACAAATGGACCATTTAAGAGCTGGGAAATGGAGAGGGTTGTGGGAGACATTTCATTCGGAAGAAAGCGTTGATGCTGTAGGTCACATTCATAAACTTGGGATTTTACAAAACCGCATAATTGATTTGCACTCAGTCCAAATCTCAGCACCAAGCATCCGAAGCAAAGCCCAATCAGCTATTACAGCCAGTTGTAACATTCGTGCCAACCCGAGCTTGAATTAAACAGCACCACTGTTTCTCGAAACTTTTCCCCACGCTTTATTTACACATTGTGGTTCTTAGTCTCCAGACTGGCGAGGCTGCTTAATTTTGTTCAACTCCGACTGAGCTGCTTGCCCCACCTTATAAAGCACTCTTCCCTGCCAGTTTGTCAATTTGTCTCACTCTGACGTCCTGAGACGAACAGAAAAAGAGGGGCAGCCCCCATCTGAATTTGGGGTGTGTTTTCTGTCCGTCCCCCCCCCCCCCCCCGAGAGTCTCGAACACCGCCGCCCGCACTCGCAGTAGGCGGTTGGCTGTTCGAAACCCAACGGCTCCGGCGCGAGCGGGCGAAGGCAGAGCAGTGATTGGAGGAGCGAAAAGCGCGCGGCGGCTCGCGAACTCCTCGGCGATCGCCAGGTCCCCTGGGCTGATGTGATCTGCCCACCTCCCCCAGCAACTCTTTCTTTTATTTTGTTTTCTGTTCCTCGGTACTACTCTGGGGAAAATAAACCTGATGTCTATTTGAGGTGTCAGAACTTATGTCTACATATAGAATTGCAACTGAATATGCTAGCAATTTCTCAAAATATCAGACAGCATTTGTGACAAATTTGTTTCAAATTTCCAGCCAATCCTGTTTTTTTTTTGTCTAAATCTAGATGGTCCAATTTAGGTCATTCGGTTTTGAAACATTACGTTTCACAATTGTTGCCTTTCCCCCACCCCCCACACATAAAAAAGGTTTAGCTTGGTCTATTTCACCATTTACAAACGAGAAGATCTGTAGATGTTGGAAATCCGAGCAACACACACAAAATGCTGGAGGAACTCAGCATCTATGGAAAAGAGTGTAGTCGACGTTTCAGGTGGAAACCCTTTGGCAGGACCAATTTCACCATTTCCCCATTTTCCTTTATGCCGTTTCCTAATGTGTAGATCAAAATAAGCATTATTTAACAAAGGCTCCTATATATTTTCCGTTACGCAGCAATCTATTTCATTTAATAATACATTTAATACATCAGTTTAAAAACCTGGAAATTGCTTCAGAATTTCCATCACATTTATTTATTTTCCCAACGAAGTATAGTATATTAGGAGTTGCCTGGCATATCAACCTCCACTGTAACCTCTGAAAAGGAGATTGACAGCTTGCTCTACCTTCACCGATATCCCCCTCAGCACTTCCGATACTCAATCCTTCACTGCCGACCACCGTGTTACGATAAGAAATACACATCGCAAATATAATTATCAATAAGGATAGTTTTAATTTTAATGCAAAATTTCAAATAGAACAAGTTGAGAGAACAGCGTAATTCCAATTAACTCTTAAAATTGTCACAGTAATTTCGCTCAGTTTTACATTTATAAAACATTATAGCTAGTGTCTGAACTTACTATACAATAGTTTTCATGACAGTGGTCTGGGTCTGTAAACGTGTGTGATCTCACGATTACAAATCTGTGGCGTAAGGAACTGTACTTAGTCCCGTCCAACCCTTTATGAACAAAACAAAAAAGCCATGAACTTGTGATCTATACAAAGCGGATCCATAATGGACGACGATGAACACAGGGTATTCTTCGGCCGAGATTTTGATAACTGGATGCAAGCACAAAGATTACGAGCACAGTTAGAAGGGCGTGAGTTCCCTAAATTCTCTCTGTGTTTAAATCTGGGGGATATCCCTGCAGAAAATGTGAAGTTGTCCATTACAAACAGGGTGATAACTGTCTCTGGAAATCTAAAGGAGGTAGTTGAAGACGAAGATGGAATGATTAGGGAAACCTTTCATGGATTTTCCAACGAATTCGGTCTTCCAGAGGGTTTCGATCCCGTAACTGTAAGGGTCAAAGATAATCACGATCAAAGTATAACGATCGAAGCCGACTATTATATTCCTTTTGATCATCACCAAGGGGAAGCCTTCTGCTCTTTATCGAGAAGACCAACGTCAGCACCATCTGCCCATTCACAGCGTGACCCAACAATAGGTCACCATGATGCCTTAAGAATGCCAGTTTTCCTCACAAGCTCAAAAAAATCACTTCCTTCCTCTCCAAGCTCAACGAGGCATCCTCCTATCGTTCCCGCCACATTCAATGTTTCTACTGCGAACTCTCGCAGTCAGATGAAATTTCCAGCAAACGTCACACTGCTTCCTCAAAATATCACCCTCCAAATGCCCTCCCAATTTAGTCAGTCTCCCTTATCCAGTCCCCCTCAGATGAACAACGTGTCTTGCGCTACGGTGTACACTGATAATAATTTATTGGCAGCGCCTCCTCCATTTGCTGTGCCCCTTCCTGAAAACAACGCTGCGACTTTTTCTCAACTCAATACATCTGCAATGAGACAGGCACTGCAAAACAATCTGCAGGCCCCCGCAAATGTTAGCAATGACATGCAATATAGATTAAATTATCCAAGTTCATTTAGTCAGGTTGTGCGAATTCCAAACAGGAATTCAGCGGTCTTAGAATTCCCTCCTGCAGCGCAGCTAACCCAGATGAAAGGCCCTCAACAACCCTCTGCAGATTGCAGTCACGCGATATTAAACAGCAATTCTGTTCTCTACACTCCCTCTCAGAAAAGGGTACATCAATACAGCCAGCCAAACGTGGTCGAGAATATTTACAAGTCTGAGACCTCGCCTTCAAAATTTCAACATGAAGCTGCCGTTTCGCCCGCACCAAATTACGTAGGAAAATGGAGCAGTGTAGAAATACCTTTAGGCAATAGCTACAGAAACTTAGATACGCCTTGCTTGGTAAATCGTTCCTTTCTGAAACCTGGGACACGCTGCGAGGCACATCCTTCCACTGTCTCTCCAAAACCTATCTACAAGATACCGGGCACGCGGCGTCACCACTTCGTTCAGAACGGAGGTGAAAATAAAGTGGAAAATAGATCACGCTCCCTTCACAACGTAAGCTTTATGAAGAACGTAAACTCTCATACATGACGTAAAACAAATAACCCCCTGAAATATCCATTGTAAGAATTGGGGCGGAAGGCTGAAATCCTTGCTGACGGAAGGAATCCTTGAACTTTCTGAGGCGGACTTTGTTACTTCATTTTGCATTCCTTCTAGGATAGCTAATCATCTCCATATTCTCCAACCACATTCGTGACGATGTTTCCTAAACCACTCTTTCAACAAAAATCAAATTGGAGATCTGACTCTGTGTTAACTTGGGTCTGGAAACATAATTCCAAAATCACGAGCTGCTGAATAAAGTTCTGGCTTCACATTTGTTTCACGTCCAGTTTGTCTGCTTATGCTGACATAGACTGAAATCACATACACAGTATATGATACAGCAGAACCAATGAGATTCTAAGTTCTTTATTTAGTTTTATAGTTTAACAATTAATTAAACTAATGCACTATTTTAAAATTGTGCCACTTCAACCTTGGAATTATGAAGTATAAACCAAAAGCCTCATATATCTGTATAATTATACTTAATATAATAGTAGCAGTTGAAACTTAAGGAGAAGAATTATTTTATTTCACGAAGGACAGTAATTTCAAGCTACATCATATACAGCAGGGACAATCTAAGCCTTACACCAGGTTATTGAAGCACAGTTTATAGTTGTTAGGGTAATTGTGGATTTACTATACACATTATAACACAAGAGATTCTGCAAATGCTGGAAATGCAGAGGGACTCAGCAGGTCAAGCAGAGAAATAAACAGTTGGTGGTTCAGGCCAAGACTCTTCATCAGGACTGTTTATTCCTCTCCATAGATGCTGCCTGATCTGCTGATTTCTCAAGCATTGTGTGTGCACATTATATCTTTTTTTTAAGATACATCATATGATATCTTGTGATATTTTACAGTTTGCACGCCAGGATTGCATGAAGATCACTCAGCCTTTCTACACCAGAAGGAACAACTTCGTCTAATTTTTTTTTCCCATGAAGAATTGAACCCAAGTAAGGTAGCATTTAGCTTTATCTGCATAGCAGACTTCCCTAGGCTTTGTGTGCGCTCAATCACAACTTGGAACTTTTCCCATGGAAGAACGATTCATTAGCCAGTTGGTTTGCATCCAAAGCAACCCATCATCAAATCACTGTCTTGTGTAGTTGGAAGCAATTACATCTCAGTTATTTCACACTGGTCTTCTATATAAATGTCCTACTTAAGATTTCTACTGCTATACTATAGGTATTTAATTTGAGCAGTTTTCTGCAAAAGCAGTGTGGCCAGTTGGTAGAATGTTTTGGTTCTGGCTAGAGATAAGAAGCCATGTTGTTCAACTTAGGAATGTTGTGTCAGCCAATCAGAATGGTGGGATTGGGAGAAAGTTCCAGGGAGAGCAGAGCAGAAAGAGTTTTATGACAGGCAGTAGACCAGTTTGGGGTCTTTTGGCCAGAGCTGTGAAGTGGAACAGAAGGGAAGATGCTGCAGACTGCCTTTGGAAGGAGAGTCACTGTTACACAGTATTTTGTACAGATGAATAGCTCCAAGGAGGAAGGGCCAATATTCCTGAGGGACAGCCAGTTTGCTCCAGATTGCCTTCAAAGGAAGTTTGGAATGTGGTGTCTGCTTTCACACAGACTGTGGGCCCAGTGCGTGAGTAAAAGACGACTCCAGTATGAGCTGTAATGTTATGTGCACATTGGACTGGTTTAACTGTAATAGGCCTTTTTATTTTTCCTTCCTTTCTCTTTCCTACTAATCGTTTGATAAAGTTGAAATTTGTAAATATACTTCCTTTATAATTTTATGCAGTGTACAATCTGCTCTTTCTTGTCAACAGACAAGTGTGTATGGGCAGTATTTGCACAGCATTCACTCCAAGCAATCGGAGCATCACGACATTCCTGTTCGTGTGAAACCCAAATCATACTGACCCTAGACGTATATTGTTTATGAAAGGTGGCCTTCTCACCACTGAATAACGAGGCTGATAGCAGAGCCGGGTAATGAGTCAAGTTTGTATATGAGCCCAGTGAGAGGGTTACATACATCATCTTCATTTCAGCAAAGTTGTCAGGATCCACAAAAAAAAAACAGGGGCACAAGATTTAGAGAAACCATATAACCATATAACAATCACAGCACGGAAACATGCCATCTTGGCCCTCCTAGTCCGTGCCGAACCCTTAGTCTCACCTAGTCCCACCTACCCGCACTCAGCCCATAACCCTCCACTCCTTTCCTGTCCATATACCTATCCAATTTTGCCTTAAGTGACACAACTGAACTGGCCTCTACTACTTCTACAGGAAGCTCATTCCACACAGCTATGAGTAAAGAAATACCCCCTCGTGTTTCCCTTAAACTTCTGCCCCCTAACTCTCAAATCATGTCCTCTAGTTTGAATCTCCCCTACTCTCAATGGAAACAGCCTGTTCACGTCAACTCTATCTATCCCTCTCAAAATTTTAAATACCTCGATCAAATCCCCCCTCAACCTTCTACGCTCCAATGAATAGAGACCTAAATTGTTCAACCTTTCTCTGTAACTTAATTGCTGAAACCCAGGTAACATCCTAGTAAATCGTCTCTGCACTCTCTCTAATTTATTGATATCTTTCCTATAATTCGGTGACCAGAACTGCACACAATATTCCAAATTCCTTACCAATGCCTTGTACAACTTTAGCATTACATCCCAACTTCTGTACTCAATGCTTTGACTTATAAAGGCCAGCGTTCCAAAAGCCCTTTTCACCACCCTATCTACATGAGACTCCACTTTCAGGGAACTATGCACAGTTATTCCTAGATCTCTCTGTTCCTCTGCATTCCTCAATGCCCTACCATTTACTCTGTATGTTCTATTTGGATTATTCCTGCCAAAATGTAGAACCTCACACTTCTCAGCATTAAACTCCATCTGTCAACGTTCAGCCCATTCTTCTAACCGGCATAAATCTCCCAAGGAAACTTTCAGGTCAATGAACTTTGTTTATTTTTCTCCCTCCACAGATGTTGTTTGAGTATCATGAGAATTATTTCCAGATGTAGCCCCAGTCTCTATCAGAACTTACACAACTGCAAAATTCAACTACAATAAATATTAATGTCACCACCAGAATATCAAAGCAATAATAATAATGCTGCCTTGACCACTCAGGTGATCAGCTGTTCAACTTTCAGTTGTTACTTCCTCGTTTGGGACCAACCTTACCAACACCAGAGTAGCTAAACTGCAGAAAAAGCAAGAGAAGGATGATTGAGAGTGAAAACAACTGTAATTTTTAAAACAGTTATCAGGGAGCAATTGCAAGATTTTAGCCTTTTCCTAAGAATATTAGTTCCCAGCAGGTGAAGCATAGAGCAGTTTTATTCATTCACAAAGAAATGACAGTTTTGCTGACAAAACGATTTTTGAAATTTTAAGCAGAAGCGATGTAGGGCTGATTACTGGGAAAATGTCCAAATAATCTCAATACCCAAAAGATTAGAGAAGTGTGACCTCCAATGTTTCTGAGTCTGATTGCTGACATACCAAACACCAGTATTATTTTTTCAAGCCAACCATCAAGAATGACCAGGGAAGGCCATTAGTGCTAAGATTCTGAGCGCAATGGAGTGTTGAGCATCCTCGTGGAGGAGCTCCAGAAATGGAGTATGACAAATTGGCAATGTTAACACTTCAGTTTCAATATACAAAGTTAGAGTGCTAACAATCCAAACACAAATGCTGGCAAGTACTGGCTGTTAAATGTGCATCTGCAAGATATTCCACATCTACTTGTTCAGTAGAAAATTGATCATATTCTCAAAATTCAGGTTGTAACCCATGTGTCCATGGTATATTTTGTGCCTGGTTTTTGAATCATCTTTTTTCATCAGTAACTTCAACCAGGCATCATACTGTGGTCCACCAAAGACAAGAAAATCATCCTGGTGGAGCTCACAGTTTCATGGGAGGAAGGATGCGAGGAGGCTCACGAGAAGAAAGCCCTGAAGTACCAGTCCTTAGTCTAGGAGTGCAGGGACAAACGATGTCAGACATGGCTATACCCCCGGGGATCAAGGTCGGCATGGATTGCTGTCTGTACTGAGCCTTGATGGAAAGAACAAGAACCAAGCTGCTCACAGGATGGAGAAGGAAGCAGAAAGATCCTCATGCTGACTATGGAGCAGGTGAGAGGAGTTGAGTTGGGAGTCAGGAGTAGATGGGCAGTGACTCAGCCACCAACGCTGATCTGCCAACTGGAGAGTGTAGTAGTTAATGGTTGAAACACTCTGTGAAGGCTACGGTTACTTCATCAGTGTATGGTCTAAGCTCCATTACAATTTCCAAGGGCACTATATTGTACAATTAGTAGAAAGCTGATTACTGTTCTGGAGCCTTTGGCCCTCAAATGTCCAAAGCATCTTGGTTGATTTGCTCTGTCAATATTTATACTTAGTTTGATTTTCTTGTCTTCGATTAAAAAATACTACCCATCCTTCCCTCACTGTCCAAGCTGTCATATCCAGCATTAAGCTCAGAATTAAGCTCACCTGGAACTCTGCCTACTTAGTTAACTACACTGTTGTGACTGAACTAAAAGAAAGCCACATGGAAGCTATAAATGGGAAATATAAAGGTCTTTATTCACATAGCGAACCTTAAGGAGAGAGGATTTTAGAGAATCTCACTCTCATGATGTCACAATGACTTCTTCAATACAAAGATAACAATAAACTATTAACTTCAATTAAACAATTCAATTGCTATAATCATCTTTCTAATATTTTGAATATAACCAGGTAAATTTACAGAATTACATAATGGTGGCATATCCCAACCAGCAGAACCCCTTTTAGTACTGGTGTCTGTTCCAAAAGTCAGACATCCAAAAAATATATCCCTTTTGTCACAATGTTGAAGGATAAATACATAACTAACTGGGAGTTTAAGTAACAAAACAGACTTGTCCTGAACTATGTATTAAGTGGAAGAGATACACCTTTGCCCATGTGCTAATAGGAACAATCATCTATTATCTTTCCCTATGTAGTTTCAATAGGACAGAATCAGAATGTTCTACATCCAATAATTAGTTTCACTGGCCACAAAGTATCAGTTGCAAGTTAAATTGTGCACAGATTTTATTTCCTGAAGACTGGCTCTCATTTTAATTAATCACTAATTATGCCTTCCATAATGTCACAACTCCAGAATGATCCCAATTAAACCTGTTCCTTGGCCCTTGGACCCAAATCTGTCCCAGGAAGGCCAAACCAAGGGAGGATCTATTTAAGTAGGCAGCAAAAATGTCTTTCACATAGGATCCCCTCCCTAATTACTCACTGCCATGCCCCTATGCATGCATGGAGATGTCAGGGGTAAGCTTTTTACTTAGAGAGTGGTGTGTGTGTGGAATGGGCTGCCGGTAACGGTGGTGGAGGCAGATACAATAGGGTTTTTTAAGAGGCTTTTAGAAAAATACATGGAGTTTAGTAAAATAGAGGGCTATAGGTAAGCCTAGTAATTTCTAAGGTAGGAAAATGTTCGGCACAACTTTGTGGGCCAAAGGGCCTGTATTGTGCTGTAGGTTTTCTATGTTTCTATGTAGATCAACATCTGCACTATCTATCATCCCTAACTGGCTGTCCTTAAGACCAGTAGAAAATATAATAAAACATTCCAGGCATTTGATAACATCCACTTCTTGGATACATTTTTATTCTTTGATTTCAACCAGTCTTTAAAATGCACCTTTGTCATTCGTGACATTTTGCTTGTTGTTTCCTTCCTTGCTTGCTCTCTGCGGTACACATGTGTGGCCAAGTACAGTTCCAACCCCCATATTTCAGTTTGCTGATGACACTATCATTGTGGGCTGTATCAAAGGTGGTGAGGAATCAGCATACAGGAGGGAGATTGAATTTATTTAAATCTTACATCCATCTCACAACATGAGGGAGTAAAACTCTTTACATTATGACTGTCACGATGAACAGATGTGTGAATTTATAAGTCTAATGACTTGTAGGAAGGAGCTGTCCTGTAGCCTGTTGGTCCTGGCTTTAATTCTGCAGCACTGTTTGCCAGACGGAAGCAGCTGAAGCAGTTTCTGGATGGGCTGACTGGTGTCGCCGATGATCTTCCAGGCTTCTTTCTGCATCTTCTGCTGTAAATGTCCTCAATGGAGGGAAGTTCACATCCACAGATGCTCTGGGCTGTCAGTACGACTCTCTACAGTGCCCAGCGATCAAGGTTGGTGTAGTTACCATACCAGGCAGTGATACTGCCAATCAGGATGCTCTCAATTGGTGCCCCTGTAGAAGGTCTTGAGGATTTGGGGGCTCATGCCGAAATTCTTCAGTTGCCTGAGGTGGAAGAGGTGCTGATGTGCTTTTTTTTGCCAGACAGCCGGTGTGTACAGTCCAGGTGAGATCCTCAGTGATGTACGTACCAAGGAACTTGATCTCTCAACTACAATCCCATTGATGTTGATCGTGACGGGCCTGTCCCTGATCCTCCTGTAATCCATGATCAGCTCTTTCATTTTTTGGACATTGAGGGAGAGGTGGTTATCTTGGCACCACTTTGTCAGGGTGTTAACCTCTCCTCTGCAGGCTGTCTCATCACCGCTAGAAATAAGGCCAATTAATGTTGTGCCATCTGCGAATTTGATCAGCAGATTGGAGCTGTATGTGGCAACACAGTCATGGGCATAAAGGAAGTAGAGGAAGGGACTCAGGACACAACCCTGGGGGGCACCTATGTTGAGGGTCAGAGGGGCAAAAGTATGGGAGCCCATCCTTACCACCTATTGGCGATCCGATAGGAAGTCTAGGATCTAGCTGCACGGGTGGGGTGCAGGTCGATGTCTCTGAGCTTCCTGTCGTCTGGAGGGAATTATGGTGTTGAATGCTGAACTGTAGTCCAGGAACAGCATTGTAACATATGCATCCCTCTTCTCCAGTTGAGTGAGGACAGTGTGTAGTTCTGTGGCTATGGCATCATGGGTAGACCGGTTCCGTTGGTAGGTGAATTGTAGAGGGTCCAGTGTGAGTGGTAGCATGCTGCAGATGTAGTCTTTAACCAGCCTCTCAAAATATTTGCTTATAATTGAGGTGAGTGCAACAGGGCGCCAATCATTTAGGCATTCTACCTTGGTTTTCTTGGGTTTGGGGACAATGATGGATGATTTGAAACAGAAGGGCACTACACACTGGGAGAGGGAGAGATTAAAAATGTCTGTAAACGCATCAGCCAGCTGTTCTGCTCACACTTTGAAGACCTGTCCAGGGATGCCGTCTGGCCCCACTGCCTTGCAGCTGTTGACACCTTGGAATATTCTACATACCTCAACCTTGGAGATGACCAAGTGCAGGTCTTGTTGGTGGCTCTTCTCGGGGGTTCAGTCTTAACAACCTCGAATCGATCATAATAACCAACACGTACAAACACGCTGGAGGAACTCAGCAGGTCGGGCAGCATCCGTGGAAACAAGCAGTCAAAGTTTCGGGCTGAGACCCTTCGTCAGGACTGAAGAAGGAGGGGCAGGGGCCCTATAAAGAAGGTGGGGGGGGGGGGAAGGTGCCAGGTTAAAAACCAATCAGAGGAAAGATCAAGGGATGGGGGAGGGGAAGCAGGGAGGGGATAGGCAGGAAAGGTGAAGAAGGAATGTAAGGGGAAAGCACTATGGGTCATTGAAGAAGGCAGAATCATGAGAGAGGTGATAGGCACCTGGAATTACCGGAAGTTGGAGAATTCGATGTTCATACCAAGGGGCTGGAGACTATCCAGACAGCATATGAGATGTTGTTCCTCCAACCTGAGTTTGGCCTCATCATGGCAATAGAGGAGGTCATGTATGGACATATCCAGATGGGAACGTGAAGCAGAGTTGAAGTGGGTGGCAACTGGGAGATCCTGTCTGCTGTGGCAGATGGAGCAGAGGTGCTCGACGAAGCGGTTACCCAAACTGTGTTGGGTCTTGCCGATGTAGAGGAGGCCGCACCAGATGCAATAGATTACCCTGACAGACTCACAAGTGAAGCGTTGCCTCATCTAGAAGGACTGTTTGGGGTCCTGAATGGTGGTAAGAGAGGAGGTGTAGGGACAGGTGTAGCACTTATGCTTGCAGGGATAAGTGCCAGGTGGGAGTGTTGGGGTCCTGTTGAAGGTGGCGGAAGTTGCAGAAGATAATGTGCTGGATCCGGAGGCTGGTGGGATGGTAGGTGAGGACAAGGGGAACACGGTCCCTGTTGTGGTGACGGGAAGATGTGGTGAGGACCAAAGTGCGGGAGATGGAGGAGATGCGGGTGAGGGCATCATTGATGACCGCAGAGGGGAAACCACGATAATAATCATTTAGCTCATCTAGGAGTGAGGCAGAAATGTTGGTTGTTTTTCCTCTTGAGGTCCATGATGGTGTGCAGTCCTTGCCATACATTGCTAGTGTCATTGTTGCAGAGTTGTAACTGGATTTTGTCCCCGCGTTGCCATTGTCACGTACACACAACCCTGTAAGAGTATCAGCAGCAATAGGACGCACCTAGAGTCTGGTTTTGCTCTTAACGAAACCCTATTTTATTAGTAACTACGTAATATAGTAATTTAAACCAGGTAAATCAAGAGTTAACCATGTTATGCATATATAGGTGTAAAAAAATAAAGTTCCCAAACTTCTTCAAGCCAGGAGGCAAGAGTTACAGACTTACGATGGTAAATAAGAAAAGTTCAGTTCAAATTCACAGGTTAATTAATGCGAGGTGTTTGTAATCCAAAGGCGAATGTGGTGAGAAGGCAATTACGTCGATATTCCACAGATTCCGCGACAGCAATACAAAAATAACAATAGCGGTAGGTTATATCTCCGAAGTTGTTCCACTCCACTCACGAAGTATCACCAACAGTGATCTTCAATGAATATCCTTTCAACACAAGTGGTACCACACCCGAATTCAGCTACAGGACATCTCAAAGTGGTGGCCACAGGATACTCAAACCGAATCCGTGTATGGATTATCACCAACAGTAATTTGTCACAAAGGGAACCACCTTCAAGGGAACTACCACCCAGGCAAGGGTCGACACACCAGTAGATTCCACAAGGTTACCCAAACAGACAACGTGATAGGCACTTATCCAGTTCCACGACATACGAAATAACTCCAACAGTGATTTGCCATGGGGTGCCTTTCTTCAGTGAACTACCACACCCAGACAAAGGGTAAACAAACACGTGGTACTCACAAAGGTTTCCCCTCACCAGAGAACCCACTCCTGTGGATTAACTAAGTGACAATCACACTTTTGTAGCCGAATGGAAACAAACTCACCCTCACGGACTGCTTAGAGAGAGAGTCCAAACAGTGATCTCTTTGTCACTAGGTTTCTACTGTTTCAAACCTTCCTCTCCTCTCTTCTCTGCAAACTTTTTCTAGTTGCAGCACTTGTGAGAGTCATTTATCAATACTCTGGATCGAGCTCATCTCACCCTTTTTGGCTACTGAAAGTTTAAACCAGCGACCCACTCACTTGGTGTCTTCCATTGACTGAATCCATCTTGACTCCAACTGTATGTCCATGTATCCTTGTATATTCAAAACAAGCAGCAGAGAAACCATAACATCGATTGTCCATCTAATAACTCCACTTCTCTCTCTCTCTGGAGCAGCTCAAACAGTGTCCAAAAGTCAGTCTCATTCTCCCGGCATTTTAAAGTGACAGTCCACAGAAAAAAATGAACCCTAGGGGTACATAATACCGTTGTGCCACCTTGATGGCTCTTCATAAATCATAGTGGCATCTCTTAAGCTCCTGTTGGTCTCTGGAGGCAAAGGCTTTATTCCTTGTGCAGAGATCAACACATATTGAATTATTTATCCAAAGCTTCTGGGTTGAATAGACCCAGACTGATTTTTGGGAACAATATCTTCAATGCACTTCCAAATGAAACGTGATCACCCCAAGTATTCAGAGTTTTTCTCAGCTTGCAATACCTCCCAGGTGACGCTATCAAAACAGTCTTGTAACATTGGGTCTGATTAGTTGAACCAGCAGTGCATGGTTTTCACTATGGCCACTTCCTGTTTCAGTTTCTGCCTGTAGGCAGGAAGGAGCAAGATGGAGGAATAGTCAGACTTTTCAAATGGAGGCCAAAGAAGTGCTCTGTAGGCATTGTGGAAGTGAGATTAGCAGTGGTTGAGTATGCTTCCTCCCTGTGTGCTCACCTTGATGTGCTGGCAGAACTTCAGGTGAACTCTAGTCAGTAAGCTTAGTTGAAGTCTCTAGTGATGATGAAAGCAGCCTCTGGGTGTGTGGTTTCATGAATATTGATGAAACAGCCTGGTAGGAGAACACCGATGACTTTGAATAGAAACGATAGTGGATTTACCAGTACATCACAGGTAAAGCCTTCCCAACAATTGAGCACATCTACTTGAAATGCTATCGTAGGAAAGCAGCATCCATCATCAAATATGTGGCTGAGCATTGTCATAACAACAACCTCTCATTCAATATCAACAAGACCATGGAAATGATTGGAGACTGCAGGAGAGGGAAACCAGAGGACCATGAGCCAATCCACATCGGAGAGGGTCAGTAACTTTAAATTCCTGGGTGTCACTATCTCAGAGTAACTGTCCTAGACCCATCATATACTGTAAATGTAATAGAAAAAAAGCATAACAGCACCTCTACTTCCTCAGGAGTCTGCAAAGATTTGGCATGACATTAAAAACCTTGACAAACTTCTACAAGTGTGTGGTGGAAAGTGTATTGACTGGTTGCATTATGGTCTGATATAAGAACACCAATGCCTTTGAACGGAAAATCTTACAAAAGGTAGCAAATTCAGCGCAATACATCACAGGTAAAGACTTCCCAACCATTGAGCACAACTACATGAAACATTGCCATAGAAAAGCAACATCCATAATTAAAGATCCTCACCATCTCCTCTTTTCTCGCTGCTGCCATCAGATAGAAAGTACAGGTGCCTCAGGACTCGCACCACCAGCTTCAAGAACAGCTACTACCCCTCAACTAACAGGCTCTTGAACAAAAGAGGACAACTACACTCATCTATTGAGATGTTCCTACAACCAATTATCTCACTTTATGGATTCTTTATCTTGTTATTTCATGCTCTCATTATTTATTTATATTTACATTTGCACAGTTTGGTGTCTTCTATGCTCTACTCACTCTTTCATTGGTCCTGTTTACAGTTACTGTTCTATAGATTTGTTAAGTATGCCTGTAGGAAAAATAATCTCAGGGTTGTATGTGGTGATATGTATGTACTCTGATCATAAATATTACTTTGAACTTTTATAAGTTCTCTGTACATAGGTAACCAGAATTGTACACAATACTCCCAATTTGGTCTCACCGATGTCTTATATAACTTCAGTGTAACATCCCAACTCCTGTTCTCACTACTTTGATTTATGAAGGCCAATGTGTGAAAAGATCACTTTACGACACTCTCTACCATGACACCACTTTCAGGGAATTAAGCACCTGTACTCCTAGATTCCTCTGTTCAACCACTCACCTCAGTGTGCTACCATTTGCTATGCAAGTCCTACCCTGGTTTGTGCTTTCTTGACTAAAAAGGTGATGTTGAGGGACTAGGTGAGATTATCTGTTACATGCACTTCCAGAAACCTGGCTCTCCTAACTCTCTCTACTAAGGAGTGGTCAGCCTGCATCTTCCCAAGTCCACAATCATCTCTTGGCCACATTGAGAGTCAAGTTATTATTGCTCGCCTCATTCTACCACTCTATTTCCTCTCTATATGCCTCTCATCGCCATTGATGAGGCCAACCACAAACTCGATGATTCACTTGGAACTTAATCTAGCAGTACCATCATGCATCAGCAGCATGATCAACAGTGGACTGAATGAGGCATCGGGAGGTGTGCCGGTCCTCAGTAATGGAATTAGAAATGTTGCTGCCAACATGGACCTACTGTGGTCTTTCTGTCAAGAAGTCCAAGAAACAGCTACAGAGAGAGGTGTTGAGACCATTGAAGTGAGTTTGCCCACCAGCTTCTGAGGGATGATCGTATCAAACACCGAGCTGGTCAATAAACAGTATACTGGCATATAGAAACAAAGAAACACAGAAAACCTACAGCACAATACAGGCCCATTGGCCCACAAAGTTGTGCCGAACATGTCGCTACCTTAGAAATTACCAGGCTTACCTATAGCCCTCTATTTTACCTCCATGTACCTATCCAAAAGTCTCTTAAAAGACCCTATTGTATCCGCCTCCACCACTGTTGCTGGCAGCCCATTCCACGCACTCACCACTCTCTGAGTAAAAAACTTACCCCTGATATCTTCTCTGTACCTACTCACCAGCATCTTAAACCTGTGACCTCTTGTGGCAACCATTTCAGCCCTGGGAAAAAGCCTCTGACTACCCACATGATCAATGCCTCTCAACATCTTATACACCTCTATCAGGTCACCTCTCATCCTCCGTCACTCCAAGGAAAAAAGGCCAAGTTCACTCAACCTATTCTCATAAGGCATGCTCCCCAATCCAGGCAAAATCCTTGTAAATCCCCTCTGCACCCTTCCTATGGCTTCCACATCCTTCCTATAGTGAGGCAACCAGAACTGAGCACAGTACTCCAAGTGGGGTCTGACCAGAGACCTATGTAGCTGCAACATTATCTCCCAGCTCCGAAGTTCAATTCCACGATTGATGAAGGCCAATACACCATACGCCTTACGCTGACAAGAACTGGAATCAGAAATCACAGATATAAGAAGTTGGTGAGGGGAAGTAGGGTAAATTATTATTGCACAGAAAGTTATTATAAATTGGGGCAGACTACCTAAAAAAGTGATGGAAACAGATTTAATTGAGATTTTTAAGAGAACTGTAGTTGGTATTGGGAAAATATGCTGTGCTATGAGGAAAGAACAAATGAGAGTGGAACTAATTGGAGAGCAGGGCCAGCAGAGTCACAATGAATCAGATGATCTCCCTCTGTGCTGTATGAAGCGTCAAGCATCCACCTCTTGCTATTCCGTGAAAGAAAGGCACCTGATATTGGAAATCTTCACCTTTTGTACAACACGCGCAGCTGAGACAACAAAGTGAAGCACCATTTCCCAGTTGGGACAGGGCGGAGTGGAGGCAGAGGCTATAGCAGTGTCATTGGATCAATTTGAGTGATAAGCAAACTGCCAAGGCCATTTTACAGCCTATTTTCCCAGCTCATCAGATCACGCTGCGAGCTTCAACACTTGTCCACTACAGCCCCAATCTTTGTGTCACCTGCAACAACCTGACACCAATCACTTAATCCTGACAAAGGATCTCAGCCCGAAACGTCAACTGTACTTCTCCCTGTAGATGCTGCCTGGCCTGCTGTGTTCCACCAGCATTTTGAATTTCCAGCATCTGCAGATTTCCTTGTGTTTGAGCAATCACTTAATGCCTTTGATCAATTCACAGAAATGCTTTGGGGAAATCTTTGTTTGAACGGCTACAAGGACTTCACCCTGAAGTCAGCCCCTTTGGGAGTGTCCTTTTGCTCACTGGCCCAATGACTGAAAGAGTCCAGTTCACTTGTGTTCATCCGGTCTGGAGTGATTGCCTTCAACCACTCTGTGCAATTTTTCCCTCTCTCTGCCTAGGTTATATTTGCCTTGCCATTCAGGTGTGGAACTTCATGTCTCTGCCATAACTCAGCTCCCTTCCCATCTATTTGTCTGATATCTTTCTATTCTGATCAGTATAACTAATCGTTTACCTTGCAGAACCAGCCTTCATTACAAAGTACCGATACTGTTATACTTTAATACTTTATTCACCGTTTGCTCATTCTCATTCCCATTCTATTTCATTTGCTTCCATTAGGAACAATAAGAAATGGAACAACAGGCAGGAAGGTATTCATCACTGAGATTCTCTGTAATAACATTCTTACTTTGTCTACCTGCAAGGATGACAGAAAGGCAAGTCATAGCAGTCCAAAGACTGGTTAGTAGGTTAACAGGCCATTGTAAATTGTCCTCCCTCCTCCCCCCCCCCCCCCCCCCACTGGTAACATGAATTGCCTCTCTAATTGTGGGCAAGGGTAGATCAGTTACTGATACTAACAACCTTATGTCCTAACACATGACATTGCTGTCTTCTAATAAACCTTTTGTGTACATCCATGGGTGACCACTACTGCCACCAGCCATTTGACTGACCTGGATACTGTCCTTACCAGCTCTGTAATCTAGCTGGAATTCAGGTAGGAGGGAGAGGACGCTGCCATGGTCTCTGCCTGTTTTTGGTAGATGACTTTCACACCTTCCTCCCTTTTTAGGATGTTGCCTCCAGCCATGGTTTGAGAGGACACAACTGCAACATACCATCTCCTTTAAGTTTATGTTTATGGTTGAGTGCTGATGAAAGTGTGAACTGATAAAGACTGGAAGGTCAAACTTGAAGTCAAAGTACAGGATTAGTGGGAGGATTCTTAGCAATGTGGAGAAAGAGCAATCTTGGGACCCACATCCATAGATCTCTCAAAGTTTCCGTGCCAGCTGACAGGGTGGTTAGGAAGACATATGGTGTGTTGGCCTTCATTAGTCATGGGAATGGGTTCAAGAGCCACAAGATAATGTTGCAGTTCTACAAGACTGTGGTTAGACTGCACTTAGAGTATTATGTTTAGTTCTGATTCCCTCATTATAGGAAGAATGTGGAAGGTTTAAAGAGGGTGTAGAGGAGATTTACCAGGATGCTGCCTGGATTAGACAGCATGTTGTACGATAGGTTGACCGAGCTAGAGCTTTCCCCTTTGGAGTGAAGGAGGCTAAGAGGTAAATTAATACAGGTGCATAAGATCATATCAGGTATAGATAGAGTGGATAGTCAGCAATTCCTTCCCAGGGCAGAATTAGCTAACACAACGGGCCTAAGATCACATAATTTTAGGGTGATTGAAGAAACTTATCAGGGGAATAGCAGAGGAAGTTTTTTTTACACAGAGAATGGTGGATGCATGGAATACACTGCCATGGGTTGTGATAAAGGCAGATACACTAGGCACAGTTAAGAGACTTAGGCCCATGGATGAAAGTAAAATGGAGGGTTATGTGGGAGGGGTTAGATTGA
Source organism: Hypanus sabinus (assembly GCF_030144855.1). Taxonomy (NCBI): domain Eukaryota; kingdom Metazoa; phylum Chordata; class Chondrichthyes; order Myliobatiformes; family Dasyatidae; genus Hypanus; species Hypanus sabinus. The sequence goes on along the minus strand of NC_082714.1, from coordinate 110,972,273 downwards.
CCTTAAAGTTCGTGAAAATGTCAGCACAACACCTTGAGCTGAAGAGCCTGTACTGTGTGTTTTGTTCTATGTTTTATGAAAGCAATTTATACTTCAATACTTTCTCCAGTTTACCACTTTAAAACATTAAGTAAATTAAGATAAGCATTCCTGTCAAGTTACATTTTCCCTTCTTCAATGGTTTTTCCCCTTTTCCATACACCAGTTGCTTCCATCCTCTACATTGTACTATAGACATCCTGTCTGTTTTGGATGCTTCATAAATATTCAACCATAACAGCTACAAGTGCATTTGAGTTCTTATTACCTACTTTTTTTTCTTGCTGAAGGTATCAGAATCTTTAAATTACACCAAGAATATATTAAGTTAATTTATGATTGTGCAAAATGTAAAAAGCAAAGTTTTTTTTCTGATAGCACAATGTGTAAGAATTCTTCGATAGCTCTGATTTTGGAGGTGTAAACTGTCATCTGGGGATATGTTCCACCCCAAACCTTAGACAAAATACTGCAGGTTCTTCTAAGGGCAGCCCTTTGTCATTGTTGTTTCATACTGCCTCAAGAGTGACACCACATGAACTCCTCAGTAATTCATGTGTGAACAGTAATTCAATTATTTATCATAGGAATGGCATTTCCATCTTAGTACCATAGAACCATAAAGCATTACAGCACAGAATCAGGCCTTTTGGCCCCTCTTGGCTGTGCCAAACCATTTTTCTGCCTAGTCCCACTGACCTGCACCTGGGCCATACTCTGACATGGAGACTTTAGTCATGGCTCTTCTCTGAAAGAACCCTGACTGCAAACCCTGACTGAACTGAAAACACAAAAGCATCAAAATTATGTGGAAAAGCTGCTGAAGCAATGACTGCCTGTTTCAAACAACAAATTATTACATAATTAAACTGAGATTAAATTTTATTTAAAATTAATTACTCCATAATATTTTATGAAACTAACAACAGAGTAAATGTTGATGCCAATAATTAGGGTATGGTTATGATATCGTGATTATTGTGTATTTCTGACTTATGGACAAATATCTGATTACCGGACATTGGTAATAGAGTAACCTGTTTGTTCTCCGGGGACGGACGGCCTGTACAATGGGGTCGTTCCATTGCTGAGCCACCCACCAACAGTACCCAAGTAGGGTCCAGTTATCCAGTTATTCACCAGTGATGAGCTGAACCAGCCACATCAAGAAGTTACAAGGCAACTGTATTTTGTGGAGAGTGACAATCCCCCAACTCCCCAAGTCTTTTTTTTAATTAACTGCAAGTTACATAAAGCAATACTTCAGTACACCCACTTACCAACAACATTCAAAGCCCCAAAACTTTCAAGACAAAGTTATCTCCAAACAACCTATCCTAGATATTCCTGAAGGGTCTCTGCCCAAAACGTCGACGTCGTTTATTCCCATGCTGCCTGACCTGCTGATCTCCTCCAGCACAGTGTGTATTGCTCTCCATTTCCACATCTGAAGTACCTCTTGTGTCCAATCTAGATTATTTACTTCATCACCAGCATAGCATCAACCAAGGCCACTTCAAATACATCAATACTTCTCCCTATCTCTAGTTCCTGTCATCCATAAGGATGAATCATATTAGACTACTTGTCACCTGCAAGGTTCCCTCAAAGTCACTCAATATTCCGATCTGAAAATACACAGCAGTGTCTTTACTGTGGATATGTGCAATTGTAGTAGCTCTGTCACCCACTTCGGGGCATCATCTCAAATACTGTACATGAAAAAGAGGGGGAATGTCCCTTGCATTCAAAGAATATACTAGAATTTCCAATAATTTTAAATATCAAATATTTGACAATTTCGATTCTTCGTATTACTTTACACAAAAACAGGAAATAATATTTTATTTGACACATGTAAAAGAGTACTGTAGCAGTTTTCGGCACAATAGTGCAGTAGCGTATATGATCTCACGTTTATAAAGCAGTGACGCAAGGAAAGACGTTTATCCCCCTGTCCGTGGTCGGACATGTCCCGGACCACATTAGTTAAAAAGGAGCATGAGCAAGCATGGCAAAGCATTGGGAAAGTTAACCTTGTATTTAGATTTGAATGATGTTTCACCGGAAAGTGTTAAAGCACACGTGAAGGGCAAAACTATTACAATAACCGGAAACAGGGCTGAAATTACTGAAGAAACCGATGGGATGATAAGATGCAACTATCACGGGTTCACAAATAAATTTAGCCTCCCCGAAGGAGCAGATCCAAACACCTTGAAACTCACTACTCTGGATGGCTGCACTCTGGTTGTAGAAATTGCCTATCGTGGCATTCCCTTCAAGTCTAAAGATACTCCTGACAAAAAAGATTTATTTTTTGCCGCTTGGTCTGGTACCACCCACGATCCACTCCACAGGAATAAGGCAGATTCAGAACCTAAATCAGCAATGATTGAACGCTCGTCACCTAGCAACACCAACGGGAAAGCTAAAAGTGGCGGGATACACGTCGTGTTTGATGGAACAGCACCCTGTAATAAGGCATCCTCCATTCCAAGCGCCGCCGTAGCACCCGTTCGTCGTGTTTCGTTCACCCACGACGGGCCATCCATCTTTGTTTTTAACAATCAGTCGAGCTCCCAGTCAATCGAGATTACTTCTGCTGAAAAGATGGCCAGTGAATAGTAGTCGCCTTCCTCCCGTGACTTGGTACAGAATTTCAGTCCGGGTAAAAATGCCGACGACACATCAAATTCACTGCTATTGAACTTCCATAACGATGTTGCTTCCTTTCGAGAAAAGTGACGATGGCGAGACCTTTGTGAAACAAAAGCCGAGCACAATGGAGACTAAACTTAATCTCCGCGGGCGGGAAACGTATTTTCCAATTGAACCTTAAATGCGTCGAATATAAATTTCTGCAAGTTTCAGACTTGTAGCTTTGCAATCGTTTTAGCGAGGGAGTCGACCAGTGCGCTGTTTGTCACTAAGGTTCAGAGTTATTTTTCTCTAGTTCAATACGTCCGATTAAGGGAGAAATCCAGGATTTTCATGCTTTGGGGATTGGAAGCATTTGCCCACAATATGCAACTGTTTAATAAAATCAAGCCTGGACATTTATTGCAGTTGTTCAAATCCATTCTCATCTCACATATAGATAAATGAAGTTATATACCTTAATAAATGATTAAACCTTTTGTCACTGGATTTGGATTTATTTTACCTTTGGCCAGCATTGAAGCACTTTTCTCAAAAAGTACACGAACAAGTATAATGTTTTTGTGTTATTTAACTGGGTTCTCTAGGTTTATCTAGCTTTAGGACATGCGTGAACATCTGATCACATTTTAGGTCAAATTTATGCAGAAATAGAGGAAATTCTAAAGGGTTCATAAACTTTCTAGCACCATTGTATTTAAATTTCCCTTTGATGTTGAAATCTAACTAGCATCCCCCACTTCTGCTGACAGCTCTTTCCACATCCTCACATCCACTGATTGAATAAATTTAACTTTTCCCCCTTAAACCAGGATCTCTTGTTCTAGTCTCACCCAATTGTTAGGGTAAACAATTAAGTTTTTTCCCCCATTATCTATATTTCCCTCATAATTTGTATACCTCTATCAAATCTCCCCTCATTCTCCCATACTCCATGGAATAAAGTCCTAACCTATTCAACCTTTCCCTATAACTCAAGTCCTCAAGTCCTGGCAACATCCAGATAAATTTTCTCTGCACTTTTTCAATCTTATTGATATCCTTCCCTAGTTAAATAACCAGAATTACATGTAATACATAACTTGGTACTCCCACCATCTTATACAACCTCAATGTAACATCCCAACTCCTTACTCAATACTTTGATTTATGAAGGCCAAAATTAAAGTATCAAATTTATTATCAAAGTTCCTATATGTCACCATATACCATATGAGATTTGTTTTTCTGAATGCATATTCAGTGAATCCAAAAACCATAATAGAATCAATGAGAGACCACACCCAACAAGGCAGACAAACAACCAATGTGCAAAGATAACAAACTGTGTAAATACAAAAGAAAAAAATAATAAATAAGCAACAAATATTGAGAACATGAGGTGAAGAGTCCTTGAAAACAAGTACATTGGTTGTGGAACACTTCAGTGACCGGTAAGTGAAGTTGGGTGTTTCCAAATGTGATAGTGTGAGTCCTCAAATTCCTGTAACTGACAGCAGCAATGAGAAGAGAGTATGGCCTGGGTGGTGGGGGTCCTGGCCTGAGGATGGATGCAGCTTTCATGTGACAGTAATGGGTGTAGATGTGCTCAATAGTGGGGGAGGCTTTACTGTGAGGTACTGGGCCATATCCACTACTTTTTCTAGGATTTTTCATTCGAGAACATCGTGTTTTCATTCCAGGCTGTGATGCAACCAGTCAATATACTCTCCGCCACACAGCTGTAGAAGTTTGTTAAAGTATTATGTGTCTTGCCAAATCTTTGCAAACTTCTAAGGAAGTATAGGCATTGTCATGCTTTCTTTATAATTGCACTTACGTACTAGACCCAGGACAGGTCCTCTGAAATGATAACTTGGAGGAATTTTAAGTTGCTGATCTTCTTCACCTTTGACCCCCCCCCAATGAGAACTGGCTCATGGACCCCCAGTTTCCTCCTCCTTAAGTCAATAATGAGCTCCTTAGTCTTGCTGACATTGTGAGAGGTTGTTGTGGCATCACTCAGCCAGATTTTCGATCTCCCTCCCTCCCATATGGCGATTTGTCACCATCTTTGATTTGGTCTATTACAGTGGTGTCATCATCAAACTTAAATATGGCATTGAAGCTGAACTTAGCCATACAGTCAGAAGAGTAAAACAAATAGAGCAGGGGTCTAAGCACATACCCTTGTGGTGTGTCTGTGCTGATGGAGATTGTGGAGAAGATGTTACCAATTTGAACTGACTGGGGACTGCAAGTGAGGTAATTGAGGATCCAATTACATAAGGAGGTATTCAGGCCAAGATCTTGAAGCTAATTGATTAGTTTTGAGGAGATGATAGTACTAAATGCTGAGCTGTAGTTTATAAAGAGTATCTTGATGTATGCATCTTTGCTGTCCAGGTGTTCCAGGGTTGAGTGAAGAACCAATGAAACAGTATCTGCTGTGGACCTGTTGTGCCAGTAAGCAAACTGGCCAATGTGCCAAAGACTCTGGCTACCTGTGACATCACTTTCAAGGAACCATACATCTGTATACCTAGATTCCTCTGTTCTAACATACTCCTCAGTTCCCTACTGTTTACTATCTATGTCCTATTCTGGTTTGTCCTTCCAAAGTGCAACACGCCACATTTGTCTGCATTAAATTCTATCCGCCGCTTTCAGCTCATTTCTCCATTTGATTCAGATCCCACTGCAAGCTTTGATAGCCTTTTCGCTGTCCACTATGTCCTCAATCTCGGTGTATGGGGAAAGATTCAGCTTAGAAGTGGAGACATGGTCTTGTTGGGACTTGTAAGATTCTGAGGAGATTTGAAAAGGTGCATGCCAAAAGGAACTCCTCCCTGGTGAAGGTATCTGGAACTAAGGAGTAGTTTCAGAATAAGAGGAGTCATTTATGCCAGTAATGAGGATGACTTTCTTCTTTCAAAGAGTTATGAAATTTTCATCCTTAGCTGTGAAGACTGAATCATCGACATGCACTACAAGAAAATCTAAAAAGTGGATGCAAAAGGTCTAAGAATAACCTGTCATTTTTGGATTTATTAATAAAATGCAAGTTTATTGCACTGCAAAGGAAATTTCAGCACTTCAAGATTCAGACAGTATTGTATCAGGATGGTTTCCCATAGTGCTATTTCTGAAGAATAGGCTTTGAACAAAAATTAAACAAAATTAGAGCATGTGGGATGTCTGGGTCATATATGGCACGATTTAAGGATTGATTGGGAAAGGAAGATTAGGAATGAATGGGTTATTTTGGTTGGCAGACACTGATTTGAATGAAATTGCAGAGATTAATGCTGGGTACAAACAGTTCTCATCATGTCAATGATTTAGTTGAAATAATAATAATAAGAAGAACTTTATTAATCTTGAGTGGGAAATTCTTTCGTTACAGCAGCATCATTTAAAACACTTAGTATTGTACAGACCTAACTAATAAACTATAGAATAATATACACAATAATTTACCAATGCACAATAAAAATGTACAAAATAATAAAACAGAGACTATTGTACTGTGATGTGTGTTCTCCTGTCACACAGAGCTAAACTGTTGTATATGCTTATTGCATTTGGTAAGAAAAATTTTCTGTAATGTTCCTTGTGACAGTGGAGCTGAATGAATCTGTTCAAAAGGGGGCTCCGCTACTTATTCAGTAGGTCATTGAGATGATGTGCCAGATTGTCAATATTGGATAACAGTTTGTATAGTGACCTCCTCTCTACCACTAACTTAAAAGAATTCAGGTTGTAGCCAAGGACGGATCCAGCCTTTTTGATGAGTTTATTTAGCCCTTTTGCAACACCCGCACCAATGCTGCTCCCCAACATAAAGCCACAAAGAAGACCGCACTGGTAAAAGATCTCCCACTGGTAAAAGATCTCCAACATCCTGCTTGAAGGATCTCAACTTCCTTAGAAAATAGAATCTGCTCATTCCCTTCTTGTAAACAGCCATGATGTTGGTTTTCTAGTCAAGTCTGTGTCCAGGTGAATGCCCAAATATTTGTACATCTCCAGCACCACTGCTTCTTCTCCCAGAATGTATACAGGATTCATCACAGTCCTCTTCCTCCTAAAATTAATCAGCATCTCTCTGGTTTTGGCCACATTCAGGAGCAGGTGATTCCTCCCACACCACTCCACAAATTTGAAGGAATGAAATGTGATATCCAAGTTTATAGAATAGCAGTGTGGATTATGAGGATGCAGAGAAGCTTTAAATCAAATTAGGCTAACTGAATGGATGGAATGTATATGGAAGAATGTGAGGTCATCATCTTTGGTAGAAATGCAGAGTAATAGTGAGAGTGTGAAAGAAGTTGATATTTTAAGGATCTGCATGTTTTAGTGTGCGAATTACTGAAAGCTAACACACAGGTACAGAAAGCAATCAGAAAGACACAATATGTTGTCTTTTACTGTAAGAATATTTAAGTATAAAAATGAAGGTATTATACTGCAATTATATATGGTCCTGATAAGAATGTACCAAATGCCTTAATCTCAAAAATGACAAATTTGAAATAGAGGGAGTGCTGTGAAGATTCATTGAAACACTGAAAAGCATTTCAGGGTTTGACAGGATAGATGCACCAACAACATCTCATCTGGCTGTAGTGTCCCGAAGATTCCCAAAAAAAGGGGTTGTTCATTCCGGATGGATATGAGCTGTTTCTTCACCCAGAAGATAATGAATTTCTGGAATGCTCTACCCTGAGAACTATGGAGGCTCAGTCATTGTATCTAAAACAAACATCTTAGATTACATATTAAGGAAATCAATGGAAAGTACAGCAAAGGTAAAAATCAACAATATGATCTTACTGAATGTTACAACAGAGACAAGGAGCTGAATGGCCTACTACTTGATCTTGCATTTATAACAAGTAACACTGCAATTCCATACCAAGTCTTACAGCACTGAGGTTCTACCATGCATGACACCAACCTAGTTGTGTGCAACAGAAAGACCTTGCACAGGCATTTCCTCTTTCCACATTCTCCACCATTCTGGCAGAGTGAGAGGAGAGAGAACATCAAAGATTTATGAGACATGGTGCACAGGAGATCTTGGATCTCCTGGAGAACGAGAAAATTTTAGACTTGAAGGACTGGTTAAAGTGAGGTTATTTCCTTGGGATCAGGGAAACTTAATTCAGCTGTATTGAATTTGACAGACTTGAAAATAGTAAATACATACCAAAGTGATAAACAGTACTTATGTTAACACAAAGTACACTGCAGATGCTGTGGTCAAATCAACATGTACAAACAAGCTGGATGAACTCCATGTACATCATGGAATGAGAATTTATGCACGAAGGGTCTCGGCCTGAAACGTTGACCGCTCGTTTCCATGGATGCTGCCCAACCTGCTGAATTCACCCAGCTTGTTTGTGTTAATATGGTTTACAGCAGAAAGAATTAGTAACAAATCCTGAAACTGACTTATCAATTGATATTTCAGAATGTTAAGGGCTCTCTTCATGTTTAAGCTGAGACCAGAATGACAAAGAAGTATGTCTTTTTGAAATGTTTCACCCTGACTTGTATTCTCTAACCCCCAGTTTTTTGACTGTCCACAAAGCTATACAGTACAGTAATCAGCATATGCCTCAGTTGTACAAGTGACCCCTATGTCACAGCAGTTCAGGTAACTGAAGTTCATCCTTACAGAATTCACAAACCATGACCAAACATCTGTGATATCGAATAAAGATTTATTCTAACAAGATTTAAGTGAAAAAAGTGCATAAATTCTCATTCCTTGTTGTACGTGCAGAAGGTAAGACACAGCTTTGTGTTATGGTAAAATGTTTACAAGAAATGGAACACACCACCCCACTACCTTCACCTTAAGTGAAGGTCACCTGTCTGAAAGCTTTTGATACGAAATATTAACAGAAAGGAGCTATTGAACTGAAGCTATTAGAAAGTATTCTTCAGGTAAGTAAACTATCAAAGCTAAAATTGGGAATCTCTCTGTATGTTAATTTGCACATCTTCTCATGCCATGACACTTCTAGCATGTTTCAACAATGAAAACAGATGAAGTGAAGTTTATATTTTCCCACTTGAAATGGAAAGGCATAGCAATATGCAATTCCATTGAAACACACTTTTCAACTGAGGTGACTTCCCCCATTAAGGTGAAACCTCATTGTAGGTGCAGCCCCAATGTTACGACTAAAATTGTTTGACCACCTGAAATGTCATTCAGACTCTGTAACATATTAAAATTATATCAGACAACTGCCACACAAATAAGGTTGGCAAGTAACCAAAGCATTGATCGTGCAAACCTTAAATCAATGGCAGTTTTCATCTATTAGCAAATAGAGGGAATTTACTTGTAATTAAAATCTCTCAGCATGAAGGAGCTGTCCTCAGTCAGTAACATAGCCAGTTACCTAATAGCTGTCAGCAGAGGCAGCTATGAAAAATGCTACAAACAGAAAAGGTTGCCCAGTTAATCACCAGTCTAGTCTGACAGGAAAAAAAAGCACAGGTTCTTTGGGCTGCTTCACCATTCTTGTGTGATCATGGCTGATTATCCACTTCATTTCCCTGTTCTTGCCTTCTTCCTATAGCCAAAATATCTATTAATATATCCAGCTCCTTCTTGAATATACAGTGTCTATAAAAAGTACTCACCCCCTTGGAAGTTTTCATGTTTTATTATTTTACAACATTGAATCACAGTGGATTTAATTTGGCTTTTTTTGACACTGATTAACAGAAAAAGACTTTTTCATGTCAAAGTGAAAAGAAATTTCTACAAATTGGTCTAAATTTATTGCAATAATTAAACTCAAAATAATTGCATAATTACTCATCCCCTTCAAGTCAGTATTTAGTAGATGCATATTTGACAATTATAGTCTGTGTGGGTAGGTCTCTATCAGCTTTGCACATCTGGACACTGCAATTTTTCCCCATTCTTTACAAAACTGCTCAAGCTCTGTAAGATTGCATGGGGATCATGAGTGAACAACCTTTTTCATGTCCAGCCACAAGTTCTCAATTGGATTGAGGTCCGGACTCTGACTTGGCCACTCCAAGGCATTAATGTTGTTGTTTTTAAGCCATTCCTGTGTAGCTTTGGCTTTATGCTTGGGGTTATTGTCTCACTGAAAAACAAATCTTCTCAAGTCGCAGTTCTCTTGCAGACTGCATCAGTTTTTCCTCCAGAATTTCCCTGCATTTTGCTGCATTCATTTTACCTCCTACCTTCACAAGCCTTCCAAGGCCTGCTGCAGTGAAGCATCCCCACAGCATGATGCAGCCACCACCGCTCCATGGTAGGGATGGTGTGTTTTAAATGATGTACAGTATTTGGCTTATGCCAATCTTAGCACTTAGCCTGATAACCAAAAAGCTCCATTTTGGTTTCAGCAGACCATAGAACTTTCTTCCAGGTTACTTTAGATTCTCCCACGTGCCTTGTGGCAAACTCTAGCTCAGATTTCACGAGTTTTTTTCAACACTGGCCTTCTCTTTGTCACTCTCCCAAAAAACTGTGACTGGTGAAGCATCCAGGCAACAGTTGTTGTGTGCACAATCTCTCCCATCTCAGCTACTGAAGTTTGTAATTCCTCTAGAGTTGTCATAGGTTTCTTGATGGCTTTCCTCACCACTCAGTTTTTGAGGATGGCCTGATCTAGACAGATTTACAGCTGTGCGATATTCTTTCCAGTTCTTGATGATTGACTTAACTGTACAAGGGATATTCAGTGACTTTGAAATTTTCTTGCATCCATCACCTGACTTGTGCTTTTCAGTAACCTTTTTGCAGAGTTGCTTGGAGTGTTCTTTTGTCTTCATGGTGTAGTTTTGCCAGGATACTGATTCACCAGCAATTGGACCTTTCAGATACAGGTGTACTTTTATTATAATCGATTGAAACACTGACAGCACACGGTGATCTCCATTTAACTAATTATGTGACTTCTACAACCAATTGGCTGCACCATTGATGACCTGGTGTGTCATGTTAAGGGAGGTGGGGTGACTACTTATGCAATCAATTATATTGTTTTATATTTGTAATTAATTTATACATTTGTACTTAATATAATCACTTTGTAGAGATCTGTTTTTACTTTGACACAAAAGGGTATTTTTCTGTTGATCAGTGTCAAAAAAAAGCCAAACTAAATCCATTGTGATTCAATGTTGTAAAACACCAAAACATGAAAACTTCCGGGGTGGGGGTGGTGAATACTTTAATAGGCACTGTATTTAATGACCTGGCTTCCACAGCCTTTTGTGGCATAGAATTCCACAGGTCACCATGCGAGGAGACTTCTATTCTTAATTTTAAATGACATAACTCATTTATTTTCGTAAGAATTTCTCATTCTTCTATACCATGGTGAATTTAGGCCAAATCTCTCCTTGTTTGCCAACTACCACCTCAAAAATCAGTTCAGTAAATCTTCGATGCACTCCCCTCTTTGCATGACTATCCCTTCAATGGTTCAATTTAATACCAGAGAATGTTTACAGTATACAACCTGAAAGTCTTACTGTTTCAGACGAGCGCTGACATAATAGTAGTGGAACTGCCTGGTACTATTGGGACTCCAGGAGAGAGGGGTAGGCCTTCGTTAGTCTTGATAGGGCATGGATTTGAGCCTTGGAAAGTTTCCAGGGCACAAGCCTGGGCAAGGTTGTATGGAAGATCAGCAGTTGCCCAAGCTGAAAGTCTCCCCTCTCCATGCCACCGACGTTGTCCAAGGGAAGGGCATTAGGACCCATACAGCTTGGCACTGATGTCGTTGCAGAGCAATGTGTGGTTAAGTGCCTCGCTCAAGGACACACACGCAGCCTCAGCCAAGGTTTGAACTAGCGACCTTCAAATTACTAGACGAACACCTTAACCACTTAGCCACATGCCAACGGCAGAGGGGAAGCCATTATCTGTCCATGCTTACTGGGAGGAAGGGAGTGTAGGCGAGCATGCTAAATTGGAAGTTGGGTTTCCTGTAGCTGGGGGAAGAGACTTTAAAGACAAGTTGCTCTTGTTTCTGTGGAGCGAGGGGAAGGGAGGGGTCTGATGTGGAAGGTCTAGTGAGTCCTCCAGCAAAGGGTGAGTATTCTGAGTTGATACCTCCTTTTGCAAATCATGGTGCAGTGCCCAGGTTCAAAGTCCCAGTTACTGTAGGCTCAAAGTATTCTTGGGAATAACGCCCATCCCCGATGGGTAAGAGGAATATGAGACAGGTGTTCTTTAGGGGTGTTCTGTATCAGGATCGGGGCACAGCATTGGACCTATCATATTTGTCAGCCGGAGTCTGTCACCCTCTGAGCAAAACTACCCCACAAACAAGTTGGAGTTCCTGGCCTTGAAATGGCTGTGGTGGATAAGCTAAGTGACTATCTATAGGGTGCCAAATTTGAGAGAGTCTGAGGGGGGGCTGGCTGTTGACGTATTAAGATCCTTAAAGGCAGAGAACTCATTTGCTACTTCCGTAGGCTACATGCAAGTGCTAGGAAATGCTTTTGGTGCGACGGGAAGCCCAATGGAGTTTATGACAGGGTTTTAGAACGGTTTCAGCAGAAGAGGGAGAAACTTTTCATCTAAATGTTTCGGCTAGAGAGGCAGCTGAGTTGCTTGCTGCTGGGGGCGAGGGAGGGCTGAGGTGAACCAGTTCAGATGGGACAAGTGACAAAAGTCACATAGTCATGGGTCATGGGTCATGATTGCTTGGTGAGTCTGAATGTCTTGTAAGATGCACCCCCTTCCTCATTTGTTGAGCTGATGAGAGGAGTAAGAAAAGAGGAGAATGCAATGGAGGCATGGGAGGCCTCTGTCAGCAGGGAACAGTCCTTGTAGTAGCCCCCTTGGCTGAAGTGACCACTGACAGCCCACTCCAGGCAGTGGTAAAGGAGCTCGTGGTGAGTTTAGGACTGAGATATCCTGGCTGCAATTAGCGGGTGTGCCACTCCACATGATAAAGCTGACAGGGAGTTAGACTCCCTGAGGGAACAGACTAAGCAGAGGGCTGCTAGAGAACAGGGTCTCGTGAGAAGGGGAGCAACCGATAATGCCTGTTATAACTGTGGTGATGAGGGACACTTCAGGCGGGAGTGTGAAGGATGGGAAAACCCTCGCAGAGTGAGCCACCCGGTACCTAAGCTGACAGAAATATTGGGAAACTTATAAGAGACCCAGTGAGGGAATGCCCTGATGTCTCGTGGGTATGCTTTCCGAGCAACATATCAAGAAACACCCTAAAGCAAAAAGACCCATTCCTGAAGGCTTAGTGGGGCCATGCTCCAGTGTATCACTACAGCTTGTGGGTACTTATACTTTACTTTATTGTCACCAAACAATTGATACTAGAGCGTACAATCATCACAGCGATATTTGATTCTGCACTTCGTGCTCCCTGAAGTACGAATCAAATTAAATATAATAAGTATTTAAATTATAAATCATAATTAGAAAATAGAAAAGGGAAAGTAAGGTAGTGCAAGTCAGGTCTGGATATTTGGAAGTTACGGCCCAGATCCGGGTCAGGATCTGTTCAGCAGTCTTATCATAATTGGAAAGAAGCTGTTCCCAAATCTGGCCATATGAATCTTCATGCTCCTGAACCTTCTCCCGGAGGGAAGTGGACAAAAACTGTGTTGGCTGGGTGGGTCATGTCCTTGATTATCCTGGCAGCGCTGCTCCGACAGCATGCTGTATAAAGTGAATCCAAGGATGGAAGATTGGTTTGTGTGATGTGCTGGGCTATGTTTATAATCTTCTGCAGCTTCTTCCAGTCTTGAACAGGACAACTTCCGTACCAGGTTGTGATGCACCCTAGAAGAATGCTAGAGCCATACTTGATACAGGCTCCCAGTTACTCTCTCTGTTGTACCATTCATTTTACAACCAGTATTTGTTGCATTTACTGTCGATACCACTCAGTGTATTAGAGATGCAGGGTCTTAGTACGGATGACTATCCGTATGATGGCTACTTGTCATTAAAGCTGGAGTATTCAAAGGCAGATGTGGGAGTAGCAGAGGTCCTTGATAAATTAGTGCCAGTTTGTCCAGACCCAGTTGAGAAGCATGAAGCTTCAATTCTTGTGGAGACAAGTACTCCTATTGTGAGGAGACCAGTGGGAGCCTGCAAGGAGAAAGTTGGAGAGAGCTTTCTGAAAACATTGTACATTCACCTTGTGTTCTGAGCTGCTTTTGAAGAAGTGTGTGGCCAAACTGGGCTGGATGATGAGGATAAACAAGGGACTGTGTGGTAAACCCAGTACAAACCATTTGTGTTCCGGCCTAGGGAAGTAGCGAGAGAGATGGGAAACACAAAATTTCCTGGAATGCCTGATGCCAAGACCCTCTTGGTGGATGCTCCAGAAGACCATGAAGAGGAGTCATGCTCACCTGCTGGGGTACTGGTGAGGCCCGAACTGCAGAAGCCCTCGGTTGTACAGGTGAACAGGGTGACAGTGATGGTCAGGAACAGTTTGGAGAGTGAGGTAACTGTCAGGCAGCAGATGCCACTGCGCATCTCTTCCTAGTGATGGTAATGTCTAGTGTGTCTGTGAGACATGCCGGGGAGAATCTCTCTCCAAAAAAGAGAAAGTTGATTGCCAGGTCATTCAACTCTGGGGACTCCCCGGTACATGTAGTTTGAAAGAGGAGGTTGATAGAGAAAATGTTGAAGCTGGAAGTTGTCTTTTCTAATGATGAGTTTTTTGTGGGTTGTTGCAAGAGCACTTGCCACACCATTCAGGTGACAGAGGACACCCCGTTCAGAGAAAGGTCAGGGCGACTGGCATTGGCAGAGGAGGAAGACGTTTGGCAGTGTCTGTGGAAGCTGAAGGAAGCTGGGATCATCAATGAGTCCAATAGTAGTGGCCAGGAAGAAGAATGGAAAGGTACGGATGTGTGTGGACTATTGGACTCTGCATAGATGTGCAATCACCGAGCAGTATATGGTTCTGAAAATCGAGGATGGGCTGGTCTGTCTGAGTGATGAGGAGTGGTTCAATGTGCTTGATTTGAAGAATGGGTATTATCAGATCCCCAAGAGTGAGGCTGACAAAGAAAAGACTGCATTTATATGTCTGATGGGATTCTCCCAGTTTGAAAGGATGCCCCAGGGCGTATCAGGAGCCCCTGCGAACTTCCAGCTGGAGAAAATGGTGGGGGGGTTTGAACTTGCTTGAGGTATTGGTGTACCTGGATGACTTCATAGTGTTTGGGTCCACCTTGGAGACACATGAAACAAGGCTACTGAAAGTGCTGGGCTGCCTGAAAGCTGAAGGGTTAAAACTTTCCCTGGGCAAATGCCAGTTCTGCATGATGTCTGTCGACTATGTTGGGCACATAGTCTCATAAGATGGAGTAGCTACAGATCCATCTAAGATAGCGGTGGTGACCACATGGTCATGGCCCAGACTGTGAGTGCCCTGCACTATTTCCTTGAATTCTGTGGGTACTATCGGAGGCTTGTGAAGGACTATGCAAAAGTGAGTTACCTTTTAAATCAGCTTCTGTGTGGGTACCATCCCTTAGGGAAGAAAGGGAGGAAGACAAATGGAGAAGTTGGTAAAGATTATCTTTGGAGCTTTTTGGATCGAGATGGGATGCAAAATGTGAAGAGGCATTTCAGCTGCTGAAGGAGCCGTTGATGAAAGCGCCCATGCTGGCTTTTGCAGACCCTCGATTGCAGTATGTACTGCATATGATGCCAGCAGAGAGGCTTTAGGGGTGTTCTGTATCAGGATCGGGGCATAGCATTGGACCTATCATATTTGTCAGCCGGAGTCTATCACCCTCTGAGCAAAACTACCCCACAAACAAGTTGGTTCCTGGCCTTGAAATGGCTGTGGTGGATAAGCTAAGTGACTATCTATAGGGTGCCAAATTTGAGGTAAGGACAGACAACAACCCATTAACTTATATCCTGACCTCGACGAAACTGGATGCCACAGGCCATCGGTGGTTGGCGGCATTGTCTGCCTTTGATTTCAGCCTGAAGTACCAGCCAGGGAGTCGGAATGTTAATGCCAACGCATTGTCCCACCATGCGCATTAAGGGCTGGACAAGGAAGGAGAGTGGGAGAGTATTCCTGCCCTGAGAGTCAAATCCATGTGCCAGTTTTCCATCACGGGGAAGGCAGACAAAGGCAAGGGTAGAACTGAGCAGTAGATCATTTGGGAGATTCTGGTGGTGCCATTCCACAGGATTACTACAACCTGACAAAGCAGTTGACGGAGTTGAGTCCTGGAGAAGTTGCAGCCGCTCAGCGAGATGACCCGTGCATAGGCACTGTTTGGTCAGCGGTTGTGGAAGGAGACATGGCCCATGTGGATAAGATGAAACACTCTGCAGTGTCTCTGCTACTGAAAGAACGGCCCAGATTGGAGTTGAGGAATCAGATTCTATACTGGGTCATGTCGCCTCCAGACAGGCCTCGGCATTCCCAGCTGGTTCTGCCTGAGAAGCATCAAAGGATTGTTTGATTCCAATCATTTGGGCGTTGACAAGTCCTTTGGATTGCTCAGAGATTGGTTCTACTGGCCTTAAATTAGCCGGAGGTCAAAGAGTATTGCAAGTCATGCACTTGATGTATATAGAGAAAGATGCTGCCTATGAGGGCTGTTTCGTTATCCTACTTGTAGAGTGCAGGACTATTTGATCTGGTGTGTATGGATTTCCTGTCAAAAGAGCCAGATGCCAGCAACATGGCAATTGTCTTGGTTATTACAGCTCACTACACCAGGTATGTGTAAGCCTTCCCTATCGAGGAGCAGAGGGCGTCCACTGTGGCCAAAGTGTTATGGGAGAAGTGTTTTGTTTATTACGGCCTCCCCAGGTGGATCCATAGTGATAAGGGGCAGGATTTTGAGAGTAGGCTCATATATGAGTTACTGAGCATGCTTGGAGTTGAGAAGTCAAGGACTACGGCTTATCATCCGCAGGGTGATCCCCAGCCTGAGAGGTTCAATCAGACCTTGCTAGACATGCTCAGAACCTTAGAGATCAGTAAAAGGAACAAATGGAGTCAACATATTAGACATCTGGTCCACTGCTACAACTGTACGCAGAATTAAGCTACCAGGTTCTCGCCGTATTGTCTAATGCCTGGGCGCAAAATGAAGTTGCCTGTTGACCTCTGTTTTGGGACTAACAAGGAAAATCTACAACAGAAGACTTACCTGAAATATGTGACTAATATGAGAAGGGAGCTGAAAAAGGTTTATGAACTATCTGAGGTCTTGACTACCAAGCAGAATCAAGGAGGGATGATCAAGAGGTTAGGTTCTCCCAACTAATGCCTGGAGACCAAGTCCTCAAAGAATTTGGCGCTACCTGGGAAGCCAGGTAGGCTGCCTGCTGGGTGGCTGACCTCAACAAAACTGGAGAGTAGTGGAAAGTCAGACGCCAAACGTACCAGTTTTCTGGGTGAAACCGGAGTATGGGAATGGGCCTGTCATGATTCTCCATCAGAACTACCTTCTACTTCTAGCACATGAGCCTGACCTGGACCCTACACCTAGTAAGATGATTCTACAGCGATGTGAGGGAACGGAAGGACCAGCAGTGGGAGGGATTAGATCGGACCCCACCCCTGAATGTGATACAGACTCAAAGGATGAGGAAATGGGGCTGTGGTATATACTGCTCTTCGCAAACTCCCCAATCATTGATGAAAAGGTTCCCAATCCTTCTCACGCTGAGGTGGGTGAAATGGTGGAGTTGGGGGGGGGGTGGTCTAGCAATGGACAGGCAGGCTTGCGGCTGGACAGAGAAGGGAGACTGGGCTCTGAATTAACCGAGAATGAAGCTGAGCTCAGAATTAGTGACAGAGGGATCTGAGTTGCCAGAAGGAACAGTAAAAGGCAAGGGGAAACTTCTCCATGTAGACAAGAAAGATCCCAAGGGGTGTCTGAAACTGAAGAAGCAGATGATGAAAAAAGGTCTCAAAGAGTCAGGAACTCCCAAGATAGGCTGGCTGATGTCAAACTGGGGAACAGAGTGTTGTGCCTATCCCCCAGTGAGATATGTCACTGCCATTTACAAAAGGATTGGAGGTCCTGACATCACAAAATTTCTTAGAAATCTGTGTTATTAATGAAAGGACGATAAATTATTTCAAAGTCATGAGGACATGACTATTTTTGGTGGGGTAGAATATAACACCCTGGTTCACATTTTTACTGCTATGCTGTAGGTATTTCATTTTAGCAGTACAGTAAGAGCAGTCTGTTCTGCTTTCAGCCAGTGGCCACCCATTTTAATTCCACTTCCCATTCCCATTCCGATATGCCCAACCATGGCCTCCTCCACTGTCATGATGAGGCCACCCTTAGGTTGTAAGAGCAACACCTTATATTCCATGTAGGTAGCCTTCAACCTGATGGCAGGAACATCGATTTCTCAAACTTCAGGTAATGACCCCACCCCTTCACCATTTTCCATCCTCTCTTCTCTCTCTCACCTTAACTCCTTGCCTGCCCATTGCCTCTGTCTGGTGTTCCCCCCCCCCACTTTTTCTTTCTTCCATGGTCTTCTGTCTCTTTCACCAATCAACTTCCCAGCTCTTTACTTCATCCCTCCCTGACCAGGTTTCACCTATCACCTGGTGTTTCTCTCTCCCCTACCCCCACCTTTTAAAACTACTCCTCAGCTTTTTTTCCTCCAGTCCTGCCAAAGGGTTTCAGCCTGAAACGTCGACTGTACTTTTTTTTCCACAGACGCTGCCTGGCCTATTGAGTTCCTCCAGTATTTTGAGTGTGTTGCTTGGATTTCCAGCATCTGCAGATTTTCTCTTGTTTGTGCCTTCAGCCTGTTTGGGCTATTGTTGAAGATAAGGGATGGTGAGGAAAGTGTGTCATCCAGTTAGGATGGTGGAACTGGGAGAAGGTTTGAGAGAACACGAGAGGGGAGGGGAGAGAGGTTTTGTGGTCTTGTTGGTCTTGTTTTTTTTCGTTCAGCAGGAGACCCAGTGGGGGAGCCAGGCGCTGAGATTGACTGAGGATTGGTGAATATGAATTTTGGGGAGAGTTGAGCTCCAATTTGTGCATATTTGACTGTTTAATTATAATGGGCCCTTTTTGTTCTTTTCTTTACAACCCTTTAGTTAAGATTCATAAATATAATTCCTTTAATCATATGCAGTGTGCTGTCTTTTGCTTCTTGGCACTGGGTTGTAACAGGGTTGCAAATTACACAGCATCCACACAAACTGGGGTTTGGGGTGGGAGAGCCATCTCAATCTCACAGGTTTGGTGGGACCGGAGAGTGCATTCCTTAGACATATGCAGCCAAGGAAACCAGCAGGGTTTCATGTTATTACATCATTTATAATAAATTCGATGAGTTCTCCACTATTGGCATTGGGATTTATTAATCTGTATTTCCATTTTGCTTTTCTTCTTCATTTTCTAAAATAGTTGCATCTGCCATCCTGTAATCTTCCCTATTGCTAGCGTGCTGTCACTCCATTTAGTGAAGTTCTCCAATCTGCAATCACCAGTTCAGATCTCACACCTTTGCAGTTTCCTTTATTCAGATTCAGAACCTTAGTTTCTGATTCGATTAATTTCCATCTTAATGATTGTTGCTCTTCCCTAAGGAACGATGCATAACATGATTGTCACATGTTTCTTCGTAAGCTCATGATACCTACAATGTTCATTTTTCTAGTTAGTTCAATGTATTTATCTAAAAAAAGAATCATTACCTTCCTTTTCCAAAGTATTTTGCTAATTTGGTTTGGCAAATCTATATTAAAGCCTTGCTGTGTCTTAGCTCTTCCCTTATTGATTGTACATTGTTATTTTTTGTTGCTCTGCAGCTCCTTTGCAATGTTTTCCTCTTTAATAACAAATATACTCCATCCATTTTCTCTTTCTGTCTGTCCTTCCTAAATATTCAATATTTCTGCAAGTTCGTTTCCTATAGTTGGTCACCCAGGAAAAATATCATAACTTAAGTTTGGGTAACAGATATTGGCATTGATAATTCATCAACATATATTATGCTAGCCTCCTGGCCCCACATTTACCCAATTTGTGACCTTTTGGTTTTTCCGGTCCAAGGTCCTAACCACTACCTGCCAGTCCACAATCCTACAAGCATAAGGCTGGTACTTTTGAACCTGTCACCCAACAAACCCAAGTACAAAGCCCCAACCTTGTAAACTTTTTCTATAACATATTAACAATTATCCAAGTCACTGACAGTATCTCAGTATAGACCCCCTTCACCACTCAGCTCCAATGTATCAAGATCTCTGCAAGTATCCTGATTTTAGCACCGCACTACATCTGACTCCCCACAGGCCATCTTGAAGCCCTAGTATCCCAATTCCCTGTGCCATCTGAAAGACCTGGCTTAGTCCCAGCTTCGGATATATTGTGGGCATCACACTTAAAATAAACAAGGCCTTGCTTACATTTATTAGAATGGCACCAGAAATGAATGATTTCAAATGTGTGAAGAGGCTAAAGAACCTGGATTTTTCCCCAGAAGCATAAATGGTCTGCAGATTTCATGAAGGGTTTTAACGAAAGACATCTTTCCCACCTTCTCCATTCTCTCAGTGTGAATTTGAAATTGTGATTGCCATAAAATTCTCAACTAAAAAGTTTCTTTCCTGATCTTGCATCAATCTGTGCAAAATTATATACAGTACGTGAAATTTGTGTACTCATCATTTTCATTTCATTTTTAGAATCTTTTTATTGGTACATAATCTTCTACAGCTATAAGATGATACAAAACTTAAACAAATTAATATATATACAATTATTAAAGCTGAAGAAAATAAAAACTGATCGTAATATATAAAAATGAAAAAAAAATATGTAAGGAAAAGAAGGAAAAAAAAAGAACCCCATCTAACTAAGAAAAAAAACCCATTAGGAATCAACTCCTGGAGCAATACATCTTACCATCATCTATATCTATATATATATATAAAGAAAAAGAATCATCAACAATTCATATTTATATAGAATAAGATTGGAAGAAAACCATATAATAATTCAAATTAAATGATAATATTTGGCAAAAGAGCCCCATTGTCTCTCAAAATCGAATCAGGGATCAAAAGTTCTACTTCTAATTTTTTCCAAACTGAGACATAACAGTACTTGAGAAAACCATTCAATTAATGTAGGGACAGAGGTACCTTTCCATTTTAATAAAATAGCCCTTCTTGCCAATAATGTAACAAATGCAATTACATGTTGATCTGAAGATGAAATACCCTGAATATGATGCAGAACTATTCCAAATAGAACAGTCAATCTATTAGGTTGTAAATTAATTTTCAGAGCTTTAGAAATTGTAGAAAATAAAGATTTCCAAAATGATTTTAATGAAGAACATGACCAGAACATATGTGACAAAGTAGCTACTTTAGTTTTACACCTATCATCATTTTTAAATATAATTACTGCAATTATCTGGTTTTAATATTCCTTCTAGAATAGAGCATCCAAGATTAGATAGTCAAATACAGCTGTGAACCAACCAAAACTTTATCCAAATTTAATGTAATCCCATTGCTCTTTTTATAAATGTATTGAATTTTCTAAATTAGTTTATTTGATCACGTCTCTTAAAGGAATTAGAAAAGTACAGCACAGAAGCAGGCCCTTTGGCCAATGTAGTCCATGCTGAAACTACTTAAACTGCCTACTTCCATAGACCTGCGCTGGGACCACAGCCCTCCATACCCCTACCATCCATGTACCTATCCATTTGCTTTAACATTGAAATTGAGCTCTCGTGCACCACTTGTACTGGCAGCCCATCCCACACTCTCACAACCCTGTGAGTGAAAAAGTTTCCCCTCATGTTCCCCTTAAACTTTTCACCTTTCATTTTAACCCATGACCTCTAGTTGTACTCACACCCAATCTCAGTGGAAGAAGCCTTCTTGCATTGACCTTATCAATACCTCTCATAATTTCTTCAGAACTATGTATATATAGATTTTATACACATGGTATATTGTGTGATAGTAAGTTTACCTTCTCTCCATGGTCTTATTTCCAGTTATTACAATCCCACTTAGTGCCAGGTAAAATGGGAATAGATCTGCAAAATAAGAACATAAGTGTAAGATATAGGAGCAGAATTAGGCTAATTGGCCCTCTGAGTATGCTCTGCCAATTCATCATGGCTGATCCAATTTTCCTCTCAGCCCCATGCCTTGACCAATCAAGAATCTATCAACCTCTGCCTTAAAAATACATGAAGACTTGGCCTCCACAGCTGCCTGTGGCAAAGAATTCCACAGATTCACCACTCTCTAGCTAAAGAAATGCCTCCTCATCTCCATTCTAAAAGGATGCCCTTCCATTCTGAGGCTGTCTTCTGGTTTTAGACTCTCCCACCATAGACACCACCTTCTTTACATCCACCCTATCAAGGTCTTTCACTATTTGATAGATTTCAATGAGGTCACCTCTCATTCTCTGAATTCCAGCGAATATGGCCCAGACATCAGATGCTCTTCATACGACAAGCCATTCAATCTTGGAATCATTTTCATGAACCACCTTTGAATCCTCTCCAGTTTCAGCACATCCTTTGTAGTAGCCCAAAACTGCTCACAATACTCCAAGTGAGGCCTCACCAGTGCTTTATAAAGTCTTAATATTACATCCTTGCTTTTATATTCCCGTCTTCTTGAAATGAATGCTGACATTGCATTTGCCTTCTTCACCACAGACTCAACCTGCAAATTAATCTTTAGGGAATCCTCCAAAAGGACTCCCAAGTCCCTTTGCAACTCAGATTTTTGTAGTTCCGCTCCTCTTAGAAAATAACCAAGCTTTTCATTTCTTCTACCAAAGTACATGACCATACACTTCCTGACACTACATTTCATCTGCCATTTCTGGTCCCAACATATACATGCATTTATAAAGAAGGCAAGACAGCACTTATACTTCATTAGGAGTTTGAAGAGATTTGGAATGTCAACAAATACACTCAAAAACTTTTATAGTTGTGCGGTGGAGAGCATTCTGACAGGCTGCATCACTGTTTAGTATTGGGGGGGGGGTGCTACTGTACAGGACCGAAAGAAGCTGCAGAGGGTTGTAAATTTAGTTGGCTCCATCTTGGGTACTAGCCTACAGAGTACCCAGGAAACCTTTAAGGAGTGATGTCTCGGAAAGGCAGTATCCATTATTAAGGACCTCCAGCACACCCTTTTCTCGCTGTTGCCATCAGGTAGGAGATATAGAATTCTGAAGGCACACACTTGGCGATTCAGGAATAGCTTCTTCCCCTCTGCCATCCGATTCCTAAATGGACATTGAACCCTTGAACACTGCCGCACTTTTTTAATATATAGTATTTTTTTTGCCCAATTCTTAATCTATTCAATATAAGTATACTATAATCGACTTATTTATTTGGTATTATTTTATTTTGTTGTTTTTTTCTTCTATATATGTATTACATTGAACTGCTGCTGCTAAGTTAACAAATTTCACGTCAAATGCTGGTGATAATAAACCTGATTCAGATTCTTCACCTATCCTCCTAATCTAAGTCCTTCTGTAGCTTTTCTACTTCAGACCTACCTATCTTCATATCGTCTGCAAACTTTGCAACAAAGCCATAATTCCATCATCCAAATCATTGACAGATAATGTAAAAAAGAATCAGTCCCAACACAGATCCCTGTGGAACACCACTAGTCACTGACAGCCAGCCAGAAAAGGCTTCCTTTATTCCCACTCCTTGCCTCCTGCCCATCAGCCACTGATTTATCCATTTTAGAATCTTTACTGTAATACGTGGACTCTTAGCTTGTGAAGCAGCCTCATGTGTGGCACCTTGTCAAATGCCTTCTGAAAATCCAAGTACAACAACTTCAACCAATTCTCCTTTGTTATCTTGTTATATCTTCAAACAATTCCAACAGATATGTCAGGCAAGATTTTCCTTTGAGGAAACCATGCTGACTACAGCCTATTTTATCATGTGACTCCAAGCACAGTTACCTTATCCTTAATAATGGCCACCAACATCTTTCCAACCACTGAGATCAAACTAACTGGCCTACAGCTTCCTTGCTTCTGCTTTTCTCCCTTCTTGAAGAGTGGAGTGACATTTGTTACCTTCCAGTCTTCGGAACCATTCCAGAATCTAGTGACTTTTGAAAGATCATAAAATGCCACTGATATTATCAAACTGCACATTTGTGGAGTGAATGTCTTCAAGATTAATGCAGTCAGCTTGACATGAGAGATAGTGAGAGATGTAGTTCTTTGCAGATTAGTCTAGTGGAAAAGACTCTAGGGGCTGGAGATGGCCCAAGATGCAGGAAAAGGTTCAGCAGAAGTTACAGGTTCTGAACACAGGTATAAAGACCCTCACAACTCCCTTAAATATTTCCCCTGACAACCCTCCCAGCTCCATCCCATGGCACCTTTCTACCCTATACCACCTCCTCTGTCACCCACATCCCCACCTCCATCAACACACTGAGTAAGTATTTTGTGTCACTTTCATTGTGGAAGACAAAAGCGACATACATTTTGTCTGTGAAAGACAAAATAAGAGCGTTGGGGGCAGAAGTTAGTCATAGAGATTACACTAAGGAGAAGATGGTTGGGAAGCTGAAAGGTTTGAAGGTAGATAAGTCATCTAGACCAGATGGATTACATCCCAGGGTTCGGAAAGAGGTAGCTGATGAGATTGTAGAGGCATTAGTGGTGATTTTTAAAGAATCATTAGATTCCAGAATAATTTAAGATGATTGGAAAATTGTAAATGTCGCTCCGTTCTTTAAGAAGGGAGGGAGGCAAAATACAATAAATTATAGGCTAGTTAGCTAGACTTCAGTGGTTGGTAAGATGTAGGGAGTCTATTATTGAGGATAAGATTTTAGGGTGCCTGGAGGCACATTACAAAACAGGCTGAAGTCAATGTGATTTAAGGAGCTGGTTTGCTGCAAGAAAAAACTAGTGGTTTTACACAGGGGTTGGTGTTGAGTCCACTACTTTTCATGTTAATGATCAGGATGATGGAATTGAAGGGTAAGTGGCCTATTTCCAGATGATACAAATTTACTTAAGTTGAGTAAACAGGGAGTCTGCAGAAGGACGTGGACAGATCAGGGTAAGTGGCAGATGGAATACAGTGGAGAAAAGTCTATGGTCATGTATTTTGGTAGAAGGAATAAAGTCATAAGACTATTTTTTGAATGGGGAAAGAATTCAGAAATTGGAGGTGTAAAGGAACTTAGGAGTCCTAATGCAGGATTCCATGGAGGTTAACTTGCAGGTTGACTTGGCAGTGTAGAAAGCAAATACAATGATATTAATCATTTCGAGAGGACTAGAATATAAAAGCAAGGATGTAATGTTGAGGATTTATAAAACATTGGTCAGACCACATCTGGAGAATTGTGAGGTTTGCGTCCCATATCTAGGAAAGGATATGCTGGGAATGGAGAGGGTCCAGAAGAGGTTTATGGGAATTATCCTGGGAATGAAAGGGTTAAGAGAAGCGTTTGATGGCTCTGGGGTTGTACTCACTGGACTTTAGAAAAATGATGGGTGATCTCATTGAAACCCACTGAATATTGAAAGATCTAGTCAGGATGGATGTGGAGAGGATGTTTCCATTATTGGAGAGTCTAGGCCCATAGGATACAGCTTCAGAATAAAAGGTTATACCTTTATAATAGGGATGAGAAGAGGTAGATAGAAGATGGTGAATATATGGAATTCATTGCTACATATAGCTGTGAAGGCCAAGTCATTGGTATATTTAAAATAGAGGTTGATTGGTTCTGGATTATTAAGGATGTCAAAGATTATGGGGAGAAGGCAGGAGAATAAAGTTGGGATGAGTATATTCTATCAGTCATGTTCAAATGGCTCAACGAACTGAATGGCTTAATTCTGCTGCTATGTCTTATGGTCCATCACTTCTACCAGGTCAAAGGTGCACAGAAATTCTCAAATTCCTTGCATAGAGCAAGTGATACACTATTGGTTACAAAGGCTCCACAGCTAAGCAAACTGGTTATCTACAAGTAGAGCACAAATCTAATCCTTAACATTCGTCATGAAGTTTTGAAACTCCAATGACCTCCAATACCAATTAACAAAAGAAAATATAGCCAGATATACTCCTAATCATCACACAACAAACCTGAAAGGGTGTGTGAATCCTGTTAATCATTCAAGTTGGGAATGATTGGGAATGAAGAGACTTTTCTAGTGCGAAGTGGTAGGTTTCATAAAGGTTTTCAAACAGGTGGCATTTGGTAGGTCACCTCAGGCTTTTTGTCAACGTAGCATTACATTGTGACTAAGCCCATCAACTACATGCTTGGGGAAACCTTAGTTTTTGACACATGCTGTTGCACTGTCCATTATGCTAAATAGAACAAATTGTGTTAAAAATGTGCACTCGCAATTCACATACAACATTAGAATCAAATTTGCACCCATAATACCGAACCAAAAGCTTAAAGGAGACCATTCTGTGAGCAAAGAGATCTCTTCATAGAGATTGTATCTACATTTATTTTTCTTTTCGTCAGATATGATAAAGTCCGAATAGTATTTTCCCCAACTTTGTTGTTTCTCTTTTAATGTGAAAATGAGAACATTATAATGCTCTATTTTGTGATAAGGACTAGATTTATTTGGAGCAATCAAAAGCAGAAAAGTTTCAAGATCAAAATCAGTGCAAAGAAATACTTCCAATCAGTAAAACGTACTCTCAAATGTTTAATTTTCAAAAGTGAACAGTATTGCAAATAAACATTAGAACGTTAATATTGGAATTATTTACTACAGCTTCCATATATCTAAATATTTTATAGGATAGTAAAAAGGGAGGCAGTATGATGAAGAGTATTAGTGAGAACATTTACTAAGCAATAGATAGAATTTACATATATTCGCTCTGCTAAAATTTGTTATGATGGAAAAGGTTTATTCTGTATTAAACTACTCCCAATAACTTATTGTCACATCACTCTGGAAATTCAATAATATTTAACTGTCTTTGGCCATTTTTTTCCAAAATAAATGAAATTTTAACTGATACAGACCATGTGACACATTGAAAGAAGTAATCATTCTTGTACATAACAAGTATATATGAAGAAGTAGTAAATA
The DNA here is from genome assembly GCF_030144855.1 of Hypanus sabinus. Classification (NCBI taxonomy): domain Eukaryota; kingdom Metazoa; phylum Chordata; class Chondrichthyes; order Myliobatiformes; family Dasyatidae; genus Hypanus; species Hypanus sabinus. Next base: position 110,945,450 of record NC_082714.1, on the reverse strand, counting down.
CATGGAAATAAGGAGGTAACAAATTAAGAAAAGGTAGATTCCAAAATGACTTAATAGCCCTATCCTAACAACAACAGGAATGGCTGATAGAGGAAATAATCTATGATCATTTGCATCAGAACTGAACAAAATGTAACTGTGAATATAATAGTCATAGAGATTTCCCAACATCTTCTTAAAATTATGCCTGTGATGCAGATTTATGGTCTTCAGAATGGTGTGGTTTCAGATAGAAAGAAGGACTGTAGTCCCTTGCGCACTGTTAGCAGCTCCTCTTCTTGCTGAAAGTGAACAAAGATATTATTTTCTCACACTGACACAACAGAAAAGGTTCAAGATCAAAATCAATGCAAAGATGTATTTCCAATCAGTAAAACAAACCCTCAAATATTTATTTTAAGAATAAGAATCAGGAACAGGAGAAGACCACACGGTCCTATGAGCCTTCTCTGCCACTCAACAAGATCATGAGTGATCTGACAATAACCTAAACTTTGCATTTCTACGTACAACAGTGATTATTAATCACTTACTTATCAACAACTCATTTATCTGTCTTAGGAATATTCAGACTCTGCTTCCATCAAATTTTGAGAAAATGAGTTTCAAAGATTAGCCTCCTGGCAGAAAAAAATTGCTTCATCTGTCTGAAAAGTGCTATTCCTTACTTTTGAATGGTCACTTCTAGTTCTAGATTCTCCCACCATATCCTTTCCTCACCCACCATATCTAGACCCTGTGGGATTTTATGTTTCAGTTAAGTCACCTTCCACTGATCTAAATTCCTGTGAATACCAGTTTCACCAGCCCAACCTTGCCTCACTGTACAACTTGCCCATTCCAGGTAATAGTTCCAGTGAACTTTCTCTGAACTGCCTCTGATGCATTTACATTTTACTGTAAAGGAGAAGACCGATACTCTAACTTCAGATCTGGTCTCACTGATGCCCTATAATACTAAATTCTAGCTTCCTACATATGTATACAACTGCTTCAGTAATATTAAATATCTTCTTGATAACTTTTCTAAATTATTCATTGTACCCACATAATTCACTGCTCTTTAGTGAATTATGTACGAGGACTTCCATATTACTATAGCTCAGAGTTCTGCAATCTCTCTTCACTGAGATATCTTTCTGATACAGTAGGGTCTTTTAAGAGACCCTTAGATAGGTACACAGAGCTTAGAAAAATAGAGGGATATGCAGTAGGGTAATTCTAGGCACTTTCCAGAGTAGGTTACATGGTCGGCACAACTTTGTAGGCTGAAGGGCCTGTAATGTATTGTAGATTTCTATGTTCTATTGGACCATTTCACAGGTTCCTGCAACATAGTTGATCAGATATTCACTTCACTTATCGATATTCTTTCTCAACTAACTTTCCTACTTAACTATTATCATCAGCAAATTCAGCAACTCTATCCTTAGTTAATTTATCTGAAGCATTAATATAAATGATAAAATCAGGACCTACTTCCATAACAAACATTTCTTTGGTAACGTGGAGAAAATGAAAATGTTTACTTAAGCCCATTTTTCCTAATAATGGGATCAAGTAGCATCTGTGGCATACACACACATGATATTCAGATAGACTATACTTGCCATTTCCTTTAGAAGTCTGTCTTGTACCGCTTTCATGTCTTTTCTCATCAAATGCATCTATGAAAATATAGTAAAATTTTGCTTTATTGTTTAGTGCTCATGATAAACAATTTAAACAATGATTAAATGAATGGCATTTCCATGGAGTGAATAGGTCCACAGTCAACTTGCACACTCACCCCATTCCAACCAAATGGTATATAAAAAACCTAATTATTCACCCAACTGGGAAAATTAAAAATGATGATTATATGAATATCAGACCATTGTTTGTCCAAAAATACCCTTATTTAATTTTGCCATGAGTTCACACATCAAAAAATAACCTGCACATTTTGCTTCTTACACATGCCTATTTGTGCCTGCCTATTTATGAATCTGAAACAGATCTTCACTGATGTTAACACACACAAAATTTTAGAGAAACTCAGCCGATCAGGCAGCATCTACAGAGAGAACAAATAGTCAACGTTTCAGTTTGAGACCCTTATTACTGCCTAAACTGCTGAGTTCCTCCAGCAATTTGAGCATGTTGATCTGGATTTCCAGCATCTGCATTGTCTCTTATATTTATTCTTTGAGATTAATATACATTTGATGCTGGGTGGCAATTTGGTCTCTGAACTTCAAGAATATCTTCCATCAGTTAACTATTGGGAAATATAGAGGAGGCTTGACCCAAAAGCAAAGCAGCAGAAACAATTTAGCAGTTAATGATATTTTACTAATAAACTGGGACCATGAGGGACTACAAATAAGAGAGAATAAATAATTAACACAAGGCAACAATATAACTGAAAGCTAGGAACAACTGGTTGGCTCCTATCAGTGAGTGAGAATTGTGGATGAGAATTGTTTAAATAGGCTGCAGGTGATGATCTAGAAAAGAGTGGCAGGTGACTCCTGTTAACTGGGTGGAGACTGGGAGATGTCTGCCTGTGAAGGCCTGACATTAAGATTTACTCTGTTTCACATATGGAATCCCAAACTCTGGTTTCTTTATCTTTTAGTGGATGAACTTGAATGTAAAAGGTATAAGTTGGAGGGACCATTCCACCTGCAACTGCCTGCTCTATTCTTCCACCAACCATCCACCTTTTATAGTACTTTCCCATGCAATTGCAGGAGAAGCAACTCTAGATTCATTTGTGCCTCTAATCTAATGTAATGCATCCTGTATTTACAGCATGGTTTCCTTTACATTAGATAACCCAAATGCATATTGGATGATTACTTTGCAAAGTATCTGCATTCAGTTTGCTGGAGGGACCCCAAAGTTTCTAGCTACCTTCTACTTAAATTCATCAACCCATTCCCACATTCTCTTTTCTATCTATGGGCCCTTGTTCTGTAATAATGAGGCCCCACACAAGCTTGATGTGCAGCACCTCATATTCCATCTGGGCTTGTTGCAGCCTTCTACGTCCAGTTCCCCAAATTTAGGTAGCTCCCTCTATTTATAAGAGACTTGGGCTTTTCTGTCTATTGACATTTTGGCTCAACTTTTCTTATTCTATCTGAATAGTCTGTCCTTCTAGACACGTCCCATAGTCTCATTATCTACATAACAGACAAAGAAGCTTAATGTTCTTGTAACTGCCTCCACTAACCTATTTGAACTTTCCCCATCAGAGACTTTCCCATTGTTCTACCAGTCCCACCCCCACTACCTTGAAAACTACATTTGAAAGCTACCTTGCTTTAATTTCTTTTTCAGATTCTTATGAAGGTTTCCAGAAATGAACTGTCAACTATTTCTTTTCCCCTGCATTCTGCCTGACCTGATTAGTTTTGTCTATAGATGCAATGGTTTCCATCTTCAAAAATTACATAGACTTGAGAACAGCTTCACAGAATAAATGGTAGAAAATGTAACCTAAATATTTGAGAAAGAAAATAAAGAAACAAATGTGGAACTATGGACTATTTAGCCTGGCATCTTTAGAAGAAAAAGCACTATCATCTTTTGTATTTTTGACGAAATGGTAGCAATGCACTGCACTCAGAAAACTGTAATTTGTCTGAATAGATTCAGCAAAAATTTATGTTAGAGAAAGCATGTTTGATAAATATATTGGGAGATTTTTGAGGTTGTAACTAGCAGGCAAGTATGATCTAATAGATATGCGTGATTTGGACTTCAATAAGGTGCCACACAAAACACTTAAATCACAAAATACATTATTTGTATAATACAGATGACCCAATATTTACAGCAGTTCAGGTATAATGGAAATTTACCCTTGGGAATTTACAAATCACAACTTAAAATATGATTATATTTGAGAACCAAAATAAATACAAAGAGCAAAAGAAGCAACCTATTTGATCATTTTTGATGTACAGGTGAGTAGTAGCTTTTTGTTAACACAGCAGATTTAATTTGCTGTCTAGCAGTTGTTTCTTTCTTTTAACATGGCTTTTCCATGCTATTTATCCTCAAGGTGCCTGAAACAGAGTCAGCAGGTTTAACTACAGGTAGTAAACTTTAATGATTTCACTGGATATAAAACACATTTTATTAAGGTTTGATGCTGGAGTAACTGCTAATACCATCACTGTATTACATACACAGCGAGACAATAAGAGACAACAGAAAATTAAGGTGAGACCATTCACTAAATGGAAAAAAATTCCAGTAAGTGGAAGTTGAGTACCTGCCCGAGAACATGACAGCCTTATTACAAATAACGGATCAAGATGGAATTGTAAATTTCACGAGATTTACATAGAACTTTTCAGCAATTGAGTAATTCAGCTGAAGGAGAAGGTAAACAAGAAGTTTGAGAATTTGGCAGGAGCTTTAACATTATGAAGATAGAAAACATTCCTACGTCATGTAATGATGTGTAAGTTTTTATGTTAAATTGAGTTTGGAAAACATGTGGAAAGAGTGTATCAACAAAATTACAGCTTTTCCACCAACAGAAACTGTAAAGAAAGATATCCAAAATATTGTAGCATTTTGAGAAGATGTTATTGAGCTCATGAATTTTGTCAAGTGAAAATCTCAATGTTGAAGTAACAGTGAGTTTCAGAGAGGTCAATGTTATAGGACATTACTTACCTCACTTCAACTGTCCGATGTTTTCTCATTCATTAATCAAGTTGTGGATGTCCCTAGTGTTAATGATCCAAACTGAGAACACAGTCTGAAGGTTAAATAATTAAAATGTGCCCTAATCAATGTTTCTCTGATCTCTAAAGCCAAAACTCCCTCTTCCCCATCTATATATTATAGGCATTTTGTATAGCCATGATTATTTATTGTAAGTGCTATCATTAAATTATCTTGTTGATTTTTGTTTAAAGCTGTATGTTTCCATATATGTGTAATTATTATCTTTGTTGAAACCAAACCATCTCATATAAATGCATTGGCACTCGTATAACAAATAATTCATTGTGAGATTGGGGGTAAATCACTATATGGATGGTTTCATAGGAATACAAACCTGCCAGACCACATACCCCCATCATGATGAAATGTAATACTGAAGTCTCCTGTGTATTGAGAATTAGATAAAAGAATGAAAATAGAGCATATGAGTAAATGAGGCACTTGTAGAAAGGGAGACTGTGACAGACGGTTGCTCCATGGAATCCTATTCATGATTTATATCGATTGCCTGGATGAGATACTAAATGGATTCTATGTAAGTTTGAGGATGATATAAAGTTAGATGGTATTTTGGGTTATAAGCAGAATGAAGAGAAGATTCACAGAAAGATACAATAAAATATGGAAAACCAAAGCCATCCACTTTGACAGAAAAAGACTAGATAAGAATTTAAAATAGAGTAAATACTGGTGGATTGAAAAACTTATTCTATGGGACTTAGCTGATTTGTATTAATAAATACATGTATGGTATGGTTTTGGGGGGGCTGGAAATAAAGGGGGAAGATGTCAGCATAAGAGGGTGGGGAGGGCGTGGTGGAGGGGAAGCAGTACAAGCTGGCAGAAGAAAGACGAAGCCAGGTGAAGGGGAAGGAGAAGAAATGATAAATATGAGATGAAAGGTGGAAAACAAAACAGACTTTAGAAGAAGGAATTTGATAGGAGAGCAGACCATGGGAAAAAGGGAAGAAAGTGGGACACCAGAGGGAAGTGATAGGCAGGTGAGGAGAAGAGAAGGGACAAGGGGGAGCTAGAATGGGAAATAGAAAAAGGAAAGGTTCTTGGGGGCTGGGGGGGGGGGGAATTATCGGAAGTTAGAGAACTCAATGCCGAAGCCTCAACTCATCACATTCGAGACTACCCAGAAAAAATATGAGGTGTTGCACTTCTAACTGGAGAGTGGCCTCATCATGGCAATAGAGTAGCAAAGGTGCTCCGTGAAGCCTCTAACCACTTCACTGAGCACCTTTGCTCCATCCACCACAAATGGTAGGATTTCCTGGTGACCACCCATTTTAATTCTACTTCCTTTTTTTTGTAATTTATTTTTTTATTGAAGTTCATCATCAAACATTTCCATAAGATGTATTTCAGACATTGTACATATATATCATATAATCATATATATCACAAATCTCCACAAAGTATTTATCTGAGGTATACACTTATAGAAAAGAGTGGAAAGAAAAAAACAAGCAAAAGGAAAGAACTATGTACAAGTAGTTTCTATGAACTGGTACACTTCCATTGATACTTCCATATTGTCCATTCTTCCTCAGATATAATTATCCCTCCTTCCTTCTCCCATTTTGTTTTAATGTATAAAGTCAAAGACAACCCCTTATACATGATTGAAATGATTCTACTACCATTATCTGAATTATATGCTTTTCTAAAGAGCTCTATCAAGCATGTACTTGCCTTGGTTACATTTTTAAGTGTCTTATTAACATATTGTCGCATCTGTAAATACTGATAAAAATCTTGTTTTTCTAATAAGTGTTTCTCCTTAAGCATTTCAAAACTGAACGGTGTTCCTTCTTTCATTATGTTGCAAAGAACTGTTATTCCTTTAGCTGTCCAGTCCTTAAATTTAGCATCCAATTTATTTGGTGTAAAATCTGAGTCATTTGCACACCATTTAAGAATTGCAATATCTCCCTCTAGATTATATTCTTTTATAGTACTTTTCCATATTTTAAGAGTCAATTTCACCTATGGGTTATCAATAGTATTTATGTACCTTTGCAGGTTGTTATCAGCCAAAATTGCTTGTATGGGAATGGGAAGTACCCGCTCCTCAATGTTTTTCCATTGAGCGTCATATGATTGGTTGCACCAACATATCACAGCTCTCAACTGTGCTGCAAAATAATAATCTCTAAAAGAAGGTAAGCCCCATCCGCCCCTTTTCCTTTGCTAATTGCAAAGTTTTGAGGTGACCTCTAGGCCTTTTACCCTGCCAAATATACCTTGATAGCATCTTGTTCCATTCATTGAACTCATTTTGATTAATCTCTATTGGTAGGGTCTGAAAGAGATTTAACAGTCTGGGCAGTATATTCATTTTAATAGACTCAATCCTTGAATGGAGACTGAAAAAAGGAATCAGGTTCCATCTTGCCACATCTTCCTTAATTTTTTAATATAAAGCCTGATAATTACATTCTGATAATTTTGCCAAATTTTTTGGCATAATGACGCCCAAATATTTGAAAGACTCAGTGTGTCATGCCCAAGGGTATTGACTTTCAATTTCTCTTGGTGGGCTATAGTAATATGAAAGTAATTGGGTTTTATCTATGATGATCTTGTATCCTGATAATTGACCATATTTTTCAAAGGATTGCATCAATTTAGGTAAAGAGTATGTTGGTTGCCCTAGCTAGATCAAAACGTCATCCGCATAACAAGCCAATTTATGCTCTGTCCCTTTAACAGTAATTCCCCTGATATCTTCATTTTGTCTGATGTATTGAGCTAATGGTTCCAGATATAACACGAAGAGTAGCAGTGACCATGCACAACCCTGTCTCGTGCCCCTTTCTAGGGTAAGACTATTTGATAAATATCCATTGATTTTAATCCTAGCAGTGGGATTGACATATAGTGTCTGTATAGTTTTAATAATTGTGTCTTGGAAACCAAATCTATGTAAAACTCTGTAAAGAAAATTCCAATTAACCGAATCAAATGCTTTTTCAGCATCCATGCTTATCACTATTGCTTTGATTTTATTTTTTTGTATGTGATCCATAATGTGAAGTGTCCTTTGTATATTGTCTTGTGTCTGGCATTGTTGTATAAAACCTGTCTGATCGTTATGTATCAGTATGGGTAGAAACACCTCTAATCGTTTGGCCATGATGGAGGCAAATAATCTATAATTTACATTAAGAATGGATATTGGTCTAAATGACCCGCATTCCATTTTATCCTTGCCTTCTTTCGGTATAGCTGAGATTATCGCTTCCTTCCAACTGGGTGGCATTTGTGCCTTTTTTAGAGCCCAGTTCAGTGTGGGGAGTAAAACAGGAATTAACTCATTTTGAAATTCTTTGTACCACTCTGTCGTATACCCATCTGATCCTGGTGACTTGCTTAACTTAAGCCTACAAATTGCAGCATTTAATTCAACTTTAGTTACGTCAGCAGTCATCGTTCTATTTTGTTCTTTGCTTAAAGTGGGTAACTCTAGAGAAGTCAAAAAGGTGTCAATTTGGGTTATGCTTCCCCCTGGAACTTTGGAATATAGAGTTTTGTAAAACACTTCAAAAGCTTCTTGAATTTCACTTAGCTTATATTTTTTATCATTTTCATTCTTGGGTCCCTAATTCTATGAATTGTATTTTCTGCTATTTTTTTTTCAGTTTCCACACCAGTATTTTCATAGATTTCGATCCACTTTCATGTCTCTGTTTCAGAAACATTAAGTTTTTCCTGATTTCTTGCGTAACCAAACTATTTATTTAATTCCTAATTCTTTTAATTTCCCTTAATGTATCCTGTGCCAAATTCAATGTTTTTTTCTCTAGTTCCTTCAGCCTATTTTGTAATAACTCTAATGTTTTATTCCTTATTTTTTTCTTATATGAAGATATCGCTATAATTTTCCCTCTTAAGACTGCCTTCAGAGTATCCCATAAAATGGGAGATGAAACCTCTCCATTATCATTAAATTCTAAGTAGAGATCAATAACTTTTTAAATTTGTTCCTTAAAGTACACATCATTGAGTAGACTTGAATTTAGTTTCCAAATAGTATTCTTTGGTTGTAGGTCAAAATCAACAGATAAATATATAGGTGCATGGTCACTTACATCTATTGACTCAATTCCACAGGTGTTTATTTTGTCTTTGTCTTTTCCAAATGCTATGAAATAGTCTATTCTTGTATACACAGAATGGGGAGCAGAAGAATGAGTGTAATCCCTTCTGTCGGGGAAAAGATCCCTCCATATATCAATTAAACCAACATCCTCAAAAAGTGTATTAACTTTCTTATATAAAGATTTTGTTTCATAGGTTTCTCTATTGGAAGAGTCTAAGTTTGGTTGTAATTGTAAATTTAAGTCTCCACCACATATCAGGAGACCTTCTGTTTCCGTTACCATAATATCAGTAATTTTCTGAAAGAAACCAATATATCACTTCCCGGGGGTGCGTATATATTCAATAGAGTAACTGAATTGCTGTCTATATTCCCCCTTACCAGAATATATCTGCCCTCTTTATCTACCATTTCGAGTACTTTTTCAAAATTTAGCTTACTTGAAATAAGAATAGCAACTCCTCTCCTATGTCCTGATTTATATGAGGAGAAAAACAGATTAGTGAAGCCCATTCTCTTTAGTTCTATATGCTCATTATCACTTAAATGAGTTTCTTGTAAATATACTTCATGGGCTTGTTCTTTTTTCATTTTGGATAAAATTCTCTTACATTTGATTGGATTTAATAGCCCATTGACATGAAAAGAAATGAATTTTACCTTGTCCTTAGCTGTCTGTATTTATCTGTCAATGTATCATTGAAATTAGAACAAAACTTAATCGATCTACTCCCTGAACAAATAAGAACGAAGAAACGCAAATAATAACAAAAATGGCAATGAACATGTGATTCCAAGGCTGAGGTCTCTAGTAGATAACCCTGCGTTGAGCTAGAGGAAAGGTCTAGCTGTGGGGTATAACCCCTCCTACTTGTGAGCTGAGGGCTCCCGTTGCAGTATTCATAAAATTCAGTGAACAAATCCATTACACAGAAAAGATTTCCCTGTGTACTCCTCTGTCTGTATTCCCTGTGTGTATATAATATATATATACACACACACACACACAAATATATATATATATCTCCACATATATTACATACATACACATATATATAGCACATATATATATATATTCTCATTTTGGTGGGGGAAAAAGGAATAAGTGAGTGAATAAGGAATAACAACTAAGTAATATAAAATCCACATTATAATAAGTATTTCTCAAGATAGGTATATCACCGTCTATTTTTGCTTCCATTTAGCTTCTCAACATTTTTAAAGTTAGCCAAACCTCATGGCTCTTCTGAAGGGGGTAAGGACTGTCTTTGGGAAACTCCCAGTCTCTTCCTGATATACTTCTCTCAGCCTCCTCCCATCTCCTGCCTTCTTGATTCTCGCACTATTTCCCAAGCGGAGCAGGATAATTCCTCAGCCAGGCTTTCCCTCGTTTTAGTCATGCTGATGGGCAACCCTGTTGTCTTCATGTCTGTAGATGCCTCTTCACTGTCTGGTACAACTGTGTCTCGTTGTCATAAAACACTCGAAGTTTAGCAAGGTACGGAGTTTGAAATCTAATCTTTTTTTTGCTTTAGTACTCGCTTTACTTCAGAATATTCTTTGCATTTTTGCAGGACTGTGGGGGGGGGAATCTTGGTCAAAATATATTAATTTATCATCTAAAAACACTCTCATCTTACCCCAGGCTCTTCGTAGAATCTCTGCCTTGGTGCTGTACCGAAGGAATTTAATTATTATTGAGCGTGGCTTATCTTGGGTAGACTTCAGGACTAACGTGTGGTGGGCTCTTTTGACTTCCAGCTCCATAGCCGAGGGAAGATCCAGCGCGTCCTGCAGTAATTTTCCGACAAACTCCGTCATAGATGAGCCCTCTGCTCCTTCAGGAACGTTGTAGATTCTGATATTTTTCTGCCATGATCTTCCCCCCAGGTCAAGCAGTTTACCTTCTTGGTGATTTAATATTTTTATTGTCTTACTCAGTATCTGTTCCATGTTTTGAACGCAATCTTCCACCTTCTCAATTCGAGTTTCTGCCACTGTTATTTTTTGATTGACGCTGGCGAGCTCTGACTTAATATCACGAAGCTGCTGCTTTATTGCTTTCTGAAACTCCTTTATCTCTTTCAGAATTTCAATCATATTCACCGCTTCGCCTGAACGAGGCCCAGCGTCTGCCTCGCTAGCACGCGGTCGGGTAGGAGAGCTGCTCGCAGCACTCCTCTCGGCTGCAGGCTCCACAGTGTCGCTTTTTTTATTTCCATTCCTTTTCCCAATTCTTGCCCCTCTTTTCAGTTCAAATATTTTTCGAAATATACTATATTTGATGGGTTAATGGGGCTTAATATGCGTTTTTTGCGGAGGAGCTAGTGACTTACCCATTCTCGACAATGACTTCACCAGAAACCCCTTAATTCTACTTCCCATTCTGACATGATGGTACGTGACCTCCTCTACAGCCTATCACCACCCTCTAGTGTTCCTCCTCCTTCCCTTTCTGCCATGGCCCACTCTCCTGTCTTTTCAGATTCCTTCTTCTTCAGCCCTTTACCTTTTCCACTCATAACCTCCCAGTTTCTCACTTCATCATATTTCCCCCCTCACTTGGTACTCCTTCCTCTCCCCATGCCTCCGTATTCTGGCTTATATCACTTCCTTTCCAGTGCAGATGAAAGATCCCAACCAGGAATATTGATTGTTCATTCCTCTTCAGAAAAGCTTCCTGACCTGCTGAGTTCCTCAGAAGTTGTTAAGGACATCTCTTCTGGCCTGGAGAAAAATTTGGAATGGGTGGGGGATCTAGGTGGACTAGTATATGAATTACAAAACGAATTAGCTGGTTGGTCCAGCAAGTAGTTAAGGCAAATGCTGGCCTTTTCTTTTACAAAGGGATCAGATTTGAATATAAAGCAGCTTTTTTTAGTTGGACAGGGTGCTGGTAATGTCACACTTATACTGCAGTGAGGTTTGGTCCTCTTATCAAAAAAGGATATTGCAGCATTGGAGGCAGACTACAGAAGATTCAACAGGCTAATGTCTTGGTTGAGAGGGTTGTCCTAACAAGATTGGCAACCGTGTTTGGGTTTGTGTTCCTTCAATGGTTCAAAAGGTTCAAAGGTTCAGTTATTATCAAAGTATGTATACAGTAAATAGCTCTGAGATTCTTCTCCAGATAGTTATGAAACAAAGAAAACCCATGGAAGTCCGTTCAGTTCAGAGAGAAACCCAGCCCTCCCCCGAACAAAAAAAGAACAGTAATACAATTATCACTCCCCCCAAAACCCCTCCCCTGCATGAAATGCAACAAGAACATCAACCTGGAAATCCCTTCCTACAGAATATAAAAACCATAAGACCGAAAAAGTCCAGAAGCCATAGCCCAAATCTATTAAAGCAGAATCTTGGTAACATCCTCCAACTTCATCAAAAGAGAGATACGCACAGAGGCCTACCCTTTGGGCACAGTGATAGGCTACACAGGCTGCTTCACTGAATCAGTGAGCAGAAGAAAGGCAGTTAGCACCCCCCTTTCACATTTGTGTCGATGTTTCAATCTTCCTTGTTGGTTTAAGTGGTGAATAATAGAAGCTTTAATCAGCGAAATGGAGTCAAATCACGTCTCAGAGTTTCTTCCCCTCAAGGGTTGCACTCATTGCTTCCCACAATCTTCTTAGAGGTAGCAGTGCTGGATCTCTCAATTGATATCCAAACTGTAAATTGCAGGCTCTACAGTCCCAGAAACAAACTTAAAGCAAAAAATAGATGTAAAAGGAGTGAAATAAATAGTTTTGTTGTTTATACAGAAGATGTCGACCGAGGGAGCATTGTAACGGACACCATCTTGATCTTGGTGTTTAGATGAATGAGGGATGTCCTTATTTAAACATATACAAGCCAAAGGCAGCTTAACAGGGTATATGTATAGATTCATGAATAAGATAACATAGCTAGAAAGAATAGCACTTCATTTTCTTGTGCACATATTGAGGCCTCTTGGACTCAAGATTGAATTCTACAATGTCATTTAACTTGATTGCTATATGTATCAGTCACCCATCTGTGATTTTGGTTCAGCTTATTTTAATTTTTTTTACATGCTTTTTTAATTCCTGTTTTGCAGCTAGCCGTTATAGAGGCAGCATGCACCCCGAGCAGTGAGTGGCGAAAAGTGAAAATACCGTTTAGCGTTTGTTTTGCAGCGAGCCATTAGAGGCAGCGCACACCCCAAACAGCAAGAGTGGCAAAAAGCGAAAATAGCGTTCAGCATTTGTTCTCAGCGAAACAAACACTCAGCATCAAGCCGCCACTGCTTTGAACTGCGTTAGATTTTCGCTATGATTGACAGTGCTACAATGATTGCAGAAAAGTATGACTTTAATTTTGAAGGGTACTTTGGTTTAAGGCAGGTTTGCAGAATGTTTTGAGTGTTTATAAAGAACTGTCTGATAGAAAATGCGTGAACCTTCCAGGGTGATTGCTGTCTTTCCGATTCTGGTAAGTGAAACTACATTGTACATACATTATTTCTACTTTATATAGACTGTGTACTTATCATATAATTCCTGCTTTTACTGTATGTTAGTGTTATTTTAGGTTTTGTCTTATTTGGTATGATTTGGTAGGTTATTTTTTGGATCTGGGAATACTCAAAAACTTTTGGATAGTGGGGGAAACCTGTACAATGGAAATACTATTTAAATAGCTGTTACACTGTATTGTTTAGGTAATAAGAAGAAAGAGAGAGAACTTCAGGTTTTTTCGATCCTGATCCGTGGTTGATTGAATCCACGGATACGGAGGGCCGACTATATTCCACAACTCTTACATTCCTTTGTCCATATTCTTACTCTCTAACAGCTCCCATACACTCAATGACCAACCATGTTTACACTTTACCCCCCACGATCACTCTGGTTTTATCTGACCAAGGACAACCGCCTCCCCCATTCTTCCTGATTATCAAACTTCTTATTGTCTCCTTACCAGTTCTGATAAAAGCCCATAGTTTTTTTTCTTCCTACAGGTGAGGCCTGCTGAACATTTATAACATTTTCTGTTTTTGATTTACAGCATCTGCAGTTTTTATTCACTGCCACATAGGAACCTACTACATAGGATCCCATCCACCAACTTAAAAGTTCATTCTCTATTGCACTGGTGCACTGTGGCTTCATTTTGCTCCATCTACAAAATGGATGCTTCTAATTGCCTAGGCTACATTAATAACACTTCCCAATCCTGCAACCTCTATCACAAGGAAGGACAAATGCAACAAACACTTGGGAAAAAGCACAACTTGCAGGTTCCCATTCAGATCACAGTCCCTGGTTAGAAAAGGTAATTGTTCAGTGAATTTTCTGGCAATTACAGTACAGCTGCTTCTATATTTTTCCAAAAGCTTAGTTTTTGCAGGTGTCACACCATGTGATCATGACTATTTTATACATAGGTTAATTGTTATCACTGAAAATTTTTGATCTGTATGAGATGACCACAATTGCTTTCTCCATTGTCTTTCTTTTTTTGATCTTATAACACTTAATAAAAAATGCTTAGCAAAAAGTTTTAAGCCTCACTCTTGACTTCTGAAGAACCTTTGGATCACAAAAGCACCAGGATCCAACACTAGTGATTCCCATATATCAAAACACAAATATCGCATTGGTGGTTAGACTAGAAAGTTGTGTGCTATGCTATTCTTAAGTTTTCTATTTGATTACACTTGGCATTTTAAATTTATAAAACTATGGGCACAGGGAACAGCATAATTTACTATACAAGTAAGAAACCAGATATCAGAGTTAGATGCTACAAGACGACACAGACAGAATGGAGAAGTGGGCAGTGGCAGGATGACTGGAAATGGATGTGGAAGGGAAGCCTCTTGGAAAGGCTGACAGAAACAGTTCCACCTGAAACAGTGTTAAAATGGGTTCCAAAATTAACTTAAAAGGAAAATGACGTATTTCTTCTGGGAATTTACATACAATAATAAGACTGTAATAACTGAGATTGCACTAAATAGTAGTACAGGCTCTAAGAGTCAAATGGTCTTTACCAGCAATTTTTTCTATGATTCTATTAAATTAAATACTATTCTAATCCCTTCAAAACACAGTACAAATGGATATCAAATACAGTGAAGATATCCCTCATGAAGAAGGGAATTAATGCACTGTAACATCTAATGAAAGTTATAGCATCTGATTGCAAAGTAAAAAGATTCACACTGGGTCCTGACTTGTGCTTAAACTCTAACCACACCAAGAGAAAATAAAAAGTGTTATGGTCCAAACTGTTAAACACCATGACCAATAATTAGGCAGATACAAGGTAGGAAAGGATTTTTACAATACAGTCAACCAGTTGTTATAATTTAATACCTCTAAATTAACCTCACTGGAACTGAAAGATCTTGTGAATTGAAAAATTCCCCCTGAGCAAAAAATGTAAACTTACATCTAATTACCAATTATTGTTACATTAATTAAAAATGTCAAGCATATACCAACCTCAGTACTGAATATCTTCTCTTCAATTTCCATACTGTGGCATACATTATTTTCAAGAGTTGACCTCAGATGTTGAATTCTAAAATAATTAGAACATTAGATAGTTTTTGACAAGAACAGACTATACAGCCCAAAAAACTTGCCAAATTCTTACTCACGTCACGTGTTGAAGTAACTATTGAGTTTAGATTTGAAAGTCTCTCAGGTACTACTCTCAACTATATAACTAGGTAGTTTGTTCCATGTGTGCACAACTCGCTATGTAAAGAAATGCTTCCTGATGTTAGTCTGAAATCTCACTTAACCATCTTCCACCTATGGCCCCGTATCCTTGCTGATGGATCAATTTTACTTTTCCCTTTAAAAGTTTTGAACATTTCTATCATGTTTCCTCTCATTATAAGTCTCCTTCAGCTAAAAATATTAAATTCTTTCAATCTTTCTTCATAGCTCATACCCTGCAGACTTGGAATAAGTCTAGTTGTCCTTCTCTGGACTCTCTCCAGTGCCTACACATCCCTTACACAATATGGAGACCAAAATTGTACACAGTTCTCAAGGTGTGGTATCACAAGCACATTATAGAGTTTAAGGAGAATGTCTTTTGAATCTAACTCCCCTTAGTGCATTATATAACCCAACATTCTATTAGCCTTCCTAATCATTTCTTTGCATTGTCCAGATGTTGATAGTGATGAGTCGATAGCAAGGATAGTGTTGATAGCAAGGACACCCAAACCCTTCTCATACAGTGCGTATGTAATTCCTTTTACTTCCATTAAATTGCCTGCCATTTATCTGCCCACATCTGGATTTTGTTTATATCTAACTGTATTGATGCTACTGCCTGAATGTTATCAGCCTGTCCCCCTAAATTTGTGTCATTGGGCAATTTTACTAGTTTGTTATGTGCTTATCTAAATCATCAAAGTAAATTTAAAACAGCAGTAGCCTCAAAACCAAGCCATGTGAAAACCCCACTTTTAAAATCTTCTAGGTGTGAAAATGATCCTTTCACCATAACTCATTGTTTTCTGTTTTTGAGCCAATTCTGCACCCATTCACTTTACCTTGAATCCCTGCCTCCTATAATTTGCTTATTAACCTCTTGTGGGTTATCTTGTGAAAATCCTTCTGAAAATCCAAGTAAATGATATCAACCACTCTATTGTCATCAAAGAGTTTAATTGCCTCTTCATAGAAGTCCAGCATCTTAGTAAAACATGATTTCCCCCTTTCTGAGCCCATGCTGGCTTTCTACTAACACGCTTGTTCTTATCAGCTGCTTTTCCATCCCATTCTTTATTGTTTCCATTATCTTGCCTGCTATACACATTAAACTTACTGGTCTATAGTTATCAGGGTCAGTACGGTCACCATTCTTATATACTAGGGCAACATCAGCCCATTTCCAGTCCTTAGGGATTTCACCAGACTTCAATGACATTTGAAAATACATTTTAGGGGTTTGTATATATAATCACAGACCTCTTTGTACCCTTGGTTATATGTTGTCTGGACTGGAGACTTATTAAACTTTCAGCCTTTTCAGCTGAAGCAGGACCTCACTTTCTAAGATCTCTAGGTCACTTAAAGCAACCTTATTTTTCTCTACACTTACTGGCATATTGCTAACATCTTCACAGGTGAATACTTTAGCAAAATGTGACTTAAGAATATCCGCTATGTTCTTCTCTGCATAATTTAACACCCCACTATTTTTCCTAATACACTAACTTCCTCCTTGACTTTTCCTTTACTAAAGTATTGACAAAAATACATCACTGCTCTCTTAAAATAAATTAAGTCATTCCCATTGTTGCTTTAATGTTGAACACATATGCTTGAAATTGCTTCATGACTTATTTTTGACATATAACTATCATAGTGTCACCATTATGCTACCATCAATGAAAATTGTACAAAGAACTACAACTTCAGTAGAAAACAAAATCAAAGAATGCGTGACACTGTTATTGTGCTCTGCTAAAACTGACAGTGTTGAAGAATCATAGTTTTCCAGTATGTAGCTCAACTTTCACAGTTAGCTACTAAAGGGACACATCACATTAGAAGTGAAGATCTTTCAGCTACAACATTTGTAATTGATTAAGACAATAATTTGAACATGAATAGCCTATTTAGCCATTCAAGCCTGCCCATGGTTACTAGATTTCTTCAAACACCATCTTCCTGCCCCATTTAAATTTCTTTCTAACTCTTTTAATATCCTGCAACTTATTGAGCTCCCTTTTGAAAGAAAGCAACACATAAGCCTCGACAGCCCTCTAGCAGAGAACTCTGTAGGTTCGTCAGTGATGAAATTTCTTCTCACTTTAATATTAAAGGCCTAGGCCATACATAGACTGTGATTTTCTGTTTATAGATTTCAGCCAGGGTTTATTCTTCTTACATTTTCTTTGCTGGGGGAGAGTAATGACCTATCAAAGTACAACAACAGCATGTCAATTGCACTATGGCTGGCTCTGAGTCTCAGCTGGGAAGAGTAAAGTCAGGCTAAAAGCTGACAGGAGAATCAACAGTTAGGAAGACAAACAGGAGATTCCGTGGTCACGATAGGGATATCAGGATGACGTTTTGCCTCTCAGGAGCCAGCAATGAGGATGTCTCAAAGTGACTGCAGCACATTCTCATGAATCAACAATGAGCAGTTGGAAATAGTGGTGCACATTGACACCAATGTAATAGGGAGAAAGGGGGAAAAAGAGGTTCTTTGCAGTGCCTCAAAGCAGGACTTCCAAGACAGTAATCTCTTGATTACTCCTGGTGCCATGTGCTACTGAGGGCAGGAATAGAAAGAAGAACAGATGAATGCATGCCTCAGAGGTCTAAAGATGGCGCTTATGGAGTAAACCGCTTTTGGCTTTGCTCCAAACCTTTTACGTCTTTTTAACCTACAAACACCCCTTAAATGATCTTTTTTTACTTATTCTAAAGGGGTTTAAATATATAGAATTTTTCTTTTTAACTATTCGATCTATTTTCAACTCACTGAAATGTCTAAAGCAAAAGAATCGAAACAGACGAAAGAACCGATAACTTTAGAAACTATTGTAAAGCTTATAGAAGATAAATTTGCAGGTCTGGAGAGAAAAATTACCGAACAGCTTTTTGCGTTTGATGAGCGTTTAAAATCATTCGAAGGAGAACTTAAAACGCTTTCACTGGAACTACAAAAACAACAAGCAAGTATTTTGGTACTTGAAGAAGCCGCTCGGAAGAAAGAACATATTATCGAAACTTTGAAACAAGAGCAAGCTTCGACTTCTCAACAGATGGATAGTTATAAATCTAAAATTATTGATCTTGAAAATCGCTCTCGAAGGCAAAATCTTTGGCTAATTGGGATTCCGGAAAAGTTTGAGAGCGGTGATCTTACCGTTGTCTTTTCTAAACTTCCAATGGATGTCTTCAGTTCAGATGTTCTGGACTCTCCTCCAATAATCGATCGTGCTCACCGTATCTCTCGCTATCATTCTGATTCAGACAAACCACGGCATGTAATTCTCCGGATCCATTACCCTCATATCAAAGAGCGACTGATTCGAGCCGCTCGGAAAAAGGGTATGATTAACTTTCAAGAATTCAAATTACGTGTTTTGGAAGATTATAGCCCTGAAGTTTTAAGGGCAAGAATAGCTTTTAGACCGGTTATGTCTAAATTTCACCAGGAAGGCTACAAGCAAGCGTTGTTATTTCCAGCACATCTGAGAGTTACTTCTGGAGACGGAACTGTTCGGCTGTTTAAATCTCCAGCGGATGCTCAAAGTTTTTTGGAACAATGACACTCTATTGCATTGACTAATTAGTCTATAAATATCAATCTCTTACAGAATGATGGGGTTTTTTTTAGGTATGGCTGACATGTATTTTTTATATATTGTAAAAGTTCTCTTTTTTTTTGGTCTATTCTGATTTTATTATTTTTTTATATTTTACTAATCTATTAACCTTGAAAATAACTGATTAGGGTTCCTTTTTTAAGTTTGTATAGGCTTTTTTAAAATATTTTTAACATTTAAATATTAAGAATTTTAAAAAAAATAATAATAAAATGGCGTTTCTTCTTCCCGACAGACTTTAGTGCCTGGAACGTCATATTCGTTTCGATGAGTTTGGAAGTTTTAAATTCTCATTTAAAATACTATTTTAGTAGTATTTATTTATGGGTTTTATCAATTTAATTTTTTTAACCCTTTTGTTATATATATATATATATATATATATATATAATACTAATTTTATATTTCAACTTTTGTTATATTAATCCTTTTTTATAATATGGGTTGTTTGTATTTTTTTCAATTTTTTTGTCTGAGTTGCCGTCTTGAGACACGGGGGTAATTTTAGTATTAGATTGCCTGCTTGCCTCTTTTTGGCTTTTTTCCTGGGGTTTCGAGGGTGGAGGGGGGGGGATTTTTCTTTTCCCTTTTTTTCTTTTTGCTTGCTTTTTGCATAGTTTTATTTCATGGGCCTATATGAAACTACAAAAATGGTTGCAGTGCCGTGACTTCCGGTTTCTCCTTGAACTCACTTCCTTCTTCCGGGTTCATGAGTTCACTTTTTTTTAAACTTATGTGTTAACTGTAATAAATATTGTCAATATGGATTGGATTATTAATTTTGTTTCTTGGAATACTAATGGTTTAAATCATCCGATCAAACAGAAAAAAATATTCAAAGTATTCCATAGAATGGACGCTAATGTTATTTTTGTGCAGGAGACTCATGTAAGGAAGGTGGATAGTCAACGTTTTCTTGGGTTTTGGAAGGGTCAACAATATCACGCAAATTCGCAAGCCAAAGTAAGAGGTGTTTCTATTTTTATAGACTCATCAACTTCTTTTATACATCATGAAACAATTTCAGATCCACAAGGTAGATTTTTGCTTATTACTGGTCTACTTTTCAATCAAAAAGTTGTTCTAGTTAACGTTTATGCTCCAAATACTGATTGTCCTGAATTTTTTAAATGCTTATTTACATCTTTTCCTAATCTGAATCAATATAGACTGATAATGGGTGGGGATTTTAACTGTTGTTTAAACCCTGTGATGGATAGATCCAAGCCTACCCAAACTCTTCCGAATAAATCGGCTTCTCTTATTAACTCTTTTATGATTGATTCAGCTATTTGTGAAATTTGGCGTTTTCTTCACCCTAATGACAAAGAGTTTTCATACTTTTCCCATGTTTATCATAATTACTCAAGAATTGATTACTTTTTCATTGATCACCATTTACTCACAGATGTTACTGATTGTAAATATGACTGTATTACCATATCTGACTATGCACCTCTGGTTATCTATTAAAATAATGGATTCATATGTCAATACTAAATTTTGGAGGTTTAATCCTATTTTATTGCAGGATTTAGATTTTGTTAACTTTATTAAACAACAAATTGATTTGTTTTTCGCAACAAATTCTACAGTAGAGATTTCTAGTGGAATTTTGTGGGATACTTTTAAAGCATATATTCGTGGACAGATTATTTCATACTCTGCTGGAGTTAGGAAATGAACTAATTCTAAAATATTAACATTAGTTGATAAAATCAAAGCAATTGATAAAATTTACTCAATGACTCCAAGTAAAGAACTTTATAAAGAAAGAGTGGAACTTCAAATGGAACATAGTTTATTATTATCCTCTTTGATTGAAAGTCAGTTAATTAAATCAAAAACTCAATTCTATATGCATGGAGATAAGTCTGGTAAATTATTGGCTAACCAATTGAAAATTGTTTCGGATAAACGACAGATTACTAGAATTCGTAAACAAGATGGTACTCTGACGATCGATCACAAAGAGATAAATAGAGCCTTTCAAGATTTTTATAACTCCTTATATCAATCAGAATTCACTAAGGACTCTTCTATAATAAATGAATTTTTAAGGAAATTGAATATTCCAAAAATAACTGTTGAGGATAATGTAATTTTAGATACACCTATTACGATATCTGAAATAGAAAAGGCTATTTCTTTAATGAATTCTGGTAAAGCTTCTGGTCCAGATGGTTTTCCTGTAGAATTTTTAAAATCTTTTTCTTCTATACTTTCTCCTTGGCTTTGTAAAATTTTTGAAGATGTATTAATTGTAGGTAAACTACCACAATCTTTTTATGAAGCTTCTATTTCTTTAATTCTTAAAAAAGATAAAGACCCTACTGAATGTGCATCCTATCGACCTATATTAAATACGGATTTTAAGATTTTCAGTAAAATTTTGGCTATTAGATTAGAAAATATATTACCTCGAATTATTTCTGAAGATCAGACTGGATTTATTAAAAATCGCTATTAATCTTTTAACATTAGAAAATTAATTAATATTATTTATACTTCTTCATCTAAAATACCAGAATGTGTTATATCCTTAGATGCTGAAAAAGCATTTGACAGAGTTGAATGGCCATATTTATTTACTACAATGCAACAATTTAATTTTAGTTCAAAATTTATATCATGGATTAAATTAATATACCATAAACCTTTACCAATAATCAAAGATCCCCTTTTTTTCAGTTATTTTGTGGTACGAGGCAAGGTTGCCCTTTAAGTCCTTTACTATTTGACATTGCTTTAGAACCGTTGGCTATAGCTATTCGGGAATCACCTAATATTCTGGGTATTACCCGTGGGGAGGATGTATAAAGTATCATTGTACGCTGATGATTTGTTATTATATATATCTGACCCTGAAAAATCTATCCCTGCTATTTCATCTTTGCTTGCTCAATTTAGTAATTTTTCTGGTTATAAATTGAATTTTAACAAGAGTGAACTATTTCCATTAAATATGCAAGTTCCAATTTATAAAGATTTACCATATAAAATTGTTACAGATTATTTTACTTACCTAGGTATTAAAATTACTAAAAAAACATAAAGACCGTTTTGGATTCGCTCCATAACCTTTACTTTTTTTAACCTTTGATCACCCTTATTCAGCTTATTTTTACCTATATCGAAAGTTTCTTTATTCTTTTTTTTGGATTTACTGCCAAGAGTTTGTTGTGAACTTTTGAAGATATGCAAACAGAAATGTCTCTCAGGTCTAAGGGACGGGATCCTGGACGTAATCCGAACGGTAACGGAAAAAAGCAGGCTCCGACACAACAAACACAATTAACTTTTGAATTGTTTATGGAGGTTTTGGATGAAAAATTTGCTGAACTAAAACAATTTTTTAAAGAAGATATAAAGGCTTTTCAAGAGTACATGGTTAAGACGGCTTTAGTAATTAAACAGCAACAAGCTCTTATTGCGTCTCTGCAAGAAGAAGCTCGGAAGCGAGATTTGACTATTGGAAAACTGCAACAGGATTTAATTTCGACCATTAAGCTGATGGAAGCCCTTAAAGCCAAGAGTGACAATTTTGAGAATCGGTCCAGAAGACAGAACTTACGTATACTTGGTCTTCCAGACGGCATAGAAAAAGATGACCCTTCGAAATATTTTGCTCAACTTTTAAAAGAAGCGTTTCCGACGATTTTCCCGAATAACCCCCCTTTATTGGATCGGGCACATAGAATTCGGCGTCGATCACCGAGTGTTACAGACAAACCTTCGGTGGTAATTGTCCGGTTCCATTATGTACATGACAAAGAACAAGTTATAAGAGCAGCTCGTCGGGTAGGAATGATTAAAATCAAAGATTTTTGCTTCCGCCTGATCGAAGATTTTAGTTCAGATCTTTTAAAAAGAAGGCTTCTTTTTAAACCGTTGATGGCTGAATGTTATGAGAAAAATCTGAAACCTGCGCTTCTATACCCTGCGAAGCTTTGAATTTCTCCGTTGAATGCTCCACGACAGGTTTTCATTTCAACTTCAGAAGCGAGAAAATATCTGGAGAACTTCCCTACTGCTACAGACACTAGTCTGTAAATAAATGAATGATTCTGATCGTGTAAGATGGTTCTCGATTTCTTAAACCAGAATTAAAATCTGGTTATTGGTGTAGGTTCATACTACACTTTATACTCAAGTTAAAGTGTGTTTGCGTCATGTTAATTGTTTTGCCTTATACACTTTAATCATTTAACTACATACTTGTCTATTAATTTTGTTCCTTCGAAGGTATATTTTTAATTCTTTGAAGGTAAATTTTTCCTTGATTAAGATGGTGGTTTTTTGGAAAAGATTTTTGGTTTTGCTTAAGATGGCATTATGTTTATATTTTTCGCGTTTCTTCCGTACAATGCATCGCTTATCTTAGCTTAAATATTTTTTGTTTTGTCTGGGCCAGAGCCCGAGTTATAATTGTTTTTTAGTGATTATATTTTTATTCTTTTTACAACTAACTATACTTAGAAATATGGTTTTTATTATAGCGATTTTATTTTTAAAGTTGGGGTGATTCTTTTATATACTTTTTATATGGAGTGTTCTTCAGCTGACATGGGGGTAGGATTAGTCTTACTTTTTCTCTTTTTAAGTCATATTTTGGCTTTTTCTCTTTTTCTTGGGGGGTGGGGGGATGGTCTGTTTTCTAATTCTATTTTTTTTGTACCAGTTTGTGTTAGTTTTTTTATTCGGGCTGTTTTTGAACTTCAAATATGTCTGTGATATCGTCACTTCCGGGTTTTCTCACTACTTTTGTTCCTCTTCCGGGTGCATGAGTTTATAAGTTGGTTAACCCTTTCTATACCAAAGGGTTGATTTTAGAATTTTGGCTCAGACCATTAATTTTGTGTCTTGGAATACTAATGGTTTAAAACATCCAATTAAACGAAAGAAGATTTTCAAAGTATTCCAAAGACTTAATGCTCATATCATTTTTGTACAAGAAACTCATGTGAGGAGGGAGGACAAATTTCGTTTTTTTAGATTTTGGTGGGGTCAACAGTATCACGCAAATTCGAATGCTAAAGTAAAAGGAGTTTCAATTTTTATTGACTCCTCTATTTCATTTGTTCAACATGATATTTTTTCAGATCCGAATGGCAGATTTTTGTTAATTACGGGTTTACTTTGTAATAAAAAGGTTGCTTTGGTTAATGTTTATGCTCCAAATGTGGATTGTCCTGACTTTTTTAAGTCTTTATTTACTTCTTTACCCAATCTAAACAAATATAAGTTAATAATGGGTGGTGACTTTAATTGTTGTTTAAATCCTTTGATGGATAAATCTTTATCTATTCAGACTTTACCTAATAAGTCGGCCACTTGTATTAACTCTTTTTTGACTGACAATGGAGTTTTTGATATTTGGAGATTCTGGTATCCTAAAGACAAAGAGTTTTCTTTTTTCTCACATGTTTATCACTCTTATTCAAGAATTGATTATTTTTTTGTAGACTCTTGTTTTATTCCATTGGTAATCGGTTGTAACTATGATATTATAGCTATCTCTGATCATGCTCCGTTATTACTTTCTATGAAATTTACGGATACAGCTTCTAATGCTAGACAATGGCGATTTGACTCTACCTTGTTGCAAGACTCTGACTTTATAAAATTTATGGAGGAGCAGATCGACTTCTTCTTCTCAACTAATTCTACAGATGATATTTCCTGCGGAACACTTTGGGACACTTTTAAAGCTTATATACGTGGACAGATTATTTCTTATTCTGCTGGTTTGAGGAAACGTATCAAGATGGAAACTCTTTTATTGGTTGATAAAATTAAAGAGATTGATAAGAAATATTCGATTGCTCCTAGTAAGGAGCTTTACAAACAAAGGGTTGAACTTCAAATGGAACATAGTTTATTACTTACATCCTCGATTGAAAATCAATTAATGAAAACTAAATCTGATTTTTATATACATAGTGATAAATCTGGTAAACTGTTAGCTAGTCAATTGAAGAATGCTCTGGTTAAACGTCAAATCACTAAGATTGGTCAGCAGAATGGGAATCTGACAGTTAATCATGATGAGATAAATAAGGCATTTCAAGATTTCTATACCTCCCTGTATCAATCTGAATTTCCTCAAGATTATAATACCATGTCTGATTTTCTTGGAAAATTAAATTTTCCAAGGTTATCATCTGATGATAACCTTGATATTGGATACTCCTATTACGGATGTAGAAATTAAGGGGGCTATTTCCTCAATGAATTCTGGGAAAGCACCGGGTCCAGATGGTTATACAGTTGAATTTTTAAAAATTTTTTCCGCTACTCTTTCCCCTTGGTTAGGTAAGGTTTTTGAGGAGGCCATTAGATTAGGGAATTTGCCACAATCTTTTTATAGAGCTTCCATTTCTCTAATATTGAAGAAAGATAAAGACCCTACTAATTGTGCTTCTTATAGACCTATATCTTTATTGAATGTAGACTCCAAGATTTTTTCTAAGTTACTGGCATCTAGATTGGAGAAGGTATTACCCAAAATTATTTCAGATGATCAAACTGGCTTTATTAAAAATCGTTATTCTTTTTTTAACATTAGGAGATTGTTGAATATTGTTTATACTCCCTCACATGATACTTCAGAATGCGTGATTTCATTAGATGCGGAGAAAGCATTTGACAGAGTTGAATGGCCTTACTTATTTAATGTGTTGGAGAAGTTTAATTTTAGTCTGATATTTATATCATGGATTAAATTGATTTATCATACTCCAGTAGCCTCAGTGGTTACCAATAATCAAAGATCTCCCTTTTTTCGCCTATTTCGGGGCACTAGACAGGGATGTCCTCTTAGTCCATTACTATTTAACATTGCCTTAGAACCTTTGGCAATTGCCATCAGACAATCACAGGATATTTTGGGTATTAATCGTGGGACAGATAGTCATAAGTTATCTTTGTATGCAGATGATTTATTATTATTCATTTCTAACCTGGAGAAATCCATTCCAGCAGTTTTATCATTATTGGCTCAATTTAGTGAGTTTTCTGGGTATAAGTTAAATCTTAATAAAAGTGAATTGTTTCCATTGAATAAACGGGTCCCAATTTATGGAAATTTACCCTTTAAATTAGTTAATGACTCTTTTACTTATTTAGGGATCAAAATCACAAAAAACCATAAAGATTTGTTTAGATTTAATTTTTTACCCTTAATTGATCAGATTAAAGGTTTGTTTACTAAGTGGTCACCTTTGTCTCTATCCCTAATAGGTAGGATTAATGCTATTAAGATGGTTATTTTACCTAAGTTTTTATATATTTTTCAAGCGATACCAATTTTTATCCCGAAATCTTTTTTTACTAATGTTGACTCTAAAATTTCTTCATATATATGGCAGTATAAAAATCCCAGGTTAGGTAAAACATATTTACAGAAGACAAAAAAGGAAGGCGGGTTAGCATTACCTAATTTCAGATTTTACTATTGGGCAGTTAATATTAGATATTTGTTATGTTGGTTGAAAGATGGGGGTGGATCTTTTGGCCCTTGTTGGGTGAGTTTAGAAACTAAATCGGTATCAGCTTATGCTTTGGGTTCTATTTTAGGGACTTCTCTCCCTTTTGCTCTTTCTAAATTGCCGAAACGAATTGACAACCCGATAGTTAAACATACATTGCGTATATGGTTTCAATTTCGGAGATTTTTTGGGTTGACTCAATTCGTTTTAAATAGTCCTATTGTATCTAATTGTTTTTTTCACCCTTCCATTATAGATCAAGCTTATTCAGCTTGGAAAACTAAGGGATTACTAAGATTTTCTGATTTATTTTTAGATAATTGTTTCATGTCTTTGAACAATTATCCAACAAATATAACTTGCCGAGATTTCATTTTTTTAGATATTTACAGATTAGACATTTTTTAAGTTCTGTACTCTCTACGTTTCCAAATTTTGTGCCTTCAGATACTTTGGAGAGTTTATTTGAATTAGACCCTTTTCAAAAAGGGTTTATTTCAAAACTTTATAATATAATTATGAAGATACGTTCAGAGCCTCTTTATAAGACTAAACAGGATTGGGAAAGAGAGCTTAGTTTTAGTATTTCTAGTGAGAATTGGGATAGAATTCTTCAATTAGTTAATACATCATCGTTATGTGCCAAACATTCACTAATACAATTTAAGGTCGTACATAGGGCCCATATGTCCAAGGATAAATTAGCTCATTTTTACTCTCATATAAGTCCTATTTGTGATAGATGTCATTCTGAAATTGTGTCTTTAACTCACATGTTTTGGTCGTATTCATTTTTGGAGAAATATTGGAAAGATATTTTTGATATTATTTCTGCGGTTTTGAATATTGATTTACAACCTCATCCTATTACCGCAATTTTTGGTTTACCAATGTTAGATTCACTGCATTTATCTTCTTCAGCCCGTCGAATGATTGCATTTCTAACTCTGATGGCTAGAAGATCTATATTGTTGAATTGGAAAGAAATTGATCCTCCCACTGTATTTAATTGGTTCTCTCAAACAATGTTATGTTTAAATTTAGAAAAAATTAGAAGTGGTACTTTTGAGACTTCTATTAAATTTGAAAAGTTATGGAGACCATTTATTCAACATTTTCATATGATGTAATATGACCCTGTGCCAAGTTCATTTGATTTCCCAGTTTTCAGCTTATGTATTTTGAGAGGACCGGAAGTGATGGCATTGATGAATACTTATTTTTGTGAGATATTATAAACAGCCCGTTTTTTTTTCCTTCTTTTTTGTTTTTTTTCTTTTATATTACTTATTAGTTATAGTTATTAGATTAGATTAGCTAGTTCTGCATTATAAATTTTTTTTCTGTTTTTTTTATATTATACATTATGAAATATTTAGATTTACTATGTCCATACATATATCTTATGGCTTATGTCTTGGTAAACTCATTTATATTGTAACTATTATGTATGTTTTTTTTTCATATGTGTCGGTAATTTCTTTATCAATATATCATCTGTATTCTGTCCATATTACTAATATTAATAAAAAGATTTAGAAAGAAAGAAAGAAAAACATAAAGATCTATTTAAGGTTAACTTTTTACCTTTAATTGATCAAATTAAGCAACTTGCTATTAGGTGGTCTCCACTATCTTTGTCATTGGTTGGTAGAGTTAATGCTAGTAAGATGATGATACTACCTAAATTCTTATATTTATTTCAAGCATTACCAATTTTTATTCCTAAAGCTTTTTTTGATACTATTGACTCTAAAATATCTTCTTATTTGTGGCAGAACAAAAACCCTAGATTGGGTAAAAAATATTTACAGAAGCCTAAGAAGGAGGGCGACTTGGCTTTACCAAACTTAAGATTTTACTATTGGGCAGTCAATATACGGTATTTAATATTCTGGACACAAGAATGGACTATAGCTACTTGCCCACAATGGGTAAATTTGGAATGTAAATCTGTGCAAGAATTTTCATTGATTTTAATCTTAGGATCTTCACTTCCTTTTTCTTTATTCAAATTGAATAAACAGATAACTAATCCTATAGTCAGATATACATTACGAATTTGGTTTCAATTTCGTAAATTTTTTGGTTTGAATAAATTTATTTTATCATGTCCTATAATATCTAATTATTTTTTTCGGCCTTCATCTATGGATCAAGCTTTTCTTTTATGGAAAACAAAAGGTATAACATGTTTTCGTGATCTGTTTCTGGATGATAACATTATGTTCTTTGAACAGCTATCTAATAAATATAATTTACGTAAAACCCATTTTTTTAGATATTTGCAAGTTAGAAATTTTTTGTATAATGAGTTACAGTCTTTTTCGAAAGAATGTCCATTGGACATTACAGATAGAATTTTAGCTCTTAATCCTTATCAAAAGGGTTTAGTAGCCATCATTTATAA
This sequence comes from Hypanus sabinus, assembly GCF_030144855.1. Lineage (NCBI taxonomy): Eukaryota > Metazoa > Chordata > Chondrichthyes > Myliobatiformes > Dasyatidae > Hypanus > Hypanus sabinus. Next base: position 110,916,375 of record NC_082714.1, on the reverse strand, counting down.
GATGATCATGAATTTACAGTTAGATGTATCAGAAAAAACTAAGAAGGAATGGCAAGAAGAGTTGCATTGTCTTATATCTACTGAGCAATGGGAAAAAATTTTTATTATTGGTAAATTCGACCTCTATCTGTGCTAAACATACCCTAATACAATTTAAGGTTGTACATAGAGCTCATATGTCTAAGGATAAACTGGCTCGATTTTACTCTCATCTTAACTCAACCTGTGATAGATGTCATTCTGATGTTGCTTCATTGACTCATATGTTCTGGTCTTGTCCTTGTTTACAAAATTATTGTAAAGATATCTTCAGTATTATTTCAAAAGTCTTAAAAATTAATTTTCAACCACATCCTCTTACTGTAATTTTCGGTTTACCAATGACGGATAATAATCGTTTATCTGCTTCATCTCAACGAATGATTGCATTTGTTACATTAATGACTAGAAGATCTATATTATTGAATTGGAAAGAAATTAATCCTCCAACTGTATTTCAGTGGTTTTCTCAAACTATTTCTTGTTTGAGTTTAGAAAAGATTAGAAGTATGGTTTTTGAACCTTCAGTTAAATTTGAAGAAACTTGGAGACCTTTTATTCAACATTTTCACATGAGTTGAATTGTCTTTTCCTAAACCTTACTTATATTATCCTTAATCGATTGGATGGAGGTTCGGAGTTATTGGCACTACTGTATATGTACTTAATATTATTCAATGGCCCATGTTGGTTAGTGTTTTTTTTTGTTTTTTTTCTCTCTTTTTTTTGGGTTTTTTTTCCTTTTTTTTTCTTTTTACTTCTTTGTTCATTATTGTTCTGGGTTTGAGAGGTTATATATTTTTATTATTACATATCTGAATGTCTAAACTATTAATTATGTACTCTCAAACATTTTGTATTCATGTTTCATTTATGTTTGTTTAAAACTAATAAAAGATTTAAAAGAAAAAAGATGAATGCATGCCTGAGGCTTCAGATTCTTAGATTATTAGAACCTCTACTAGGACAGAGGCAACTTGTATACGAGGGACAGGTGACTGTTTAACCAGAAGAGGAACCAGTGTCTTGGTTGGAATGTTTGTTAGAGCTACTTGGAAGTGGTTTAAACTAGTTTGGCAGGGGAATGGGAATGCGCCAGGTCAGAAAGTCAAAGGTCTGAGATGAAGATACTGTAAATGTCATGACCAGCAAGAACAGACAGGAGTAAGGCAATAGACACGTGGAATCTACAAGCTGAAGTATGTGTACTTTAATGCTTTGTCCATAATGTATGAAGGCATTGAACTTAGAACATAGATCACTACAAGGAACTATAATGTTGTGGCCATAACAGAGACTTGGTTGAGAGAGGGACAGGAGATAAGTGCTTAATATCTCAGGGTTTTGATATTTTAGAGGTGAGGTCACATTGTTCCATATTCTGATGTTTGGTCTGAACAACAGCGAAACTGCTTGAACATGCCTAAATGTTTTAATACATTGAGTTGCTGCCACATGATTGGCTGATTAGATATTTACATTAACAAGGAGGTGTACTTCTTAAAGTAGCCACTGAGTATATATCTTATTTTAAATCCATATTTTCACTAATTCGGAATGCCATCAATATTTCTGTTTCTCACTAAAATTCATTGGAATTTAAAAACATTTAAAATAGTGTAAATGGAATTCAAAGCAAAATTTAATGAATCGTTGTTTAAAATTGTTATTTGTATTTAATAATGTGCCTAATACCCAATATTATTAACACTGACCTTTCTTCTTGGTTTTCTTTCAGTTCATTGAAAGCTTCTGAACGTCGTTTCCAGAAATTCTACAAGAAATAAAAATATTTAAATGTTTCAGATATGGAATAAACATGTGGAAGATATGGGCTCAGTAATTTTACTTCTCTTCCATGTTTGCAGTTATATTTCCCTCATTTAGTTTAATGGATATAAAATATTGGAATTACCACAAAAATACAGCACTCCTGTAATACAGATTATCAAAATCCGTTACATAGTGCATGAAAGCAATACTCACATTGAGAATTCTGAGTCATCTCAATTCTACAATAGTCGCAGCTGTTATGGGAGTTTGGTTCATTGAAAGGTTGAAAAAGGTCAACGGCTTTGCTGCTTCCCTGACCTCAAAGAAAGGAGTACCCTTACAGTTTCTTGTAATATTATGAATGCTTCTCTAGAATGCTTATTTTTGTTGACAGGTTCATATTTCAGAAATACAATGATCTCACCAAGATGGAAACCAAGAGGGTGCAGTTGCTGAATGTATCAAATACCTAAGTCAGCTAACTTATTATGAAAATTACAGGCTGATTAACTGGGCAAGGCACGTCGGAATTCTCAAAGTTAGCTCAGCACAGCTTCCAGTAATGTTGCCAGAATCTTCACCAGGTTAATCTGATACAAATATAGCAAATCTATTGAAATAAATTGGACGAAACAGCTGCTCACAAAACTGTAAACAGACTTTATTTGATTAAAATCAATAGAATTTTAATTATTTTATTTGTATATTTAAGGAGTTTAACTTAAAAACATTATTAATAAATTCAATGCTTTACATACTGATTTTGAAGATTTCTGGAATATCTTTGATTACTTGTAAGCTCAGTATTACATATTAAACACTACTGACCTTTTGCCAACATGAGTAGCATGCAAGTGGAGTTTGCAAGGGGGCAATTATCTCCATTTATGGTGTCAGTGAACTTATTGGCCTCTTCCTCAGGGTAGACAATTAGTGCTTACAGATCAAATTACATTTTATGATATATTTCAGGCTACTATTATCATAAAAATAGACAAAATGCAGAAAGAAAGACATTTAAAGTGGTTACAATTATGATTTGTTATTAAAGACACTTTTACTGAACATACTGATAGCTCCTTTTCCATGCACTTTAGAGATAGACAGTCCTTTTCAAAATGTTGCAGTTCCTGCTTGACAATTGCTTGAAACTTGTTTAGCCTCTGTAACCTTGTGTGAACAAGATAGTATAAAATTAAAATCTTACATAAAAAGTGAATTACAAGTTAACATTTATGATTTCAGTGGCTTTGCAAATATACATTTTGAGAACACCTTATTTAAACACAACAGCAATTAATGGATATGACGTGGAACATTTTTTTTGGCAACTAATCTGATTGAGAGGTCACAAGTTCTGTATATCTGCCCTGAAATACTACCTTCTGTCATGTGTGGAGTGACAATCTAGGTAGGCTTCATCGTCTCATATTCTGGCAATACCCCTTAAAGTAGCAGCAAGATCTCTCGTGAAGCAATAAAGAAGCCCTAGCACCAACGGTGCAGTAGCACTACCATTACCAATAATAAAGTGCTTCAAGAAATCAAGGATGGCTCAAATTCATTCCAGCCTCAGCAACCAACAGGATGTACTTTATTTCACCTATTGCCTCAAAAAGGTCTACAGCTGACATTATCTACTACCCCTCTGCTCAAGATCAGCTGAACAACCAGAACACTTATGCCAGGCTATTGTTCATTTGATTACATACAGCTTGTTGTTCTACATTATCAATGCCTCAAAACTTATTATCAGACTCCAAGACGTGGGCTTCTGTATATCATTCTGCACTGAGTATGTTCAACTTCCTAACCGAGAGACCATAATCAGTATGAGATGTGTGTTTAGCTCCCTGCTCTACTCTCTCTGTACTTATGTGGTGAACTATGTGCCTGTCGGGACACGCCCCTGCTGACTGCTCCTGTGGCTCCTCCCACAGGCCCCTGTATAAAGGAGACCTGCGGCCTGAAGATCGGCCTCAGTCTCCAAGACCTTGTATGATAGACACTCACTCCTGGTTCCTTCTTCCAGTCAATAAAAGCCGATATCTCGCCTACGTCTCAGTGTGAGTTATTGATGGTGCATCAACTTACAACTGAGTATACGCCTAAATATTGCTCCAATGTGATGAAGCTCAAGAGGGTACAGAAAAGATTCATAAGAATGTTGTCAGGACTGGAGGACTTGAGTTAGAACATTAAAACAGTATAGCACAAGAAACAGCCCTTTCAGCCCATATCTGTGCCAACCACAATGTCAATTTAAACTGCACTCTTGCCTGCACATGGGCCATATCCATCAATTTCATGCCTTTTTATGTGCCTGTCTAAATGCTGCTTAAACATTGTTATCATGCATACTTCCACTACTTTCCTGGAACTGCGTGGAGCAGCATTCCAAACACATACCATTCTCTATGTTTAAAAATATAGTTGCCACATAAATCCCCTAATGCATTTAAATGTAGTTTTCAGAGGCTTGTATTAGGAGGCAATAGGGAAAGCATTACTTCTCTAAATCATTTCACTTTTGTTTATTTTTATAATTTACTTGCTTTAGGCATTTTAGCTAACTTTACTTTTAATAGTTACTGTAATAAGTTTTTCATTTGTAGGAATTTTAATGGTTCTTCACTGCCTCTAAATTTTGAAACATTTAGAAACTAAAATTCCCTCTTTTTTAAATCACTAGCCTTTCTAATTACTTGCTGTACTGTCAGCTGAGTTTCTAGCATTAAGAGTTTTCACATTGTGACATCTCATTCCACTTTAGTAATATTTTAACTTTTAATTTTGCCTTCCTCATATTTTCTCTTGCCAAATTTGTCAATTTCTTGTCCACCTTCTTTTCGGCTCCTTCATCATCAGCAATTACATCCAAGTCATTAATATAGATTACAAATGGTTCATGTCCCAGCACTGATTTCTGTGGCTTCCTTTTACAAGAATGACTCAATTATACTGATCCTGTTTTCTGTTATTCAGCCAATCCCTGATGTATGCTGGTACATTACCCTCAACCTCATACTCTCTTCTGTTCTGCAATAATATTGTATATGGCATCTTAACAAAATTTGAAAGTCAAAATATGTTTTACTTTATCCATCTTGAATCTTCACTGTACTCCAGCAAATTTGTCAAACATGATTTTCCTTCCATGTTGCTAATGATTTGCTAAAAATCTTGATGTCATCTCCTTCATAATAGATTCCAGTATTTCCCAATGACAGACACAAGTCTAACAGGTCTATGGTTTTTAGCTATCCATCTCTCTGCTTGCTTGAACCTTTGGTTCCTATCCATATGCCAATTATATATCCATACAGTTAAAATCTCTTTTCCAGTTTGTTGATGAGCCTCTCAGGAAGCATCTTTTTACTGCCTTTTGAAATTCCAAATACATATAATCTGCATGGTCTTTATCAACACCTTGTTTGTTACCTCAAGATGTTCAATCAAGTTATTTACCTATCAAATCCATGTTGACTTTCTTTATTAATCCTCACTCATCTATATGACTATTAAATTTGTCTGTGACAATTAATTTGTTTTAGATTATTAACCTACCATTTTCCCGAAACATCAAGGTTAATCTAACAGGCAACAAATTATTTATGCTTACTTCCTTTTTAGAATATGCATACATAGTTGCAGATTTACAGTACTCAGGCACTACCTTAATCTAAGAAAAAATATCTCCACAATGAGCTGGATCTGGCAAATTATCCACTGAAAGTAATCCAGCCTTTAAAGTACATCATTTTTATCAATGTTCAAACTGTCCAGTGATTCAGTTGTTCCCTCTTCAAATTTGGCAACATCTTCATCCTTGGTAAGGCCAAATACAAAGTACTTTCTTAGAACTTCTGCTATCTTCCAACTTTTGCATTTATGGTTAGCTGGCTGGATATAAAAGCTCCACATGATGGTCACTTTGACTATGTTGCAAAATCTTGAAATAGCAGCCATCTCACTTCTTAGAGACTGCACATACAAAGTCTCTAGACAATCTCAGCCTCCTGATTTACTTTCAGACCATCTCCATTATCTCAGCAGAGCATTCTAAACTGCACCTACTTTGTGTAATAATGTATTCTGATTCACCTTCTTTCACCAATCTTCAAAATACGTCCCCTACTTCTTGAAACTTCCAAAGGAAACAGTTTCTCACTACCAACGTTGTCTATACTCAATAATGGAGGCCATGGGCCAACATGTTGGAATGATAATGGGAATTTGAATTGAAATGGATGGCGAATGGAGCAAAGGTGATTGACAAAATGGTCCCTCAATCTACATCAAGTCTGACCCATATAAAGAAGGCCACACAGGAAGTACTGGATACAGTAGATGACTTCAACAGCCTGACAAGTGAAGTTGAAGGGCCGACTTCTTTGGCAAGGACTCTCCTACCCCCACTGATGACCCCTTCTCCCATCCTCAACCCTCCTCCTCTTCATGGACATCCTGCTCTGGATCTCCTTATTGCTAATTGCCGATGGGACATCAACCGTCTCGACTTCACCACACAGTTTTCCAATTCCAACCTCACTCCTCCGAACACTCTGCTCTCCAATGCCTCCGCACCAATCCCAAACTCACTATAAAACCTGCTGATAAGGGGGGTACTGTTGTAGTCTGGCGTACTGACCTCTACCTGGCCAAGGCACAGCCACAGCTCTCTGATACCCCCTCTTATTTACCCCTTGATCATGATCCCACTAAGGAGCACCAGTCCACTGTCTCCCATACTATCACCAACCTTATCAGCTCTGGGGATCTCCCATCCACTGCCACCAACCTCATAATTCTCACACCCTGCACTTCCCATTTCTACCTCCTACCCAAGATCCACAAACCTGCCTGTCCAGCTAGATCTATTGTCTCAGCTTGCTCCTGCCCCACTGAACTCATTTCTGCATACCTTGACACTGTCTTATCCCCCCCCCCTTCAATCCCTCTCCACCTATGTTCGTGACTCTTCTCACACTTTGAATTTTTTCAATGATTTTAAGTTCCCTAGCCCCCACCACCTTATTTTTACCATGGATGTCCAGTCCCTATATACCTCCACCCCTCACCAGGATGGTCTCAAAGCTCTCCACTTCTTTTTGGATTCCAGACCTAACCAATTCCCCTCTACCACCACTCTCCTCAGTCTAGCGGAATTAGTTCTTACTCTCAGTAATTTCTCCTTTGGCTCCTCCCACTTCCTCCAAACCAAAGGTGTAGCCATGGGCACCCACATGGGTCCCAGCTACGTCTGCCTTTTTGTTGGTTTTGTGGAACAGTCCATGTTCCAAGCCTATATGGGTATCCGTCCCCCTCATTTCCTTCTCCACATCGACGACTGCATTGGCGCTGCCTCCTGCATGCATGCTGAGCTCGTTGACTTCATTAACTTTGCCTCCAACTTTCACCCTGCCCTCAAATTTACCTGGTTCATTTCCGACACCTCCCTCCCCTTTCTTGATCTTTCTGTCTCCATCTCTGGAGACAGCCTATCTACTGATATTTACTATAAGCCTCCAGACTCTCACAGCTACCTGGACTATTCCTCTTCCCACCCTGTCTCTTGCAAAAATGCTATCCCCTTCTCGCAATTCCTCTGTCTCCGCTGCATCTGCTCTCAGGATGGGGCTTTTCATTCCAGGACAAAGGAGATGTCTTCCTTTCTTAAACAAAGGGGCTTCCCTTCTTCCACCATCAACTCTGCTCTCAAGTGCATCTCTCCCATTTCCCGCACATCTGCCCTCACCCCATCCGCCCACCACCCCACTCGGGATAGGGTTCCCCTTGTCCTCACCTACGACCCCACCAGCCTCCGGGTCCAATGTATAATTCTCCGTAACTTCCGCCACCTGCAACAGGATCCCGCTACCAAGCACATCTTTCCCTCCCCCCCTTTCTGCTTTCTGCAGGGATTGCTCCCTACGTGACTCCTTTGTCCATTCATTCCCCCCCCCCCCCATCCCTTCCCACTGATCTCCCTCCTGGCACTTATCCTTGTAAACGGAACAAATGCTACACCTGCCCTTACACTTCCTCCCTCACCACCATTCAGGGCCCCAGACAGTCCTTCCAGGTGAGGCGACACTTCACCTGTGAGTTGGCTGGTGTGGTATACTGCGTCTGGTGCTCCCGGTGCAGCCTTTTATATATTGGTGAGACCCGACGCAGACTGGGAGACCGTTTCTCTGAACACCTATGCTCTGTCCGCCAGAGAAAGCAGGATCTCCCAGTGACCACACATTTTAATTTTCACGTCCCATTCCCATTCTGATATGCCTATCCATGGCCTCCTCTACTGTCAAGATGAAGCCACACTCAGGTTGGAGGGACAACACCTCATATACCGGCTGGGTAGCCTCCAACCTGATGGATTAAACATTGACTTCTATAACTTCCATTAATGCCCCCCTCCCCTTCTTACCCCATCCCTGATATATTCAGATTTTTTCCCCCACCCCTTTTTTTCTCTCTCTCTGCCCATCACTCTGCCTGTTCTCCATCTCCCTCTGGTGCTCCCCTCCCCCTTTCTTTCTCCCTAGGCCTCCTGTCCCATGATCCTTTCCCTTCTCCAGCTCTGTATCACTTTTGCCAATCACCTTTCCAGCTCTCAGCTTCATCCCACCCCCTCCGGTCTTCTCTTATCATTTCGCATTTCCCCCTCCCCCCACTACTTTCAAATCTCTTAGTATCTTTCCTTTCAGTTAGTCCTGACGAAGGGTCTCGGCCCGAAACGTCGACAGTGCTTCTCCTTATAGATGCTGCCTGGTCTGCTGTGTTCCACCAGCATTTTGTGTGTGTTGTTAAAGTTCATTGGGGTGCTTTTGACTGGGCTTATTTAAATAGATTAGTTAGCAAATACATTTTAATTTCATTATAGTTTCATTGGATGCAGCAAAGTTACTTATCAGCAGATGACTATCCTGTCAGAAAAGCATCACCATATGGCTGTTTTTGAATTTTATACTGTACCAATTAGAATATATTAATTTTTATCACTTCATATCTGAATTTAATTCATTGCCAAGCTCATATGTCTTGTTTTAAAATCCATTGAAATCATGGTGGTTTGTGACACTTGGGCCTTTTGTGTTTTCGTGCGTTCCACCAGCATTTTGTGTGTGTGTGGCAGGTGAAGTGTCTGTTCAGTGGATTGTTTGGTGTCCTGAATGGTTGTGAGGGAAGAGGTGCAGGGGCAGGTGTAGTGCTTGCCCTATACGCAGGACTCTCAAACCTCTGGTAATTGCTTCCCTCTCTCCTTCTTTCATTTTCCATTCCCCATTCTGATTCTCCTCTTATCCCTACCTGCCTATCACTTTGATCTCGTGTGTCCCTCCTCTTTTCTTTTCTTCCACAGTCCACTCTCTTCTCCTATCAGATTCCTCCTTTTTCAGTCTTTTACCTCTTCCACCTATCACCCCCAACCTTACTTCTTTCCCTCTCCCCTACTCAACGACCCTCCTCATCTGATTTCACCTGTCACCTGCCAGCTTATACTCCTTCCCCTCCCCTCACCTTACTTTGGCTTCTTTCTCCTTCCTTTCCACTCTCGACAAAGGGTCTTATCCTGAAATATTGACCGTTTATTCCCCTCCACAGATGCAGCCTGGCTTGCTGAGCCTCTCTTTCTAAGTCTTCCTGAAGTCTACTATTGTCCTCACCAATCTGGCTGTCTGATTTGAAATTAGCCATTCAACAATGTTCATATTCTGGCACTGTATTGTGCACTAGCTGGACCATAGATTGAATACATTTTTGGGAACTACACTTTAGAAAGGATGTACAAACTCAAGATAAGGTTTGCAAATCCTGTTGTAAGAACCAGGGAACTAGTTCTTAGTGGAAACATAATTTCAGCACCAAATCCATTTCTAGTTAACAGTACTTATTCAGAACATCTATTCAGAAAAACCATTTTTGAGGGCAGGGGAGGACGTAACTCAAGGTGAAGAAAATATGAATTCAAAAAAGACAGATGATTGTAATAATGGCAGTCAATTAGCAAAAAAGAGAATAAAAGAGAAGATTCCACATCTTTGATGGAGCTCATATGGTACAAGATAATCCCAACAGGATTCCAAAAATTCTGATTTATCTCCAGAGCAGTCTTGCTTCATACTGAGGATATTAGATATCACAGTACAAACCTGTAACTGTGAATTTGAACATTTGTCGATGACATCCTTTGTTGAAGAGATTTCAGTGAAAACTTAGTAAAACGGTCAATCCTTTGAGCGTGCCTCTAAAAGGAAAATAAATATTATGTCACCATTTCAAATCTTGATGGTTATAAATCTAGCAAAATTGAAAAGTTTAGATTTAACATTGAAGTCTTGCCCATGTCCAGCATCTACAATATTCATACATTTAAAGACAGTGTAAATCAGGGGTTCCCAATTTTTTTTATGCCATGATCCCCTACTGAGGGGTTCATAGATCCCAGATTGGGAATGCCTGTTGTAAAGAGAAACTGCAAAAAGAAACAATTTAGAGGCTTGGGAATTGGAAGAGTATGCAATGAAAAGGTAACTTTAAAAAAATCTAATCTTATTTCAATATACTCTTCCAATCTTATAAATTCAGAATCAGAATTAGGTTTATTATCACGAACATGTGACACAAAATTAGTTAACTTAGCAGCAGCAGCAGTTCAATGCATACATAAAATAGAATAAAAAAATAAAATAATAATAATATAAGTAAATCTCATTCAGTATACATTATACTATACATATATCAAATAGATTAAAAATCATGCAAAGAGAAATATTATATAATTTTTTAAAAAGTGAGGTAGGGTCCATTTAGGAATCGGATGGCAGAGGGGGAGAAGCTGTTCCTGAATCGCTGAGTATGTGCCTCCAGGCTTCTGTACCTCCTACCAGTTGAGCTATAATTTGAATATAATAGAAACATTATGGTAATGTTAACAATATTCCTGAAACAACAGTTGGAATTATTAATAATGGATGGTGTAGATATTTAACAAAATCTGAATATGAATGAAGTTCTGCTGATGGAGAAGTGGTTGTTTTGGAATTCTGGATGGATGCAGGAGGAGATTTTTTTTACATGGTACAACATTGAGCTCAATTTTGATATTAAACAACTATTAATCTTTGATATCCATTCAGCCAACAGGTACTCCAACAGCATTTTTGATTACAGAGATTCAGGATTTAGATAATAAAGGAATCGTAATCCATTTCCAAGTTATATGGAAAGAACTGTCATGTAAAAATAGTGAAAGGCTTCCTATTTTGTTCACGAATTATGTCTCCATATTTTCAAAACTACTCTTTCTAATTGCTAAATTTTAAAGTACAAATTAAAATTTTAGAGCACACAAATCACATTCACAATACAGAATAAGGAATCCATTACTCCAAGACAATAACCTACTTCATACACTTCCCCTTACATGAAAAACCTGACATTCCCATGAAGAGCCCAATTGCCTGCTAATAACCTAAATATATGTTATTTTGTGAGCAAACACGAGGAAATCTGCAGATGCTGGAAATTCAAACAACACACACAAAATGCTGGTGGAACACAGCAGGCCAGGCAGCACCTGTAAGGAGAAGCACTGTCTTTCAAGATTTGACTTTTAAATCTCTTAGTATTTTTCCTTTCAGTTAGTCCTGACAAAGGGTCTTGGCCTGAAACGTCGACAGTGCTTCTTACAGATGTTGCCTGGCCTTCTGTGTTCCACCAGCATTTTGTGTGTGTTCTATGCTATTTTGTGGTAGTTTGAATGATCAAATTATTGGGTACTGTGTGGAAGATTGGGCAATTCAGGGCTCTGGGATTTTGAGTTTTATGGGAGCATTTAATGTCTGTGTTCCTGGCTCCAAGAGATCCATCTACGTAGATGCTTTGGCAATACTCCTGGATTTTCAGCATGACAGGGGGGTAGAAGAAATAGGCCCAAGGACCAACCAAATTGCTAAGAAAGAAAACACCAATAGGTGAAAACCCTCTGGCCAAATCATCGAAGACTGTGGTTTTAAATGCACTTTTCTAAAGAACAATGGATAAAAAGATTGGGGTTAGAATTATAGAAATTTACAGCACAGAAGACCATCGCAGCCTTGTGCCCATAATAGACAAAAGTAGCCTTCAGATTCCTATCCTCTTACTCAATAGCCCTGCACATTATAGCTTTTCAAGTGCTCATCAATATACTGTTTAATTTATTGAGGATCTCTGCCTCCTCCGTTTCCAGACAGAAAATTCTAGACCCCCATAACTTGCTGATTGAAAATTGTTAACTTCCCTCAATTCATTCATAAATAAATTTAATCAACGCTTTCTAGTTATTGATCTCAATGTCTTGGGAAGTAGGTCCCTTCTGTTTAGATCATTCATAATTCCATACAACTCATTAAAATCTACTTTCAGTCTCCATTGTTCCAAGGAAAATAGCCACCACCTGGGCAGTATCTGCTCATAGCTATAATTCACCAATCCTAACATTTCCTCTAATTTATAATGACCAGTGTGCACAAAAATTTCATGCTGTGCAACTTTTTACCCAGTGGCCATAATGTGTGCATAAAAGTCTTGTACTGTGCAATTTTTTTTGCTCAATGACAACAACATGTGCGCACTAAATTTTTTTAATGGAAGTATATGTGAAGCTATTCTAAGGATAATAAACTCCAGTTTGTTTTTTATTGTTTAAAAGAAAGAAAATATACATCAATGAGTCTTATTTCTCATGTACTATTGACAGCATGTAGTAGTATCAATCTTTTTATGAGTTGTCTGAAATGGTCAAACAAAACTTATAAAATTACACAGCTAGTTCACAAAATATCCAGATAGGCATTTTATTCACAAATCATTGCATACAACACAGAATTTGTTGCTCAATTACACAACAGACAAAGTTCAACAAGATGATGAACATATTTAGGTTGCTTAGTCATTTTTCTCCTTCCTGTCTTTGGTATTTACTTATTCTTTGTAAATTCTGGCAAGACTAATAAATCTTCCTTCCAACAGATTGCTTTTCAAAAGGTAGTGGAGACCAATTCCCTGGATGCTTTCAAGAAAGAGTTAGATAGAGCTCTTAAAGATAGTGGAGTCAAGGGTTACGGGGAGAAGGCAGGAACGGGGTACTGATTGTGGATGATCAGCCATGATCACATTGAATGGCAGTGCTGGCTCAAAGGGCCGATTGGCCTACTCCTGCACCTATTGTTTATTGTCTATTGTCTTTGAATTCTCATCAGCATATCTAAATGACACTCACTTGGTTTCTCAGTTTGAAAAAGGATCTACTGTTTTCCCGATGTATATGACAAATAAATCTTCTCAGGCTTTCAGCCAGGTACGGGTATCAATTTTAACTGATGTTTTAATGAAAAATTATGCCACCTTCATCAGGGATGATGCCTAAGCACATCTAGTCTGGTGGTATTTATACCTCACCTTTGTGTGTCCCTCCTGATTGGTTAGTCCTTAACCAATCAAGTTTCTGCTGTCCAACCTAGTTTACAATTGAATTCCAGTTTTTACTTATTTCAATGGCTTCCTTTACCAGGTAGTCCCAAAAGCAATTTTGCATGGCACAGCATTAAGATACACAGGAGGTGTATCCATTTGGATTACCAGTAGCAGAACAAGCAGCAATGGCCATGGGACTGACTTTGATGGCACAAATCTACTGTGCTGTGCCAGTGGATTTTGGGACTGCCAGATGAAATATATATAACATGCCAAAAAGGTAAAGGGCGACCACCTTTTGTGCACAGTTTAAATTCCTTTGTACACTAGTAGCAAAAGACGTGCGCACACATGCCTTAGATGGAACATTGCTTAACAACATTTTCCTAAATCTTCTCGACACTAGTCTCAGTACTGGCACAATCTACCTGTAAAGCATTTCACTCAGAACTTTCCACATTTTTATTCAAGTCAATTTTCTTTCCACTCTTTTCCCCTTCAATTATGTATTCAATTATTCATAGAACACTTCAGCATTTTCCTAGATTTTATTTGCCGAATTCTTCTTCATACACCTAATTTGCTTTCCTGATTTCCTCTATAATTTTACTTGTGTATGGGGGGGCAGGGGGTGTGGGAGGGGGAAAAGGAAGAGGAGAAGTGAACTGTATTTTGATCCTATATGAACAAATTCCTCTTACTATCAGCCCAGTGTTAAAAGGGTGATAATTTCCACTCTTCAGCTAAATTTCACAAATAAACCCTGAGGCTAAAATTGTTAACAGATCTTTCATATTAAGCTTTATCAATGCAATTATTACTTGACATGAATTATTTCAATATAAACCACTACATTACATTAAACAAAACATTCTCTTAAAAACTGTATGAAATACTACCTGGAATTTAACTTTGAGTTCTTTACTAAACTGTTGACATAGGACTCCCATGTTTGGTTCACTCTGACCCCAGTGGTCCATTTGTTTGATGGAAGATCCTTCATTGCTAGTGGACAAAAGCTCTGGATCTGGATAAGAAATACAAATTATTAGACAGATTATTATAAAGATGCTCATCTGTAAAGGAAAAAATAGTAGTTTGTTTCCTGCTTTGGAAAATAGAGGTTCTGTTTGACAGTAATCGATCCATTGGATTTTATTTTGTCAGATTGCTGCTCTTTAATTACATCATCTTGTGCAAAATAAAAAAAATTCCACACATTTATAGTTTTACAGAAAATGTTAACACATGAAGTCATTCAACTCATCACATCTACCTAAGCTAATACAATCTTCCATTGTATTCGTCTATACCCTTGCAGGTCACAGTTCTTCCAGCACCTATCCAAACATTTTATCAATTGATGAGGTGTTCCGCCTCCATCATCCTTTCAAACAGTGAATTCCAGACTCAACACCCCCTGAGTGACAAAATATTTTTCTTATTTCCCCAATTCTTTTACCAATTCAATCAACCACTCTTGGATTTTGACCCGCCTTCTAAGGGAAGGAGATCCTTCCTATTCCAAACCATGCATAATTTTATACCAAATTGCATGTAAATCAATATAACACACAAGTAGTGAGAAAGCGAGGAAGAATAGGAAGAGGAGTTCTCCTTTGTAAGTTCTCTATAACTGTGTCAGGGCGCTGGAGCAGGGATCCAATCACAGACCCAGTACTGTGCACACAGTGATATAAATTAAGTAACAAATCCCAACGTGCAAACAAAGTTGGCATCAAAGTTCAGGGAGAGGTCAAAACATCCAGAGAAATCCAAAAACCAGAATCAGGAAACAGGCAGAGTCGATATTCAGACAGTCAGAGTACAGGTACGAATGCTGGAAAGGCTCAGGAAAATTTACTAGCACAATTTGGAAACAAACAGGTGAAAATACAGGACTGAAATACACTGAGTAACAAACAGAGAGTCAGATGAGACACAGGTGGCAGCAATACAAGTAATAATGAGAAGTAGATGAGAGATGGAGTACTCAGTAATCCAGGGGCTGGAATAGAGCAGGAGCGGGGACAGGAGCACATGGCAATACAAAACCACAGACTGACAGCTAGGGGGAAACACACAAAAAGACAGAGTTCAACTGGAGGCACTGACAAATTATAAGCAAAAACTAATCGCAGTGGAGAGGGAATATGTGACGACCTCCTCGTCACAATTTTGAATGATGGTTTTTGTAGCAGCTTATTCCTCAACTTCAGCATCCAGAATGGGTATATCTACTTATTTATCTATCTCATTAATACAGATTGTAAGTAGCTGAGGCCCAAGCACTGATACTTGTAATATTCCATTAATTACAACTGCTCAATCTGAAAGAAAACAGTAATATTTGTAACCTTAGTTGGCTCTTCCATAGGATTTTACTGAGCTCTTAAGGAGTCTCACTCATTGCTAGGGAATCTCAGTGATGCGTTTGAGTATGATTACACTATGCTACATCTCATCTCATGTCCTGACTTCAGTTTTGTAGTGATTTCAACGGTCATCTTTGCAGCTGTAAGATCCATAATATAATCTTATAAATAGTACTGCATTGTCAAAGCAAAGGTGAAGTCATTTTGAGCTAGACTTCTTCAGCTAATAACACTGCTGGGAATAGTAAGTTACTATATTGCATCTCTGTTATCACTTGAGAGGAAGGTATTACATGAAATGGGAATTCATAGGGAAACTGGAGAGAAAGTTAGTAAAAAGAGATATTTTAAAGATTGGTGACTTTAAGGCAGTAAAGTTAGAAACCTCAGAAGTTCTGGCCATATATTTCCAAAATACATTCAGTAGGAGAGTATGAAATTTATTTGGATGTAAATATCATCCAAAGGAATAGATCACTTGGTGTATTACACCCTGTTCGATACACAAGAAAAAAAGGGTTTCTGATTACCTTTCCCAACCCTTCACAAGAAGTAAGTCAGACCCTTCCCAAAACAAAATTCTATAATCTCTCTTTCCTAACTCCAACATCAGCAGTGTTACGGATTCCTTCTTCAAGTAGCAGAGCTTCCAATCCCTTCATTATTCCCCAAACACCACAAACACCTTCAATCTGTTCTCCAATCCTATCTACATTGCTATTTATGCATAAAATTAACAATGTCTTCAAATCCCTTCTCCTCTCCATAACCAGCAATGTCCCCAACATCTTCTCCATCTCCAACATCAAACTCCTTTCCTCACGTGACGAAATGGCAAAGCATCTGATTACTTCTTCCTCCTGAATGTCAGCAACATCGTCAACCCTGTAACCTATAGGGAAGTACAAATGATCCAATGAGGATTTTAAAACTGGTTATGGTACAGAGATTTGGAATTACCAATACATAACTCTTTAAAGTTGGCCACACAAGTTGAAATTTTCAGAAAAAAAACTGACTTTCTAAATGGAGAGAAGAAATGCAAATACAAAAACTTTACGAGAAAATGGATAATATTTCTAAAGCTCTGGTTAGCAATTTCTGGTGTTTATCTTTGTGCTTCAAAACTTAGGAAGAAGGCAGAAGGCACTTTACATACCAATACCAAGGAAGAGAGACACCAGTCATGCTGAAAGATTGAAGGGTTTAGTAGTTCTTTAACATAAATGAAGGGTTATTCTGCAAGGGGAATCTATGATAATTTTTGTAAAAGGCCAAGAAGGTCTAATGTTCCACTCACACCCAAAGCATTAAGTGCAGTAAAACTGAGAATCCTATTCTTTCTTGTGCAATAACGCTCAAACACTACATTCAGCCTTTTCTCAATTACCTTTGATGCTAACCATGAAGGAATTAAAAATCTGTGAAACAGATAACTGAAATGAGTCGACAACAGTGGAAAAGGGAAAGACAATATGTTTTTGATCTTGCCATATGCAATTGGAATGGAATTTGTCATTTTGTATAGTGGCACTAGAAAGTTTATGAACCCTGTAGGACTTTCTCCATTTCTGCATAAACATGACCTGAAATGTAATCAGATTTCACGCATCCTAAAACAAGATAAAGGGAGCCCAATTAAATGAATAACACAGAAGAACATTATACTTGTTCATTTATTTATTGAGAAAAATATTCCAATATTGGATGAAAGAAAAATGGAGAGTTATGGGGCAGTGTGGGTTTAGTACTTTTTTTAAGGATTATATGGGTTGGCACAACATGGAGGGCTGAAGGGCCTGTACTGTGCTGTAGTGTTCAATGGTTCTATTACATGTATTTCATTGGAAAAGGTATGTGAACCTCTGGAGTAATGCCTTCTACAAAAACTGTTTGGAGTTCGGTGTTTTACAGGTATATGGAGGAATTTAAGGTGGAGGGTTGTATGGGAGGCAGGGTTTAAGGGTTGGCACAACACTGTGGGCCGAAGGGCCTGTACTGTGCTGTATTGTTCTATGCATTTTTATCAATGAGATGAGATGAGATGTGCCCAGCTCTATAAAAAAGACACAGAAAGTCTGGTTATTGACAGAGCCTGTTCTTCTCAAGAAAGATCTGTTCATGTGCACCATGCCTCGACCAAAGAAACTTTCCGAGGACCTTAGAAGAAGAATTGTAGCAATGCATCAAACTGGAAAAGGCTACAAAAGCATTTATAGACCTGAGTGTTCATCAGTTTACAGTACAAGAAATTGTCTACAAATGGACTAAACTCAGTAATGTTGCTACTCTCAGACAGACAGACAGACATACTTTATTGATCCCGAGGGAAAGTGGGTTTTGTTACAGCCACACCAACCAAGAATAGTGTAGAAATATAGCAATATAAAACCATAAATAATTAAATAATAATAAGCTAATTATGCCAAGTGGAAATAAATCCAGGACCAGCCTATTGGCTCAGGGTGCCTGACACTCCGAGGGAGGAGTTGTAAAGTTTGATGGCCACAGGTAGGAATGACTTCCTATGACACTTAGTGTTACAAGTCGGTGGAATGAGTCTCTGGCTGAATGTTCTCCTATGCCTAATCAGTACATAATGGAGTGGATAGGAGTCGTTGTCCAAGATGGCATGCAACTTGGACAGCATCCTCTTTTCAGACACCACCATCAGAGTCCAGTTTCACCCCCACAACATCACTGGCCTTACAAATGAGTTTGTTGATTCTGTTGGTGTCTGCTACCCTCAACCTGCTGCCCCAGCACACAACAGCAAACACGATAGCACTGGCCACCACAGACTTGTTGAACATCCTCAGCATCGTCCAGTAGATGTTAAAGGACCTCAGTCTCCTCAGGAAATAGAGATGGTTCTGACCCTTCTTGTAGACAGCCTCAGTGTTCTTTGACTAGTCCAGTTTATTGTCAATTCGTATCCCCAGGTATTTGTAATCCTCCACCATATCCACACTGATCCCTTGGATGGAAACAGGGCTTCCTGGAAATCCCTAGGAGTAGGCATCCTGAAAAGATCACACCAAGAGCAGAATGTGCGATGCTGAAGAAGGTGAAAAAGAACCCAAAGGTAACAGCAAAAGACCTGCAGAAATCTCTTGAACTTGCAAAGGTCTCTGTTCATCTGTCCGCTATAAGAAAAATACCGAACAAGAATAATGTTCATGGAAGGACACCACAGAAGAAACCACTACTCTGCAAAGAAAAACAAAGCTGCATGTCTCAAGTTTGCAAAAGACCACTTGGAAGTTTTACAATGCTTCTGAGACAATGTTCTATGGATAGATGAGACAAAAGTTGAACTTTTTGGCAGAAATATACATTGCTATGTTTGGAGGAAAAAGGGCATTGCACACCAGGACCAAAACCTCATCCCGACCGTGAAACATGGTGGAAGAAGCATCTTGGTTTGAGGCTGTTTTGCTGCTTAGGGCCTGGACTGCTTGCAATCATTGAGGGAACCATGAATTCAAAATTGTATCAAGACATTTTACAGGAGAATGTCAGGGTAGCAGACTATCCCGTGAAGCTTAATAGAAGTTGGATAATGCAACAAAACAATGACCGAAAGATAAGAGTAAATCAACTACAGAATGGCTTAAAATGAAGAAAATTCATGTTTCGGAATGGCCGAGTCAAAGTCTTGATCTTAATCCTATAGGATTGTTGTGGAAGGACCAGAAGCAAGCAGTTCATGCAAGGAAGCCCACAAACATCCTAGAGTTGAAGCAGTTTTATAAGGAGGAATGGCCTAAAATTCCTCTAAATTGAGATGCAGGTCTGATCAAAATTTACCAGAAATGTTTGGTTGAAGTTATTGCTGTACAAGGGGGTGACACCTGTTAACTTAAATCAAAAATTCACATAACTTTTCCAACAAACACATGTAATGTTGGATCTTTTTTTTCAATAAATAAATGAACAAGTACAACTTTTTTGTATTATTTACTTTATCAGGTTCTCTTTATCTAGATTTAGGACATATGTGAAGATCTGATTACATTTTAGGTCATGTTTATGCAGAAAAAGAGGAAATTCTACAGGGTTCACAAAATATTTAGCACTACCGTAAGACTCTTCTTGTGACCACCATTTTGTGAACGGTTTCCCAAACCGGTTCTGGCTGGATCAGAGCAATTGAAAATAGACATAATAAGGCCCCTTCTGACAATCTGTTAAATCAGAGATCACTTCCAAGAAAGAAGTTACTTGAGGGATGTTCTTTGATAAGGTAAAAACAAACAAATGAATAGTTTGTGAATGTAAGTAATCTGAGCCCAGTGTCTGGCATGAAATGCAGTAAGAGGTTATAATTACATGACTCAGAGAAAAACACAAGAATAACATCAAAAGCAAGTCCTTATGAGGAAGGAGAGCAATGAGGTAATGCTACCTGTAGCCTTGGGCCACAGCCAATGAAAGGTTGACACAAGCTAGCTAGAACCAACAGAATTGAAGCATAATGATGCAGAACTAATAAGAAAAAGGAACAAGAACAGCAGATGCTGAGCAACAAAACTCTGGGAGTTAACCATTGCACAGAAGACTCCCATCCTTGGAGGAGGGAGAAAGAATATAATTTTGCCCTGATTCTCTCTTTATTTTGGTGTTTTAAGTTGCCATGGTGGTCTGGATAAGTACTGATACAAAAGGAAGAGTAGCATTGAAGAACCTAAGCTGTTGGCCAGGGGCCAACATAATTTCCAAGGATATTTGTGTTAATACAATAAGCTGTGAGTTTTGAATTAATTAAGATTGTGTGATGATTTTCCCAAGTTGGCAAGGGGTCTACATTTACCATGATGAAGGATGAGCAGGTAAGATCAGGAAGAAAATAGCAAGGAGAAGATTGTTGCAAGACTTGTGAAAGATGATCAGAGTATACTAGTAGATAATACTTAAGGTACCTGGGGATAAATGAAAATTAAAGATAATTAAAAGTCAAATACCTCTGTTTGGCCTTCCAAAGTCAAAACTAAATAGTCTTCTAGGTTCTAGCTTTGCTCTTTGCTCTGTTGATCCCTCTTCTTCCTCAACATCAGAAAAATCACTTTGAAGATTTTTTCCACAGATGCGTTTGAATACAGAGGAATGGCGCGTTGGACCTAAGCATATAAAGAAGTTAAGCATTTTAGATTGTGGCTGAAACTTCAAAAACTATAAAAGCATAATTTTTGCTGAGTGTTTTTTAAACCTATTTACTTTAAATTAGGCAATAAAAATGTTGAATTTTTAATTGTTAAACAACAGGAAACCAATATGGAATTTTCTTTTATTTTGTAATTTATTTTTTTATTGAAGTTTATCATCAAACAAACATTTCCATAAGATGTATTTCAGACATTGTACATATATATCATATAATCATATATGTCACAAATCTCCACATCATATACACTTATAGAAAAGAGTGGAGAGAAAGAAGGAATTTTCTTTTCATAGATGGTGGCCAACTTCCTGAGTATTTCCTGTTTAATTTCATATTTACTGTCATTGTTATTTCTTGCTTTTAAATTATCAGAGGTTCATCAAAAGACGGAGAGAATATCAGGATAAATACTGTATGAACATATGAATCAGAAACTGTGGATTTTTAAGCTCCTAGAGCATGCTACACCATTTCATAAGATTACAGGGGATCTGGCTGGAACTTCAACTCCATATTCCTGTTTACCCACATTAACCCTTCAATCCTTTGCTTATCAAGGGTCTTTCTATCTTTCTCTTAGAAATACTCCCATCCTTTAAGGAAAAGACTTTCCAAAGACTTGTTACCATTTGAGAGAAAACACTTTATCTCATCTTTGCCTTAAATGGGATTTTATTTTAAATCAAGTGATCCCAAGATTAAGATTCTGCCACAAAAGGAGAGATCCTCCTCAATTACAATGTGAAGATTATCTGAGCAACGGAGTTATCTGTGTGTGCGGAGAGATTACCTGATGGGGGAAAGATCAGGAGAGTGGATTATTTACAGGGATGGAGGAATTACTTTGGAAAGGAAGTGGGGAGTTTCTAATAGTCTCTCCATCCTTAACTGAACGTGAATAACAACACTATAGATTGGCTGCTAACTGCATTAAGCTATATGAACTAGGACACCATGCTCTTCACAGATAGAAAATAACACTTCTAGGAAAGGAAGTGGAGTCACACAAATATCCAGGAAACTAGCAATACCATTACAGTTCTTTCGTGTGGTTTTTTGTAAAGCATTTTGGAAGCAAAATGATTGCATTCTTTTGCTTTAACCCTCATTGAAAATGGAACTACTGTCTAATTTCATCATTATATTATATTTCATCAGCACTCAGCATCTCAGTTTCCATTACAGTGTAAACAGCTTTTACAACTTCTGGATTGCAGTAATGCAAGTTAAAACAAAGCCACACAAGGTAAGTTTCCCTCTGTTTAATTTTTCCTTACAATGTTCAAGATATTCTGGCCTATTAAAATATTCTCCCAGAACTATCTTTATCAATTCTACTTCCTTACTTATTTCCTAGCAGTATACTCTTTCTTGAATGTCCATTAATTCCCCTGATTCTCCTGAACCCATCTACACTAGGGGCAATTTAATAGCTAGCAAAACCCCATTAACCAACATGTCTTTGGGACATGGGAACAATCTGGAGTAGTCGCAGGAAGATCATGTACTCTATGTTGATACATCTAATGGTCAGGATAAAGTCTGGGTCACTGAAGCTGTGCAGCAGCTGTACCTCACTAATCAACAAAATACTTTGGCATTAGAACTGCAGCTATGACAGCTCAAGAAAGTGAGGCTAAAACTGAGTGGAGTTTGCGCACTCTCCCTGCAGATGTGTGGATTTCTCTTCCCTTCTGAATTCTAAATTTATGCTCCATCACTTCTGCCTCTTTTGACAACATGAGACCAGAGATATTTCCCTTTCCCTATACTTCCAGTAATCCAAAAGTGAATGTTCTCTTTGGAACTCCCTTGTTCACATTTCTGGCTTTATCACCAACTTATTCTCATTATGTTTTCAATGTAACTACAGGATGAGCAAGATCTATACCTTTTACTTATTCCCTTTTCGCTGAAGTGATTCTTTCAAGTGAACTGATAATTATGCATGCTTCTTTCAATTCAGTACTCTACATTCAGTGCTCACGATGTCACCTCTAAACTGGAGATTCCAAACGCAGCTTGGATTATATTTTTTTGCAGAACATATCCATTCAATCTGCAAGGGTGACCCTGAACTTCAAGTTGCCTGTTGATATAATTGCCTCCCTTGTGATGGCATCTACATGCTGATACCAGGAAAGATCCTCTGAAATGATAACGCCAAGGAATTTAAAATTACTGAACCTCTCCACCTGATAAGGACCGGCTCATGAACCACCAGCTTCCTCATCCTCTTGTCAATGATAAGCTCTTTTGCTTTGCTGACGTTGTGTGAGAGGTTGCTGTTGTGATGCCATTCAACCTGATTTTCAATCTTCCTCCAATATACTGATTTGTTGACACATTTGATTCAGCATACTTCCTGGATCCTTCTGTCTGTTGCATTCACAGTCACAGCATCCTAGCTTAAATATTGCATTGGAGCTGTATTTAGCCTCACAATCATAAGTAAAAAGCAAATAGAGCAAAGGGCTAAGCACACTGCCTTTTAGTGCACCTGTGCGAATGATGATTGTGCAGATGTTGCTGCCAATCCAAACTGGCTGAGGTTTGCAAGTAAGGAAATTGAGGATCCAGCTTCTCAAGGAGGTATTGAGATCTAGGTGTTGAAGCTTATTGATTAGTTTCCAGGGGATGATAGTGTTGAAGGCTGAGCTATAGTCAATGAAGAGCACCCCAATGAATGCACCTTCACTGTCCAGATGTTTCAGTGCTGAGTGAAGAGCCAACAAAATTGTAATTAGCCAAGTTCAAGTTTATTGTCACTTCACCCATACACATGAATTTTGTAAAACAAAAACAACGTTCCTCTGAACCAAACTGCACAACACTGTATATAGATTTCACATGGTAAGTGATATTACCACAAATAATAAGGTGCATTTAAGACACAAGTTAAAAAGTAAACTGTATAACAGAACTGGCACTTCATAAGTGATGAGATATGGGTTGTGGCAGGGACTTCAGTAGGCTCATGGCCTGGGGAAACATTCCTTGTCTTAATGCTACAGTACCTCCTGCCTGATGGTAAGAGGTCAAAGAGATTGTTGGACAGATGGGAAGGATTATTCATAATGCTTAAGACCCTGAGTGCGCAGTGCCCCTGATAAATATCTCTGAGGGTTGGAAGAGAGACCCTGACGATACTCTCAGCGGTCCTCACAATCCTTTGTAGGGACTCGCGATTAGATGCCTTGCAATTCTCATACTAGATAGTGATGCAGCTGGTCAGTACACTCTCAATGGTGCTTCTGTAGAAATTGGTTAGAATGGGAGGGGGACGGGGGGGGGAATACTCGGTTGACAACCTCCTCAGGGAGTGGAGACACTTCTGTGCTTTCTTGACTAAAGAGATGGAGTTGAGGGAGCAGATATATCATTTGTTATGATCACTCCCAAAAACTTGATGCCAAATCCGTCCACAGAAGAGCCATTTATGTGCAGTGAGGAGTGGTTAGCCTGTACCTTCCTAAAGTCCACAATTACCTCTTTGGTCTTGTCCATGTTAAGATTCAAGTCATTGTGCTTGCACCATCCTACCAGCCACTCTGCCTCCTCTCTGTATGCTGTTTCATCATCATTGTCAATGAGTCTAACCATCAACTGCTACGATGATCTGATTCTCCTCCTGCCTTGGAAATTGCACATGCCTTTTTGTCTGAAGACTGAGTATTTCTACCAGTTCATTCTCCCCCACCCACCCCCCCCCCCCTCCAGATTTCCAGCGTTGGCAGTTCTGTGTATTTCTTTTTCATAGGTCTATCTGAATTACCTTTGTTCTTGTATCTGTTTGTTGTTTATAGTTGCAGTTTGGAGGGGCAGAGCGAAGTCATGATGGCGCTAAACAGCAACTCCTTTGCTTGCATCATTGGAAACAGCTCTATTTCTATCTTTGATATCTCTTTTTTACCTTTACAAGATTCTTTTGAAGACTCAGACCTGAGTTACACTTTGACTTTGGTTCATTATGAGAATGGCATTCACTCTCAGGGCCTCATGTCCGGCCATTTTTGGATATCGCAAGGGCGCAGCCTGGGAGACTAGTTCACCTTCAGGGTGCCGGATTTACATGGCTCTGGAGACGGACTGATTCTAGGCAGTGTCCTGACTGAGGCGTCATGGAAGAATACAGGAGCATGACGCTGTAGGCTGTGTGCCAAGAGACCTAAGCCTTTCTGGGGCCAACTCTCTAGGCACAGAGCTCGGAAAAAGCAATACAACGGACTTTAACATCATAAATCAGTGAGTTGTTTGGTATTTCTCTCCTCTCGCTGTGAAACGGGGACACCTCTTTTTCCCCTATTGAGGAGAGAGAGAGCCTGTGGTATGTTGAATTACCAGGTGAAGGAGTAGCATTTGGGCTACTGCAAGTCTTTATTGATGCTTTGCTGCACGCTTGCATGCTTGGTGGAGGGCGTGGATGCTTTTTTTGCTGGTGGAGGTGGGGTCATTGCCTTGCTGCTTCTTGCGCGTGGGAGGGGTGAGCTGGGGGGCTTCAGGGTCCTAACGTTTAAATGTTATTCATTCTTTGGGGAACTCCTCTGTTTTTGTGGATGTTTGTGAAGATAAAAAATTTGAGGATGAATATTGTATACATTTCTTTGACATTAAATATAACTATTGAAACCTCTGAGCTCCATTGAAATTCCTAGCTTTTCATCATTTCAAAAATATCCTACATTTAAACATAAAATTCTTATTTTCTGGATGACACTGACAAGACCATCATTTATTGCCTAACCCTAATTGTTCTTTAAATTCGGGCAATCTAACTTCTTAAATAGCTGGACTCCTTCTAGTGAAGGAGCTCCCACAATGTCTTTGGGCCGGAAATTCCAAGATTCAGACCCATTGATGATAAAGACCCAGAGATGTATTTTCAAAGCAGGTGGTGTGCATCTTAGGAGGGTAACCTGCAGATAGTATCCCCATGTTGCAGCTGTCATTGTCCCTTTGAGTTGCAGATGTCTGGGAAAGTTATTGCAGTGCATTTTATAATTATTACCCACTGTAGTCAGTGTGATACAGCAGTGGAGAAAATCAAAGTTTAGTGTGGTTCAATGAAAAGGGGTGCTTTATCTTGGCGGTGTCAATCTTGAGAGTTGTTGATATTGCAAGTGCAGAATATTCCACCATAAAGCCATATCACTTTCCTTAGCAATACCTCTGGTTGTAACTCATCCCTCACTGATTCAATGGAAAATCTACCCTTCATAAATTTGTTAAACAATACAGCATTTCTTAAGGCAGTGTTCTCATTGCTCTCTCTGATGCATGCTTAATGATAAGTACATGATCTCTCTATCTACGCGACTATATCACAAAGCTTTCATAGTCTACAGCACCACTGCATCTGACATTTATCCTCATTTAAGACATTGAAACATAGAAAACCTACCGCATAATATAGGTCCTTTGGCTCACAAAGCTGTGCCGAACATATCCTTAACTGAGAAATTACCAAATTACCTAAGGTTACCCATAGCCCTCTGTTTTTCTGAGCTCCATATATCTGTCCAGGATTCTCTTAAAAGACTCTATCGTATTCGCCTCCACCACCATTGCCAGCAGCCCATTCCACGCACTCACCACTCTTGCATAAAGAACTTACCTTTGATATCTCCTCTTTACCTACTTCCAAGCACCTTAAAACTGTGCCCTTTTGTGCTAGCCATTTCAGCTCTAGGAAAAAGCCTCTGACTACCCTCATGATCAATGCCTCTCATCATCTTATACACCTCTATCAGGTCAGCTCTCATCCTCCATTGCTCCAAGGAAAAAAGGCCAAGTTCACTCAACCTATTCTCATAAGGCATGCTCCTCAAACCAGGCAAGATCTTTGTAAATCTCTGAACCCTTTCTATGGTTTCCACATCCTTCCTATAGTGAGGCGACCAGAACTGAACACAGTACTCCAAGTGCGGTCTGACCAGGGTCCTTAAATATCGTAAACTCCAATGCCCTTTTCTCCCACTTGAGTTTCCTCTCTCCCCATCTCGTCCCCACCTCCTATATTCCCTACAGTATTTTAGCCACCTCTTCTGATCTTCAGCTGAAAATCCAACTTTGTCCCCCTATATTCTCTCTTAGAACCCTGATCCTGACATGACATTGACCTGTTGTCACAACTGCTGTGCCTGTTCTTTAGGCAGGAATCTTCACTTAAGTCTGCATCTTTTCTCTTAAATCCAGACTTCCCAATCCACTTGATCTTTCATCCTCCCTCTAAGATCCTAATTCCTCTAGATCCATTCACTGCTAGCTGTCAAAGGCAACACGATTGACTTGATTTTCCAACTCCTCTCACTCACTCATCTTTCCCTATCTGAAATGGTAGAACAATGTTCACTAATTAGTACTCTGGATAGGTTCATCAAACCTACCAAAAACATTATTGCTCTTGTGTACTGGGGACCTAACATCTCATAGAAACTAAATGTCAGCCTTTAGACACATTCTCACATCTACCTCTGAACCATGACCCAAAGATCAGCAGACCATTGTCTCCCAGACAGTCACAGAGCTCATTTCCTTAGATCTTTCTTCTACAGATTCTGACTTCAGATTGTGCCAACCCCACACAGCTCTCTTCTACCTTCTATCCAAGATCCACAAACAGCATTCTCCTAACAGACACATTGCTTCAGTGTCCTCTTGCCAAAACTAAACTTAATGCTTCATAATTAAATTTAATCCTCTCTTTCCTAGCCCAAACTCTTTCCACTTACTTGCATTACACTTGGATAACCTCCATCACTTCAACTGCTTCCAATTCCCTGTCCCATCTTTTTACATGGACAGATAATTCCACTACATCTTCAACCCACATCAGGCTTCATCCATGAACATACACCCAATCAGCCACCAATACACACATTCACCAGGCTAAATGTTCACACATTGAATAACTTCTCATTCCACTCACTTTCTTCAGACCAAAGGTATAGCAAGGGAACTTGCATGGGTCCAAGCTATTTGTCTTTTTGTGGGATACTTCTTTCAATCCCAAGTCTACCTGCTTCAACCATCTTGTTGGTGCTTCCCACTTCTAGCATACATAGAGAATCTGAAAAATTAATTCCATTTACTGCCAATTTTCATATTAGCGTTACCATGATCCATCTCTGACTCCACCCTTCCTTCCCTACATCTCCATCATCATTGACCGTCAGATTGGGTGAGAGTAGAATTAGAGGCCATAAGTTTAGAGTGAATGGTGTAATATATAAGGGAAATCTGAGGGAAAGCTTCTTCAGTCAGAACGTGGTGTGTGCATAGAACAAGCTGCCAGTGGAAGTGGTAGATATGGGTTTAATTGTAATATTGAGAGAATGTTGGGTGGGTAAATGGATGGGGAGGGTTTGGAAGCAGATCAGGTCAGCATGGACTAGATGGGGAAGAAGAGAATGTTTCTGCGCTACGGTACTCTATGGCTCTATCTCAGAAAACAGGCTAACTACAAGCATACTTATAGACTCTCACAGCTATACTTCCTTCCATCAGATCTCCATTCCATTCTTCCACTTCATCCACTTTCATCTTCATGCTTTGATGATGAATCTTCCCACAGAGTTGCCTCTGAACTGTCTTTTTTCCTGAACTGTGCCTTCGTCTTTACAATAGCAGACTACATTTCATCTTTTGCAACACCTCTGTTCTCACCTCCTCTTCTCCTGGACAGAAAAATATACAACTCCCTTGGACCACATGTCTCACACCACCACCCTTAATATTTTACAAACCATATTTTGAAATTTTCACCAGATGCTAGAAGATATCCCCATCAGGCATATTTCCCACTCCCTTCCATTTCAGAGACTGTTCCATTTGCAACTTAGTTTTCTTCTCACCATTGCTACTGACCAACCATCTCAGCATGTTGCACAACCATGGTATTAGCAGTGTTTTACATTTCTTTGATTGTATTATCATCCACTAACTGCCTCTATTAAGCTACTTGATTGTAGACCTCTTACAATCATCTCAACATCAATCCTGTCCTTAACCTATCAAAGATATTTTCTTTGTCCTATCCATCTTACCACCTCTCTGTAACTTAAAGCCTCCATTTTTATTTCTTTCCCAGGTCTGGTGTAGGGACTTTGATCTGCAATATTGACACTGTTTCTCTTTCCATAAATGCTGCTTGGCCTGTTCAGTGTTTCTAGCTTCCAGAATTTTGTGTTTATTATTTCAGATTTCCAGCATGTGCAATTCTTTTAACATTTTCATTCTTTTGCAATTCTGACTTGTGCATTGATGACTGTGCTAAAGTTTTGGAGTATCAAGAGGTGAGTCACTCACTACAACTGTACTTAAGTGACTCATCAAGTTGATGGTGATCCCAGAATATTTATACTGTGTGATATTGAGTATCATGGATAAGCAATGCGACTCTCTCTTGTTGAAGAAGGGCATTACTGGACACTTTGGTGGCATTAACTTTGGTTGCTATTTAGCAGTCCATGCCTTGTTGTTGATTAGAACTTGCTGTATGCAGGCTTGGACTACTTTCTTTGTTGAGATGCTGCAGATGGAAATAAACATTGTGGAACCATCAGGAAACACTCCTCATTCTGAATTTATGATGAAGTTACTTTAAGTGGCTGGACCTAGGAAACTGCCCTGGAGAACTCCTGCAGTAGTGTCCTGCCATTGGGATAAATGATATCTAACAACCACAAACTGCCTTTCCTGCAATATATTACTCCAACCACTGGAATGCTGTTCCCTTCTTGATCATTGACATCCATCCTGCCTGGTCTAAGGAAGAAATCCTTGGACTTAGTTATATTAAACGTCCATCTGCTGCAACTTTGGCCACTCAATTAGCTAGCAATATTCATTTGCAACTTTCTGTTCTCAATTGCGCTACTTACTGAGTGAGGATGCAATTTTCTTCACCCAAGTACAGTGAAATGCTTTTGTTTTCTGGGGATTAACTGAAATAATATTATATATAGCCCAAATACCTGCAGATAGGTCATTGTGATGGTGACTGAGGTTCAAAATATGTACTTCATTCTTGAAAACTTATTTCATTTTTTTTGAGAAAACTCACTACTTATGCTCCCACTCAGATAGTGCGATAAGTGATAACTTCAGTAAGGCAAAAGTTATTTCCGAAGTTTGTACCATTACTTCCCTAGGTTGACTTGGGAAAATAATTGGAACAAGATGGAGGCATGACACAGCTTGCAGCGGCCACTCCAGAGCTGATTATCTGTTATTTGTGAAGTGGGGCGCCGTGCGCAATCATAATTGATTGAAAACGGACGCAGGAGCACGGAGAAACATCAGGAAATCTCCAGGAAGACCTTCTTCGTTGCTGCTGCTGCTGTGAGGTCAGGGACTTTGCTGGGAAGAACAGGCCCCCAGTCCTTAGGGTCGTGTTGCTGATGGCCATTGGCGGGGCCATCTTAATATGCTTGGCAGAGGATGGTGCTTGGAGAAGCTGTGCCGGAGGAGATGGTCATCGGTTCGGAGGTTCGATGGACTCGGAGTCCGCTGCGGTCAGGTCGCTTTCATTGTGTGCTGCGTCTGTGGGGCTGAGTCGGGCGGCGCCGTGGAAGTCCATAGCGGGGGTATTCCCTTCTGCTGCCGGCGTGAGATGGCGAGTCTGTCGGGACCCTAGGGACATGTGGAAACTGTGTGGTGATTTCATTGAACTTTTAGTCCTTTAACACCTTTGGACTATTTTTACTGTGCCCGTGGTCCGTTTTTTTTTATCAATTATGCTATTGGTTGCACTGTTGTAACTATGTGGTTTTGTGCAGGTCTTGTAGCTTTAGTTTTTGGTCTTGTTTGTCTGGTGGATTTAGAACTCCTTTCTGGGGAACGCGCTAAGACGGTAGAGCGATATTAATACGCGGCAGCCTCTCCGGACTCTGGATTGGGGATTGCCATATGTTATGTGGATTTTCTGGTGTAGCCTGTTCTGTCATATGCTTTTGTGATATCATTCTGGAGGAATGTTGTCTCATTTTTTAACTGCTTGCATTTGTGGTTTCTAAATGACAATAAACTGGATCTGAATTATTCTCAATATTGCATTTTCATATTTTGGGTGATTAGTAGTTTTCAAAGCTTGTGATCTCTACTAAGAAGGACCAGATCAGCTGGCAGTTAAAAACACCTACAGATAACCTCACCCAGGTCACACATCATCCTGATTTAGAAATATATTGGTGGTCATCATTAAAACTAAATCCTGGAACTCACTGACCATGTGTAGGCCTCTGTTAGTCTCGATAGACCGTGGATTTGCACCTTGGAAAGTTTCTAGGGCGCAAGCCTGTGCAAGGTTTTTTTATATGGAAGACTGGCAGTTGCCCAAGCTGCAAGATTCCCCTCTCCATGCCACTGATGTTGTCCAAGGGTAGGGCATTACTCACTGCCCATAGGCACTGTGGGAATGCCTTCACCAAAGTCTGTGCTAGTTAAAGGCAGTGGCTCATCACCACATTGTCAGACAATGAGTGATGGGCAACAATGCTAGATTTATCAGCTCACACAGATCCCAAAAAAGAACAAAAATATAACAATTAAAAACATTTATTTGTATACATTTTGTATGCATGAAATAGGGCAAAGCAAGAATATCAATTTATGTAAAGGAAATTAGCAAATGTACAAAAACAAGATAATTAAATTATCTCCCATGTTAAAATATTAACCTGATGTGTGTGCTTCAGCTGAAGGAACTCTATCCTTCTCTCCTCTTCTGTTCTTTTTAAGAATAGTTGATCTTGATGGGGTTTCCTGATATAATAGACAACAAAACAATCAAGAATAACACAAATTGAATAACTAAAAACACAAAGAACTAAATGTCAGAACTACTTAACCAACCAATGAAATATATAGAATAAATTAACTGTGCCTTACATGATTGAGAGAACAATTAATTTTATATTTAAGTAATTTAACTAGCTAGGTTTGCAACAAACCATCTGAAAGCCCTTTGTGGTTAAAGGTGCACTTCACAATTTTGTTGAATAGTTATTAAATAATATTAAACATTTTTTAACATGCTGATAGACAATTAAATTAAAACTTACTAAGCCCTCATAGCTCTTCTCTCCAATTCACCAACAACAACAGTGCCACCACCCTTTCTAGATGCAGATGCTCAAGTAAACAGAAAACATACATCATATGGAGTGGATCCACCATAATGACACTGTGTTAAGTGATGTAATAGTGAGATGCTATGGTTCAGAACAATCGACTTTGCGAATTGACCACTTTCAAAGGCAACTGAACCACTTCAAAAAAATCTTCCTGAAGCTAGGCCACTATCATCAACTCTCCTTTCTTCTGCACCTTGTTCTAATAGTTTCTTCTACTCTGGTCCTTACAATGTGAAAACATAAACAGTATGCAACTTGAAGTTTTATGGCAATTTGCAAACTTCAATGAACATGTAAACACATATGAGGAGAATACAAACTTTCTCTAGTTTGTTAAGGAAATGACTATTGTAATTCCTCATAAGAAATTCTTTAACAGATCATTTAAAAAGTAAGAAGTAGAAGTAGGAGCCCAATGAGTCTTTGAACTTGTTCCACAATAAGACCATTTCCTCCAGCAATATTTCCTAGTAGTGAATGCAGGGTTTTACGGAACCTAATGTTACCACTATTTTCTCATGTTTTTGTGAAAAATATTAAAACTCTGCCTTTTGCAGGGTGGATATGAGGTAGATTTCCTCATGTGGGAGAATATGAAACTAAAGGCAACTGTTTCATATAAAGGATCAATCTTCTAAGGCAGAGATGAGGTAACATATTTCCTTTCAGATGATCAAATGTCCTTTTAACTCCCTTTCTCAAAAGGCAGTGGAAACAATCTTTGGATATTTGAAGACAGACATGGATAAATTATTGATAAGCATGATTGTAATAGGTTACTGGGAGTATACAGTATGGGCTACAGTCAAGGGATAGAAGTAGATGCAAGAAGATAGAAGTGAAATAACAATCAGCCATGATTTTATTTGAATGGTGTAACAGACACAGGAGGAATGAATGGCCAACTTGACTTCAATTATTTACACTTATATTTGTAATGTATGGGTCTATTTCTTTTAGAGGAACAACTCCCCTTAGCACTACATATGGACTGATAACTTACCTATGTGCACTGATCTGTTGCCTGTGCATGCTCTCTTGGTACAATGTGAATCCACCAGTTAATCTCATCTCATCTCCCACATGTGTGTTTTTATTTTAATTGATATATATTTGTACAGATACTACAAATTGGCAACAAGTACGAACCTGATTACCAAAGAGTATCACCAACTGCACCAACATTTATAGAACGACAGACTTCGGAGAGAGACAGCGAGAGGACAGTATGAAGAAGGTCGTCACAGACACTAACAAAAGGCATGAGTAAATGCATAATACAGAATGAGAGATACACAACTAGCAAAGTTAAAGTGAAAATAACATGATGGCCTTCATCAGGAAAGTTGATGAATTTG
This sequence comes from Hypanus sabinus, assembly GCF_030144855.1. NCBI lineage: Eukaryota > Metazoa > Chordata > Chondrichthyes > Myliobatiformes > Dasyatidae > Hypanus > Hypanus sabinus. The sequence continues at coordinate 110,883,068 of NC_082714.1, read as the reverse complement.
ATAGTGCTAATGAAGACTGGGAATTGTACATTGATGGGATTGAATTGTATTGTATTGATGTGGATGAGGAAAAGGAAGCTTATACGCTTCTTAGCTTAATGGGCGCCTAAACATATAAGCTTTTATGCAACGTAGTAACTCCTGAAAAGCCAGCAAGCAAGAGGTTTGATGAAATTGTTACAAAATCAATTTTACAAAATCTCTTGAGCCCTAAACCACTGGTAATAGCTGAGAGATTTAGATTTAACAGAAGGAAACAGTCAAAGGATGAAAGCATTTCTGAATACATGGCAGATCTGCGCAAACTTTCTGAATACTGTGACTTTAGAGATGGACTTTCTGATGCATTAACAGACGGGCTTGTATGTGGCATGCATAGTCAAAGCACTCAAAAGAGGCTACTGTCTGAAAGAGATCTAACCTTAGAATGAGCACTGACCATTGCAATATTCTTCGAGACTGCAGAAAAGGATGCAGCAGACTACAGAAAAAGAGATTAGAATGTGAAATGCACAAAATATCCCTGAATGGTGCAAAAAGCATCATGTGGCAAGTCCTCTCATGATGCAAATGACTGTTGGTTCAAAGAAGTTTACAGAAAGTGTCACTGACAAAGTCACAGAGTGTGTAAATCAGACAAAAAAACACAAAGAGAAAAATCACACAAAGTGAAAAGTGTCAAACAGAAAACCAAACAAGTGCATAAAGTAACTCAATGTGCCACTGAATCAGACCACAGTCAGACAAAGGTGAGCTCTTATGCCTAGAACTTCATAGCATTACAGAAGCAGCAGTACAATAGATATATCTGGTGTAAAACTGAAAATGGAGCTAGACACAATGTCAGCTTTGTCTATAATTTCAGAGGCTGACTACAACAGACTGTTTTTGAAGATACCATTAGAAATGACTTCAGTGACGCTCAAGACCTACACAGGTGAAAAAGTGTCTTCTGGTGTGTGGAGGGATATGTGCCAGGTGCAGGTCAGTGGGACTAGGCAGAAAAATGGTTCGGCACAGCCAAGAAGGGCCTGTTTCTCTGTTGTAATGTTCTATGGTTCTAAAGGCAAAATGAAAGTGAATGTGATGTAAAATACAACAATTAGAGCTTTATGTATTTAAAAGTAGAGGGCCAGCACTTTTTGGATGGGAATGTCAACAGTTTTGGGCCCCATATCTCAAAAAGAATATGTTGTCAGTGGAGCAAGTCTAGAGGAGACTCACAAGAATGATTCTGGGAATGAAGGACTAGATAGGATAGATAAGGAGAGGATGTTTCCTATTGTGGGGCATCCAGAACTAGAGGGCACAACCTCAAAATTGAGGGCAACCTTTTACAACAGAGGTAAGGAGTAATTTTTTTTAGCCAGAGTGGTGAATCTGTAAAATTCTCTGTTGCAAACTGTGGTGGAGGTCAAATCTGTGGATGTATTTAAGGCAGAGATTGATGATTTCCTGGTTGATCAGGGCATCAAAGGATATGGCGAGAAGGCAGGTGCATGGGATTGGGTGGGATCCGTGATCAGCCATGATGGAATGGTTTGATGGCTGAATAACTTACTTCTGCTCCTATGTTTTACAGTCAAAGTTCTCAATGTGTAATCAACAGGCAACTGCAGCCCAAATGGTAGCACTAACCAAAGACTGTCACAGCTGCTTAAAAGCTAATAAGAAGGTGTTTGAAAAGGGTATTGGTAAACTCAAGGGTACGAAGGCCAGAATTGAACTGGTTGAAGTAGTACCACCAAGATTCCACAAAGCGCATCAGTGCCTATGCACTATGTCCTAAAGTGGAGTCTGAACTGCAGAGCTTGGAAGCATCTGGCATTCTCGCCAAGGCTGAATGGAATGATTGGGCTGCACTTATTGCCCCGGTGATCAAGAAAAGGAAGGCCGGACGTTTGTATATACGAGGACTTCAAAGAGAGCATCCACCCTACTGTGTAATAACCCTCCCATGAATAGGAGATATTTTTGCATCTTTGGCAGGTGGGGAGAGGTTTTAAATGACTGACTTGTCATAAACCTATCTGGAGTTTGAGGAGTCAAGCAGGAAGTTTCTCCCAACTAACACTCACAAGGGACCGTTCCAGTATAATTGTCTTATCTTTGGTGTTGTATCAGCTCCAGCAATTTGGCAAAGAGCAAAGGAACAAAGCTCCAATATATCCCACGAACACAATGTTACCTTGATGACATCATTGTGACTGGCAAGAATAATGAACAACACCTTTAGAACCTTGGTAAAATGCTTACCAGACTGAGTAAGTATGGTCTGTGTGCTAAGAGAGAGAAATGTGAGTTTTTAAAAAATGCAATCTCATATTGTGGACATGTCATTGACAAGAGAAGACTGAAGCAGTGCTGTAGGCACCAGCTGGAAAATGTGTCACAACTCAGGTCATACTTGGGACTGGTAAACTACTACCACCAGTTTCTCCCAAATATTGCAACAGTGCCGCACCAATTTAACACACTGTTGCAGATAGGAGCAAAGTAGGAATGGTTAGAAAGATGTGAAAGAGCATTGAAGGAAGGAAAGAACTGCTCACTTATATGACCCAACTTTGCCCATCAGATTGGTGTGCGATGTGTCCCCTTATGGCATTGGTACCATTTTGTCACAGACAATAGATGGAATCTGAACATCTGATTGCATTTGCTTCAAGATCATTGACGAATGCAGAATGCAACTATACACAGATTGACCAAGAGGGCCTTCGTCTAGTATGGGGAATAAAGAAGTTCCTCCACTACCCTTATGGATAAAGGTTTCCATTAATGACAGATCATCAGTCCCTTGTGTCCATTTTCAATCCCAGGAAGGGAATCCCACTGATGATTGCTACCTGGTTACAAGGTTGGGCACTTTTTCTAGGAACCCACTCTTATGACATAGAGTTTAAGTGTACGCTGATGGCTTGTCTTGTCTTCTGCTGTTGGCAACTGAAGAAGTCTTTATACTGTGTCCCAGAAGAAGTATTTCACACAGCATTGGTGGACCAGATTCCGGTAACAAATTCTGAAATACAACAAGGACTGACTAAATATTGTCAAAAGTGTATGACATCACCATACAAGGATAGCCAGCTCATGGTAATCCTATGTTTCACAAGTTGTCAGTGAGATGAGACTAACTGTCTGCATGTCAAAGAACACTGATGTGTATGTCTCATGTTGTGGTTGCCTCTAAACTGTGCACCAGATGATTAGAGAATCTGCATGAAGGACACCTGGGTACAATAAAGTTGAAGAATCTCACTAGGAGCTATGTGTGGTGTCTGAGAATAGATAGACTGAATGAAGACTTGGTCAAAAGCTTTTTGGGATGCTATAAAGTTCATAATACATCCTAAAGGCACCGTTACACCCTTGGGAGTGGCCATCCTCACCCTGGCAAAGAGTACATATTGACTTTCCTAGGTCACTCATGGCATCCATGTCTCTGATTGCTGTGGATGCCTTTGAAGTCATACCACATCAAAAAAGACTGTTTCTGCTCTGAGGACCATCTTTGCCCGAAATGGCTTACCTGAACAAATTTTGAGTGACAACGGATCACAATACATGTCAGAAGAGTTCAGACTATTCATGAAGAAAAATGGCATCAAACATTTAAAGTCAGCTCTGCTGCACCCAGCAACAAATGGGTTAGCTGAAAGGTTTATCCCAACCTTCAAGAAGTCCATTGAAATTATGGACAAGGAGGACATTTCTCTACAGCACGATTTCCTTTTTGTGTATCAGAACTCTGTTCATGCGATGACAAATCAAGTACCTGCACTGCTGTATGTGAGAAGGAATCTGAGATCTCAGATAGACCTCCTGAAACCAGATCTATGGAGGGAAGTGCAAAATAAAACAGTTCAGCCAGTTGTCAAGTGAAGCAGCAAAGAGCTTCATGATTGAACAGGAAGTCCTGGCATGTGATTACCAAGAAGACAAGTGGACACCTGTTAGGATAGCTATAAGAACTGGACCACAGATATGAACTGTGAATGTTGGAGATCATACATGGAGACATCATATGGACCAGGTACTGGATGCTCAGCCAAAGAACACACCTGAGTCAACTGCAAGCAACAAAACTGGCATATTACAGCCACTAGAATTACCTCTCAGTGAGGATCATGTCACTAACAGCATGACACCTGCAACAGAGAAAGTTGTCTTTGACACAACACCTACCAAACCTGATGCCACTCCACAGGTCCAGAGGCACTATCCTGCAAGAACCAAAGCACCAACCAAAAAGTTGATTCTTTAGTATACTGAAGTCAGTTATGGACTGTCATTGTGAAAGCATGTTAAGTTGAATATAGGTTGTTCAAAGGTATTTTAATGTCAGAAAAATGCATACATTATACATCCTGAAAGTCTTTTTTCTTTGCAATCATTCATGAAAACAGAGGAGTGCCCCAAATAATGAATGACAGTTAAATGTTAGAAACCCAAATACTAAAGAGATTGATGGGTTTTTGTTGAGAAGCTATTTCCTCAGGGTGGGTATTGAGGATCAGGGAGTATGAATTTAAGAGTAAATAATTGAAGTCAGGATGGCCATTAGGCCCCCTGTGCTTGTTACACCATTCAAATAAGATCATGGCTTATTATATTATTATTATTGTGGGACTAGGTGAGATTAAAGGTTCGGCACGGACTAGGAGGGCCAAGATGGCCTGTTTCCGTGCTGTGATTGTTATATGGTTATATTTGTCTTTTATCTACTTGCATCTACCTCTATCACTTGACTGTAGCCCATACTGTGTACTCCTAGTAACCTATTACAATCATGCTTATCAATGATTTATCCATGTCTGTCTTAAATATCCAAAGATTATTTCCATTGCCTTTTGAGGAAGGGAGTTACAAGGACATTTAATCATCTGAAAGAAAATATTTTACTTCATCTCTACCTCAGAAGATTTATCCTTTATATGAAACAGTTGTCCTTAGTTTCACAATCTCCCACAAGTGGAAAGTTACCTCATTAAGTTTCTGGGTGTTAAGATCCCTGAGGATCTAGCCTGGTTCCAAAATACCGATGCAGCTATAAAGAAGGAGTCTGAAGAGATTTGGTTTGAGGGGCTTGGTTTCTCCCCAAAGACAGTCGAAAACTTCTACAGATGTGCTGTAGAGAGCATTCTGATGGGCTGCATCACTGTTTGGTATGGGGCGGGGGGGGGGGGGTTGCTGCTGCACAGGACTATAAAAAAGCTACAGAAAGTTGTAAAATTAGTCAGCTCCATCTTGGGTACTACCCTCCGTAGTATCCAAGACATCTTCAAGGAGCAGTATCTGAGAAAGGCAGCATCCATTATTAAGGATCCCCATCACCCAGGGCATGCCTTCTTCACATTGTTACTGTCGGGAAAGAGGTACACAAGCCTTAAGGCACACACTCAGCGATTCAGGAAAAACTGGGAGGGGGAGAGAGGGGGGTAGGGAGAGGGAGAGGGAGAACAAACATAAGATGCATTATCCAAGACTACTCACATCATTCTGTGTTTAACCTACCTTGGTATTTATGCTGAAATAGCCAACTTTACCCCAAAACTTCATATCCAATGAATGCCAGCATTCCACTTGAATTTTTGTTTATTTTCTTTACTGCTCCATGACGTTTTAATTATCAATATGCATGGACCCACATTTTTTTTTACCACATACAGAATAGTAGTTTCTTTCAGTTTTAAGCCTGAGGTATGTGGTCTTTCTATGTTTTTGCCTATTCATTCTTTTCCACTGATTCCCCTCAGTTATTTGTACTTCCATCTACACTGCTTAAAATGTTGCCTATCATCATATCATTACCAATGTTGTATGACTCTTTCTATCTCACCATTAAAGACATTTATGAACCATTCTCGTCCCATCATAAATACTTGAGAGTTATCACTTATTTATATTCTCACTCAACCTGGCCTTTATAATACAGCATAGTACAGGCCATTTGACTCGTGATGTTCTGCCAAACTTTTAACCTATATTCAAGTTTGCTAACAACACCACTATCATAGGCTGAATCAAAGGTGGTGGCAAATCAACATATATGAAGGTGATTGAAAATCTGCTTGAATGGTGCCAGAACAACCACCTTTTTCTCAACCTCTTATTTACCCTTCAACCATCAGGCTCTTGAATGAAAGAGGATAACTTCACTCAACTTCACTTGCCCCCATCATGGAAATGGTCCCAAAACTGATGGACTCACTTTGAAGGACTCTTCGTCTCATGTTTTCAGTATTTATTGTTTAATTATTTATTATTATATAATACTCTGGTTTAAGACCATGTTTTATTTCATTAATACAGTTATGCTGTTGGGCATTTTAGTTTATTTTCTGCAGATTTTCTCAATGCAAATCTATATAAAAGAAAATGTTCCTTTAATTACATTATACAATCGAGTATTTCATTTTGAAATTTAAAATTAAAATTCAGTTTATTAAGTTAGGCTTGTTGTAAGTAGCCAGTAAGATTCAGCTTGTTAACATTTTTGCCAGTAAGATGCCTGGAGGAAAAAAAAAATGGGAGGGGGTAGCCATTTTCTACAGAAAGTGTACAGATGGAGTTTCACAAAAGAAGGAGAATGAAAATGGACACCAAACAGAGTGAAAGAACACGGTGAAACACTCACAGAACCAATTTGGTAGGACAAATATAGATGCCAGAAAATTCTTGTGCAGACTATAGTCTCATGGAGAAAGTGCAGATAACTTTTAGTTAGCTGGCTAGCATATGATTTAGGAGAAAATTCAACGTCTTTTTCCTTTGATGTTGCGTGGAGACTTTTTGAGCTTGGACTCTTTTTTTCAGTGCAGATCTGTTTTGGTACTGTGAGTAAATGAGTGAAGCAAACTGGAATGATTATGTGACAATGAGCTCCAACGATTACATGCATGTTATAGACTAATATATATGTGATGGACCCTTTTCTTTGTTTTGTTTATTATAGTTTAAAATATTATGCCATACAATTTCAATCTACATTTTTACTTGTGTAAGCTAAATTACTATTTCCTGGTGAACAGTAAATTTGCATAGGTGTATCAGTATTCATACAGGTGATTGTGTTATCTTCCCTTACAAAAACAATCACTTTTATGTTCTATGTTTATCTGAATCATATCCATCCTACGCCTGTTTATTTACTGGCAATGACACTTTCATTGTTAGTCCCATGCATTGTAGAGTTATGTTGTTGTTAATTTATATTCACAGTAATAGCTAATTCATTGCGAGCCTATAATGAGAGGGTTACCATTATTTCTTCCTTTTTGCAGTTGCACAGTTTCTTGTTTTTTGCACACTGGCTGAATGCCCAAGTTGATGCAGTCTTATATTGATTCTATTATGGTTATTATTCTATAATGGATTTATTGAGTATGCCCACTAGAAAATCTCAAGATTATATATGGTGACCTATATGTAAGTTGATAATAAATTTACTTTGAACTTTACTCTAAGATTAATATAACCCTTCCCTCTCACATTGCTCTCCTTTTTCTTTCATCCATGTGTCTATTCAGGGTCTCTTAAATGTCCCTAACATATCAACCTCTTCCACTACCCTGGCAGCAGGCTCCAGACACCCACCACCTTCTAGGTAAAAAAAACCTCCAACATCTCCCCTATACTTTCCTCTAGTCACATTAAAATTATGCCCTCTTGTATTAGTCATTCTGTCTTGGAAATAAAAACATTGACTGTCTACTTTATCTTATGTCTCTTATACATCTCTATCAAGTCAGCCCTTATCCTCCGTTACTCCAAAGAGAAAAACCTAGCTCACTCAATCTTTCCTCATAAGACATGCTTTCTCAATACCCTGAGTAAATCTTCACTGAAACTTCTCTAAAGGTTCCACATCCTTTCTATAATTAGGAAATCAGAACTGAACACAATACTTCAAGTGTGATCTAAGTAGAGCTTTCTAGAGCTCACAGTTCCTGAAATCAATTCTGAACTAATGAAGGCCAAAATGCCTTATACCATATGCCTTCTTAACCATTCCATCAACTCAAGGGACTTATGGGCATGGACTACAAGATCCCTTTATTCCTCCACACTGCTAAGAACCCAGTCATTAGCTCTTTAATCTGCCTTCAAATTCAACCTTCCTAAGTACATCACTTCTTATTTTTCTGGATTGAACTCCTTCCACTTCTCAGCCCAGCTCTGTATCCGAACAATGTTTAGTTGTAACCTATGAGAATCTTCTACACCAACCACAACACTACCAACCTTTGCATCATCTTACTAAAGATAATGCAAACTTACTAAATTACCCTTCTGTTTCCTCTTCCAAGTCATTTGTAAACATTACCAGGAGCAGGGGGTCCCAGGGCAGATCCCTGTGGAATAATGCTAGTCACTGACCTCCAGACAGAAAATGCTCCATCTACTACCACCTTTTACCTTTTTGGGAAAGTTTCCCTAGATTGCATGCCTCCTTGCTTTCTGAATAAGATTATCATAAGAACCTTTGTCGAATGCCTTATTAAAATCCATATACAAGAACCATATTAATAGTCATCAATTTGTTTTGTCACTTCCTCAAAGAATTCAATCAGGCTCATGAGGCATAACCTGCTCCTCTCAAAGACATGCTGATTATTCCTAATCAGACCATGTTTCTTTAAATGCACATTAATCCATTCTTTACAAATCTTCTCCAGCAGTTTCCCCAACAGTGACATCAGAATCACCAGACAATAATTCCTGGGATGATCCCTATTACTTTCCTTGATCAATGGAACAATTCCACCCTCCAGTCCTCTGGTACTACTCACACAGTCAGTGAGGATGGAAAGAGCGTCGTCAAAGGTGCAGCGATTTCTTGATTTGCATCCTGTTGTAACATGGGATATATTCCGTCCAGCTCCAGGGACTAATCTATCCTAATTTTTCTCAAAAGTTCCAGCACACCTTCTTCCTTAAACCCAACATATTCCAGCAAAATATTCATTAATGACCTCCTGTACCTCTAATTCCAGGCACATTTCCTTCTTTTTTCCCTGATCAGTGATCACTCTCGTCTTCCTCCTTTCTTCATATATGTAAAAGACACCTTGGGACTTTCCTTAATCCTACTCGCCAAGTCCCTTTCTTGTTTTCCTAACTTCCCTTTGAGCTCCTTCCTGGCTGCCTTGTCTGATCTTTGCTTCCTAAACCTCAGGTATGCTTCTTTCTTTCTCTTGATGAGATGTTCTACATCTCTTGCCCTCCATCCTTCCCCTGCTCCAATGGGACAAACCTATCCACAACCCCATGCAAGGGATTCCTAAACAATTTCCACATTTCTGTTGTGTACAGGTCAGCTAGAGGAGATGCATACTGGATCTCATACTAGGCAATGAACCTGGTCAGATGATAGATCTCTTGGGGGATGAGCATTTTAGACACAGTGACCACAACTCCCTAGCCTTTAGCATGTTGCTTATTTTCCTGAGTACATCTGTTCCCAATTTCTGCTCCCAGGTTCCTACCTAACAGAATCATAATTTGCCTTTCCCCAATTTAATACCTGCTCCTATTTCTGACAAGGCTATGTCTATGTTCAAGGTTAGGGAATTGGGGTCACTGTGTCTGAAATGCTCATCCACCAAGAGGTCTGTCATCTGACCAGGTTTATTGCCTAGTACGAGATCCAGTTTGGCCTTTCCTCTAGATGGCCTGAACATGCATAGTAGCCAGGGATACATTCTCATTGCTCTAATTAGACACTAAGAAAGAAACAGAAACTTGACAGAAATCTCAACCTAGACTCAGCCTCTTCTGTCAAAGTCTCTTGAGCCAAAGCATTTATCCCTGTTTTCTGCAGATTTGCCAACTTCCTTGGAAGGGCAATGAATTGCCTTTGATTATACAAAGTTCAACGTCAGCTTAGAATTTAGTAACTGCTTTATAGAAGTTCATCTCTGAGCATGCATAGACTCCCACTTCCTCCACGCCCCTCAATTCACTACATTAGTCCTTTCAGGTTTATCTTGTGCAAATATTCTTTATTTACTTTGACTCTCACTGATGAATTGATTTTTCCTTTGGATTATGGTTCTGGGACACATAGCCATTCATTGATTTTGATTCTGATATCATAGATGATGTTTGCTATCACATTTGGCAGAAAAGAAAATCACATTAGGCAGAAAATGGTGTTGGGTAGACTGATGGGACTGAAGGCTGATAAATCCCCAGGGTCTGATGGTCTGCATCCTAGGGTACTTAAGGAGGTGGCTCTAGAAATCGTGGATGCATTGGTAATCATTTTCCAATGTTCTATAGGTTCAGGATCAGTTCCTGTGGATTGGAGGGTAGCTAATGTTATCCCACTTTTTAAGAAAGCTGGGAGAGAGAAAACGGGGAATTATAGACCAGTTAGCCTGACATCAGTGGTGGGGAAGATGCCGGAGCCAATTATAAAAGATGAAATAGTGGCACATTTAGAGAGCAGTAACAGGATCAGTCTGAGTCAGCATGGATTTACGAAGGGGAAATCATGCTTGACTAATCTTCTAGAATTTTTTGAGGATGTAACTATGAAAATGGACAAGGGAGAGCCAGTGGATGTAGTGTACTGGACTTTCAGAAAGCCTTTGATAAGGTCCCATGTAGGAGATTAGAGGGCAAAATTAGAGCTCATAGTACTGGGGGTAGGGTACTGACATGGATAGAAAATTGGTTGGCAGACAGGAAACAAAGAGTAGGGATTAACGGGTCCCTTTCAGGAAGGCAGGCAGTGACTAGTGGGGTACTGCAAGGCTCGGTGCTGTGACTACAGCTATTTACAATATACATTAATGATTTAGATGAAGGGATTAAAAGTAAAATTAGCAAATTTGCAGATGACACAAACCTGGGTGGCAGTGTGAAATGTGAGGAAGATGTTATGAAAATGCAGGGTAACTTGGACAGGTTGGGTGAGTGGGCAGATGCATGACAAATGCAGTTTAATGTGGATAAATGTGAAGTTATCCACTTTGGTGGCAAGAACGGGAAGGCAGATTACTATCTGAATGGTGTCAAGTTAGGAAAAGGGGAAGTACAACGAGATCTAGGTGTCCTTGTTCATCAGTCACTGAAAGTAAGCATGCAGGTACAGCAGGCGGTGAAGAAAGCTTGGCCTTCATAACAAGGGGAGTTGAGTGTAGGAGCAAAGAGGTCCTTCTGTAGTTGTACAGGGCCCTAGTGAGACCACACGGAGTACTATGTGCAGTTTTGGTCTCCAATTTTGAGGAAGGACATTCTTGGTATTAAGGGAGTGCAGCGTAGGTTCACGAGGTTAATTCCCGGGATGGCAGGACTGTCATATGTTGAAAGACTGGAGAGGGGATCTGATTGAAACATATAAGATTATTAAGGGATTGAACACGCTAGAGGCAGGAAACATGTTCTCAATGTTGGGGGAGTCCAGAACCAGAGGCCACAGTTTAAGAATAAGGGGTAGGCCATTTAGAACGGAGTTGAAGAAAAATGTTTTCACCCAGAGAGTTGTGGATCTGTGGAATGCTCTGCCTCAGAAGGCAGTGGAGGCCAATTCTCAGGATGCTTTCAAGAAAGAGTTAGATAGAGCTCTTAAAGATAGCGGAGTCAAGGGATATGGGGAGAAGGCAGGAACTAGATACTGATTGTGGATGATCAGCCATGTATCAGCCATATATATCAGTGTATGGCGGATTTAGCTCAAAGGGCCAAATGGCCTACTCCTATTGTCTATTCTGCATTCACTATAACATATAGTACTTCCTTAAATGCATCTGTAATGAAGTAGTGCTTAATATTGCACAGTAAGAATGCTGTGACACTCTAATGTTGGTTAGTATAAATGGGGCTTGGCTGTTAAGCAGGTGCCAACTACTCTTATAAGTCTCATTACTTTGATCAGCCAGAGGATGTACAATAGCAAAAGGCTAGAACTAACAAGGAACGCATGGCCTGGTGAGAGATGCCAGAGAGAAAAATTAAATATAAAGAAAGCAAGAAAATGTGATATTATGCAGACCTCAGCAGATGCTTTCTTGCTCAATATAGAACTCAGTGTAAAGTTATTTGGTGACCTTGTAGTGGCAAATGAATTCTCAGAAGACTGACTCTTATTTGTAATGATATCTTCATCTGGATTCTTTGGTTTAACTAATTCTTGCTGAGCATTTTCATCGTTTTCATTTATTTCTGGACACAATGGAGTAACCTGCGGGCAGAATTGAGCAGAGATTAAAAATATCAAATGATTATTCAGATTAAGTATTCTCATAGAGAAACCAAGACTATCAGAGATACATACAATATATAAACAGGACTTTTGGCTCAAATGGTCAATGTCGATCACTTTTTCCATCTAAGCTGGTCCTATTTGCCCACGTTTGGCCCCTAGCCCTCTAAGTGTTGTTAATGTACTTACCTCAACCATTTCCTTTAGCAACTCCATCTGTAAACTGACCACCCGCTAGATCAGGGGTTTCCCAACCCTTTTTTTTTATAACATAGACCCATACCATTAACTGAAGGGTCCATGGACTACAGGTTGGGAACCTCTGCCCTAGATGAAGTAGTTGTCCTTCAGGTTCCTAATAAATTTTTCTTCTCTTACCCTAAACATATATCTTCTGGTTCTTGATATCCCAACACTAGGAAAAAGACTACTTGCAGTATGTCTCTTATGATTTTATACACATCTGAAAGATCACCTCTCATTCTCTTACTCTCCAAACTGCTCAGCCTTCCTCTATAACTCAGACCCTCTAGTCCCACATCCTTGTTATCCTCTTCTGCACACATTTTAACTTTATGACATCTCCCCAATAGCTGGATAACCAAAACTGAACAAAATATTCCATATAAACCAAAAGGTTTGGGCCCGAAACATCAATTTTATATTTTTCCATAGATGCTGCCTGGCCTGTTAAGTTCCTCCATCATTTTGTGTGTGCTGCTCAGATTTCCACCATCTGCAGATTTTCTCTTGTTTGTGGCAATATTTCATACTTGGCTTCAGCAATGTCTTCTACAACTGTAACACAATATTTCAACTTCTATATTCAGTATCCTGACTGATGGAATCTAAGCATGTCATAATCATTCTTCACCACCCTATCTACCTGCAATACCACTTTCAGGGAACCATGTACTTCTACTCCTAGGTTATTCTGTTCTACAACACTCACAAGGGACTTCCCATTCCTGTGAAGATTGTATTCTCAGTTGACTTCCTGAAAACACAACATCTAGCACTGAGTTGAATTAAACTCTAATTGCTATTCTTTAGCCCACTTGCCCAGATTATCTGTAAATCCTGATAACAATCTTCACTATCTAGGACATGATATTTTAGCGTCATCAACAAATTTACTAGCCACCACACACAACATGCTGGAGGAACTCAGCAGGTCAGGCAGCATCCGTGGAAACAAACAGTCAAAGTCTTGGCCTGAAACATTGACTGTTCGTTTCCACGGATGCTGCCCGACCTGCTGAGTTCCTCCAGCGTGTTGTGTCTGTTGCTTTCCCCAGCATCTGCAAAGTATTTTGTGTTTACAATTTACTAACCACATCTACTCTGAACCACATCATTAAAATATATGACAAATAATTCTAGGTAACTTTACTAATCATAAGCCTTCAGTCCCAAAAGCAAACTTCCACAATCACGCTCTATTTCCTTTCTTCAAACTATTTGTAGATCCAATTAATTAGCTCTTCCTGGATCCCATGTAACCTAAATTTCAAAAGCTGCCTACTTGGCAAAACATATCAAAGGCCTTACTGAAACCCAGATTGACCGTGTCTTTCGCTTTGACCTAATGAACTTCTCTAGAAATTTATTAACCTTATGCCTATCCAGATACCTAAAAACTTCACTGCTGATTCTTGTTTAAGAGATTTACCATATAACTTGAAATCAATTGTGGCTGTAATGTTCCTTTTAGAAAAACAAATAACCTGAGTTTTTACAACAGAAAATTTAAACCCCCGACATCCCTATTCATCTACTTCACTAATAGTTGCCTATGTTTTCCTAACTATATAATTTACATCTACTCCTTCCTTCCACAGTGCACCATCATCAGCATTGGAAAAGACTGAGCCGATATTTAAGAATATATTATTAATCATAACATTAAAAATGAGTGGGCTACATACACTTCCTGTGGAGTCGCTTTTTCTTAATCTGATGCTCCTTGGAGAATGCTGTTCCCACCCTGACTTGTACCTGCTTATCACATAAAGTATCTTAGATGCTCCACTAACATTCGATGAGTCCCATTGAACTACTGAGCTCTCTAGAGGTAAAGCGCCTGGATCACACGCAATACCAGCTGAGGCCTACAAGTAATGTTCCCTCTAATTTGTAAGGACCAGTATGCACAAAACTCTTGTGCTGTGCATTTTTTTGCACACTGAATAATTTCTTCTATAAAAACAGTATAAATAAGCCAGTTCTAAAATCTGCAGACAAATTCTTGCTAAAACCTGTTGTCAACACCATCCACATCAGAAACTGTAAAAAACGTTATTGTGTTCAATTGTGAAATATACTTAATATGCCAATGAGGTAGAGGGTGACAACCTTTTATGCAGTTTAAATTCATTTGTGTGTTAGTAGCAAAAGATGTGTGTGCAAACCACACGTGCCTTAGAGGAAACATTGCCTACAAAGAAGGTGGTGCAATGCTAACAGAAAAGCTCCATCAGCTCTTTCAACTCATGTGGCAGCAAGAGATGACTCCAGACGAATTTAAAGATGCATCCATCAACCACTTGTGTAAGCAAAAGGGAACCTGACAATCCTGCAACAACTATCAGGAAATCCTAGCTGTCTATTGCAGGCAAGATCTTTGCCAGACTTCTTCTTAACTGTCTCACATCACACCGTCATCAGGGACTCCTGCCAGAGAGCCAGTATGAATTCTGGAAAGAGCGTGGGACTATCAACATAGTGCTTGCTGCAAGAGAAATGTTAGGAGCAAAACACTAACCCAATTCCCTGCTATATCAGCAGAGGTCCATGGAAGGTCATAGCAAAGTACCGATGCCCAAGCAAGTATATCACCATGGTGTAGCAATTCCATGATGGTATGCAATCCAGAGTTCAGGACAAAGGTGAGACATCTGATCTCTTTGCTGTCTCAAACACAGTGAAACAGGGCTGTATTTTGGCACCAATGTTATTTTCTGCCATGTTGACTGATGCCTTCAGAGAGAACAACGCAGGCATCGGTATCATATTCCGCAGTCTCAGTTATACTGGGCAGGCCATGTAGCTCGTATGCTTCACTGTGGGCTGCCTAAGAGACTGCTTTATGGAAAACTACAGAAAGAAAAGCATTCCCATGTAGGCCAAAGGAAACAGCTATAAAGTCACTCTGAAAACTTAACTAAAACCCTTTGCCATCAACTCAGACTGATGGGAACATATCGCCCAAGATTGAGTTGAGTGGCACTTTTCCCACCTTTTACAGCTTAAACATAAGAGTGCAGTGACACATGAGGCAAGAAGGACAATTGCAGCAAAGTGATTTTTGAGCTGTCTGGGAAATCCCAAGCCATAGACCCCTGTATTGGGAGGGTTTGTGACTCTCACGTGACAGCACTGCCCATTAGCTGGTCCGAAGGCACGCCACCTACCAATCAAAGTTTGACCCCTCCTTGCCTATCAATGCCCACCTAGCCATTGTCCTTCCTGTGAATTACCTGGGTGGGGCCCTCCAGCCCTGCTGCACTATAAAGGGTGCAATGTGTGCTGGACACTTCCTCTTTTTTTGCAATCTCTGAGGGACCACCCTGCTTCACTCCAGGCCAAGAACCATAGCGGCACTGGAGAAACTGTTGGCGAGTTGTGCATTGAATAAGGTTGGGAGCTTTGATAAATTGTCCCTAGTAGCATAAGAGTCAAGAGTCAAGGGGGGGCAAATATCTTATTTACTTTTCACTTGGTTTTGTGCGTATACTTTGTTCCCACGTGACTTTCCCATGTTCATTAGTAATTGTCCGCATGTGTTTTATTGCCGATCCAACTGCTGTAATATGAAATATGAGGACACAAGCTCAGCATGGCAGGAGCAGGCAGAAACAATAGGCCTACTTTGACAGTCAGGTATGTGCATCTTGGGTAGGAGGTAGAAGCGAGCAGTGCAGGGTAAGGGAACTACCGAGTCTGGTGGCAGTGAATGGGAGTTCTCCAGAGTTGATGAAGTCAGTGATGGTGTCGGATACAGTTTTCTGATGGGCCAGAGTGGAGTCCTCTTCAAGGGCTAAGTATGAGGAGTATCTGAGAGGTGTTGCCTGGCCTCAGCAAGGTAGAGGTCAGTTCACTACACTACAACAGCGCCCCTTTTGGTTACAGATTTGATGGTAAGTTTGGGATTGGTGCAGAGAGAGCGGAGGGCAGTGCATTCAGAGGGGGTAAGGTTTGAAGATTAGACTGGTGTGCTTAAGTTGAGCTGGTTGATATTTCATTGACAATTCAAGATGAAAAGACCTAAGAGCAGGCAGAGAGGCAGAGAAAGGTATCCAAGAAGAGGAGAGGGTTGAAGATGGGAGAAGGGGGTTATCAGTACAGGGTGTGGAATTCTTGCCAAAGATATGGGCACAGAGATGGAAGTGATGGAAGAAGAGTTCAGTGGCATGGCAGGTGTGGAAGTCAGTGAAGTATGGGTGGAGGGGGACAAAGGTAAGGCCTTTGCTGAGGACAGATCTATACTGTGATGTTTTGGCAAGGGCTAATAGTACTGAGTAATGCCAATTCACTCATTTGTGAATTTGACTCTCTTGCAATTCCCAAACTGTGACTCTCTCTTTCTCATGTTCATACTCTCTGGCTTACTCTAGGCATCCATGTCAAGCTTCTTCATCTTCTAACTCTAATAAATGTATTAATGTATCCATTTTCTTCAATAGACAGCTCGCCCATTTCAGGTATTAGTCTAATAAACCTTTCTGATCTGTTTCCAATGCAATTACATGCTTCCTTCTTCCATGACCTGAAATGACAAGTGGAGGCTGTGTGCTTCAAGGACTCCATCAGCTCAACTCAGGGCCACCCATGTTGGAACAGCTGTGGACAAGATGCCAGATGAAGATTGATCCAACCCTGGCTCCTGAACGGACAGACTCACGTCTTCCCCTCCCAGCACTTGCCATATGAAACAACAATATGCTTCCTGAAACAAGAGCACCCATACTATATAGTAAGGCTCATGTTGCTTTGTATAACTAAAGCATGTAATGTTTATATTAGGAAAGTGATAGCAATATTGGTACACATTGGGGTGGATAAATCCCCAGGGCCTACCAGGATCTATCCCGAGAATGCTATATAAAACAAGTGAGGAGATTGTTGGGGATTTGAAGAAAATTTTGCTTATTTGCTCATCTTGAGAGAGTTACCAGAAGAATGGAGGACAGTTAATGTTGTTCTTTTATTCAAAAAGGACGGTAGAGGTAAGCCTGGAAATTACAGACTAGTAAGTTTTACATCACTGGGAGCAAAGTAATTGGAAAAAATTCTGAAAAACAGTATTTATATTCACCTGAAAAGGCAAGGATTGATTAGGATAAGTCAGCACAGCTTTGTGCAGAGAAGATCATGTCTCACAAATCTGATTTCAGTTTTTTTGTATAAAGTAAATAAGAAAACTGATGAAAGCAGGTCCAGAAGGTTAAGGCACAAAAGAACAGAGATATGTGGTGAACTAGATCGAAAACTAGTTTGGTAAGGAGGCAGGGATAATGGTGTATGGGTGCCTCTTTGTCCGAAAATCTATAACAAGTGGCGTACCGCAGGGATCAGTATTGGTACACTTTGCAGTTTTTAACATGCATTATATAAATCAGAATCAGGTATAAAATCACCGGCACATTGTGAAATTTGCTAACTTAGCAGCAGTAGTTCAATGTAATACATGATAATATAGAAAAAATAGCAAATTAATTGCTGTAAGTATATATGTATATTAAATAGTCAAAAAATGCAAAAAAACAGAAATAATAAAAAATGTGAGGTTGTGCTCATGGATTCAATGTCCATTTAGGAATTGGACAGCAGAGGGGAAGAAGCTCTTCCTGAATCTCTACGCAGAGTCCTAATGTCCCTCTGATAAAGCACCCTAGCCCTGTGATCGTCAATTTTATTTACCAGAGACTTTGATGAACATGCAAGTAGTATAATCAGTCCATCTGTAAGTCACAAGAAAATATGTGGAGTTGCGGATAAGGAGGAAGTTTTTCTAAAATACAGTTGGACATAGATTATCTGGAAAATTGGGTGGAACAATGGAAGATTGAATTAAATCTAGACAAGTAGGAGGTAATGCAGTTTGGAAAGTAAAATTCTGTTTGAAATGCAGTAAATGATGGAAGCCTGGGAGTTCAAGCTACAGCTAGTTGAAAGTGGCAATATAGGTGGTAAGGGTAGAGATGAAAGCATTTGGTAGAGGGAATTACAATTATAATGCTTAAAAGGCATTTAGACGGGTACTTCTATATGAAACGACTGGAGGAATACAGGCCTAAAGCAAGTATGTATAGTGTAGATAGGCATCACCGTCAGTATGGATAAAGTGGGTCAAAAGGGCTTAATATGTTTTGTGATTCACTTCTACTTTCTTAATCATTGTACATGGACATTAACATTTTTGCTTTTCTTGTGCTAGAGCACCTACAGTGATGCTAGAAAGAGTGTGAACACTGTAGAATTTTCTTTATTTCTGCATAAAGATGATATAAAATCTGATCAGATCTTTACACAAATCCAAAAACTAGATAAAAGAACCCAATTAAATAAATAACACAAAAACATTATACTTGTTCATTTATTTATTGAGAAAAATGATCCAATATTACATGTATTTGTTGAAAAAAATGTGAACCTTTGCTTTCAGTAACTGGTAT
Source organism: Hypanus sabinus (assembly GCF_030144855.1). Classification (NCBI taxonomy): domain Eukaryota; kingdom Metazoa; phylum Chordata; class Chondrichthyes; order Myliobatiformes; family Dasyatidae; genus Hypanus; species Hypanus sabinus. The sequence continues at coordinate 110,864,177 of NC_082714.1, read as the reverse complement.
GACCCCCTTGTAAAGTAATAACTTCAACCAAACATTTCTGGTAACTGTTGTACATCAGGTTGGAGGAATTTTAGGCCATTCCTCCTTACAAAACTCAGGGATGTTAGTGGGCTTTCTTGCATGAACTGCTTGCTTCAGATCCTTCCACAATACTTCTATCAGATTAAGGTCAGGACTATAACTCGGCCATTCCAAAACATAATTTTTTTTCTGTTGTTGATTTACTCTTGCCTGTCAGGTCATTGTCTTATTGCATTATCCAGCTTCAATTAAATTACAGGTGAATGGCTGCTCCCCTGACATTCTCCTGTAAAATGTCTTGGTAGAATTTTGAATTCCTCATTCCCTCTATGATTGTGAGCTGTCCAGGCCCTGAGGCAGCAAAGCAGCCCCAAACCAAGATGCTCCTTCCACCATGCTACACAGTGGGATGAGTTTTGGTGTTTGTGTGCAGTGCTCTTTTTCCTCCAAACATAACAAGGTGCATTTCTGCCAAAATGTTCACTTTTGTCTCATCTGTCCACAGAACATTGTCCTACAGTGTTGTAGAACATCCAGGTGTGTTTTTTTTTGCAAACCTGTGACATGCAGCAAATGGTTTTTTTTTGTGAAAGCAGTGGTTTCCTCCGTGGTGTCCTTCCACAAAAACCATTCTTGTTCAGTGTTTTTCTCATAGTGGACCTCATGAACAGAGACTTTAGCAAGTTCTAGAGATGTCTGCAGGTCTTTTTCACCTCCTTCAGCATTGTATATTGTGCTCAGTGTGATCTTTATAGGATGCCCACTCCTAAGGAGAGTAATAATATTACAGAGTTTCCTCCATTTGTGGACAATGGTAATGATGAGCACTCAGGTCTTTAAAAATGCTTTTGTAGCCTTTTCCAGCTTTGTGAATCTTTACAATTCTTCTAAGGTCTTCTAAAAGTTATTTTGACCAAGACAGGGTGCATATAAACAGATCTTTCTCAAGAAAAGCAGGTTCTGTCAGTAATCAGACTTTGTGTGTCTTGTTATAGGACAGGACAACTCTACAACCCACACCTCCAATCTCATCTCATTGATTAGAACTCCTGACTAAAAATAGCTTTTGTAGGAGCCAATTACCTCAGAGGTTCATATACTTTTTCCAACAAATACATGCAATATTGGATCATTTTTCTCAATAAATAAATGAACAAATATAATGTTTTCATGTTATTTATTTAATTGTGTTTTCTTTATCTAGTTTTAAGACTTACGTAGAAATCTGATCACATTTTAAGTTATACTTATGCTGAAATAGAGAAAATTCTACAGAGTTCACAAACTTTCTAGCACCACTGTAGAGCCCTCTGCATTTTTGTAAAAATAATATTCCTTTTTTCTGTCAAAGTGGACAGTTCCATATTTTTCCATGTTGTACTTCATTCATTAGATCTACGCCTACACACATTGTCGATCTACACTGAGTGGCCACATTATTAGGTACTGAGTGTTGTCTTCTTCCATTCTCTTAACAACTTACTTTCCTCTCTCTGTGTCACTAGAAACTTCAGTGCCAGGGCCTTCATCAGTTCATTAAATTAATTGTATCTCAGAAAACATAATTCATAAGCTCTGATTCTGAGAGGCTCGAATATCCTGTTATTTAGATTTTTTTGCACAAGACAGACAATATTCCTTCTACTTTTATTAAACTGCAGTTTCACAATTATCATCTATTCCAATCAGTGATTCATACTTTTGTCCCTTGTGAACATTCGGGTATGTATTATATATCTCTTACTGAAATCAGTAACACCAAAAATAAAATTTGTTCTTACCAGAGAGATTGGGCTTATGATGGCTGAAAAACCAGAGGTGAAGGTTGCCTTTGCAGCTGAAAAGTCTGGTGATGACAGTGGGGTTGCTGTTTTCACAACATTTCTTGAAAATTTGCAGGGATTTGTGACTACCATTGAAAGATGAGGAGATTGTAATGGTTCTGCTGATGAATCAGTGTGAGTGGATGGCAGAGATTCCACTAGAGAGGAAGATCTTGTTAAAACCTCTGACTCACATGCCTTCTCATCTAATATCAGATATTCAAACAAAAATACAAAGTCATTTGTTTCATAATTGTGCAAAATGGAAAGGAAAGATTGAATATAGGCTACTTTTAAAAAGACAGTAACAATGAGACAACTAAAAGCAGTTGCATTGATATTCATGGACAACTTCTGCATTTATATACCAAGTAAGATGAAGGAACATTGTGATACTTCAAAGGAAGACTAATTTTGAGATTTTCTTGTGGACAGAAACTAGTTCTGTCTTATGACAGTTGAGAATGACATTTGGGCCATTGTTACAGAGCAAACTAAACTGAAGAACTTACCTTTAATACTGAATCATATTAATTAAGAGATTAAATACACGAGTTCTAACTCTATGTGGCATGCAGTATGACCATATACATGTTTAACCCTTGGCAATAGATTGATGCCTATTCCTAAGATCTTTGAAAAATTAGCACGTCAATAATTGGCTAAAAGCTCATATTCCACTCTCCATGAAATGTAACTGACAATTCCTACTGATAAGCTGATACTGAAGATCATGGATGATCTTCAATGAGGCATCAATACTTAAAATGGACAGCCGCTAATACCTGGGAATTTGATTTAATTCAATTACTCTTCTTTTAGTTTAATGCATATGAATATCAAGCTTACCAACTGTGAAGTATTTTCAGGTTGTTTGGTAGATACTCTGTTATGAGTAACCCTGTGATCCAATATGATTATTTTTTCAGAAATACATGGAATGATGTCATTTCCTAGTATGGCTCTTTTTGGAGGATTTTAAGAAATGTTTGGTCTTTTAGTCATTGTAGAACTTGTGTATTGGCATTCCTAGGATAATTTCTACTCTGCCATACTAGGAAGACTGTTGGGTAACTATTTATTCAATATCTAGCCCACTCCTGTATGAAACGTAACACCACCATCTCAATCCCTTTTAATGCTGAATCATAGCATAACCCCACCCACTATCCAATTTTTAGGTTTCTGTTCCTTCAATTCCCCTCTCACAAAATTATCCCATCATCCACCTACCAGTGCTCAATGATTCCCACAGACCCCATCCACTGGTCTCCTTGATACAACAGTATCTCGTCAGTGGCACTTTTCTTCTTCTCACTTAAGAATTGTGCTCATATAGTCCGATTCCTCATAACTCCACTCACACATTCCTGTTTAGGTCCTATTAGGTCTCATGCATATGGCCAAATAGATTTTCCTGTAGTGGGTCCATGAAAATATGGTTTATGTCCCTCTAATTACTGCCTCTAATAACTTTCCAGCAGACGTTTCAGGATGCATTGTACTTTTCAGTCATGGCCACTTTAAATGTCAGAACTGGGGTAGTAAATTTAAAACAAGTGGACTTCTATATAAATGAAAAACACAAAATGGTTGATAATGGAAATCTGCTGGAAGTGCAGAACAAGTCAATGACATCTGTGGGAAAAGAAATAGTTAATCTTTCTGGTTATGATAACCTTGCATACAATCTAGAAAGAAGTTATTTGAAATTGGTGAATTCATTGGTGAAGTCTGATGGCTGTAAAGTGCCTAATCCAAAAGATGACATACTGATCTTCAAACTTACATAAGGCTTTACTTCATTGGAACAAAGGCCAAAAACTGATAGATGAATATGGGATTGGAATAAAGAATTACCATGCTAGGCATCTAAAAGTTCAAAATCACCTTTGTGAACTGAATGGAGGCATTCTGAAAAGGAAGATTGAAGAGTCCTTTGAATATCAGTTCAGAGGCAGATTACGTACAAAATGAGAAGTTTAAGACTCAGAGCAGGGTGAAGGGAGTGAAGGACAGAATGGCAGAAAAATGATGTATGAAGTCAGGAATATCTCTGAGATTAGAGAATGAGGGAGGAATAGGATAATCAGAGTAATAAGGGCTAGTGCAGGAATGAGTGTGTCAGTGAGAGAATGGAGGATTTTAAGGGCTAGAATGGGGTGCTTAGAGCTGCATATTGATTGAAGGGAGCAGATTATAACATTCTTCAAAACCAAAGATAAATTAACCTATGACCAACATAATTTCATAGAATATTTAAGAAGTATTAAGTTAATCTTCTGCACACACTCTAATCTTTGTGTGGATGACTAGGTGACTCTTTCAGATCTACATACCCATTCTCTATACAAAACTGAGTAAAACTCTTACATCTGATCTTCTCAGCTGACGTATTTTCATATGATACTACTGTTGAAGCTTCTGATGTTTCATTCTGTTGCTCATAATCAGCTAACATGATTGCTTTCTCCTTGGCATTTGTACAAATCTTCTTAGCAGGCACTTGCTGAAACAAATAACAATGAAATCCAAATGAGAATATTACCTTTTCTGTAATTTGTAGTTCATTCAAAGAATAAACAAGATTCCCAGCCCCTAGAATTACTGATTCTTTAAAGTTTTGCACAGTCAAGCAATTGTAAAAATTATCAAATGTCAGAGCTCAGTAAGTATTGTCTGAGGAGGTCCATATTTCTTTGAAGACCTAGCCAGTTTGACCTGCTCCCATGGCCTTTTTTGACCGTGCTTGAATTTACTTCTTCTGAATTATTCATACATTCCCATACTAAAGAGATTGTAATTGCTTTGCCAACACTTCAGGTGTGCTACTGATGTCGTGGGGTATCTTTACAAATATGTTTCTTCTCCTCATCTCACTTGCAATTCTTAGGTAAATAATTCAAATTTATACAAATAAAAAGTTTTTTCCTTATTCATATATTTAAATAACAAATAAATTTGAGCACAGGAGTGATACAGATCAGCTGGTTAAGTGACGGTGCAACAACAACTTTTTACTCAATATGAGTAATCTTAAGGGATTGATTGTGGAATTCGGGAAGGGGAAGTCAAGGGAACACACTCCAATCCTCACTGAGGGCTCATCAGTGGAAAGGGTGAGTATTTTCAAGCTCCACTTCATTAACATCACTGAAGATCTATCCTGTGCCCAATAATTTGATACAATTACAAAGAAGCCACAAGAGCATAGAGTTTGTATGTTCAAGTCAGAATAAAAGGCAAAGATAACAGGTTTCAGAACGTTGCTTTTCGAGATATTGAGGCCCTGATAAGAAAAAGGAGGTGCACAGCAAGTATAGGCAGGTAGGAACAAATGAGATACTGGAGGAATACAAGAGGACACTTAAGAGCAAAATCAAGAGGGCTAAAAGAAGATGAGGTTGATCTAGCAAACAAGATGAAGTAGAATCCAAAGATCTTCTACATGTATATTAAGAACAAAAGGATAGCAAGGGAGAAATTAGTCCTCTGGAAGATCAAAGTGGTAATCTATGCGTGAGGCCAAGAGAGACAGAGGGAGGCCTTAAATACATCTGGATTTACTCGGGAGATGGACACCAAGTATATAGATGTGTGGCAATGAAGAAGCGAGGTCATGGACCTTATATGGACGAGGTATTTACTGTATTGAGGCAATTTAGGGTGATAAAATTCCCAAGGCTGACAAGGTGTTCCCTTGGGCCCTGTGGGAGACTATTGCAGAACTTATAGGGGCCCTTGCAGAGACATTTCAAACATCCTTTGCCACTTGTGAGATGCTGTAGGATTAGAGGGTAGTTAATGTTGTTCTGTTGTTTAAGAAAGGCTCTAAGAATAAGCCAGAAGATTATAGCCCAGTGAACCTGACATCAGTAGTGGGAAAGTTATTGGAAGGTATTCTATGGAACCAGATATACAAGTATTTGGATAGACAGGGATAGTCAAAATGGTAAGTTGTGCCAAATGGATCTTATAGAATTTTTCAAAGAAGTTATCAGGAAATTTGATGAAGGCAAGGCAATGGATACTGCCTACATGGACTTTAGCAGGGCCTTTGACACGTCCCACATATTAGTTGGTCAAGAAGGTTCTGTTGCTTGCCATTCAAGATGAAATAGTAAACTGAATTGGACACTGGCTTTGCAGGCAAAGCCAGAGGTGGTAATAGATGGTTGCCTCTCTGACTGAAGACCTGTGACTAGGGGAGCACCACAGGGATCAGTGTTGGGTTTGTTTTTGTTTCTCATCTATACCAACAATCTGGATGATAATGTGGTAAATTAGATCAGCAAATTTGTAAATGACACCAAGACTGGGAGTATAGTGGACAGTGAGGAAGACTGTTAAAGCTTGCAGCGGGATTTGGACAAGCTGGAAAAATGGACTGGAAAATGACAGATGGAATTTAAGGTAGACAAGTGTGAGGTGTTGCACTTTGGGAGGACCAGCCAGGGAGGTCTTACAAGGAGTGCAATAGGGCACTGAAGAATGTGGTAGAACAGAAGGATCTGCGAATACAGATTCGTAATTCCTTGGAAGTGGTGTTACGTGAAGATAAGCTTTTGGTACATTGACCTGCGTAAGTTAATGTAGTGAGTACAGTAGTCTGTACGCTATATTGAAATTGTATAAATCATTGTTGAGGCCTAATTTGGAATATTGTATCCAGTTTGGTCACCTACCCTCAGGAAAGATACAAATAAGATTTAAAAGAGTACAGAGAAAATTTACAAGGATGTTGGTGGGACTTGAGGACCTGAGTTACAGGGAAAGGGTAAATAGGTTAGGCTTTTCTGTTCAAGGGCACTGGTGTTTCCTTACCAGGCCATGATGCAACCAGTCAGTATGCTCTACACTGTGCATCTACAGAAATCTGTCAATGTTTAGATGACATGCTAAATCGTCAAAATTTCTAAGAAAGTAAAGGCACTGCTATATCTTCTTTGTAATGGCACTCATGTGCTTAAAATATTTTACAAACAATAGGTAAGTAAATTGTGTTTCAGCTTTCTAAATCCTCCCAAACACACCATAAGCATGTTTCATTTAAATTTTTAAGCTAGAATAATTTTGAGAAAACAATGTACAAATCTTGAAAGTTAAAGGCAAACATAATGTGCCAATTATTCAGTATAAATCTGTTATCCTAAGTGGTATTTTCCCTCCTAGCTAACTAGCCTGACTAATTCTAAGCAGTGACCCTTTCTGATCCCTTTATGACTAGAGTCATGTAGTTCTCTTTCATTGACAATGATTAGAAAAAGGCACTGAAAACTCTAAACATCTCTGGATCAGGAAGACTTTGCAGGATCTTGACACACCCTGGGCTCAGTGAAGACAGCTTGGATCACTGATTGTGGTGCACAGATGAAAGTTTTGCTAGTAATTCAATGATGGGAAAGCAGCTTCTGACATCCTGAGCAACATCCTGACAACATGTCTAATTTCACATTGTGACTGGCACTCTTCTGTGACAAGAAATTCAATGTAATTTGATCAAAATGCACAGCTCCAGTGAATGTTTCTAGATTAGCACCTTCATAAGTCCATGAGAGTGGAAGCGTGTGATTACTTAGCACTTCACTATTCCTGATAAGCACCATGTGGCTGCAGGTAACAGCAAGCAGAACTCTGATGGAATAGTTTTTGAGCTGACTAACATACTATGGCTAGCTTCTATGCCTCATTTGGAAGCAGGAATCTGCTCCATCAACTGCTGCACCTAGGGAGCATCAATACCAGCTGCCAATCAGGTGACTACCATTCCATGAGAAAAGAAAGTTTGCTCCTTATTCTATGGAGAATTCAATAAAGGATTAGAGATTGATTCCTCAAAACTTCTTGAAATCCCTCAAAGGTTCTCGAGCAGACTGGACAATGTACCAAGCATTACTATATGCATCCATAGTTGCCTTTGCATGTATGCTCCTCCATCATGGTTTTCATCTTTGTCCGCTAAGGCAGAACTGGAGAGTTGATTGCAAACATTCTCTTTAAGGAACTGACTTCCCAGTGGCAAGTCTAACTGCAAATGTTGCTCAACCTCTGCAATAATCATACCATAGAAACTGGTAATAGTGAGTGCATGACGATGTCAGAAGTATACGAGAGATCTGTACTCATTTGTCAATGCAGATCTAGATAAAACAATCAACCTCCTTGTAGAAGGGAGCGGACTACTTTGAACTGGTAATGTATGTTAATATAGGTTTAATAAATGATCTCAGTGTGAACAATGACTAAGTGATCAGAGCAAGAAAGAATTTAATATTTAATTGAGTAAGGAAATTCTGGTCTGAAACGGCTGCATTAAAATTAAATATGTGGAATTACAAGGGACGAAGTCAGAGTTAACTAAAACAGACTGGTAAATAGATAAGACAATAAACACATAGCAGCAGACAGTTAAGATTTCATAACTTCCAACAAAATATATTAGAATGCATAAGAAAGTTTCCAAGGAGAGGGAAGAGAATGAACTAATTATAATTCACCAAGGAAGTTAGGGAAGGTATTAATTTGAAGAGGAAAACAGATGAGGTGGTAAAAGTTAATGGTAGGTCTGAAAATCGGGATAAATTCAGAAAGCAAGAATGAGCTAAAAAAATAAATAAATGTAAAAATAAAAATATGGCCTCTTATTCTTTCTATCAAAGTGTATTACCTTTGTTACATCTCATCTTGTACATGCCAGGTTATACATGTTTAACTATTCTCTTCATTCTTACCACATTTCCTGGTTCCATGCCATCTGCAAACTTAGAATTTTATCTTGCACATGCATGTCTATGTCAGTATGACATCTAAACAGAATGATCTCAGCACTGATCTCTTGAGAATACTACTTCTGAAAAAAAAGAACTTAGCACCACTCTGTCTTTTAAGTCAAATCCCTATCAATGCAGCAAGTTATCATTAATAAAATTTTGGGCCCATTATTCCATAGTTTGATAAAATATATGTTTTTTTCACCATGATTAAATCTCTTTCTCTATGACGCGACAGACTCAGGGATTCTCCGTAGCTATCAGATGCAGATTCTGAAACTTCTTTGTAAGACTTTTGCATTGCAGCTGACCTTTGCGGACAATTTCTTTGTTTCTTTTCAGCTGGGACTTCTTTTAAATTGATCTTTTCAGTGGGATTCTGCTAAAATAAACAAAAGAGCATTTTCAGTTTTTCTCTTAAAAAGATATCAAATGCCAGCATTCAAAGTTAAAAGTAAATTTATCGAAGTACATTCATGTACATACAACCCAGAGATTCGTTTTCATGTGGACAATCACAATAAATACAAGAAACACAATGAAAGACCACACCCAGCAGGGCAGACAACAACCAAAGTGCAAAAAACAAAAAACTGAGCAAATATAAAAAGTATCACTAAAGGATACAGATTCACTTAAGTATACAGAACTTCAGTGAAATATATTTATATATAGTGTCACATTCACTATATTTAGTGAAGTATACTTAGTAAAAGTATACAGAATTTTAGTTCACAGAAGTATACAGACTTCACTGAAGAGTTTGGAATCAGGAATCCCAAACTCTTTAGAGAAGTAAATTCTTTCCCATTTCCTAAAGCTCAAGCAAAGCCCTGCATGATTGTGCAGTGCTCCCTTTCACAGTACCATGATCCTATTTCTCTGGTTTTGATTGGTATGATCAATATAATTATCAATGAAGGCCAGCTCTCTCAGTTGAGGAACTGCTGCGTGCTTGTTCTTGCAGAAAACGTGGCTCCAGGACCACATTCCAAGCACTGCCAATTTTCAGGCCATGCCACTCAGGCACTTGTGTTAATATTATTTTGTGACTCTATGGGTATTGTAACTTTATGTGCTGTGTGTGACTGTATGCGACGTGTTCCGCACCTTGTCCCAAAGAATGGTATTTTGTTTAGCTAAACAATTTAACTTGAACTTGAAAAGGCAAACATTTCTCACACATTCTTAAGTGGTGATCAACCAAGTTCATTATGCATGCACTTACTCTCAAATTTTGCTCACCATATAACAATTTATACTTGAGTATTGCCTAGGTCTTGTTACACTCAGGCACAACTTGCTCCCTATTATATGAAGACTGAATAGAATTGAATACTGTACAATCATCAGTGAATATCCCATTTCCAATAAATGGTAACCGAGAAAGAAGCTGAAAATCAAATGCGAGGACATCTGCAGATGCTGGAAATTCAAACAACACACACAAAATGCTGGTGGAACACAGTAGGTCAGGCAGTATCTATAGGAAGAAGCACTGCTGATGTATCGGACCAAGACCCTTCGTCGACAGTGCTTCTTCCTATAGATGCTGCCTGGCCTGCTGTGTTCCACCAGCATTTTGTGTGAAGTAGCTGAAAATGGTTATGCTCTCATCCAAGCACCATAAAACTGTGCCTTCTCGTGATAGCCTCTGACTATCCACACGATCAATGCCTCTCATCATCCTATACACCTCTATCAGGTCATCTCTCATCTTCCGCTGCTCCAAGGAGAAAAGGCCAAGTTCACCCAGCCTATTTCATATGAAGAAAGACTGGATCGACTAGGCTTATACTCACTGGAATTTAGAAGATTGAGGGGGGATCTTATTGAAACGTATAAAATCTTAAAGGGATTGGACAGGCTAGATGCAGGAAGATTGTTTCCGATGTTGGGGAAGTCCAGAACGAGGGGTCACAGTTTAAGGATAAAGGGGAAGGAAGCCTTTTAGGACCGAGATGAGGAAAAACTTCTTCACACAGAGACTGGTGAATCTGTGGAATTCTCTGCCACAGGAAACAGTTGAGGCCGTTTCATTGCTATATTTAAGAGGAAGTTAGATATGGCCCTTGTGGCTAAAGGGATCAGGGGGTATGGAGAGAAAGCAGGTACAGGGTTCTGAGTTGGATGATCAGCCATGATCATACTGAATGGCGGTGCAGGCTCAAAGGGCCGAATGGCCTAATCCTGCACCTATTTTCTATGTTTCTATTCTCATACGGCATGCTCCCCAATCCAGGCAACATCCTTGTAAATCTCCTCTGCACCCTTTCTATGGTTTCATCATCCTTCCTGTAGTGAGGTGACCAGAATTGAGCACAGTCCTCCAAGTAGGGTCTGACCAGGGTCCTATCTTATCACAAGTAGAGAAACCAGAACTGTACACTGCCATCTGTGGTTTTGCCATAACCCATTATGAATGCAGTAATATGTCTTTGCTTGTGTTCTCAAATCCTCTTATATTAAGGTCATCCTATTTTTTAGTTTTCTATTTGTTTGCTGTTTCTATTCTCTTCTCTTCTCCACTTACTTTTTTAATTCTTCTTCCTCTGCTTATATCTTTTTCTCCCTGCTGTGCAGCTTCCTGACTGGTAGGTGACTGAAGTGGATGTCTCCTTTTACTGGCATAGCTGTTAACTTAAGATGTGTGACTGCATGTCTTAATGTATTTCACTACAGGATTCCTCCAGACGTAATCAACGTAGGCACGACTCAAACATCTGATAACATATTCTTTGCAAAGCACTGCTCTTGTTGCATACCTATTGTGCGGGAGTTTGGGACTAGAGTTCTGAAACATGATTCTATGGGATGTATTGAGATTCTTTGCAATTAGGACATTCCATTGTGATTTAAAAGTAGTTGGCATAGAGAACTACTTCTAAAATAAGGACAACACACACAAAATGCTGGTGGAACACAGCAGGCCAGGCAGCATCTATAGGGAGAAGCGCTGTCGACATTTCTGGCCGGGACCCTTCGTCAGGACTAACCGAAAGGAAAGATAGTAAGAGATTTGAAAGTAGTGGGGGGAGGGGAAATGCAAAATGATCGGAGAAGACCGTAGGGGGTGGGATGAAGCTAAGAGCTGGCAAGGTGATTGGCGAAAGTGATACAGAGCTGGAGAAGGGAAAGGATCATGGGACGGGAGGCCTCAGGAGAAAGAAAGGTGGGGGGGGGGCACCAGAGGGAGATGGAGAACAGGCAAACAACTAAATATGTCAGGGATGGGGTAAGAAGGGGAGGAGGGGCATTAACAGAAGTTAGAGAAGTCAATGTTCATGCCATCAGGTTGGAAGCTACCCAGCCAGTATATAAGGGGTTGTTCCTCCAACTCACCAATCCCAAACTCACTATAAAACCTGCTGATAAGGGGGGAGCTGTTGTTGTCTGGCGTACTGACCTCTACCTGGCCAAGGCTCAGCGACAACTCTCTGATACCTCCTCTTATTTACCCCTTGATCTTGACTCCACTAAAAAGCACCAGGCCATTGTCTCCTATACCATCACCAACCTTATCAGCTCTGGGGATCTCCCATCCACTGCCACCAACCTCATAGTTCCCACACCCCGCACTTCCCGTTTCTACCTCCTACCCAAGATCCACAAACCTGCCTGTCCAGGTAGACCTATTGTCTCAGCTTGCTCCTGCCCCACTGAACTCATTTCTGCATACCTTGACACTGTCTTATCCCCCCTTGTTCAATCTCTTCCCACCTATGTTCATGACACTTCTCATGCTTTGAATTTTTTCACTGATTTTAAGTTCCCTGGCCCCCACCGTCTTATTTTCACCATGGACGTCCAGTCCCTATATACCTCCATCCCCCACCGAGTTGGTCTCGAAGCTCTTTGTTTTTTTTGGATTCCAGACCTAACCAATTCCCCTCTACCACCACTCTCCTCCGTCTAGCAGAATTAGTTCTTACTCTCAATAATTTCTCCTTTGGCTCCTCCCACTTCCTCCAAACCAAGGGTGTAGCCATGGGCACCCACATGGGTCCCAGTTATGCCTGCCTTTTTGTTGGCTTTGTGGAACAGTCCATGTTCCAAGTCCATACTGGTATCCATCCCCCTCTTTTCCTTCACTACATCAACGACTGCATTGGCGCTGCCTCTTGCACGCATGCTGAGCTCGTCGACTTCATTAACTTTGCCTCCAACATTCACCCTGCCCTCAAATTTACCTGGTCCATTTCCAACACCTCCCTCCCCTTTCTTGATCTTTTTGTCTCCATCTCTGGAGACGGCCTATCTACTGATATCTACTATAAGCATACAGACTCTCACAGCTACCTGGACTATTCCTCTTCCCACCCTGTCTCTTGCAAAAAGGCTATCCCCTTCTCACAATTCCTCCGTCTCCGCTGCATCTGCTCTCAGGATGAGGCTTTTCATTCCAGGATGAAGGAGATGTCTTCCTTTTTTAAACAAAGGGGCTTCCCTTCATCCACCATCAACTCTGCTCTCAAACGCATCTCTCCCATTTCCCGCACATCTGCTCTCACCCCATCCACCCGCCACCCCACTCGGGATAGGGTTCCTCTTGTCCTTATCTACCACCCCACCAGCTTCCAGGTCCAATGTATAATTCTCTGTAACTTCCGCCACCTCCAACGGTATCCCATTACCAAAGACATTTTTCCCTCCCCCACCCCCTTTCAGCTTTTTGCAGAGGCTCCCTTGTCCACTCGTCCCCCCCCATCCCTTTCCACCAATCTCCCTCCTGGCACTTATCCTTGTAAAACGGAACAAGTGCTACACCTGCCCTTACACTTCCTCCCTCACCACCATTCTGGGCCCCAGACTGTCCTTCCAGGTGAGGCGACACTTCACCTGTGAGTCGGCTGGTGTGGTATACTGCTCCCAGTGTGGCCTTTTATATATTGGTGAGACCCGACGCAGACTGGGAGACCGTTTCGCTGAACACCTACGCTCTGTCTGCCAGAGAAAGCAGGATCTCTCAGTGGCCACACATTTTAATTCCACGTCCCATTCCCATTCTGATATGTCTATCCATGGCCTCCTCTATTGTCAAAACGAATCCAAACTCAGGTTGGAGGAACAACACCTTATATACCGGCTGGGTAGCCTCCAACCTGATGGCATGAACATTGACTTCTCTAACTTCTGTTAATGCCCCTCCTCCCCTTCTGACCCCATTCCAGACATATTTAGTTGTTTGCCTGTTCTCCATCTCCCTCCGATGTTCCCCCCCACTTCTTTCTCCCGTGGCCTCCTGTCCCATGATCCTTTCCCTTCTCCAGCTCTGTATCACTTTCGCCAATCACCTTTCCAGCGCTTAGCTTCATTCCACCCCCTCCGGTCTTCCCCTATCATTTTGCATTTCCCCCTGCCCCAACTACTTTCAAATCTCTTACTATCTTTCCTTTTGGTTGGTCCTGACGAAGGGTCCCGGCCCGAAATGTCGACAGCGCTTCTCCCTATAGATGCTGCCTGGCCTGCTGTGTTCTACCAGCATTTTGTGTGTGTTGTTGTTTGAATTTCCAGCATCTGCAGATTTCTTCGTGTTTGCTCTAAAATAAGGAATTATGATTCAGTGGATCTCAATTACTTCATAAAAGTATATGATGTGCAGTCAACGGTCCTACACGTGGTAGAATCACACAATACATAAAAAATCCATATGTTAACTACACCTAATCAGAGGAAACAAAAGTGTCCCTCCGTGTGTAGAAGGGCATAGTTTTCTTATTGCTCAAAATGATCCACTGATAATGCATTGCCTCAGCCCTCCACTCTGTCTTGTCCCACCTGGAAAATGGGGTTTCATATGCCAGACTGCTGTTTATAGACCAGGTCGGCATTTAACACCATCATAATCTAGAAACTGTCCTCACTAGATCCATCTCTGTAACTGGACTTAACAGAAAGGCCACAGTCAGTCTGTGGTGGGCAGCAACGCTTTTAGTCCCATTAAGCTGAGCACTGGAGCTCCGCAGGGCTGTGGGCTCAGCCCACTCAGCCCACTGCTTTTCACACTGCTAATGCATGACCACGTTACAGGATTCAGCTCAAACCATGTCATTAAGATTGTGGATGACACAACAGTGGTTGGTGTCATCAACAACAATGTTGAGTCAGAATATAGAGAGGAAGTGGAGAAGCTGATAGACTGGTGTAAGAACAACTTAAGTCTGAACATAAAGAGGACAAAGGAAATTATTATGGACTTCAGGAAGATGCAGGTGAACCATCCCCCTCTGTGCATTCATGCTTCTCTGTAGAGAAGAGTTAAGTGCACTAAGTTCCTGTGAGTTCACATCACAGATGACTTCATCTGGTTCCTCAATATCACCACCCTAAATAAGAAGGCACAGCAATGTCTCCACTTCCTGAGGGGATTGAAGCAAGCGAGACTCCCCCCCCCCCCAACAACTCCCCGACATTTTGACTGAATTTTATAGGAACACTGTTGAAGAATGGCCCAGAGAGACACTGTGACACCAACAGTCACTCTGAGTAAGCTGCAGAGGTCTGTGGCGGCAACTGCAGATGAAGCTCATGGCTCTGCAATCTCTAAGGCCTTGCACAAAAAAGGTACTTCTGGAAGAATAGTAAGGAAGAAGCCCAGATAAAGAAAAGCATATCTTTGTCCATAAAAACTTTGCAAAGTGTCACTTAGAAAATACTATAAAGATGAGGATGAAGGCTTTGTAGTCGGATGAGACTAAAGTGGAACTTTTTGGCCTCGACATTAAGTGGTACATGCGGCATAAATATAATACTATGCATCACTAGGTAACACTATCCCTACTGTAAAATATGATGGAGATAGCATTAATTTATGGGGATGTTTTTCAGCAGCAAGGACTGAAAATCTGGTCAAGATTGACAGGAAGATGAATACTGTATAAAAACTTGCTAGCCTCTGCCAGAAAGCTTAAATTGGGGAGGAAGTTTGCTTTTCAGCAGGACATCAACTAAAGCACACTTAAGAACAACCATAGAGTTGCTTCAAATGAAGAAAATTTATGTCCTTGAGTGGCCAAGGGTCCTAACAACCCAATTGAACACCTCTGGCAAGGCCTCAAGATCTGCCACTATTCCCCAACTAATCTGGCACACTTGAGCAATTTTGCAAGGGGGAATGGGAAAATCATAGTCCATTACGTTGGGCAAAGCAAATAAAAGATCAAAATTCAAAGTAAATTTTCTTATGAAAATACATATATTTTACCATATGCAACCATAAGATTCATTTTCTTATGGGCATACTAAATAAATCTATAGAATAAAAACATCAGAATCATTGAAAGACCAATCAAACAGGGCATTCAACCAGAGTACAGAAGCCAACAAATACCAAATGCTAAAACAGAAAGCAATAATATAAATAAATAAACAATAAATATTGAGAACATGAGATGAAGAGTCCTTGAAAGTGAGTCCATTGGTTGTGAGAACATTTCAATGATGGGGCAAATTAAGTTATCCCATTTAGTTCAAGAGTCTGATGGCTGATGGGTAATAACTGTTCCTGAACCTGTTGGTGTGAGTCCTGATGCTCCTGTATATTGTTCCTGGCAGTAGTGAGAAGACAGCATGAACTGGGTGGTGGAGATCCTTGACAATGAATGCTATTTTCCTGCGATAGCATTTCATGTAGATGTGCTCAATGGTTGGAACTGCTTTACTCGTGATAGACTGGGCCCTATCCACTACCTTTTGTAGGATTTTTCATTCAAGGGCATTGGTGTTTCCACACCAGGACATGATTCAGCCAGTCAATATACTTTCCACTGCACATCTATTGAAGTTAAAGTTTTAGATGTCATAATACAGACTTATCCAAAAAGCCTACTGACTGTAATAGACATGGTTCAACAAAGTACTGAGCAAAAAAGGATGAATACTTTTGAACTGTTGTTATTTCAGTTTTTGAAATTTTAGTTTTTCATGCTTTGGCTCTACTGTGAAAAAAGGAGTATGTGGTTGACAAAAATATATTCAGTTAAATTGATCAGAATCCCTGGTTGTAATACTCATTTATGTGAACAAAAGGTTTGAGGCAGAATACTTCTACAAGTCACTACATCTTCTAACACTACAAAAGTTAGCATCTTAAGTCAGGATCATGATGGAAAACAACTTTGTTTCTTCTTTCATGGAACAAGATACAAAATTTCGGTCAGAAATACTGGAGAATCAATGCCTTCTGTGAATGAGGAACTAAAGGTAATTATTAGCAAAAGTACAACACTAGAGAAGCTGTTGAATCTGAAAGTTGTTAAACAACAATAATTCGTTGATTGACATTTCAAGGTTTTAACCGAGATGGCTTTAATGAGAATAGACACATCTTAGTAAATTCTACAGATTCTGGAATAATTCCAGTTGACTGGGAGGACAACAGATGTGGCCCACTATTTAAGGAAATGGGAAGAGAGAAAATAGGGAACCACTGATTGGAAGCATTGATAATATCACGGCATCAATAATGCCAAATACAATAAAATCTACAAAGAATGCAATAAAACACAAAGAAAATATGAGAATTGAACCGTCAGCATGGATTTATTGATTCTCTCGACAGTATGGACATAAGAATCATGTTTGAATAATCCACCGGAATATTTTGAGGAAGTAACTGCTAGAAGATAACAGAAAACCAATGAATGTGATGCATTGCATTATGATTTTCAAGAAGGTTTTGAGAAGGTCCCATACAGGAGGTTAGTCAAGAAAATGAAGTCAACAAAAGAACCACCATCAAGAACACTTACCATGCCATTCTATACCCACACTTTGTGAAGTCTAACCACCTGGCTGTATTTCTACTTCCGGCATACAAGCATGGGCAAGGGAGATGGAGAAGCACTAACAGGACTTCTTTGAATTGGTGGACTGGACAACATTCAGGGATTCATCTTCAAATCTGAATGAATATGTCACAGTTGTCACTGACCTCATCAAGACCTATATGAATGAGCGTGGGCCTTCAAAAACATACTGGACATACAGTACCCAAACCAAAAACTGTGGATGAACCAGGAGACTCACAGTCTGCTGAGGGCTAAATCTCTGGCATTCCAGACCAGTAATTCAGAACTATACAAGAAGTTCAGGTACGACAAACAGAAGGCTATTTTAAGAATAAAAACAATTCTGATTGAAGTTCGAGATAGAATCAGATGTACATCAGCTCTGGCACGGCTTGCAGGCCATTATTTCCTACAAGATGAAACATAACATCATGAATGACTATGATTCTTCACTCCCAGATGAACTCAATGCCTTTAAAGCATGCTTTCAAAGGGACAATAAGACTATACCTGTGTGAATCTGCAGCATCTGGTGTCACTATGATGTCTGTCTTGAAGGCCAATGTCAGAACACCTTTTGAAGAAACTCTCGCAAAGGAGTCAGGCCCCGATGATCTGTCTGGTAGAGCACTGAATACCTGTGCCAACCAATGGGCAGGAGTGTTCAAGAGCATCTTAAACTTTCACTAATGCATCTGCTTCTAAAAGGTGACAATCAGACCAGTGCACAAGAGGAACAGGCCTCAAACAACTATTGCCCAATTGCACCCACATCTATGGTGATGAAATGCTTTGAGACGTTGGTCATGGCCAGAATCAACTCCTGCCTAAGTAAGGACCTGGACCCGAAGCAATTTGCCCATCACCACAATAGGTTTAGAGTGATTGGAATCTGAATAGCTCTCCACTTGGCCTTGGACTATCTGGACCATAGCAATAACAACACAAGGCTTCTGTTTATTGGTTACAGCTCAGCAATCAATACTGTTATACCCTCAGAACTAATCAACAAGCTCCAAAACCTGGGCCTCTGCACTTACCTCTGAATCCTTGACTTCCTCATCAGGAAATCACAGTCAGTGCCAATCTTACTCGCTTACAATCAATTCTGGAGCACCTCAAGGATGCGTGTTTACCCATCACTCTACTCTCCTTACACCTCTGACTGTGTAGTTCAAACACCACCAATAAACTAGCTGATGACACAACTACTGTTGGCAGAATTTCAGATGGTGTCAAGGAGGCGTACTAAAGTGAGATAGATCAGCTCGACATCGCTCAACATTAATAAGACCAAGGAACTGATTGTGGACTTCAGGAAGGGAAAGTCAAGGAAACACACAATAATCCTCATCAAGTGATCAGCAGTCAAAAGGGTCTGCAGCTTCAAGTTCCTGGATGTCAAAATCTCTGAAGATCTATTTGGTGGCCAACACACTGATGTAATTACAAAGAAGGCACAACAGTGGGTATACTTCATTAGGAGTTTGAGGAGATTTGGCACGTTACCAAAGACTAGCAAATTTCTATAGATGTACCACGGAGAGAATTCTAACTAGTTACATCTCCATCTGATATGGAGCAACCACTACACAGGATCGGAAAAAGCGGCAAGAAGTTTCAAATTCAGCCAGTTCCCTCACGGGCACTAACCTTCCCAGCATTAAGAAAATCTTTAAAAGGTGATGCCTCAAAAAGATACCATCCATTACTCAGGACATGACCACTTCTCATTGCAATCATCAAGGAGGTGGTACAGAAGAATGAGCACACACACACACAGTTTCAGGAACAGCTTCTTCCCTTCCAACAGATTTCTGCAAGTCATGTACATACCTCACAGTAATATTCATCCTGATTCTGATAAATTAGGAGATTATATATTGACAGGGATTGAGAATTTTTAACAGACAGAAAGCAAACAATGAAAATAAATATTTTTTTTGGTAGACTAATGGAATACTACAGATTAATGCTTTGGCTATATCTACTCATATTCTATATCAATGATTTGGCTGAGAGGATCAAGCATCTTATTTTGAATTTCAAGGAGTAGATGAGAGTTATAGACAAACCTAATAAGTAGGCGAGAACATGGCAGATGAAATGAATTGTGGAAAAATATGAGGCCATCCACTTTGGTGCACCAATCAAAGCAGCAGCATTTTTTTTTAATAAAAAAGATTGTGAAACATTTATATTCAAGGACCTAGGTGCCCTTGTACACAAGTCACTAAAAGCTAATACAAGGAAAGGCAAATGTTTAAGACACCAGTATTGGAAAAAGAGACAGTTGTTCCTCTGGGATGGGAGACACCTGAATCTTGCTGGGACTGATGCCCTGGTGAATTGTATAAATCGGGTTGTGGACAGGACTTCAAACCAAATGGGAGAGGGGAAGAGCTTCACAAGCAGGATGGTTACTAAATCAATAGGAAACAAGAAAGTGGTGGAAAAGAATAGTGGGGAAAATAGACGAGCAAAACATGATGGGCTTGGGCAAAAATGTCATAAAAAGTATACAGTACAGAGCTGTTAATAACTCTTAACCATAATGGTGTTTTATTAAATATACATATTTGCAATTAGATGATGAGTTAACAGCGCTAATAGCAACACTCGCAAAGTAAAGAGCATCCAAATATGCTGCATCACTGCACAGTACAGAAACTATACTGCGGCAGAGAGAAAAGCTCTACAACCAGTAGTCAAAACTGCCCAATGCATTACTGGCACCAGTCTACCCAGCATCAGGACATGTATATGTGTTGTTAAAAAACAAACTGCTAGAGGAATTCGGGGTTTAAGCAGCATATGTGGAGGGAGATAGGCAGATTTGTTAATCAAGGAAGGTCAGTGTGGTGTTAAGTCATAACATAGTAGCAGAAGATTGTAATGTACAATTAGATGGATTTAAATAAAGAATAGCAAGGGAAAGATGACACAGTTGAGAGTACCATGTAGGCCTCCAAAATGTGACCTGTCAATAGGGCAGAGCATGAATGGGTAAATATCAGAATCAGATTTATTATTACCAGCACGTGACATGAAATTTGTTAACTTAGCAGCAGCAGTTCAATGCAATATCTAAGTTATATTTGAAGGAAATTATGATTGTAATGTGAGATATGAATTGGATTAACCTAACTGGCAAAGATATCTCAGAATTTGTGAACTGCATCACAGATTGCTTCTTAGAGCAGTGTGTTATGCAACCCGCCCAATATCAGGCTGTTTTAGATTTGGTCATGAATAATAAGGAAAGATGAATAAGATCCCTTATGAGGTAGTAACCACAGTGTGAATTCCAGATGCAGTTTGAAAGTGAAATCCACAAGACCATAACAACTGTTTTCAACTTAAGTAAAGGCAATTATAAATGTATGAAGGTAGAGTTGTCTAAGGTAGATGGGAAAATAAGCTAAGCAGCAGGTCAGTAGATGAACTGGCAGATATTCAAGCAGTGTGTCCATAGTGTTCAGCAAATATTTATCTCAATTAAGAAGAGACATTTCCATGAGAAAAAGGCACAATGTGACTGACAAGGATCACGGATAACAGCAAATTAAAAATCAGGATGTAACAGGACTGATGGTAGGCAAGAGGAGTAGGGATTTTTTAGGATTAAGCAGTGAAAGTATAAAAAGCTCACAAGAGAAAATAGATTTTGAGAGAAAACTTGCATGTAAAAACAAAAGAATCAGTCACAGATTCTATGAGTTTACAAACAGGAAAAAGCTCAGCTGTGTATGGGACCTTTAGAAGTGAGGCTGGTGAGTTATTAACAAGAATCAAAGAAATGGCAGATAAGTTAAATCAATTTTTTATTAGTTCTTACTGTGTAAAACAATGCAAACACCACTAAGGGATGATTCAAATTTCAAACACAGAATAACTTGTGAAGGAAAAATAAGAGATGAAGTGTTAGAGAAACACATGGGGCTAAAGGCAGATAAATTTCTTGGACTCAATGGCCTGAACCCAAGAATTATAAAGGAAGTGGCTGCATAGATAGTAACCCACCTTTTCAAAAATCACCAGTTATGGAAAATAACTTAATGTCACACCCTTGTTCAGAAAGGAGGAAGATGGTTGACATGTCAATAATCAAAGAGAAAAATTATATAGGAAAAATGGATATAATCAAATTTAGTGGACATAATTATATGAAAGATAAATCACGTTTAATAAATTTGCTCAAATTCTTCGAGGATTTTAAAGGTAGAGTTGACAGAGGAGGATCTGTAGAGGTCATGGTCATTCAAACAGGCCCTTTACTCATTTCATCCATCCCCTCCAAGAGGCTCATTTCAGCTTGCCCCTTTTCTCACATTTAGACCATATCTCTCTAAATGTTTCTTATTCACCTTCCAAATGTCTTTTGAATGTTGTTACTGTACCTGCCCTCAATCCTCTGCCAACTCGTTTTATATACATACTACTCTCTCTGTGAAAAAGTTGCCTCTCAAGTCTCTTATAAATCTTTCCCTTCTCAATTTAAACATATACCTTTTATCTCTTGATTCCCCAACCCTGGAAAATAGCTTATGGAGTGTTAGCTTTCATAAGTCAAGGGATAGAGTTTAAGAGTCGCGGGGTAATAATGCAGCTCTATAAAACTCTGGTTAGGACACACTTGGAGTACTGTGTCCAGTTCTGGTCACCTCACTGAAGGAAGAACGTGGAAGCATTGGAAAGGGTACAGAGGAGATTTACCAGGATGCTGCCTGGTTTAGAGAGTGTGCATTATGATCAGAGAATAAGGGAGATAGGACTTTACTCTTTGTTGGTCTTGCTTTTTAAAACACAGAAAAACTGCAGCACAATATGGGAGCTAGGGCTTTACTCTTTGGAGAGGAGAAGGATGAGAGGAGACATGATAGAGGTATACAAGATATTAAGAGGAACAGATAGAGTGGACAGCCAGCGCCTCTTCCCCAGGGCACCACTACTCAATACAAGAGGACATGGCCTTAAGGTAAGGGGTGGAAAGTTCAAGGGGGATATTAAAGGAAGGTTTTTTACTCAGAGTGTAGTTGGTGTGTGGAATGCGCTCCCTGAGTCAGTGGTGGAGGCAGATACACTAGTGAAATTTAAGAGACTACTAGACAGGTATATGGAGGAATTTAAGGTGGAGGGTTATATAGGAGGCAGGGTTTAAGGGTCGGCACAGCATTGTGGGCCGAAGGGCCTGTACTATGCTCTTCAATCAAGCTGATTAGGACCTGGAAACTTATTAAACATGACACCACATGAGAGTTGGCGCATAAATTAAGAACCCAAGATTATGGAGGACATGTAAGAGAATGGATTGAAAACTGTCTGCCCCATAGAAAACAGTCAAAATTAATGGGTCCTTTTCAGGCTGGAGGGATGTAAGTGATGGAGTATCCCAGGGATAGGTTCTTGGCCCTCAGTTATTTACAATTTACTTCAATAACCTGGAGTAGGGAATAAAACATTAGGATTCTCAGTTTGCCAGTGATACAAAGAAAGGTAGAAGAGCATATTGTGATGAGGACATCATGATTCTGTGTTGGGATAAAGATAGAGTGATCGTGTGAAGCCCTGTAAAATGGAGTTTAATGTGGAGAAGTGAAACCATGCACTTCAGTAAGAGGAATCAAAAGGAAAATGATTAGCTAAATGGAGAGAGACTGCAAATACGTGACATTCAGAGAAAACTACATGTTGTAGTACATGAATCACAAATTGAGTAAGCAGATTCAACAAATTCAGAAGGCAAATGACATTTTGGCTTTATTGCAAAGATATTGGAATTTAATAATTGCAAGGTTTGTTGGGGGCACACTTAGAATAATAAGTACTGTTCTGGTCCCCATTATTTAAAATGCAACACAATAAAATTGGAGGCATTCCAAAGGAAATTCACCAGGCTATTTCTTGGCTTGACAGGATTATCCTATCAAGAGAAACTAGACAGTTTTGGCTTGTACTCTTTGAAATTTAAAATTTCGAAGTGTGTCCTTTTTCAAGAATATCGAATTTACAGGAGGCTTAAGAAGGTATACTCAAAATCTTCTCACTGGTGAGGAATTTACAAACAAGGAGGCATAGTTGCAAAATGGGGGGCCAGTATTTTAAAACTGAGCATGTCTTTGTCCATTACCAAGAGTGGCTTGTTTGTACACTGACTGAGCTGGATGAGTCCTGAGCAATATGTTTTCTAAAATGGGTGTGTGGACATTGCAAACAGGACCAAAAGCCCTGGTATGTCCAAATATACATTTCTCATCATTATACAAAGTTGTGCAGTGTGAAAAAGGATCAGAGGTGCAGGGAACCTTGAAGGAAAATCAAAGTAAGTCTCTATTTACTATAATAAATAACCTTGCATCCAAATTGAAATACCACAAAAAAAAACACTGTGCAAGGCAAATTTTAGGCTAGTATTTTATTCTTCTAAAAAACCTTGCTATACAATTACATACCTTCTTATCTTTTGATTTCTTCCCACAGTCAGTCCTAACAGTTGTGGTTATTCTTCCTAAAAAAAATATATAAATCTCTTAATTAGAAACAAACTGATAAAATTACTTTTGAGTAACGTTACATTATGTCCACTACATCAGAGATGAAATATTCAGAAGAGCAATTAAAAATAAGAATAAACAATCTGCTGGAGAAACTCAGCAAGCCATAGCATCAGTGTCTGGGAAAGGGAAATGGTAATATTTTTGGGCAAAGTCTTGAAAATGAGTAAATCCTGCAACCCAAAATGCCAACAATTCCTTAATAACAGAATCTGAAAGGGAGAATCTGTCCATTGTACACAAAGAATTGGTCTTATGCTACAAGACCAAAACTCATTACTGGAAACCAAAACTCTGTTAATGACTTTTAGTCTTACAACATAAGAAACTGGAAGAGCAATTCAACGAAGTACTGACTAAGTCAACATCATTACTTTAAATCAAATTCAATCACACTTTTTTTGCATAACTACTGAATCCTTGATAAATGCAAAGTTCTGGAACGTTGTCAACCTGCATTGATTATGCAGTGACTGCCATCTGGATTTTCCAGGTTTAGTAAATTGCAATGTGTCTATATTGTAGGCAATAATTACATCAAATAGAAGTGGCAGATTTTTAAGGTCAGAGTGTTAAAAGTTTGTACTTACACAGAAGGAAGAAGTGTCAACTTTTAAATCCACTATCACTTTCCCACACCAACACCATATCCCTTGATATTCACTCAATATTCAAAAATCCACTGATTCCTTTTGAGTACATCTATGACTGATACTCAAAGCACTCTTGTGAGAGAATTCCAAAGAGCAATAATGTGGGGGGACAGAGGGAGGAGGGAAGTGGGGTGAGTGAGGGGAGGGGAAAGAGGGGGTTGAGATGGAAGGGAGGTGGGGCTGCATGAAATGGATGGGTGGGTGAGAGGGGGGAAATGGGTGAGATGGGGGCTATGCGTGCATGAGATGGGGGGTGTGCACCTGAGATGGGGTGATGCGCGAGATGGGGGTTGGTGGGGTTCGGTGAGGGGGTGTTGGGAGTAAATCACCAACCTTTGCCTAAATTATCAGCCATATTTCGCTTCCTTTGTCTGCTGTAGGCCAGTAGTTCAGGCTTTGTCTTTCTATTAGATTGTTGCAACCAACTGATCTCTGTTTTGCCGTCCGTGTCAGTGTCAGTAAAGAAGTGTTTTCTATTTACTTTACCTACAGACTATGAAGACCAAAGGAGAGACATTAATCTATTGTCTTCAGCAAATTGATCTAAATAGTAAAGTTCAATTATTTTGATGTACTAAGGGAAACATTGAAATAAAATTTACATGTTTAATAATTATCCAATTATCTATAAAATTCATAAAATATAGATCAGTACAGGCCCTTCTGTCTGCAAAGTTATACCAACTTTTTAATCTACACAAAAATCAATTTAGCTCATTCTCTTGCATAGGCTTCTATTTTTTTCTTCCATGTGCCTAAAAATCTCTAAATATTGCTAAATTACTGCCTTTACCACTGCTCCTGGCAGAGCAATCCATCCACCCACTACTCTGCATAAAAAAACCCTCACCCCCTCATTTTTTCCTCCAATTACCTTGAATCACCCTCTCATGTTAGTCATTATTGCCCTGGGAAAAAGACTCTGGCTGTCCACTTCATTCATGAGGTTCAAAAGAGAAAGACACTCAGCCTATCCTCTAATTCAAGTGGCATCCTGGTAAATCTCCTCTGCACCCTCTCTAAAGCTTCCAGATCTTTCCTATAACGAGACAACCAGAACTGAACACAATACCACAGAGAATTCTAGAGCCACATTACCTCATGGCTCTTGAACTCAGTTCCATGACTAATGAAGGCCAACACACCATATGCCTTCATAAACATCCCATCAACTTTGAGGGATCTATAGAGGTGGAGTCCAAGATCTCTCTGTTCCTCTGCACTGCTATGAATCCTGCAATTAACCATGTAGTCTACCTTCAGGTTCGACTTCCTAAAGTGCATCACCTCACTTTTCCACATTGAAATCCAACTGCCACTTCTCAGCACATTTCTATATCCTATCAATGTCCCATTTAACCTACGACAATCTTCTACACTATCAACAATACCACCAACCTGTGTCATCTGCAAGCTTACCGATCTAACCTTCCATTCCTCATCCAAGTCATTTATAAAAATTACAAAGAGCAGAGGTTGCAAACAGATTCTTGCTGGTCTCTGAATTCCAAGCAGAATATGCTACCATCTCTGCATTCTGTGGACAAGCAATTCTAAATCCGTGCAGCTAAATTTCCTTAGATCCCAAGCTTCCTTACTTGCTGAATTAGCCTACCATGAGAAACCTTGTCAAATGCCTTACTAAACTCCATACACACTGCTCTACCTTCAACAATTTGCTTTGTCACTTCCTCAAAGAATTCAATCATACCTGATATCTTGAGACACAACCTGCCCCTCACAAAGCCATGTTGACTATCCCAAATCAGACTATGCTTCTCCAAATGCTCATAAATCTTGTCTCTAAGAATTCTCTCCAATTCTGCCCATCACTGATGTAAGACTCACTGGCCTATAATTCCCAGGATTAGCCCTATTATCTTTGTTTAACAAAAGAATAAAATTTGCCACACTCCAATTTTCTGGTACTACTCCTGGGGCCAGTGAGAACAGAAAGATCATTACCAAAGGTGCAACAGTCTTTTCCTTCACCTTATGTAGTAATTGTGTTCCAGCTCATTCTCTTTTTTAACATCAGTACATTCCATGAATACAGTCAGCTTTATACTGTCCTCAATTTAGTCAAGGTCCCTGTCAACGGTGAATACTGAAGCAAAAGTATTCATTAAGGACCTCTCTTATCTCCCCAACTATTTTTTTCCTTTTATCCCAGATTGGTCCTACCCACACCTCCAGTCATTCTGTTCTTTGCAGAGTGTGGAACACTTTGAAGTGTTCCTTAATCCTACTCACCAAGGCTTCTTCATGTGCTCCTAGAGTGAGTCCATTTTTAAATTCCTTCCTGGCTACTTTGTAACTGTCAAGAGCCCTTGTCTGATTGTTTCCTAAACCATAGGAAAGTGTCTTTCTTCCTCTTGACTAGATGTCCCACATCTCATGTCAAACATAGTTCCTTCACCCTTCCATACTTACCTTGCTCCAGTGAAACAAACCCATCTAGAACCACATGCAAGCTCCCTAGATAACACCCACTTTTCTGTTGTGCATTTCCTTTTTAGTACACCTGTTCCTAACTGATGCTCATTTTCTACCTAGTAGCTTCACAATTTCCCCTCCCACTATGAGGTGATTTCCTATCTCTGCCAGAGTTATGCTAAAGGTCAGGAAGGTGAGGTCACTGTCTTCTAAATGTTCAGCCAACAAGAGATCTTTCACCTGACCAGGTTCATAACTTAATACCAGATCCAAGTATGGCCTCTCCTTTAGTGGGCCTGTCTAAATATTATGCCTGGAATCCTTCTTGGACACACCTAACAAGTTCTACCTTATCTAATCCTTTTGCACTAAGGAGGTGCCTATCAATATTAGGGAAGTTGAAGTCACCCAGGACAACAATCCTGTTATTTTTGCATCTTCCCAAAATATTTACCTCCCAATCTGCTCCTCAGTGTCTCTTGTTAGTTGGGGGGGAGGGAGTAGGGGGAGGAGGAGGTCCACTGAATACTCACAATAGAATGATTGCTCCCTTCCTCTAATTTCCACCCACAGTAGATTATCCTTCCACAATGTCCTATCTTTCTGCAGTTGTGATACTGTCCCTGATTAGCAATGCTACCCCCCCACCTCATTTACCTCCCTCCCTGTCGCTTTGAAACACTTAAACCTAGAATAACCGGTAATCATCCCTGGCCTTGTGACAGCCAAATCTTAGTAATGGCCACAATGTTGTAGATCCATGTTCTAATTCAATTTGTACTTACTTGCAAAATCACAATTTTTAATCTGCTCATATTTTTATAAAATCAAATATATTATCACTATATATTAACAATTACACTAAAGCTTCAATAATCCACTGCACTTCCTTGTCGCTTGCCTAATTGTTAATCCTCTTATTAGACATATTCTGAGAATATGGGCTCAGCTTAGAAAATTTAATGGCCTTCATGGTTTCTCTCTCTCTAGTCCTATCTTACATTATCATTTTTTCTTACCTTCTATGCAAGACTTAACATTTCATGATTGGTATAGAAAGGGCATTAGGCGCTTTGAAGATCTTTTCATAGATAATCGTTTTGCAACTTTTCAACAACTCTCTGTAAAGTTTAATCTACCTAATACCCATTTCTTTAAATAGCTTCAAATTTCATTAACCCTTTATTGTCTGATTTTCTTGAGATGCCTGAGAATAATGTTGTGGTCCTGTTTCTTTGTATTAATCCATTGAGCAGAGGCTTAATATCTTTTATTCATGATAAATTAGTAACCTTGAGGTGTGCCCCCTTTGATAAAATTAGAACTGCTTGGGAGCATGATCTAAATATTTCTTTATCTGATGCGGTTTGGGATTCAATTCTTAAGTCAGTTAATTCAACCTCTTTATGTGCTCGCCACTGTCTTTTACAGTTTAAAGTTGTACATAGGGCTCACGTCTAAATCTAAATTGGAACGGTTTTATCCTGACATTAGTCCTGTTTGTGACAAGTGTAAAGGTACAAAGGCTTCTCTTATCCATATGTACTGGGCTTGTCCTAGTTTAGAGAAATTTTGGAGAATAGTTTTTTTTATCTTTATCCCATATTCTTAATTGCCACTTCGAACCTAATCTTCTGATTGCCCTTTTTGATACCTTGGGTGAGGCAGACATGCAATTGAGTCCGACTAAATGCCGAACATTATCTTTTGCCTTTCTTTTGGCTAGATGCTTAGTTCTCCTTAGGTGGAGAGATGTTGCCCCACCCACTCATGCTCAATGGCTTAATGATATTATGTCCTGTTTAGATCTTGAAAAAATTCATTACTCACTTCTTAATTCAGAGATAAAATTACAAAAGGTGTGCGGACCTTTTCTTGAATATTTTCATAACTCCTCTTTAGATTAGTTTATTCTTTTTAATCCCTTACTTTCAGCTTTTTTTTCTCTCTGTAAGTTTTATGGTTTCTTTTTGATGGAAATTACATTGTGGCGGCTCATTTCCTAGCGTATGCGAACCGACTCACAATTAGATAGCCTACGGGGGTTTGCGAGCACAGAGCTTTGGAGCCTCTTCGCCATGGGGGGCCGGTTGACAGAGGCTTAAAAGTGAGGCTGAAGTTTTCGAATAAAGTTTTTCCTTCGACTGCAGTTACCGACTCCGTGTCGTAATTTTAGCGCTGTTTGTAGCACACCGCTACAATTGGTGACCCCGACGGTCCAAACGATTTTTGGACCAGAAATGACCGACGCCGCCTCTGTTCATGCGGTTTCGTTGAAACTGCCGGGTTTCTGGACACAGCGCCCGGACCTATGGTTCCAGCAAGCCGAAGCCCAATTCCACGTTCGCCGGATCACCTCAGAAGACACCCGCTACTACTACGTGGTGGGCTCCCTCGACCAGGACACAGCTGCCCGAGGACATACGCCTGCTGCTGTCCGACGCGGATTTCAGTGACCCCCGGAAGGTGGCAGCCCGGGCGGACTTGCTGTGGAACGCCAAAAAGGTGAGCGGGGCGTCCATCGCACAGATCACTCAGCCACGCTCCCGGCAGCAAACCAGTCCAGGCCCGGCCGCAGAGCCCACTAACCCCCGGCCCAATGACCACTGGTGCTTCTACCACCAGCGGTGGGGCGCAGAAGCCCGCCGTTGCCGCCCGCCCTGCAAGTTCCCGGGAAACGCCAGGGCCAGCCGCCGCTGATGGCTACGGCGGCTGGCCATCGGGATAGCCTCCTGTATGTGTGGGATAGCAGGTCGGGACGCCGCTTTTTGGTCGATACTGGGGCTGAGGTCAGCGTTTTACCTCCGACAAGTTACGACACTCGCAGCAGGGCACCGGGTCCCCCCCTGAGGGCCGTGAATGGCAGCACAGTAAGGACCTATGGCACCCGTCAGGTGCAGCTACAGTTCGGCCCCAGCCAGTTCACGTGGGACTTCACACTGGCCGCCGTAGCCCAACCGCTTCTGGGTGCGGATTTTTTGCGAGCTCACAGCCTGCTGGTTGACCTGCCCAGGAAGAGACTGGTACACGCCGAGACCTTTCAGACGTTCTCCCTGGGCGCGGCCCAGTTGCCAGCCCCTCACCTCGGCTCCATCACGCTGTCCGACAACGACTTCACCAGGGTCCTGGCGGAGTTCCCATCGGTTCTGGCACCGCAGTTCACAGCAGCCATGCCCAGGCACGGCGTACAGCACCACATCCCGACACAGGGACCACCCCTCCATGCCCGTGCTCGGCGGCTTCCCCCGGACAAGCTCCGACTGGCGAAGGAGGAGTTCCAGAGAATGGAGGAATTGGGGATCATCCGGCGGTCCGACAGCCCCTGGGCTTCCCCCCTGCACATGGTGCCCAAAGCGACTGGGGGCTGGAGACCGTGCGGCGACTACCGCAGGCTGAACGAGGCTACCACACCGGACCGCTACCCTGTGCCGCACATTCAGGACTTTGCGGCAAACCTGTACGGCGCCCGGATCTTCTCCAAGGTCGACCTTGTCCGAGGGTACCATCAAATCCCGATGCATCCTGACGACGTCCCCAAGACGGCTCTCATCACCCCGTTTGGCCTCTTCGAGTTCCTCCGCATGCCGTTCGGCCTGAAGAATGCCGCACAGACGTTCCAGCGGTTAATGGACGCGGTGGGACGGGACCTGGACTTCGCGTTCATCTATTTGGATGACATCCTCATAGCCAGCGGCAGTCGTCAGGAGCATCTGTCCCACCTCCGTCAACTCTGCGCCCGACTGAGTGAGTACGGTCTTACAATTAACCCTGCCAAATGCCAGTTCGGACTTGATACCATTGACTTCCTGGGCCACAGGATTACTAAAGACGGGGCAACCCCTCTGCCCGCTAAGGTAGATGCGGTCCGCCTCTTTCCCCGACCCACCACGGTCAAAGGCCTTCAGGAATTCGTAGGTATGGTCAATTTCTACCGCCGCTTCCTCCCTTCAGCTGCCCGGATCATGCGCCCCCTGTTCGCCCTGATGTCGGGTCCGAGCAAGGACATTACCTGGGACGAGGAGTCCGCCGCCGCTTTCGTTCAAACGAAGGAAGCTTTGGCTGACGCCGCAATGCTAGTACATCCCAGAATGGACACCCCTACCGCCCTCACAGTGGACGCATCAAACACGGCAGTCGGTGGGGTGCTGGAGCAGCTCATCGCAGGTCGCTGGCAACCCCTGGCGTTTTTCAGCAAACACCTGCGGCCACCCGAGCTCAAGTACAGTGCTTTTGACCGGGAACTGTTGGCGCTCTACCTGGCAATCCGGCATTTCAGGTACTTCCTAGAAGGTCGGCCCTTCACCGCGTTCACGGACCACAAACCGCTTACCTTTGCGTTTACGAAAGCATCCGACCCCTGGTCATCCCGCCAGCAACGCCACCTGTCCTACATCTCTGAATACACAACGGATGTCCGGCACGTCTCGGGTAAGGACAATGTCGTGGCGGATGCGCTCTCTCGCCCTACCGTTCATGCCCTTTCCCAAGGGGTAGACTTTGAGGCACTGGCAGAGGCACAGCAGGTAGATGAGGAGATTCCGAGTTACAGGACTGCAGTCTCTGGTTTGCAGCTCCAGCACTTCCCCGTGGGCCCAGGTGAGAGGACCCTACTCTGTGACGTCGCCACCAACCAGCCCCGTCCGGTCGTCCCCGCAGCCTGGCGGCGACGTGTTTTCGACTCCATTCATAACTTGGCGCATCCCTCCATCCGGACAACTGTCCGGATGGTTTCCAGCAGGTTCGTTTGGCACGGACTCCGCAAACAGGTCAGTGAATGGGCCAGGACGTGCATGCACTGCCAGATGGCCAAGGTTCAGCGGCACACCAAAGCCCCACCGCAGCAGTTCCATCCCACCCACCGGCGTTTCGACCACATTCATGTGGATATCGTGGGCCCCCTGCCAGTGTCGCGCAGAGCGCGTTACCTCCTGACTATCGTGGACCGGTTCACAAGATGGCCAGAGGCGGTCCCGCTCACCGACACCACCTCCGAATCTTGCGCCCGAGCCCTGATCGCCACCTGGATATCCCGCTTTGGTGTACCAGCCCACATTACCTCCGACAGAGGCGCCCAGTTCACCTCCAGCCTGTGGTCAGCTATGGCCAGCCTTTTGGGGACTCAGCTGCACCACACCACTGCCTACCACCCACAGTCGAACGGGCTAGTGGAGCGTTTCCACCGTCACCTGAAGTCGGCCCTCATGGCCCGCCTGCGAGGAGCCAACTGGGCGGACGAGCTTCCCTGGGTCCTTCTCGGCATCCGCACAGCGCCCAAGGACGACCTGCACGCCTCGTCGGCCGAGTTGGTATACGGCGCGCCCCTGGCCGTCCCCGGGGAGTTCCTACCAGCCCCGAGGGGGCAAGAGGAAGAACCCGCTGCAGTCCTGGGCAGACTTCGCGAGAAGCTCGGTAACCTGGCCCCCATACCCACTTCACAGCATGGGCGGCACCCGACCTGCGTACCCAAAGACCTACGGAACTGTAAGTTTGTGTTTGTACGAAGGGGCGGGCATCGGCCACCGCTGCAGCGGCCATACGAGGGGCCGTTTACGGTGCTCCGGAACAACGGGTCCACGTTCGTGCTGGACGTTGGGGGGAAGGAGGAGGTTTTCACGGTGGACCGCCTCAAGCCGGCCCATGTGGACCTGGCGCAACCGGCCGAGTTTCCGGCGCCTCGGCGCAGAGGCCGACCTCCCAAGCAGGTTCTGGTCCAGGCTGTGGACATTGGGGGGTGTATCGCCGGTTCTGGGGGGGGGTTATGTGGCGGCTCATTTCCTAGCGTATGCGAACCGACTCACAATTAGATAGCCTACGGGGGTTTGCGAGCACAGAGCTTTGGAGCCTCTTCGCCATGGGGGGCCGGTTGACAGAGGCTTAAAAGTGAGGCTGAAGTTTTCGAATAAAGTTTTTCCTTCGACTGCAGTTACCGACTCCGTGTCGTAATTTTAGCGCTGTTTGTAGCACACCGCTACAACATTATAGTTTTCGTAGTAGGCATTATTATTCTTTTTTTACTTATATTTACAGTTTTGGGGGGGTTGAATGTTCTCTTTATTTTTTTTGACATATTGTAATGGCTGGCCTGGAGTTTCTTAGTGGGAGGGAGGGAAGGATACTAACTTTATATGATTTTATTCTGGGTGCTGTTTCCTTATTGTTATTAATTATACTATTGATATGTTTATTTTACACTGTATTAATTCTCATTTTGCTATTGGGTTCTTTTCTTTGTAGTTGGTTTGTAGAAATGCATAAAAAAAATCAATAAAAAAATAACCCACTGTGCTGTCATCTGAAAATTCCAATGGCACTGATTCAGTAGATGTTATTTCCTGTGCTTCCTTTAGCTTCACCAAGGCTGTTTCCCGTTCCTCCTTTAAACTCAATGTGCCTTATTTCCCATGCTCCCTTGAAATTTACCAGGACTCTGATTCCAATACTCCCTTGAAACTCTGGCTTCATCAGAAAATTTATTATACTATTGTTTAATTCCTAAAAAATGCAAATAAAAAGCATGTTGGGATATTAATAGGAGTACCATCCAGTAGTCCAAAAACATCTGCCAGTCTTGATTTTGTTGGATTAATGAAGTTTACTGCATCTGAATTATTGTTGATGATATAAAGCTAGGTCACAGCAGAATGTAAGGAGGCTGCAGCAAAGCAAACTGAACCCTACTGATATTTAAAGAGCAGGAAACAGAGAGGCAAAGAAAGACATAATCCATTTCCATATTTTACACTACCAATGGTAAGGCAGCCAGCATAATCAAAGACACCACCGACCCTGGACATTCTCTCTTCTGCCCTCTACTAACAGGCAGATGTACAAAAACCCAAAAGCATGTCCCACCAGGCTCAAAGATAGGTTCTAACCCGCTGTTCTGCTGTTCTATGACTGTAATGAGGTTCCTTTCTCCAAGAGGACTACAACCTTGTTGTGGTTTGGAGGCTTGCGTGCTTCTATTGCCTGAAGAGCTATGTTGGCTGGAGTCAGGGCTTTATGCTTTATCTCTTGGTAGGGTCACCCATATCAAACAGGGCAAAGGGTAAAGAATAGACAAAGAGTAGTCCACTGGTCCTCTAGTTCAGGGGTTCAGCTCAGGGCAAACAATCCTGACTGGCAAAAGAAAATTGCTATGGAAACAGCAATGAAGAATCCTTCTATATCTGAGTGGAATGGTATTCCTGAGTCTCCACCAAGGACTCCTGTGACTGACAACAGTGAAAACTGTGAGAATGCTACTGACATGATGAAGGAAGCCTTGAACACCACCAGAGATGGAAGACCTTCATTGCTGCCCTCAACACCAACAATGTAACATGCAATTTTCTACTGCAAGGAAGTTTCTATATATATAAGATGTACTTCTGACCTCATAATCTTCCTCTTTTGATCTTGCACCTGGTTGTTTACCTACACTGCTCTTACTCTGTAGCTGTTATACTTTATTCTGTATTGTTATTGTTTTACCTTGTTCTACCTCAATGCATTGTTATTATTTGATCTGAATGAAAGACAAACTTTTCACTGTATATCAGTACATTTGACAATAATAAACCAAACCACAGGTGGCTAATTAAGATTTTTGATTATTTTGTGTAAAGATTTAATTCATGTTAATTAAGTAACATGAAGAACCAAATAAATACTGAAGGCTCATAACAAACAAATAGCAGTACAGAATTACATAAATACAGTAAAACTAATTAAAAGTCTTCACAGTTCTATTCTAGACATGAAGTAATTGAAAGAAGGATGGGCCAAAGAGTCTTTCCTAATTTACAATAAAAAATTGGGACAAGAACTATTCAACAATTCAAACATGAGGTTTTTAATTCCTTTCCGAGTCTGTACAAAATTTTTGTGAGTAAAATTGGTACAAACAGTTTTTGCAAGGGACCTTAATCAAATCTCAGCTTGTACTGATGAGGTAGTGTAACATTACCATACTCCAAACTACCACCTTATTTATGTATAGAGCAGAAGTAAGCCAACCTTATGTATTTCTTCTTTCTTTGTAGGTTTATGTTTCATATTCATTTTCTTGGATTTTCTGAAAGGCCATTGTTAACAAAAATAATTATAATCAGAACTATTGTAAGAACAGATTTGTTCAAAACTGATTAATCTAGAATGCCCCTCCCCACTTCCATCAACAGTTACACCTTCCTGAATGATTTCCACAAGTGCCCTAATTCAGGGAGAAGAGATTAAAGATGAGCTTTATTTGTTACATGTATATCGAAACACAGGGAAAGCATGTTACAATTGTAGTCTTAATCATCAACATATTGATCTAACCTCTTGTAAATTTGATTTCCTGATTGACCAAAATCAAATGAGATTTTAAAGCTCCAGCTGACAGCATGCTGTCAGGTGGGAGATTCTGGTCGAGGCACGTGTAATTTGTATTTATGTCCTTCTGCACTTTTCTGTTCTTACCTGTGTATTCTAAATTAAAAAGCCTTTCTTTTCTTTTTATATCTTTTTATTAATTTTAAGAAAAACATAGATGAAATATGAATACAAAGCGTTTGAGAATACATAATTAATAGTTTAAATAGACAATCAGATATATAATAATCAATATATAAGGCCTCCCAAACTCACAGTATTTATGTAAAAGAGACAAAAAAGAAAAAAAAAACCCCAAAAAAAAGAGAAAAAAAAACTAACCAACATGAGCCAATATATAATGTTAAATACATACAGTAGTGCCAATAACTCCGAACCTCCATCCAAATAATTAAGGATAATAAAAGTAAGGTTTAGGAAAAGACAATTTAACTCATATGAAAATGTTGAATAAATGGTCTCCAAGTTTCTTCAAATTTAACTGAAGAATCAAAAACCACACTTCTATTTTCTTCTAAACTCAAACAAGAGATAGTTTGAGAAAACCACTGAAATACAGTTGGAGGATTAATTTCTTTCCAATTCAATAAAATAGATCTTCTAGCCATTAATGTAACAAATGCAATCATTCGTTGAGATGAAGCGGATAAACGGTTATTATCCATCATTGGTAAACCGAAAATTGCAGTAAAAGGATGCAGTTGAAAACTGATATTTAAAACTCTTGAAATAATACTGAAAATATATTTCCAATAATTTTGTAAACAAGGACAAGACCAGAACATATGAGTCAATGAAGCAACATCAGAATGACATCTGTCGCAGGTTGAATTAACATGAGAATAAAATCGAGCCAGTTTATCCTTAGACATATGAGCTCTATGTACAACTAAAAAGCCTTTCATTTCAACAATGGAGTTGCTTCCTTATTCTTAACTCATTCCTCAAGATGTCCAAGTTCTATGTAAATGTCTATTCTCTTTTATTATAAAACATTGATAACCTCTACCAATAGTCTTTAAATTCTCCTGTCCCATGTACCATGACTGAATTTGTTGAATACTCCTTTGTACAGAAGATGAAACATGATGGCAAAGTAGATAATGAACAAATTTATCATAAAACACCTGACTGTTCTGACACATCCTTCTAGTATTAATAATTCAAAACTCACCACTCCTACCCTGCTGTTTTTTACAATTTTCACAACTCCATCTTTTTATGATTTCTTTCCATCTTTGTTTATTGAGATACAGCATGGAGTAGGCCCTTCAAAACACGCAGTACAGAAACCCACTGATTTAACCCTAGCCTTACCATGGGACAATTTACAATGACCTATTAATCTACCAACTAGTATGTCTTTGGAATGTGTATTTTCTCATATTATTTAACACTGTCTTCTCATTTGTGGGGATACCATAAACTCTCTTAGATTAGGATTTTGTTACTTACATATATAAAATATATACTTTTTCACATATATTCCATTTTTATTCTCTTTTATCTTGATGTTCAAGCTCAAGTAAAGTCTCAAATTTAGGTCTATGTTAATAAACCCTGAGTCAGTGTGCTATCACAACCAAATTGACATACTGGAACAAAGTGCTCTGAACCTACAGTTCTGCTGGACTGTCAACATTTATACTCTTCTGGCTTATTATATATGCAAGTTCCACATCATGCTTACCTTCTTCTTCATTTCTCCACTTCTAAACACCTTATATGAAGTTGAAAGGATTATCCCTCATTCCCAGACATAGGATCACTTTCATTGAAGTTCCGCAAAAATGCATTAATAATCATGTGGGGCAGCAGAAACATTTTCTGTTTTACAAGGACTCTAAAGCATATCACATACCTTTTATTTGAACAAGTTTGTTGAGGCATTTCCTTGTCCTGCATCTGTGAAAAGCAAACCACACAATTATACATAAAAAAATGTTTCTTCAGGTCCTCTTCCTTCTTCCTACTCAGCTACAATCTCTTCATGCATCAAATTAATTAAATAATGTCTTTTTTCCCCACCAGGTGATAATAGTCATTAAAAAAAAGCAAAAATGTTTGAATATTAATGGGTTTGATTACAGGATGAGTAACAGCTCATGTAAACTGAGCTGTTGGAACAGTATTTTGAATAAAAATGAAATGACCAATGAGAAATGACCAACCAATTTTGCTTAGTGCATTGGGTTTAAAGGCTCACAGAGAGCTTTTAAGATTAACTGTTCCAACCAAATCAGCAGAAATGAGGCTTGTTGATATTGTGAAAGAGATGCAGGAAAACTTAGAATCAAAGCCATTGTTGATTGCAGAATACTTTAGGTTTCATAAGCTGAATCAAAAAGGAGTCTATTTCACAGTATGTGGCTGAATTCAAGAGATTGAGCATTGTCAGTTTGGTAGTTGGCTTAATGATGTACTGAGAGATTGTTTAGTTTGTGGAACCTTAAAAGAAAGCATTCAAAAATGGCACCTAACTGAAACACAACTTACATTCAAAAGTGCAGTTGAATCGCTGTTTCAATGGTAGCCACCAATAGAGTTGCAGAGAAGAATGAAAGTGAGCATGAATAAAATTGCAACATCTAAACAGAAACCAGCCAGCCCAAACAAATTGTTTACTGTTGTAGCAAGGGCTCACGTAAATCGAATAAATGTAGATTTAAAGTTGAAACATGCAGAAAATGAAACAAAACATACAAAGAACATCTCAGGCAGACAAAAGTAAATTGACAACACAGAGAAGAGAAAAAGATTTTTAAAAAAGTCAAGTTGCAGTTTTAAAAAGAACATTAATCAACACACTTGTTGAAAAATCTGATAATGATGAGAGTGACAAGAAA
The DNA here is from genome assembly GCF_030144855.1 of Hypanus sabinus. Taxonomy (NCBI): domain Eukaryota; kingdom Metazoa; phylum Chordata; class Chondrichthyes; order Myliobatiformes; family Dasyatidae; genus Hypanus; species Hypanus sabinus. Next base: position 110,825,927 of record NC_082714.1, on the reverse strand, counting down.
CTATGTAGCCTTTAGACTTACAGTGTGAGCATTAACAATAGACAAGCAATATATGCCAGAAGTGAATGGCAAATTAATTAAAATAGAATTGGACACTGGGTCAACTATTTCAGTCATTTCAAAATATGATTTTGAGAGGCATTTCAAAGACACTAAATTTAAGCCTGCAGATATCTAACTAATTACATACAGGAGACAAGATAACTCCTGTGGGAATGAAATTCATAATTGTGAAGTACAACAACCAACAAGCCACAATGAGCTTGTACGTAGTAAAATCAGAAGGACCAGTATTGTGGAGCTGTGATTGGCTGAGACAACTACAACTTGATTGGAGAGTCATCCATTATTTGCATGCCACATCCCCTTGCAATGAAGACATATGAAAGTGAATTAAGAAAGATGCTGGATGGTGTTACAACTGTTGCCATACCAAACACCATGAACCATTGCCCAACAGAGAACAAACAGGTGTTGGTGCCAACCTCTGTGCCTCTGGCTGGAAACTATATTGGACCAAGGAAGATCATGCTACTCAGAAGAATCATGAAGTTGATGAAAGCAGTGATCCAACTACAATAGTTTTTGTAGGCAACGTGTCTGATAAAGTTTTTGATATGTTAATCGGGCAGTTACTTGCAAAATATGGCTTGGTTTTCAGCCAGAAGAGAGTTTAATGAGGTACAGGGAAGTTGCAAGCATTCAGCTTTTATGTGTATGAAGAACCAGAATCCATTCTGTGTGCATTGCATGAACTTCAAGTGGGAGACAAAAAGCTGCTTGTAAAGTTAGATGCAAAGACCAAAGTCTAACTGGATGGAATGGAAAGCAAAAAAGAAAGGAGTCACTGGAGATACAATAATAGAGGATTTGTCAGATAATGTTGTGGATGCAGAAAAGAGGAGAGATAAGATCATTCTTTTTACATTATATGTTAATGATTTGGATGATGGAATTGATGGCTTTGTTGCAAAGTTTCAAGGCAACAGGAAGACAAGTGGAGGGGCAGGTAGTTTTGAGGAAGTAGAGAGGCTACAGAGGGACTTAGATACATTATGAAAATGGGTAAAGAAGTGGCAGATTGAATAGTGTCAGGAAGTGTATGGTCATGCATTTTTATAGAAGAAATGAAAGGGTTGACTATTTTCTAAATGGAGAGAAAATATAAAAATACTGAGGTGCAAAGGACAGGAGCCCCTAAAAATTAAATTGCAGGTTGAGTCTATGGTGAAGAAAGCAAATGCAATGTTAGAATTAATTTCAAGAAAACTAGAAAATAAAGGCAAGGATGTAATGCAGAGACTTTAGAAAGCACTGGTGAGGTGTCACATGTAGTATTATGAGCAGTTTTGGGGCCCTTATCTTAGAAAGGATGTGCTGAAATTGGTTCCAGGATTGAATGGCTTGTCATTTGAAGAGTATTTGATGTCTCTGGGCCTGTATTCACTAGAATTCAGAGGAATGAGGGGTGACCTCATTGAAATCTATCAAACAGTAAAAGGCCTTGATAGTGGATATTTCTTATGGTGGGATAGTCTAAGAGTAGAGGACACAGCCTCAGAATAGAGAGGCGTCCTTTGAGAACAGAGATGAGGTGGAATTTCTTTAGCCAGAGAGTGGTGAATCTGTGCAATTTTTTGCCACAGGCAGCTGTGGAGGCCAAGTCTTTGTGTATATTTAAGGCCGAGGTTGGCAGATTCTTGATTGGTCAGGGCATGATGGAATATGGGCAGAATGCAGGAGATTGGGGCTGAGGAAAAATGGATCAGCCACGATGAAATGGTGGAGCAGACTCGATGGGCCAAATAGCCTAATTCTGCTCCTACGTCTTTTGGTCTTATAAAGGGAACGATAGAAAAATTAATATGTGTAATATCCTGGTTAGGATTTTACTGCTAATATTGTAGGGTATTTCATTTAATGGTTTTCTGTAGAAGCAGCATGTTCTGCTGGTAGAGTTTGGGTTACCATTAAAGATAAGGGGTTGAGATGTTCAGCTCAGAAATGTCAGGTCAGCCAATCAGGATGGTAAAATTGGGAGAAGGTCCAGAGAAAGCTGAGCAGAGAGGTTTTGTGAGGGACACTGGGATGGAGAAAGAAGAAGATTGAAAGAATGGCCATAGGTGTCCAAGACGGAAAGTTCTATCGGTGATCAGTGAATAGGAGTTGGCACCATGAGTAAAAGGACACATCCAGCTTTTGGAAGATCTCAGCTCCAACCTGTGCACATTTGACTGCTTTAATTATAATGGGCCCTTTTGTTTGTTTTCTTTCTTCTTTAATAACTGTTTGATTCATAAATACATATTTATAATTGAATGCAGCATATGAGCTATTATTTCTTGCTGATGGGTAATTGTAAGTGGGCAGTCTTTCCACAGTATTCACTCAGATAGGGATGTGGGTAGTCAAAACATCCTGGCTTCCTGGTCTGGTGGGCCCCAAGTCATACCAACCCTAGACATACAGAGTTCAAGAAAGGTGATTTTCTCACTGGAATTCAGTGGCTTGTTAGTAAAAAAGGGTTCCATAAGAGAATACTCCAGTGAACTAAATGCATCTTTCAAGATCAAGATGCACAAATTAGAGGAAAAACAAGAAGAAAAGCAACCACTGCTGTCAGAACCACTCCCTGCAGTCTCAGAATCTGCCCCTACGACCACCATGGAGGAGGCCATAGATCCTGACATCGTTTTACAGCCATAGTTTCATATGCCAAGCAGCATGATTCCCCTTATTAGGAAAGAAATGATCCCTCAAGAGTAAGAAATCCTCCACAACGATTAAACCTTTAGGCCTGAATGGGATAATTTAAAATTTGCTATGCTGTGGATGCTTGTATATAGTAGTTGTATTATATAAAATACTCTGTACACAGTTTTGAGATGTGTTCTCTATTGATTTGGAGTTTATAGCTAAGCAGGGAGGAGTGTTGTATATTTAATATTTCAGTAATATTTGATTAATCTTGCATATATACAGTGCCTATATAAAGTATTCAAACCCCTTGAAAGTTTTCTTGTTTTATTGTTTTACAAGATTGAATCAGTAGATTTAATTTGACTTTTTTGACACTGATCAACAGAAAAGACTCCTTCATGTTAAACATTTCTACAATTGGTTTAATTTATTACAATCATTAAACACAAAATAATTAACTGCATAATTACTCATCCCTTTCAAATCAGTATTTAGTAGATGAAACTTTGGCAACAATTACAGCCTTGAGAATGTGTGGATAGGTCTCTAACAGCTTTGCATATCAGTACACAGCAATTTCCCCCTATTCTTCTGTAAAAAAAAAACTGCTCAAGCTCTTGTCAGATTGCATGGGGATTATGAATGAACAGTTCTTTTCAAGTCCAGTCAGATATTCTCAATTGAATTGAGGCCTGGACTCTGACTTGGCCATGCTAGGATATCAACTTTTTTGTTTTTAAGGCATTCCTGAGCAGCTTTAGCTTTTTGCCTGGGGTCATTGTCATGCTGGAAAATAAATCTTCTCCCATGTTGAAGTTCTATTGCAGACTGCATCAGGTTTTCCTCCAGAATTTCCCTGTATTTTGCTGCATTCATTTTACCCTCTTCCTTCACAAGCCTTTGTGGCCTGCTGCAGTGAAGCACCTCTACAGCATAATGCAGCCACCACTATGCTTCACAATAGGGATGGTGTGTTTTTGGTGATGTATGGTATTTGGCTTTCTCCAAACATTGTGTTTAGTCTGATGGTAAACCCTAGCTGAGATTTCATGTGAGTTTCTCTTTGCCACTCTCCCATAAAGCTGCAACTAGTGAAGCACTCAGGCAACAGCTGTATGGCACAGGATTTTTCATCTCAGCCACTTAAGCTTGTAATTCCTCTTGGTGGCTTCCCTCACTAGTCCCCTTATTGCATGGTCACACAGTATTTGAGGACAGCCTGCTCCAGGCAGATTTACATCTGTACCATATTCCTTCCATTTCCTGATGATTGTACTCCAAGGGATATCCAGTGAGATGGATTTTTTTTGTATCCATCTCCTGACTTGTGACTTCCAATAATCTTTTTGTGGAATTGCTTGGCATGATCGTTTGTCTTCATGCTGTAGTTTTGCCAGGATACTGACTCACCAGCAGTTGGACTTTCCAGATATGAGGTGTATTTTTACTACAATTAATTGAAACACCTTGACTGCACACAGATGATCTCCATTTAACTAATTATGTGATTTCTGAAACCATTTTCAGAAATGGCTGCATCAGTGATGATTTGGTGTGTCATATTAAAGGGGGTGAATACTTATGCAATCAATTATTTTGTGTTTAATATTTGTAATTAATTTAGATCACTTAGTAGAGATTTGTTTTCACTTTGACAGGAGAGAATCATTTTCTATTGATCAGTGTATAAAAATGCCAAATTAAATCCACTGTGATTCAATGTTGTAAAACAATAAAACACAAAAACTTCCAAGGGGGGTGGAACAGATACTTTTTATAGACACTGTATATATACTCACACTTTGATTAAGCATTCTGTTCAAATAGCTCATTATGCATTTTATGCATAAGCACATGAATTGCAAACGTCATCACGCTATTATGTAATATGTATGTACTTCGTTTAAAAGTAAACTCAAAGTTAGACCCGAATTTAGGCCACTCCTGTCTTCCTTTGAATTAGTTAAATTTTTTTGAAGTTATAATACATAAGCACTCAGGAATCAATCTATTAAATATATCCAACTGGCACTGAAGAAGCTCATGCTACTAAAATGTCACTACAATCTAAAAATTCTTCTGTGCCAACTTTTCAATGCTAAATCAACATTAGTTTCTCCCTGGTATTGTTCTGAAATTCATTAAAAAGAAAAAATGGTTTTTCTGGCATGTTCAGAAACAGTGTTAGAATATAGAAGAACACAGCACAGTACAGGCCCTTCGGCTCATGATGCTGTGCCAACCTTCTAATTTGATCAAAGATCAAACGAACACTTCTCTGCCGCACAGCCCTCCATTTTTCATTCATCCATGTATCTATCCAAGATATACCTATCTTAAATGTACATAATGTATCTGTCTCTACCACCCCCCTGGCAGCACAATCCACACACCCACCGTTCTCTGTATAAGAAAAACCTATCCCTATCATTCCGCCTATACTTTCTTAAGATTACCTTAAAATTATGCCCTTTTGTATTAGCCATCCTGTGAAAAAGGTCCCCCCAGGATGGGGCTATCCTTTGCAGGACATCAGAGATGTCCTTCTTTTTCAAAGAACGGGGTTTCCTTTCCTCCACCATTGATGCCACCCATCACCTGCGTCTCTTCTATTTCTTAAATGTCTGTGCTCACCCCACCTTCCTGCCTCCTTAACAGTGACAGAGTTGCTCCACCCCATGAGCCTCTACAACCAATACATCAGTCTCTGCGATGTCTGCCATCTTCAAAGGGATCCTATCACCAAATATATCTTCACTTCCCACCACCTCGCTTTACCCAGGGGTTGCTCTCTCTGTGATTTCGTCGTCCATTCATCATTCTCCACTAATCATCCTTGCTGCAAGTGGCCAAAGTGCTACACTTGCCCATTCAACCTCTCCCTCACGTCCATTCAGTCCTTCCAGGGAAGTCAACAGTTCTCCTGTAAATCTTCTGGGGTCTTCAATTGTGTCTGGTGCTCCTGATGTAGCCCTCCTCCCTATTGTGACACGTCATAAATCGGGGAACGCTTTGTTGAGCACCTCTGCTCCATTTGCCAAAAACGGACCTTCCCGGCAGCCAAACATTTTTTTTAAATTTTTTTAATTAGTTTTTTCAAAACATTTTACAAATTAAAAACCCCAAATCCCAATGAGGAACATTAAAACAGTGCAAAATTAAGCATACAATAACAATATGCTACAAAGGAAGAGAATTTAGCAAAAAAAAAGCTCCTAAATTAAAGACAAGTAAGCTTAGTGTCCTCCCCAAGCCCCACAACACAAGAAAGAACAACAGCAACTCCAGACCAACCACAACACAATATAAAGAGTATAAGTCAGGACAGCCAAACTCCCAGACTGTGAATACACTCAGCAAGAGGGTAATAATGCCTTCTACCAGAGAAAAAAAAGGAGCTGAAAGCAAGGGACCAAAAAGAAAAAAAAACCCTAGTCAAGAGTAAGGTTATGAAAGTACTCAATAAAAGGTCCCCAGACCTTATGGAACTTTAGATCCGAATTGAGAACTGAATAATGAATTTTTTCGAGGTCCAAACAGGCCATGATGTCGTTAAACCATTGAGCATGAGTGGGCGGGGCAACATCTCTCCATCTGAGGAGGATCAGGCGTCTAGCCAGGAGAGAGGCAAAGGATAATATTCGGCATTTGGTCGGACCCAGACATAAATCTGTCTCGCCCCCAAAACCGAACAGAGCAACTAAGGGGTTTGGTTCTAGGTGCTGATTCAGAATACACGATAACGTAGTGAAGACATCTTTCCAGAATTTCTCCAAGCTAGGACAGAACCAGTACATATGGATGAGAGAGGCCACGCCCCTCTTGCATTTATCACAGAGCGGACTAACGCTAGGGTAGAATCGAGATAGTTTAGATTTAGACAAATGGGCTCTATGAACAATCTTAAACTGTAAAAAGCAGTGGCGAGCACAAAGAGAGGTTGAGTTAACCGATTTGAGAACTGAATCCCAGCTCTCCTCAGATAAGGAGATATTTAAATCCTGCTCCCAGGCCATTTTGATTTTATCCATGGGGGCCCGTCGTAAGGCTGCTAGTTTATCTCGGATGATTGATATTAATCCTTTACCTAGTGGATTCATGGACAGAAATAGGTCCATATAATTTTTCGCAGGCATTTCAGGAAAGTTAGGAATTAAAGGAGCAATAAAGTGTCGGATTTGGAGATATCTGAAAAAATGAGCATTGGGCAGATTGAACTTAACAGAGAGCTGCTGAAAAGAAGTGAAGCGATTATCAATGAAAAGATCTTCAAAATGTCTAATGCCCTTCCTATACCAAACCTGGAATGCTGAATCATATGTAGTAGGTAAAAAAAGGTGATTATGAGCAATAGGGCTGGAAACGGAAAACCCCTGGAAACCATAGCATTTCCTGATCTGAGCCCATATACGCAAAGTGTGTCTAACAAGAGGATTAGCTATTGATCTGGGCAGACTACTAGGGAGTGCAGAGCCAAGAAGTGCAGAGATAGATAATTCTTTAGTGGAGCTCAGCTCCATCACCACCCAGTTAGGGCACTCGGGTTGGCCATGGAAGAAAGACCAGAAGGTAGCACATCGTATATTAGCTGCCCAATAATATAAACGAAAGTTAGGTAAAGCCATGCCACCCTCTTTTTTAGATTTTTGGAGATGGATTTTATTAATTCTAGAGTGCTTATTCTGCCACAGATATGACAAAATAATAGAATCTAAGGAATCAAAAAAAGATTTAGGAACAAAAATTGGGATAGATTGAAATAGGTATAAAAATTTGGGGAGAACATACATTTTAACAACATTAATACGAACTACCAAAGACATAGATAGAGGTGACCATTGTACCAGACTCTGTTTTATACCATATGAAAGATTGGCAAAGTTTTCACGAAAGAGATCTTTAAACTTCCTTGTGACTGTAATTCCAAGATAAGTAAATTGATTATGGACTACTTTAAAAGGGAGATCATGAAATGTTAGTTATTGTGCTTCTTTATTAATTGGGAGAAGTTCACTCTTATGTAAATTAAGTTTATAGCCAGAGATCTGGCTAAACTGGTCAAGAAGTGAAAACATTAGAGGTAAGGATGTGGACGGATTTGAGAGAAAGAGTAATAAGTCATCAGCATAGAAAGGAACTTTATGCTCAACACCCCCTCTCCAAATCCCAGTCAATTCAGGGCAGTTTCGAAATGCTATCGCCAGAGGTTCCATAGCCAAATCAAAGAGAAAGAGACTTAAGGGGCATCCCTAGCAGGTGCCACGTTTGAGATTAAATACTTGGGATTTCTGAAAATTGGTTAAAACAGAGGCAGTAGGACACAGGTACAGCAATTGGATCCAAGAGATGAAACTTTGGCCAAGGTCAAATTTTTCTAAAACTGCAAAAAGGTAGTTCCATTCTATACGATCAAATGCTTTCTCCGCATCAAGAGAAATAACACATTCAGGAATCCCAGTTGGAGGTGAGTATAAGATATTAAATAAAAGCCGAATGTTAAAAAAAGGGAAACGGTTTTTAATAAAGCCTGTTTGGTCATCAGAGATAATGGAGGGAATGACGGTTTCTAATCTATGAGCCAAAACTTTAGCTAAGATCTTTACATCAACATTGAGCAGAGAGATCGGCCTATACGAGGAACACTCTGTTGGGTCTTTGTCCTTTTTTAAAAGAAGAATAATAGATGCCTCACTGAAAGAGGGTGGCAATTTGCCGTAATTAAACGAGTCAGATAACACTGAAAGTAGGCAGCCAAACATTTTAATTTTGATTTTCATTATGTTGGTGCATGGCCTCCTCTTGTGCCATGATGAGCCAACCTCGAGGTGGAGGAGCAACATCTTATATTCCTTCTTAGTAGCCTCCAACCTGATGCCATGGATATCATATTTCTCTTTCTGGTGCAAAGAATCTCCCTCCCCTTCTATTCCCCATTCTGGCTTCTTACCTCTTTTCACCTGCCTATTACTATCCCCTGGGTTCCCCTTCACCTATGGTCCACTCTCCTTTCCAGCCCTTTACCTTTCCTACCCACCTGACTTCACCAAACCTTCAGCTATCCTCCTTCCCCTTTCCCTCACCTTTTAATTCTTTTGTCTTCCCCTATCCTGCCCAGTCCTGAAGAAAGATCTATTTATTCATTACCATGGATGTTGAGTTCCTCCAGTATTTTGTGTGTGCCACTCTATCAACGCCTCATATTTCCTTATAACTTTATTAAGTCATGCCTCATCCTCCTTCACTCTAAAGAGAAAAAACCTTAGCTAGCTCAATCTTTCCTCATAAGACATGTTTTCCAATCCAGCCAACATCCTGATAAATTTCCACTGTGTCCTCTCTAAAGCTTCCACATGCTTCGTATGAGGTGTCCAGAACTGACCACAATATTCTAAATGTAGGCTAACCAAGATTTTATAGACCGCAGCATTACGTTTTGGCCCTTGAACTTGGTCTTTGATGAGCTGTCTTGTGGGAATTACTGCTTAACAGTTCTAATCTCAGAAACAAACATAAAGCGTCACACTAGAAACAAGTTCATACTATAGAGCATTTCCAGAAAATGATTTCATATTTCACTGATGGATTGGCTTGACAAAATCCCACCAGGGAGCAGAGGAATGTACAGAGACTTCTGAATAATAATGTATGGATGAAGTAGCCTCCTATTGCAGTCAACACAACATACACACCAGAAAATTGTTAGGGGTGCATTTGACTTCCCTCTATGAATAACTGATTTTGGGGGTGACACAATGCACCTTCCAAAGGTGAATACAAAATTGGAAGTTTTCCCTTCTTTGGGTTCTTGCAATGAGTTTTGAAATATATATCTGTAGAGGCAGCCCGCAAACATCCTCAAGCAAGGTTTCTTAGACTGAGGGTCACATTGAGGATGAAAACAGTGCAAATAATTGTTTTCTCTAAGAATGCAGGAAATATACTCATTAAATTTATTAAAAGGTGCTTATTCCTTAAGTGAATAGTGCCAGTCTTACTAACATCAAAGTGGTAAAAAATCTGAGCGGAAACAAATTTTAATGCCATAATACCATTGACATAATTTAGAAACCTTAGGAGCCACAAGACATATTCAAAGATGTTTCTTTAGATTGTAAGTCTGAAACCAGGTGTCATATTCTTAAGATAAAGGGTCAGTCAATCAGAACAGAGATGAGAAAATAAATTATTAACACATGGGGAATCTTTGGATTTGCCTACCAAAAAAAGGTTTTAGAGATCCAGTTCATCAGTTCCTTCAAGACAGTTTTATTAATATAAATACAATCAAGGATATGTGGTTAGTCTAGTAATGTGATATGAAGCTGAATAATCATCCATCACCTAAGTGAATGGTGGACTAGGCATAAACAACCTGACAGCCTACTCCTGCTTCTATTTTTCAAATTATTACGTTACAAATCAGCATTGGAATACATGGAAATCTCAGTTAAAAAATAAATCCTTACCAATTTCCATTAAATCTCATTAATACTGCATTCATATGAAATTCAGTGTAACCATGACTTTCTGGAGTACTGCAGGGAAAATTATATCACGTTGTCATGGGAGTAGAAAGAATTTAAATGGAATTGTACATTGGAAAAGTAATGAATGTTAAGTGTTTGATTTTTAAAAGATAGATTATGATGTCTGATTTGAAAGAGAGATGCAGTGCTGAATGAAGAATTCAAACTAACTAGCTTAGAAGAAAGCAGGATTTCCTTTCTCTGTTAAATATAAGTCTAGTTTTCCAATTATTCAACTGGCCAAGATCAAAATAGCAGATGTGGGGTAGGGGGGAGATCCTGTCATAGTCTGGCGGACTGACCTCTACCTTGCTGAGGCCAGGTGACAACTGTCAGACACCTCCTCTTACTTACCTCTTGAACAGGACCCCAGTAAAGAGCACCAGGCTATTGTCACCCACATCACTGACCTTATTAACTCTGAGGATCTTCCATCCACTGCCACCAATTCATAGTTCCTTTAACCCACAGCTTCCGTTTCTACTACCTTCCATAAACCTGCCTGTCCCGGTAGACCCATTCTTTCTGCTTGCTCTTGCCCCACCAAAAATATTTGCGTACTTTGACTCCATTTTAATTCCTCTGGTTCAGTGCCTTCCTACTTACTACTACGGACGTCCAGTCCCTATACACTTCCACTCTCCATCAGGAAGGCCTCAAAGACCACCGCTTTTTTCTGGACACTATACTCAGCCAGTTTCCCTCCATCTGGCAGTACTGGTCCTCACTCTCAAGAATTTCTCCTTTGGCTCCTCCCACTTCCTTCAAACAAAGGGTGTAGCCATGGGCACTCACATGGGTCCCAGCTATGTCTGCCTTTTTGTTGGCTATGTGGAACAGTTGTTGCTCCAAGTCTACTGCAGTATCATTCCCCAACTTTTCCTCCGCTACATTGTCGACTGCATTCCAAGCTTGTCAACTTCGCCTCCAACTTCCACCCTGCCCTCAAATTTACTTGCACTATTTCCAACACATCATTCCGCTTTCTCGATCTCTCTGTCTTCATCTCTGGAGACAGTCTATCTACTGATATCATTTATAAATCTACTGACTCAGAGCTACTGACACTATACCTCTTCACACGCTGTCACTTGTAAAAATCCATCCCCTGCTCTCAATTCCTCTGTCTTCTTTCTATACATCTGCTCTCAGGATGAGGCTTTTCTTTCCAGAACAAATAAGATGTCCTCCTTCAAAGAAACATAGAAAACCTACAGCACAATACAGGCCCTTCAGTCCACAATGCTGTGCCAAACATGTACTTACTTCAGAAATTCCCTAATGTTACCCATAGCCTTCTATTTTTCTAAGCTCCATGTACCTATTCAGGTATCTCTTAAAAGACTCTATTCTATCCGCCTCCACCACCATTGCCAGCAGCCCATTCTATGCACTCACCACTCTTCATGTAAAAGACTTACTCTGGACATCCCCTCTGTATCTACGTCCAAGCACCTTAAAACTGCGCCCTCTTGCATTAGCCACTTCAATCTGGTAAAAAGCCACACGATCAATGCCTCTCATTATCTTATACACCTCTATCCTCCATCACTCCAAGGAGAAAATGCCAAGTTCATTTAACCTATTCTCGTAAGGCATGCTCCCCAATCCAGGCAACATCCTTGTAAATCTTCTCTGCACTCTTTCTATAGTTTCCACATCTTTCCTGTAGTGAGGTGACCAGAACTGACCACAGTACTCTAAGTGGGGTCAGACCAGTGTCCTATAAAGCTGTAACATTACCTCTTGGCTCTTGAACTCAATCCCATGGTTGATGAAGGCCAATGCATCGTATGCCTTCTTAACCACAAAGTCAACCTGCACAGCAACTTTGAGTGTCCTGTGGACTCAGGCCCTGATGCACCATCAATAACTCTCGGAGACGGGAGGCAAAAGATAGGCTTTTATTAGCTGCAAACGTGACCACAACATCTTGGAGACTGAGAGAGGAGCAGTGCCTCCAATCGCCTTTATACAGGGGTCTGTGGGTGGAGTCACAGGAGCAGTTAGCAGAGGGGTGTGTCCAGACAGGTATACACATAGTTTACCACAGGCCCCAAGATCCCTCTGATCCTCCACACTGCCAAGAGTCTTACCATTAATACTATATACTACCATCATATTTGACCTACCAAAATGAACAACTCCCACTTATCCGTGTTGAACTCCATCTGCCACTTCTCAGCCCAGTTTTGCATCCTATCAATGTCCCACTGTAACCTCTGACAGCCCTTCACACTATCCACAACACCCTTAACATTTGTATCATCAACAAGTTTACTAACCCATCCCTCCACTTCCTCATCAAGGTCATTTATAAAAATCATGAAGAGAAGAGGTCCCAGAACAGATCCCTGAGGCACATCACTGGTCACTGACCTCCATGCAGAATATGACCCATCTACAACCACTCCTTGCCTTCTGTGAGCAAGCCAGTTCTGGATCCACAAAGCAAGGTACTTTTGGATCCTATTCAATAAGCCTTGAATTGGATACCTTATTAAGTGCCTTGCTGAAATCCATATACACTACATCTACTGCTCTACCTTCATCAATATGTTTCGTCACATCCTCAAAAAATTCAATCAGGCTCGTAAGGCATGACCTGTCTTTCACAAAGCCATGCTGACTATTCCTAATCATATTATGCCACTCGAAATGTTCATAAATCCTGCTTCTCAGGATCTTCTCCATCAACTTAACAACTACTGAAGTAAGACTCAGTGGTCTATAATTTCCTGGGCTATCTCTACCCCCTTTATTGAATAAGGGAACAACATCTGCAACTCTCCAATCCTCCGGAACCTCGCCTGTCCTCATAGATGATGCAAAGATTGCTAGAAGCTCAACAATCTCCTCCCTCACCTCCCACAGTAGTCTGGGCTATATCTTGTCCAGTCCTATTGATTTATCCAACCTGATGCTTTCCCAAAGCTCCAGTACATCCTCTTTCTTAATGTCTATATGCTCAAGCTTTTCAATCTGCTGTAAGTCATCCCTACAATCGCCAAGGTCCTTTCCTATAGTAAATACTGAAGCAAAGTATTCATTAAGTACCTCCACTGTCTCCTCCGGTTCCATACACACTTTTCCTCTGTTACACTTGATTGGTTCTATTCTCTCACGTCTTATTCTTTTGGTCTTCACATACTTGCAGAATGCCTTGGGGTTTTCCTTAATCCTGCTCGCCAAGGCTTTCTCAAGGCCCCTTCTGGGTCTTCCTGTGAGCCTTATAATCTTATAGATCTCTATCGTTACCTAGTTATTTTGAACCTTTTGTAAGCTTTTCTTTTCATCTTGACCAGATTTTTAACAGCCTTTGTACACCATGGTTCCTGTACCCTACCATCCTTTCGCTGTCTCAATAAAACGTACCTAAGCAGAACACCACATAAATATCCACTGAACATTTGCCACAATTCTGTTGTACATTTCCCTGACAACATCAGTTCCCAATTTATGCTTCCAAGTTCCTGCCTGACAGCTTCATATTTCCCCTTACTCCAATTAAGCACTTTCCCAACTTGTCTGTTCCTATCCCTCTCCAATGCTGTGGTAAAGGAGATAGAATTGTGATCACTATCTCCAAATGCTCTCGCCTGAGAGACCTGACACCTGACCATGCACCAGATCACGTACAACCTATCCTCTCATAGGCTTATCTACATATTGTATCAGGAAACCTTCCTGAACACACCTAACAGACTCCACCCCATCTAAACCCCTTGCTCTAAGGAGATGCCAATCAATACTGGGCAAATTATAATCTTCCACCACGACAACCCTGTCATTATTGCACATTTCCAAAATCTGTCTCCCTATCTGCTCCTCGATGTCCCTGTTACTATCAGGTAGTCTATAAAAAAACACTCAGTAGAGTTATTGATCCCTTCCTGTTCCTAACTTCCACTCAGAGACTCTATAGACAACCCCTCCATGACTTCCTCCTTTTCTGCAGCCGTGACACTATCTCTGATAAGCAATGCCATGTCCCCACCTCTTTTGCCTTCCTATCTGTCCTTTCTGAAACATCTGAAGCCTAGAACTTGAAGTAGCCATTCCTGTCCCTGTAACATCCAAGTCTCTGTAATGGCCATAACATCATAGCTCCAAATGCTGATCCACCTCTAAGCTCATCTGCTTTATTCATAATACAGTACTCCTCGCATTAAAATCGACACATCTCAAACCATCGGTCTGAGTGCGTCCCTTCTCTATCAACGACTGTATCCAGTGCTCCCAGTGTGGTCCTCCTGTATATCAGTGAGACCCAATGTAGATTGGGAGACTGCTTCACCAAGCCCCTATTCTCTATTTGCCAGAAAAAGCAGGATCTCTTGGTGGCCACCCATTTTAACTCTACTTCCCATTTGTCAATCCATGGCCTTTTCTGCTGCTGCAATGAGGCAACACTAATGTTGGCGGAGCAATACCTTATATTCTGTATGAGCAGCCTCTAACCTGATGGCATGAACAACTATTTCTTGAACTTCTGGTTCAAGACTACCACAGCAGCCCCCTTCATCATTCCACATTCCCATTTTCCTCTCTCACCTTTTCTCCTTACCTTCCCATCACTTCCCTCTGATGGTCCTCCTTCCCTTTCCTCCATGGCCTTCTGTCCTCTCCCATCAGATTTCCCTTTCTCCAGCCCTTTATCTCTTTCACCAACCGACTTCCCAGCTCTTCACTGCTCTCCCTCTTTCAGTTTCACCTATCACCTTCTACCTTGTATTTCTTCCTTCCCTCCTCCCATTTCCTTATTCTGACTTATCTCTTTTTTTCCTGTCCTGATGAAGGGCTTCGGCCCGAAATATCAACTAATTACTCTTCTCCACAGACGCTGCTTGGCCTGCTGAGTTCCTCGAGTATCTTGTATGTATTATGTGAATTTCCAGCATTTTGCAGATTTTCTTTTGTTTTGAGGCCAAGATTCAAAATTGTTTAATGTCAGTTCCAGTAGACAAGTGTAAACAAAAACAAAATAATTGTCACTCCAGATCTGATACAGCACAAAAAACACAATAAGATGAAAAGCACAATAATTATTTTTTTTAAACTATATACACACATACTATAAACGTATTTGTTGGTAATGAGCCCCATCACTGTTATAGTATCGGTGAACTTGACAAAATGTACTCAGAAATTCTGGCCATGCAGTCATGAGTGTATAGAAATGGGCCCCATCACATATCACTGGAGGGGTATCTGTGTTGGAGATGATGTGCATCCTGACTATCTGAGGTCTGTTCTGTTTATTAAGAAGTTCAATACCCATTTGTACAGTGGTCTATTAGAATGAGGAGTAGTAGTTTAAACACAAAGGTCTGTTGGACAATAGTGTTGAATGCCAAAATGAAATCCAGAAACAACATTCTGACAAGAGTACCCTTGTTTGCAAGATGTATCAGGGCAAATTGCATGACAGATGCTATGAAATCTGTCATAAAGCAGTTATGTTGGTAAGCATAATGGTCAGAATTAGAATCAGGTTTAATATCACTGGCATATGACATGAAATTCCGTGTTTTGTTCCTTTGTAGTAGCAGTACATTGCAATACATATTTTAAAAGCTATGACTTACAATAAAAATATATATGTATATATAAATTAAGTAGTGCAAAAAAGAGTAATAAAAAAGTGAGGTAGTGTTCATGGACCCATTGTCCACTCAGAAATCTGATGACAGAGGAGAAGAAACTGTTCCCGAAACATTAAGTATGTGTTTTCAGGTTCCTATACCACCTCCTTGATGGTAGCAATGAGAAAATTGCATGTCCTGTGTAATGGTTCTCACTGATAGATGCTGTCTTCTTGAGGCAACACCTTTTGAAGGAGTCTACAATGCTGGAAAGACTAGTGCCCACAATGGAGCTGGCTAAGTTTACAACTTTCTGCAGATTTTTCTGATCAAATCAAGTTTAATTATCATTCAACCATAATAGATACAGTGAACGAAACAATGTAACTCTGGGTGTGAAGGTGCAAAACAAACAAAATAGCACATTGAAAATAGTGAGCAAAGAAGCATACTCATGTGGAAAAAAACATAGCCCAAGACCTTCAGCAACATGTCCTGCAAACAATAGTACAGTCCCACCGGAGTGCACAGATGCACACAAACAGCCTGCCATTCCACTGCTCAAACATGGGAGAGCAGTATTGAGGGGAGAGGCCAGGCCTCCACCTGATGGAGATGCCAAGCTCCATCATCTCTGCTGCTTCCTCACCTGGTCTGCAACAGCAGGCAAGTCTGTGGCTTGAGGCCAAGTCCTCGCTGCAACCAAGGCTACACAGCTTCCATGACATCTGTCACACACCAGACAAGATTAGCAGGTCTGGGACAACTTACGTTACCATTGTCCAACAGTTTTGTGATAGTAACTAAAATGTCCGAGACAATCTCCCACAGTTATACTGCATCACGCATCAACTCCAAAGCCTGAATGTAACACGCAGCAATATGGTCTGCTGCCAAGTCTGTTCCTCCAAACCCAAAGCAGTTCCTCCGACATCCCAGCCAGCCCCTTCAACACCTTTGCCAGCATCTTCTCTGACATCCCAGTCGGTTCTTTAGACCATAAGATACAAGAGCAGAAATAGGCCCATTGAATCTGCTCCACCATTTCATCATGACTGATCCAATTTTCCTCTCAGCCCCAATCTTCTACCTTCTCCCCATATCCTTTCATGCCCTGACCAATCAAGAATCTAACAACCTCTGCCTTAAATATACACACAAGACTTGGCCCCCACAGTTGCCTGTGGCAAAGAATTCCACAAATTCACCACACTATGGCTAAAAAAATTCCTTCTCATCTCTGTTCTCAAAGGACGTCCCTCTATTCTAAGGCTGTGTCCTCTGGTCTTAGACTCTCCTACCATAAGAAACATCCACTCTATCAAGGCCTTTCACCATTTGATATGTTTCAATGAGGTCCCCCCTCATTCTTCCGAATTCCAGTGAATACAAGCCCAGAGTCATCAAATACATCATATGACAAGCCACTCAATCCTGGAATCATTTTTGTGAAAGTCCTTTGAATCCCTCTCCAGTTTCACCATGAAAGAACAATAGAGGGTTAATAGGTAGCATGGGTTTAGTACTTTTTTTTAAAGGATTATATGGGTCGGCACAACATGGAGGGCTGAAGGGCCTGTACTGTGCTGTAATGTTCTATGGTTCTATATCCTTTCTAAGGTAAGGGGCCCAAAACTGCTCACAACACTCCAAGTGAGGCCTCAGCAGCACTTCATAAAGTCTCAACAATCCATTTTTGCTTTTATATTCTAGTCCTCTTGAAATGAATGCTAACATAGCATTTGCCTTCCTCACTACAGACTCAAACTGCAAATTAACCTATTGGAAATCCTGCACAAGGACTTCCAAGTCCCTTTGCACCTCAGTTTTTTTGTATTTTCTCCCCATTTAGAAAATAGTCAATCCTTTCATTACTTCTACCAAAGTGCATGACCATACAGTTCCCTACAGTGTATTCCATCTGCCATTTCTTTGCCCAATCTCCTATTCTAAGACCTTTGTAACTTCTCTACTTTCTCAAAACTACCTGACCCTCCACCTATCTTGATATTGTCTGCAAACTTGGCATCAAAACCATCAATTCCATCTTTCAATTTTATCTCCAACATCCTGGTTGGTTCCACTGGCAACACCCATCTAGTTACTTCAAAGTTCTTGGAGAAGAATTGTCTTGCGATCATCAAAAACACATTTAACAAAGAAAAAAAAAGCACCTTTGGATGGCCCCTGAGAGATTATTCTGTGCAAACATGCCACTATCTTACCAGAAGTGATCCTGCACAACGAGTCCTCCATACCAGATAGTGATGCAACTAGTTAGAATTGTCTCCACAATACACCTGTATAAATTTATTAGTCTTTGGTAACATGCCAATTCTCATTGAATTCTTAATGAAATAGAGCCACAGTCATGCTTTCTTTGTAATTGTATCAATATGTTGGAACCAGGGTAGATCTTCAGAGAAATTCAGAGCCAGGATCTTGAAACACCTCACCCTTTCCACTGCTGAACCCTCAACGAGGACTGATGTGTATTTCACTGACTTCCGTATTCCTGAAGTCCACAATCTATTTCTTGGCCTTATTGACATTGAATACACCACTCAACCAGCTGATTTATTTCACTCTTCTACATCTTCTCACCTGAAATTCTGCCAAAAATAGATGTCATCAGCAGATTTATAGATACCATTTGAGCTGTCTAGCCACACAGTCTGGGGTATAGAGAGGGTACAACAGTGGGCTAATTTGAGATGTGCCAGTGAGGAGGGGATGTTACTTCTGATCAGCACTGACTGTGGTCTCCCGATGAGGAAGTCAAGAATCCAGTTGTAGAGGTAGGCAAAGGGACCCAAATTTTGGTGATTGTTGATTAGTACAGAGGGTATGATGGTGTTGATTGCTAAGCTGTAATCAATAAACAGTGGCAGGCTACTGAAATTGCATCTGCTGTAAACCTATAATGCCGATAGGTAAATTGCATCAGGTCCAGGTCCTTGATTTGGCAAAAGCTGATTCTGGCCATTATTAACATCTGAACGTACCTATTCACAGTAGATCTGAGTCCAACTATGTGATAGTAATTCAGGCAGATCACCTTGTTTTTCTTGTGCACTGGTATGATTGTTGCACTTTTTTTTAAGCAGGTGGGAATCTCCAACTGAAGATGTCCTTGAACATTCCCCATTCCCACCAGTTGGTTGGCACAGCTTTTCAATGCCCTACCAAGCCTGATGCCTTATGAGGCTTCACCGTCTTGAAAAAAATTCTGATATTAGCCCCCCAAAATAGAGATCACAGGGTCACCAGGAGTGAAGCATCACAGCCATTCATGATGCAAGGTTTTGTCTTGTAGAAAGTAATGGCCTGCAAACCCTGATGTGCATCTGATTCCATCTCTAACTTCAATCAGAGTTGCTTTGCAGACTTAAAGTAGCCTTCAGTATATCATACCTAGACTTCTTGTATAGTTCTGGATCATCGGTGTTGAATGCTGCAGCAGGCTACAAATCTCTTGGTTCTTCTTTGGCTTTCGGTTTGTAAATGTTAAGTACGTTTCCAAAGGCACATCCTCATTCACACAAGTCTTGATGAAGTCAGTGACAACTGCGCACATTCATTCAGATTTGAAGATAAGTCCCTAAATATTGTCCAGTCCTCTGATTCAAAGCAGTCCTATAAGCACTCCTCTGCCTCCCTTAACCACCCCTACTTGATCCTCACCACTGGTGCTGCAGTTTTTAATCTCTGCCTATATGCCAGGATGGCACAGTGAGCATTCTTCATGGTGGTATAACAGTGGTCAAGTGTGCTGGCTTCTCAAGTCAGACAGGTGATATGTTGGCTGTAGTTGTTCAGAGACTTCTTTAAGTTGGTCTGGTTGCAATCCGTGGTAATGAGAGGGAAGGCATCAAGGTGTGTTGTTTCGGAACTGCTGATTACAGTACTAAGGTCCTCTGGTAGCTGTATGATGCTGGCCTGGAGTGGAATGTACATTGTTGCTAGGATAATTGTGGATAAAGTAACATACAAGTTTGTGATCTTTCATAGGAATAAAGTGAGAAAAAGTCATTAAACTTTGTGATGGTGAGTCTGATGTTCTGATCACTCACTGGGCAAAACAATTTCTACTGAATTCCTGATGGATTAATGTTATTTCTTTATTTTATGTAGGAATATAGTATAGTAATAGGTCTTTCCAGCCCAACAAGCCTGTGCTGCCCATAACACCCATGTGAACAACTATGCCTACTAACCTACATGTCTTTGGAATGTGGGAGGACATTAGAGCACCTGGAGAAAACTCATATGGACATGGCGAGAAGCTACAAACTCCTGAGAGACAGCAGACTTGAACCCGGGTCGCTGCCATCATAATAGCATTATGCTAGCTGCTACCCTAGTGTGCTGCCTAAATGTCTGCATATCTTCTACCTCCCTGGTTCTGAACTCCCTACAAGCAGAATATATTACTATTTTTATCTATTCATAAAATCATAAGGCAATATAAAAGAAAAAAAATCATTTAGTTCTTTGTGACATGCCAGCCAAGCTACTTGGATGTGCCCCTTGTCTTTCTTGGGGTTAATTACAATGTATTTTATAGATAATATCCTGTAGCCATGGTGGACTAGAAGTGAAGAGACTGAATTTTTAACACCTGATGAAATATTTCCCAGTAAGAGAAAATTTTTAAAAATGTAGAATATTTCTCATTATTGCTTTTCAATCCTATCTGGCTACATGGATGGTGCAAGAAGAGTGAAGAATATTGAGCAGTGTAAGATGATTGAGGCCCAATAGAGGCCCATCAGTGATCAGAAGCGAGGGAAGACATAGCTTATTCATGTTAGCTGAATGAGTACATAAGGCATCAACTCACAGCAGTTTAGCATTTAAACAACAGCTAATCAGTGATTGGGATTGATTGGCAAGAACAAATAAAAGTAAGGCCATTGTTGGAGAGGACAGTGTTAAGAGTGGTTATTTGATGCTTTAACTGAGCCTTCAGCAAGGGGAAAATGTGAAAAAGCTATAGGTAGAGTTTTGTTCAGTCTCTTTATTGTTTCTTTCATTGAATTTGCAGTTAGAACGGTAGGGATGCGAGGCAGAATAGATGACTGCTCCTCTTGCATTAAGGATTTAGGAAGGAAGGGAGACCTCCAATGTTCTCTGACAACTTCACCTGCAAGAAGTGCATCAAGGAGGTGAATCTGGTATTGGATGAACTCTGGATCATTTGAGAAGCTGAGAAAGTGATAAATAGGACATATAGAGAAGTAGTTACACCCAAGGTACAGGATGCAGGCGACTGGGTGATAGTTAAGAAGGGGAAAGGGATTAAGCAGCCAGTGCAGAGTACCCTTGTTGGTCACCCCCCTCAACAACAGGCATACCACTTTGGATACTGTTAGAGGGGATGACACAGAACAGAAAAGTCACAGTGGTCAGATCTCTGGCATGAGTCTGGTTCTGTGACTCAGGAGGGAAAGGGGAGAAGAGGTGAGCTATGGGTAGGGGAACAAAAAGGAGGTTCTGTGGACAAGAATGAGATTCCCAGATGGTATGTTGCCTCACGGGTGCCAGGGCCTGGGACATCTCAGATCGAGTTCTTGGCATTTTAACTGGGATGGCGAGCAGTCAGAGGTCATGGTCCATGTCAGTACCAATGACGTGGGTAGGATGGGTGACAAGCTCCTGCAAAATGAGTTCAGGGTGTTAGGAGCTCAGTTAAAGGACAGAACCTCCAGGGTCGTGATCTCAGGGTTGTTATCCATGCCACATGATAGTGAGGTAAGAAATAGGAAGAACATACAGTTTTAACACAGGACTAAGGAGTTGATGTTGAATTTTTGGATCATTGGGCTCTTTTCCGGGGATCTATATACCTGAACTGGAGGGGGACTAATCAGACCACAAGAAAAAGCAGCAGAATGAGACCATTTGGCCATCGTGTCTGCCCCACCATTTCATCATTGCTGATCCATTTCCCTCTCAGTCCCAATCTCCTGTCTTCTTCCCGTAATTCTTCATGCCCTGACTAATCAAAAATCTATCAACCTTTGCCTTTAATATACCCAATGAATTTGCCTCCACAGCCACCCGTGTCAATGAATTCCAAAGATTTACCACTCTCTGGCTAAAAAAAATGTTTGCCCCTCTATTCTGAGGCTGTGTCCTCTAGTCTGAGACTCCCCCACCATAGGAAACATCCTCGCGACATCCACTTTATCGTGTCCTTTCATGATTTGATACGTTTCAATGAGATCCCCCCCACCCCAACCTCAGTTTTCTGAATTCCAGTGGGTACAGGCCCAGCACCATCAAACGCTCCTCATAAGACAAGCCTTGAATTATTTTCAAGAACCTCCTTTTAACCCTCTCCAATGCGAGCACATCCTTTCTTAGATAAGGAGTCCAAACTTACTCACAACACTCCATGTGAGGTCTCACCAGTGCTTTATAAAACATCAACATTATATCCTTGCTTTTATATTCTAGTCATCTTGAAATGAATGCTAACATTACATTTACTTTACTCACCACTGACTCAACCTGCAACTTAATCTTTAGGGAATCCTGCACACGGACTCTCAAGAATCCTTTATGCCTGTATTTTTGTATTTTCTCTCTGTTTAGAAAACAGTCAACTCTTTAATTTCTCCTACCAAGGTGCATGACCATACGCACTTCCCGACACTGTATTCCATCTGCCATTTCTTTGCCCATTCTCTGAATCTGTCTGAGTTCTTCTGTAGCCTATTTCCTCAAAACTACTTGCCCCTCCACTTACCTTTGTATCTTCTGCAAACTTTGTAACAAAGCCATCAATTCCATCATCCAAATCATTGACATATAAAGTAAAAAGACGCAGTCACAACACATGTCCCTGTGAAACACCTCTAGACACTGGCAACCAACCAGAAAAGGCTCCCTTTATTCCAACTCTTTGCCTCCTGCAATCAGCCACTGCTTTATCCATGTTAGTATCTTTCCTCTAATATATGGGTTCTTAACTTGTTAAATAGCCTCATGTGTGGCACCTTGTGAAAGGCCTTCTGAAAATCCAAGTACACAACATCTATCTTTTGTCTATTCTGCTTATTCCTTCTTCAAAGAATTCCAACAGATTTGTCAGGCAAGATTTTCCCTTAAAGAAACCATATTAACTTCGGCACATTTTATCATGTTCCCCATACCCCAAAACCGCATCCATCATCTTCCCAACCACTAAAGTCAGACTAACTGGCCTATAATTTCCCTTCTTTTGCTTTGCTCTCTTCTTAAAGAGTGGAGTGACATTTGCAATTTTCCAGTCTCCAGAACCATGCCCAAATCTATTGACTCTTGAAAGATCATTACTAATGCACCCACTATCTCTTCTGCCTCAGAGAAATTCCAGCCATTGCTGCTCTGCTTTCATTTCTGCTAGTGTCCCCTTCCAATCAACTTTGGCCAGCTCCACTTATGTCTCTGTAATAGCTTTTACTCCACTGTAATACTGATACATCTAACTTTAGCTTCATCCTCACATATTGCAGGGAGAATTCTATCATTTAATGATCACAGGACCCTAAGAGTTCCTTTACCTTAAGTTCTCTAATCAATTCCACTTCATTGCACAATACCTGTTTCCCTAGTGGGCTCAATCACAACCTGCTCTAAAAAGCCCATGGATCCTGCACCAACCAGATTTTTCTAACATTGCCCTGTTAACATGCATTTTTTATCTTCCATTGTAATTTCTAGTCTCCATCTTTGACACTGTTTAGTGGTCTGTATACAACTCCCATTGGGGTCTTTATACTCGAAGTTTCTTAGGTCTACTGACAACAATTCTAAACATTGTGATCCTATATCACTAATTTCTGAATAGTTGATTTCAGTTTTTACTAACACAGCTACTGTACCCCTTATGTCTGCCTGTCTGTTCTTTTAATAGAATGTGTATCCTCGAATGTTAAGCTCCCAGTTATAATCTTCTTTCAGCCACAATCTCCAGCTTTGGAAATGTTTGTCTACCTTATTCTGTATATATTGTATATTGCTTAGTGTAATAGTTTACAGTGCCAACAACCTGTGTTTAATTCCTGCTGCTGTCTGTAAGGAGTTATATTGTGTGTATTCAAATATAAAACTTTCAATCCTGCAGTCATCACCCTTTCCAATTTTTCCCCGCTTTTACACTACAATCCATCCCACTGACTGCACTTTTGCCCTATCATCGACCTGTCTTTGCTAGCAGTCCAAACACACACTGTCTCAGTTTGTAAACCAACTGCCCCATCCTCATCTCTATCACTCCAGTTCCCATCCTCCTGCCAGATTAGTTTAAACCCTCCTGTACAGCTCTAGCAATCTTACCTGCAAGGATATTGGTCCCCCTTGGGTTCTGGTGTAACTTGTCCCTGGTCATAGCTTTCCCAAAAGAGATCCCAATGATCCAGAAATCTGAACCCCTTCCCCCTGCACCAGTTCCTTAGTCATACATTTATCTGCCAAATGTTCTTATCTTTACCCTTACTGGTGCGTGGCACAGGCAGCAATCCAGAGATAACTACCCTGGAGGTCTTGCTTTCAGCTTTCTACCCTACAATCTCTCTTCAGGACCTCCTTGACTTTCCTACGAATGTCATTGGTGCCAATACATACCAAGACTTCTGGCTGCTCACACTTCCCCTTTAGAATGACATGGACTTGATCCTTGACTCTGGCACCTGGGAGCCAACATACTATCTGGGTGTCTCTATGCATCCACAGAATCTCATCTCTATTCCTCTAACAATGGAATCTCCTATCACTACTCAGTCATCTTCACCTCTCTTCTCTTCTGAACCAAAGTACCAGACTCAGTGCCAGAGACCAGTCACTGCAGTTCCCTGAACAATATCCAAAACTGAGTACTTATTATTGAAGTGAATGGCCACAGGGGTACCTTGTACTGGCTGCCTATTTCCCTTTCTTCTCCTGACTGTCATCTATTTACCTGCCACCTGCAACCCAGGGATGATTTCTTCCCTGTAGTTCCTATTTATAATTTCCTTAGTCTCCTATATGAGACCAAAGTTCATCAAGCTGCAGCTCCAGTTCCTTAACAGGTTCCCACAGGAGCTGCAGCACACTGCACCTGATACAGATATGGTTATCTGGGAGACTGGAAGTCTTCCAGAAATCTCATATCTCACACAAAGAACACAACCCACCCTGGAACCATTTTCACTGCACTAATTCTATCCTAACAGACAAGGAATAAAGAATAAAAAAGAAGAAACTTTCCACATACTTACTTTGCCTAAGCCTGATGAGCTAAAGCCAATGCCTCATCACTCTAACTCTGGTCCATTCACATAGCGTTTGCTCTGTTTGCCCTTGCCTTATTTTAATTCGTCCTTGCCAAATGATCCCATTCACTGAATGGGCACAGTTCAAACTCCAAAAACTGCTGCAAAGCACTGCTCTTTTAATCTACAATCTCAGACCTGTGTGAAGTCGCCTCTTCTTCTTGCATTCCCATTCACTGATTGGACATAATTCAAAATCCTAATGGGAAGATTTGCTAGTGTTGCATGGACAGGGTGGGGTGAGAAGGGGCTGGGTGTTAAACTAGAGTTGCAGGGGAATGGAAACCACAATAGATTGTGGGAAGGTTGTGGAGACAGATGATAGGACCTCAAAGTCAGGAATCAAATGGTTGAGCACGGTGCGACTAATGTTATTATCTGCATATATTTCAATTTCAATTGTAGGAAAGGCAGGTGAGCTCAGAACATGAATCAACATATGGAATTATGATAATGCAGCCATTAGTGAAACTTGTGGTTGCAGGAGGGGTAGAATTGGCAGCTCAATCTTCCAGGGTTCTGTTGTTTTACACACAGCAGAGTGGTAAGGATGGCATTACAAGTCAGGTAAAATGTCAGGACAGACAAGCTTAGTCAGGACAGACTGGAGAACTCTTCTAGTGAGGCTTTATGAGGTGGAACTGAGGAATAAGAAAGGTATGACCAAATTAATGGGCTATATTATAAACCACCCAACAGTCCGCAGGGATTAGAGGAACAAATCGGGAATTTTAACTTTCCACATATTGTCTGGGACTCTCACACTGTAAAAGGAATAGAGCTTGTCAAATGTGTTCAGGGAAGTTGCCTTAATAGGTACATAGAAGTCCCAATTAAAGTTTATGTAATACTTGATCTGCTATTAGGAAATCAGTCAGGACAGATGACAGACGTTTGTGTAGGGGAATACTTTGCATCTAGTGATCATAATGCCATTAGTTTCAAAGTAAATATATTAATTGATAATTTGGTAGATCAGTAGTCTTCATATGGTGATTGGAAGATGTTGGTGTTAATAACTTGTGAGTCCTTATGCACCAATGACTTGAAAGCTAATATGCAGCTTTTGCAAGCATGTAGGAAGGAAAATTATATTTCCATTTATTGCAAGAGGATTTGAATACAAGTATAGACATCTTGCTCCAACTAAAGAGCTGGTGAGACGACAATGTATGGTCTAATCTCTGATTAATAAAATACATCAGAGCACAGCAAAGGTTCATCAGATTGATTCCTGCAATAGTGGATTATTCATGCAACAAAAGATTAAATAGATCAGATTTGCATTCTCTTGATTTTAGAAGAATGAAAATGATCCCATTTAAATATTTCTACTGGGTGGAGAGAGAGCAAATGACGGAGCTGATGTTGAAGTTGTCTGGAACCAGGTATATGGAAAGAGGGGGAATCATAGCATCAAATTTAGAGATCATCCATGACAGTGATAAGAAGAAAAATGTCCATAAATATGTAGTGAATTTTTGGATTTTCTTTTACCATGAGGCCTGTGAAGGTTCAGTCACTTGCAGGCATTTAAGAAAATTATGTTTAAGTGTTTAGGTATAAATGAAATTAAGAGGTGTGGAGTTACTGAAAGACTGTGACGCTGCTGAAAAAGATCAACTATGATTACATTTAAAGGTTGAACAAATAGGAGGGACTGAATGGCCTAGTCATGCTTCAGTTGTTTATATTCTTATGACCATACTTTGTTAAGAGACTGTGAAGTTTTTGAACATTATAACTCTTTAGAAACGCAAGATTTTTTTTCCTTCATCACCCTTCAAAACAGCTGGGGTTCAGTTTTTAATGATATCGAACACTGCTTCTGATCTCTGTCCCATGAGGCAATTTCTCCTGTAAACAAGTCGGAATTTATTAGCTTAAATCCTAGACTGAGTATTACAAATCTACTGGTTAAGGGAAAGGATGCTGAGCACTTGTATTCAAATGATGCAGTAAGGGGGAAGTGGCAAGTATATTATACCTGCTGAAAGCTGTATAACACTGTTACGAAGGTGGAGCAACTCTGAGGGGCCGAAGGGTACAAAGTCGCCCCCTCCATTTTGAGAATCGCAAGATCGCTATTATTTCAGGTCTGAGACCCAGGAAATGAGAGAGAGAGATGCAGAATACACAAGGTTTGGAATGTCTCCTGACATAAGCGGAACGGAACCACTGACTACTGCTATTGTCTCTTGGAGAAAGAATTGTGTATTGAGTACTGTACTATTCATTGAAACCCCTCAGGGGACAACCAGAGTGGTCATCCTAACAATCATCCCAACCTGACTGACATCTGAGACCCCGTGAGTGAGGATAAAAGAGGGGTCTGGGGAACACCCCTTTAGACGCACCAGGAAAAACGCTAGAAATCCAGTGACAGCGTTTTATAGCAAAAGCCGGTGGGAGCTCGTGTGCATCCTCCCTTGCCTGGGTGGTGGGCTCATCACGGAAGAACGGTTTAGCTAAAGGAGAGGTCACACTTGAACGGCCACGACAACGAGACACCTGACGGATCGAAATCCTAAAGGAAAGCTGGCAAGTTTTTCTCTTTCTCTCTCTCTCTCTCCAACAATTGCAACACAGCGACAACCAAAAGACGGCAACTTGTGTGAACTGCAGCGAACTTTATATTTCCATCGGACAATTCATTATCCCCTGGACAACTATAGAGCTTATTTCTTATTGATTATTATTATACCCGCACTTTTAGGTTTAGTATTGACGACGTATATTATCTGTATATTTGCATTGATATTATTTTTGTGTATTTTTGCTAATAAACACTATTAAAAATAGAATCACCAGACTCCAACAGACGTCTCTCTCTTTGCTGGTAAGTAACCCAGTTACGGGGTTCGTAACAATACAAAGAAAAAGTAACTTTTCCTTGCTTGTTCCGGTATTGACACCAAACTATTCCCCAGCAGTTTTTTTTTGAGGTTCTGGAATAAAATATTTTCTCCTCATTTAATATAACACACCAAATCACCACTGGTGCAGCCAATCAGTTTTAGAAATCACAAAATTAGTTAAATAGTTTTTGAAGACTTGTATGTGGTCAAGGTGTTTCAATTGATTGTAGTAAAAATACACTTGTATCTGGAAGGTCCAACTGTTGGTGAGCCAGTATCCTGGGTAAAACTACACCATGAAGGTAAAAGAACACTCCAAGTAACTCCATGAAAAGGTTTTTGAAAAGCACAAGTGAGGAGATGGATGCAAGAAAATTTTCAAGTCACTTGGTTTACCATTAAGTTAATCATCAAGAAATGGAAAGAATATGGCATTGCTGCAAATCGGTCTAGAGCAGGCCATCCTCAAAAACTGAGTGACTGTGGCGACCCACTTCCCAGCGCACTCGAACTGGCTCACAAATCGGCGCGCGCCGGCATTGAGGCCAGTCCCACAGCAAGGGGAAAAGTCCGCGCGTGGGACGGGACTGTGAATACGCGCCCCCGACAGCATTCCCACCCGGGGAGGGCAGGATCAGGAAGGCTTTAAAGCGAGGCCGCGAAGTTCGAATAAATCTTTTTTGCAGCGCTGCGTGTAGCACACCGCTACAATTGGTGACCCCAACGGCCCAAATGATATTTGGGCCAAAGATGAACGATGCCGCATCTGTTCATGCAGTTTCATTAAAACTGCCAAGCTTCTGGACGCTGCGACCTCACCTATGGTTCCAGCAAGCAGAAGCCCAATTCCACATTCGGAGGACACATGTTACTACTACGTGGTGAGCTCCCTCGACCAGGAAACAGAGGCCCAGGTTGAGGAGTTCATACAGTCTCCCCCAGTGGACGGCAAATACACGGAATTCAAAGTCCTGTTCATAAGGACTTTCGGACTCTCACGGCGCGAGCGAGCTGCCCGCTTACTGCACCTGAATGGTTTGGGAGACAGACCGCCATCGGCTTTGATGAACGAGATGCTGTCCCTGGCCGGAGGACACAAGCCCTGCCTCATGTTTAAGCAGGCATTCTTGGAGCAGTTGTCCGATGTGGATTTCAGCAACCCCTGGAAGGTGGCAGCCCAGGCGGACTTGCTGTGGAGAGCCAAGAAGGAGAGTGGGGCGTCCGTCGCACCGATCGCCAGGCCACGCTCCCAGCAGCAGACCAGACCAGGCCCGGCAGCAGAGCCCACTAACCCCAGAGGGAGGGGTGAGGAGACCAACGAACAATGGTGCTTCTACCACCAGCGGTGGGACGCAGAAGCCCGCCGCTGTACCACCCACAGTCGAACGGACTGGTGGAGCATTTCCACCGTCACCTGAAGTTGGCTCTCATGGCCTGCCTGAGAGGACCTAACTGGGTGGACGAGCTTCCCTGGGTCCTGCTTGGAATCCGCACGGCGCCCAAAGAAGATCTGCAGCACACCTCGTCAGCCGAGTTGGTGTACGGCGCACCCCAGGTCGTCCCAGGGGGGTTCATACCAGCCCCAAGGGGGCAAGAGGAAGAACCCGCAGCAGTCCTGGGCAGACTACGTGAGAGGCTCGGTAACCTGGCCCCCATACCCACTTCGCAGCATGGGCAGAACCCGAACTGCGTACCCAAAGACCTGCTAAACTGTAAGTTCATTTTTGTACGATGGGGAGGACATCAGGCACCGCTACAGCAGCCCTACGAGGGGCCATTCACGGTGATCAGAAACAACGGGTCCACATTCGTGCTGGACATTGGGGGGAAGAGAGGAGGTTTTCATGGTGGACTGACTCAAACCGGCGCACGTGGACGTGGCGGAGCCGGTCGAGATTCTGGCACCGTGGCGCAGAGGCAGACCTCCCAAACGGAGTCCGGCCCAGACTGTGGACATTGGGGGGTGTATCGCCGGTTCTGGGGGGGTTATGTGGCGACCCACTTCCCAGCGCACTCGAACCAGCTCACAAATCGGTGCGCGGCGGCATTGAGGCCAGTCCCAAAAAGGGCACCAAGTCAGCTTCACCAGCAAGGGGAAAAGCCCACGTGCGGGACAGGACTGTGAATACGCGCCCCCTATAGCATTCCCACCTGGGGAGGGCGGGATCAGGAAGGCTTTAAAGTGAGGCCGCGAAGTTCGAATAAATCTTTTTTGCAACTGCAGCTCACCGACTACATGTCATTATTTCAGCACTGCGTGTAGCACACCGCTGCATGACCATGCAAGAAGCAGAATAATGAGGGAGGCCTCTGACAACTGTGAAGGACTTACAAGCTTTAGTGGCTGAGATGTCGCCCAGGTGTTCCACCAGTTGCAACTTTATGGGAGAGTGGCAAAGTGAAAGCCACTGTTGAAAAATCTCACATAAAATTTTGGCTAGAGTTTGCCAGAAGGCATGTGGGAGATTCTGAAGTCAGCTGGAAGAAGGTTCTATGGTCTGATGAAACCCAAACTGAGCTTTTTGGCCATCAGACTTAAATCTATGCTTGGCGCAAGTCAAACACCACACATACTGTAATCAAAAACACACCATCCCTACTGTGAAACATGGTGGTGGTTGCATCATATTGTGGGGAAGTTTCACTGCAGACCCTGGAAGGTTTGTGAAAGTAGTGGGTAAAACGAATGCAGCAAAACCTGATACAGTCTGCAAGAGAAGATTTGTTTTCCAGCATGACAATGACCACAAGCATAAAGCCAAAGCTACACAGGAATGGCTTTAAAATAAAGTTAATGTTCTGGAGTGGCCAAGTCAGAGTTCAGACCTCAATTCAATTGAGACTTGTGGCTGGACTCGAAAAGGGCAGTTATTTCATGATCCCCATGCAATCTGACAGAGCTTGAGCAGTTTTGTAAAGAAGAACAGGGAAAACATGCAATGTCTAGATGTGCAAAGCTGATAAAGGGCTATCCACACAGGCTAAGGACTGTATTTGCTGCCAAAGATGCTTTTACTAAATACTAACTTGAAGGAGGTGCATAACTATTTCATGTTTTATTAATTTAGATCACTTTGCAGAAATCAGTTTACACTTTGACTCAAAAGAGTCTTTTTCTGTTGATCAGTGTCAAAAAAGCCAAATTAAATCACTCAATGCTGTAAAACAAAAAAAAACCATGATAACTTCCAAAGGGGTGAATACTTTTTATAGGCACTGTATATGGCAGTCAGTGCTACTATCATGGCCACCCAATTCAAGATTCAAGAAATATTTTTGTAAATGTTCTAACATGGAAATTAAGCTCTTCCTGTTTAAATTCATTTGAAGGGTCTAAAGATGATATTTATAATTCAGGAACTGGATAAATTCTGGACAGTTCTTTAGCCTCTAAAGATAAGCAGGAGTGGAGTAGGTGAAGTGGTCCCGGCCCTCCAAGCAGACCATTGCCTTTGTAAGAGCTGAGGAACAGCCAATACCTGCCAAAAGAACATCTGCAGGTATCCTGACCTCTGCAAGAGACTGGCATCTGTTGGTGGACCTTGAAAGGCAGCTGAGGTTCCCTGACCATATCACAGCCACCACCCTGCGACCAGACATTGTCCTTGTTTCTGAGTCTACGAAGCAGGTGGTGATGCTGGAGCTGACAGTCCAATGGGAAGATCACTTGGAAGAGGCCTTTGAAAGGAAGCTATCTAAGTATGCAGGACTGGTCAGCAACTGCCAGCAGGCTGGACGGAGAGCGAGGTGTCTCCCAGTGGAAGTTGGTTGTAGGGGATTCGCAGCCCCTTCCTCAGCCAGAGCCTACAGCAATTTGGGCATCGAGGGAGAGAGGAAGAGGAGAGCCATCCTCAGTACCACCGATGCAGCAGAGAGGGCCTCAAGGTGGCTGTGGCTCAAGAGAGGGGAGCCATGGAGTCATGTGCAGCTAGCCATCTGGACACAAGCTGGGGTCTGATCAGCCTTGGCTGGGTCACCTGGAGAAGGGTGTATGATCTTGAAAGACCCGAAACACCCGATGATTCCAGGAACATCACTGATGATGTGTCTAGAAGCATCAGTAAATGTATGCACACAGCCCTTTTTTCCCAAAATGAATTCCCTGCTGTGATTTTATCTTATACAAATAACCTTTGCAACCTGTAGAGTTACAGCACCAGTGCAGACACATTCAATGTTTTATTGGTGTTTTGTTCAACACTGCACTATCCCCAGTCAGTCTTGTGAGTGCTTCTGTCAGTGTCACTGATTGGTGCTTCCTATAGTGGCCATTATCAGCATCGCTTTCAGTGCACTAGGTTCATGATATTCCCTTTTTTATTGTTATTTCTATCAGGTTATTCTGGGAAATAAAACCTATTGCTCATTTATCTTTCTGACTAAAGCCTGTGATTCAGCTGACCATATCATTTTGGCCAAAGCCTCTTCCCGTCCATTTTGCTGCACAGGACCTGTCTGTTTTCAATTCTTATCCATTCAATCATTGGTGGTTGTCTCTCGGGGTCAGAGGAAGACTAAACATTTTGCAGTCATCTGTGGATATGCATGTGGCTTCGGAGGCCAAAGGCTGAAGCACACATGCGGTTGCAGGTTGGACATGGAATGGCAGTTGTTCGAACAGGCATACACAGCTTTCTGGCATCAGTCTCGTTTTGCTGCAAGGCGCTGATTTCATCATCTTCAAAGTCAGATGCAGCTTTTCTGCTCAGGGCACGCCATGCAGCCCTGTCCGTTGTAGACTCTTCAAGTTGTCGAGGCTGTAGGTCTGCCCATTTGATGTACAATTTCAAATTTTCTTTGAATCATTTTTTGGGGCGGCCCTGATTGCGACTGCCATGCTCAAGTCAACTGTAGAGCAGCTGCCTGGGGATCCTTGTTTCACCCATGCGGATTACATGGCCAGTCCAGCGTAGCTAGGCCTGGAGGATCCTTGCCTCAATGCTTGTGCTGTTGGCTCTGTCAAGGACTTCCAGGTTGGTGATTCGGTCCTTTCATCGAATCCTCATGATCGACCACAGAGAGCGCACGTGAAATTGCTCCAGCTGTATGATGTGCCTGCGGTACAGGGTCCAGGTTTCGCAGCTGTACAGGAGAGAGTTGAGGACCACAGCCTTGTACACCTTGAGCTTGGTTGAAAGCTGAATGTCCTTGTGCTCCAGAACTTTGACACTGAGTTTCCCGAGTGTTTGGCTGGCTTTCTGGATCCTTGCTATGATCTTTTTGTCAAGGGATCTGTCACTGGAGATGGTGCTTCCTAGATACTTGAAGCTCTCCACATTCTTCAGGACAGTGCCATCGATGGCGATGCATGGCTGAGGAGGGTGACTGTTTGGTGTAGATTGTAGGAGAACTTCTGTTTTACTGAAGCTGATTGTCATGCCAAACAGCTTTGAGGCAGCAGAGAACTTGTCGCCTGCATGAGGGCACAGTCATCAGCAAACAGGGCTTCAGTGATGAGCCTCCTCAATGTTTTGGTCTTTGTAGGAAGGTGTCTCAGGTCAAACATCAATCCATCTAGGTGATATCTTATGTAAATACCCAGGTCTAGGTCCTTAACAGCATGCTTCAGCATTTGGATGAAGAAAAGGTTGAAGAGCACTGGTACTAGAACGCACCCTTGCTTCACGCATTTTGAGATGTTGAAAGTCTCAGATGGGGAACCATCTGAGAACACTTGTCCTGTCATGCCATCGAGGCAGATGAGTGCAGTGAATTTCTGCGGGCAGCCCAGCTTTCTAAGGATGATCCACAGCAGGTTACTGTTGACCGTGTCAAACACCTTCGTCAGATCAATGATGACAGAGTATAATGTCATGTTCTGTTCTAGGCAATTCTCTTGTATCTGTCTCACCACAGAAAAGCTGCATTACGACCCCAGAAGGTTCTCTTCTGACGCTGTTGGAATCAGTCTGTTGAGGATGATGCGGGCGAGGATTTTTCCGGTAAAGGAAAGTAGTGAGATGCCTCTGTAGTTCCCGCAGTCAGTCCTTGAACCTTTACTTTTTGTAGAGGGCGATTATCATTGCACCTCTGAAGTCAGGGGGTATTTCTTCTTCTTTCCAAATGCTAGTCAGGGTGCTGTGGAAAGTCTCAAGTGATTCCTTGCTGAGTGCCTTGTACAGTTCAGCAGGTATTCCATCCTTGCCGGGCACCTTGCCACTGCTCATCTGCGTGACAGTCTTCTTGACTTTATCTACTGAGGGAGGATTATCTAGTTCCTCGTGAATAGGCTGTTGGGGGATTTGGTCTAGATGAAGGTCAACTGATGAAGGGCAGTTCAGGAGCTGGCTGAAATGCTCTTTCCATCTGTGTTGTATGCTCTCTTTGTCCTTTATCAGTGTGGTTCCATCAGCAGACAATAGTGGAGATGAGCCAGATCTTGAGGGGCAGAAGATCATCTTGATGGAGTTGAAGAGCAGTGACTGTGATTGCAGCCTACTCGGGCATTGAAGTCACCGAGCAGGATTAGTTTGCAGGGACTGAGCACAGAACAGAGCGAAGTTTGGTGTAGAACTGTTCAATGGTCTTGTATTTGCTGGGAGCATAAGCGCTGATGACTGTTGCATGATGTTCATTCAATCAACACCAAAGTTACACAACATTTCTTTCTTTTCAAACACGCCCATGATAATACCTGATGTTCCCAAAAGTCTTCTCCTTTGTTTTCCAACGCAATGGGGGTTTCCCCAATGTCAATAGAAAAAGTGTGATTTTTCACATATATGCCAATGATACTCTGCTTTACCCCGTCGTTTACCCTCCAATGCTTATACAGTACAATATTTGTTCAATATCAATTCTCCTGCATTTTATGCAATTTTAGATGCAAGTTAGACAAAAACTGTTCCTTATATTGTCAATGCATTAGACAGCAGTTCTAAAGTATATGAGAAATTAGAACTCTTTTGCCACCCAGGACATTTGCATGGATTGCAAACTGCAGAAAAGTGGTACGACTACCAACAGGAACTGATTACACCTGTAAAAGTATTGCCTATAATGTATGCATATAATGTTGGTTTTAATCTGTTAAAAACAACAGATGGTTTTTAAATTATTCTTTCAATACATTGTCTTCCAGGTTTTTAATTAAAGAATTTCATGATTCTGTTGAATCTATGTGCAGGCACAAATAAGTGGATTTGGTTACAATGTATTCATGTAGATAAGCAAAGATAGTGGTGTTTTTCAGCTTAGAAACGCTTAACATTTCTTATCACAAGTAATATTATGGAGAAAGAAGATCAGGAGAAATGGTGAACCAATCTGCCAGACCCTTTGGTGCAATTTGTTACAGTCGGCCCTTCTTATCCATGAGGGATTGGTTCCAGGACCCCTTTCGGATACCAAAAAATGCAGATGCTCAAGTCCCTTATTCAACCTGTCTCAATGCAGTGGACCTTGGGACTCGGTGGAACCCCAGACCTTATTTAACCTGTCTCAGTACAGTGGACATTAGGACCCGGCAACTGAGCTCTGAATCCGCAGTGTTTCTGTTCACAAAAATTTTCACGATCACGATTGAAAATAAAGTGGAAATAATAAAGTGATCGGAAAGAGGTGAAATGCCATCGGTCATTGGAAAAGTGTTAGGCTACGTCAGTCGAGGATCCGAACAATTTTAAAGGATAAAGTAAGAAAGGCCCTGCCCCAATGAAAGCTACAATTATTACTAAGCAACACAGTGGTTTAATTATTGGGTTTTGGGTTTTTGATCCTCCACATCAACCCAGCACGGATGGAGAGCGCACTCGGGAGTGGTCTGTCACTGGATTGAACATGGGAACATCTGTTCCTGAGCCCGGCGCTGAAACATACGTTCTTAAGTGTTTTATATGCATAGAAAGGTAAAATATATACTATATACTAAGACAAACATTTGACTAACTGACACTAAATAATACCAGATATACCTGTTCCGACTTACTTAGTAAGAGAACTTCCGATTTTTTAAATCCCGATCGACGATAATCCATGCACATCCTCCCGTATATTTTAAATCATCTCTAAATTACTTATAATACCTAATACAATGTAAATGCTATGTAAAATGGTTGTTATACAGCATTGTTTAGGGAATAATGACAAGTAAAAAGCCTGTACATGTTCGAACTACAAGTGCTGAAAGAGCACTTCTGGGTTTTCTCGATTCGCGGTTGGTTGAATTCGTGCATGCGGAACTCGCGGATAAGGAGGGCCGACTGTATTTGTCTGTACAAGTCAGACAAAGATGTGGATCAGAGGACTCAGTGATATAATACAGTGTTAAAAGTAATATTTATCCTGCTGTGATTCAAGATATTCTTTGTTTTGCTCTATTTAATAAAACAGCATTCATGACTAAAGAATATTGAAATATGTGACAAACTACCGTAAACCACTTAATTGAACAGAAAGAGGAAGACTTACCCCCAGTGATACAGTGGGTTCAGCTGTGAAGCTGTCATCAAAACTGTAGACATCAAGTGCACTGTTGACAGAAATCAACATAAATATCAGGCAGCCACATTAAAGAAGGAACAATCAAATTATACATAACTTTCTTAACATAATTTTCACTTATTTTACTTTTGTCTGTTGTAGACATAAAAACTAAAATTGGCTTATTTCCTATTATGTAATAGGCAGTGAAAGTTCAACCACTGGAAAAAATAACCTTTATTGTCTATCTCTAATCAGCCTTAAAATTAATAGTTTTTCAGGCCATTTCAGCAGACAATCTAATTAGTAATCCAAGCCTACTTTACCATTCAATGACACATGGTTGATATTTTAACCTTGTGCTACTTGCCTGCATTAACCCCATATTCTTGATACATTATACAGTATACACAAATTAATTAACTTCCATCATAAATGCACTGAACAACTCAACTTTCACAAACGTAAGACATTTTCCTCTGAAATCTGCTGAAACCAAGATCAGAGGCATTCAGGTTCAGTGACCAAGAAAGTGATCAGATGTCCAGGTATGATATCCAGAATGCTATCTCACAAGAGAAGTGACAATTCCAGAACAAACTTGAACCAATGAAGAACTTGATTGGCAGAGCTTGAATACTATCACCCTTTATAAACTTAAATCAAATTGCATAGAAGGGAACATGGCTTTACTTCCAGGTGAGCTCAAAGCCTTTTGTGTTCACTTTGACCATCAAAACATAGAGAAACCATCACAACATTCCCCAATGATCCTGATTTCAGTTTCTGAAGCCAACATGCGAACAGTCTTCAGGAGGGTGAACCCACGAAAAGCATCCAGCCTAGATGGGTACCTGGGAAAGTACCAAATACCTGTGTTGATCAACTGGCTGGTGCATTCACTAAAATCTTGAACCATTTGCTTCAGCAGTGTGTGGTACCCATCTACTTCAAGTAGGCTTTAATTATACTGGTGTCCAAGAAGAGCAGCTGACCTGCCTCAATTGCCCAGTAGCACTTACATTCACAATGATGAAGTGCTTTGAGAGGTGACCTGATAGAGGTGTTCAAGATAATGAGAGGCATTGATTGTGTGCATAGACAGAGGCATTTTCCCAGGACTGAAATGGCTAGCATGAGAGGGTATAGTTTTAAGGTGTTTGGAAGTAGGTACAAAGGAGATGTCAGGGGTAAGTTTTTTTTTAAAAAACGCAGAGAGTGGTGAGTGCATGGAATGAGCTGCCGGCAGTGGTGGTGGAGGCAGAAACGAAGGGGTCTTTTAAGAGACTCCTGGATAAATACATGGAGCTTAGAAAAATAGAGAGCTATGGGTAAGCGTAGATCGTTCTAAGGTAGGGACATGTTCGGCACAGCTTGTGGGCCGAAAGGCCTGTATTGTGCCGTAGGTTTTCTATGTTTCTATTATCAACTCCTGCCTGAGAAGCAATTTAGATCCACTCAAATTTTGCCTACTGGAGATACCACAACAGATGCTGTCTTACTGGTTCTTCACTTAACCCTGGACAGCAAAAGCTATATACATCAGAATGCTCTTTATCAACTATAGCTCAGCGTCCAATACTGTCATCCCTTCAAAACTAATCAAT
Source organism: Hypanus sabinus (assembly GCF_030144855.1). Lineage (NCBI taxonomy): Eukaryota > Metazoa > Chordata > Chondrichthyes > Myliobatiformes > Dasyatidae > Hypanus > Hypanus sabinus. The sequence continues at coordinate 110,787,928 of NC_082714.1, read as the reverse complement.
AAGCTCCAAGACCTTGGCCTCAATACTTCCTTGTACAATTGGATCCTCTATTTCCTCATTTGCAGACCTGTCAGTTCAGCATGGCAACAACATCTCCTCTACAATCTCCCATCAGTATAGATGCAACACAAGGCTGTGCGCTTAGTCCCCTACTCTACTCGTTTTACATTTATGACTCTGTGGCTAAGCTCAGCTCCAATGCCATATTCAAGTTTGCTAATGACACAACTATTGCAGGCTGAATCAAAAGTGGTGATGAAGCAGTATGTAGGAGGGAGACTGAAAATCTGGCTGAGAAGTGTCATTAACAACAACCGCTTACTCATTGTCAACAAAACCAATGAGATGATTACGGACTTGAGGACAAGGAAAACAGAGGTCCATAAGCTAGTTCTATTGGAGGAATATTGGTGGAGAGGGTTAGCAACTTAAAATTCCTAGGTGTCATTATTTCGGAGGACCTGTAAATGCAATTATGAAGAAACAATGGCAGCGTCTCTACTTCCTTAGGAGTTTGTGAACATAGTGTGGCATCTAAAACTTTGACAAACTTCAATAGATATGTAGTAGAGTACATTGACAGCCTGGTATGGAAACATCAGTGCCCTTGAACAGAAAATTCCACAAAAAGTAGTTAATATTGCTTCACGTGAGAAGCTGTCACAGGAAAGAAGGGTCCATTCATCAGAGGATGATTTCAGGAGCCTCAAGACTCACCCTGTCAGGTTCAGGAACAGTTTACTATCCCTTATCCATTAGGTTCTTGAACCAAAGGAGATAACTTCACTTGCCTCATTATTGAAATGTTCCCACAACCAATGGACTCACTTTCAAGCTCTTCAACTCATGTTCTCAATATTTATTGCTGATTGATTTATTATTATTTCTTCATTTTGTATTTGCATGATTTGTTATCTTCTGCACTCTGATTGTGTGTCCTAGTTGGGTGGTCTCTCATTGATTTTGTTACAATTTTTATTCTATAGATTTGTTGAATATGCCCACAAGGAAATGAATCTCATCATTGTATATGGTGACGTATATGTACTTTGATAATAAAATTTACTTTGAACTTTTCATGACTAGACAACCCCTTACCTCAAGATCATGACCTTTGGTTCTAGAAGCCCTACTTAACTGAAACAAGAAGTCTGCATACTCTGATTTCTCCTCCTACTGTTCCAAATTAGAGTATATGGGTCTGTTCTGGTTAATCTCTCTTTACGTGGCAAATCTACAATTCCAATTATCAGTGAGTTCCCAAGAGCAATTGATCACCTGTGAAACGCAGGCCAGACTCATTGATATATATGTAGGATACACTTGAAATTTGAAATTTTTACAATCATATTCAAATAAGAAACCTTTCCTTGTAAACTTAAAATAAATTTTGCTTTCCAGGGCATGATATGCTAATGATAAATGCAGAAACAAACTGAAAGATCATCTAGAGTCGATGTTCGAAATAATGGGCAACTTATTAAAAACTGGTGTGCACTAGGCGGCCAGCCAAAAGTTATCTACCAGAGAATGAATTTGTACAGCTTTTACATTCGCAGTTTATGAGATTACCAGTAAATCTACATTTTATAACAAAATGAATTCCATAGATTTTCTGTCTACCAGCACCTTGTTTTCACATATTTTACAGGCAAAAATAGTACCCATCAAGTTACTCTCAAATAATATCAAAATATCAATTTAAAATCATGGTTTTATGTACGGAAAGTTACTTTCCATGGAAACATAATAGAGACAACAGTTAAAACCTTTATTTACACTTATGCCTGCTTAACTTTAATTATCGATTGCATTATACTATAGTAGATGGATATTTGAACTGGTGAGTGGGGGATGGACTCAATAGCTCTCCTAATACATACCTATCTTCCATTTTGTTCTTCAAATTCACACTGCAGGCTATTCCTCCCTTTTGCCTTTTCCATGTCCGTTTCTCATCTTTCAAATTCTGTTTATGAACATTATTTCATGTAAGAAGCTTGTTCAATTATTATTTAAATATATCATATACTTGATATCTTATAAAGTTTACCTATGCACATAGAAGCAGACTCTAGTTACCCAAGGAATGAAACAGAGGCTTAGAAAATAAATTTTATATATTTTAGGTGCACTGTTTTGCTTAAGTATTAAATTAAGGGGGTCACCAAAAACATCAAAAATTTGCACTTTAATAATTATCATGTCCTTCTCCTATTTGGAAGCAGTAGGAAGTGATCTGCATGTTTATAGACAGCAGTTGTTCATGAAGGAGGATGAAGTACATTAAAGTGTACTGACCGTGGCAGCCACAAAGACTACCATGAAGATGAACAAAGGGAAGAAATTCAGGACTTGCAGCATAAATGGAAACAGGAAGAGGAAAAACAGAATGGAGAAGGAAAATGAGGAGAAGAAAGCTGAGAAGGGGAACTTGGAGGAACAATGAGTGAGGAAGGACACGCCCCCACAAATGCAGAGAAAAAATTGCTGCAATCAGAGTAATTGAAAAATGTTAAAATAAGTCATTGATTAGACCAATTGCAGTAAGGTGGAAGATAGCTGGTATAATCTTTCTCAGAGGTGACCTTGTGCAAAATGACAGGCAGCCTATGAAAATGAATATGGGAGACTCAATGAATATAAAAATCAATGTCCCTCATGAGATCTTTTATCATCACATTTTGTTCCTGACTTGTGTCACTTACTTCTTATTTGACAGTGAGTGAACAGATAAAAGTTGTGACCTTTTGATCCAATTTCTGGCAGTAAGTAGGAACCATATGTTGCTCACATTGAAGGATGTGTGTTCATATACATAAAAACACTGGAATGAACTATAACAGAAAGGACCTGGTCTCAATTTCCTAATATTCATGACTTCCACTAGAAACAGAAACAAATACCTTTATTAATTCTATTATGGATTTATTGAGTATGCCCCCAAGGAAATGAATCTCAGGACTATACGTGATGACATGTATGCACTTTGATAATAAATTTACTCTGAATACTTCAAAATAGGCAAGAAGAACAATCAATATATGAATTGATTATGATAAAGAATCAAATAGTAATCCTATCCGATTTCTAGACAGAGTATAATTGGTGGAGTCATTATATCAATTTAAGAATAGATAAGAACAGGTAATGGATTACTTTGGGAAGTAATCAATTGCTATTATAAACTAACTATCTGTGGCCAAACTTTGATTTTGATTTTATATCATCATCAATATTCTCTCCATAAACAAAACTAAGGATATAACAACAATTTTTTTTGTAAAAGACTAGTCTCCTTTAAAAACACATAATTTCTCAGTAACACTGCATTTAATGCTTCCTTTAAAGAAAGCCTTAGACAGTTCTAAAACTCCAGGATTCTATTGTAAGATAGCTTGAAAAAAATCAGCAGCATATAGTTTGTGCAAATTACAACATGCAATCCAGATATCAGAAGGTCTTAAAACTTAGAAGATGGGGGAGAAAAAGATAGCTTTTTCTTATTTTTGGATGGTTTAGAAAGCATGTTGCAGCAGTCAGATTTCGAACATCTGAAGTGCTTTTTTTACTTTTCAAGTTATTTATTGCATTCCACTGAAGAAGTTAGATGGCAGTATCAGGAGCCCACCATCTAGGAAGACCAACGATGCTTCAGACACAATCAGTCCACTGGACATTTTGCCAGGATTTGGCACACAATGTCAAACAACAATAAGATGATCAACTTTAACATATGCACAGAAGCCTGGAGGCACTTAAGCATGAAGTCAGACTGTATCATCTAGTCCTGACGAAGGGTCTCGGCCCAAAACGTCGACAGCGCTTCTCCCTATAGATGCTGCCTGGCCTGCTGTGTTCCACCAGCATTTTGTGTGTGTTGTTGTTTGTATCACCTTTGTTGGGTGGTGTAGTGATCCACTGATCAATAATGCTTAAAAGTGAACATGAGGAAATCTACAGATGCTGGAAATTCAAACAACACACACAAAATGCTGGTGGAACACAGCAGGCCAGGCAGCATCTATAAGGAGAAGGCTTATAGATGCTTATAATCTCCTTATAGACGCTGCCTGGCCTGCTGTGTTCCACCAGCATTTTGTGTGTGTTGTTTGATGCCGAAAAGTGAGTCTCTTTTCATTCTGGCAGTATTCTTAGAGTGGGAGCAGAGCTTTCTCAAGAAAAATTAACACCAAATCTGTAAAAGGGTGTGTTATACTTGCAAGGAAGATTGGATGGTATTTCCCCACCACCCACTTTGCCAGTATTTTTGTTGATAGGTGGACCAGAACTGAAGCAAAGACCCTGCAGTCTGCAGTAAGGTACTCAGTGGTCACAATTCCTCAAGCTCATCCACTGCTGTCATCATAAACTTATTTGCTGAAGTTCTGCAACTTTCCACTTGCCATTAACATGAGGGAAGTAAAAGACCACAGGAACACCTGGACAGGTAATTAGACACACAAAATAGCAACTATACCTAAGCACAAACCACATATGTACATAAATGGAATTTTTCAAATCAAAGCTCTAATCTTTTCAAGTAGTGGTTTGACATAGTTCATGACCTTTATAATCTTAATGATTATGTAACAGGAACAGCAGGAAGATTCCCATTACCTGAGAAGATACAGCAAAAACTGCAGCCTTAGGGTGCAGGTGGAAGTTCTTAATTAATATTTTGCACCTGTTTTACTAAATTTAGAAAACAGAGGTGACATAGGAAGAAAAAACATGAAGAACATTTACAAAGTAGACATATTAAGGAGTGGGTATCTTTCAAATTAGTTAGATTGCAAATGTGCATTAATGGACCTCAAATTTTAATTTTATCCAGGATTGGAATGGACCTGTCCAAGATATTGGTATATCTGTAAGAGAATAATGAGTAACATTTCAAGATTAATGTTTCAGATATAAGGTAAATATCTTTCTTCAAGGTGGAATAACAACAGAATTAAGGCCAGAGTTCCCAGGATAGGAAGTAAAGGAAATCAAAGTAAACTTTATAATCAAAGTACATACTTGGCACTATATACAACCCTGAGATACATTTTGCTGTGCGCATACTTAGCAAATCTATAGAATATAACAAGATATAGAACTGTAACAAGTTGAAGGAAAGATCAACCAGAGTTCAGAAGACAACAACCTATGCAAGTGCAAACATAAGTAAATAGCAATAAATAACTAGAACATGAGATAATAGAACATAAAAATCTACAGTACATTACAGGCCCTACAGCCCACAATGTTGGGCCTACCATGTAACATATTCTAGAAACTGCCTAGAATTACCCTACCACAGTGTCCTCCATTTTTTTAAGCTCCATGTACCTATCTAAGAGTTTCTTAAAAGACCCTATTATATCCACCTCCACCACTGTCACCAGCCACACACCCACCACTTTCTGTGTGACATCTTCTCCGTACCTGCTTCCAAGCACCTTAAAACTAGGCCCCCTCGTGTTAGCCATTCCAGCCCTGGGAAAAAGTCTCTGGCTATCCACATTATCAATGCCTCTAATCATCTTATAAACTTTCATCAAGTCATCCTTCATCCTCCATCACTCCAAGGAGAAAAGGCCAAGCTTCCAAGTGGAGTCTGACCAAGGTTTTATATAGCTGTAACATTACCTCTCGGCTCTTGAACTCAATCCCACAGTTGATGAATGCCAACTTACCATATGCCTTCTTAACAACATTGTCAACCTGTGCAGCAGCTTTGAGTGTCATATGGACACAGACCCCAAGATCTCTCTGATCCTCCACACTGCTGAGTCTTATCATTAATATTATATTCTGTCTTCAAATTTGGCCAACCAAAATGAACCACTTCACACTTATCTGGGTTGAACTCCATCTGCAACTTCTCAGCTTAAATGAGATAGAGTCCTTAAAGTGAGATTATTAGTTGTGGGAACATCTCAATGAATAGGCAAGTAGTAACTGTTCTTGAACACGTGGTGTGAACCTTGTACCTTTTACTTGATCACAGCATCAAAAATAAAAAAGAGCATGGTCTGGGTGGTGCCAAACTCTGATGATGGATGCTGCTTTCCTCTGACAACATTTCATGTAGATGTGCTCAGTGGTTGGGAGGCCTTTATCCATATACTAGGCCAAGTCCACTACGTCTTGTAGGATTTTCCATTCAAAGGCAATGGTGTTTCCATACCAGGTCTTGATGCAGCCTCTCAATATACTCCCCAATGCGTAACTATATAAGTTTGCAGAAGTTTTAAATGTCATGCCAAATCTCCAAAGACTCCGAAGGAAGTAGGTATACTGTCTTACTTTCTTTGCAATTGCATTTATCAGGACAGATCCTGTGAAATAGTAACACCCAGGAATTTAAAGTTGCTAATCTTCTCCACCTCTGATACTCCAATGAGTACTGGCTCATGGACCTCTGGTTTCCCTCTCCTGAAGTTTACAATCAGTTCCTTACTCTTGCTGACATTGACTAAGAAGTTGTTGTTATGATACCACTCAGCCAAATTTTTAATCTCCCTCTGAAGCTGATACAGATTCATTGTCATTTAAAAACCACAAATGCAATGCAGTTAAAAAATGAGACAACATTCCTCCAGAATGATATCAACAAAGCACATGACAAAATAGACACCACCAGAAAATCCACATAACGTTTGGCAATCCCCAATCCAGAGTCCGGAGAAGCTGCTGCGTATTAATATTGCGCTACCATCTACTCTCTCTATTTTGTTGACATCTTTCCTGTAATTTGGTGACCGGAACTGTACACAATACTCCAAATTCGGCCTTACCAATGCCTTGTAAAATTGTAACATTACATCCCAACTCCTATACTCAATGCTCTGATTTATAAAGGCCAACATACCAAAAGCTTTCTTCACCATCCTATCCACATGAGATTCCACCTTCAGGGAACTATGCACCATTATTCCTAGATCACTCTGTTCTACTGCATTCTTCAATGCCCTACCATTTACCATGTATGTTCAATTTGGATTATTCCTATCAAAATGTAGCACCTCACACTTATCAGCATTAAACTCCATCTGCCATTGCTCAGCCCACTCTTCTAACTGGCCTAAACCTCTTTGCAAACTTTGAAAACCTACTTCATTATCCACAACACCACCTATCTTAGTATCACCTGTATCCTTACTAAACCAATTTACCACCCCATCATCCAGATCATTAATGTATATGACAAACAACATTGGACCCAGTACAGGTCCCTGAGGCACACCATTAGTCACCAGCCTCCAACCTGACAAACAGTTACCCACCACTACTCTCTGGCATCTCCCATCCAGCTACTGTTGAATCCATTTTACTACTTCAATATTAATACCTAACGACAGAACGTTCCTAACTACCCTTCCGTGTGGAACCTTGTTAAAGGCCTTACTGAAGTCCATATAGACAACATCCACTGCTTTAACCTCATGAATTTTCCTAGTAACCTCTTCAAAAAATTCAGTAAGATTTGTTAAACATGACCTTCCACACACAAGTCCATGTTGACTGTTCCTAATCAGACCCGGTCTATCCAGATAATTATATATACCATCTCTAAGCATACTTTCCATTAATTTACCCACCACTGATGTCAAACTGACAGGCCTATGATTGCTAGGTTTACTCTTAGAACCCTTTTTAAACAATGGAACCACATGAACAATACACCAATCCTCCAGCACCATCCCAGTTTCTAATGACATTTGAAATATTTCTGTCAGAGCCCCTGCTATTTCTACACTAACTTCCCTCAAGGTCCAAGAAATTAGAAAAGCTAAAAGAAGATATGAAGTTGCTTTGGCAAGTAAAGTGAAAATAAATCCAAAGGGTTTCTACAGTTATATTAATAGCAAAAGGATAGTGAGGGATAAAATTGGTCCTTCAGGGAATCAGAGTGGACAGCTATGTGTGGAGCCGAATGAGATGGGGGAGATTTTGAACAATTTCTTTTCTTCAGTATTCACTAGGAGAAAGATATTGAATTGTGTAAGGTAAGGGAAACAAATAGGGAAGTTATGGAAACTATGACGATTAAAGAGGAGGAAGTACTGGCACTTTTAAGGAATATAAAAGTGGATAAATCTCCAGGTCCTGACAAGATATTCCCTAGGACATTGAGGGAGGTTAGTGTAGAAATAGCAGAGGCTCTGACAGAAATAAAATATCATTTTGTTAATTAATATCATTTGGTATTAATATTGAAGTAGTAAAATGGATTCAAAAGTGGCTGGATGGGAAATGCCAGAGAGTAGTGGTGGATAACTGTTTGTCAGGTTGGAGGCCAGTGACTAGTGGTGTGCCTCAGGGATCTGTACTGGGTCCAATGCTATTTGTCATATACATTAATAATCTGGATGATGGGGTGGTAAATTGGATTAATAAGTATGTAGATGATACTAAGGTAGGTGGCATTGTGGATAATGAAGTAGGTTTTCAAAGTTTGTAGAGAGATTTAGGCCAGTTAGAAGAGTGGGCTGAGCGACGGCAGATGGAGTTTAATGCTGATAAGTGTGAGAGCTGCTACATTTTGGTAGGAATAATCCAAATAGAACATACATGGTAAATGGTAGGGCATTGAAGAATGCAGAACAGAGTTATCTAGGAATAATGGTGCATAGTTCCCTGAAGGTGGAATCTCATGTGGATAGGGTGGTGAAGAAAGCTTTTGGTATGTTGGTCTTTATAAATCAGAGTATTGAGTATAGGAGTTGGGATGTAATGTTACTATTTTACAAGGCATTGGTAAGGCCGAATTTGGAGTATTGCATATAGTTCTGGTCACTGAATTATAGGGAAGATGTCAACAAAATAGAGAGTACAGGGAAGATTTACTAGAATGTTACCTGGGTTTCAGCACCTAAGTTACAGGGAAAGATTGAACTAGTTAGGTCTTTATTCTTTGGAGCGTAGAAGGTTGATAGAGGTATTTAAAATTATGAGGGGGATAGATAGAGTTGACATGAATAGGCTTTTTCTATTGAGAGTAGGGGAGATTGAAACAAGATGACATGAGTTGAGACTTAGGGGGCAAAAGTTTAAGGGTAACATGAGGGGGAATTTCTTTACTCAGAGAGTGGTAGCTGTGTGGAATGAGCTTCCAGTAGAAGTGGTGGAAGCAGGCTCAGTATATGGACAGGAAAGGAATGGAGGGTTACGGGCTGAGTGCGGGTCAGTGGGACTAGGTGAGGATAAGTGTTTGGCAGGGACTAGAAGTGCTGAGATGGCCTGTTTCCGCGCTGCAATTATTATATGGTTATATTGCCTTCTTGAATACATTTAATGTTACACTGAATGAAAAGTTGGAGTTAGAGTAAAAATCGAAAGAATCTTTGAAGAGTTCATGATGGATATGCAAGGAAACAGGTAAATGAGGAAGAAAAGATAAAAGGAAGTTGTTCCAACAAGCACATAGTTCAAAAACTAGAAAGTGCAGATTCTTAGGACAAAAGAAATGTGCATAACACCTTTTCTTCTTGAAGTTGTGGAAACTGGAAATTTCTGCCTCTATGGGTGGTGGAAACAATGAAACAATATCTACAAAAGGGAATGAGATTGTCACTGAATGAATAAAAACACAATTTGCATGAAATACTCAGTAGCAGGAAGAGAAACAAAATTAACTTTGAGGTTGAAGACTCTTCAGCTGAACCAGGAAGAATGAAGCAACACACACAAAATGCTGGAGGAACTCAGCAGGCCAGGCAGCATCTATGTAAGAGTACAGTTGCTGTTTTGGGCGTGACAGGTCTGAGTTCCTGCCGCATTTTGTGTCTGTCACTTGGATTTCCAGCATCTGCAGACATTCTCTTGTTTGTGAGGGAAAAAAATGAAGCTTTGTTAAGACCATAAGACACTTTAGCAGACTTAGCCCACTCAGCCCATCATGTCTGCTATGCATTCCATCATGACTGATTTATTATCCCTTCTCAACCCCATTCTCCTGCCTGCTCCCTGTAACCTTTGACACTCTGACTAACCAAGAACCTATCAACCTCTGCTTTAAAATATACTCAATGACTTGACCTCCAAAGCTGTCCATGATAATGAGTTCCACAGATTCACCATTCTGTCCAAAGAAATTCTTTCTCATTGTTGTTCTAAATGGACACCTTTCTATTCTGGGGCTGTGCCCCCAAGGCCTAGACTCACTCACAAGAAACATGCTTTCCACGTCCACTTTACTTAGGCTCTTCAATATTTGATAGGTTTTAATGAGATAGATTCCCCCCCCCCCTGTAAACTCCAGTGAGCATAGGCCCAGAGCCATCAAACACTGATATTTTAACCCATTCATTCCCAGAATCATTTTGATGAACTTCCTCTGGATCCCCTCTAATGCCAGCACATCTTTTCTTAGATAAGGGGCCCAAGTGCACCCTCATAATACCTTATAAAGCCTCAGCATCACATCCTTCCTCTTAAATCCTAGTTCATCTGCCTTCCTTACCTGCTAGTTAACCTTTAAAGAATTCTGCACAAGAACTTCCAACTCTCTTTGCACCTCTTATTTCTGAATTTTCTGCACATTTAGAAAATAGTCTATATCTTTACTTCTTCTACCAAAATGCATGACTATACATTTCATGTAACCAAATTCCAGCTGCCAGTTCTTTGCCCATTCTCTCAATCCGTCCAAGTCCTTCTACAGACTCCTTGCTTCCTCAGTATTACCTGTCCTCTACCTATCTTTGTATTGTCTACATACCTGCCCACATAAACATCAATTCCATCATCCAAATCATTAACGTATAATGTGAAAAGAAGCAGTCCCAACACCAACCCCTGCAGAACACCACTAATCACTGGCAGCCAACCAGAATAGGTCCCCTTTATTCTCACCTTGTGCCCTGCGAGTCTGTCAATCTTCTATCTACACTAGTATCTTTCTTATAATACTATGCTTTCTAATCTTGTTAAGCAGCCTCATGTATGGCATCTTGTCAAAAGCATTTTGAAAATCCAAGTAAACAGCATCCACTGATTCTCCTTTGTCTATCTTATTTATTATTTCCTCAAAGAATTCCAACAAATTTGTCAGGCAAAATTTTCACTGAAGGAAACCATGCTGACTTTGGTCTACTTTATCATGTGCCTCCATGTACCCAAAAACCTCATCCTTAATAAAGGACACCAACATCTTCACAGCCACTGAAGTCAGGCTATCTGGCCTATAATTTCCTTTCTTCTACCTCCCTCACCTCTTAAAGAGTGGGTGGAGAGACACTTGCAATTTCCCAGATCTTCAGAACCATTCTTGAATCTAGTGATTCTTGAAAGATCATTACAAATACCATCACAATCTCTTCATCTACCTTTCAGAAACCTGGGGTGTAGTCCATCTGGTCTAGGTGACTTGCCTACCTTCAGACCTTTCAGTTTACCAAGCACCTTCTCTTTATTAATAGCAACTACACTCACTTCTGCCCCCCGAGACTTAGATTTCTGGCATTCTGCTAATCTTCCACAGTGAAGACTGACACAAAATACTTATTATGATCATCTGCCATTTCATTGTCCCCATTTACTACCTCTTCAGTGTCATTTTCCAACAGTCCGATATCTACGCTTGCCTCTCTTTCACTCTGTATATCTCTGAAAAATTTTGGTATCCACTTTGATATTATTGGCTAGTTTATTTTCATATTTCATCTTTTCTCTCCTTATGGTTTTTTTAGTTGCCCTCTGCTGGTTTTTAAAACCTTCCCATCCTCTAACTTTGCACTAATTTCTGCTCTATTAATTGGCCTCTCTTTTGCTTTCAGGATTTCTTTGACTTCCTTTGTCAGTCTCGGTTGCCTCATCCTCGTTTTAGAATGACTCTTCTTTGGGATGGGTCTGTCCTATACCTTCTGAATTATCCCCAGAAACTCCAACCATTGTTGTTCTGCTGTCAACCCTGCTCATGTCCCTTCCAATCAACGTTGGCCAGCTCCTCTCTCATGCCTCTGTAACTCTCTTTACTCTACTATAATACTGATACATCTGACCTTATCTTCTCCTTCTAAAACTGCAGTTGAATTTGATCAAATTATGATCACCATCTCCTAAGAGTTCCTGTTCTATAACTTCCCTAATCAAATCAGGTTTATTTACACAACACCCAACCCAGAGCTGCCCTAGTGGGTGCAACCACAAGCTGCTTAAAAGCTATCTCGTAGACATCCCACAAGTTCCCTCTCTTGGGATCCAGCACCAACCTGATTTTCCCAATCTACCTACATATAGAAATCCTCCATGACCTTTTCTCTTTCCTGTTGAAATTTATCGCACATCCTGGCTACTGTTTGGGGGCCTGCATTTAACTCCAATCAGGGTCTTTTTACCCTTCCAGTTTCTTAACTCTATTCACAACCATGCTACATCTTCTGATTCTACAATCTTTGCAAGGATTTGGTTTCATTTTTTGCCAATAGAGCCAGCCTACCCCCTCTACCTACCTTCCTTTCCCTTCTATACAAGGTGTATTCTTGGATGTTAAGCTCCCAACTATGATTTTCTTTCAGCCATGGCTTGGTGATGCCCAGAATGTCATACATGCCAATCTCTAACTGCACTACAAGATTATTTTCCTTATTCCATATAATGTGTGATTCAAATAAAACTACCTTCAGCCCTGAATTCATTTCCCTTTTCAATTTTGCCCCCTTGTTACACTTCAACTCACCCCACTGACTGCAGTTTTGCCTTCTCATCTACCTGTTCTTCCTCACAGTTTCACTACACACTGCATTGACTTGTATACCAACTGCCCATCCTCAGTCCTATCACTCAGGTTCCCATCCTCCTGCCAACTTAGTTAAAATCCTCCTCGATAGTTCTAGCAAACCTGCCCACAAGTATGTCGGTCTCCTTTGGGTTCAGGTATCATGTTCCCTTCTGTACAGTTCATACTTTCCCTAGAAGAGTTCCCAATGATCCAGAAATCTGAACCCACCCACTGTACCACTTCCGTAGCCACTCATTCATCTGTACTATCATCTTCTTCTTCTGTTAACTTGCACATTGTACTGGTAGTAATCCAGAGATTACTATTTTGGAGGTCCAGCTCTTTCGCCTCTTCCCTAACTCCTTATACTCACAATGCAGGACCTCTTTCCCCTTTGTACTTATATCATTAGTGACAATGTGCACCATGAACTCTGCCTGCTCAACCTCCCGCTTGAAAATCTTCTGCAGCCACTCTGATACATCCAGGACCCTAGTACATGGGAGGCAACACACCATCCTGCCTAAACACAAAATGCAGGAGGAACTGAGCAGCATCTATGGAAGAGTACAGTCAACATTTTGGGCCAAAAGCCTTTGGCAAGGACTGGAGAAAAGAAACTGAGGAGTAGATGTAAAAGGTGAGGGGAAGGGAGAGAGAAACACCAGGTGATAGGTGGAACCTGGAGGAGGAGGGATGAAGTAAAGAACTGGCAAGTTGATTAGTGAAAGAGACGGAAGCCAGGGAAGAAAGAGAAGTGGGGGGGGAGCACCAGAGGGAGGTGATGGGCAGGCAAGGAGATAAGGTGAGGGAGGGGAAAGGGGATGGGAAATAATGAAGGGGTGGGGATTGAAGGGCATTACTGGAAGTTTGAGAAATCAATGTTCATGCAATCAGGTTGGAGGCTACCCAAACAGAATCATCCATGGGCTCCTCCACTGTCAAAATGGGAACACACTTAAGTTGAAGGACCAACACCTTATATTCAGTTTGGGTAGCCTCCAACCTGATGACATGAGCATTAATGTCACTTAGAAGACACTTTAAATATGTGGAAGAAGGTCTCGTGGTTGGATGAAAGAAAAGTGGAATAATGTATTTTGGCATCATTCAGTCAGGTAACACGATCCCTATTGTAAGATATGGTGGAGGTATCATCTTGCAATGGGGGTGCTTTTCAGCAGCAGGTACTGGAAATCTAGTCAGGATTAAAAGGAAGATGAATGTTGTAAACACAGAGAGATCCTGGATAGAAAAACTGCTAGCCACTGCCAGAAAGCTTAAACTGGGAAGGAAGTTAGTCTTTCAGCAGAACAATAACACTGTCAGAGCAAACACGGAGTGGCTTCAAATGAAGAAAATTGATGTCCTTGAGTGGCCCAGTCAGAGTCTTGACCTTAATCCAACCAAACATCCCTAGACCTCAAGATTGCTATACACTGTTGCTCCCCAACTAAACTGGCATATCTTAAGCAATTTTGTAAGGAGGAATAGGTAAATTTTGTTCTATCACACTGTGATAGAGACTTATCCAAAAAGACTACTAGCTGTAAAAGCTGTGAGATGAGATTCAACTAAGTACTGAGCAAAGGGGGATGAATACTCCTGAACAGCTGACATATCAATTTTTGAATTTTTAGTGTTTTATGCTTCACAGGACTTGGCAGCTTGTCTGCCTTTAGTTTTTCCAGAGCCTTGTTCTTGTTACAACAGATTTCCACTTTGTTTGAAACTGTCCTAAAGTTCATTGGAATATTTTCAATGTCGTCCATTGCAAAGACTGATTTCAAGTACTGACTTAACTTATTTGGCATTCCCCTTATTTCCTATTACTAACCCCCAGCCTTGTTCCCACAGTTACCTTACTATCTTCTTTTTTAATATACATATGCAAAGCTCTTACTGGTGGATTTGAAATTACTTGCCATTTTTATCTCACAATCAAATTTCCTCCTCCTTCTTTAACTTCTTAAAGTATCTCATTTCTTGTAAAGTACCCAGACCTCTGATCTACATAGCCCTCGTCACTTTATATGCTCTCATCTTCAATTTAATGTTTCCTTGACTTTCTTTAACATCTCTCTCCTGAGTTTCTTCATTCTAAATGAGATCATTGCTATGGAATATTATGAACTAGCTATTTAAGTCTCTGCCACAGCTCATCCACTGACCTATGCTGTAGCCTATTTATGCCAGTATTCCAGACAGCTCCACATTCATACTACTGTAACTACTTTTACTAAAGTTCTGTGCTCATCCTCACACTGTCTATGGTACTCTACTGCATAATGACATATAATACTTCATTCTTTCTTTCTAAATCTTTTTATTATTATTAATAATAAGGACAAAATACAAATGATATATTAATAAAAAAAAGAAATTACAAACGTACAAATTCCATTACAGATGAAAAAAGACATAAACAATAGTTACAGTATAAATGAGTTTACCAAGACATAAACCATACAGTATATGTATGAACATGGTAAGTCTAAATATTTCATAATATATGATATAAAAAAACACAAAAAAAGAAAAAAAATATATATATAATGCAAAATTAGCTAATCTACTAATCTAATGACTAATAAAGAAGAAAAAAGAAGCAAAAAAAAAGAAACATTGGGAAAAGAAAGGAAAAAAAAGGGCTGTTTATAATACCTCACAAGAATAAATAATCATCAATGCCGTCACTTCCAGTCCTCTCAACATACATAAGCTAAAAGCTGGAAAGTCAAATGAACTTGGAACGGGGTCAAATTACATCATATGAAAATGTTGAATAAATGGTCTCCATAACTTTTCAAATTTAATAGAAGTATCAAAAACACCACTTCTAATTTTTTTCTAAATTTAAACATAACATAGTTTGAGAGAACCAATTAAACACAGTGGGAGGGTCAATTTCCTTCCAATTCAACAATATAGATCTTCTAGCCATCAGAGTTAGAAGTGCAATCATTCGAAGGGCGGAAGAAGATAAATGCAGTGAGTCCATCATTGGCAAACCAAAAATTGCGGTAATAGGATCAGGTTGTAAATCAATATTCAAAACCACAGAAATAATATCAAAAATATCTTTGCAATATTTTTCAAAAACGAACATGACCAAAACATATGAGTTAAAGACGCGATTTCAGATTGATATCTATCACAGATAGGATTTACATAAGAGTAAAAATGAGCTAATTTATCCTTGGACATATGTATGACCTTAAATTGTATTAATGAATGTTTGGCACATATCGATGATGTATTAACTAATTGAAGAATTCTATCCCAATTCTCACTAGGAATAATAAGGTTAAGCTCTCTTTCCCAGTTTTATCATTGTTGGCTCAATTTAGTGAGTTTTCTGGGTGTAAGTTAAATCTTAATAAAAATGAATTGTTTCCTTTGAATAGACAGATCCCAATATATGGAAATTTACCTTTTAAATTAGTTAATGATTCTTTTATTTATTTAGGGATCAAAATCACAAAAAACCATAAAGATTTATTTAGGTTTAATTTTTTACCCTTAATTGATCAGATTAAAGGCTTGTTTACTAAGTGGTCACCATTATCTTTATCTCTAATAGGTAGGATTAATGCTATTAAGATGGTTATTTTACCTAAGTTTTTATATATTTTTCAAGCGATACCAATTTTTATTCCGAAATCTTTTTTTACTGATGTTGATTCAAAAATTTCCTCATATATATGGCAGAATAAAAATCCCAGGTTAGGTAAAATATATTTACAGAAGACAAAGAAGGAAGGCGGGTTAGCATTACCTAATTTCAGATTTTATTATTGGACAGTTAATATTAGATATTTGTCATGTTGGTTGAAAGATTGGGGTGGATCTTTCGGCCCTCATTGGGTGAGTTTGGAGATTAAATCTGTATCAGGTTATGCTCTGGGTTCTATTTTAGGGACTTCTCTCCCTTTTGCTCTCTCTAAATTGCCGAAATGAATTGACAACCTGATAGTTAAACATACTTTACGTATATGGTTTCAATTTCGGAAATTTTTCGGGCTGACTCAATTCGTTTTAAATAGTCCTATTGTATTTAATTGCTTTTTCCACCCTTCCATTATAGATCAAGCTTATTTGGCTTGGAAAACTAAGGGATTGCTAAGATTTTCTGATTTATTTTTGGACAATTGTTTTATGTCTTTTGAGCAATTATCCAACAAATATAACTTGCCTAGATTTCATTTTTTTAGATATTTACAGATGAGACATTTTTTAAGTACTGTACTCCCTACGTTTCCAAATTTTGTGCCTTCAGATATTTTGGAGAGTTTGTTTGAATTAGACCCTTTTCAAAAAGGGCTTATTTCAAAACTTTATAATATAATTATGAAGATACGTTCAGAGCCCCTTTATAAGACCAGAAAGGATAATACTCCATTCTTCTATGCTTCTAGCAGTAATAGCCTCTACTCTCTTTACTGGTCAATGCTGGAACCTGAAATCATCTCACTGAATAACTCCACCTTCCTTTAACTGAGCTTTTGAAGTCACTTTCCTAGCTCTTCTCTGCTTTGGTTTCAATTTTCTCATTGTTATGCTTCCTAATTTATCTTAAATTTGTTGTATATTCTAATCCTTTGAAGATCTTGATCCAGTCATATAATTGACTGAAATGTCTGCACTCCTCCAATTCAAGATTCATTAGCATCCCCAGTTTGAATCTTTTTACTGCTGCCTGTCATGTATGAAACTTGACAGCTTGAGACTACATAAAATCATCTCTGCCTCTTGACTACTCTTTTCTCCTAAAGTAAGCCTCTTTAACCAAGTTTTAGGACTTCGCCTTTGTATCTGTGTTAAAATTTATTTGATAACACTCTTGTAAGATGCCTCAGAATGTGCCACCATATTAAAAAGCATATGATTACAAGCTTGTCCTCTTTGAATAGAGCTAACTTTAAAGAAATGGCACATCCTTTCTTGAAAAAGCTTTTAATTTTATGATTCCACTTTCCAGAGAAAGACTTCATTTTTCAAACTGATGAGGCTTTTTTATTCCTATTAAAATGTCTAAGGAAATATTAAAAATAAAAATGTGTGTACATGCCACTTTATACACTAACCTTTTGCAGCTTTTTATCCTGTAATTCATCCAGTCGATATCTGGAAAATCACAAAGAAACAATAAAATTATTCGCTGTTAGACAACATTCAACAATACAGATTTCCTGCTGTTGAAGGCCAGTGTGATCTAACCAATGAGAGGCAACACGTAAAGGCCAAGTCTGATTAATAAACCATTATGTTTTTATGAGGAAGCTACTATGCAAGCAAGTAAAGAAAATAGAATTACAAATGTTATCTAAATGGACTTCCAAAAGACATACATATGGAAGATTAGAGTATAGTACACAAAATGGAAGTCAATACTGTAACGTGCATAAATAATTGGAAGAAAGACCAAGAACAGGGAAATCATATTGGATATCTTCTCAATTGATAAGATGTGAAATCTGTTGTTCCCCAGGCCTTGGATTTTCATTTTATGTATTTACAGATCTCCAATCAAACTGTAGGAGATTGAGGTCATATATTTGCCAATCAAACGTGTTCACTAGATGTAGGTGAACATCCAATCATTGACTGAGAAAGTATTATCAATGGATATTCAGTCAGAACAGAACAAAGTGTAAATTTACCAATCTTCTACTGGAGGGATAGTACACAAGAACATATAATGCAAAAGTAAAGGGAGCAGCAATAGGCCAATCAAGCCCTTGAGCTAACCTCAATATTCAATAAGAGCACCGTTAATCCATTACTAACCTAACCACAACTATTGTGCTCAGCTCATTTCCGTTGGTTAATTTATAATTCAAATGTTTGTCAACTCTATTATGAATGTATTTAATAACCAAACCAACAATCCTATGTGGAGGGGGTGATATTCTAAAAATTCATGATCATATCAGAGAACAATTTCCTCATCCTTATCTTAAATGTTTCACCTCTGATTCTGTCCCCAAGTTTTTTTTTTCCACTACTGGGAATAAAGTTACCCAAAATTTACCATGTTAATCTCAATTAGTAAGATTAATAAAATCACCTCTCCTTTTTCTCAAGACTAATAAGTATAGACACAACATGTTCATCTTCACTTCCTATATCACATCTATTACCATGGTGAAGCTTTTCTGGATAACCACCAGTGCAAATATATCATGATTTGCACTGGCTGAGTACTAAAGACCTGTGCTGATCAACTGGCTGGAGTATTCACCGATATCTTCAAAGCCTTTGCTTCAATTATTCCAATGTCTAAGAAATTGTGGTTACTTGCCTCAATGACTATCATCCAATAGCACTTAAAGCCACTGTGATGAAGTGGTTTGAGGATGGTAATGAAACATACTAACTCATGAGAAACAACATGGATGCACTTCAATTTGCCTACCATCACAACAGGTCAACAGTAGCTGCCATTTCATTGGTTCTTCAGTCAACACTAGAACATCTGGACAGTGAAAATAACTGAAGCTCAGCAGTCAGTACTATCATGCTCAAAAAAAGCTAATCAATAAGACCTTGGCTCAATACTTCCTTGTGCAATTGGATCCTTGATTTCCTCATTTACAGACGCCAGCCAGTTTCAATTGGCAAAAGCGTCTCCTTCAGTACAAGTGTAACAGAAGGCTGTGTGCTTAGCCCCTTGCTCTACTCACTTTATACTTATGACTGTAAGGCTAAGCACAGCTCCAAAGCCAGATTTAAATTTACTGACAATACCATTATTGTTGACTAACTCAAAAGTGGTGACAGATCAGCACATAAGGAGATTGATAATCTGATACAACCTCTCACTCAATAGCAAGATCAAGAAGCTGATTATTGACTTCAAGAGAAGGAAACTGGAAGTCCATGAGCTACTCCTCATTGGAAATCAGAGGAGGAAAGGGGTAGCAACTTTAAATTTTCTCGGTGCTCTAGTTTAGAATGATCTGACCTCGATCAGGGATGCAATTGTCATTATGAAGAAAACATGGCAGTGCTTCAACTTTCTTAGAAGTTTGCGACAATTCAGCATATCATCTAAAACTTTGACAAAACTTCTTTAGATGTGTGGTGGTGCATTACCATGACTGGTTGTATCACGGCCTGGTAAGGAAGCACCAATTCCCTTCAACAGAAAATCCTACAAGTAGTCAATACGGCCTAGGACATCACAGGTAAAGGCCTCCCCACCACTGAGCACATCCACACAGCAAAGTACCATCCATCATCAAGGACCCCCACCATCCAGGCAATACTCTCTTCTCACTGCTGCCATTAGGGAAAAGGTACAGGAGTCCTAGGACCCATGTCACCAGGTTCAGGAACAGTTATTACCCTTCAACTATCAGGCTCTATAACCAGTGGGATAACTTCACTTAACTTTTCCCATGACTATAGACTTATTTTAGGGTCCCTTCATTTCATGTTGTTAATATTGCTTATTTGTTATTATTTATTTATTTTGTTTTAGTATTTGAACAACTTGTTCTCTTTTGCACATTGGTTTGTTTGTCCATCTTGTGGGGTGTGGTTTTTCTTTGCTTATATTGTGTTTCATGTATTTACTGTGAATGCCCACAAGAAAATGAATCTCATGGTTGTATATGATGACATGAGTACTTCTGTAATAAATTTACTTTGAACTTTGTACTTAAGTACTTAGACTCCAAGTGCAGTCTCAACAGTGTGAGTAAAGCAAGATCATAATTTTCTTTTCATTCTCCACAAACCTTGCACTTATCATTAACACTCCAAAGGGTTTCCTAATTACTTTCCAGTATGCTAACATTATATATTTCATACTCATAGGTTCAAACTAAATCTGATTATTGCAGCGAAGTCACACATAACAAGCTTCGTTTATAATTAATTAGCTGCCACCCCAATTACATAATACACGAAGATGTTTGCACTGACTTTCTTTTCTTAAAAAATGTTTCAAAACTTTTTTGGGCATGTTGTGTATGTGACCTGGCTACACAACAATGTTATTAATAAAAATGCTGGAGATGGGAACTAAGTTTCATGGTTCTTTACTGGTAGAAATCGAACTCTAGCATACACGTGCAGATGAATATGTGCCTAATAGCGCATGCAACGATGTGTC
This sequence comes from Hypanus sabinus, assembly GCF_030144855.1. Classification (NCBI taxonomy): domain Eukaryota; kingdom Metazoa; phylum Chordata; class Chondrichthyes; order Myliobatiformes; family Dasyatidae; genus Hypanus; species Hypanus sabinus. The sequence goes on along the minus strand of NC_082714.1, from coordinate 110,767,091 downwards.
CCTACAACATAAAGTGGTCCATATTATACAGTAGCTATACAGTATACTCCTCCCATTTTATTTTAATAGTGTATTAACTGTATTTTTTACTGGGGCATGACTCTAAACAGATATGTTTTCCCTTAACATACAAACGCGTACCAATTGTTTACTTAGCAACGTAATAATATCAAAGTATAAAAAAGTAATGTAATAATATCAAATTATAACAAGCTTTTTTTTAAACTTTTGGTCTAAGACCCATTTATAACTCAAGTCTTGGGGGGGGGGGGAGACAGTCTCTACCCACTGTGCCGTACTTCTCTAGATGATGATTATGTACCAGTGGTAACAGAAGAAATAAGTGAAGCTGTAGCAAAATTAGTCATATTTCGCAAGAGGAGTGATGCATTTTTCGTTGTTTTGGATGACTTGCACCAACAAAAGAAATGGTTGGTGATCTGCTATCTCTGCTAGTTATTCAAAAGTCAGTGCAATCCAATGACTCAAAGAAATATCAGTACTTTACCAGTAATCTTTCACCATTTGATGTAGCAGTTGATTGAAATCCTGTTGTTCGTTCCATTGTTCTTAAGCTGCTGTTAAAGTACAGTTTTGCTGATATTAAAGATTACCTGCAGTACTATCTGTCTGAAGTTTAAACAAACAAATCTTGGTCAAGAAAATGAGACTGAACTCTATGCACTGAATTGTTTGGAGGATTCTATGTATGAAAAATCCCAGTTGTGCACAGTGCAAGAAAAGATTGTGTACTTGGCTCAAGAGGGAGAATTCCTTCAGATGCACATTCAGCACAAATATGAAAATACAACAATAGAAACCTTACAGTTTGTTGCCAGAATTTGCCTCCATTTTGATGCTGTTTCCTAACCTCTTCGTGCTGAGGATTCAAAATATGTATGTGCAAAAGAACTTGCCCTGCAAAGGATTAAGAGTATGATTCTCAATGGAAGAAATGATTGATTAGTTCAAGATTTACTTTGTGTGAAAGCTGTTCTGTTTGAATGGAATTGATTTTGTCCAACAGCTTTTAAGGGATGACCAGTTTTCATGGATCTTTCCTAAAAAATTGTTCTGGAGAAGACAGAGATGCTGGTCTTTTCAGAGATTTAAGCTTATTGAGAGTTCGCAGGTCTTCCATTACCTGTTCATCTGTTAACAAGTAACTTAACTGAGCAAGCGCAGGTCTTTGTCTTTTGTCTGTAATTGGAACAGGGTCATTAGATCTCCTCCTTAGTTTCCTAGTAATTATTGGCTTTACCTCCATAGAATCTCCAATGAATTCCATTCTCATTCTCAATCATCTTTTTTTCTTCTAACTCAATCTTTTTATCTTCAAATTCCTTCACTGCTGCTTTCTTCTCTTTAATATAGTTCCTTTCCACTTGTTCTGTCTCTAGTTGCAGAAAAAGCTCAGCATTTCATATTCCTTCCTTGTATTGTTGATCTAGTTTCTTCATCCTTTTCTGATACTCCTGCAAAGTGCCTTCCTGTAACTGCTGTAGTTGTCTTTTGAGAGATGTCAATTTCTCCTGGTACATCTGGTTTTTTTACTTCCAGGTAGTCTTCATCATCCTGCTTATTGGCAATATCTATCTCCCTTGCATCCTGTGTATCTTCATCTGAGTCGTGGCCACGGATACTGCATTCGTTCTCATTGTCGATGCTGTCCAGCTCCTCGTCATTGTAATAGTCAACAATGGGTGAGAGGAGAGCTGCGGACATCTTCCCCGCTGAGCTGCCCTCCTTTGTTGACACATCTAGTGCCTTGATAGTGTGCCAATCCAACTGGAATTTCCTGAGCCATTCACATGCCAGCAACAGTGGTCCTCCATTTTTCAGTACCTAGAAGTTCAGCTACTGTGTTTTGTCTCCGTAGGTCACTGTCACTTTAATTTTGCCTTCGGGATACACTTTCTGTCTTGTGTAAATCTTTAGCAGAAGTTAAGTTCATTTCAGAGGTATATGTGAAAACAGTCGTTTATAGTCGTGTACAGAGATCACTGTTAAAGCTGAGCCTGTATCCAACTCCATTTTCAGTCTCACGCCCGCCACCTGTGGAGTGACCCATATTACTCTTCAATCATCTGTCTCTTTCACGCTGTGAAGTTGCAGACAAGACAGTTCACTTTCGTTGGGGTTGTTTTCATCAGAACTGCCTTCTTTCATTTTGCGAACATTGTTGTATTTTCCTTCCTGGGGTTTCTTGTTTCACTGTATTTTGCCTTTTTTCTGCTGTTGACTAGCTTTGCATACTCTCCCAGTGTGGCCCTGTTTTCCACAGTTTCTGCATCCTTTGTCTTTAAACCAACAGTCATCCAGGTCATGTGACCTGTTCCCACAACAGTAACATTTCTTTCCTTCATTTCTGTTCAATGAGATTTTATTTGTGGCATATTCCAAAGATTTTTATTGTATCTCAGAACCACCTTGTGCCGTTGTTTCCGTTGATATTGCTATGCTTAGTGCTTTCTTGAATGTAAGGTCTCTTTCACACAGAAGCTTCTTCTGTGTGGTTTCACAGTGCATGCCACATACTAAGTTGTCCCTCAATGCATCCGAAAGATCCGCTCCAAATTGACAATGTTCGAATACTTTGCGCATTTCAGCACAATATTCCGAAATGCTTTCATTTTTGCTCTGATTCCAATTGTAAAATTTAAATTTTTCAGCAATGACCAGTGGTTTGGGGTTTAAATGCTGTTGGAGAGTGTCTGCTATTTGCTTGAATGTTTTGTCAGCTGGCTTTTCAGGGGTTAACAAGCTCCATAGCAGGCCATATGTTTTTGCTCCCATAATACTAAATAAGACGCTGGCTTTCTTTTTATCATTAACATCATTAGTATCACAATATAACTCCACTCTTTCAATGTAAGCTGCCCAGTCTTCAAGGCTACTATCAAATGCTGTAATGGTTCCAATCACCACAATCTTGTTATGTTAATTTAGCCCCGTTCTCCCTTTTTTTGACTCACGTGACCTTTTTGCTAGCGCCACGAGTGCACTCATCTAGATGTGTGTTTTTCGCTCCTTTTTATCTCCCTTCTGGGGCAGGCAGACCCTCAGCCCTGGGGTTCAGCACTGGCTGTGGTCTCGCCTGGACTGTGTCTCTTGGTCTCCTGATGTTCCCGACCCCAGCTGTGCTCCCGCTTCCTTTTTGACTCGCTGCCTCCCTCTGCCTCCTCCTCTCACTTCTTGGCTCATTCCTTGCACTCTTCCTCCAAGCGTTGTTATCAATTAAAACACGGCGTTCTGATATGACAGAGGTTTATTAACCTTGTTGCCAATTTGTTGTGTGTGTGGCCTGGCTACACAACAATGCTATTAATAAAAACGCTGGAGACGGGAGCTAAGTTTCATGGCTCTTTACTGGTAGAAACTGAACTCTAACACACATGTGCAGACCAATACGTGCCTAATAGTGCATGCAACGACATGTCCCTACAACATAAAGTAGTCCCATATTATACAGTAGCTATACAATACAGGGCAAATTTGCATAAAGTCTGATTTCTGTAAATCAGATCTGTACCCTGTAAGCCACTGTGATGCTAGTGGATTAAACATGGATGGTCTGGCCCATTCACATCATCCAGTTGCAAAGTTTATTTTAATGTTAATATAGCTATGTTCCAGAGAAGTTGTTCTCAAGTGGCAGGGGTAGGCAACCGCGGCTGACGAAGGAACTTAAGGACTGCATAAAGCCAAGTAAAGGGCATATAAGGTAGCAAAAGTGAGTGGGAAGTTGGATGATTGGGAAGCTTTTAAAATCCAACATTGGCAACTAAAAAGCTATAAAAATGAAAAAGATAAAATATGAGGGCAGACTAGCCAATAATATAAAGCAGGATACCCAAAGGTTTTTCAGTTATATTAAGAGTAAAAGGAAGGTGAGAGTTGAAATTGGACCACTGGAATATGATACTGATGAGTTAGTAATGTGGGGATGAGGGGGAATAGCAGATGAACTTAATGGATACTTCGCACTTGTCTTCACTGTAGAAGACACTAGCAGTATGCCAGTGGTACATAAGTGTCAGGAAGTAGGAGTGAGTGTTGTTGCTATTACAAAGGAAAAAGTGCCAGGCAAACTCAAAGGTTTTAGGGTGGATAAGTCCCCTGGACCCGATGAATTACATCCCAGAGCCCTGAGAGAGGTTGCTGATAACAGATGCATTGGTCATGATCTTTCCAGAATCACTTGATTCTGGCATGGTCCTGGAGACCTGAAAGATTGCAAATGTCACTCCAATCAGTAGTTGTTTGCTGAGCCTCTGCCACAACTGTAACATAATTTGTTCAGCCAGGCTGGCTTCTGGTTAGATAATGCAATTTTCTTCATGCTCACTTTCATTCCTGACTGCAACTCAAATGAGTCACTGTCTGCAGTTTCCATTGAAATAGTAATTTCCACTGCTCATTTGAATATAAGCTGTGCTTTAGTTAGGAGCTGCTTTTGAAATTTTAAGATTCCATAGCCCAAACAATCTCTTAGTGTATCATTAAGCCCATTTCCAAACTGAAAATGCTCTGACAATCTCTTCATTTCAGCTACATAAAATGAAATGGGCACCCCCTTCCTTTTGATTCTGTTTATGAAAGCTAAAGCGTTCTGCAATCAACAATGGCTTTGGTTCTAAATATTCCTGCATCACTTTTGCAATAGTAGCAAGGCTCACTTCTGATGGTTTGGTTACAGTACTCAAACCTTGAAGCAAACTGTATGCGTTTAAACCTAATACACTTACCTAAATTGGCTTCTCATTTGTTATTTCATTTGGTTCAAAATACTGTTCCAATTGTTCAGTGTACATGAGCCAATTACCGATTATGTAATCAGACTCATCAATCTTTCTAACATAGCCAACCATTTCTGACTTTTTAATGATTTTTATCACCAGGTGCTCAGTTTATGAACCCTGTATTGTTCAGTTTATGGCCTTTTGAAAAAAAAACTCTATCGTGTCTTTCCTTCCAAAGACCATCTTTCCACATGCTGCGGTGTTACTTTTAAATTTGACCTTCAATGGTTTTATTTTATTTTGAATGTCTCACTCACTTTAACAGGCTGGTAGCCGTGTCGGGTTTGTTTTAAAATTATCTTGTCATCAAGGTTATGTTTGGCAACTTCAAAACATTAAACTAATTCAAAGGAAGATAGGAATGTCCAAAATATGGTTTTAACTTCATCCTTACTTTAAGTGAGGTGCACACATATCACGAGGTAGCATAATGATGTATGCAATTTATGTTTTATGTATAAAACTAGCAATTAATTCCTTAAACATACAGGAATGCTTAACCAAAATAAATAAATATTTTTATATGTATACGCGCACACACACACACATAATTACTCAAAAATTACTTAAACAAAGTAACAAAGTAAACAAAGTAAAAGTAACCTGCTTTTATAAAGCAGGTTAAACTGTTTATACTATTATTCTCAAAGCAAGTGCAAAAAATTGCAAAAAATTAGTTTTATTAAAATATCTGTGACTGTCAGTGTAATAATAGAACTATAAGGTAACAGAACACCTCACCCAAAGAAAAAAGTTTAACTATAGCTTTGTTCAAAGTTACAAGGATTTTCACAGCATTGGGCCAGATCTACAGAGAAGTCAACTCATCTCTTTCATGTCTGCAAATTGCACTGGAATTGGTAAGCCTGCGACAAGCTGAAGTGCAAAGGTCAGTGTAATTCACCTACTCAAGGATCAGAATCAGGTTTAATATCACAGGCATATGTCATGAAATTTATTAACTTTGCGGCAGCAGTACAATGCAATACATGATAACAGAGAGAAAAAACTTTATTACAGTAAATATATGTATATTAAAGATTAAATTAAATAAGTAGTATAAAAAATGGGAAATATAAAAAGTAATGAAGTAATGTTCATGAATTCAATGTCCATTCAGAAATCAGAATGCAGAGCGGAAGAAGCCGTTCCTGATCATTGAGTGCATCTGCATTAGAATTCTACATCTCCTTCCCAATGGTAGCAATGAGAAGAGGGCATGTCCTGCATGGTAGGGGCTCTTAATGATGGACACCACCTTTCTGAAACACCACTCCTTGAAGATGTCCTGGATACTATGGAGGCTAGTGCCCATGATGAAGCTGACTAACTTTACAACTCTCTGCAGCTTACTTCGATCCTGTGCAATAGCGACCCCCTTCCCCAAACCAGATGGTGATGCAGCTATTTAGAATGCTCTCCAAGATACATCTGTAGAAATTTGCGAGTATTTTAGGTGACAAATCAAATCTCTTCAGACTCCTAATGAAATATAGCTGTTGTCTTGCCTTCTTTATAGCTACGTCAATATATTGGATCAAAATTAGGTCCTCAGAGATATTGACACCCACTTAGTGAAAACTGCTCACTCTCTCTACTTCTGATCTCACTATGAGGACTGGTATGTGACCCCTCATCTTATCCCTTCTGAAGTCCACAATCAGTTTTCTGGTCTTACTGATGTTCAGTGCAAGGTTGTTGCTGTGACACCACTCAACTAACTGGTATATCTCACTCCTGTACACCCTCTCGTCACTCTTTGAGGTTCTGTCAACAACTGTTGTATCGTCAGCAAATTTATGATGGCAGTGAGCTGTGCCAGAGAGAGTAGAGAGGTGGGCTAAGCACACATTCCTGAGATGTTCCAGTGTTGATTGTCAGCAAGTTGAAAGGTGGAAATGTTATTTCCAATCCACACAAATAGTGTTCTTCTAATTAGGAAGTCAAGGATCCAGTTGTAGAGGGAGGTTCAGCATCCCGGGTTCTGGAGCTTTTCCATCAGAACTGCATGAATGATACTATTAAATGCTGACCTGTAGTCAATAATAAGCATCCTGACATTGGCGTTTGTATTAGCCAGCTGATTCAAGGCCGCATGGAGAGCCAGTGTTTGCAACCACCATAGACCTACTGAGGCAATAGACAAATTACAGTGGGTCCAAGTCCTTGCTGAGACAGGAGTTGATTCTAGCCATAACCAACCTATCAAAGCACTTCATCACCACAGATGTGAGTGCTACTGGACAACAATCAAGTAGGCAGCTCGCCCTGCTCTTCTTGGGCACAGCTATAATTATTGCCCTTTTGTTGCAGGTGGTAACTTCTGACCGTAGCAATGAGAGACTGAAAATGTCTTTGAACACCCCTCGTCAATTGGTTGGCACAGGTTTTCAGAGCCTTACTGGGTACTCCATTAGGGCCTGTTGCCTTGCAAGGGTTCATCCTCTTGAATGCAGCCTGATGTCGGCCTCAGAGACAGAGATCACAGGGTCACCAGGTGCTGCAGGGATCCTCATAGCTGTAGTTTTATTTTCCCTTTCAAAGTGAGATCAAAAGGCATTGAGCTAATCCTGGAGTGAAACATCACTGCCATTCATGATATTGGGTTTTGCTTTGTAGGAAGAAAAGGCCTGCAAACCCTGCCAGAGTTGACATGCATCTGATGTCACCTCCAACCTCGGTCAGAATTGTTCCTTAGTTCTTGAAATAGTCCTCCACAAGTCATACACACAAAATGCTGGTGGAACACAGCAGGCCAGGCAGCAACTATAGGGAGAAGCACTGTTGACGTTTCCGGCCGAGACCTTTTGTCAGGACTGGATCCACAAGTCATACCTGGTTTTCTTGTATAGACCTGGATCACTGGACTTGAATGCCACAGCTCTTGCTCTCAGCAGTCTATGAACCTCTTGGTTCATCCATGGCTTTTGATTTGGGTATGTACAGTAAGTTCTTGTAGGCATATTCTCACCAAAGAAGTCTTAAAGAAGTCTGTGATAGTTGTGGCGTACTCATTCAGTCTCTAAGATGAATCCCTGAATACTGTCCAGTTCACCAGTTCAAAACAGTCCTTAAAGTGCTCCTTCTTAGTCCTCAGTACTGGTGCAGCAGTCTTCAGTCACTGCTTATACTCAGGGAGAAGTACAACTAGGTGATCAGATTTTCCAAAGTAATGTGGGCATGAGACAGCACAGTAAGCACTCATGATGGTAGTGTAACAGTGGTCCAATGTGTTGGTTCCTCAGGTACAAGTGATTAGTTGGTAATAATTATTTCGAGGTTTTTTTCAAGCTGGCCTGGTTAAAAACTGCCAAGATGATGGGTAAGGCATCAGAATCTGCTGTTTCATGCTTGTTCATCAAACCACTCAGTTCGTCTAGAGCCTGTTCAACACTGGCCTGTGGTGGGACACTACCAAAATATTTGCTGAAATTTCCCACGACAAGTAAAATGGACAAGGTGTTCTAGGTCTGGTGAACAGGACTGGGACAGCACAGCCATGACTGTACACCACAGGGAGTTGATCATGAAGCATACTCCACTCCTCCCCTACCTTTGAAAGACTCAGCAGTCCTACCTAGATGGTGTATTGTAAACCATCAATCTGAATTGCTGAATCCGGAATGGAAGGGGTTAACCAAGATTCCATGAAACAAAAGACTCAAGAGGTCTAAGTGTCCCTCTGATATAGAACCCTAGCTCTGAGATCTTCAATTTTATTCACCAGAGACTACATTTTAAAGCAAGATGGTCAGTATTGGGAGTCAAAAGCCACATTTTCTTAAACAATCTTTTAGTCCAGCTTGTCATCCTCTCTTCTGGCGTCTTAAGGGGGAAGCACCCCAGCAACTGGAGTCCAATCTAGTTTTGTTCTAGATTGTTTAATCGCATTAAAACAACATCCACAAGACTCAGAATTCAACTCAGCTGAGTAGAAGGGATGTATTTATCACTCAACTCTTTAGCTTTCTATCCACACTGGCTGGCCTAAGCAGTGCAACCCCTTTCACTTGGAGTCATTGACCTCAAGTGTAAAGCTAAGTGCAGGGAAGTAATTTATTTGTTTTATGCTAGGTCCATTAATAATAACCCGGGAAAATTCTTTGGTGTGGAGGGTCAACTTGGCTGTGCCTCCACATTAGATCAGGAAACGGTGAGTGTACAAGGTCATTGGTTATATAATCCAGGAGAACACATCCATATTAAAATGCTCCTAGCTACCTGACCAACTTCTGACAGCTGGTGAGCCTTTGGGGGCATTGCTGTACACCTATAGAAAAGCCCTGTGCTGTGCAAGGCCTCATCAATCAGCTGACAGCCAGCCTTCCCAGTTAAAAATTGAGATCGATATACCACAGTAGAGGAAACAATGTGGTGCAGTGTCAATATTTTAACCCACAATTATAATAAAATGAACAAAAGATATCAAATTAAACCCATAGCAGCAATCAGCATTGATTTGTATTAACAATAGTCCAAAACTTCAGGTAATAACAAACTGTCTATAGTGACCACTGGTTTACAAACAGATCTACTAAAGCTTGAAGCTGTCACGATCTTAAGTGACAAGGTCCTCCTATGCAGTGTTGGGGCCACGTGTAATATAAATGTCACCTGCATGAAGGAACTGATGGCATTGTGGCCAAGTTTGTAAATGATACCAAGATAGGTACAGGGACAGATAGATAGTAGTGCTGCAGAGGCACAGAATCTGCTAAAGGTCTTGGACGAGTTGGGAGAATAGGCAAAGAAGTGAATGATGGATGACAATGTGAGGAAGTGCAACATCACACATTTTTGGTGAAAGAATAAAGGTGTAGTCCATTTCCTAAATTTGGAGAGAATACAGAAATTGGAGGTGCAAAGGGGACATAGGAATCCTACTGCAGGATTCTCTTAAGGTTAACTTTTAGGTTGAGTTGGTAGTAAAGAAAGCAAATGCAATGTTAGCATTCATTTCTAAAGGGGTAAAACATACAAGTAAGGATGTACTGCTGGGGCTTTATAAAGCTTTAATCAGACCACATTTGGAATACTGTGAGCAATTTTGAGCCATAGATGTAAGGAAAAATGTTCTGTGCCTGGTGCCTGGTGACCATGATCTCAGGAATAGAAGGACTGATATGTCAAGAAATTTTCATGTCTCTGGGCCTGTACTTGTGTGAGTTCAGAAGGATGAAGTGGCACACACATTGAAACCAACTGAATGGCATGCAGTGGACATGGAAAGGATGCTTACATGAGTAGGACAATCTAGGGTCCCGTGGCACAGCCTAGTAACAAAGAGATATCCAATAAAAGGATCTAATGCTTTCCTGGTATATATGACAAATAAACTCTTCTTGGGCTTCTAGGCAGGTACAGATATCGATTTAACCAACGTTTTAATGGCAAACTTGCCATCTTCATCAGGGATGAATCCTAGGCTTGTCTAGTCAGATGGTATTTATACCCCTGTCGCCTGTCCCTCCTGATTGGTTAGTTCTCATTCAGTCAGGTTTCCACTGTCCACCTTGCTTACATCAGTCAAATTCCAGTTCTTACTTACAGCCAGACCCTTTGGAAAATTATTTTCCTCTGGTTTTATTTCAATGGATTTCTTCACCAGGTGGCCCCAAAAGTCAAAGTCAAACCTGGGCCCATTGTGAATGCAATGTTCTGCTCCCTCCGATTTCACCAGGTAACCCAAACACATACACCTTTTATGCTTCTTGATGCGGGTTTTCGCCATGCCAATATACGCTGCTCCACTTTCACAGAGAATCCTGAGGCTTACATAAGTGGTAAGGAAATTAGTGGGGAAGGTTCTTTGAGAGAAGATCTAATTCCATTAGGAAAGTCATAGACTTGTTAGGGATAGTCAGCATGACTTTGTATAGGAGAGGTCATGTTTTACAAACTTGATTGATCTTATTGAGGAATGACACCAATGACTGGTGAAGGTTCAGCAATGAAAGCTGTACACGTGGACTTTAAAAAGTTTTTCAATGAAGTCTCTTATAGTAGACTGATTAAGGCATTCAGGATCCATGGAGATTTTCTAAATTGAATTCAAAATTAGCTTGGTCATTTTTGGAGTACTGTGTACAACTCTGATTTTTGCATTACAGGATGTAGAGGCTTTGTGGGATGTGGGAAATATTAATCAAGATATCTCCTTGATTAGATAGTATTGGCTGCAAGGAGAGATTGGACAAACTTGGACAGTTTTCTTGGTGAGTCCAAAGGCTGAGGAGCAACTTGACACAAGTATACAAAATTATGAGGCAGAGACAGGACAGATAATCAGAGTCTTTCTCCCAGGGTGGAAATTTCAAATACTAGAGGGCATATCTTAAACGGTGGGAGGGGGAAAGTTTGAAGATGATTAATGAGACAAGTTTTGTTTACACACAGAAAGTAACAGCTGCCTGGATGTACGTTACCAGGAGAAATGGCGAAAGTAAATACGATAGCCATGGTAAAGAGCCATTTTAGATAGGCAATGACAATCAGGGAAGGGAATGGGGAGAAATAAACAATGTATTCGCATATGAGATTGAGTTGTCATCTTGAATTCCACTGATATCATAGGTTGAAGGTGCCTGTACTGTAACTTTCACTGTTCTATGTTCTGTTCAGTGAAATATATATGTACGTGCTAAGTCAAATTACTTATACATTCAAATTCCTTACCTAGTGCAATGAGGTACTTCTTTATTCAAGTGCTTTTCTTTTGTCTCATTTGTATATTTTGCAGCAATTATACTGATCATTTTTTCAGTAACTGTGTTTTCTTTAATGTCACATTCCCTCTGCAGAAGTACAGAATCTTTGTTAATAAGGTATTAAAAAATTAGTATTACAAACAAAATGATACTGCATACAAACACATAGAAATTACATTTCATCCATTTCTTGTGTGCTTAATGTAAGCTGTATTTACTTTCAACACACAAACTTGATACAATTTACTTCAAAAAAATCTATTAGGGCAGTTTATTCCCATGTTAATGTGCTAAACCACAACCAGCACAATCCTGATTGTCAGGTGACTGAGACTGCAAATGTCACGTTAATTCCTTACAAATTCTGGGAAGTGGTCTCACCTTTAAAATATAGTACATTCTCCTGGCAGCGTCTTTAACTGTGCAAGAAGCTGCCATAAAAGGGAAGGAGGAGCTACCATATCTAGTGTTTCTGGCACAACAAAGCCATCCTTCCTAGACATTAATTCACATGCTATAAATGACTCTACGACACTCTGATAATGCAAGTTAATAATTGATTAGAATCATATCCAGCACTAGCAATGAAGTGATCTGTCAGGTAGCAAGGGAACAAAATTTGTATAACCTAATGTGACCTAATGGAGTGTTTGTGTCCTGTTTAGGGCACCAGAGAGCATAAGAGATATTGCAGCACAAATCATACTTGTTAATTTGCACAATGATTATTGCTTCAATAATTTGTACTTTTTTTTCTTAATGTCATATTCTTATTGCAATTCAGAAGTTGTTTTTTTTAAATTATTAACAGCAAAATGCAGTAAGAAAATATGGAAACTAATGCAAATGGAAGAAGTTACAAAAAAGGGTTTCAAGCAACATTAAACTGAAACCAAAAATAATTATAAATGAAATTTTTATCTCAGAAATCAAGATAAATAGAACTGATTTTTTCTGTATTGATAGCTAATTATTCTACAATTGTAATCTGAGGCACAAGAGTGCAAATGTTGGAGCTTGGAGCTACACACAAAAATTTAGAGGAACTCAGCAAGTCAGGCAGCATCTACAGTGGGAAATGGACAGTCAACATTTCAGGTTGAGACCCTTCTGGTGAAGATGAAGTATCTCAGAACATTACAGCACAGTGGAGGCCTTCCAAACCACAATGTTGTGCTGACCTGTTAACCTACTCCAAGACAAATCTATAACTCTTCCCTCCCACAGTGACCTCCATTTTTCTTTCATCCACGTGCTTATCTAAGAGTCCCTTAGATGCCCCTTAATATATCTGCCACCAACCTCAGAAGTGCATTCCATGCACTTACCACTCTCGGTGTAAAAACTGTGCTATTTCAGGGTCAGAAATGAGTGCACAGTGTGTTGAACAAGAATGGTCCCCTGTGTGTACCAGGCACAAATTGTTTTTAATGAAGTGACACTCTCAATTGGAACTCTTACTATTTAGCTCCTTTCTTTCAGACCATCCATCTGCTTATAAGATCATTTCAACCACCAACTTCCACACATGAACCTCAGTTATCAACCTGCCAGCTCCCACTGACCCTGACCAACATGGACATTCCCACTCTCTGAACACCCCAACTACACCCACCTCTCAACTTCAAAATTGAGGTCCTCATCCATTCACAACCCCTCCACAAACACCTATTGGGAGAAACCAGACAAAACCATCACCACCCACTGCATTTTAGAATACACAAAACTCAGGCGGGAGCAAGCTATCCCTAATCCCAAAGAATGTGAGAGTTACAAAACACTGAGCAGGAGAACGTGCAGGGCAGGTCAGGGTAGACATGTGTTCTACTTCTAGAGGAAAAGTATGAGAAATGGAAAAAATACAACAAATTGAGTTCATATATAGCACAATTCAAACAGACAGAAAGCAAGTATCGGAAATTAGAGCATTCAATTTCAGTTCTAGAAGACTGTAACATGCCACAATGGAAAATGAAGTGTTCTTCTTCAGACATGATCTTTACCAAGCCTTAATGTTTTTCAATGTTTTATTTATTGTACATTTATTTGTTCAAGTTTGCTGCAAAAGTATTTATTAAAGCAGTCTGAGAAACAAAGCATGAAGATGACTGGGAGTATATTGTTAATGGGAATAATGGCATCAATGGTGTTAACTGCAGAAATAGATATTTGGGAATTTGATAATGGAATTGATAAAGATTGAAGACAAATTTTCAAGTGGCAAATATGTTCTCTACTGTAATTATCGAAATGTTTACTGTTTCTAATCTTTATTTTCCGTAAGTGGTTAGCTTCTTTCAGTATAATTACTCCTAGTTTTAGACTTTTGCTTAAATACCTTTTTAATTGCTCTAAGTTCCAAGCACCCCCAAATTTTGCATAACCAGTCTTCCTTCTAGTGGCCATAAACTAATCATATCCTATTGAAATGCATTCCACTATTTCTACATTGATTGAACAATCTTACTAACTTGTTTAGGTGCTTTTCAGTTTTCCATGTGTACTGTATCTATATTTACTCTAAATCTCATCAAGTTTTCCTGCACAGAAATATTATACTACACTAAAACTTACTACTTTTCATTTCTTACAAGCAAATTTAATCCTCTTTCCCAATTTAAAATTTACCAATTTATAAAAGAATGCTGAAGACAGATGAGTATATTAAGTATATAAATTGATGAGAAACATTTACAACATGTAACCCTTACCCACAGGCTGGTATATGTCTAGGGGAAAAAGGAGATCCAGCCACTCACCAACCCACCTCCCGAACACGCAGGTGCTGTGAGAATCGAGTTAATGCCTCGCGCCCGCCAACAGTATCAAACCCACAACAAATACCGTTATGAAATACACTTTAAAGAGTTTACTAAAATTAAAAAAATAGTAGGCAATACAATATATATATACATGGAAAAAAACAAAAGGCGCCAACTTATCAAAGTTCAGTCTGTTTAGTGCACTCGTTGGAGCTCAATCAACGAACCAATCGACCCATCCGGCCGTCGCACCTGGGACCACCCCGGTGGTCTTACGAGCAGTCCAGCACACGTCCACCTTCCTCAGCGTCTTCTTCGGCCTCTCCCTTCCACCAAAAAAACCCGCCAAAAAAACCCCTCCCCCAAATTCCCAGCATCACAAGACGCAATGACATTCCCCATTGATTAACAAATGAATACAATTACCATATCAGCCATTCTAAAGTGAAACAACGGTGAGAGAAACACTTATCCGACAAAGAAGCATTCCTACTTGTAACAAACCAAAGAGGCCATTCTGAGTAACATACACAGGACATTGTACAAACAAATACAATGAAAAACAATTATTTATTTCACTGTACTGATTTGATTCTCCAGAAAGAAATTCTATTATTAGCTACAACCTCTTTATTAGATTAAGATTAAACAGAGTGAAATGCATCATCTACAACAAATCAAATGAGCCACGATGCGCTGGGGGCAGCCCGCAAGTGTTGGTAGGCTTCTGGCACCAACATAACATGCCCATAACTTACTAACCCAAGTCCTTGGAGTGTGGGAGGAAATTAAGCCATCTAGAGGGAACCCACACATTCACAGAGAGAACTCTTTATAGTCAGTGATGGGAAATGAACCTCAATTGGTGGTCACCAATACTATAAAGCGATTACGCTAACTCCTATAACCGCTAAGCTACGGTAAGACTTGTGATAGCGAATGCACTAACTACAATGCTATCACATTGCATACTGAAATAGTAAGTTCCTAAGAAATGAAGAATATGGACATTCAGGCAAGACCCAATTCCACCAAGTTTCTGATGTTCTTCTGATAATAAAAGGGCAAATCCTTCTGGCTGGAGTTGCCAGCTGTACCTACAAACACCGGATTACTATCAATCAATCTTCAGTAAATTTCATAATTCCACAGATATTCTCCTAAACTGAGTGTCACCAAATGACATACAGTGCTGTAGCTGTTACTCCACTCTGCATCTGTATACACAGTCCTATAGTTGGTAGCCCCTCTTTCTGGAATTCTGCATTAAGCAGAATTACTTTTATAATCCTCTGCTTGTCAAACATGGAATAAGATCAAAGGCTCCTTTGATCTTAATAGAGATGATACCCTTGGGATTAAGAGGCAAAGGGGAGAATAAGTATTTCTTTAAATAATTCACTCTATTTCAACATTTTTAATTATTTGTTTATTTTTGTGGGATTTCAATTAACATTTTGAAGGTTATTTTACGTATTCTATCTTTACTTCAATTTTAATGTTACCAAATACCTTCTACCAAAGTCTGTCATGGTCATTCGGCATCAGGACCACAATACTAAAGTACCTGAGGTCTGGATTTCATTGAGACCTTGTTTTCAAAGGTATGGAGGATCAGTGAAAGGAGCTCTCCTTGTTCAGACTGGATTAAGTGTGGGTAAATTTTGGGAATTAGAGGCAGTGAGCCAAGTCCAGAAAACTGACCCATTAAATTCTGGCATATGCAGTAAAACTCCAATAATTAATACATACTTTATTTCTTCCCCCAGTAAACCTCATGAATTTAAAGGTAGTGGAAATCAAACCATGTAAATTTAAAGGAAACATGAAAAATAGAACTGGTATCAGCTTATATGCTTCGACAAGCTGAAATACACAAACATTTCCGTCCCCAGCCACCATTCCCAATCCTAGATCCAGTCATATACCCTGCCTAAACTTCAGGCTATGTCTACAGCCATATAACCACCTTGTCAAACTCTGGCAATACACATTCGGAACACCAAATCTAATTTTCACTAATAGATAGCTGGCTACAGCAATCATAAAATATTTCATTCAATTACCTCCAGTGTCATGGTGACTGAATTTGATGCTTGAATAAAATCTTCAATGATTTGGAGCATCTGATCAGAGCTACTGTAAAACCTAAAGTCCCTACAGTATTTACTGAGTTGTGTATCATATTTGACAGAGAATGATGTTGAGAAAAGACTACTCTTAAATGAAATCTTTTAGGAAACTAAATAGAAAGCCCATCATTATGGCAGAGAACCAATCTATAGTTACAAGCTCTGGTCCAGATTTTCCATATCACTTCAAGTAGCTCTCTGTCCAGGCTTTCTAAATGAGCCTAGACAGAATAAAACATTAGCCTGAAACGCAATCCTGTTGTAGTTCTAACAAACATCTGTCTCTCTAAATTTTGGATGCATTGAACTAAATAAAGATGGTAAAGGGAAATGAATCAAAGTTAATAACAATGAACCTGTATTGTTTTATTCACACATTACCTTTTTTGGCTGATTCTTGCACATTAAATCTGCTTTGTGTCTTTTGGAACTCTTGTTGCTATTTGGAGTGTTCTGCTTTTCACCAATATTATAGCAGATCTCATCCAATCTGAATTTATCCATTTCAGAAGCCATATTTTCTGTGAATTTTGTCTGGCAAACAGAATGCAAACAAAGCTTTTCAGTTGCAGAGACCATCGTTGAACTTGGATTAAATGTTCTATATGCAGCATGTTGTACTTTTTTGTAGTTGTCTTTGATACGGGTTCCACTTCTTTCATGCATTCCTCCTGGGGTCACTTTCTCTAATTTGCCTTCCAGCTGCATCTCCAAAGCTTCATTTTTTGAGTTTTTAAGTTTATTCTGATCATCCTCCTTTGGTGATTTTTCATCAAATATTGAGCAAAATGCTTGGTGCTTGATAATCCGATCATCTATTTTAAAAGAAAGAGAAAATTGTTTCAAATAAACTAGCTACATCTGTGAAGCTATGAGAAATTATTTCAAAACTACTTAATCCAATTTTTTTAAAGGCTCAAGCTTTAGTTCAAAGACCCCCCCCCCCCCACCACCAACCAGGAAGAAAGAAAATAAGTCAGTCTAGGAAGCAGAGGAAGAAGGGTAGAGCAATGGATGGATCAAAGGGAATACCTGCAGTAGGAGTAAAATAGCATGGTCATCAAATGCACAACTAAGCTCCTTCGTGTAATATGCTGCTAATGTTGTGAAATCTAGATACGTGATCTAACTAGAAGCTGTCTGATCTTCTGAATTTATTCAGCATGTTCTGTTTTTTATTTCAGACTTCCAGTACCTGCATTTTAATTAATCTTTTAAAGAGTACCTCTCTTATAAATTGAAAATTCAAAAACTTTGTTGAATGCTCAAAAATAATTGCTAGTTCTATATTTTTACAGTACTGAAGAATGTGACTTTTAACAAAAACAGGAACGCTGGACAAATTCAGTCAGTCAAGGAGCATCAGTGAACCTAGAAATAAGTGAATGTTTCGTGTCAAAGACCATTCAATAGAATAGAGAAAAAGAGAAAATAAGTTAGTTTAAGTAACTGAGACAATGTCAAAATTTGGGTAAAATGATGGTGGGCCATTGAATGGACAATTTCAGCTCATTTGTCTCTGTACATGGTACTAATGGTGAGAAATCTGATTGATGTTTTACAAGCTGGCCTACTGTAATATGCTGAGCAGGCTAGAATATAAAAATGAAAATTAAAAAGTGAGTAATGAATTGCATGTTTAAATGATTAAAAAAGAATGAAAGACAAAGTTATCTGAAGTTGGAGAATTTAGTACTGAATACTACAGGGTACAATGGACCCAACAAAAAAATTGAGATGTTGTTCTGTGAACTTTAATATCTAGTTCTAATTTCTTGAATTAAATACCATATTCCATGCACAACAACCTGGCACTCAATGTCAACAAGACCAAGGAGTTGATTGTGAACTTCAGGAAAGGGAAGTCAGGAGAATGCACACTAATCCTCACTGAGGGCTCTGTGACAGAAAGCCTGAGCAGCTTTCAAGTTCCTGGGTGTTAACATCTTAACCGGATCTTTTCTGGGCCCAAAAGATCAATGTAATTACTGTTATGTACCCCTAGGGTTCATATTTCCTGTAGACAACCACTTTAAAATGTCGGGAGAATGAGTCTGGCTTTTGGACACTGTTTGTGCTGCTAATGAGAGAGAGGGACGGCAGATGAGAGAGAAATATAATTTAGTATTATGGCTTCTTCACTGATTATTTACCTTTGCGACAAGGACACTCTTCTTTGCTCGTTAACATTCTTGCTGAAACAGCAGGAGTGGCCCAGTTTGATGGACATGGACATGGACAGTTGATGGATGGCTGGTACCCCGGCAGGGGAGATAAAAGACAAGTCTGCTGAGACACAGGCAGACACGCCACAGGACACTGAAGGAGCATTGTGCACCCACAGGAAGGTGGGGGCTTGGAGGATCGATTCGGGGGAATTGATCAGAGGCTCACAGTGTGTGAAGGCAGGCCGGTGGGGTGTGTGTGTCCACCCTCACCTGGGTGACAGGCTCACCACTGAAGAACGGTCTGGCCGGGAACGGAGGGGTCACAGTCGGTAACCACAACAGGACAACAGAACAAGTAGATAACGGAAGGTTTGCCTGCTGCAACTGCTCACCTCTCGCTCTCTCTCTCTCCCCCAAACGGTACCACAGCAACTACCTCGAACTAAACTAAACTGATCTGAACTCTGCATCATCCGAAGACTATTCATTTACTGCTAGACTTTGAAGGAGCTTGGTTTTGATTTATATTTCCACACTTCTGTATATATCGTTGCTAACCTGTTTTATATGTATATTTGCATTTTATAGTACTGTATTACTTAGTTTACTAATAAACACTTTTAGTTACAGTACCACCAGACTCCAATGTATCATTCCATTTCTGCTGGTTTGGTAACCCGGTCACGGGGTACGTGACATTACAAAGACAGCATGTCAGCTGCTCTATTACAAGACTCTTACAGTTTCTGTAGATATGATGTTGAACATTCTAACTGGTGACATCAAAGCCTGGTACGGAGGCTCCAATATGCAGGATTAAAAGAGCCTGCAGAGGGTTGTAGACTTAACCAGTTCCATCATGAGCACACCCTCCCCACACTTGAGAACATCTTCAAAAGGCAATACTTCAAGAAGGTAGCATCCATCACTAGCGACCTTCATCATAATGGTCATGCCTTCTTCTTGCGACTACCATCGGGTAGCCTGAAGACCCACACTCAACAATTTAGGAACAGTTTCTTCCTTCCCCCATCAGATTTCTGAATATTCCATGATCTTTTAAATACAACCTTGAATTCCTTTTGTTTCTGCACTATGTTTATATTTGTAAGTTATTTTTGTTCTATGTCCTCCACTGTACTGCTGCCGCAGAACAAATGTCATGCTATATGTCAGTGATGATAAATGTGATTCTGATTTGGCTCCTGCCTTATTACTACATTAGCCTTGCCAGTATGCCATCATTCTGTCTCATCACCATTCCCCACATGGAGATAGGTATCTGGGCTGATCACCTTGTTTGTCTAATAGCCATCTCTCCTCAGTCATGCTTCTATAAAAATCACTGGGAAAATGTTTCTTATCCATATCTAAACTTTTACTAATAACAGCTCCAGACAAGACAGAGCAACAGCTTAGAAATCTTTGTCTTTTCACAGAATCTTATATGAAATATGTATGGAGTAGACATCAGAATAGAAAGCATAGAAGTTGTCACTTTTGCCTTAAGCCAGCGTCAGTGTCATACACTAGGAATTCTATGTTGATAAACTATTAATTCCTCACAAAAATACTCACATCTTCATTGTAGCTGAACTGACACCAAGATCCTGATCGTTTATATATAGCCTGATCATTTATTTTTAGACTCCTTTCGCAATGATATGATATTCCAAAGCACCTTAGAGGCAATAAAACTTCTACCAATGCATTAACTTTTTCTAATGTGGCTTTTGCACAAACTAAAGGGAATAAAATTACACTAATGCACTGAAGGGGTGTTGGGAGGTTTGCTGAATACAAAGGGTGAGGGGGCAGAGGGGGAGGGATAAGTAGAGGGAGAGGCGGAAAGAGAAGAGGTAGAGAAGAAAAGCAAGAAGTGTGGAAGGAAAATGAGGGAGAGGGAGATGCAAGAGGAGGAGGAGAATATGGAGGAACAGGAAGAAAAAGGAGGAGTAGAAGAGGGAGACCATGCCCTGGGAAGGATTTCATAATTGTATTTTCCCACTCCGTTTCTCAGCATGAAAAAAGAATGCTGCAGGAGTAACTCAAGGAGAAGAATAAATTACATTGAGAGGGGTGCAGGACAGAAAAAGAATTGTCAACATTTTGGGTTGACATCCTGCAACAGTCCTGATACTGTTTCACCTGCTGAATTCCTCCAGCAGTTTATAGTTTTTTTTCGATCTAGATTTGAGTGGCTGTACTTTCCTTGTGCCAACTTTCTCTATCTCTCTTCCTCCATTTCAAAGACAGAGAGCTTTTTCCCTCCGGGAAAATATTAAAAGCTATTGTTTCGCAGTGTTGTTAAGACAATTATTAACTCACAAATTTCTTTTCAAGTAGCTACTTTCAAGTAGTTACTATGCATTTATAATATGATAAATATTTGTAATGTGATCTTTTATTTTCACCTAATAGATCAGGCCATAGCTTAAGACAACACTTCCTACTGAGCAGCCTACCCATATATTAACAGTAAAATCAAATCAATGGATAATTAGTGTATGTTGCACAAGACTGTGACAACCAGGTAATTCTTGTAAAGTGACAGTAATTTTAGAGCCTAAACAATCTCCTTCTGTGCTGTTCTGATCAGTGGTGTCCAAGCCTTTTTTATTGGGATCCAGTATGTATTTTAATTGTCATTAATCAAACCAAGCAGCATTAATAATTTACACACTTTAAATATAATATCTCAACTCCACAAACTCAAGTAGAATGATGATAATGTTACATACCCCGTGGGTATCTTGTGACTGTCTTATGACCATGATGTAATTGAGTATCTTGTGAGCATGATGTAATTGTCTTGTGATGGTGGGTGATGTAATTTTCCTGCCAGTGTGAGGTCACATGATATAATTTTCCCATTGGTGTCAGGCTGTGATGGCATGTTCCAACAGGTATATAAGGGGAATCCCGTTGTCACGTTGGTTAGTTTGTTAGTTAGTTTTGCTGCGTATTCGTCTCATGACGCAGTTTCGTTTTAAAGTGGAGTTTTTACTTTCTATTCTAAGGTGCAAAAACCGTTGTGCCAGCAGTTTCGCCATTTGCTGCCAGTTTTTGTTTGTTGGACCTTTGTTTTACCTTTACAGTCTAGTATTGGAGAGTGAAGACTTTACCACAGTACAGGAACCCGAAGGATTGAGTAAAGTTGGTGTCATTCAGCGGTTTTATAAAGGATCGACCTTATTGAATCTTTGTTTAGGAATAGTGGCCTGCATCTGAGATAACCCCTGCAAGATCAGGAAGGTTTGTGCAGTGTTTACACTCCAGCATAAAGGTCAGTTCCTTTAAGCCATTTTATTTCCTTCATCATGAATCCTATGGACAGGGCATCGCTCAGCTGGGATCAGCAGTAACATCACATCTTCGAAGAAATCAGTAGTCAGGGAAGTCTCTCCTTACTGACTGTATAAATCATTTGGACTTTTGAATTTACCACTTTATGACTGTGTTCGAATTTACCACTTTAAGAACTATTCCAGAGTTTGGCTGTTTGTTAAATTGCTGTATAGCAGTTAACTTCCGGTTAAGTTAGTCATTTGTTTACTTTTCACTTTTGTTGAGCAGAGTTTAATAAATGTTTATGTTTGTTTATAAAATCTGATTCAATTCTATGTTCATTGTTGCCAACCACATAACAATAAGAATAAAACTGTTTTTGTTTCAACTGGCTCAGGACCTATATTTGATTCGTACATTTTCTATTGTACAGTAAATTATCTTTTATTCAGCTGATCTACTTTTGGTTAGTGGTGCTGCATTGGTTCCTGCGATTCAGTTCTATCCTGACGTCTGGTGTTGGGAGTTTGTATGTTCTCTCTGTCAGTGCACAGTTTGCTCTGATGCTGTTTCTACCCACATCCCAAAGTGGTGTTGGTTGATTGCTAATAAACTACTGTAGTTTATGTGGAGTATAGGTAGATGGTAGAAGAATCAGGGTAATGAATGCAAAGTGACAGAGAATGGATTACAGAAAACACAATGGATAAAATAAGCTCCTTCAATGGAATGAAGAAATCTGAGAAACATAATATGAGAATGGATTACCTTGTTGGAATGCATATTTCATAGACGCAGTTTGTCTTTCCACAGTACTGCAGCTTGATGCAGGGCTATCAGAAACCCAACATCTCTTCTTGGACAAACACTTCTGATCTTTGTGAATATTGTCTAAAAGACCAGGCAATCTAGAATATTAAAAATATATTTTTACATTGCAATACATGATAATGACCCAAGTGAATAATTTGACATCACTTAATACTGATTTCACAGGAAGACTTGAAAAAAATGTATAGATTACCACCACCATTCTCAGAGCTACAAGAAAATAATCTTAACTTCCACATGTAAAGAGAGAATAAGAGGTTACATACAAAATTTTAATGTTGTCATTTAATGTGACAAGAAGCTCAATAATGAGCAAGCTTGTACGTTTTAATTTCTTTTAAATGGCCTTTAAAGTTTTACTAACCAATAATATTCATATGCACATTTTCCAATGGCACAAATGAAAGCCACTATATTTCAGTCTCTACCAACTCAGTAATCCCAATCCACTACTAATCTTTCTTAATCTATTCTCTCCACATGCATAACAACTCTCCTCTAGCTTCTACTATGACTGCTTACGAGAGCAATGTACGATGTTCAAGTAACTTAACAACCTTCACTTCCTTAGTCTGTGGGAAGAAGCCAGAGCATCTGAGGGAAAAACACATAATCACAGGGAAAATAAGCAGACTCCACACAAACCTCACCGTCAGGAATAAATCCAGTTAGTTAGAGTGGTAATGCAGTACTTCTACAAGTTATGCTAGTCTGCCAATTGTGTTGAATGCATGCACATTTGGAGTAATGCTAAACATTGCTTTGATGTAACCATAAAAGCAGATTAGACTAGAAGATATCACAGAATACAGAACAGTACAGCACAGGAACAGATTATTCAGCCCACAATGTTGTGCCAAACCAGCAAAATTTCAAATTGAAAACACCCAAACACTGATCCCTCCTACCTACACCATGTCCAGATTCTTCTATTTTCCTTGCAACCATGTGCCTATCCCAACATCCCTTAAAAGCTTCTAATATATTTACCCCTTTCACTACACCAGGCAGTGCATTCCAGGCAACCAATACTCTAAGTAAAAAACTTAACTCTCACATCCCCCTTGGTCCTACCCCCTCTCACCTTCAATATATGTGCTCAGACATTTTAACCCTCTCATAATCTTGAAAATCTCTATCAGATCTCCCCTCAGCCTCAGGTACTCCAGTGAAAACAACCCAAGTTTATCCAGCTTCTAGTGACAGCATATACCCTCTAATCCAGACAGCACCCTGGTAAACCTCTTCCTATTGTGGGGCAACCAGAAATGTACACAATACTCCAGATGTGGCCTAACCAGGGTTTTATAAAGTTACAACATAACCTCCTGACTTTTGAACTCAATGCCTTAACTGATAAAAACAAACATTCCAAAAGCCTTAACTACCTTATTGACCCATGTAGCCACTTTCAAGAAGCTATGAACTCGGATCCCAAGATCTCTCTGCTCAGTGACACTTGCCCTTAACACTGCACTGTCTCCCTCTATTTGCCCTACTGAGGTACAACACCTCACATTTATCTGGGTTAAACTCCATCTACCACTTCTCAGCCTTACATCTGCAACTGATCTACAGTGCTTATAAAAAATTATTCAACTCCCTCGGAAGTTTCCATCCTTTATTCTTTTACAACATTGAATCATAATAGATTTAATTTTGCTTTTTTGACACTGATCAACAAAAAAAATCTTTCATGTCTAAGTGAAAACAAATTTTTTACAAATTGGTCTAAATTTATTACAATTATTAAACACAAAATAATTGATTGCATAATTATTCACCTCCTTCAAGTCAGTATTTAGTTGATGTATTTTTAGGCAGCAATTACAGCTTTGATTCTGTGTGGATAGCTCTCTATCAGCTTTGCACATCTGGGCACTATAATTTTCCCCCCATTCTTTACAAAATTGTTCAGGCTCTGTCAGATTGTGTGGGGATCGCAAATGAACAGCCCTTTTCAAGTCCAACCACAAATTTTCAATTGGACTGAGTTCTGAATCCTGACTTGGTCACTCTAGAACATTAACTTTGTTGCTTTTATGCCATTCCTGTGTAGCTTTAGCTTTATGCTTGTGGTCATTGTCTTGCTGGAAAACAAACTTCTCCCAAGTCACAGTTCTCTTGCAGATTGCATGAGGTTTTCCTCCAGGATTTACCTGTATTTTGTTGCGTTCATTTTACCCTCTATCTTCACAAGCCTTCCAGGGTCTGCTGCAGGGAAGCATCCGCATAGCGTGATGCATGCTCACAGTAGGGATGGTGTGTTTCTGATGATATGCGGCGTTTGGCTTATGCCAAACATAGCATTTAGTCTGATGGCCAAAAAGCTCCATTTTGGTTTCAACAAACCATAGGACTTTCTTCCAGCTGACTTCAGTGTATCCCACATGGCTTTTGGCAAACTCTAGCCGAGATTTCATGTGTGTTTTTGCAACAATGGCTTTCTCTTTGCCACTCTACCAAAAAGCTGCAACTGGTGAAGTGCCTGGGCATTTGTTGTTGTACATACAGTCTCTTCCACCTCAGCCACTGAAGCTTGTAACTCCTCCAGAGTTGTCATAGGTCTCTCGGTGGCCTCCCTCACTAGTCTCCTTCTTGCACAGTCATTCAGTTTTTGATGACAGACTGCTCTATACAGATTTAGAGCTGTGCCATATTCTTTCTATTTCTTGATAATTGGCTTAACTGTACTCCAAGCGATATTCAGGTGACTTGGAAATTTTCTTATATGCATCTGCTGTCTTGTGTTTTTCAATAAATTTTTTGTGGAGTTGCTTGGAGGGCTCTTTGGTCTTCATGGTGTAGTTTTTGCCAGGATACTGACTCACTAAGAGTTAGACCTTCCAGATACAGGTGTATTTTTACTACAATTTATTGAAACACCTTGACTGCAAACAGATGATCTTCATCATGTAACTACTAAAGCCAATTGGCTGCACCAGTGATGATTTAGTGTGTCATATTAAAGGAGGTGAATACTTATGCAATCAATTATTTTATATTTGTAATTTATTTAGATCACTTTGTAGAGATCTGTTTTCACTTTGACACAAGAGTCTTTTTTTTGTTGATCAGTGTCAAAAAAGTCAAATCAAATCCACTGTGATTCAATGTTGTAAAACAATAAAACATGTAAACTTTCAAGGGGGTATTAATAATTATAGGCACTGTATATTGTGTTGTATCCTTTGCCAGCCTTCTACATTGTCCAGAACTCCACCAATTTTGGTATCATCTGCAAACTTACTAACCTACTCATCCAAGTCATTTATATACATCACAAACAGCAGAGGTCCCAACACAGATCCCTCAGAAACTCCATTCATTACAGACCTCCAGTTCGATTAAATTCCTTCAACCACTATGCTCTGTCTTCTTTGTGTAAGCCAGTTATGAATCCAAACACCCAATTCGCTATGGATCCTATGCATCTTAATCTTCTCAGGAGGGACTTTGTAAAACACCTTACTAAAATCTATGTGGACAACATCCACTGCCCTAGTCTCATCAATATCTCTTGTCACCTTGTCAAAAAACTTAATCAAGTTGGTAAGACACGACCTGCCAAGCGCAAAGCTCTTCCTAATTAGGCCATGGATTTCCAAATGCTCATATTTCCTAACGCTAAAAATTTTCTGCAGCGATTTCCTTACAAATGACGTGGGACTTACCAGTCTATAGCTCTCAGGATTTTCTCTTGTTCACTTCTTAGATAGAAGTACAACATTAGCCACTTACCAGTCCTCCAGGACTTGCCTGTGGCTGCAGAGGACATAAAGATACTGGTCAAGGGCCCAGCAATTTTGTCTCTTACCTCCTTCAATAACTGCGGGTAAATCCCTTGAGGCCCTGGGAACTTATCCATTTTAATTAGGAGGCCGAACGCCTGTTCCTCCTCTTGACCTCTGTATGCCTTAACATATTTATACACTCAGCACTGATCTCCTAGTCCTCCACATCATTCTCCTTGGTAAATACTGAAGCAAAGTACTCATTAA
This sequence comes from Hypanus sabinus, assembly GCF_030144855.1. Classification (NCBI taxonomy): domain Eukaryota; kingdom Metazoa; phylum Chordata; class Chondrichthyes; order Myliobatiformes; family Dasyatidae; genus Hypanus; species Hypanus sabinus. The sequence continues at coordinate 110,740,400 of NC_082714.1, read as the reverse complement.
GTACCTCACTTACATTCCCTGCACCCAAGCAAATGTTCTCACCTTTATCCTTGAGTGGTCCCACCCTCTCCCTAGTTACCCTCTTGCTCTTGACATACAATATGTATAGAATGCCTTGGGAATCACCTTAATCCTACTTGCCAATGACTTTTCATGGCCCCTCCTGGCTTTCCTAATTCCATTCTTTAGTTCTTTTCTGGCTTCTTTATATTCCTCATGTGCTTTGTTTGATCCTAACTTCCAAAGCTTTACATGCTTTTCCTTTTTCTTCTTGACTAAATTAAATACCTCTCTGGACATTCAAGGTTCTCTTATCTTTCCATCCCCAGCCTTCCTTCCAACAGGAACATACCTCTCCTGTACTCTGTGCAATTGGTCTTTAAATACCCTCCACATGTCTGATGTGGATCTATCAGAAAAAAGGTGCCCCCAATTAACACTTCTTAGTTCTTGCGGAATGGCCTCATAATTTGCTTTATTCCAATTTTAAAACTCTCCCATGAGGACCATACTTATTCTTATCTATAGCTATCCTGAAAGTTCAGGAGCTGTGGTCACTGTCCCCAAACTGTTCACCCATAGAAAAGTTAATCATCTGGCCAGGCTCATTACCCAGGTCATTATAAGTTAAGACTGCTTCCCATTTTTGACTCCCGTTGGAACCCTAAGGATCAAAAAATAAATGGAGATCCAACAATTAACCTGAGGGTCAACTTTTTCATCTAGAGGATAGTCCAGATGCAGAAAGAGCTGCCAGAAGAAGTAATTGAGGCAGGTACATTAACAATATTTAAAAGACGCTTAGACAGGTACACAGTTAAGACTAGAAGAATATGGGACAAACATGGGCATATGGGACTAGTTTTGATAGAAATTTCAGTTGGCAAAGACCAGTTGGGCTGAGTGGCCTGTTTTATTAAAGATTAGCTTTATTTATCAAAATATACAGTAAAATTCCATGCTGCATGACTTTATGACTGTATTTAATCCCAAGCAGCAATTAATAATCACATAAATATGGGTGTATTTAAAATGTCACAATCTTAGGTTACAGGAGAAGACATTTAAGAGTAAGGCAATTTCTTTACTCAGGGGGTTAATGAACCTGAGGAATCCTCTCACAAAGGTGGTGGTGGAATGAAAGTCACTGTACACAGGCCTTTCCTGGATAATGAACGAGTTCTGTTTTTACAGATATCCATTTGTCTACAACTCATTCAATACACAAATACCACTCAATGCTATACATGCCAATACAGTATTATAATGAATGGCATCAAAAGCACAAAAGAAAATATTAATTATTTAAAGTGGATAGAGAGAACAATAAGACAACAAAGACAAAGGAGATGGTTGCCAACTTCAGAAGAACTCGCACCACTCACATGCTACCCCCCCCCACCTTACATCAGCGACACAACAGTAGAAACTGCAAGCAGTTTCAAACTTCTGGGAGTACATACACACAATCTCTCAAGGTCCCAGAACATATCCTAATACAGTCAAGAAAGCTCATCAATTTTGAGAGCAGGACTTTGCACATCTATACTCAGGTCATTATAAAGATGCGCAGCAGAGAGCATCCTAACAAGGTGTATCACTGCTTGGTACAGAAACTGTACTGCAGTGAACAAGAAGGCTCTACAACGGGTATTCAAAAATTTCCCAACACATTACTGGCACCAGCCTACCCATCATCAAGGACATATATACAGAAAGGTGTCAGAAAATGACCAGTTTAACATCATGAAGGATCCCACACATCCTGCTCATGGCCCATTTGTCCCACTCCCATCAGAGAGAGAGCAATGTGGCAATTATGCCGGACCAGCAGACTCAAAACCAGTCACTTCCCCCATGCAGTAAGGCTGATCAAAACCTCCATCCACTAATTCCACCACTACTTTATTATTTCCTGTCAGCCATCCTATGTACAGCCTAGCATCATTTTATGGGCATGCAACTATTTCATTCTCCTTATACTTGTGTACAGGAAATGATATTAAACAATCTTGAACCTTGAGAAGAAACTAATTCTAACCGTTTTTAGAAATGAATGTATTTACATACGTTGTACTTTAAAATTTATTATTATAGATGCTTATTTGTTTGTAGGGGTATCCACAAGTCAGCATTTTAACCTGGGGATGGCATGTATATTTAAGAAAGAGGTAGCTGAATTGCTAGATACAAAAAATCTCAAGGAATCTGGGGAAAGAATAATACTGGAACAAAGGACAGCCATAATTGCAGTGAATGGCAAAGTAGGCTCAATGGTCTCACAAACCAACTCTAAATTCCTATATTTATCAATCTCTGCAAACATGGCTAGCCACTACACCTTTCAACAACATGATGGGAACAATACAGCATTATGCAAGCAAAAGGCTATTTTGATAGTAGAAACAGAGCAATACAGTAATGGCATGCAAAGGGTTAAACACCATTTGAAATATCTTCAATGTAGTAACATATTTGTTTAATACTTAAAAGTTATTTTCAAAACCTTTGCTTTGTTGTAAAAGTACACATGGTGGCTAATAATATATTTTATTATATGATAAGGGTTTTCTCTCCCTTTTTTCTTGTTTTTCCTAACAGCTCTGACTTTGATAGTGGGTTTAGATTTTTTTCTGTATACCAAAATTATTATATTTCAATATTATGATTTAATTTAATATTAATGAATACAGGGTTTTGTGATTGTAACTGTATTTTAATACAATGTATTTGGTACTACAAACGTATTTTATTTTTTCTTTTGACTTATAATATATATCTTCTTGTACTCTGTATTCCTTTATGCAAAGCTAATAAAAATATTGAAAGAGAAAAAAGAAGACAAATGCATTATGCTAAGTTTAAAAATTTTGATGTCACAAAAAAAATGTGAGAACTATTTCTTCCGGGTCATGATAAGACTGAAATCTCATTCCAGAAGCTTGTGACCATTCATCATGAGCACATAGAGACCCTGCAATAGCAGCAGAAGGAATGGACCATCTCATAAACTATCCTTCCACCTATCCCACCAGCCCCATCTTTGTAAGGATAGGCATATTCCACATGGGCCATGGAATCAATAAAGTAGTAACAAAGAAATTATGGAACAGCCTCTATGAGCTGAGTTGCCTCTATGTACTCCTAATCTGTACATTCGTGTATATATACCTACACTTGATCCCATACTACAGACCCTACTTGAAACATGTGAAACTTAGCCCGTTTTTGCTATTGAGAAATTAAATTTCAAGTCAGCAGCAGAAATGCACAGGTCCCTTGGTGATACTGATTGATTCAGTGGTTTCAACTGGGCATGACTGTGCAAGCACATGGAGGTCGACCAGTGAGAACAACGGGAAGAGCTTAAAGGTGAGCAGAATTAAAAAGGTGACCGTTACTTCTATAGCGGTTTGAACAGAGCACGACTGCGCAAGTGCGTGAAAGTTGGACAGTGAGAACAGCAGGAAGAGTTTAAAAAGAAGACAGCTTTACAGAGTGGGGTCAAAGGAGCAGGTGACGGAGTAGTGGGAGACAAAGTAGAAAGGCTTAGGCTCAACGGGGCTTAGGCGATAAAGGGTCAAGGTGAGGTAGGTTATCTATTTAGAATACAGACAGGAAGTATGTGTGTGAAGCCAGTTTTCTGTGCTCAGTGTCAATGTGGGAGGTTCTAGCGACTCCCAGCCTGTGAGACAGCCACATCTGCACCAGGTGCATTGAGCTGCAGCTCCTTAGGGACCATGTTAGGGAACTGGAGATACAGCTCAATGACCTTCGTCTGGTCAGGGAGAGTGAGGAGGTGATAGAGAGAAGCTATAGGCAGGTAGCCACTCCAGGGTCTTAGGGGACAGATAAGTGGGTAACAGTCAGGAGAGGAAAGGGCAAGAAGCAAATGTTAGAGAGTACCCCAGTGGCTGTCCCCCTTAACAATAAGTACTCCTGTTTGAGTACTGTTGGGGGAAACTGCATACTTGGGGAAGCAACAGTGGTCGCACCTCTGGCACAGAGTCTGGCCCTGTGGCTCAGAAGGATAGGGAAAGGAAGAGGATGACAGCAGTGAAAGGGGACTCTAAAACTAGGGGGTCAGACAGGTGATTCTGTGGATGCAGGAAAGAAATGTGGATGGTAGTTTGCCTCCCAGGTGCCAGGGTCTGGGACGTTTCTGATCACGTCCATGATACCTTGAAGAGCAAAGGAGAACAGTCAGAGGCCGTGGTACATGTTGAAAACAGACTACAGGGAGTTAGGAAGGAAGTTGAGAAGCAGGACCTCAAAGGTAATAATTTCAGGATTACTGCCTGTGCCACGTGACCGTGAGTATAGGAATAGAATAAGGTGGAGGATAAATGTGTTGCTGAGGGATTGGAGCAGGGGGCAGGGATTCAGATTTCTGGATCATTGGGACCTCTTTTGGGGTAGGTGTGACCTGTACAAAAAGGACAGGTTGCACTTGAATCTGAGGGGGACCAATATCCTGGTGAGGAGGTTTGCAAAGACTATTGGAGAGAGTTTAAATTGGAATTGCTGGGGGGTGGGAACTGAACTGAAGTGACGGAGGATAGGGAGGTTGGCTCATAAATAGAGAAAGCTTGGAGACAGTGTGAAAGGGAGGATAGGCATGTGATGGAGAAGGGACGCACTCAGACCAATGGTTTGAGATGTGTCTATTTTAATGCAAGGAATAAAGCAGATGAGCTTAGAGGTGGATCAGCATTTGGAGCTATGATGTTATGGCCATTACAGAGACTTGGATGTTGCAGGGGCAGGAATGGCTAGACAGGGAGCGGGGCGAAAGAGGTGGGGGCATGGCACTGTTGATCAGAGATAGTGTCACAGCTGCAGAAAAGGAAGAAGTCATGGAGGGGTTGTCTACAGAGTCTCTGTGGGTGGAAGGTGTCAATAACTCTACTGCCTGTTTTTTTATTAACCACCCAATTGTAACAGGGACATCGAGGAGCAGATAGGGAGAGAGATTCTGGAAAGGAGTAATCATAACAGGGTTATGGTGGGAGATTTTAATTTCCCAAATATTGATTGGCATCTCCCAAGAGTGAGGGGTTTAGATGGGGTGGAGTTTGTTAGGTGTGTTCATAAAGGTTTCTTGACACAATATGTACATAAGCCTACAAGAGAGAAGCTGCTTGATTTGGTATTGGGAAATGAACTTGGTCACCTCAGTGGGAGAGCCTTTTGGAGATAGTGATCACAATTCTATCTCCTTTACCTAGCAATGGAGAGGGCGAGGAACAGACAAGTTAGGGAAACCTATAATTGGAGTAAGAGGAAATATGAGGCTATCAGACAGGAACTTGGAAGCATAAATTGGAAACAGATGTTCTCAGGGAAACATACAGAAGAAATGTGGCAAATATTCAGAGGATATTGTAGTGGGGTTCTGCATTGAAACATTCCAATGAAACGAGGAAAGGATGGCAGGGTACAGGAACTGTCGTGTACAAAGGCTATTGTAAATCAAGTCAAGAAGTAAAAAAGAGCTTACGAAAGGTTCAAAAAAACTAGGTAATGATACAAATCTAGAAGATTATAAGGCTAGCAGGAAGGAGCTTAAGAGTGAAATTAGGAGAGCCAGAAGGGGCCATGAGAAGGCCTTGGTGAACAGCATTAAGGAAAACCACAAGGCATTCTACAAGTATGTGAAGAGCAAGAGGATAAGACGTGAGAGAATAGGACCAATCAAGTGCGACAGTAGAAAAGTGTGTATGGAACTGGAGGAGATGGCAGATGTACCTTATGAATACAGGTAGTCCCCAAGTTACGAACGTCTAACTTACGGACAACTCATACTTATGAACCGAGGAAGGAGAACGCTGTCCACCATTTTAAGTCGGATCGTGATGCTGTCCACCATTTTAAGTCGTTGCCGTTGACATTGTGTTGAGTGTTTAACTTTGTATTTGGCTTAAATTTTCTTTAGCAAGTTTAACCCTGACCCCACCCGCCTCCCCCCCCCCCCATTCCGGTCAGCTGGTGGCGCAGTGAGATCAGCGCAGGGCTGGAGAATGGAGTTTCCTGAGTTCGATCCGGTGATCGACCGTTCCCATGCCAGATTGATGTCGATCCAGAGACTCCCAAACCATCTGTGCTGGGTTGATGTCGAGCTTGCAACTCGACCTCCAGTTAAAATTCCCACGCGGAATATTGTGGATGATCAAACACCCAAACCCAGCACAGCCAAACCCAACCCACTTGTCCCACTTAGCCTGTCTCAATGTGGTGGTGCTTAGGACCCAGCTAACCTCAGGTGCCGGCAAAGCTCGGGAGCTGCCGCCCGCAGTGTTTCTGTTCCATTGACGGGAAGTGATCGCGATTGAAATTAAAATGGAAATAATAAAGTGTTTGGAAAGAGGTGAAACGCCATCAGTCATTGGAAAAGCATTAGGCTACAGTCAGTCAACGATTGGAACAATTTTAAAGGATAACGAATAAAGTGAGAATAATGGAGCATTTGAAAGGCACTGCCCTAATGAAAGCTACAATTATTACTAAGCAACGCAGTGGTTTAATTATTGGAATACATACGTTTCTTAGGTGTTTTATATGCATTGAAAGGTAAAATATATACTATATACTAAGACAAACATTTGACTAACTTATGCTAAATAATACTGGATGTACTTGTTCCGATTTCCGTACAAATCCGACTTAAAGACCAACTCAGGAACGGAAATCATACGTAACCTGGGGACTGCCTGTACTTTGCTTCAGTATTCATTACAGAAAAAGATCTTGGCGAATATAGAGATGACTTGCAGTGGACTGAAAAGCTTGAGCATGTAGATATTAAGGAAGAGGTTGTGCTGGAGCTTTTGGAAAGCATCAAGTTGGATAAGTAACTGGGACCGGACGGGATGTACCCCAGGCTATTGTGGGAAGTGAAGGAATAGATTGCTGAGCCTCTGGCGATGAATTTTACATCATCAATGAGAATGGGAGATGTTCCAGAAGATTTGGGGGTTGCAGATGTTGTTCCCTTATTCAAGTGTTACGTACTCGTGACGTGACAGTGGTACCCTTGTCACGTGACTGGGGTTGAAGCTATACTGGACTTGTGGTAATGGTCTTGTGAAGGTGGAGTGACGTCATTTTCCCGCCAGTAGAGATCATGTGACAGGTTTTTTTTACAGGTTATAAAAGGAAGACCCCACCCTGTGAGGAGGGGCAGTTTGTGGCTGGATTTGCCAAGTTGACTTCATGCCACTGCGTGATTTAATGTGATGAATCAGTTTAATTGAAAGATGAAGTTTTATCTAATGCCTAAAGTTTAAAAGGTCATTGCCAGCAGGTTCTTTACAATACTGCTAGTTTGAGAATCCATGGAGAGTGAAGTTCGGAGTTCGGGAGTTAAAGATCGAGGAGAATCGATTTCGGCGGTGAAACGGGTTCGACCTTATTTGGAAGGAGTTCGTTGACTGTTCTCGTGTTAATCTCTGCAGGATAGCAGAAGATTGAGGACAGTGTGATAAAGGAAAGGTCAGTGTCTTTAAGCCATTTCGTTTCGTAAATTCTTCATGGGAAAAGTTCAACGTCGGGGATCGAAGCAAAACGACGTGAAAGAGAATTTAAATCATCTTATAAAATCTCTCCGTTTAAATGGACTGTGAGCATTTTTGAACTTTTGGCAATACTGCTTTAAAGAACTGTTTTTGCAACATCGCTTTAAAAACTGTTTAAGCTGCCGCACAGTAGCTGATTTCCGGTTACGTTAGTGTTTGTTTACTTTTGGGGGGGGTTTGTTTTCAGTGTTTAGTAAACGTGTTGTTTGTTATAAAAACCCTTGCCTAACTCATATATTTATTGTTGCCTGAATACGTAACATAAATATGGGGGCTCGTCCAGGATTGGATCATTTTAGTTTAAATGCTTGCTAATTTTTGAATCGGTGTTTTGGAGACGATGAATATTGATGGGTTTCTGGCTTCGCCAGATGCGGAGCTGTTGGCGAAGGCGAAAAAACTGAGGTGTCTGAGATAGCTCGTAGATTGCAACTTAAAGGTATTTTGCAGACTACATCAAAGGCTGTCATACAGAGGAAAATCGCATCACACTATGTGGATTCGGATGTTTTTGATGATTCGGTTTTAGAGTTATTTCCAATAAGAAATCTGGAGATGCAGTTGAAAATCGAACAAATGAAATTGGAGCGTTGTAAATTGGAGGCTGAACAAAAGCAGAGGGAATTTGAATATGCAATGGAGGAATTAAGGTCTGGGAATCAGTCTTCTGGTTCTAAAAAAACTTTTTGTTGCTAGTCAAGAAATTAAATTGGTCCCTCCATTCAGTGAAACAGATATTTTCAACATTTTGAAACTATTGCTCGGATGTTAGAGTGGCCGAAAGATAAATGGTCAGTGTTGTTACAGAGTGTAATTAAAGGCAAAGCACAACAAGTTTACACAGCTTTAACAGCTGCGCAAGCACTTGATTATGATATTGTGAAAATGCATATTCTAATCGCATACGAATTAGTCCCAGAAGCTTATAGGGAAAGATTCAGAAATTTGAAAAAGTCTGTGGATAAAACTTATGTGGAATTTGCCTATGACAAAGCTGTGCGATTTGAGAGATGGGTTTCTTCTAAAAATGTAAATGGGGACTATGATACATTGAGAGAGCTGATTTTAATGGAAGAATTTAAAAGAAGCATTCCTGTTGAAGTAAGGACATGGTTAAATGAAAGGGGTACTGATAAATTGCAGGATTGTGCTAGATTAGCTGATGAGTATGTTTTAATCCATAAGAATAAATTTCCTCAGGGTAGAAATTTTAAGAGGAAAAATAACATGGAGACTCGAGGTAAATCAGAAATTAAATCAGAAGTTAATGAGAAAGGTAAGGAGGAAGGAAAACCTGTGAAGGAAAGACAGTTTGGTCTTATTTGTAACTATTGTAAGAAGCCTGGCCATGTAATAGCTAACTGTTTCAGATTGAAAAAGAAAGAGAAGGAAGCAGTTCCAGATGCTTGTGTGCAACTTACTGAAGCACCTGTAAAGTTACAGGGTTTGATAAACACAAATGAGGCTTTGTTAGAGTCTGACCAAGTTAAAGAGGGATATGATCATTTTATAACTGAAGGGTTTGTATCCTTGAAAGAAGGATCTACTCTGGTGCCAATAAAAATCCTTAGGGATACTGGAGCTTCTCAAACACTGATGTTAGACAGTGTGTTGAAGTTTAATGGAGAGTCTGATACTGGTAAGGTAAATTATATAAGAGGTGTTGGGAGTGATTTTATGCCTGTACATTTACGTAAAGTAAATTTAAAGTCAGGGTTAATTACAGGATTTGTTAAAGTAGGATTACAGCATAGCTTACCTGTGAAGGGTATTTCTTTATTGTTAGGTAATGACTTGGCAGGTGGACAAGTTTTTCCTGAAGTGCATTTGACAATGGAGTCAGAGGAACCAGAGTTAAATTCTAACACAGATTCTTCCTGTGTTGTGACTAGAGCTATGGCTAAAAAGATTGATGCACAGAATGAGGTTGTTACTCAGGACTGTTCAACTCAGGATTCGAGTTTTGAGGATGTGTCAGAGACTTTCTTACCTTCATTGTTTGAACAAGATTCTTGGAGGAAGTCTGACTATGAAGATTTATCTCTGTCTCAGAAGGAGATGATAGCAGAGCAGAATAGAGACTCTGAGATTATAAAATTAAGAGAACAAGCTTTACTAGGTAGTGAAATTGAGAAGGATATTACTTGGAAAAAGGAGTGTTGATGAGGAAGTGGAGATCGCCTACAATTCCTGCAAGTGAGGATTGGAATGTTGTTTACCAGGTAGTTGTCCCGAAAGTTTATCGAAATGAGATTTTGACTTTAGCTCATAGTGTGCCTTTAGGTGGACATTAAGGGGTAAGGAAAACTGTGGACAAGATTTTAAAACATTTTTACTGGCCTGGTTTAAGAAAAGATGTGGCGATGTTTTGTAAAACGTGCCATACTTGTCAAATTGTGGGTAAACCAAATCAGGTTACACCAGTAGCTCCATTACAACCTATTCCAGCATTTGGTGAACTGTTTTCTAAAGTTATTGTAGATTGTGTTGGTCCATTATCAAAGACAAAAACTGGTTATCAGTATTTGTTGACTATCATGTGTACTTCATCTAGGTTTCCAGAGGAAGTACACACTAATTTGTTGGACTATGTGTTGAAATTTAAGGACAGGTTACATAAAGCTTGTAGCTTAGCCAAGGAAAATTTAAAGTTGGCTCAGGAGAAAATGAAGACTTGGTAAGATTCAGAAGCTAGGATGAGGAAGTTTAAGCCTGCAGATAAGGAGATAAGGTGTTGGTTCTTTTCCCAGTGCAGACAAATCCTTTACAAGCTAGATTTCATGGTCCTTATGAAATTGTGTCTAAAATCAATTATGTGGATTACGTGATTAAAAACTCCAGATCATAGAAGGTCAACACAACTTTCTCATATAAATATGATAAAACCATATTTTGAGAACCAATCTGATACTGTGACTGTTGTGGTTAGTGAGAATGAGTTTGATTTAACTAGGAACATGATAGATGATTCATCTGACTTTCATTCTAAATCCAACATTGTTTCTGTTAGGTTACCAAATTCAACCATTCTGGAAAATATTGATGAGAAATTAGCACATTTAGAGCTAGGGCAGAAACAACAGATGAAGGAATTAATTTTTAAATATAAGGAGTTGTTTCCAGATGTTCTGAGAAGGACTACTATAGCTTCACATGATGTAGGTGTTGGAGATGCCAAACCTATTAAACAACATCCATATATGATGAACATAGAAAAATGTGAACTTGCTGAGAAAAAAATTGAATATGTGTTAAGAGAATAATATCATTAGACATTATAACTCGAATTGGAGTTCGCCATGTGTTATGGTGCCAAAACCAGATGGTAGTATTAGGTTTTGTACGGACTATAGGAAGGTGAATGCTGTAACGAAAACAGATGCATATCCAATTCCTTGAGTAGATGATTGTGTAGATAAAGTTGGGAAAGCAAAATTCCTTACAAAGATTGATTTATTGAAAGGGTATTGGTGTGTTCCATTAACCGACAGAGGTAGAGAGATTTCTGCATTTGTAACTCCATCTGGGTTATATGGGTATAATGTTCTTCCATTTGGGATGAAGAATGCCCCAGGTACTTTCCGGACGATGATTAACTCTGTGATTCAGGGATTGAAAGATACTGATGCTTATATTGATGATTTAGTGACAGGAAATGATACTTGGGAAGCACACATTATTGCAGTGGAGAAATTGTTTGAAAGGCTTTCAAAAGCTAACTTAACTATTAATTTAGCTAAGAGTGAATTTGGACATGCCACTGTGATTGTCTATCTTGATGTTGAATGTACAATGTAATTTTTTTTATGGAGTGGTTTTTTTTTCAATTGTAACACTCCTACTGTATTGTGAGTTATAAGCTGTTATATGATGGTATTGTATATTATGTATGTTATAAAATTTATACATTTGTTTTTCTTGTAAGCAATTGTTAAAAATTTTTGTTCTTGTCAGACCAAAAATGTTTTTTTTGGAGGGAGGTGTTACGTACTCGTGACATGACAGTGGTACCCTTGTCACGTGACTGGGGTTGAAGCTATACTGGACTTGAGGTAATGGTCTTGTGATGGCGGAGTGACATCATTTTCCCGCCAGTAGAGATCATGTGACAGGTTTTTTTTTAACAGGTTATAAAAGGAAGACCCCACCCTGTGAGGAGGGGCAGTTTGTGGCTGGATTTGCCAAGTTGACTTCATGCCACTGCGTGATTCAATGTGATGACGCAGCTTAGTTGAAAGATGAAGTTTTATCTAATGCCTAAAGTTTAAAAGGTCATTGCCAGCAGGTTCTTTACAATACTGCTAGTTTGAGAATCCATGGAGAGTGAAGATCGGAGTTCGGGAGTTAAAGATCGAGGAGAATCTATTTCGGCGGTGAAACGGGTTTGACCTTATTTGGAAGGAGTTCGTTGACTGTTCTCATGTTAATCTCTGCAGGATAGCAGAAGATTGAGGACAGTGTGATAAAGGAAAGGTCAGTGTCTTTAAGCCGTTTTGTTTCGTAAATTCTTCATGGGAAAAGTTCCACGTCGGGGATCGAAGCAAAATGACGTGAAAGAGAATTTAAATCATCATAAAGTCTCTCCTTTTAAATGGACTGAGAGCATTTTTGAATTTTTGGCAATACTGCTTTAAAGAACTGTTTTTGCAACATCGCTTTAAGAACTGTTTAAGCTGCCGCAAGGTAGCTGATTTCCGGTTACGTTCGTGTTTGTTTACTTTTGCGGGGTTTGTTTTCAGTGTTTAGTAAACGTGTTGTTTGTTATAAAAACCCTTGCCTAACTCATATATTTATTGTTGCCTGAATACGTAACACAAGAAAGCGAGTAGAGATAGCCCAGGAAATTGTAGACCAGTGAATCTTCCTTCAGTGGTTGGTAAGTTGATGCAGAAGATCCTGAGAGGCAGGATTTGTGAACATTTGGAGAGGCATGATATGATGAGGAATAGTCAGCATGGCTTTTCAAAGGCAGATTGTGCCTTACAAGCCTGATTGAACTTTTTGAGGATGAGACTAAACACATTGATGAAGGTTGAGCCATAGATGTAGTGTATATGAATTTTTGCAAGGCATTTGATAAGGTACCTCATGGAAGGCTTATTTAGAAAGTAAGGAGGCAGGGGATCCAAGAGGACATTGCTTTGTGGATCCAGAACTGGCTTGCCCACAGAAGGCAAAGAGTGGTTGTAGATGAGTCACATTCTGCATGGAGGCTGGTGACCAGTGGTGTGCCTCAAGGATCTGTTCTGGGACCCCTACTCTGTGATTTTTATAAATGACTTGGATGAGGAAGTGGAGGGATGGGTTAGTAAATTTGCTGATGACACAAAGGTTGGTGGTAGTGTGGATAGTGTGGAGTGCTGTCAGAGGTTATAGTGGGACATTGATAGGATGCAAAACTGGGCTGAGAAGTGGCAGATGGAGTTCAACCCAGATAAGTGTGAGATGGTTCATTTTGGTAGGTCAAATATGATGGCAGAATTTAGCATTAATGGCAAGACTCTTGGCAGTGTGGAGAATCAGAGCGATCCTGGGGTCCGAGTCCATGGGACACTCAAAGCTACTGCACAGGTTGACTCTGTTAAGAAGGCATATAGTTCATTGGCCTTCATCAATCATGGGATTGAGTTTAAGAGCTGAGAGGTAATGTTGCAGCTATATAGGACCCTGATTAGACCACACTTGGAGTACCGTGCTCAATTCTGGTCGCCTCACTAGAGGAACGACGTGAAAACCATAGAAAGGGTGCAGAGGAGATTTACAAGGATGTTGCCTGGATTGGGGAACATGCCTTATGAGAATAGGTTGAGTGAACTCAGCTTTTTCTCCTTGGAGCAACGGACGATGAGAGATGACCTGATTGAGGTGTACAAGATAATGAGAGGCATTGATTGTGTGGAGAGTCAGAGGCTTTTTCCCAGGGCTAAAATGGCTAGCATGAGAGGGCACAGTTTTAAGGTGCCTGGAAGTAGGTACAGAGGAGATATTGGGTAAGTTTTTACACAGAATGGGTGAGTGCGTGGAATGGACTGCTGGCGGCGGTGGTGGAGGCGGAAATGTTAGTGTCTTTTAAGAAACTCCTGGATGGATACATGAAGCTTAGAAAAAAACGGGCTTTGTGTGCCGAAGGGCCTGTATTATGCTGTAGGTGTTCTATGATTCCTTCTAATGAAATAGAAACTTATCATGGCCATAAGTGGCTCAACATTTCTCCAGTAAGTTGTCCTGGTTGCTCACCTCAGCAGCTGAATGCTAATCTTGTGCTAATCTTGAGCTCACTGATTAATGCTTACCCCATTACAGAATGCAATTCTGACAATAAGTTTTGTCCCCACAGCTCTTCACATAGATGGAATTAAGAGAAAATACTACATTTTTCCAGAAATCGTCTTTTTGAAGAAGATATTAACTATAATTACAAAAATGTTTCTGACTTTTTAAAAATCAATTTAATGGCAACATCAAAGTGATTTAGCCATTTTGCTGAACATAATTTCCCACTGGAATTACTCAAATGAATGATTATTACAAGCAGCATTGTAATCAAACCACTTCAGAACTTATCCTCACATTTCGAGGAAAAATTTCACATTAAAAAAAATCTTTTCATGCTTTCAGAACATCCTAAGGCTTTATAGGTCATAAGATATAGGAGTAGAATTAAGCTTTTCAGTGCTATCGAGTATGCTCTGCTCGTCGATCATAGCTGATTTATTTTCCTTCTCAACCTTATTCTCCTGCTTTGCCTGATACTTTATTTCTACACAATTAAATCATAGAGTCATAGAGCACTACAGCACAGAAACAGGCTCTTTTGGCCCATCTAGTCCATACTGAACTGTAAAACTACCTAGTCCCATTGACCCACCCTCCATACTGCTTCCATCCACGTACTTATCCAAACTTCTCTTAAATGTTGCAATCAAACTCGATTCCACCACTTCTGCTGGCCACTCATTCCACATTTGCACCACCCTCTGGTTGCCTTTAAATATTTCACCTTTCACCCTTAACCTTTGATTTCCAATTCAAGTCTCATATTGACAAAGGTAAGAGCCAACTGGTTTCTGAGATTTCCAATACAATAAAGGACTAGCTAATAGTGCTTTTTTAACAAGGTTTGTTAAGGGGAAATGTGGTGAAGAACATTGATCTATGATATATGCATTTTGGACAGCCAAGCTAGGTTATCACTTTTATAGTGAATGACAGGGCACTGATAAGTGTTGTGGAACAGAAGGATCTGGAAGTGAAAGCAGCCGCCCAAGTAGATAGAGTGGCTAAGACGACACATAGCACGCTGGCTTTCAACAGCCAGGGCATTGAGTTTAGGAATAGGCATAATATGTTGCAGCAATATACACTCAGAGGCCGCTTTATTTGGTATTGCTGTACACTTGCTCATTAAAGCAAATATAAAATCAGCCAATCATGACTCAGCAAGTCAGTGCATAAATGCATGCAGACATAGTCAAGAGGTTCAGATGTTGTTCAGAACAAGCATCAGAATGGGGAAGAAATGTGACTGAAATGATTTTGACCATTGAATGATTGAATGATTGCTGGTGCTTTGATTATCTCAGAAACTGGGTAACTCCTGGGATTTTCATGCAAAACAGTCTCTAGAGTTTACAGAGAATGGTGCAAAAACAAAAAAAACATTCAGAGAGCAGCATTCCTGTGAGCAAAAATGCCTTGTAAAATGAGAGAGGTCAGAGAATGGCCAGATTGGTTCAAGCTTACAGGAAAATGACAGTAACTCAAATAACCAGATGGTGTACAGAAGAGTTTCCCTAAATGCAGAGCACATCGAATCTTGAAGCGGATTGGCTACAGCAGCAGAAGGCAATGAACATACACTCAGTGGCCACTTTATTAGGTATAGGGTATACCTAACAAAGTGGCTATTGAGCGCAAGTTATTGGTGAATCTGCACTATCATATTTAGTTTTGGTCACCCTGTTATATGAAAGATATTGTCAAGCTGGAGGAGGTACGTAGGAGGTTTATAAAGAAGCTGCCTGGATTAGAATGCCTGAGTTATAGGGAAAGGTTGGTTACGCTGGATCTTTATTTCCTGGAGTGCATGAGAATGAAAGGTAACCTCTTAAGATTTTCTAAACTTATAAGCAGTTTGCATAAGGTGGACAGTCAAAATCTTTTCCCCGGGGAAATCAGAAGACAAAGATACAAGAGGGGAGAGGGGAGAGGGTTGAAAGACACCTTTCAATCATTTCAATGGCCCACTGCAACCAACAACCATCTATACTATCAACAACTCATATCATCCTTCATATTATCTGTAAACGTACTAATCCATCCTCCTACTTCCTCATCCAATGTAAAAGATATCAAAGAAAGAGACCAATCGAATTTTGGATGTTAAGTAATGTGAAGGTAAGTAGATGCAAAAGATCAACCATGATTTCACTGAATGGCAGAACATACAAGAGGGATCAAATGACCAATGTCTACTTCTACTTCCAATGTTTATTACCTACTCATATAACGTATAAAGAATATAGATCTCTAAATGATTTATAATATATGCACTCAAACTAAACTTAATTAAAACAAAAAAAAAAGAACTCAGTTAAAAAAAACTGAGACTCACAAAGATTTTTGTTTCAATACCATAGGCTGAGAGTCTGGGACAATATCATTCAGACTTCCTAAAGAAAAAAAATACAATTTGAAGTCAACAGGTCCTGGACATACTTTGTTGCTTAAGTCAAGATAAACTTTCAAGATTTAAATTTATTTATCACATAGATATCGAAACATTTAGTGAAATGTGTAATTTCCATTAACAACCAACACACCCAAGGATGTGCTGGGGACAACCCACAAGTATCACTACACATTCTAGCACCAACAGCATGGCCACAATGCTCAGCAAAACAACACAGAACACAACAAGTAACAAAATAACAATAGAAAAACTCTCTCTTTACCTTGTAGGACTGTTTGTGAAGTTAGATTCCTTTCATCTTCCTCCTGCAGCAATTCAACCACTTTGCTGGCAGTTATTTTCTACAACAGATAAAGATGCTAGTAGAACAAGGTTGATTTAAGAAAAATAAAATAGTTTTCAAATTAGGAAATGAGGAAAACAGTTCTCCTTAAATTCTGTTGATGCACCGGGTACAAGTATGATGTTAACAGAATATATGAGTAAACTATGAGGTTTACAAGCATTTAATCCATATGTCAATGCTCACCTGCTGGAAATCTACAAAATTAATCCCACATTCCCAAATTTATCCTTCTAGTATTGTATCAATGGACCCAACTGTCATAATTTGCCAAGTCCTATATAAATGCAAATCTAATCACACTACCTTTACGTTCTTTACTATCAAATATTGAGACCAAACTAATTTCACTGTTCAACATTATGTCAATTTCAAAATAATCCCAAAGACCTATTCTTTCATTAAATAGATTTGCATCATTCCTAACTAACATATATATATTTAAGTGGAATTGCATTGCCATACACTCTGCCTTGAACTCAACCTCAAGGCATTCCTAACTCCCCAAGCTCAACTCATAAAGCCTGAGTTAATTTTACACAATCCAATTACTCATAATTTCTACACAGTCCAGGAAAACTCAAACCCCTTTAATACCAGAATCAATCAAAACCCAATACCTACTCTTTTCTGTAGCCCCGAATCTACTCATAGCAAATGAAATGGTCTATTCTCAACACAAGTTAGAAATATAGAAACATAGAAAATTTACAACACAATACAGGCCCTCCAGCCCACAAAGCTGTGCCGAACGTGTTCCTACCTTAGAACTACCTAGGCTTTACCCATGGACCGCTATTTTTCTAAGCTCCATGTAGCCATCCAGAGGTCTCTCAAAAGACCCTATCGTATCCGCCTTCACCACCACCGCCGGTAGCCCATTCCATGCACTAACCACTCTCTACATAAAAACTTAACCCTGACATCTCCCCTGTACCTACTTCCAAGCACTTTAAAAATATGCCCTCTCATGCTAGCAACTAAAGCCCTGGGAAAAAGCCTCTGACTATCCACACAATCAATGTCTCTCATTATCTTGTACACCTCTATCAGGTCATCTCTCATCCTCTGTCACTCCAAGGAGAAAAGGCTGAGTTCACTTGACCTATTCTCATAAGGCATGATCCCCAATCCAGGCAACATCCTTGTAAATCTCCTCTGCACCCTTTCTATGGTTTCCACATCATTCCTCTAGTGAGGCGACCAGAATTGAGCACAGTACTCCAAGTGTGGTATGTCTAGCGTCCTATATAGCTGCAACATTACTTCTCGGCTCTAAATACCAATCCCACGATTGATGAAGGCCAATGCACCCTTTGCCTTCTTAACCAGAGTCAAACTGCGTAGTAGCTTTGAGTGTCCTATGGATTTGGACCCCAAGAACCCTCTGATCTTCCACACTGCCAAGAGTCTTACCATTAATGCTGTATTTTGCCATCATATTTGACCTACCAAAATGTAACACCTCACACTTATCTGGGTTGAACTCCATCTGCCACTTCTCAGCCCAGTTTTGCATCCTATCAATGTCCTGTCATAACCTCTGACAGCCCTCCACACTATCCACAAACCTCCAACCTTTGTGTCATCAGCAAATTTACTAACCCATCCCTCCAACTCCTCATCCAGGTCATCTATAAAAATCACAAAAAGTAGGGGTCCCAGAACAGATCCCTGAGGCACACCACTGGTCACCAGTCTCCATGCAGAATATGACCAGTCTACAACCACTCTTTGCCTTCTGCGGGCAAGCCAGTTCTGGATCCACAAAGCAATGTCCCCTTAGTTTCCTTACTAAGGGGACATGCCTCCTTACTTTCTCAATAAGCCTTACATAGGGTACCTTGTTGAAATCCATATATACTACATCTACTGCTCTTCTTTCATTAATGTGTTTAGTCACATCCTCAAAAAATTCAATTAGGCTCGTAAGACACAACCTGCCTTTGACAAAGCCATGCTGACTATTCCTAATCATATCATGCCTCTCCAAAGGTTCATAAATTCTGCCTATCAGGATCTTCTCCATCAACTTACCAACCACTGAAGTAAGGCATCAACTTACCAAGAGTTCTTGTAACTATTAAGAACTTGATCTGAATTTCCCAAGATCTACATAGCCCTGTATAAATCTCAAAAACACTTCAATAGCCCATTGATCTCTCAATGACATTATGTGCATCACAGTCAACATTAATCAGTTTCACTTGCAGATCCTCAGCAAATGGAGTACTGCTTCAACAAAACTTTGACAACATTCAGTCATGGACCCTAATAAACGAGAAGTAATTTTAACATCACTGGTATTTGCCAAACAAAAAAATTGTCTAATTACCTATTGTTTATACTTATTGGTTTAACCCTGGTCCCACAATTGACCAGACACTCAACCAAACAAGTTGCATAAACACTATAGCTACAAGAATAACTTTGACAAGTGATTCATTTACTGACAATCCACCATCTACAGGCAGGAGCATGGTGCAATACCTTTCACTTACCCGGATGACTGCTGATGTAATAACAACTTGCTGAGTTCCTCTAGCACTTTGTGTACTGCTCTGTGTTTCCAGCATCTGTGCAATCATTTGTGTTAATAATTTTTGTAAAGCAAGTAGAAACCTCAGACTGGAGTAGGGAAAGATTAAAAATATTAGCAATACTCTTGCCAGCTGATTCATGCAGGATCTGAGGACACAGCCTGGGGTTCATCAGGATCAGACCTTTCAGTTGATCTGACATCTGCAACAGTAACTGTGGGTGCAGGTGCATTGCAGACTGGGGGTAAGCGGTGTCACTTTATTGTCCTAATTTCATTGCAATGCTATCCAACTTCATTTTGTAGCCTGTTATGGCAAGCCAAAACTGACAGTTGGCCTTGGACTCTATTTTGGTCCAGCATAGACTCTTAGCATTCTCAGTTTCCTGTATAGGTCAGGGTCACAATGGGAATTCCGCATACATGAACTTCAGTAGGAAATGGATCTTTTAGTTTATTCATGGTTTCTGGTTGGGAGCACCCGCAGTAACCTCTGTGACACACACAGAAAAAAAAAGATTTAGCTTGCTGATAAACTCTGATGACAATGACATACTCATTTAGATAGCCTGTTGAAAATGGACCATTCTACTGACTCACATAAATGCTCATTTACCTCTTCAGACCAGCATTGTATAATTCTCTGTACTGGATCCTCACATTTCAGTTTCTGTTTAAGAGCAAGGAGAAAGAGCACTGCTTGATGGTCTGATTTACCAAAGTACTCCGAAACCAAAAGCCATGGATGAACCAGGATGTACATCATCTGCCGAGGGCTAGATCTGTGGCATTTAAGTCTGGTGACGTAGATATGGACAAGAAAACCAAGTATGACTTGCAGAGGGCTATTTCAAGAGTGAAGAGACAATTCCAAGTGAGGTCGGAGGTGAGGTCAGATACACGTCAACTCAAGCAGTGTTTGCAAAACATTAGTTACTACAATGCAAAACCCGATAGCAATGATGCTTCACTACCAGATGAGTTCAACGCCTTCTATGCTCACTTGGAAAGCGGGAATATAACTACAATGGTGAAGATCCCTGCTGCACCCAGTTTCCCTCTGATCTCTGTCTCAGAGACCAATGTTAGGCTGTCTTTAAGTAGTGTGAACCCTCATAAAGCGGCAGGCCCCAATGGTGTACCTGGTAAGGCTCTGAAAACTTGTGCCAACTAACTGGCGGGTGTATTCAAGGACATTTTCAACCTCTCACTACTGCAGGCGGCAGTTCCCAACTGCTTCCAAAAGGCAACAATTACAACACAGCCTGAGAAGAGTAATGTGAGCTACCATAATGACTATCACCCAGTAGCACTCATATCTACAGTAATGAAAGGCTTTGAGAGGTTGGTCATAACTAGAATCAACTCATGCCTCAGCAAGGACCCGGACCCACTGCAATTTGCCTATAATAATAATAGGTCTATGGGAGACACAATCTCAGTGGCTCTTCACATGGCCTTAGATCACCTTGACAATACAAACACCTATATCAGAATGCTGTTTGGTGACTATAGCTCAGAGTTTAACACCATCATTCCCACATTCCTGATCAATAAGCTCCAGAACTTGGGCCTCTGTACTTCCCTCTGCAATTGGATCCTCGACTTCCTAACCAGAAGACCACAATCTGTGTGAATTGGTGATAACATCTCTTCTTCATTAATAAGGAAACACCTATGTCAGGATGCTGTTCATCAACTATAGCTCAGCATGTAATACGATCATTCCAACAATCCTGACTGAGAAGTTGTAGAACCTGGCAACTGGATCCTTGACTTCCTAATCGTGAAGACCACAACCTGTGTGGATTGGTGATAACATCTCCTCCTTGGTGACGATCAACGCCGGTGCATCTCAGGGGTGTGTGCTTAGCCCACTGCACTACTCTCTATGTACCCATGACTGTGTGCCCAGGCATGGCTCAAATACCATCTATAGATTTGCTGACCATACAACCATTGTTGGTAGAATTTCAGATGGTGATGAGAGGGCATACAGTAATGAGGTATGCCAACAAGTGGAGTGGTGTCACAGCAACAATCTGGCATTCAAAGTCAGTAAGACGAAGGAGCTGATTGTGAACTTCAGGAAGGGTAAGACGAAGGAACACATACCAATCCTCACAGAGGGATCAGAAGTGGAGAAAGTAAGCAGCTTCAAGTTCCTGGGGGTCAAGATTTCTAAGGATCTAACCTGGTCCCAACATATCGATGCAGTTATAAAGAAGGCAAAACGGTGACTATACTTCATTAGGAGTTTGAAGAGATTTGGTATGTTGACAACTACACTCAAAAACTTTTATAGATGTACCATGAAGAACATTCTGACAGGCTGCATCACTGTCTGTTATGGAGGTGGGGGGGGGGCTGCTATTGCACAGGACCAAAAGTTGCAGGGGATTATAAATTTAGTCCACTCCATCTTGGGTACTAGCCTACAAAGTACCCAGGATATCTTCAAGGAGTGGTGTCTCAGAAATGCAGCGTCCATTATTAAGGACCTCCAGCACCCAGGGCATGCCCTTTTCTCACTGTTACCATCAGGTAGGAGGTACAAAAGCCTAGAGGCACACACTCAGCGATTCAGGAACAGCTTCTTCCCCTCTGCCATATGATTCCTAAATGGTCTTTGAACTCACGAACATTATCATCGTTTTTTTTTGAAATACACATCATTTCTGTTTTTGCACTATTTTTGATCTACTCTATTTATATATACACATACACACACACACACACACACACACACACACTTACTGAAATTGATTTACTTGGTTATTTATTTTCTTTCCTTTCTATATTATAATGTATTGTATTGGACTGCTACTAAGTCAATAAATTTCATGATACATGCCAGTGATAGTTAACCTAATTCTGATACAGATGGGATCAGCAGGCATTCTTAACGGTCATGTAGTAATAGCTTAGGGCTGTTTGGGTCCCTAATGGAACAGGTAACATGCTGATAGCATTTTGGAAGCACATTCTTGAAGTTGGCCTATTGAAGTCCCCAGGCAGCTATGATGAACAGGGTTTCAGAGCACACTGTTTCAAGGTTGTTGATTGCAGAATACAGTTCATTGGGTGCGTGCTTCACATCTACATGTAGACTGCAGTAGGTAGCATACACGGCACTTCGTTAGATTTTTTTTAAATCGGTGAGCAGGAAGTCATCAGAACTATTTCATCTGAGCACCATGATTCCCTCCCTTGGATTTTGTTTTGGCTACGCTATATATTTAATACCCTTTCCCTCTCTCTGCTGATCTCTCTCTTTCTATCTCTCACTCTTTCCAAAAAATTCTGTAAGCTTTTTTCCTTTTTTGCTGCCCTGCTTGTGCATCTTCCTCGTTTCTTGTCCTTGCTTCTGCATGCTTTCACTTTTGTCTGCCCATTTCTATGCATTTCATTCTTCCTGCTTTTACTGCACTGCCTGCATCTCCTTTCCTGTCTTTCTTACTGCACATTTATCTCTTTGTTGTTCTGCATGTATCTGTCTCTATCTCACCTCATATCATTTCTCTCCATATATGTACTCCCTTTTCCCATCATTGCTCTGAGTTTCTTCCTTTTACTTTCCTTCCACTTCTCTCTTTCTTTTAGCACTTAGATTTAGTTCTGCGAACACAGCACAGGCAGTCTTAAAAGAAGCAGCTGTGCTGGGCAGGAGATACACACTTGTTATGTAAGGATCTATTTCTTTTAGCACAATGACTCCCATTAGCATTACTTATTAACTAATAACTTACCCAGGCACACTGATCTGTTGTTCTCTCACTGCAAAGTGAATACAGTATACCAGTTAACCTCATCTCCGTGTGTGTGCTTTTATTTTAAATGATATGTAGTTGTAAACACACAACAACCATTACAATACAGAGAGTAGGGAGCCCACAGCTAAAAGTAAGGTGTACGAGGGACAGGTATGTATTTGCGCAAGCACAAACAAGAGAAAATCTGCAGATGCTGGAAATCTAAGCAACAATTACAAAATGCTAGAGGAACTCAGCAGGCCAGGCAGCGTGCGTGTGTGTGTGTGTGTTGGGATTCATAAGTAAGTTTGTGAAGTAATCAGGTGGTGGGGGAGATTCTTAGTTATAAGGAACAACCTTCAGATGTTGAGATCCTGAAATACTATTTCACTGAGAAACTGTCACTTTCCTTCCCTAGCTCTTTTTTAAACACAACCTCTGCATTCACCCCTTCTCACTTTGCCCACGGTTGCAAGCATACACATGACTGTACAATTCCACTCAAAAACCTACTGAATTAGCAGAACACTTTGCTCCTCACTCCATTAACCTCTATGCAGGCTCTAAAGTTCTCACGGAGGATGAGAGATGACCTGATAGAGGTGTATAAGATGATAAGAGGCATAGATCATGTGGATAGTCAGAGGCTTTTTTTCAGGGCTGAAATGAGAGCACACAGTTTTAAGGTGCTTGGAACTAGGTACAGAGGAGAAGTCAGGGGTAAGTTTTTTTACATAGAGGGTGGTGAGTGTGTGGAATGGGCTGCTGGTGACGGTGCTGGGGCAGATACAATATGCTCTTTTAAGAGACTCCTGGATGGGAACATGAAACTTAGAAAAATAGAGGGCCATGGGTAACCCTAGATCATTTCTAGAGTATTGTGTTTTGTATTGTAGGCCTGTATTGTGCTGTATGCTTTCTATGTTTCTAGTGTTCATGGATTCATTTACAAATCAGATGGCAGAGGGGAAGAAGTTATTCCTAAATTGTTGAGTGTGTGCCTTCAGGCTTCTGTACCTCTTTCCTGATGGTAGCAATGAGAAGAGGGCATGTTATGGGTGGTATCTGGTTTCTGATGCACTGCTCCTTAAAGATGTGCTAGGTATTATGGAGGCTAGTGCCTATGATGGAGCTGACTAATTTTACAACTCTCTGGAACTTACTTTGATACTGTACAGTAGTCCTCCTTACCAGACAGAGATGCAGCCAGTTAGAATGCTCTCCATGGTGCATCTGTATAAATTTGCAAGTGTTTTTGGTGGCATACCAAATTTCCTCAAACTTCTAATGAAATATAGCTGCTGTCTTGTCTTCTTTATAGCTGCTTTGAAATGTTGGGTCCAGGTTAGGTCCTCAGAGATACTGACATCCTGGAATTTGAAACTGCTCCTTCTCTCCCACTTCAGATCCCTCATGAGGACTTTCCCTCATCTTA
The DNA here is from genome assembly GCF_030144855.1 of Hypanus sabinus. Taxonomy (NCBI): domain Eukaryota; kingdom Metazoa; phylum Chordata; class Chondrichthyes; order Myliobatiformes; family Dasyatidae; genus Hypanus; species Hypanus sabinus. Next base: position 110,716,065 of record NC_082714.1, on the reverse strand, counting down.
CTCATTCTGAAATCCACAATCAGTCCTTTGGTCTTGCTGACACTGAGTGCAAGATTGTTGATGCGACACCACTCAACTAGCTGGTATATCTCAGTCCTGTACACCCTCTCACCACCATCTGAGATTCTGCCAACAATAGCTGAATCATCAGCTAATTTATAGATGGCATTTGAGCTGTGCCTAGCCACACAGTCATGGGTGTAGAGATTATCAGCGAGATGGAGATGGAGATGTCGTCTTCCAGTTAGGAAGTCAAGTTCCAATTGCAGAGGGAGGTACAGAGGCCCAAGTTCTGGAGCTTTTCGATCAGAACTGTAGGAATGATGGGATTAAATGCTGAGCTGTCATCAATAACCAACATCTTGACATAGGTTTTTGTATTGTCCAGATGATCCAAGGCCGCATCACTTCTGCTGCAAAATAAGTGTGTGCTTGTCTTTCCACAACACCTAGTTAGATACTGGCACTACATGTGAAAATATTCAGATAGAATGACAGGTTTCACAAGAGAAAATGGTAGGGTTAGCAATCAGGCTTTGCATAGGTTCATCTATTTTGCAGTGTCAGTAAATATGAGCCATATATATGGGAAACAGCTGGGAATAAAGTGTTCTTGCAATGGCCTTCTGAAATGCTTGTAACAGTAACCAGTATGTTAAGACTGGCTCTATGAGATGACATTGTGCAGAGAAGTGCATGATCAATTGGTATAGGGCCAGAACTGCACTTGAACCTTGGAAATTAGGCAATTTTCGCTGCCTGGCAATTGAAATGCCAAGGAAACTTGATTGCCGAAGCAACCAGGCATCTATTCTACTACTCCAGAGCTCTGGCAATATGAAGCTTGCAGGTTGATTCCCATAATGCTGCTCCACAAGACAATGCAACAGTTGTCAGGGAGCAAACGCCATTTGTCCAGTAACTAATTAACAGTTTTGGCCGGTGTTCTGAGGGATAGGCTCACAGTCCTGACAAAGGATCTCAGCCCGAAACGTTGACTGCTCATTTCAACGGATGCTGCCCGACCTGCTGAGTTCATCCAGCTTGTTTGTACGTGTCACAGTTAACTGCCTTGCAATGTGAGGAACTGTGTGGGATCTAAAATTCTGGTCCTCTCCGAGAATGACAAAATCTCTTCAGTCTCTTTCCAGTATCCAGTATTGCATACCTAAATCTGATTTCTAGATTGTAAACACATTAGCTGGTACTTTATAATCTGGTACTTGTCTATCAAGGGAATGAGCTCCCTTAGATACCCTGAGAGGGATAACTTACACCTCAGAGTTAACAAAGATGGTTTGAACAGAGGCAAATACACAGAGTAGCCACTTGATTAAGTACCTCTGTATCTAATAAAATGGCCATTAAGTGTACATTTTGTGGTCTTCTGCTGCTGTAGCCTATCGACTTGAATGTTCGACATGTTGTGCATTCAGAGATGTTTTCCTTCATACCACTGTTGTAACGCCTGCTTATTGAGTTACTGTCACCTTCTTATCAGCTTGAACCAATTTGGCCATTCTTCTCTAACCTCTCTCATTAATAAGGCATTGTCACCCACAGAACTGCCATTCACTGGAAGTTCAAAAACAAACATGAGGAAATCTGCAGATGCTGGAAATTCAAGCAACACACACAAAATGCTGGTGGAACACAGCAGGCCAGGCAGCATCTATAAGGAGAAGCACTGTTAACGTTTTGGGCCGAGACCCCTCATCAGGACTAACTGAAGGGAAAGACAGTAAGAGATTTGAAAGTAGGAGGGGGAGGGGAAATGCGAAACGATAGGAGAAGACCGGAGGAGGTGGGGTGAAGCTGAGAGCCGGAAAGGTGATTGGCAAAAGGGATACAGAGCTGGAGAAGGGAAAGGATCATGGGATGGGAGGCCTAGGAAGAAAGAAAGGGGGAGGGGAGCACCAGAGGGAGATGGAGAACAGGCAGAGTGATGGGCAGAGAGCGAAAAAAAAGGAGGGGGGATAAAACTAAATATATCAGGGATGGGGTAAGAAGGGGAGGAGGGGCATTAATGGAAGTTAGAGAAGTCAATGTTCATGCCATCAGGTTGGAGGCTACCCAGCCGGTATATAGGGTGTTGTCTGTATCCCTTTTGCCAATCACCTTTCTGGCATCAGTGCTGACGATACCCATTTGATGCACCATCAACAACTCTCGGAGACGTGAGGCAAGATATAGGCTTTTATTAGGCTGGAAGATATTTATTAGATATAGGCTGGAAGAAAGAACAAGCAGCAAGTGACCGCCACACAACATCCTGGAGACTGAGGCCGGGGCTGTGCCTCCAATTGCCTTTATACCAGGGTCGGTGGGAGGAGCCACAGGAGCAGTCGGGGGGGGCGTGTCCAGACAGGTATGTGTAGTTCAGCACACCATTGAAGAGTTGCTGCTTCCTATACTTACTGGATGAGGTCTGTTGGTCACTAGATAAATCATTAGAAATCAACTTAACAAGAAGTGGCTGAAGATGCATAAAAGGCTTATCTTCAGAGTAAGAAGCACAGACAGCAAACTATCAGTTTGTAATGTGGAATGTGGCAGACTATCGATAAAACTGGGTTAGGTGGGACTGATCCTTTAAATAACTGCCTCAAAGCAAACAGCTTGACAGATACAAAGCAAACAGATACCCTTTAAATCTTCTGTCCAAAGTATTAAACTTGTTCTTCCAGTTTATGAACCACCCCTCTACTGATCCAATTTCAGGGCTGGGATTAATGTGTTTGAGTCTTCCTTTAGCAAAATTCTTCTCCATAGTGATACATTTAGACAGACTGCCTATAATAGTGATGCCCACAAATCAATTAGTAGGCTGAATTCAACATCTTCGCTCATGAATATTTGAACTGAAGTACTCATGGCACTTGGACCTCCAGAATACATCCTAATTAAAACCAAATGCTAAAAGATTTTGCAGATGCTGGAAATGCAGAACAACACATACAAAAAGTTGGAGGAATGCAGTAGGTCAGGCAGCAGACATAGAAAGGAATAAAGTGTTGACATTTCCGACAATTAGGTAATTTGGTAATTCATTCAAACAATAGAGAAAAAGGTATACAACAATAACCATGATTCTTCGGCAATAATTCATACCTTCTGAAGTGATTTGGAACATTGTGAGGTTGCTTTTTTTGGGCCAGTTGTTTCCTTGCTTTCAATTGCATTCTGGGGAGAAAAATAGAGAATGATTAACAGAAATTATACATCATCAGGAAATTTCTTTGCTCAAATTTTGAAACCAGTTTATCTTAACACATAAGTTGTAATCATCCTCTATAAATGATTTGCTGAACAGGAAACAAAGCTCAAGAGGTCATTTGCCTGTTGAATTTATGGTAGCCTCTGGAAGAGCGATCCTTTCAGTCCCATTTCCCAGTTCTTTTCCTAAGGCTCTGAAAATTAATTTTTCATTCATGCCTATTCAATTCTCCTTTGAAAGGACTGATAGAACTTTTTTTCTGCTATACTGATAAGAAAATACATTTTTAATCACTAAAAATACAGGAATAGGGCCAGTGTGGAGAGGAACAATGTCTTTAACTACTTTATATTTAAATAAAAAGACATTTTCCTCCATCTGGTCCTGGAACCATCTTCTAATAAGAACAACCTCCTTCTATTCATCTAATTTAAACCAGCCATCATTTTGTATGTTTCCACCAAATCTCCCCACAATCTTCTTTTCTCCAAAGAGAATAATCTCCGTTTTTCTCCTAACCTTATATGAAATTCCATGTTCCTGATACCATTCTAGAAAATAATTCTGGCAATATTTTCTGAAGGTTAAGTTACCCAAATAGATTCAGTGAGCCTAGTTGATCTTCAGTGATTCCAATTTTTCTTCAGTCTTCCATCAGATTACTTAGTCATAGAGTCATAGAACACTACAGCACAGAAAAAGGACCTTCAGCCCCTCTAGTCCATGCCAAATGGTTCATCTGCCTAGTCCTACCATCCTGCACCCAGACCATAGTCCCCAATACACCTTCCATCCATGTACCTATCCAAATTTCTGTTAAATGTTGAAATCAAACCCACATCCACCACTTCTACTGGTGGTTTGTTCTACACTCTCACTGCCCTCTGTGTGAAGAAGATTCCCCTTACATTCCCCTGAAACATTTCACCTTTCACCATTAACCCATGACCTCTACTGAGACTTGAAACTCAGTGAAAAAAGTCTGATTGGATTTACTCTATCTATTCTCCTCACAATTTGTATACTTCTATCAAATCTCCCCTTATTCTACTTCTTTCAATGATCAGACTAAGAAAAAAACTGGATCTTAAAATCCTGCTCGCCAGTGTAATCACATCCTTCCTATAGAGGGGTGACAGCAGATCAGCTGTAGTTTAACATAACATACAGTTCCATATGACCTCCCAAGTTTCCATATGACCCTAAGGCTGTATTTTCCACCAAATCCACAAGCAACACCCTGTGGCTGCAGTTCCAAATGCACAACTGCTCAAAAGAAACACAGGTTGCAGCAAAACATAGTACACACATCACATTTGACTCCATGAGCAAGAGTGATCTGCCTGCCTTCAGAAATTCAGCAGATATACAACATTCAAATATGATCTGAACTTCATCACAGACCGAATCCCAGACTGGGCTTAAGAACCTCCAAGACATTGCTTCAGTCCACTCACTAAACTAGAGAACGAACTTGAAGCTTAACATGTAAATGTTAGAAAAGAACATCGAAGAGGAAACATAAACCATCTCATGCACCCACCCTTATTTCCCCCAAAATTCACAAATCAACCCTTGTTTGTAATAACAAAGATGAATATCTTTTCTACTTTCCTCCTGCACCATAGTGCTCTTTTCTTCTGCAAACACGTGAGCTGCCCTCTCTTCAGGAAGGTCTACGTAAATGGAGTTTCCTGGTTCTGCTTCATCTGATCTAACTTTAAATGTATTATTTCTTCCTGATGAATTCTTCATTTCTAAGGGTGGTTTCATTCTGGTTTTCCTTGCTGGAGTTGCTAATAACATAAAAGTTAGTCTGCATTATATAAATTACAAATATATACCACTGTTCAGCTTAACATTTTAATTATTGTAATATATTTAATTTTGTATTTTAGTTCTAATGAGTGTTCATAAAAACACCTCAAATTCAAGTGTGATGATACCAATACTCTCTCCCAAAACACTGATAACTGAATAAAATCCATACGTTATGCCTATTAAACCACATTGTTGGAAACAACTAGCAATGATTTTAAAAACATAACCTGTATATAGCTATCTAACCCTCACTTTATTTTCCTAGTTAAATCACTTTTATAGAAAAAGTTGCAGCAGCTTAATCATGAGCTCTTTGTGTATTAGAGCTTTTAAAAATATTGAATAAACTTTGCTGTAAAATAATATTCAAAAAGTGAAACATAGAAATTCAAAGTAGGCTCAACAAGGTAGATCAGCTCCACTGGCATACAAGTAGATAATCAGAACAGTCACAAAATAAGGAGTAGGCCATTTGAAATGCATAGGCTCAATCAATGATTGAATTTAAGATCCATATATTTCTAAATATTGAGAGAATTCAGGGATATAGAGATAAGATGAAAAGAACTGGTGTAGAAAATCGGCCATGATTGAGCTAAATGGAGCAGCGGTGCCTAGGGGCCAAATGGCCTAGGCCAGCTTCTATTTCATGAGTTACTTTGTAGTTGATCTTGCCACCATCTGAACTTGTTATTCAGTCAATAACCACAAAATGCTGGTGGAACACAGCAGGCCAGGCAGCATCTCTAGACGCACGTCAACTCTGGCAGTGCTTGCAGGCCATTACTTTCTACAAAGTGAAATTTAACATCATGAACGGCGGTGATGTTTCATTCGCAGATGAGCTGAACGCCTTTTAAGCATGCTTTGAAAGTTAAAATAAAACTACAGCTATGACAATTCCCGGAGCACCAAGTGACCCTGAGATTTGTGACTCAGAGGTTGACATCATAATGTCTTTCAAGAGGGTGAACCCTCACAGGACAACAGCCCCTAATGGTGTACCTGATAGGGGACTGAAAATCTGTGCCAACCAACTGGCAGGTGTGTTCAAAGACATTTTCAATTTTTCATTGCTAGTCAGAAGTTCTCAGCTGTTTCAAATGGGCGACAATCATGGCTGTGTCCAAGAACAGCAGAGTAAGCTGCCTTAATGACTATTGTCCACTGCCACTCAGATCTATGGTGATGAAGTGCTTTAAGAGGTTAGGTATAGCTAGAATTAACTCCTACTAAGCAAAGACTTAGACCCACTGCAATTTGCCTATCACCACAACAGTTCAAAAGCAGATGCAATCTCACTTGTTCTTTACGAGGCCTTGGATCACCTGGACAATAATAATACTTATGTCAAGCTATTGTTTATTGACTACAGCTCAGCATTGATGCAATCATTCCTAGAGTTCAAATCAAACACCTCCAAATCCTGGGCCTCTTTAATGCCCTCTGCAACTGCATCCTCCACTTCCTCACAGGAAGACCACAGTCTGTGCAGATCAGAAATAACATCTCCACCTTGCTGATAATCAATGCTAGCTCACCTCAAGGATATGTACTCAGCCCACTGCTCTACTTTCTCTACACACATGACTGCATGATTAGTCACAGCTCAAACACCATCTATAAATATACTGATGACACAACTATTATTGGCAGAATTTCAGATTAGTGACAAGAAGGCATACAGGAGCGAGTTGGATCAGTTGGTTGAGTGGTGTCACAGCAACAACCTCACACTCAAAGTCATTAAGACCAAAGAATTGATTGTGGACTTCAGAAAGGGTAAGGCAAGGAAACATATACCAGACTTTACTGAGGGATCATAAATAAAAAGGGTGAGCAATTTCAAGTTCCTGATGTCAACACCTCTGAGGATCTATCCTAGGCTCAACATTTTGATACAGTTGCAAAGAAGACACAACAGTGGTTATACTTCATTAGGAGTTTGAGGAGATTTGGTATGACACCAAAGTCACACAAAATTTCTACAGATGTACCATGGAGAGTGTTCCAAATGGCTGTATTATATTCTGGTATGAGGAGGGAGGGTCAATGCACAGGATCGGAATGAACTGCAGAAAGTTGTGAATTCAGTCATCTCAACCATGGACACTAACTTCTCCAGTATCCAGGACACATCCAAGGAGTGATGCCTCAGAAAAGGTGACATTTATCAATACAGACCTCTATCACTCAAGGTATGCCTTCTTCTCATTGCAACCATCAGGGAGGAGGTACAGGAGCCTGAATGCACATACTCAACGATTCAGGAATAGCTTCTTCCCCTTTGCCATCAGATTTCTGAATAGACATTGAACCCATGAACACTATCTCACTACTTTTTTCTTTTTTTCCTGTTTGCACTACTTATTAAACTTTTTATATATATATATACACTTCTTACTGTAATTTACAGTTTTTGTGTATTGTACTGCTACCGCACAAGAACAAATTTCATACCACATGCCGATGATATTAAACTTGATTCTGATTGTTATCTCAACTCCATTTCCAAGGCAGCCAAGAGTAATCTTCGATCTCCTTGTTTATCAAATATCTATGTACTCCTGTCTTATAAAGTCTGCTTCCAATATCCTTTGAGGAAGAGATTTCCAAAGAGTTTCAATTCTCTGAGAGCAAATATTTCATCTTAACTCTGTCCAAAATGTTGACTCTCGATTTTAAAAAGTGACCACTAATTCTAGATTCTCCCACAAGAGCAAGCATCCTCTCCCCATCCACCATGTCAAGTTTTCTCAGGATCTTATATGTTTAAATATAAGAAAGGTGACTTCCATTCTTCTACATTACTGCAGGTTTGAAGTCTCATAAGGGCCAGACCAGGTATAAAGACAGATTTTTTTTCTAAAGAAAAACTTAGTGAAGTAGATGAGATTTTTTAAGCCATCTAATAATATCACAGTGATTGGTATGGAAAATAACACTTTTTCCAAAAATTCTAGACTAACAATTAATCGACTTTAAATTCTCTGACTGCTCTTTTGGGATTTGAACTTTTGTATAAGATACATTTGACACACAAATCCCTGGATTTCTAATACAGTTTAAAAATGCTGCATGTGAACTTACAATTAACTGCAGTTGACATACAAGTACTCTTTCTGGTCAATATTTCTGTACTTGTCACAATCACTGACACCTCTGAAGTCTTCCGATTACGTGCAATAAGTGGCTGAAATTAAAAGGAAAAGTTTAATCAATCAATTTACGAAATATGCAGCTTTTAAGAGAAAATTGAAGAAAAATATTACAAGGATGTTGCCTGGAGTGGAAGGCTTGAGATACTAGAAGTGATTGGATAAGCTGGGTATATTTTCCTAAAGCAAAGATGTTGTCTGGTTCAACCTAGCAAACACCTATAGATCAATTCCACACATCCTCATCCAGGTTGGCTTGGACCACTACCACATCATGGGACATGACCACCAGCTACCTAGGAGGATTCAAGCTAGGCTTCACTTCAGCCCACTTTACAACCAAGAGGCAAGACCTCCAAAAGGGGATTCCAACTGGATGTACCATCTCCCCCATCTTGTTTGGCATGGGTATGAACCTCCTCATATCAGCAGCAACAAACGTAACCCGAGGCCCAGTGTTGAAGCCCAGCATTTGACAACTTGCAATACAGGGGTTTCATGAATGACATCACAGTAATCACTGTAACACATGTCCAAGCAAGATGGGTAATGGAAACTCTGGACAACGTAGCTACCTGGGCCAGGATAACTTTCAAGGCCAGGAAGTCCAGATGCACGGTGATCAAAATGGGCTAGGTTACTAGTAAATTCAGTCTTCAAGTACAGGAAGAAGTCATTCCATCCACAGAGGACAACCCAGTTAAGTGTCTTAGTGTCTTGGAAAGTGACTTAATGTAGCAATGGCAGACAGCACCAGCATCACCAACACTGTAAAGCAGTCTGGAGAGTAGCTCAAGAAGGTCAACAGAAACAGACTCCCTGGTAAATTTAAGACATGGTTGTACCAACATGATCTTCTACCAAGATTGCTCAGGTTTTTCAATGTATGAGTTCCCCACTACCACTGTAGAAGGGATCAAGAAGAAAGTCAACAGCCTATGCGTAGGTGGCTGAGGATACCCCCAAGTTTTTCTTCCATGGGGCTCTACATAAGATCAGGCCAGCTACAGTTGCCATTGTCATTGGTAATGGAGGAGTTCAAGGGGGCAAAGTGTAGAGTTGTATAAAAATACACTGAGGAGCTCTGATAACAGGCCAATAACCTAAGTAGGAGTCACAACAAGATCGGGATGAAAGTGACCACCAACTCAGGCACAGACTAGGCAGTGGACTCCCTGCAATTGAGAGACATCACTGGCAACCGATGCCTGGGTCAGAAAGGCTTCGGCTCTGTACACTTCCAACGATGGGGGAGTACAAGTGCAAGGGATAGATGTGACATGGTCCAGGCAGAAGTTTGGAACCGTGAGGACAAAGCGACTTACCAAAAGCAGTGGAGTTGGGGTCACAGGTGCCTGGATGAAATGGGATCTTCCCAAGCACAAGATCACTTGGGCAAAGCTTTGAAGACTGGAGCTCTTCCGAATTTCTTTCTTCCTGCAGTCCGTGTATGATTCTCTCCCTACACCATCACAGCTGCACACAAGGGGGCTGAGGGAGGACTCTTAACTGCAAGCTTTGTGGTCATCGGAGTTCATTGGCACACATACTGTCAGGATGCAAAACGGCTTTAACACAAGGACAGTATAGGTGGTGCTATGAGAAGGTCTTGCTGTCCCTTGCTGACATACTGGAGCAGGAGAGGTATAAAAAAAGAGACTAGCTGGCAGAGAGACAAACAGGGCAGTCATTTTCATCAAGGAGAGGGCCATGCCAGTCATATCAAAGAGGCCTAAATCTAATCTACTGCAAACTGCCAAATCATGGGAGATGGGGGTTGACGTGGGAAGGAAGTTGCAGTTCTCGGAAGTGGTGCAAACAACACTTTGACCAAACATAGTACTGTGGACCACCGAAGACAAGAAAATCATCCTGGTGGAGTTCACAATTTCAAGGGAGGAAGGATACGATGAGGCTCACGAGAGGAAGGCCCTGATTTACCAGTCCTTCGTCCAGGAGTGCAGGAACAAAGGATAGCAGACGTGGCTATTCCCTGTGGAGATTGGCTGTAAAGGGTTCCTGGCAAGTTCGGGATAGAGTTGCTGCTTGCGCTGGGCCTTGATGAAAAGAACAAGAACCAAGCTGCTTACAGGATGGGGGAGGAAGCAGAAAGAGCCTCTTACTGGATACGGAGCAAGCGAGAGGAGCTGAGCTGGAAGTCAGGAGCAGATGGGCAGTGACTCAGTTATCACTGCTGGCCTGCCAGCTGGAGAGTGCAGTGGTTAAGGGTCAAAACACTCTTTGAAGGTTGGGCACCACCTGATGACGTCTTCCCCTGGCTAAAGGCTATAGTTACTTCATTAGGTAACTGAAAAGAGCACCCTGGTGTATGAGGCAAGCAAATCAATTTCTGAAATATTTAATTTCTAATAGCAAGAGAAGAATGCAGAAAAAAATTATAAGGATGTTGCCTGGATTGGAAGGTTTGAGATACAAGAAGAGATTGGATAGGCTGGGTCTATTTTTTCTAAAGCAAAGGAGATGACATGGTTGAAGTACTGTATATGAAATTACAAAAGGCATGGATAGGGTAGGTAACCAGAATCTATTTTTACATAGTATGGGAATCTAAAACTAGAGGGTAGAGGCTTAAATTAAGAGTGAAGTGTTTGGAAGGCAGTCTGGTATCTGGAACTGCCGGAGAACATGGTGGAGGGAAGGACAACATTTAAGAGGCATCTGGAAAGGTACTTGAATGACAAAAGCACAGAGGAATATGGAAGCAATGCAATAAGTAGAATATATATACATGAACATGATGGCTGGCATAGAAATAGTAGGCTGAAGGGCCATTTTTTATGTATACTACTCTGACTAAAACTACCCTAGAGCTTAGCATTGAGCTTAAACTGCTTTAAATATGATAGCAAACCTGAGTTGAACGCTCACCTTCTGATTGGCAGCTTTTGCACATCCTGCTTTGACTAAAAAGAAGCTCATGGTGATCTTGGGAATCTAACAATAGCAGTAAAAATGACAAGGTAACTTGTACTTTTCAAAATTATTTACAGGATGTACAGATTCTTCAGATTCCTACCCCGACACTGGGGAAGTCAGCTTTTACCCCAAACCACAATTGTCCTTGAAAAGACAGTGGCTTTTAAGCAGCTGCAATTCTCTGAGATATTTCTGTTTGATGCAAGTAAGAGTAGCTTAAACATTATTATTAAGGAACAGTGCTATTTCAAATGATATTGGTGATGGAACTGTTTGCGACTTGAAGATAGTTGTATTCTACTTCACAGAGTAGAGCTTCTGGATTTAAAGGTAAATGAAAAATATGTGCATTTCTGCAGTGTGTAGACAGTATGCTCCACATGCTTGTGCAGGGTTGTATTACGAATGTGGAGCAACTCTGAGGGGCCGAAGGGTGCAAAGTCGCCCCCTCCTTTTTGAGAATCGCAAGATCGCTATTATTTTGGGTCTGAGACCCAGGAAATGAGAGAGATACACATCATGTCAATAATGAGAGAGAGAGATGCAGGATCACAGCAAAGGCAGTTGTTATAGACAACGCAGAATACACAAGGTAGTGGAATGCCTCCTAACAAAAGCGGAACGGAACCACTGATTACTGTAATTGTCTCTTGGAGAAGGAAATGAGTATTGAGGACTGTACTATTCATTGAAACCCCTCAGGGGACAACCAGAGTGGTCTGGTTGAGGGATTGCATCATCCCAACCTGATTGACATCTGAGACCCCATGAGTGAGGATAAAAGACGGGTCTGGGGAACATCCCTTAGACACACCAGGAGAAACGCTAGAAATCCAGTGACAGCGTTTTATAGCGAAGCCGGTGAGAGCTCATGTGTGTCCTCCCTGGCCTGGGTGGCAGGCTCATCACGGAAGAACAGTTAAGCTAAAGGAGAGGTCACACTTGAACGGCCACAACAACGAGACGCCGATGGATCGAAATCATAAAGGAAGGTTGGCAAAACACTTCGCGGTAACTGTTCCCATTCTTCTATCTCTCTCTCTCTCTCTCTCTCTCCAACAATTGCAACACAGCAACAAACAAACGACGGCAGCCTGTGTGAACTGAAGCGAACTTTATATTTCCATCGGACAATTCATTATCCCCTAGACAACGATAGAGCTTATTTCTTATTGATTATTATTATACCCACACTTTTAGGTTTAGTATTGACAAAGTATATTATCTGTATATTTGCATTGATTTTATTTTTGTGTATTTTTACTAATAAATACTGTTAAAAATAGTATCATCAGACTCCAATGGATGCCTCTATCTTTGCTGGTAAGTAACCCAGTTACGGGGTTCGTAACAGTTGGAAAATTTAAGGTTCATATCATGGACTTGTAGACTGCCAGGAAGAATGAAATGTTATTCATCTAGTTTTGGTTGGGTCTCACGCTGGCAGTGGAGGGGGCTGAGAATGGACAGGAAGAGGATTTGGAATAACATGCAAATTGGACCTTGGGATGGCCAATTTAAAGAACAGATGCTCTGCAAAAGAGTCATCCAGTCTACCTGGTCTCACTGATATAGAGGAGCACCAAATGCAGTAGACAATGTTGCAGGAAGTGTATGTGAATCTTTGCCTCACCTGGAAGGGCTGTTTAGGTTCCTGGATGGTGATGATAAGAACAAGAGTATATCTCCTGTGATTCCAATGCAAAGTGCTAGGCTTAGGGAGGAGATGGTGGGAAGGGATGAATGGGCTAGGGAGTCACACAGAGAGTGGTTCCTGTAGAAGGTAGAAAATGGTAGGAGGAAGGATGGTTTGCTGGATATTGAGACTTTTTTTTATTAGAAACATAGAAAACCTACAGCACAATATAGGCCCTTCGACCCACGAAGTTATGCCGAACGTGTCCCTACCTTAGAAATTATTAGGCTTACCTATAGCCCTCTAATTTACTAAGCTCCATGTACCTATCTAAAAGCCTCTTAAAAGACCCTATCGTATCTGCCTCCACCACTGTTGCCAGCAGCCCATTCTATGTACTCACCACTCTCTGGGTAAAAAACTTACCCTGACTTCTCCTCTGTATCTACTCCCCAGCACCTTAAACCTGTGTCCTCTTGTGGCAATCATTTCAGCCCTGGGAAAAAGCCTCTGACTATCTACACAATCAATGCCTCTCATCATCTTATACACCTCTATCAGGTCACCTCTCATTCTCCGTCACTCCAAGAAGAAAAGGGCGAGTTCACTCAACCTATTCTCATAAGGCATGCTTCCCAATCCAGGCAACATCCTTGTAAATCTCCTCTGCACCCTTTCTATGGCTTCCACATCCTTCCTGTAGTAAGGCGGCCAGAACTGAGCACAATACTCCAAGTGGGTCTGACCAGGGTCCTATATAGCTGCACCATTAACTCTCAGCTCCTAAATTCTTTTTTGTTCCTCAGCCATTAGAATTTAATTTAACAGCTTTAACAGCCATTTTTTAATAGATTATCCAGTATAAAGTTTCATTCTCCACTCTGTGCTACGACTGTCCCCTTGTCGTTCACATAGATGCCATCCAAGAATTTATGAATATTCTTCTTCTTCACTGTTGTTGCTTGCTGAATGAGAGCAGCTTTAATCCATTGCGTCTAAGCTGAAGTCTCAACCACTGCACCCTTCTCAGAGACGTAAATACCAAGAACTTTCAAATATCCTTGTTTTTGACTGTTGTTGCCTGTTGGATCAGCGCAGCAGAGTTTGACACCAGCTCAATATCATTTCCTTCAAGAACAAGTTCATCTTTCTGGGCCTGGGAAACAGTACACTTAACACCTGGTTTCATACGGACTCTACGAATATACTTCTCTCCCAAGAAGTTACGGATCTCTACCAGAGACTCTACCTCTTGAACAACCACATTGATAGGGAAATGAGCATACACAGATTTTATCTTGTAATGGAAACCCACTGTGACATCCTTGATCATGTTCTGGATGTGACTATAGATTGTCCGCACTGTTGCTAACTCCTTCCTGTTACCCCACCATTTGTTAACTCTAAGCTTTTTCTTCTTGATACCAAAAAGACTGAGTTCCAAGTTGATGTGATTAAATTCTCTTCATAATTTTCCTCGGGACCCCTTTACAACAACAGTACGGCCTTTCAAGGACACCTCAACATTGTCAGGGATATCAACAATTTAGTTGCTGAGAATAATCTTCATTCTTGCTGAAGATGGAGGAAAGGCTCAGCTCCTAAATTCAATTCCATGATTGATGAATGTCAATACACCATATGCCGCCTTAACCACAGAGTCAACCTGTGCAGCTGTTTATAAAGTGAAAGGCTAGGACACGGGAAACTCTATTCCTGAAATGGCGTGAACATTATGAACACTCTGGTGAGTTTCTGCTCATCTTCTGAAACTTCTCAGAACTTCCCATTTTTGTTGTTCCCCCACTGCTGTACCAAACTTCAACTCTTCTCACCTCCTGGTTCCATTCACTAACAACACACACAGGTTATCCCACAGCCTTGCCCCCACTACACCCTCCCCTATCTAGCTCTTTCCACGTGTCATTCACTATTCCCCTGTCTTTCGTTATACCCTTTTTTTTACTTATCACATTACAGCACTGGAAGCCTTTTTGTGACCTGCTATTTCCATCCAGCATTTCATGCTCCCCTTTCCCAACATCTCATTCTTTGTCCTTGATTTCTCCTTGTTTTTCTGCCTCCTTCTTCCAACTTTATAGCTCCAACCCACCATCCCTACTCCTCTTCCCTGACCTGGTGCAACCTGCCCGTCATCTTTCACCCCTCCTCAGTTAATAAATAATTGTACCAGGTGATGTAGGGAATGTTGTCTTAATTAGTTTATAGAATTTAGCTATCTTGTGTAAGCACCCTTTCCAACTTGGATTTCTGAATCACATGCATATGAAAGCATACAGGTCAAGAATTCATGAGTACTCCAGGGTTCAACATACCCATTTGAAGTCTGAATATTTTAAGTGATGAAGCATCAATCAGCAACTCTTCACTAAAACTATTGAATAATAGTGAGCCAAAAGACAAGTTATTACATGTAGGCATGCACCTATCCACGTACCTATACATATCCAAACTTCTCTTAAATGTTGAAATCAGACCCACAGCCACCACTTCTCCGGCAGCTCATTCCGCAATCTCCCCACTCTCTGAGTGAAACAATTCTTCCCGGTGTTCCCCTCAAACGTTTCACCTTTCACTCTAAACCATGACCTCTAGTAGTTGTTGCACCCAGTCTGATGGACAACTCTAACATCAGAGATCCACGAAAGGAAAAGTCAGAGGTAGATCATGGTGAGACCAAGATGAAAATTTGCAGGTTTTCAGGTTTTCCATGTGTGTTGTAAGTGGTTAAAAGAGGGAACCTAAGGATCATAACAAGTATCCCACATAAAGACAAATAGCTTGGGCCCATGCAAGTTCCTTTGTTATGCTTTTGAACTGAAGAAAGTGGAAAGAGAAGCTATTCAAAGTGTAGACATATGATTCTAGTCTCAATATAAAAAAACCTGCTTGTATTTACCTTATCTATACCCCTTAGAATTTTGTATACCTCCTTCAAATCTCCTCTTATTCTTCTATGTTCAAGGGAATAATGTCGGAATCCATTCAACCTTTCTCTATAAATCAGATACTCAAGTCCCAACAACATCCTTGTAAATTTTCTCTGTTCTGCTGAAGTCTTATTGATATCTTTTCTGTAGGCAGATGGCCAAAAAGTACATATAATACTCCCACGTCTTGTATAACTTCAATACAATATCCCAATTCATGTACCTTGATTTATTAAAACCAATGTGCCAAAAGCTCTCTCCACAATCCTATCTGTGACACCCCTTTCACGGAATTATGGATCTGTACTCTCAGATCCCTCGGTTCCACCACCCACCTCAGTGCCCTATCATTCATTTTAAGTCCGACCCTGTTCTGTCCTCCCGAGTATAACTCCTCAGACTTGTCTCCATTAAATTCCATTTGTAATTTTTTAGTCCATTTTTCCAGCTGGTCCAGATCCTGTTGCAAGCTTTGATGGCCTTCCTCACTGTCCACTCTGCCCCCAATTTTGATGTCAATCTGCAAACTTGCTGATCCAGGTTACTACATTATGATCCAAATCGCTGACTTGGATGAAAAATGACAATGAACCTTGCACTTATCCCTATGACACAACAGTGAGAAAGGCAACCATCTACTACCACTCTCTAGCTTCTCCTGTGAGCCCAATGTCTAATCCAATTTATTGCCTCATCCTGAATGCCAAGTGACTGAACTTCTTGACCAACCTCCCTATGGGACCTTGTCAAAGGCCTGGTTAAGGTCACTGTAGCCATCCATTGCCTTTTTTCCATCAACTTTCCCAGTAAACCCCTCGAGAATATCTATATGATTTGTAAGATACAATCTACCACACACAAAACCATGGTTACTCTCCCTAATCAGTTCCTATCTATCCAAACTCTTTCTGGTCCCTTTGAAAATCCTCCAATAACTTAGCCCACTACTGATATCAGATGCACTAGCCTTTATTTTTCTGGCATATCCTTAGGGCCTTTCTTAAACAACAGAACAACATTAGCTATCCTCTAGTCCTCTGGCACCTCACACTTGGTTAAGGATGTTTTAAATACCTTTTTGGGTGCCTGCAATTTCTGCACCAGCCTCCTACAAAGTCCAAGAGAACATCTTGTCAGGCCCTGGCTCAAGATAGCACATAATCCATGATCTCGCTGCAGCTCTATAGACTACGTCCACCTCCCGAGTAAATATAGTTGGAAAAAAAACTATTTAAGATCTCTCCCTTCTCTTTTGGCTCCATACATAGATGACCACACTGATATTCAAGAGAAACAACTTTATCCCTTGTAATCCGTTTGCTCTTAATATATCGGATTTTCCTTCACCTGCTAGAGCAACCACGTGTCTTCTTTTTAGCTCTCCTGATTTCCCTCTTGTGTTCTCTTGTTTTTCTTACAAGTACCTCATTTGCTCCTCCCTGCCTACTCCTGTTTTGCACCGACTCCTTCTTCTTATTCAGGATCTCAACATCTCATGAAAACAAAGGTTCCTTAAACCTGTTGGTCTTGCTTTTTAAAACACAGAAAAACTGCAGCACAATATGGGAGCTAGGGTTTCACTCTTTGGAGAGAAGGAGAATGAGAGGAGACATGATAGAGGTGTACAAGACATTAAGAGGAATAGACAGAATGGACAGCCAGCGCCTCTTCCCCAGGGCACCACTGCTCAGTACAAGAGGACATGGCTTTAAGGTAAGGGGAGGGAAGTTCAAGGGGGATATTAGAGGAAGGTTTTTCACTCAGAGAGTAGATGGTGCGTGGAATGCACTGCCTGAGTCAGTGGTGGAGGCAGATACACTAGTGAAGTTTAGGAGACTACTAGACAGGTATATGGAGGAATTTAAGGTGGGGGGGGGGGTTATATGGGAGGCAGGGTTTGAGGGTCAGCACAACATTGTGGGCCGAAGGGCCTGTAAAGTGCTGTACAATTCTATGTTCTATATTCTAATACAGGTGCTTTGGCTCACAATGCTGTGCCGAACATGTACGTAATTTAGAAATTATAGCCCTCTATTTTTCTAAGCTCCATGAACCTATCCAGGAGTCTTTTAAAAGACCCTATCATATCCACCTCCACCATGATCGCCAACAACCCATTCTACGCACTCACTACTCTCTGTGTAAAAGACTTACCCCTGACATCTACTCTGTACCTACTTCCAAGCACCTTAAAACTGTGCCCTCTCAGCCATTTCATCCCTGGGAAAAACCTCTGACTATCCACATGATCAATGCCTCTCATCATCTTATACACCTCTCATCCTCTGTCACTCCAAGGAGAAAAGGCTGAGTTCACTCAACTTATTCTCGTAAGGCAAGCTCCCCATTCCTGGCAACATCCTTGTAAAGCTCCTCTGCACCCTTTCTATAGTTTCCACATCCTTCCTGTAGTGAGGTGACCAAAACTGTGCACAGTATTCCAACTGGCCAACTGGGGCCTGACCAGGGTCCTATATAGCTGTAACATTACCTCTCAGCTCTTAAACTCAATCCCATGGTTGATGAAGGTCAATGCACCATTTGCCTTTTAGCCAGAGAGTCGTGGATTTATGGAATTCATTGCCACATACAGCTGTGGAGGCCCAATCATTGAGGGTGTTTAAGGAAGAGATTGACAGGTATCTCATTAGTCAGGGTATCAAGGGATATAGGGAAAAAGCCGGAAATTGGAACTAGATGGGAGAAGAGTTTAGCTCATGATGGAGTGGCGGAGCAGACTCGATGGGCCGAATGGCCTACTTCTGCTCTTTTGTCTTGTGATCTTTAACTTAACATCTAACTCTCTGAACTCACTTTGCAGGACCTCGTCACCCTTCATTGATATTGATGTGGACATAATGTTTGGCTGCTTGTCCTCCTAGTTTAAGAATGCTATGGACTTGATCTGAAATGTCCCTGATTCTGGCACCTACGAGACAATATACCATTCAGGAATCACATTCTCACCCACAGAACCTCCTGTCTGTTACCCTAACTGACGAACCCTAACTACTGCAGCTTACCTCTTCTTCCCCCCAGACTTCCTTCAGTGCCAGAGACCTAACAGCAACTGTGTCTTTCCTCTGCTAGGTATCCCTCCATACCACTCCCCCCACCACCACCGCAGCAGTATCTAAAGCAGTATATTGAGAGGAATAGCCACTGGGCTACCCTGCACTGGCTGCCTATCCCCATTCTCCTTCCTGACAGTCATCCAACTACCGTTGTCTTGCAACTTAGGCTGCATGGATTCAAAACTAGTTTGTCCACAGAAGGCAGAGGGTGGTAGCAGGTGGAACTTTTCTGCCTGAAGGTTAGTGACCAATGGTGTTCAGGAGTGCTATCTTCTGGAACCCAGCTCTTTGTGATGCTTATAAATGACTTAGACGAGGAAGGGAAGGGATGTTTAATAAATTTGAACATGACAAGGTTGGTGGGGTGTTGATAGTACGGAAGATTGCCGTAGGTTACAAAAGGACATTGATACAATGCTGAGCTGACCAAAGAAGTGGCCAATGCAGTTCAATCCCATAGTTGTGAAGTGATACATTATGGAAGGTCAAATTCAAGGCACAGTATATGGTTAATGTAGAGGAACAAAGAGATCTTGGGCTTCACATCCATATATCCATCAAAGCTACTGCGCAAGTTGACAGAGTAATACTCAATGCGAGGAGCATTGTGGGAAAGACAGATGAGCTGAGGGCCTGGATTGACACATGGAATTATGATATCATAGCCATTACTGAAACTTGACTACAGGAGGGGCAGGACTGGCAGCTCAATGTTCTAAGTTTCCGAAGTTTCAGACATGATAGAGGCAGAGGGATGAAGGGTGGGGGGTGGTGGCATAGCTAGTCAGGGAAAATATTACAGCAGTGCTTCAGCAGGACAGATTAGAGGGCTTGTCTACTGAGGCCATATGGGTGGAGCTGAGAAACAGGAAAGGTATGGCCACATTAACAGGGTTGTATTATAGACCACCCAATAGTCAGCAAGAATTGGAGGAGCAAATCTGCAGAGAAAACAGACAACTGCAGGAGACAGAAAGTTGTGATTGTAGGGGATTTTAATTTTCCATACATTGATTGGGACTTCCATACTGTTAAAGGTCTAGATGGGTTACAGTTTGTGAAATGTGTTCAGGAAAGTTTTCTAAATCAATATATAGATGTACCAACTAGAGAGGACGCAATATTAGATCTCCTATTAGGAAATGAGTAAGGGCAGGTGACGGAAGTATGTGTAGGGGAACACTTTGGTTCCAGTGATCATAACATCATTAGTTTCAATTTGATCATGGATAAAGACAGATCTGGTTCTCGGGTTGAAGTTCTAAACTGGAAAAAGGCCAAATTTGAAGAAATGAGAAAGGATCTAAAAAGCGTAGATTGGGACAGGTTGTTCTCTGGAAAGGATGTGATTGGTAAGTGGGAGGCCTTCAAAGGAGAAATTTTGAGAGTGCAGAGTTTGTATGTTCCTGTCAGGGCTAAAGGCAAAATGAATAAGAATAAGGAACCTTGATTTTCGAGGGCTATTGGAACTCTGATAAAGAAGAAGAGAGAGATGTATAACATGTATAGGCAACAGGGAGGAAATAAGATGCTTGAGGAATATAAAAAGAGTAAGAAAATACTTAAGAAAGAAATCAGAAAGGCTAAAAGAAGACATGAGGTTGCTTTGGCAGTCATGGCGAAGGATAATTCTAAGATCTCCTACAGGTATATTAAGAGCAAAAGGATAGTAAGGGATAAAATTGGTCCTCTTGAAGATCAGAGTGGTCGGCTATGTATGGAACCAAATGAAATGGGAGGGATATTAAATAGGTTTTTTGGATCTGTATTAACTAAGGAAACTGGAATGGAGTCTATGGAAACAAGGCAAACAAGTAGAGAGGTCATGGAACTTATACAGATTAAAGAGGAGGAGGTGCTTGCTGTCTTGAGGCAAATCAGAGTAGATAAATCCCCAGGACCTGACAGGGTATTCCCTCGAACTTTGAAGGAGACTAGTGTTGAAATTGCAGGGGCCCTGGCAGAAATATTTAAAATGTCGATATCCACAGGTCAGGTGCCGGAGGATTGGAGGATAGCTCATGTAGTTCTGTTATTTTAAAAAGGCTCAAAAAGTAAGCTGGGAAATTATAGACCAGTAAGCTTGACATTGGTAGTAGGTAAATTATTAGAAGAAATACTAAGAGATAGGATCTACAAGTATTTGGATAGGCAGGGACTTATTAGAAAAAGTCAGCTTGGCTTTGTGCGTGGTAGGTCATATTTAACCAATCTATTAGAATTTTTCAATGAAGTTACCAGGAAAGTGGATGAAGGGAAGGCAGTGGATGTTGTATACATGGACTTCAGAAAGGCCTTTGATAAGGTCCCACATGGGGAAGTTAGTTAGGAAGATTCAGTCACTAGGTATACATGGAGAGGTAGTAAATTGGATTAGACATTGGCTCAATGGAAGAAGGCAGAGAGTGGTAGTGGAGGATTGCTTCTCTGAGTGGAGGCTTGTGACTAGTGGTGTGCCACAGGGATCAGTGCTGGGACCATTGTTATTTGTCATCTATATCAATGATCTGGATGATAATGTGGCAAATTGCATCAGCAAATTTGCTGATGATACAAAGATTGGAGGTGTAGTGGACAGTGAGGAAGGTTTTCAAAGCTTGCAGAGGGATTTGGACCAATTGGAGGAATGGGCTGAAAAATGGCAGATGGAGTTTAATGCGGACAAGTGTGAGATATTGCACTTCAGAAGGTCAAACCAAGGTAGAACATACAAGGTAAATGGTAGGACACTGAGGAGTGCAGTAGAACAGAGGGATCTGGGAGTACAGATACATAATGCTCTAAAAGTGGCGTTACAAGTAGATAGGGTCGTAAAGAGAGCTTTTGGTACATTAACCTTTATAAATCAAAGTATTATAAGAGTTGGAATGTAATGGTGAGGTTGTATAAGACATTGGTGAGACCGAATTTGGAGTATTGTGTGCAGCTTTGGTCACCTAATTACAGGAAGGATATTAATAAGGTTGAAAGAGTGCAGAGAAGGTTTACAAGGATGTTGCCGGGACTTGAGAAACTGAGTTACGGAGAAAGGTTGAATAGGTTAGGAGTTTATTCCCTGGAGCGTAGGGGAATGAGAGGTGATTTGATAGAACATAGAAAAGAATAGTACAGCACGTTACAGGCACTTCAGCCCACAATGTTGTGCTGACCCTCAAACCCTGCCTCCCATATAACCCCCCACCTTAAATTCCTCCATATACCTGTCTAGTAGTCTCTTAAACTTCACTAGTGTATCTGCCTCCACCACTGACTCAGGCAGTGCATTCCAGAGGTGTATAGAAGTGTATAAAATTATGATGGGTATAGATAGAGTGAATGCAAGCAGGCTTTTTCCACTGAGGCTAGGGGAGAAAAAAATCAGAGGTCATGGGTTAAGGGTGAAGGGGGAAAAATTTAAAGGGAACATTAGGGGAGGCTTCTTCACACAGAGAGTGGTGAGAGTGTGGAATGAGCTGCCAGATGAAGTGGTGAATGCAGGCTCACTTTTGACGTTTAAGAAAAACTTGGACAGGTATATGGATGAGAGGGGTTTGGAGGGATATGGCTCAGGTGCAGGTCAGTGGGACTAGGCAGAAAAATGGTTCGGCACAGCCAAGAAAGGCCAAAAGGCCTGTTTCTATGCTGTAATGTTCTATGGTTCTAATTAATAAGGCACATGGTGTATTGACCTTGATTCGTCAGGGGACTGAGTTCAACAGATGCAAGGTAAAGTTGCAGTTCTATAAAACTGATTAGGTCACACTTGGAGTATTGTGTTCAATTTTTTTCATTTCATTACAGGAATGATGTGGAAGCTTTAGAGAGGGTGAAGAGGAGATTTACCAAGATGTTGCCTGGATTAGATAATATGCCTTATGAGGAAAGGTTAACCAAGTCAGGGCTTTTCTCTTTGCAGTGAAGGAAGATGAGAGGTGACTTGATAGAGGTAATATAAGATAATAAGAGACATAGAAGAGTGGACAGTGAGTGCCTCTCTTGCAAGATAGCAATGGAGAAAATGAGAGGGCATAGTTTTAAGGTGACTGGAGGAAAGTATAGGAGGATATCAGTGGTTGAGTTTTTTTAAAAAGAGCAGCAAGTATGTGGAATGCATGACAGGGCTAGTAGTAGGGGCACATACACGAGGGACATTTAAGGCACAGGGATGTAAAAAAATAAGTAAAGAACTTTGAAGGAGGGGAGTGCTAGATTGATCTTGCAGTAGGTTACCAGGTCAGCACAACATTGTGAGCCTAAGAGCCTGTCTGTGCTATACTGTCCACATTCTCTGTTAATGGTGTGCTGAAATTTGCAAATGGTTTATTTGCAGATGAATACTTGGCAATGCAGTAAGCCTTGCAAACTAACACTGCAAATATGAAGAATTTTTAAAAAGTAAGGTTACTAGGCTATTTGAGTCTCAGTAAAAAATATAAATTGAGGCTCATGCCTGTATTTGAGAAGCTTAAGGATCCCTTAAGCTTAGCTGACAACCCCCCTTCAACAAACTTTTCTACTTTCAAAGATCAATGTACATACAGTACCCATAAAAAGTATTGACCTCCTTTGGAAGTTTTCATGTTTTATTGTTTTACAACACAGAATCACAGTGGACTTAATCTGGCTTTTTTGACACTGACCAACAGAAAAAAATTCTTTTGTGTCAAAGTGAAAACAGATCTCTACAAAGTGATCTAGATTATTTACAAATATAAAACACAAAACAGTTGGAGGGCAGCGCAAAGTCAAGATGGTGCTAAACGGCAACTCCTTTGCTTGCATCTTAGGAAACAGTTCTATTTCTATTTTTGATATTTCTTTTGTTTTCCTGTTCAAGATTCTTTTGAAGACCCTGATCTGTGATTACACTGTGACTTTGGTTCTTTCTGGGAATGGAATACACACTCAGGGCCTCACAACCAGCCATTATTTGATATCCCAAGGACGCGGCCTGGAAGACTAGTGCACCTTAGGGATGCCGGATTTTCGTGGCTTTGGAAACAGGCTGATTCAAGGCCTGTGCCCTTGACAGAGGCATCGTGGGAGAACACAGAACGTGGGTGCAGCGGGTTAGCTGCTGGCTGTGTATCTAGAGATCTGAGCCTCTCTGGGACCGATTCTCTGGGCACAGAACTTGGAAAAAGTGACGCAATAGACTTTTAACATCATAAATCAGCAAGTTCTATGTTATGTCTGTCCTCTTGCTGTGAAAAAGGGACACCTCTTTTTCCCTTATCAGGGAGAGAGAGAGCCTGTGGTATGTCGAATTACCAGGTGAACGAGCAATCTTTGGGATACTGCAAGTCTGTGACTTTATGATGCTTGCTGCATGCTTAAGTGTTCGGTGGAGGGCACTGATGCTTTTTTGCTGGTAGGGGGACAGTCATTGCCTTGCTGCTGCTTGTGTGTGGGGAGGAGCTGGGGGGTAGGCTTTGGAGTTTTAATGTTTAACTGGCATTCATTCTTTGGGCACTCCTCTGTTTTTGTGGATGTTTGCAAAGAAAAAGAATTTCAGGATGTATATTGTATACATTTCTCTGACATTAAATATACCTATAGGTAAATGTACCTATTGATTGCATAAGTATTCATCCTCCTTTAATATGATACACCAAATCATCACTGGAGCAGCCAATTGATTTTAGAAGTCACATAATTAGTTAAATAGAGATCAGCTTTTGGAAAGTTTTGTGTAGTCAAGGTGTTTCAATTGATTGTAGTAAAGATACACCTGTATCTGGAAGGTCCAACTGCTGATGAGTCAGTATCCTGGCAAAAACTACACCATAAAGGCAAAAGAACACTCCATGCAACTCCACAAAAAGGTCAGTAGTCAGTAGATGGATACAAGAAAACTTCCAAGTCACTGAATATCCCTTGGAATACAGTTAACTCAATCAATAAACTGGAAAGAATATGGCACACTGTAAATCTGAGTGATCATGCAAGAAGGGGATTAGTGAGGGAGACCACCAAGAGACCAATGATGAGTTACAAGCTTCAGTGGCTAAGATGGGAGAGTGGCAAAGAGAAAGCCATTGTTGAAAAAAAAGTTCACATGAAATCTCGGCTAGAGTTTGCTAGAAGGCATGTGGCAGACTCTGAAGAAGGTTCTATGGTCTGATGAAACCAAAACTGAGCTTTTTTGGCCAGACTAAACACTGCACATCATCAAAAACACACCATCCCTATCGTGAAGCATAGTGGTGTCTGCATGATGTTGTGGGGATGCTTCATTGCAGCAGGCCCTTGAAGAATTGTTAAGGTAGGAGGTAAAATGAATGCAGCAAAATACAAGGAAATCCTGGAGGAAAACCTGATGGAGTCTGCAAGAGAACTGTGACTTGGGAGAGGATTTGTTTCGCAGCAAGACAATGACTCCAAGCATAAAGCTAAAACTACAATGGCTTAAATGGCTTTAGAATAGCTTAAGAACAACAAAGTTAATGTCCTGGAGTGACCAAGTCAGACCCCAGACATGAATCCAATTGAGAATTTGTTGCTGGACTTGAAACAGGCTATTCACTCACAATCCCCTTGCAAACTGACAGAGCTTGGGCAGTTTTGTAAAGAAGAATAGAGAGAAATTGCAGTGTCCAGATATGCAAAGCTGATGGAGAGTTATCCACATAGACTCAGGGCTGTAACTGCTGCCAAAGTGCATCTACTAAATACTGACTTAAAGGCAGTGAATAATTATGCAATCAATTATTTTGTGTTTTAAATTTGTAATTAATGTAGATCACTTCGTAGAGATCAGTCTTCACTTTTACACAAAAGAGTTGATCAGTGTCAAAAAAGCCAAGTTAAATCTACTCTGATTCAACACTGAAAAACAATAAAACATGAAAACTTCCAAGGGAGGGGTCAATACTTTTTATAGGCACTGGATATACTCACAACCCCATTCCAAGTGCTTTCTTTAGAACTGTACTAGTTACCTATCACATCTTTCCTCACTCCTATCAAAATGTATCACTTTTTCATATTTACTTCCACCTGTCATTTGTCCATCCATCTGCTGGCCTATGATAGCATCTATTACTATTCTCAACATAATTTATCATATTTCTTTTTTTATTATTATTTATTTTAGAAAATTGCAAGAATAAATATGATGATAAAATAGTAAGAAAAATAATATTAACCCTCCCCCCTCCCCTTAATCCTTGTCTAAAGAAAGAAAAAAAAAAGAAAGAGGAGAAAGATTGCCTGAATATCGGAGGATCCCCACATGCTCCATGGAGTTCAAAATAATTTTAATATTTATTTTTTCTTTCCCCAATTACTTTATAATTTTATCTTCAAAGGACCTATGTATTTAATCCTATCTTTTGTAAGTACGGGAATCAAATTTTCAAAAATATATCATATTCATTTCTTAGACTGTATGTAATTTTTTCAAGTGGAATACAACTATGTATTTCATTATTCCAATGATCCATAGTTAAATATAAATCAGATTTCCAAGTAACTGCGATAACTTTTTTGGCTACTGCCAATGCAATTTTTATAAATTTTTTCTGATACTTATTCAATTTAAGTTTCAATATTGTCCCTTCAATGTCTCCGAATAAAAATAATACTGGACTATGTGGGAGTTATACTCCAGTAATTTGTTCCAATAAAAGTCTTAGATTTATCCTAAATGGTTGAATTTTAAAACAAGACCAAGTAGAATGTAAAAAAGTACCAATTTCTTGATTACATTGAAAACATTGGTCAGACATATTTGAATTTAATCTATTTATTTTCTGTGGTGTTATATATAATTGATGTAAAAAATTATATTGTATTAATCTAAGTCGAACATTTATTGTATTTCTCATACTATCAGAACATAATCTTGACCAATTTTTTCCATCAATTTTAACATTCAAATCAGATTCCCATTTTTGTCTTGATTTATGAATTCCTGATTTAATTGTCTGTTTTTGAATCAAATTATACATACAAGATGTAATTTTTAAAATTTTTCCTTTCTGAATTAATATTTCTATTTCACTAGGTTTTGGCATCAACATTGTTTGACCCAGCTTTTCTTGTAAATAAGCTTTTAATTGAAAATAACAAAAAAGAGTATTATTTGATATTTTATATTTACTTTTTAATTGATCAAATGACATCAATATACCTCCTTCAAAACAATCACCTATATATTTAATCCCCTTTTGGAACCAATTATGTAAAAGTTTATTATCCATTGTAAAAGGAATAAGCCTATTTTGAATTAAAGTTCTTTTTGCTAATAAAGATTTCTTTATCTCATCGTCCATATTTACCTTATTCCATAAATCAATCAAGTGTCTTAATATAGGAGATTCTTTTTTTTTCCTGTATCCATTTGGATTCCCATTTATATATAAAATCTTCTGGTATGTTTTCTCCTATCTTATCTAATTCTATTCTAATCCATGCCGGTTTTTCTTCATCAAAAAAAGACGCAATAAATCTAAGTTGATTTGCTTTATAATAATTCTTAAAATTTGGAAGTTGTAACCCTCCTAAATCAAATTTACATGTCAATTTTTCCAATGATATTCTTGACATCTTTCCTTTCCAAAGAAATTTCCTTACATATTTATTCAGTTCTGGAAAAAACTTCTGAGGTAATTGTATTGGTAAGGTTTGAAATAAATATTGCAATCTAGGAAATATATTCATTTTTACAGCATTAACTCTACCTATTAATGTTATTGGCAACATCATCCATTTATCAAGATCCTCTTTTATTTTTTTTAATAATGGCAAATAATTTTGTTTATATAAATTTTTTACATCACTATCAACTCTAATACCTAAATATTTTATCCCATTTATTGACCTTCGAAATTGAGTTACTAATCGACATTGATTATAATTTCCTTTGGTAAGGGGTAAAATTTCCCTTTTATCCCAATTTACTTTATACCCTGATACTTTCCCATATTCTTCCAATCTAAAAGATAATCTTTGCAAAGATTGCAATGGGTTTGTTAAGTAAATCAAAACATCATCAGCAAATAAATTAATCTTATATTCTTCTTGATTAACTCTAAAGCCCCCAATGTCTGAATCTGTTCTAATTAATTCAGCTAATGGTTCTATTGTGGCGACCCACTTCCTAGCGCACTCGAACCGGCTCACAATAGCTCACCTGGGCCTACCGGGAGGTCCTGGAGCTGCAAACCGGAGACTGCGGTTCTGTAACTCGGGATCTCCTCGTCCCGCCAGCAGGGCCATCTGTCCTACATCTCTGAATACACGACAGATGTCCAGCATGTCTCGGGTAAGGACAATGTCGCGGCAGATGAGCTCTCTCGCTGTAACATTCATGCCCTTTCCCAAGGGGTAGACTTTGAGGCGCTGGCAGAGGCACAGCAGGCAGACGAGGAGATCCCGAGTTATAGAACTGCAGTCTCCGGTTTGCAGCTCCAGGACCTCCCCGTAGGCCCAGGTGAGAGGACCCTACTCTGTGACGTCACCACCGGCCAGCCCCGTCCCATCGTCCCGGCACCTTGGCGGCGATGTGTTTTCGACTCCATTCATAACTTGGCACACCCCTCCATCCGGACAACCGTCCGGATGGTCTCCAGCAGGTTTGTTTGGCACAGACTCCGCAAGCAGGTCAGTGAATGGACCAGAACGTGCATGCACTGCCAGACGGCCAAGGTGCAGCGGCACACCAAAGCCCTGCTACAGCAGTTCCACCCCACCCACCGGCATTTCGACCACATTCATGTGGATATTGTGGGCCCCCTGCCAGTATCGTGCAGAGCGCGGCACCTCCTGACTATCGTGGACCAGTTCACAAGATGGCCAGAGGCAATCCCACTCACCGACACCACCTCCAAATCTTGCGCCCGGGCACTGATCGTCACCTGGGTGTCCCGCTTTGGTGTACCAGCCCACATTACCTCCGACAGAGGCGCCCAGTTCACCTCCAGCCTGTGGTCAGCTATGGCCAGACTTTTGGGGACACAGCTGCACCACACAACTGCCTACCACCCACAGTCGAACGGCCTGGTGGAGCATTTCCACCGTCACCTAAAGTCGGCTCTCATGGCCCGCCTGCAAGGAGCTAACTGGGCAGACGAGCTTCCCTGGGTCCTACTCGGCATCCGCACAGCACCCAAAGACGATCTGCATGCCTCGTCGGCCGAGTTGGTGTACGGCGCACCCCTGGTCGTCCCCGGGGAGTTCATACCAGCCTCAAGGGGGCAAGAGGAAGAACCTGCAGCAGTCCTGGGCAGACTACGCGAGAGGCTCGGTGACCTGGCCCCCATACCCACTTCGCAGCATGGGCAGAACCCGACCTGCGTACCCAAAGACCTGCAGGACTGTAAGTTTGTGTTTGTACGAAGGGGCGGGCATCGGCCACCGCTGCAACGGCCTTATGAGGGGCCATTTACGGTGCTCCGGAACAACGGGTCCACGTTCGTGCTGGACGTTGGGGGGAGAGAGGAGGTTTTCACGGTGGACCTACTCAAACCGGCCCACGTGGACCTGGTGCAACCGGTCGAGTTTCCGGCACCGCAGCGCAGAGGCCGACCTCCCAAACAGGGTCCGGCCCAGACTGTGGACATTGGGGGTGTATCGCCGGTTCTGGGGGGGGGGGAGGGGGTTATGTGGCGTCCCACTTCCTAGCGCACTTGAACTGACTCACAGATAGCCAGCGCGCAGGTCCGCAACAAAGGGAAAAAGCCTGCGGGGGTTTGTGAGTACGTGTCTCTTGGAGCATCCGTGCCTGGGGAGGGCGGAATGAGGGAGGCTTTAAAGCAAGGCTGTGAAGTTCGAATAAAATCATCTTTAATTGCAGTTTACCGACTCCGTGTCATTATTTTAGCGCTGCGTGTAGCACACCGCTACACTATTGCCAATACAAATAAAGCAGGTGATAATGGGCAGCCTTGTCTAGTTGACCTTGTTAAGCAAAATGGTGTTGAAATCTGACCATTTGTAACTACTTTAGCTTGAGGATTAGTATTTAAAGTTTTAATCCATTGTATAAAAGATTTTCCTAACTCATATTTTTCCAATATCTTAAATAAAAAATCCCATATAGCTAAAAAAGCTTTATCTCCTTTCATTTTCTTAATATATGTTAAAACTCTTTCTTTTCACAGGTCCATTAATTCCATTAACATTAAAACTTTAAAAATTAAGTAAATTAATCATTCATAATACCTTGGGAACTCTTTAAAATTCTCCATGTTGCTATGAGTCTCTCCCCAACCATCCAGGCAAAAAAGAAGAAAAATAGAAGAAAGATAACTAATATATAAGAAAAAAAACCCAAAATAACCCCCACTAATGTTGCGAATAAAAAGAACACAACATTACCCCCCCCCCCCCATTTTACGGGTCATGGCAATCGTCATGATTGTACACGTGAAACTCGCAGCCATCGATCAGGAGCTCCTCCAGCTCCCCCGCAAAAAAAAAAAAGAAAATATATTAGTGAAGAAAATAAAAGAAAATAATTAATGTCTCTACTCCCAATTAATACTCCTCGATTTTCTTTTCCTATATATTTTATATATATATATATCTTATATTTTTTTTCTAATATATTAGTGAAGAAAAAAAAAGAAAATAATTAATGTCTCTACTCCCAATTAATACTCCTCAACTTTTTTTCTTATAAATGTCCGTCAAGTCCAACCTTGTTTCAGTCTTCATCATTAGTCCATTTCATTTCTATAATTCTTTACTCCTCTTTGCGGACATCAGGTAATTCTTGTACAAATTTCCAGCATTTTGTGTGTGTTACAAGTAAAGAACATAGCAGGCTGGAAAATATCAAACTATTCAAGAAACGAAGAAAAGAGAAAACAAGAAACTACAGATATTTACGTCTTCAATAAATCTCTGCCAAATTTAATGTGTGGTGGTCTTTAACAAATGGATGCTATTTAATCATTTAAGTTTTATATTTACAAGTGCAATCACTATTTTTATAAATATACAATCTACAGCATATGACACTTGCTTCAAATGCATATTCAAAAAGTATGTCCTCCCAAACAATCATAAAAGAAGATTTCACAGAAGTTACTTGGCACACAAGTAGTGTACTAGGAATAAAATATACAAAACTTGCCTTTGTTGAATGTACAATGTCCTGCTTGAGGCTGTTGTCAGTCTGTGCCTTTGAGTGGGATTTTTTTCCTGTTTCTTTACAGCTTGGTGATGAAAGTTGGTTTTCAGCCACAAACACCTGCCATTTTCAGAATGAATAAAAATAACTGAGACACCCTTAAAATTTTAAACACGAGAAATCTGCAGATGCTGGAAATCCAAAGTAATACATAAATACACTGGAGGAACTCAGCAGGCCAAGCAGCATCTCTTAAAAAGAGGAAACAGTCAACGTTTTGGGCTGAGACCTTTCATCAGGACCTAAACTTATAAATTCATCGTAATTAATTTGTAAAGTATATTTTTCATTACCTATTCAAAATATTTGGTGAAAACAAATTTAAAGCCATAAATTGATTAAAATAAAAGATCGACAACTATTAGCTCCGTCTTCAGAATGGCATGATAGGACATTTAAGATCAGCAACAATGACAATCAAAGGCATTTCAAAATTACCAGGGTGTGGTCCAGCCAGTCAATATACTCTCCACCACACATCCATGGAATTTTATCTGAGGTTTGAATGTCGTGCTAAATCTGCACAAACCCCTAAGGAAGTAGAGGTGCTGCAGCGCTTCTTCATAATTGCACTTACAATTATCTAGAATCCAGGACATGTTCTCCAAAATGATAACACTGAGGAATTTAAAGTTGCTGACATCTCCACCTCTAATCTTCTGATGAGGACTGGCTCATGGACCTCTAGTTTCCTCCTCCTGAAGTCAATAACCAGCTCCTTGGTCTTGGTGATATTAAGTAAAAAGCTGTTGTTGTGACACCACTCAATTTCCCTACTAAACACTGATTCTTCACTACCTTTGATTCGGCCTACAACAGTGGAGTTGTCAGCAAACTTGAATATAGCACTGAAGCTGTTTTTAGCCCCAGACACCTAATCCCAGCAACACACACAAAAAGCTGGAGAAACTCAGCAAGCCACAAAGCATCCATGCAAAAGTGTACAGTCGACATAAAGCCAACTTTTCTTATGCTACATCAATGACTGCATTGGTGCTGCTTCCTGCACCCATGCGGAGCTCATCAACTTTGCCTCCAACTTCCACCCTGCTCTCAAATTTACCAGGTCCTCCCCATTCTCAACATCTCTGTCTCTAACTCTGGAGACAGCTTATCTACTGAAGTCTACTATAAACTTACTGATTCTCACAGCTACCTGGACTATAGCTCTTCCAACCCTGCTACTTTTAAAAAGGTCATCCCCTTCTCTCAATTCCTGTCTCCACTGCATCTGCTCTCAGAATGGGACTTTTCATTCCAGAACTAAGGAGATGTTCTCCTTCTTCAAAGAAAAGGGCTTCCCTTCCTCCATCATCAACGCTGCCCTCAATCACATCTCTTCCATTTCGTGCACATCTGCCCTCACCCCCATCCTCCCACCAACTCCCTAGTGATGGAGTTTCTCTTGTCCTCACCTACCACACCACCAGCATCTATGTTCAGTACATAATTCTCCGTAACTTCTGTCATCACCAGCAGGATCCCACCATCAAGCACATCTTTCCCTCCCCTCCAATTTTCTGCTTCCCGCAGGGATAGCTCCCTATGCAACTCCCTTGTCCTCCCCACGAATCTCCCTCCCAGCACTTATCCCTGCAAGTGGAACAAGTGCTACACTTGATTCTATGCCTCCTCCCTCACTACCATTCAGGGCCCCAAACAGTCCTTCCAGGTGAGGTGACACTTCACCTGAGAGTCTGGTGGGGTCATCTATTGTATTGGGTGCTCCTAGTGTGGTCTCCTGTATATTGTTGTGACCCAATGCAGATTGTGAGACCGCTTTGCCAAGCACCTATGCTCCATCTTTGAGCAAGTTTTCAAAGCTTGCAGGGAGATTTATGCCGGTTAGAAGAATGGGCTGAACGTTGGCAGATGGAGTTTAATGCTGAGAAGTGTGAGGTTCTACATTTTGGCAGGAATAATCCAAATAGAACATACAGGGTAAATGGTAGGGCATTGAGGAATGCAGTGGAACAGACAGATCTAGGAATAACAGAGCATAGTTCCCTGAAGGTGGAGTCTCATGTAGATAGGGTGGTGAAGAAGGCTTTTGGAACGCTGGCCTTTATAAATCAGAGCATTGAGTACAGAAGTTGGGATGTAATGTTAAAATTGTACAAGGCATTGGTAAGGCCAAATTTGGAATATTGTGTACAGTTCTGGTCACCGAATTATAGGAAAGATATCAATAAATTAGAGAGAGTGCAGAGACGATTTACTAAGATGTTACCTGGGTTTCAGCTCTTAAGTTACAGAGAAAGGTTGAACAAGTTAGGTCTCTATTCATTGGAGCGTAGAAGGTTGAGGGGGGATTTGATCGAGGTTTTTAAAATTTTGAGAGGGATAGATAGAGTTGACGTGAATAGGCTGTTTCCATTGAGAGTAGGGGAGATTCAAATGAGAGGACATGATTTGAGAGTTAGGGGGCAAAAGTTTAAGGGAAACACGAGGGGGTATTTCTTTATTCAGAGAGTGATAGCTGTGTGGAATGAGCTTCCTGTAGAAGTAGTAGAGGCCAGTTCAGTTGAGTCATTAAAGGTAAAATTGGATAGGTATATGGACAGGAAAGGAGTGGAGGGTTATGGGCTGAGTGCGGGTAGGTGGGACTAGGTGAGATTAAGAGATCTGCACAGACTAGGAGGGCCGAGATGGCCTGTTTCTGTGCTGTGATTGTTATATGGTTATATCTGCCAGTAAAAGCAGGATCTCCCAGTGGCCACCCATTTCAATTCCACTTCCCATTCCGACGTGTCAGTACATCCACTGTCACGATGAGGCCACACTCAGGTTGGAGGAGCAACACCTTATATTCTGGCTGGGTAGCCTCCAACCCGACAGAATGAACATTGACTTCTCGAACTTCCAAGTAATGCCCCACCCTCCTTCACCATTCCCCTCTCCCACCTTATCTCCTTATCAGCTTATCATCTCCCTCTGGTGCTCTTCTGCCTTTTCTTTCTTCCATGACCTTCTCTCCTCTCGTATCAGATTCAGGCTTCTCCAGCCCTGTATCTCTTGCACCAATCAACTTCCCAGCTCTTTACTTCACACTTCCCCCCCCCCCCCAATTTCACCTATTACCTTGTGGCTCTTCCTCCTCTCCCTCCACTTTCTTACTCTAGCTCCTCATCCTTTTTGTCAGTCCTGATGAAGGGTCCCAGCCCAACGCATCTTTTCCATAGATGCTGCCTTGCCTGCTGAGGTCCTATAGCATTTTGTGTGTGTTGCCTGGATTTCAACCAAATGCAGATTTTCTCTTGTTTGTGATCACACATAGTCCCATGTGGTTTACGGGGATAGACATTAAAACAAAAAGAAACAAAAGAAAGCCATAAAGACCATAAGATGTAGGTGCAGAATTAGGCCATTTGGCCCATCAAGTCTGCTCCAACATTTCATCATGGCTGATCCATTACTCCTCTCACAATCTCCCACCTTCCCCCCATATCCTTTCATGCCCTGACCAATCAAGAATAAGAATAGAGGGCAGCTTGCTAGAAATAGGCAACCATTGCTCTCAAGATTCTGCAGCACATCAAGATTTTACAGTGTATGGTATAAAGAACAAAGCACATATAGCCCTTTAAACAACTTCTAGCAGAGAACTGCAATTATGTGAGCAGAAGGGAATGCTAGCTCATGCAATGTAAAAGTACTGAGTGGAAATTTTGGAAATATTATTTGGATACAGCTGAGTAAGTCACTAAATAAGTTGTGAGTTTGTTCAAAGACAGCAGGAGATTCTACGAAGAGAGACTGGTGGATGAACAGAAGGAATTGGACAGTCAGTATATTCTACAACAAAGAAGAAACAGGTTTTAAACTGAAGTGACTAAAAGGAGACATATTGAAAATAGTCTCAGGCTTCCAAAACCAGGTGACACCAACCTTACTTAATCAAGATGAATGTTTGGAAATGCGCCTATTTGGATAACAACTTCGAAATCAACATCAAGTGCGCTGAAGCATGCAAGATAATTGGCTTTATACATATCATCTGTCAAGCATTTTATGACCCCAGCTGTGGTAGGGTTCAGGGGGCCAAAATTGCCTCATCAGTCACTTGAGTGTCTGCAGTACTGGAGCAGAAATAACTCATTCTCAAACTCAAGTAAACTGCTTAAGACAAGAAAGCTTGTTTGACTAATTTTTGTTTCAAGGTAAGAATTTGGATAGATGGGTATTTCCTTAGAGCGACATGTTGCCTCTTCAACTTGGGCAGAACAGTAATGGATCCCTTTTTATGAAAGGCCTTTGTAGAACCATAACAGGTGCAGCAAGAAATCCAACAAATATTTCATTCATCTGGAGACATTACAACATAGAGCATGGTACAATATGAATTTCAAAGTTTGCTTGTCAGAGGGTTTTATTTTCCAAAACAATTTGCTAGAAGGAGATGAGTTTCTCTAAACTGCAAAGAAATTATCAAATCTTAACTGGAAGTAGTAAGTGCATTCTGGGTATTTGCAGGGAATAAAATTTTATTTTGGAAAACAAATGACAAATGATTGAAAAAACCTGAAGGTACAGTGCCTATAAAAAGTGTTCGACCTCCTTGGAAGTTTTATTGTTTTAAAACATTGAATCACAGTGGATTTAATTTGGCTTTTTTGACACTGACCATCAGAAAAAGACTCTTTGTGTCAAAGTTATCCAAATTAATTACAAGTATTAAGTATAAAACACAAATAATTGATTACTTAAGTATTCCATTCCCTTCAAGTCAGTATTTAGTATATGCACTTTTTACAGCCTTGAGTCCATTTGGATAGGTCTCTTGTCAGTTTTGCACATCAGGACACTGCAATTTTCCCCCATTTATCTTTACAAGCTCTTTGCATGGGGATTGTGAGTGAACAGCCTGTTTCAAGTCCAGCAGCAAATTCTCAACTAGATTGAGGTCTGGACTCTGAATTAGTCACTCCAGGGCATTAACTTTGTTGCTTTAAAGCCATTCCTGTGTAGCTTTGGCTTTATGTTTGGGGTCAGTGTATTGCTGGGAAAAAAATTGCATAATATGATTAGGAGCAGTCAGCATGGCTTTATAAAGGCAGGTCATGCCTTACTAGCCTGATTGAATTTTTTGAAGATGTGACTAAATGCATTAATGAAGGAAGAACAGTAGATGCAGTGTACATGGATTTCAGCAAGGCATTTGGTAAGGTATTCCATTCAAGGCTTATTGAGAAAGTAAGGAGGCATAGGATCCAAGGGGACATTGCTTTGTGGATCCAGAATTGGCTTGCCCACAGAAGGTAAAGTGTGGTTGTAGACAGGTCATATTCTGCATGGAGGTTGGTGACCAGTGATGTGCCTCAGGGATCTGTTCTGAGACCCCTTCTCTTTCTGATTTTTATAAATGACCTGGATGAGCAAGTGGAAGGATTGGTTAGTAAATTTGCTGATGACACAAAGGTTGGGGGTGTTGTGGATGGTGTGAAGGGCTGTCAGAGGTTACAGCGGGACATTGATAGAATGCAAAACTGGGCTGAGAAGTGGCAGATGGAGTTCAACACAGATAAGTGTGAGGTGTTCATTTTGGTAGGTCAAATATGATGGCAGAATATAGTATTAACAGTAAGACTCTTGGCAGTGTGAAGGATCAGAGGAATCTTGGGGTCCGAGTCCACAGGACACTCAAAGTTGCTGTGCAGGTTGACTGTGTAGTTAAGAAGATATACGGTGCATTGGCCTTCATCAAACATGGGACTGAGTTCAAGAGCCAAGAAGTAATGTTACAGCTATACGGAACTCTGATTCGATCCCACTTGGAGTACTGTGCTTGGTTCTGGTCACCTCACTACAGGAAGGATGTGGAAAATACAGAAAGATGCAGAGGAGATTTACAAGGATGTTGCCTGGATTGGAGAGCATGCCTTATGAGAATAGGTTGAATGAACTTGGCCTTTTCTCCATGGTGTGACTGAAGATGAGAGGTGACCTGATAGAGGTATATAAGATGAAGAGAGGCATTGATCGTGTGGACTGGGCTGAAATGGCTAACACTAGAGTAGGTGGAAGTAGGTACAGAGAGGATGTCAGGGCTAAGTTTGTTACGCAGAGAGTGGTGAGTGCATGGAATGGGCTGCTAGCGACTGTGGTGGAGGCGGATACAACTGGGTCTTTTAAGAGGCTCTTGGATAGGTACATAGAGCTTAGAAAAATAGAGGGCTATGGGCAACTCTAGGTAATTTCTAAAGTACATGTGTGGCACAGCATTGTGGGCTGACGGGCCTGTATTGTGCTGTAGGTATTCTATGTTTCTAAATCTTCTGCCAAGTCACAGTTCCCTTGTATTTTGCTATATTCATTTTACCATCTACCTTCACACTTCTCCCTGGATTGTCACCTTGTCATGATGGAGAAGTTTGTGTGGTCCTGAGATCCTGAGAGCGATGCCATCAGGAGCTATGCTCTTGGTAGGGTCACACATAGCTGTAAGGTCGAGGATGAGGTCCCTGACAAAGAAAAATCCAACCAAGACCTCAATGGTGGAACAGGCAAGCGAAGTTACTTCGAACTCAATGGCTGTGAAAGAGGATGAAGGCTGCAACAAATCCATCAGCTCCAATCGTTGTGGTTTCCATGTCATTTGAATAAGTTGGTTGATTTGTGAAGTATCATGTGCTTCTTGGAGTGCAACATCAAGTACACGTTAAACATATACACGCACAGGCTTCTTTGCTCTGTTGGCCACATCTTCAAGTCTTTCAACGATTAGATCAACAGAACAAAATCCATCATCCTCGACCTCAAGGGATAGCCACCATGACTATCTTCACAAGCCTTTCAGGGTCTGCTGCAATGAAGCATGATGCAGCTACCATCGTGCTTCACGGTAGGGATGGTGTGTTTTTGATTATGTGCAGTGTCTGGCTTACACCAAGCATAGCATTTAGTCTGATGGCCAAAAAGCTCAATTTTGGTTTCCTCAGACCATAGAACCTTCTTCCAGCTGACTTCAGACCCTCCCACTGCTTCCCGTCATACTCTAGCTAAGATTTCATGTGAGCTTTTTCATCAGTGGCTTTCCATTTGCCACTCTCTCATAAAGCTGTGACTGGTGAAGCTCCCAAGCAACCGCAATTACAGCCTTATATGCGCAGTTCTCTCCCATCTCAGCCATTGAGGCTTTTAACTTCTCTAGAGTTGTCATACGTCTCTTGGTGGCCTCCCTCACTAGTCCCTTTCTGACATGGTCACTCAGTTTTTGAGGACATACTGCTCTAGACAGATTTACAGTGTGCCATGTTCTTTCCATTTCTTGATGATTGATTTAACTGTATTTCAAGGGATATTCAGTAACTTGGAAGTTTTCTTGTATGCATCTACTGACTTGTGGTTTTCAATAACCATTTTGTGGAGTGGCTTGGAGTGTTCTTTTGACTTTATGGTGTAGTTTTTGCCAAGATACTGACTCACCAGCAGTTGGACCTTCCAGATACAGGTGTATTTTCACTACAATCATTTGAAACACCTTGACTGCACACAGATCTCCAAAAACAGATCTCTAGTTAACTAATTACATGATTTCTAAAAACAATTGGTTCCTTAAGGTTGTTATAGCCAGGAGTGGTAATGGGGACAAGCTCTCACTACC
This sequence comes from Hypanus sabinus, assembly GCF_030144855.1. Taxonomy (NCBI): domain Eukaryota; kingdom Metazoa; phylum Chordata; class Chondrichthyes; order Myliobatiformes; family Dasyatidae; genus Hypanus; species Hypanus sabinus. The sequence goes on along the minus strand of NC_082714.1, from coordinate 110,677,550 downwards.
TATTAAATGTTCCCAATGGTGTGTGCCTCAAATAGCCTCTGAAAACCAAGTCCAGCTCCCGGCCTTCACATGTGGCTTAGCTACGAAGGCTGGTGGAACAGTTTCTACCAACAGGAGAAGGGGAAAATGGCACCTTAAAACCAGTTATTTTGGGCAGATGGGGCTTGTCAGCTGTGACTGGTAGCTCATCTGGGAGAAGGAAAACTCTGATCTCAAACCTCTATTACCTTGCAGCAATACCCACTCATGGGGAAGGCTTTGGGAGAAAACTCAGAGGGAAAAATCCAGAGCTGGAGTCCCTAAGGCAGTCCTACATTGAGTTCAATGCTGACTAGCATCTCTAACGATGCTTCTGATACCAAACTGTATTGGTCTCTACTGTTCTTTTGGGTTCATCAGATGCATGGAGAGGGGGAGCTTTCTACATGGGCAATAGCTTACTCCCTATATTGTACTGCCCAGGCTTGTGTACCTAGATAGCTAGGACGCAATATCTATGGTCAACTCTGACCAGCAAATGCCCCAGACGGACAGAAAACCAATTGGCTGAACCAATGATGATTTGGTGTGTCATATTAAAGGGCGAGAATACCTATGGAATCAATTATTTTGTGTTTTATATTGTAATTAATTCAGATCACATTGTAGAGACCTGTTTTCACTTTGACAGAAAAGAGTCTTTTTCCGTTGATCAAGGTCAAAAAAGCCAACTTAAATCCACTGTGATTCAATGTTGTAAAAAAATAAAACAGAAAAACTTCCAAAGGGAGTGTACAATTTTATAGACACTGGAAATTAACAAACAGGTGAAAGGATATGGGCCAGAGCAACAGTGAGACATCTATCCCTATAACTGAAATTTAAGATGAGTTCTATTAATGCCCTTTCTCCAAAATATGAAGGGTTCATTTTGTAATCATAGAAACCTACAAATGGGTGTGCTCCAAGAAACTACATGCCTTTCCGTACTTGATTATCACTTCCAATTAATTTATTCAAATTCAACTTATTTCCCATTAAGCTAATAGTTATATCATCCAAGGCTGGGTAATATGTCCACAAAAATTAAAGAATTTAATTTGTTTTAAAACAAAATAAAAACAAATAATAAAATTATCATCCCTCTACTGATGCTTACCTGGGAACTGCTCCCATCAAAAATCACATGGACTGCTGTCTTCACTTCAGAAATCCTATCCTTCAATGATGACTGCTGTAAGAACAAAGGTTTACCAATAACATTCCTAATATCTGACAAGACTTGACATATTAAAATCTGATTTTAATTTGATCCTATCCAATTTTAATATGTTTGCACACCACAATCTCTTCCTACACAAACTTTTCTATTTCTTCAACCACTCATACCATACAAACACCATTGCAATCCCTCATGCACACATACACCATTTCCCCTACATATGACACACACAGATCACTATTACCATCCATCCTACACACACAAATTAAATCCCGTCCCCACACAGATCAGCCTCTATTTCCACATGCATACACATATTCCAAAGTTCTCCCTCTCTGAAAGGTAGAAAATACAACCCCACTATTTAAAATAAGGGTGAGAGAGGAAAAGAAAACTACAAATTAACTGGTTGGAACTAACTAATTAGTAGCAGTAGACGTAGTAGTGTTGGAGTCTATTGTTTAAATGGAAACAAGAGACAGAAAATAATAATACTATTTGGCAACATCAACAATAATTCATGAAAGGAAGATCAGAAATTTAAAAATAATTTTTCTAATGTGGTTGCTAGCAAAAAAGATGAGGGGGAATCTATAGATGTAGTGCATTTGCACTTTTAGTAAATCTGATAGGGTGCCAGTTGGGACTTATTAAACAAAATTAAAGCAAAAGAAATGAGGTAACACATTAGCTTGGAATAAGGACTGGTTTGTAAATGGACAAAATCCAGACAGTAGGAATAAAGAGTCATTTTCAGTTTGGTGGTTGTAACGAATCAAATGCCATAGATTGGTTACAAAGTCACTCCTGTTTTCAAGGTATATTAATGATTTAGATGAGAGTACAGTCAGCCCTCCTTATCCGCGAGGGATTGGTTCCGGGATTCTTCGCAGATACCAAAAAACGCAGATGTTCAAGTCCCTTATTCAACCTGTCTCAATATGGTGGATCTTAGGACCCAGTGGAACCCCAGACCTTATTTAACCTGTCTCAGTGCGGTGGACATTAGGACCCAGTGGCAGAGCTCTGAATCCACAGTGTTTCTGTTCACAAAAATAATCACGATCACGATTGTAAATAAAGTGGAAATTATAAAACAACTGGAAAGAGGTGAAATGCCATTGGTCATTGGAAAAGCGTTAGGCTACAGTCGGTCAACGATCCGAACAATTTTAAAGGATAAAGTGATAAAGGCCCTGCCCCGATGAAAGCTACAATTATTACTAAGCAATGCAGTGTTTTAATTATTGAGTTTTGGAGTTTTAGGTTTTTGATCCTCCACATCAACCAGGCATGGATGGAGAGCACACTTGGAAGTGGTCTAACACTGGATCGAACTCAGGAACTTGCTGAGCCCAGCACTGAAACATACATTCTTAAGTATTCTATACGCATAGAAAGGTAAAATATATACTATATACTAAGACAAACGTTTGACTAACTGACATTAAGTAATACCGGATGTACCTGTTCCAACTTTCTTAGTAAGAGAATTTCCGATTTTTTATTGATCCCGATCCGTGATAACCTACGCACATCTTCTCGTATACTTTAAATCATCTCTAGATTACTTATAATACCTAATGCAATGTAAATGCTATGTAAAATAGTTGTTATACTGCATTGTTTATGGAATAATGACAAGAAAAAAAAGTCTGTATATGCTCGAGCAACAAGTGCTGGAAGAGCACTTCCAGGTTTTCTTGATTCGTGGTTTGTTGAATTCGCGCATGTGGAACTCATGGATAAGGAGGGCCGACTGTACCAAGTGCAATATTTCTAAATTCACTAATAATGCATTGGTGACTGCTAATGTGACTTGAAGAATAAGGCATACAGAAAGAGAATTCAGGTAGGTTAGGCGGGAATTGCAAATGGAAGATACTGTGGGGAAAATGAGAGGACATTGGACACAAAAATCAAATTGAAAAGTTTTAATATTCATTGGGAAATGGATGACACTGCACAAAATACATTAATGTACTAGTACATATTTTGATTAGGAAAGCCAAAGGTATGTTGGCCTTTACTGCAAAAGGTTTTGAGTGGAAAAATACAAGATAAACAACTTGAAGGAAGGAAGGATTGGAGGGCTCAAGTAATCATGGGAGATTAAATAGACTACTTCTGCTTCCTCTGGAGCAGAGAAGCTGAGAGGTAACATAGTAGAGGGATATAAAATTATGAGAAGCATAGGTAAGGAAGATAGCTAATATCTGTTTCCCATGGTAAGGGAGACTAAAAGTAGAAGATATAGGTTTAAATCAGAGTGAGCAGCTGCCAGAGGGGTTTGTAGAGGCAGGCACAGATACATCTAAGAGATATACGAGTAAGTAAGACATAGAGGAATATGGAACTAATGTAGGCAAGTGGGATCAGTAGAGTATCTAAGGTATGGCACGTGCCCTGGTTGCCACTTGAAGTGGGGCGCCACTGAGCAGTTTCTATTAAAGTCAGACAAGCCATCCTTGGATAGTGTATGATCTGTCTTTGATTATCATGGGTGAGAAGCACTAGGATGGCCTTATTTCAGGGCACTATGTAAGAAGACCATGAAACGTTTCTTCACGAAGAAGCAGAAAAGTGGAGCTGAAGGACAGAAGAGATGAAAGTTGGAGGCAGAGGAAGCCAAGAAGTTGAGCAAGTTCTTCATGCCCTTCTTTGAAAAGCCCGGAACAAGTAGTTCAACACGTTCCATGGAGTCACCTGCACCTGCTACATGTTTGTTAGAATCCGAAGGTGGATCAAGTACAAATGTGTCACAAGCTGAGTAAGAAGTCAAGTCAGATAAATCCGAGTATGACAAGATTAAGAGTGACACTGCCACAGAGAACTTGGAAATGACAGAAAGGGAAGACGATGGTGGTGGGGGTGATGTTGAGTTTGTTGACAAGATTTTACCTGACGATACTGAACCTAGTGAACTAGATGGTGTCTAAGAGCCTGACACTGTCATACCAGAAGTGATTGAACAGCATGTCATTGGGCTTCTGAAGTTCAACAAGGATACTGGAAAAGCAATTCTGCCTGACACATTGAGAACATAAATAATAAGGCTCGGTTCAAAGTATTTCTAGAACAGTGAGAAGCCTTTCCTACCAACAAATAACCGCTCAAGGAAATGAAGAAGTGATTCGCTCATGGCTGGTCTATTCCCCTTCTAAAAAGTCTGTATTTTGTATCTGTTGTCTTCTCTATTCCCGGTCAGACCATCAATCCTCACTGGAGCAGGAAAGTGGATTCAACCACTGGAAAGCACCTGAAAGGATTAGTGTTCATGAAATTGCCAAGAATCATCGGGAATGCTTCACACAGTGGAAAGAAATTTAGCTGAATACAGAGGAGTTATTGACACAGTATTTCAGTCACAGATTGAGAAGGAAAAGCAGAAGTGGCATGATATCTTGATGAGAATCCTTCACTGCATAGAAGTCCTTGCAACTCAGAACCTGGCTTTGTGAGACGCAGGGAGTCACTTCAGCTAGATGATGACTCCAATGTGGGAAATTTCCTTGGCTTACTGAAACTTCTGGCCATCTTTTTAAAAATTAATTATATTCTTTTTTTGCTCAGCATAACAAAAATTTCCAGATACACTTACATTTACATTTCTTCCCCTCACAGATATCAGTTATAAGAACACTTCCATCAAAATATAGACATCACCACAACATCCTATACAAAAGCCCTTATTTGTATAGCAGACAGGTTTACATTTATATACATACACACACATACACTGCAAAAAAGGTTGCCATGTTTTATGAAAACAATTTGCTTTTGAGTGTACCATATGTGTCAAAAAGTCCAAAGGAATGTATTCCTTGATTAATTTACACCAACCAAAAGTCCAGGGGCCTTATCGGATATCCAACAAAGTGTTCTTCCTCGCACAAGAAGTCAGGATGTTAAAAAGTTTTTTCTGATGTGCATTAATAATACAACTGCTGGGTAAGCCTAAGAGAAAAGACACTGGGTCCAGTTCAAGCTCCATCTTCAGAATCTTTTCCATTTCACCCAAAATATCACTCCAGTATGTCTTAAGTTTGGGACAAGTACAAAAACAGTGGGTGGAAGTTCCAGTATTTACTTTACATTTCGAACACATTGGAGAAACCCCGTCTTAAATTTTGAGAGACGATCTGGAGTCAGATGGACTCCATGCAGAATTTTGAGTTGCAATGCTTTAGTTCTATTATAAACTGAAATCTTCTTTGCATTATCACTGATGTCTTCCCATGTTTCATCTATAATTTCTACTCCTAGCTCTTCCTCCCAGACCCTTCCCAGCTGCTCAGCCTCTCCATAAGAACATTCCCTCAGGATGCTGTAAAAAGTACTGATGGAGACTTCACCCTTAGAACGTCACCCTCTTTTCCATGTCAGAACTATAGAAATCAGTTAACAATGTTTTTTCTGTATATAATCTCTTATCTGAAAGAAATGAAAAAGATCCTTGTTGGATATGTTAAATTTCTGTACTATTTGACTAAAATAGTTCCTTCATCAAACAAATCTAGATGGAAAATACCCTTAGGAATCCAAAGTTTAAATCTAGAATCCATTATGTTAGGCTGAAAATCTGGACTACCAGCTATTGGAGTGAAGGGTGATATTTTCAGTGTGTTGCCCTCAATTTATCGCACCACCCTCCAAGCCCTTACTGTAGTAATTGTTATTGGATTGTGACAATATTCCTTACCTAGTTTCATCTTACTGAGGAAAAGCAAATTAATAAGAAGGCATTTTGCTTGTGAAGCTTCAATGTCTAGCCAAATTGAGGAGGGGTCCCTGCAATTCCAGTCAACCACATAAGACAAAAAGGAACTTAATTGGTATTTCTTGATGTCTGGAAAATCCAGATCCCATAGACTACTGGGAAGCTGTAACTTCGACATTTTAATACAGGGTCTTTTTTTGTTCCAGATAAAAGACACAAACCAGCCATTTTTTAAAAGTATTTGTTGGGTAAAAATGACTGGAATAATTCGTATTGGGTAGAGCAGACAAGGAAGAATGTTCATTTTGAGCAAGGATACTCGGCCAAGCCAAGAAATGGGAAGAGTGCTCCAGCGCTCAAGATCCTGTTTGATTTTGTCAAATAACTGTTTAAAGTTAGCTTTGAACAATTGATCAAACGTAGGTGTGATACATATATCTAAGTAAACAAAACCTGTCTGTGACCATTTAAAGGGAAAACACCCTGAGTGTCAGGTACCTGCTGCAGATCCCCCAGAGGCATAGTCTCTGATTTAGTAAAGTTGATTTTATAACCTGAAAAGGTGCTAAATGAATTGATGCATTGTATAAGGTGGTGCACTGATACAGCAGGGTTTGATAAGAAAATTAGAACATCATCCGCATACAATGTAATTTTATGTGACTTTAGTCCTATGCCTGGAGCAGATATTTTGGGGTCTCGCCAAATAGCCTCAGCCAATGGCTCGATCACTAGTGTGAAAAGTAGTGGTGATAAAGGGCAGCCCTGCCAGCTGCCCCTCAGAATACTAAAATTATCCAACCTAATATACTGGCATAAAAGAACACCCCACTCATTTGGAAAGTCATCCTGGATCCACATTTTATCTTTCACCGGGTGTCCAGAATGAATTCATCCACATGATGGCATCCGCTGTTCACCAGAATTTACTGAGAAGCATTCATAAAGCCAAGTACTATGGTCTCATGTTCGATGCAATTCCTGATCAGGCACACTGTGAGCAGATGTCAGAAGTATTGAGGTATGTGGAAGTTGATTTTGAGAGGAAAACAGTCCATGTTAGAGATTCCTTCCTTGGTTTTATCCAGATAAACCAGAAAGATGCCGTGAGCTTGGTTGAAGACATCTTGAAACAGTTAGAGAAGGACGAAATGGAGCTACAAGATTGTCAGTCACAGTGCTATGACAACACTGCTGTGATGGCTGGACACAGAAGTGGTGTTCATCAAAGAATAAGTGAGAAAAACAACCTGGCAGTGTTTGTGAATTGCGACAATCACTCACTCAACTTGGTTGGTGTACATGCAGCCAAGCAGGATACAATGATGGTCACGTTTTTTGGAACCATCAAAGCTCTCTCCGTGTTTTTCTCTTGTTCAACACAGTGCTGGAAAAAACTCAAAAGTGCCACGCCTGTGGTTGTTAAGTCGGAGTCTGAAACCAGGTGGAGTGCAAGGACAGAAGCAGTGAAGCCCGTCAACAAGTACCTTGAGGAGATACTTCAAGTTCTCCAGGGCACGATAGACAATGAAAACGAGACCAATGAAACAAAAAGTGACACAAAGAAGCTGTACAACTGCACGTTGAGTTATGATTTTCTGATTTTGCTAGGACTTTGGAACAAAGTACTCATTCACATCGACCATATTCAAAAGAGGCTGCAGGATCCTAGCATGAACTTCCCTGGATTTAAAAGCCCTTCGAGATCATTTTTATGATGAAGGAGAAGTGTTGGTCAGTGAGTGGCTCAAAGGAGAAGTCGGTCTCTATCAAGAATATTGAAGTTGAAAGACATCTGAGATGAAAGAAATGAATGGTTGATGAGAACTCAAGAGATGCTGGGTTAACAGCTAAGGAGGAAATGGAAAGAGTCATGAAGGGAACACTCGACCATCTTCACAGAAAATGGACGAAAGGTTCACTCGTTTGCACGACACTGATCCCAAGTTTGGGTTCCTTCTCGAGGTCAAGGGACTGGGTTATGGCACTGACAGTAACGACCTAAAGAAGAAGTGCAAAAATTTGGGCGAATTGTACAGCTCTGATGTTGATGGACAGCAGCTATATGAAGAAATTTTGGATTGCAGAATGTTGTCATCAGGGTGGGTCAACATGAAAATATCAAGACCTGAAGAGCTTCCTGAATTTATTGTTCAGTATGGAGATGAGAGCGACTTCCCCAATCTTTGCATTACTATTCAGATAATGCTAACCATTCCAGTTACCATCGCCAGCTGTGAGAGACCATTCAGCAAGTTAAAAATAATACTTTTGTACTTGAGAGGCTCCATGGGTCAAGGTAGTCTCTGTGATCTTGCTCTGCTGAGCGTAGAAAGAAGAAACTGAAAGATCTGACTTTGATCACATCATAGACCAATTTGCATCAGTGAAAGCAAGGAAGGTGCAGTTATAATTTTCATGTAGTGCCATAATTTGTTAATTTAAAGTTTAACGAGCTCGATTTGTATTTTTGAGCTGATATTATGGTAAAGTTATCTAAAAGATGAGTGTAAGATGTTTGGACAGGGGCGCAATTTCAGTGCTTGCCATAGGCACTATTTTCCATAAATATGCCTGAGTGGGATGAGTATAAATAAGCAAGATGGCCAGCATAGAATTGGTGGGCCCAAGGGCCTGTTTCTGAGTTGTACAACTGCAACTATTTGGAAAATGCTATCTTAGATTTAGTCCCGTGCATTAAGACAGGTAAGATTAATTATCTTGTAGTCAGGGATCCTCCTGGAAAGAGAGATCATACATGACTTAATAGGGTAAATGCAGGTATAATATTTTCCTTGGTTGGGATAGCTGGAGACAAGGTTCACAGCCTCAAAATATGATATTCAAAAGAAGAAATTCCTACCTAGAGGGTACCAAATGTTTGAAATTCTTTACTCAAGAGGGCTCTAGAAATGTAGTCACTAACCACATTCAAGACAGGGACTGATACTTTTTTTTTGATTTTATAGGAAACAAGATACATGGGATTTGTGCAGAAAAGTTGCATAATATAAAAGATTCACTATTATATTGAATGGTGGAAAAGACATAAGGAGTTCAAATAGCCTACTTCTTCCATCTCTTGTGTTCTTAATACCTCACTTAACTGTCTAAATCAAATTTTACCCAATTCTACCCTTGCTCACGTAATGTTTAATAAACCCAATCTTATTTTACTCTCCTTTCACATCCCAGTACTATTATATTGCAACTTATCTAATCTTACTCTATATTCCTTTAATATCCCACGCCAGCTGATCTCATTCTTTCCAACCCTTCAATTTCTCTTTTTTAATCTACTCTCTCTGCATTCAAGCTCCAATCTGGGTATTCTCACTTCTTTACACTATTTAATATTCATCCAATGTCACCTTATTCTCCCCTCACACCTTTTACACTTTAATATTCCACTTAAACTAAACTCATGCTCTAATATCGTGTTTAGTGGTATCAAGGACAGAGAATTGATTAAGATTAAGAAAAAGAAAAGTAGGCATGAATGGATGTTAAACAGACTAGAGGGATGAATACCTTGTGTACCCAGACATTAGCATTTTAGGATAATTTTTTTTATACGTACAAGTGACTTGGATTTGGATACAACACATAAATTTTAAAGTTCGTAAATGGTGCCAGAAGGTGTGGTGACACCAGCAGGGTGCCCCCAGCACAGCCTTAGGTTGTGTTGGTTGTTAAGACAATGGCACATTTCAATGTATGTTTTAATATACTTGTTATAAATAAATGAATATGATCTGACAAAATATTGTAAAGATGAATAAAAACATTGTAGGAATGCATATGGGACTGGGGCAATGGTGATCTATATACTACTAAAATTCTCATGCTTTGTTTGTCTGTTTCTGATATCCAATTAGCCCAAACGGTGCATTACAACAGCATTTTTTTTTGACTAAATCAACATAAAATGCGCTAACTTTCTGAATGAATGTGAAATTCTGGGTTATATATTAGTATAACATTGCTCACTCGTCAAATCAACAGGCCCCGCTTTCCACAACCCGAGCTGATTCCAGCTTTAACAGAAACCACGAGGCAACACCACAACTCATGCGCACGGCCAGCCTCAGCAGAGCCTCACAATGCTCACAGAGCCGATTCCACCTTTCATGGAAACCACGATGCAACACCATGACACATGCGCACAGCCAGCCTCAGCAGAGCCTCACGATGCTCACAGCAACAACACCAACCGCAGCAAAAGGGCAGGGCTATCATGTCCATTTAGGAGAGCGCCAACCACATCATCAAGAAAAATCAGCAGAGTCTTTGGTGTTACTGCTTCGTACCTTCTATCCAGTATTAGGGTAAAAAGATATGGACAGCCTAATTATGCCGCATGGAAAAAGAAGGGGACATTATGGTCAAGGGATGATGCCAAACATTGTCAGGAAGTGGCAAGGAGAGGGAGAGAACAAGAATCAGATGAGGCCTGGGCCGCACAACTCCAGGATCAAAGAGTCAGGACAAAAAAGATGAGAGAAGAAGAGACAGAGGAGGAGAGGCATACACGTCTCCAAAATGACAACAATGGGCACAGAAGAAGGAGAGAACAAGAATCGGATCAGGTCGGGGCCGAACGACTCCAGGATCAGAGAGAAAGAACAAATGGTAGAAGAGATGAAGAGACGAAGGATGAAAGGGCTGCGCGTCTCCAGAATGACAAAAACAGGCAGAAGAGGAAGAGAGAGGAAGAGACCAAGAAGAAAAGGAAAGATCAACGAGAATATGCGACAAAAATATATGATATATATATATATATATGTTTTATATATGATATATATTGCAAGAGTTGCTGAAGATGACAATGGCCGCTTTTGACGACATTACCTCGACAGAGAAAGAGCAACCAAAATGCACGACTCACATGGCGTAACATTTCTGCTGATGTTGGTATGATGACCAGAGTATGCCCTCAGTGTCGTGCCTTCCCATTCACTGGAGAAACTGCAAATTTCTGCTATATGAAGGGAAAGGTCATGATAGGCAATTTGCAGCCTCTACCTAATGAACTCTTCAATTTATACAGCAATGATGAACCTATTGCAAACGAGTTCAGGAAGAACATCAGACAATACAATTGCTTCTTCCAAATGACATCCTTTGGTGCCAAGGAAGTCCTTCCAACTAGGAATGGATGGAATCCTTCTGTGATTATTCAAGGCCAAATCTATCATTACACTGGACATTTAATGCCTGACCCCAACCAGCAAGCCCGATTCCTTCAAATTTACTTCATGGATCCTCAAGACAGCTTAGAACTGAGAATGGGGATTCTTCACAATGATGGAACTCAATGTGAGATTGTTGAATTATTGGAAAACCTACTACGACACCGAAACCCGAACACGAATGATGTTGGAAGAACTGCATGACATTCTCATCGTAGCAAAGATAACCATTGTTGCGTTCAAAAATGACATTGTCATGAGCCCAAAAATTACTCTCCAATTTATCAGAAGGGAAAGATGTCCCTCTTCAGCGGAGTCAGTTCCGATACAGCCATGCTTTGCTATGACTATACATAAGGCGCAAGGCCAAACCATGGAGAATGTGTTGATTTATCTGGAGAAACCGGAATTCAGCATGGTCAGCTGTATGTGGCTTTGATCCAGGGAGAAAGAAATGAAAACTTTAGCGTATTCTTGAAGGGTGGCAGATCAACCAGAAATGTTGTCATGAAAAGTGTCCTTCGTTAAACGAGAAGGAGCTATGTTTGTCTTGCTACATGTCTTTCTTCTTTAATAAACAGTTTTTCTTCTTTAATTTCTAAAGCACATCACATCAGACTGCACTACCTTTCTCTCAAAGGGTACCCTAACGAGTCACCTGGCTGTCTAGTATAAACTAACTAGTGAACATGGCAAATATGTGGCAGGTGGAATTCATCACAAATAACTAAATCTAGAGGAAGCAATGAAACGATAAATAAAATAGGAATATTTTAAAAGATAACAGATGTTGAATTCACTTATAAGTTGATGCTCTAAAGATAACTGTGTAAGTTTAGTGGTTTTATAATAGTAGCTTGAGAGGGTAACTGCAAAGTATAAAAACATAATAATTTAGGAAGTTATACAGATATATGATGCAAATGTAGTAGACACTCACTGTGATAGTACTGGAATTGTAAAATTTTGAGAAATAGGAGCCACCAATCTGCCATTCAAACCTGCTCTCTCATTGAACAATTTCATGGCTGGTCTTCAACTGCATTTTTGCTTTCAAAAGTATAGCACTTTAATCTTATGGAAAGATTACAGAAGTTGGGTTTTTTCTCCACAGAAATGAGAAAATTAAAGAACAATAGAAAAGATGCTCAAATAATTAAGACCATTTTTCTCTTGAGGGATAAGCTGTCTATACTAGCAGCAGGACATAAATTTAAGATGACTATCAAAGAAAATTATATGTTTTTTCATATAATGAATTAATATAACCTAGAATACATTTTCTGAAAAGTGGTGGAAATACATTAAAGAACAGTCTTAAAAGAGGATCTATGCATATACTTTAGAAATTTGCTTTCTTGTGGGGAAAAGTAAAATGGTTCAACACTAAACAGAGAAGTCTTCTCAAACATCCAACCAAAACAACAGGCCAAATTGCCACTTTCCACAAATAATGTGAATCTGGCTAAATGGTTAATTATCTGTATGAAGCTCCCTTTAGCAATGTTAGAGAACACATCCAGTTAAAATATTTCTTAATTTTAAGAGTGATAACTGTGAATAAGAATGGACATACCTTATATTTAATGGAATTATAAACTTTCATGGCAACGCTGAGGATGTCCAAAGCCAAATCAAAATATATCTGTATTTGGTTCCCTTCAATGTTTCCAATTCTGACTGGGATATTCATGTCAACAGCTAGCAACTTCTTCTCATTCTTTACTGCTCAAATTAACACAAATTACAAAGATTTCAGTAATTATATAAAAACAAAAGAACAAAAGAGTGAGGGAGTGTGAAGAAACAGAACATTCAGGTACTCACATATGTTAATCTCACTTTCCCTGATTTCAGATTACCAAACAATTTACTGATCCTTCTCTCTCTCTTTCACATCAAAAAGCAAAAAACTGCACATAGATGTCACCTGACCTGCTGGAGATAATCAGCAAGTCCAGCAACATCAATGGAAAGAAAATGTTCACATTTTAGTTTGGTGACCTGTCATTGTTCCTAGAAAAAGGAAGTAACAATTGTATTTGAGTAGTAGGAAAATAATGAGTGTGTAAGAGAACAAAATTAATGGGTAAATATGAGACCAAGAGTCCAAATAATGTAATTGCTGTTGATGCCATCCAAGGGAAAAAAGCAAAAGCTGATAAATATGTTAATAAATTATGATTTACCTATTGAAATTGCGAAGGGTAATTAATAGGAAAAGGGAGAAAAAACAACAACTGTAGATTGCCATGAACGGTAATCTGAAAGAAAACAGAATGCTGGATATACTTAACAGATCAGGTGTTATCCAGGGCAGAGAAAAAACTAAGTTAATGTTACAGCTGAATGTTCTTGCATTAGATTTGGCCAGTTTTGACACTAACAGATTGACTGTCTGAAATTGCTGAATGTAATATCAAGTCCTGAAGGCTATAGTGTAACAGAAATTAATTTATTTTGAGCTCTATTGGATTAGTATAGGAGATCCCAGACAAAGAGGTCAGCGTGACATAAAGATAAAGAATCATGATGAAAAAGAACTGAAAATTTAGGATTACCTTTACAGATTGCATGAAGGAACTTAATCTGCACTTAGTTTTTCGTTGTAGAGGAGATCACATTGTGAGCAGCTAATGCAATATGTTCAATTGAAAGATCAATTTAAGAGGAATGACTGTGTAGGTCCTTGAATGGTGGAAAGGAAAGAGGTAAGAGAACAGGTGTTATATCTTCTGTAGCTGCATGGTAAAATGCCATTAAAAGGAATGTGGCTTGAAGGTTGTTGTGCAGAAAGCAGTCCTCTCAGAATGCTAAAGATAGGGGGTGGGGGGGGTATGTGCCTTCGAATGGTATCCTTTTGAACTTGCCAGAAACTACAAAATATATTGGCGAGGATAAGAGAAACCCTATCCTTGCTTTGATTCAGAGAAAAGAAGGTGAAAGCCACCAGTAGGAAATGGAGAAGTCACAGTGAGAACCCCTTGAGTATGGAAGGGAGAAGACACAGTAAAACAAAAGATAATTCTCAGAGCACTGGTGCGGAATGTCCTATCATCGGAACAGATATGATAGTCAGAAAATGGAATGGAGACGAGAACAGTCCTTACAAAAAGCAGGGTAGGTGAAGGGGCAACTTGGCTGCTAGTATGTTTCAGTTATTGGTCTTGCTAGGTGGTGAAATAGCATTGCAAGTAATGTTGTTGGTGCACAGCTCCAGGTGTGTAGGTTTGATCCTAAACCCCTCCTGCAGTCTACATCCAGTTTGCATGTTCTCCCTGTAACCATGTGGGTTTCAACTGGCTGCACTAATTCCTTCCCAGACCAAATTGCTAGGTTTATGGTCTATTATAAATTATCCCTTGTGTTAGCAGGAGAATAAGATGGCAGATAATGGCCATGTGACAGAAAAAGGGAAATGGGGTAGATGAGGAATGTAATTGATCTGTGAGCTAGCAGAGACTCAATGGGTCAAATAACCTCTTTGAATGTCTTAAGAAACAATGAAGAGTATAAACTATGAGTTGGACAGAGCAATTTGGGACCAGGAAACTGTGGAAGTGAAGGAGAACATCAAAAGTGTCATGGATATTGTAGTAAAAGTCTGGGCAAGGGAGAAAGAATGAAGTAGAAAGGAATAAGTTCTGTGCAACAAACAGACAGTGTAGATATTGGAAAGGGGGCAGAAATGGTACATACATAGCTGGGAACAAAGAGGGTGGGAGACATGAAGGAAAGATCTCAGAAATAATGGCCTGATATTAGTGGCAGCATCACTGTTCAGTAGGAGGTAAGAGAAGGTGTCAGACAGCTGATGTTTTGCTTTTGTAGAGTAGCAGCGACTTCACTGAACTACAACAGCACCACCCATGCCAGTGGACTTCACAACAACATTGTGATTGGACCTTAATGCTGCACACTCTGAGGGGGTTAGCAGTGGTAAAGTTCAAAGATGCATTGTCAGTTAGCACTGAAAAGGTCAAGAAAAGGTAAGAGGCTAGTGGGAGGAGTGCAGATGGATCAAAAATTCTTAAAATGAAAGAAAAGCTTAACAAGAGGAAATGAAACCTCCAAGTCATGAAATGGGCTCAGACATAAAGCCAGCAGAAGAGCTCAAAGTTATGTTGAACTCACTTTTCTAATTATCTGAACTATTAATTCAATTACCCTAACAATGACACCAGAAATTCCATAGATACTGGAATTCCAAGCAATACACATGTAACTCCCTGGGTCGCCTCAGGCTCGCTCGGCTCATTCTTGTTTAGGGGGAGCAGCCTTCAGCCCCGCCAAACTGGGTAATCAGCTGGTGTGGATGCTGTGTGATGTCCCCGCCTCGCCCAAAAACAGACAGTACACCATATGCGATTAAATGAGTACAATTTATAAAGGTTATTATAACTAAGTGATTAATAACGATACAGTATATATGAAGAGAAAATTAAAGAAAAGGCGCCAAACTTATCAAAGTCCAAACCACTTCGTGCACAACCATTGGAGCTCAATTACTGAAGTCTTCTGGCCACCATTCCATCCCCTCAGAACTCCTCGACTCGCAGCTCAGGACCCTCCGAACTCCTTGACTCTCCAAACAGCTCCGAGTGGTCAACCAAGCACATCTAGCTTCATTCCCCCCCCCCCCCCCCGGAGAATCTCCCGGCCTCGGACCCCCCTTTGGGGTCCGATCCTCACCCAACTTACAGCATTACGTCCTCTCTCTCGACCCCCTCGCGCCGATCTGCCCAAAAACCCGTCAACAAAAGCTTAGACTCAGAAGAAAGAACATTAATCCCCATTTGGTTTACAAAGGAATACCATTCTCGTTATCAGTAAATTAGCATTCCTGCTAGTTAACAAAAAGAAGAAACCCTCTTTACACACGAAAAGAAATGGAGGAACTCAGCAGGCCAAGCAGCATCTATGGAAAAGAGTAAACAGTCGATATTTTGGGCAGAGACCCTTCAGCAGGTCCTGATGAAGGGTCTCGGCCCAAAATGTCAACTGTTTACTCTTTACCACAGATGCTGTCTAGCCTGGTAAGTTCCTCCAGTATTTTGTGTGTGCTACCCTAACACTGAAGTGATTCCATAACCTATGAGCTAACTTTTAAAAAACTCTACAGCCTATGTTCTTGATAGTTATTGCTTAATTATTATTATTAGTTTTGATTTATTTTCTTATTGTAGTTGCAGTTTGTTGCCTTTTGCACATAGGTTCTTTTGTCCATCTTTGTCACGTGTGATTCTTCATTGATTCTATTATGTTCCTTTCTATTTACTGTGAATGCCCACAAGAAAATGAATATCAGGGCAGTACGTGGTGACATAAATGTAGTTTGATAATAAACTTAATTTGAACTTTGAAATTCTGTAACTCCCTTTGCAAAATGCTGCCTGACCTGTTTATTGTTTCCTAATTTTTTTTGTTTTTATTCAAAATTTTTATGTCTGTTTTTCTTATACTCCTCTGCATCAAGCTCCCTTTCCCAAACTGTGCAACCTGTTCAAAGCTTGTATCCCCAGATTATAAGTGATTTTCAAATTTCGGTTTCTTGCACATTTCTGGTTTTCTTTACTTCACTGGCTACATAAGAACAAGACAAAGGAAATTTATCCCCTTTCGCTTCTTCATTTCTCTTTGCACTGCCAATTGGGCTCTTAAACCATACCTCTTTGCTTAAAGTTTGGTTTGCTAAAACCTTCCTATAATTCAGTGTGGGATTTTATCTTGTCAACATTTCTTGTGAAATGCTTTGAGTTATTTTATTGTGTTAAATGTGCAAATTAAATGTATCACCTAAGCAAATGTACTCACAGAAAAAGATTATAGAACTGAATAAAGAACCTAGCTGTTTCACTGAATATGGATTTCATGCTTATTGACACAAACGCTGATTATAAATGTAGAAGCACAATGAAATCCATATTGAAACATTGACAAAATAAGCCCTAACCAGAAACAGCTGAAGCAAACTTTAACAAGCAGCTAAAACCACTCTTCTAACTTAACCATCCATTAAAACTTTTCAGAACTTTCATAAACATTCCAAAACTGAACACTAAAAAACATTGAAAAAATTTAGACACCTAGAAATACCAACTTTGATCTTTGTATTTTGCAGCAATTCTATACCGAAATGCCATATAGTACCTGCAAAGATAGTTTATGTGCCTGGCTTGGGAAAAGTAAATTTGGATACCAGTATTGTAAGTATTGTAGATACTTGCAGTTCTGGATATCAGTGGTGTAAGTTTTATTAAATTATTCTATTGTACTAGCATCCTTAAATAACAATCTCAATTTTTTAGACAATATTCCAGATGTTGTTTCACCAATACTCCATTACTCCAATGCTCCAAAGACATAAATTTTGTTTCCTTTTTCTGGTTGGCATGGTATAAATGGTGATGCAGCACAAGAATCATTGCTGGAGCCTTAACATTTTGCAGTTTACTTCAATGACTTGATTGAAAGCTCTAGAAGTATGGTTGCTAAATTTGCTGATGTTACAAACAGAGGCAGGACAGTCAGGTATAAAGAGGTGCTAGGAATCTACAAAGGTTATAGATAAGTAAATGGGTAAAGATCTGACAGAGAAGTATAATTTACAGAAGTATGAAATATTCCTTTTAGTAAGGTAGTTATAAAAGTATTATTTAAATTGTGTAAATTGCATAGTTCTTTGGTGCCTCAGAGCCTGCTTTGCAAAAGTTGAGTACACAGGCACAGCAAATAATTAGGAAAGCAAACAGAATGTTACTGTTTATTATGTGGGAATTGAGTACAAGCTAGAAGGAGAATATGCATAAATTAAATAGAGTATTGGTGAAACAACATCTGGAATACTGTCTATGGTATTGAGATTGTCATTTAAGGATAGTAGTACAATAGAATAACTTAATTTAAAACTTACACCACTGATATCCAGAACTGTAAGTATCTACAATACTTACAAATACTGATATCCAAATTTACATTTCCCAAGAAGACAACATGACAATGGTCAAGAGTGTCCGGGGACTTGAATGAAATATGAAAGATCCTAGGGGATAATAAGAGGCTGGAAGAGGGCTAATCCAGAAATCACTACTTAAAGGAATTGGGTTGCCAGAGACAGTTGGAGCAAAGCATTTTCTCTCAGTGTTAAGTCTTTGAAATTCTCTTTCTCAAAAGGTAAGATCATAAGTCAGAAGAGCAGAATTAGGCCATTCAACCCATCGACTCATGGCTGATTTATCATCCCTCTCAACCCCGCTCCCCTGCCTTGTCCCCGTAAGTTTTGATGCTCTTACTAATGAAGAACCTACCAACCTCACTTTAAATATATCTGTGATCTTCTACCGAATTAACCCTTGGCCTGTTCTTTAAATTTGGCTTATGCTATTTTTCAGTTTAAACCATTTCAAAAACAATTAATAGCTATCATTTATAAACAGTTAATGAATGCTCACATGTCGCCTAACAATAGGATTAAATAGAACTTCAACATTCACTTTCAGATAATTAATGGAGTAAAATTTATTATCTAGTCAATAATTCATCTATCTGTGCATGCCATACCTTAATTCAGTTTAAGATAGTACACAGGGCCCATATGCCCAAAGATAAATTGGCGCATATTTTTCCTAATATAAGCCCTATTTGTGACAGATGTAACACAGAAGTGGCTACTCTAACTCATATGTTTTGGTCATGTGTAAGCTTAAATAATTTTTGGAAGGATGTGTTTGGAATACTATCTAAAGTTATAGATGTAGATGTTCAACCCAATTCACTTACAGTAATTTTTGGGATCATTTCAGAGGAAGCAGGCAGAGTGTCTGCTTCCGCTCAACATATGATAGCTTTTTCAACTCTACTGGCTAGGAGAGCTATCTTGCTGTACTGGAAAGAATCTAATCCACCTACTGTTTTTATTGGCTCTCCTCCATTATGTCATGTCTAAGCTTGGAGAAAATTAGAAGCCAGACATTTGATACATCCTTTAATTTTGAACAAGTCTGGCGACCCTTTATTCAATATTTTCACATGATTTAACTTATTATTTTTAATTATTTATTTTTCTTTACTCTCTTTAGGGAAAATCCTTAACCGTGAAGGCTCGGAGATGACTGGAAGGATTTTTTTTTCTCTTTCTTCTAATTTTATCCTCAAATGGGCTGCACAATCTTTCTTTTCTTTTCTTTTCTTTTGTTTGTTCTGTTTAGTTAGTGATTGTCAAGAGGAGTTGCGGAGTTTTTTTTAATTATATTGTGTATATCCACTGAAAAAAAGGGTGTAAAAGAAAAAATAGTTATCCGTGGCTAAGTAAAGAAATAAAGCAAAGTATACGACTAGAAAGAAAGTTATATAAGGTAGCTAAATCTAGTGAGAAGATTGAAGATCAAGAAGTTTTAAAGATCAGCAGCAAATAACAAAGATTGATTAAGAAGGGGAAGATAGATTATGAAAGTAAATTGGCGAAAAACATAAAAGCAGATAGTAAGAGTTTTTATAGTTACGTAAAAAGAAAAAGGGTGGCTAAAGTAAATGTTGGTCCCCTAGAAGATGAGACTGGGAAATTAATGGTAGGGGACATGGAGATGGCGGAAACGCTGAACAAATATTTTGTATCTGTTTTTACAGTAGAGGACACTCAAAATATCCCAACACTGGATAAACAGGGGGCTCTAAGGGGAGAGAAGCTAACTACGATTCAAATCACCAAGGAAATGGTACTTGATAAATTAATGGGACTGAAGGTGGATAAATCCCCTGGAACGGATGGCTTGCATCCTAGGGTCTTAAGGAAAGTGGCGGTCGGGACTGTGGATGCATTAGTGGTAATTTTTCAAAACTCGCTGGACTCGGCAATGGTCCCAGCAGATTGGAAAAATGCTAATGTAACTCCTTTATTTAAAAATGGCAACAGACAGAAGGCTGGGAATTTTAGGCCAGTTAGCCTAACATCTGTGGTTGGCAAAATGTTGGAATCGATAATTAAGGAAACAGTAACAGAGCATTTGGATAAACATAGCTTAATAGGACAAAGTCAGCATGGCTTTACAAAAGGGAAGTCACGTTTGACAAATTTGTTGGAGTTCTTTGAGGACATAACATATAGGGTAGATAAAGGGGAACCAGTGGATGTGGTGTATTTGGACTTCCAAAAGGCATTTGACAAGGTGCCACACCAAAGATTATTACTTAAAGTAAAAAATCATGGGATTGGGGATAATATTCTGGTATGGGTGGAGGATTGGCTTTCTAACAGAAAACAGAGAGTTGGGATAAATGGTTTATTCTCAGACTGGCAGTTGGTGACTAGTGGTGTTCCGCAGGGGTCGGTGTTGGGACCCCAACTCTTTACAATCTATATTAATGATTTGGAGAAAGGGACTAAGTGCAACGTATCGAAGTTTGCTGATGACACAAAGATGGGAGGGAGTGTAATGAGTGCGGAGGACATTGAAACCCTGCAGGGGGACATAGATAGGCTGAGTGATTGGGCAGACATTTGGCAGATGAAATATAATACTGACAAATGTGAGGTCTTGCACTTTGGCAGGAAAAATAATAGAGCAAGTTATTATCTAAATGGAGAGAAACTGGAAAGTGCTTCTGTGCAAAGGGATCTGGGGGTCCTGGTGCAGGAAACACAACAAGTTAGTATGCAAGTACAGCAGGTGGTCAGGAAGGCCAATGGAATGCTGGCTTTTATTGCTAGGGGGATGGAGTATAAGAACAGGGAGGTCTTACTGCAGTTGTACCAGGTATTGGAGTACCTGGAGTACTGCGTGCACTTCTGGTGTCCATATTTAAGAAAGGACATACTGGCTCTCGAGGCAGTGCAGAGAAGATTCACTAGGTTAATTCCGGGGATGGGTGGGTTGATGTATGATGAGAGGTTGAGTAGATTGGGACTCTACTCATTGGAGTTCCGAAGAATGAGAGGCAATCTTATTGAAACATATAAGATTGTGAAGGGGCTTAATTGGGTGGATGCGGGGAGAATGTTCCCAATGATGGGTGAAACTAGGACTAGGGGGCATAATCTTAAAATAAGGGGATGCCGTTCCAGGACTGAGATGAGGAGAAATTTCTTCACTCAGAGGGTAGTGGGGCTGTGGAATTTACTGCCCCAGAGAGCTGTGGAAGCTACTACACTCAATAAATTCAAAACGGAGATAGACATTTTCCTGGATAAAAATGGCATTAGGGGATATGGTGAGCGAGCAGGTAAGTGGACATGAGGCTAGGTTTAGATCAGCCATGTGATCTCTTGGACCAGTTTTCGATAGCCTGGATGGGTCGGAGAGGAATTTTCCAGATTTTTTCTCCTCAACTGGCAAATCGTTTTTTTCTCCCCCCCCCCCCCGGGTGATCACATGGGTTTGGGCGAGATGAATAATAAAATAAAATGGACGGCATGGTGCCCTGTTGGTTGGCACTGTTGCCTTGTGGGATTCGGTGAAAACTAGAGTTAAGATTGGATCAGCCATGATCTTGTTGAATGGCGGAGCAGGCTTGAGGGGCCGATTGGCCTACTCCTGCTCCTATC
The DNA here is from genome assembly GCF_030144855.1 of Hypanus sabinus. Classification (NCBI taxonomy): domain Eukaryota; kingdom Metazoa; phylum Chordata; class Chondrichthyes; order Myliobatiformes; family Dasyatidae; genus Hypanus; species Hypanus sabinus. The sequence continues at coordinate 110,655,897 of NC_082714.1, read as the reverse complement.
TCTTATGTTCTTATATAACAGCGTAACATTTTACCTATCTGATTTTGACAATTTTTTTTTACTGCTGTTTATATGTCTTTTGTATTATCCGTTTGCTAAACTTCTCCTCTGATCTGCATATCCTTTACTGGAAAATCAATAAAAAGAATGAAATGAAATAAATATATCCAGTGACTTGGATAAGGTGATGAAAACAGATTCTTTGAATACTTCTAAGGCAGAGAAAGGTAGATACTTGAAACACAAGTTGGATGAAAGGTTATCGCAAATAGAAGGCAATATATTTTGTGGTTACAATCAAGATCAGTGATCTTAGTAAATGGCATAGCAAGCTTGAGGAGCCAGGTAACCTACTTCTATTCCTAATTCCCATGTTCTTGGCTTTAGTTCTTGGGAATTTCAAATACCATTGAATTCCACGCAAATCCAAAATGGGAAAGTAGCTGGTAAAGAGAAACTAACATTGAATATACACAAGCAAACAATGAAGTCCCAAAATCTTGCTGTCAGTTTCCAGGGAAATATTGAGAATTTCATGTGAAACTGCTTGTAAAAGATGACTCCTCATTTCCTGAAAACTATTCTTCCAAATACAAATTAACCAAAGTGACAAGAGTACCAGGATGTCCATTCTTCTATTGCCAAACAATTTTATAAAGTTAATAAACCATAAACAACTCTTGGTTGTTCTTTTTTTGTAATGGTTCTCACCTTATTTATATATATTTTTTTAATTAGTTTTTCAAAACATTTTACAAATTAAAAACCCCAAATCCCAATTAGGAACATTAAAACAGTGCAAAATTAAGTTTTTTTTTACACAAAAACAAGGGGACATGCATAGCTAGTACTTTTTTACCTTATTACCCTTATTTGCCACTGGGTAGATGGGGGCACCTGTATTCCTCCTATATTTGTCAAAGCAGGATTCTTATTGCAGTACAAACTGTATTTACAGTTTTGAAGATCTTCTAAAGGTTTTGCATGGCTTTAATTAATTTCTTCTGCTTGGAGTATAGTTTTATGTATAAATTTAGGAGAGCCAGAAGGGGCCATGAGAAGGCCTTGGCAGCCAGGATTAAGGAAAACCCCAAGGCATTCTACAAGTGTGTGAAGAACAAGAGGATAAGATGTGAGAGAATAGGACCAATCAAGTGTGACAGTGGAAAAGTGTGGATGGAACCAGAGGAAATAGCGGAGGTGCTTAATGAATACTTTGCTTCAGTATTCACTATGGAAGAGGATTTTGGCAATTGCAGGGATGTCTTGCAGTGGACTGAAAAGCTTGAACATGTAGATATTAAGAAAGAGGTTGTGCTGGAGCTTTTGGAAAGCATCAAGTTGGATAAGTCACTGGGACCAGAAGGGATGTACCCCAGGCTACTGTGGGAGGCGAGGGAGGAGATTGCTGAGCCTCTGGCAAAGATCTTTGCATCATCAATGAAGACGGGAGAGGTTCCGGAGTATTGGAGGGTTGTGGATGTTGTTCCCTTATTCAAGAAAGGGTGCAGGGATAGCCTAGGAAATTATAGGCCAGTGAATCTTTCTTCAGTAGTTGGTAAGTTGATGGAGAAGATCCTGAGAGGCAGTATTTATGAACATTTGGAGAGGCATAATATGATTAGGAATAGTCAGCATGGCTCTGTCAAAAGCAGGTCGTGCCTTACGAGCCTGATTGAATTTTTTTGAGGATGTGACTAAACACATTTATGAAGGTAGAACAGTAGATGTAGTGTACATGGATTTTAGCAAGGCATTTGATAAGGTACCCCATGCAAGGCTTACTGAGAAAGTAAGGAGCCATGGGATCCAAGGGGGCATTGCTTTGTGGATCCAGAACTGGCTTGCCCACAGCAAGCAAAGAGTGATTGCAGACAGATCATATTCTGCATGGAGGCCGGTGACCGGTGATGTGCCTCAGGGATCTGTTCTGGGACCCCTACTCTTTGTGATTTTTATAAATGACCTGGATGAGGAAGTGGACGGATGGGTTAGTAAATTTGCTGATAACACAAAGGTTGGGGTTGTTGTGGATAGTGTGGAGGGCTGTCAGAGGTTACAACAGGACATTGATAGGATGCAAAACTGGGCTGAGAAGTGGTAGATGGAGTTCGACCCAGATAAGTGTGAGGTGGTTCATTTTGGCAGGTCAAACATGATGAGAGAATATAGTATTAGTGGTAAGATCTTGGCAGTGTGGAGGATCAGAGGGATCTTGGGGTCTGAGTCCATAGGACACTCAAAGCTGCCAAAAGGTAATGTTGCGACTATATAGGGCCCTGATCAGACCCCACTTGGAGTACTATGCTCAATTCTGGTCGCCTCACTGCAGGAAGGACGTGGAAACCATAGAAAGGGTGCAGAGGAGATTTACAAGGATGTTGCCTGGATTGGGGAGCATGCCTTATGAGAATAGGTTGAGTGAACTCGGCCTTTTACTCCTTCGAGCGAAGGAGGATGAGATGTACAAGATAATGAGAGGCATTGATTGTGTGGATAGTCAGATGATTTTCCCCAGGGCTGAAATGGCTCGCATTAGAGGACATAGTTTTAAGATGCTTGGAAGTAGGTACAGAGGAGATGTCAGGAGTAAGTTGGTTACACAGAGAGTGGTAAGTCCATGGAATGGGCTGCTGGCAGCAGCGGTGGAGGCATAAACGATAGGGTCTATTAAGAGACTCTTGGATGGCTACATGAAGCTTAGAAAAATAGAGGGTTATGGGTAAAGCCTAGGTTGTTCTAAGGTAGGGACATGTTCGGTACAGCTTTGTGGGCCGAAGGGCCAGTATTGTGCTGTAGGTTTTCTATGTTTACATGTTTCTAAATTTCTTCCAGTGACTGAAATCAAATTTTGGTATAGTTCAAATTAGGTTGCTTCAATACACTTCTCAGTTCCATAACTGAACTTCTTGGAAGAAATTATGGAGATTAAGTTCAATATGGAGAACCACTACTTGTTCACTTTGGGAATGAAAAAGACTAGTCAGATCAAGTTCTTAAAGATGGGAGCCCAGCAGGTGGTAAGGAGCAAAGATGGGCACAAATCACCAGATGTTAGTGAGGAAATACTCAAAAAGTTAAACCAGCAATATTGATCTGACTGAAAATATATTATGCACAACGGGATGAATAAAATACACCTTTACTTTTGCGGACAGCTCTTTTGTTGCATTATATTTATTTACAGTTCAGACAAGGACTATTCTCCAGTGTACAAGATACTGTTTCCGTACGAAAAGCCCCTCTCTTGTTGGGGATGAATTAATCGAGTTTATGACAACTTCAAATCAGCGTAAGGGAACAATTTAGTCATTTTAACCACCAGTATTAGTGAATAAGATAGAAATCCATCCAACATATTCTGCAATCTTAGATCAGTTTTACCTTCAACAGAATAACTTTTCACTTCATCTTCAGGCAAACAAACTGTCTCCCACATTGGTTCCTAGAATTAAAGGAGGGAATTACCCATTCGTGTCCAGTTCTAAAATATTAAAAATTCTCTCAAATATAATAAACTGTGACATCCCAAACCATACTATTCTTTCAAAACATTGATATAACCCTTTAGAATCTTATTGCTCCTCAAAATGTCCATTTCTAATCAGCTGAATTGCACCTAACTTTTTGAAATACTTTTATGCTGTACAACCTCCAAAGGCAAATGAAGTGCAAATGATGAAAATCTGGGATGAATGGAAAATGCTGGATAATCAAAAGTTCAGACAGCATCTGCAGAGAGAGAAATCAGCCAGAGACTGTGCTGTCCAACCTGCTTAGCATTTTGACAGTTTTCTGTTTTTATCTTAACTATTAAGCTTTGTGTATGATTGCTTCTACCATTTGAGATCAAAGATGTTCACAAAACTACCTGTTAATTATATCAATCTTAATGCACAAATTTAGGAAACTCTGTTTAACAGATCTTTTCTAAAAATCTACAATAACCTAATTGAATCTATTTAATACATCATTTAATGTTCCACTTTAAAAACTTGCTCAGATTCATGTGGTTATGAAAACCTCCTGTGATCACCTTACCATATATTGTACCTATTTCTCCTCTATTTTATGCCTTGAAACAAACGAAGGTTTGGCAACGTATCAATGAAACAAGCTCCACTACTTTTTACAAGTTAAACTAAATCCTAGCAGAGTGCCGGAAGGCTTAATTTGTGCATGAATGGAGCACAGCTGACAAAGAGAGAACTCACACTGTTCTAGTGTTCTCCTCCCATTATTGACACATTATGTCAATAGTAAAATGATGAAACACAGAATCAAAGCTAGTCTCAGCGTCCTAAATTTACTGGTATTATCTATGTGGGTGGTGTACATTAGTAGTTCTGGGAGTAGGCTTGTGTGGGCAGATGTCTAAAAATATAAATAAAAGCAGCAAGGACCAAATGACCCTCAAGCCTATCACAGCATTCAATAAGCTCATGGCTTGTTTGACTTTGGCATTGACTCTGTTTTCCTGTGTGTTCTCCAATATGATCATGTTGCACACTCACTGGAAATTAGTATCACATTTTTTCAAAGGGACCATATCAACATAGGAATGCCATGTATCAGTTCTTTAACAGAAACTTACAAAAGGCTGGATAAGAGAAGGAGCAAAATTTTGGCAAGGAGATATCATTTTAGTATAAAGGAGCAGAACAGCAGATTTAAATACACAGAATTGTAGAGTACACGACGGAACAAAATTTTAGCAAATAAGGTTCAATCTAGTTAAAAGAAACATGCCAGCAGAATTGTTAAAGCACATAAGGCCATTCAGCCCAAGTACCTATTAGCTGTTATGAGCTGACACAGAAGCTGTAAAATATAGAACACAGAACAGTACAGTAGAGAAACAGGCCTTTTGGCCCACAATATTGCTCCAAACTAAACTAGTAATTAAATGCCCAAATAAACTAATTCTTTCCACCAATGCATATTCCTTCATTCTCTGCATTCATGTGACTATCTTAGTCACTTCTATCATATTTATCTCCACTACCACACTTGGCAGAGCATTCTAGGCACCCACTACCCTCTATGTGAAAAACATTGCTCTGAACATCTGCTTTAAACACCCCTCTCACCTCAAATGCATTCCCTCTAGTATTACACATTTCAGCCCCAGGGAAAAAGATGCCAGCTGTCTATCTCAATGCCTCCTATAACCTTATACATATCAGGGAGATTTAAAAGAAACTATTTCGTTGATGGAATAGTAATCCAGATTATTAGTCTACCACCTGAAAGTACACAATCAAATTCCACAACTGAGGAACACAAATACAGTAAAACTGCTATTAAAAATAAAGCTACTACCAGTGAGGGAGGCTGTGAAACCAAACTGTCAAAAACAATTAATTCATAAATACATTTTAGTAAAGTGGAATCCTGAAAAGATAGCCGCCAAACTGAGTCCAGATGAAACAGTCAGAAAAACAACTCACTTGACCTGAACTGCACAAACTTATGTGCCACTATACATCTATCCATAACAATAATAGTTAAGAGCAACCAAAGTCTTTGTGGAGGCATGATCCTGCTTTCATTTGAAGACGATGTCTAGTTGAGAGACCTAATCACTGTGCTAAAAGGAATAAATAACTTCATGGCAAAACTGGCAGCTTAAAACTGTACAGATGGTAAAGTATGTGTGCCCTGAGCAACAAGGATTACATATCAACATAACCCTGGCCCTCAAAGCTTAGGACAACCCTCACTTTAACATTCTGATTAAGTAAAGGGACCAGCCTTGCTTCAAAGAAATGCTAGACATACCTTTAAAATAAATTGCCAACACAGTGGTGCTACCACATACAGTAAGCCTATCAGCGTAAGGTATTTGACAGACAAGCACAATATTTGACATCAGCAAGCTCTGCAATCTCTTCAGATTCTCAACATCACAGGTGACAGTCTTCTGCTAATTTAATTTACTTTGCATGGTGCCTTAAATGGATGTGTGCTTGGGTACAATGAAGGCTATGGAACTAAACAACATCTTATATTCGGTGCTGCAGTCAAGTTACAACTCCTGCAACTATATTAGAACAAAGAACACAACAGTACAGTGCAGGGACAGGCTGTTTGTCCAACAATGTTGGGCCAAGCCAGCTAAAACATAAATAAAAAAAGAACCCAAAAGCAAATCTCTCCCTCCTACGCAATATCCATATCCCTTCATCTTCCTCATATTCATGTGCCTATCTAAACATCTCTAAAAACTCCTCTAATGTAATTCCCTCTACCACCAAACCAGGTAGTGCATTCCAGGCATCCACCACTCTGAGTAAAAAACTTAACCCTCACCTCCCCTTAGAACCTACTCCCTCTCACTCCCCAATTTATGCCTTCTGATATTAGACATTTCTACCCTGGGAAAAAGATACTCCCTGTCTACTCTATCTATACCTCTGATAATCTTATTTATTTTTTATTTATTGACATACAGCGTAGGCCCTTCCTGCCCTTCAAGACGTGCCACTCAGCAATCCCCCAATTTAATCCTAGCCTAATCATGTGACAATTTACAATGATCAATTAACCTACCAACCAGTATGTATATCTTTGGACTGTGGGAGAACACCAGTGTAGTCACAGGGAGAAAATACAAGCTCCATTAGAGGCAGTGGCAGGAATTGAACCCAGGTCGCTGGTACTGTAAAGCACTGTGTTAACCACTATGCTACTGAACTGCCACTTATCAGACCTCCCTTTAGCCTCAACAGCTCCAGAGAAAACAACTCAAATTTATCCAATCTCTCATGATAGCATATGCCCTTTAAACTCGGCACCACCCTGGCAAACCTCTTCTGTACCCTCTCCAAAGCCTCTACATTCTTCATGTAGTGGAGTGACCAGAGTTGTGTCCACTACTCCAGATATGGCCGAACTAGAGTTTTATAAAGTTTCAACATAACCTCTTGACTTTTGAACTCAATGTCTCAGCTAGTAAAAGCAAGAATTCCATAAGCCTTCTTAACCATGTCAACCTGAGTAGCCATTTTCAAGGAGCTCTCTGCTCAGCAACACTATTAAGGATTTTGCCCCTTAACAGTGCACTGTCTCCTTGTATTTGTTCTACCAAGGCGCCTCACCTGACGTTTATCTGGATTAAACTCCATCTGCCATTTCTCTGCCCACTTAAAGCTCTTTGCTCACTGAATGAAACCTATATATAGTTATATGGCTGTGACTGCTGAAGCTAATCATCTCATTGTCAGTTCACTGCTGCAGGAACCCTTCAACATGGAACCCTAGATCCAATCATTTTAGCTGTCTGTCCTTTCATTATTGAGTCAGGAGAAATCATGTATTTTGCAGTGTTCAGTTGAATTCACATCTTCATATGGGTGCATAGCAGAGTGGCTACAGAACTGCTACCTCACTGGCCTAGTGACTACAGCTCAATCGTGAAGTTGGGTGCTGCTTAGGCAGAGTCCGAACCTTCTCTGCATGATCTTGTGAGTTTCAGTTTCCACTGGGTGCTCCAGTTTTCCTCCATATCCTAAACACATGCAGGTTATTAACTTAAATGGCCACTGTAAATTATTGCTAATGCCTAAATGAAGGAAGGAATCTCTGTGGAGTTGATGGGAACATAGGGAGAATCAAATAGGATGAGTGGAAGACCAGTATAAATCAGGGGTTTCCTGTCCATGGACTCCTTGCGTAATTGTACTGGTCCATGGCATTAAAAAGGTTGAAAACTCTGGTATAAATGGTTCTTCATGGTCAGATTCAATAGGCTGATGGGCGTTTCCATTCTGTATGATTCTAGAATGAAGCATTCTATAACTTCATCCAGCAACATAGAACACATTCAGGTTTGGATTGATGAGTTACAAGCAATGTTCATACAAATGCAGTCAATGACAACCTTCAATAAAAGATAACATTATCATCTAAAGGTGTCAGAATTTGGAGTTCAATTGTGTCATCCTCTTTAAAGGGTTTGTAAGTCCACCCTGTTTCTGTGAATGCATGGGTTTCCTATGGATGCTCCAGTTTCCTCCCACTGTCCTAAGGTGTACCATTTAGAAGATTAATTCATTATTTAAAATTGTTCTGTGATTAAGCTAGGATTAGATAGTGTTAAATACTGGTGGGTGCAGCTCATTGGGTCGGAAGGGTCTATTCCGCACTGTATTTCTAAATAGAACATAGAATAGTACAGCACTGTACAGGCCCTTCGGCCCACAATGTTGTGCCGACCCTCAAACCCTGCCTCCCATATAACCTCCACTTTAAATTCCTCTGTATACCTGTCTAGTAGTCTCTTAAACTTCACTAGTGTATCTGCCTCCACCATTGACTCAGGCAGTGCATTCCACACACCAACCACTCTCTAAGTGAAAAACCTTCCTCTAATATCCCCCTTGAACTTCACTCCCCTTACCTTAAAGCCATGTCCTCTTGTATTGAGTAGTGGTGCCCTGCAAAAGAGGCGCTGGCTGTCCACTCTGTCTATTCCTCTTAATATCTTGTACACCTCTATCACGTCTCCTCTCATCCTCCTTCTCTCCAAAGAGTAAAGCCCTAGCTCCCTTAATCTCTGATCATAATCCATACTCTCTAAACCAGGCAGCATCCTGGTAAATCTCCTCTCTACCCTTTGCAATGCTTCCACACCCTTCCTATAGTGAGGTGACCAGAACTGGACACAGTACTCCAAGTATGGCCTAACTAGAGTTTTATAGAGCTGCATCATTAACCTGCAACTCTTAAACTCTATCCCTTGACTTATGAAAGCTGACACCCCATAAGCTTTCTTAACTACCCTATCTACCTGTGAGGCAACTTTCAGGGATCTGTGGACATGTACCCCCAGATCCCTCTGCTTCTCCACAGACAGACAGACATATTTAATTGATCCTGAGGGAAATTGGGTTTCGTTACAGTCGCACCAACCAAGGATAGTGTAGAAATATAGTACTATAAAACCATAAATAATTAAATAATAAGTAAATTATTCCAAGTGGAAATAAGTCCAGGACCAGCCTATTGGCTCAGGGTGTCTGACACTCCAAAGGAGGAGTTGTAAAGTTTGATGGCCACAGGCAGGAATGACTTCCTATGACATTCAGTGTTGTATCTTGGTGGAATGAGTCTCTGGCTGAACGTATTCCTATGCCTAACCAGTACATTATGGAGTGGATGGGAGACATTGTCCAAGATGGCATGCAACTTGGACAGCATCTTCTTTTCAGACACCACTGTCAGAGAGTTCAGTTCCATCCCCACAACATCACTGGCCTTACAAATGAGTTTGTTGATTCTTTTGGTGTCTGCTACCCTCAGCCTGCTGCCCCAGCACACAACAGCAAACATGATAGCACTGGCCGCCACAGACTCGTAGAACATCCTCAGCATTGTCCGGCAGATGTTAAAGGACCTCAGTCTCCTCCGGAAGTAGAAACGGCTCTGACCCTTCTTGTAGACAGCCTGAGTGTTCTTTGACCAGTCCAGTTTATTGTCAATTCGTATCCCCAGGTATTTGTAATCCTCCACCATGTCCACACTGACCCCTTGGATGGAATCAGGGTCACCGGTGCCTTAGCCCTCCTCAGGTCCACCACCAGCTCCTTAGACTTTTTCACATTAACCTGCAGATGATTCTGCTCACATCATGTGACAAAGTTTCCCACCGTAGCCCTGTACTCCGCCTCATCTCCCTTGCTGATGCATCCAACTATGGCAGTCATCAGAAAACTTCTGAAGATGGCAAGACTCTGTGCAGTAGTTGAAGTCCGAAGTGTAGATGGTGAAGAGAAAGGGAGACAGGACAGTCTCCACACTACCAAGTATCCTGCCATTTACTTTGTACTCTGCCTTAAAGTTTGTCCTTCCAAAGTGTACCACCTCACACCTCCCCAGGTTGAACTCCATCTGCCACTTCTCAGCCCACTTCTGCATCCTATCAATGTCTCTCTGCAATCTTTGACAATCCTCTACACTATCTACAACACCACCAACCTTTGTGTCATCTGCAAACTTGCCAACCCACCCTTCTACCCCCACATCCAGGTCGTTAATAAAAATCACAAAAAGTAGAGGTCCCAGAACAGATCCTTGTAGGACACCACTAGTCACAACCCTCCAATCTGAATGTACTCTCTCCACCACAACCCTTTGCCTTCTGCAGGCAAGCCAGTTCTGAATCCACCTGACCAAACTTCCCCGGATCCCATGCCTTCTGGCTTTCTGAATAAGCCTACTGTGTGGAACCTTGTCAAATGCCTTACTAAAATCCATGTAGATCACATCCACTGCACTACCCTCATCTCTATGCCTGGTCACCTCCTTAAAGAACTCTATCAGGCTTGTTAGGCACGATCTGCCCTTCACAAACCTATGCTGACTGTCCCTGATCAGACCATGATTCTCTAAATGTCCATAGATCCTACCTCTAAGAATCTTTTCCAACAGCTTTCCCACCACAGACGTAAGGCTCACTGGTCTATAATTACCTGGACTATCCCTACTACCTTTTTTGAACAAGGGGACAACATTTGCCTCCCTCCAATCCTCCGGTACCATTCCCGTGGACGAGGACATAAAGATCCTAGCCAGAGGCTCAGCAATCTGTTCCCTTGCCTCATGGAGAAGCCTGGGGAATATTCCGTCTGGCCCAGGAGACTTATCCGTCCTAATGTATTTTAACAACTCCAACACCTCCTCTCCCTTAATATCAACATGCTCCAGAACATCAACCTCACTCATATTGTCCTCACCACCATCAAGTTCCCTCTCAGTGGTGAATACCGAAGAGGAGTATTCATTGAGGACCTCACTCACTTCCACAGCCTCCAGGCACATCTTCCCACTTTTATCTCTAATTGGTCCTACCTTCACTCCTGTGGTCCTTTTGTTCCCAAGAATGCCTTGGGGTTTTACTTTAACCTACTCACCAAGGCCTTCTCATGCCCCATTCTTGCTCTTCTCAGCCCCTTCTTAAGCTCCTTTCTTGCTACCCTATATTCCTCAATAGACCCATCTGATCCTTGTTTCCTAAACCTCACGTATGCTGCCTTCTTCCTCCTGACTAGATTTTTCACTTCACTTGTCACCCATAGTTCCTTCACCCTACCATTCTTTAGCTTCCTCACTGGGACAAATTTATCCCTAACACCCTGCAAGAGATCCTTAAACATCGACCACATGTCCATAGTACATTTCCCTGCAAAAACATCATCCCAATTCACACCCGCAAGTTCTAGCCTTATAGCCTCATAATTTGCCCTTCCCCAATTAAAAATTTTCCTGTCCTCTCTGATTCTATCCTTTTCAATGATAATGCTAAAGGCCAGGGAGCAGTGATCACTGTCCCCCAGATGCTCACCCACTGACAGATCTGTGACCTGACCCAGTTTGTTACCTAATACTAGGTCTAGTATGGCATTCCCCCAGTCAGCCTGTCAACATAGTGTGACAGGAATCCATCCTGGACACACTTAATAAACTCTGCCCCATCTAAACCCTTGGAACTAATCAAGTGCTAATCAATATTAGTCACCCATGATAAAAACCCTGTTATTCTTGCACCTTTCCAAAATCTGCCTCCCAATCTGCTCCTCGGTATCTCTGCTGCTACCAGGGGGCCTATAGAATACCCCCAGTAGAGTAACTGCTCCCTTGCTGTTCCTGACTTTCACCCATACTGACTCAAAAGAGGATCGTGCTACATTACCCACACTTTCTGCAGCTGTAATAATATCCCTGACCGGTAATGCCACTCCTCCTCCCTTCGCCCCCCCCCCCATCCCTTTTAAAGCACTGAAATCCAGGAATATTGAGAATTCATTCCTGCCCTGGTGCCAGCCAAGTCTCCGCAATGGCCACTACATCATAATTCCATGTATGCATCCAAGCTCTCTGTTCATCACCTTTGTTCCTGATGCTTCTTGCATTGAAGTACACACATTTTAGCCCTTCTACCTTACTACCTTTACGCCCTTTATTCTGCTTCTCTTTCCTCAAAGCCTCTCTATATGTTAGTTCTGGCTTTACTCCACGCACTTCTTTCACTGCTCTTTCGCTCTGGGTCCCCCTTGCAAATTAGTTTAAACCCTCCCAAACCATGCTAGCAAACGTACCTGCAAGGATATTGCTCCCCCTCGAGTTCAGGTGCAACCCATCCAATCTGTACAGGTCCCACCTTCCCCAGAAGAGATCCCAATGATCCAAAAATCTAAAACCCTGCCCCCTGCACCAACCCCTTAGCCACGCATTCAACTGCCATCTCCTCCAATTCTTACCATCACTATCACGTAGCAGTGGCAGCAATCCTGAGAACGCCACCCTTGAGTACCTGTTCTTCAGCCTTCTGCCTAGTTCTCGAAACTCACACTTCAGGACCTCATCCCTCTTCCTGCGTATGTCGTTGGTACCAACATGTATCACGACTTCTGGTTACTTTCCCTCTCGTACCAGGATGTCATGCACCCGGTCAGAGACATCCTGGACCCTGGCACCCAGGAGGCAACCCGCCTTTAGCGGGTGTCTTTCTAACATCCACAAAATCTCTTGTCTGCTCCCCTGACTATAGAGTCTTCAATGACGACAGCTCTCCTCTTCTCCGTCCCATCCTTCTGCACCACAGGGTCAGACTCAGTGCCACTGTAGCTCACACCTGGTTGGTCGTCCTCGCCAACAGCATCCAGGACGGTAAACTTATTATTCAGGGTAATGACTACAGGGGTGCTCTGCACTACCTGTCTCCTCACTTTTGCTTTTCCCCTTCGGACTGTCACCCAACGACCTGCTTCTGGCAGCTTAGGTGTGACTACTTCCCTGTAACTCTCATCTATGACTGCCTCATTCTCCCTTATGAGTCAAAGGTCATCCAGCTGCTGCTCCAGATTCCTCACACGGTCTTCCAGATCGCCCAGCCGCAAGCACTTCTGGCAGATGTGACCCTGCGGGAGAGGGGAGTTCCCCCAAGACTACCACATCTCACAGGAGAAGCACATCACCGTCTCTGGAGGCGGTGTAAAGACTAACTGGGAAAAAGCTCGTTCTCCGCCTCTTCTTGTCAAAGCCTCTCGAGTCAAAACCTCAAATCTCCACTCCTTCACCGGCCCGCTCACTCACCGGCCACTCCGCTTGAACTACTCCTCTATTTGTTTGAGCTTTTCAAACTGCTTGGTCACCTGACCTCAATTGCCCAATCAGCTGCTTTCTGCTGAGTCTCAGCTATTCAAATCTTGATTGTCTAATCAATGGCTTTCTGCTGAGCTATTCAAATCTTGATTGACTTGATTGCACAGTCCAACTGCCAAAACTGCCAGAATCTCTCGAGTCAAAGCCTCAAATCTCCACTCCTTCACTGGCCCACTCACTCACTGGTTGCTTTCCAATTAAATATTGATTGATTGATTGATTAAATAAATAAATAAATAATCAATCAACAACATCCCCATGCCCAAAGAGTCAAACATTCTGTGTGTGACCATTATCCAGAAATTTATTTGGTCAGAGAAATGTATACAGTAGCCACAAAAATAGAGACTGATTGTCAGATGGTGAATGCTTAGCCCTAAATTCTTCTATCATCAATAAGGCATAGCTCAGCAATGCTTTCTACTTGCCTGGGTAAATGCAGCTCCAACAATATTTAATATGCATATACTCTTTCAGGGAAACACAGTCCCTTAGCTTTGACACCCCATTCATCCACAGAAACATTAAATTCCTCCAAAACTTGGAAGGAGATCTGTAGATGTAATCTCACTGAAAATTCTTTTGTCCTCATTTTCCACCCACATTTGAAGAATAATGCTACACAACTTCTACATCTCCAAAAGAAAATCATTATTAAATGCATCTTCCCCTCTCTTCTTCTCACCATTTCAAAAGCCAGAAGTGTCCACCTAACATTCTCTTAAATTTTCTTATTGTATCAATTTCTACCACCACTCATTGCATTGTGTTCCAAGCACCTACCACACTGTGCCAAACAGCTACCTCTGACATCTCTCCCAAATTTTCCTCCACTCAACTGAAATGCATGACCTCTGATATTGGCCATTGCTACTTTGGGGAAATGGCACTGGCTGCCTACTATTTGCCCCTCATAATCCTATACACCTCTATCAAGTCACTTTTCACACTCCTTTGCTCCAAAAGAGAAAAGCTCTAGCTCGCCCAGCCTTTTCACCTTAGACATGTTCTCTAATCTTGGCAGCATCCTGGTAAATTTCCTCTGCGCCCTCTATACAGCTTCCACAGCCTTCCTATAACGAAGCAACCAAAAATGAACACAATACTCCAAATGGAGTTTAACCAGTTTCATACAGCTGCAACAGTGCAGCACTTGAACTTAATGCTGTGGTTAATGAAAACCAATGCAGCATACATTTTCTTACTGTACGAGTCATGTATCTACTATCTCCCTGGACTGCATTGTATTTTGTGTTGTGCATTTATTCAAGATAATTTGTCATTTGGGTTGGGGCGTGGTAGAAGCAAATTAGCATAGTTATGTATTTTTGCTTTGTCTTAAGTCAGTTTATTCTAGTTGAGAGGGGTGAGAAAGGGTAATTTTTTGTAGCTGATTGCTAGCTTCACTAATTGAAATGCTTATTTAATTAATTTTGCTGTATTGCTAAATTAGTCTTGTTAGTTTTTTTTTAAATCGATATAAGATTATTCATCTTTGGTTTCATAATAAAGGATTGAAAGTACCTTTTACAACTTGGAACTTAATTACTTTGGAAGCATGTCATAGAGTGACAACTTCCGTATTCAGTCTCTCAGCGATCTTGGGTTAGTTTTCATCCACCCTATCAACTTGGCCAGCAACTATGAGGGATCTGTGGTCTTGGACCCCAAGTTCCCTCTGCTTGTCCACACTGTTAAGAATCCTTGTATTCTACCTTTGAAGGCAACCTTCCAAAGTGCATCATTTCATAAACACAAAGTACACTGCAGATGCTGTGGTCAAAGCAACACGTACATCACGCTGGGGGAACTCAGCAGTTCGGGCAGCATCCATGGAAACAAGTAGTCATTTCGGGCCCAGACCCTTCGTCAGGACTATATACATCATATCATAGTTTTCAAGATTGACTTCAACTGCAGATTCTCGCAGAGCTCTGCATCCTGTCTGTATCCCATTGTAACCCATGGCAGCCTTTTCCACTATCCACACTACCAACCTTTGTTGCTTCAGCAAATTTACTAACCCACCCTTCCAGTTTCTCATCAAAGGCATTAATAAAAACCGCAGTGAGAGTCCCAGAACAGATCCCTGCAGAATACCAATCGTCACTGATCAGCGGGCAGAATACACTCCATCTTCTACTACTCTCTGCTGTGTGTCATCCTTCTGTTCTTCACATGTATGTAGAGTGCCTTGGGGTTCACCTCAATTCTACTCATCAAGGTCTTCTCAAGTCCACTTCTAGTTCGCTTAAATCCCTTTTTAAGTTCATTCCAGGCTACTTATAACACTCAAGCCCTGTCTTGATTTTTGCTTCCTAAATCTTAAGTATGCTTCCTTCATATGTTGACTAATGTTCCACCTCTCTTGTCAACTATGGTTCCTTGACTCTACCATCCTTTTCCTACCTCAATGGGACAAACCAATCCAGAACCACTTGCAAGTGCTCCCAAATAACCTCCATATTCTTCTGTGCATTTCCTTGAGAACATCTGTTCCCAATTTATGCTTCTAAGTTCCTGCCTAATACCATCATATTTAGCAATCCACACCCACCCCTAGAAATGCTCACTCACCAACAATTCTGTCACCTCACCAGGTTCATTGCCTAGTGCCAGATCCAGTCCAGCTTCTCCTTTAGTTAGCCTGAACACATATTGTATCAGGTATTCTTCCTAGGCATACTGAACAAATTCTAACCCATCTAACCCTTTTGCACTAATATAGTCAATATCAGGGAAGTTGAAATCTCCCATGACAACAATCCTGTTATTTTTGCATCTTTCTAATATCAGCCAATTTATCTGCTCCTCAGTGCCCCTGTTGCTATTGAATAACTTACAGAATACTCCCAAGTAATTGTTCCCTTTCTGTTTCTGACTTCCACTCACACTGACTCAATAGACAAGCAATAGTTTTGAATGACACTTTTTCTAAAAAGTACAGTACTCATTTTCTGTAGTAATATTTTAGATTAATATTTAGAATGTATTTTCAGAAAATTTTGATGAGATTTTGTTTTTGTAAAGATGTAAGTAGAATCACACATTCTCTTCCTATTGACCAATTTCCTTCACTTCACATTTAAAACATGCAGGTTAAAGAGACATACTGATGATCCCCATTGCTTGTGAAGATCCAGGTTGAATGCAGTCATGGGACACAGGAAGAAATTCAGAATACGGTACTAAAGCTGATGATCAGCCATGTCCTAATTAGTGGTGGAATATAAGGCTTTAATCCTGCTTCCATTCTCTTTCGATGTGAGCCATCTTATCAGCTTGAAAAGATACATAAGGGCATATTTCGGCAAAATTTTGGCTAAGATCCAAGAGTCAAGACTGTTTAATATAATTTCCTGTACATAAATGTAGAGATGAACAACATAATTATCTAATGACATTATCAGAAGGCAGAGTAGCTGCAGTATATCTCTGCAAGCCTTTGACCAAGGGGTCTGAGATACAGTATTATAAAAATATTGGTGAGTAGAATAATTGGTAGAAAGGTTGACTGCTGCTAAGCACTATGAAACAGCCTTGACATAAGATTGCTTAGTCAAATGAAGGCACAAATATTATAATGTAGTCCTGTATACATCATTCCCTCAACACAACAGATTTCAGAAAATAACTTTTCAATGTCATATTTTCAAGGTTAATAGGTTTTCAAGGTTGTACACACAAATCATTGTACTTCTAAACTGAGTATTTTTAATACTCATCCTCACATTTTCATCTTCCTCAGCTACGACGTAAAAGGAGATGCTCCGACTGCCAACATTGAAATCAATCCAGAAATTTTCCAGTTCATTATCAAATGGCATCCGCAACTAAAATTTAAAATATCAAGACATAAAAGAATTACATAAGCAACTTCTTAACAAATCTCATTTCACATTCTAAAAATTTGCAAAATACTATTTAAAATTACTATTACATATTCCTGTACCAGCATTAATCACAAGATAATCATCTGTTTACCATGTACAGCAAACTGGTAACCATATTCCTTATAAATGAGTTTCTGATTACTGTTAATAATGGATGGGGTGGTCTGAGATCTCAGAAACTGCTGTTCTGACATTTTCACACACAACAGTCTCTCGAGTTTATAGGGAATAGAGCTAAAAAAGAAATCCAATGAGCAACACTTCTCTAGGTGAAAATGCCTTGTTAATGAGACAGGTCAGAGGAGAATGACCAGACTGGTTCAAGTTGACAGGAAGGTGACAGTAACTCAAATAACCACATGTTACTACAGTGATGTACAGAAGAGCAGCTCTAAACACACATGTCGAATCTTGAAGTGGATAGACTACAGCAGCAGAAGTCCACACCAGGTTCCACTTCTGTACCTAATAAAGTAGCAGCTCAGTGTATGTCTGTGGTCTTCTGTGTCCACTCAGAAAAAGCTAATAGTTGCATCCCCTACTCTCTTGTCTGTGCGCTACAAATTTCACAATTCAATGATTCAAATTTCTTTTGTAAATCATTTCTGGAGCTGCTTGCTTCATATTTTTTAGCAATATAACAGAGACTGCAGTAGGAAAAATACAAAGGAACAGGAACAGGAACAGGCCATCGGTCCCTCTGATTCAATACATTCTTCATCTGAATGCCACTATCCTGCCGGTTACCCTTTGTTATCTCCCTGAGTAACTCAACTGTGAATGTACAGAATTTGCAATTAACCTGCATCCACTTGAACAGGTGTATTTAACAATTGTGTTTCCACCTGATTAAACCACCCAGTTACTTCAATCGCTATATCTGCTGCATTCATATATTTCAGGAAGTTGGAATTCTATCAGTAACTATCATTAGTTAAAGCTGAACTTCCTCTTAAAGGAAGTAATAATTGTCTCCTATTCCGGACATCATTCTTTCTGTGAAGCTTGTGAAGTGTCCTTGAAAATGAGCCTCAACAGGGCTTAATATGACAAGAAACCAGTTTAACAAGTGTGCCTTTGGACACTTCACTAGTTGAATTGGAGAGGAGAAAAGGGTCTCTAACTTGCAGATGCACAGGAAGCTATCCAGGATAATAATAAAGCAGCAGTAATTAAAGTATTAGAAGTCAGCACTAAGAATGTTATTAGAATGTTTAATGACTTCATGATTGAGGCCAAAAAAACTTCAATAAATCCTATTACTTAGCCCATCAGTCTTACACAGCTGTGATCAAGACACATACCACAATTTCACAAGGTCAAATTACTAAAACTTACTGATCCATATTCAGTTATGGAAGATTCATCACGCTGACATGAATACACTTTCCTTTCTCTAGCAGAAAAAGATGGCACAAAATAATTACCAAAACGGTATATTACCTGCAAGAAAGCCTACATCAATCAACAAAGTAGTTTAGAAAAGAGTATACTATCCAGTAGTGGAGAAGCTGAAGGATCCATTTTGGAGGTTGTGCAAAATAACTAATGACAATGATAATGGTACATTTCTATGGAACAACTTCATCATCGAGCTGTGCCAACTTCACTCTTAGGAAATGCACAGAAGACAATGAAGACCAGTTCAGCTGCAAGATGGTGTATAAGATTTTGCATTGCTTCTATGTTGATGAATGCCTTCTGTCAGTGTCCTCTGAGAAAGAAGAGGTCATAATAGAGACACCTAGTATTTATTTGTGCTAAAGGTGGCTTTTGACTCACAAAGTGGATAAGCAACAGAGATAGTCATCATAGCTTGTCACACCAGACAGCCTGCCACTCTAGTGTTGTTTGGTTGATGTTGAGCAGGTCAGTGTCAGCTAAATCAGGTGAGAGTGGGCAGTTGTGCAGAACGTGTTCAATGTTCTGCACCCTTTCACCACACTCACAGGATTCGCTGATCTTTAAACCCCACTTCACCATACTGTCTCCCGTCCTCACTCTGTTGAGAGTGCACCACTTCCATCTGTCAAGCAGTGCACCATCTGGCAACATTTCTGTGGGGTCTTGCACTTTATTGGGTTTTGGTGGGGTTCTGGCTTCTGTTTGTTGCCAGAGGTCAATCTTGTATGTTTTGGGGGATGTCCCGTGCAGTAATTCCTCCACTGTAGCAAAGCTTTTCCTCAATTTTAGGTGGTTGGAAACCACATGATGATGTAGTGGGTGCCGTGGATCCGAGTTCTGGTTACCTTTTTCAATTTTTGTTGTAGTGTGTCTTCAGATCTCTGGGGGAGCAATGCCTGCAAGTCTGTAAATGATGTTAGTGGGTGTGGGGCACAGTATGCCCGTGATTATTTCGCAGGCTTCATTAAGCAACAGATCTATTTTCTTCGCATGGCCTGATCTGCCCCACACAGGTGCACAGTATTCTGCAGGTGCATAGCAGAGTGCTAGGGCAGTTGATCTAAGTGTGTGAGCATTAGCTCCCCATTTCGTGCCTGCTAACTTTTTCAAAAGAGAATTGTGACAGCCCACTTTCCCTCGGAATTTTTGGATGCGGGTGGCAAATGAAAGCCTCCTATCCAGTGTCACGCCCAGGTAAATTACAGTCGGATGGTGTTCTAGCTCCTTCCCATACCAGAAGATCTTGAGTTTCCAAGCTGCTTCTTGATTCCTCAGGTGGAATGCACACAATCGAGTTTTTGATGGGTTGGGTTCAGCGACCATTTTTTCATAACAATGCTTCATTGCTTCGAGGGCTGTTGTAAGTCGTACTTCAACTTCTTGGAAGGAGTTAGCTTGTGTTGCTATGCATAGGCCATCTGCATAGATAAACCTGCGTATGTTAGGAAAGGTTGGTTGGGTGTTTGTGTAAACATTAAATAGTAGAGGTGCCAGGACTGATCCCTGTGGTAGTCCATTCTTTTGCGGACGCCACCTGCTCTTAATTCCATTCATTCCTACATAAAATCTACGATTTTCTAGGAGGCTTCTTATTACTTTGACTGAGGTTTTGTTCTTTAACATCTTAGATAATTTCACAGTGTTGTATGCTGCTGTTAAGTCAACGAATACTGCCCTTGTAATTTGTCGCATTTCAAAGCCATTCTCAATATACTGGGTTAAGTTCAGGACTTGACCGCAACAAGAGTGGCCTGGCCTGAACCTGGCTTGGTCTGGTGTTAGATGATCTTCAACTAAGGGGGAATATTCTTTTCGGTATGAGTCTCTCATAGTATTTATAGAGGGTGCAGAGCAAGGAAATCATTCTGTAGTTTTTAGGAATATTGGGGTCTTTATTGGGTTTTAGGAGAGCAATAACTTTGGCTGTTCTCCACTTGTTAGGTATTTTTAATGATCTTAGGCAACAGTTAAAAAGGGACACAAGCCAGTGGACTGCTTTAGGTCCAAGATGTTTAAGGAATTCATTAAGAGTCCCATCTATGCCATAATGTTGGATTCTAGCTGTGATACTTCATCCTTTAATTCTTCTGGGGTGAGCGGAGGGAAGTTGCTATTCCTGTTTGAGAAAGCTGACTCCATCTCCTGATGTTGTGTTTTCTTTTGCCTCCATTCCTTATTATTTGGTCAAACATTTAGTATTAGGGCAACCTGATTGGGTGCTACAGCAGCAATTCTCTGTGGTGGTCTATTGCCTAAGTTGAGTTTCCGAACAGTTGCCCATGCCTTCTTACTGTCCTTGGTCATGTCTGCGTTTTTTATCAGTTCCTGCCAATGCTGTTGTCTCTCTTGGCTCAGTAGGGACAGAACTGACTCTCCCATTTCAATTATGTCTTGACCAAATGCATCTTGGTCGTATAAGTTGACATATTCATCATAACTTTGCTTGATATCACTAGTCAATCCCTGAATTTATTTTGTTCTGCAGCCTCTAGGTATGTTCTGCTGTACTACTTTCCAGAATAGTCAGACAAATTCATCAAAATGATCAGGTTCTGGTGATAAGGTATTGATAAGTTGATCAAGGGATTCTGCAAAAGATGTCTAATTCGCTCTTCTCAGGTTAAATCTTGGTAGGTACTTTTATGGTACAGGTCTCAGAACTGGAAGACTCTACCTGGACTGAACGGTGTTGGGATTTGGGTATACGTTGGAGGACTGTTTGTGCAAAGGGGTTGGAGCTTGCCAAGGTAACAAAGGCAAGGTCTGGATTGTATCCTTTTTTCCATCTGACACTTGTGAAGGTAGGGGTGTTCTTTGACTTGTATAGCAGCTCAAGGCTGTTGTTAAGAGCCCATGATACAACTTCTTCTCCATTTGCATCATCACCTTCGTATCCCCAGTTGGTGCTATGGCTATTAAAGTCACCAACGATGAGGTAGATACAGGCAGTCCCCGGATTACGAACGAATTCCGTTCCTGAGTCCGCCTTTAAGTCGGATTTGTATGCAAGTCACAACAAGTACATCCGGTATTATTTAGCGTCAGTTAGTCAAAAGTTTGTCTTAGTATATAGTATATATTTTACCTTTCTATGCATATAAAACACAAGAAATATATGTATTCCAATAATTAAACCACTGCGTTGCTTAGTAATAATTGTAGTTTTCATTGGGGTTTTGTAATAATTGTAGTTTTCACATGCTCCAATATTCTCACTTTATCCTTTAAAATTGTTCCGATCATTGACCAACTGTAGCCTAACACTTTTCCAATGACCAATGGCATTTCACCTCTTTCCAAACGCTTTATTATTTCCACTTTATTTTCAATCATGATAGCTTCCCATCAACGGAACAGAAACACTGCGGGCAGCAGGTCTCAACCTCCACCGGCTCCTGAGGTCCGCTGGGTCCTAAAGTCAACTGCACTGAGACAGGTTAAATGGGACAAGTGAGGGCTGTGCTGGGTTTGGGTATTTGATCCTGCACAATATTCCACGTGGGAATTTAAACTGGAGATGGCAGCGTTTTTTTTCACAAGGTCAAGTTGCGAGGACGACATCAACCCCGCATGGGAGCGGTCTGTCACTGGATCGAATTCGGGAACCTCCATTCCAGAGCCCAGCGCTGATCTCGCTGCGCCACCAGCCAACCGGAAAGGGGGGGGGGGGGGGGAAGGCAGGGTCAGGGTGAATCTTGCTAAGAAAAAGTTAAGCCAAATACAAAGTTACACACTCAACACAGTGTCAACAGCAATGACTCAAAATAGCGGACAGCATCATGATCCGACTTTAAATGGCGGACGGCGTCGCAATCCGACTTAAAATGGCAGATGGTGTTCTCCTTCCACGGTTTGTAAGTACAAGTTGTCCGTAAGTCAGAAGTTCATAACTCGGGGACTACCTGTATTGTCCTGGAGATCTAGGTTAGTTGGCCACCTGAATGGTTCTTTAGGGGTTTTGTAGACCGAGATGATATTTATGTGTTTTGTTTCAATTTTCAGAAGTTCCATTGAGCCAGCTTGGATGTTTGCTGTGCTCATTACTATAGATTTATCTTTAACAGAGATTGCACTTCCATAAGTTTGGCTATTGGTGTCAATAGCCAAGTGCATTCCTGGCACATAGGATTGGTTGTTCAGCCTATGAGTTTCTTGTATGCACAGGATGTCCGGTTTTAAGTTTGCCAGGATTTCTGCTTTACCGTGGCTGAAGCCGATGTTGTGGCTAATGATTTTCATGATTTCCAGTGGGCCAAGGGTTTATCCTTTTACCACCCACTAGATCACTTGGTCTGGCGCATAATGTCAAGATTGGTCAGATTAACAGGGTCACGGCATGAACGTTCTTAACTTGACCCCAACAGAGATAGTGTACTATCTGCAATACCAGAAGAACAAAGAATGAAAGATATGAAGAATTTGGATTTAGGTCAAGATATACAGTACCTTCAGCAGAAAAGTACCTGGCTGTGTAATAGTGCATTCAGTCTGATACTTTCAAGTTCAACACGATAATCCAAGATTGACCACTCACCAGAAGGGGGATCCTTTCCACAGTTAGTTCCATCAATGATCCTTGCTCATCGCTGCTCTGATGGCAAGCCAAATGGACTCATTGTGGAAGAAGGAGATGCACATGCAGCTGCATGACTTAGTGTTTTAGACTGATAGTATCCTGTGCTGAAGTATTTCAAGAATGAAACTTTCATGATCTGATCCTTCGTTGCATACAGTTTCAGAAATTCTTAAGGTCTCACAAGCACCTCAATGGAGGTATGTAAACACTTCAAGCAACCCAGCAGATGTGGCCTCTTGTGGGTTGAAGGTGAAAGAATTCCTGAAGAATGAGACATGGGTGTCAGGGCCTCAGTAACTTCTTCAGCCATGAAAGGGAACCCCAACTGGTCTGGAGAATTTCTGTTAGATGATCCAGAAGACAAGAGTAATATTACAATGAATGTCATGCAGATTAAAGAGGAGATGGACAAGATAACACCTATAATCCATCAATTTTTATCTTGGACCTGCTTGAGGACAGTGGCCTGGATTCCTAGATTTAAGAACCTACTGCTGTTTCTTATTCAGAAGAGGAAGCAATTGAACTTTGATCTTGCACACTCTGACTTGGATGAAGAACAAGGGTATTATTGGAGACAGAGAACGAGAAGGCCAAACACCAAATCAGCCAAGGTTGTCTCTCAGTAGAGAGAGGAGTTCAGAAAGGCTGAAATGGAGAAAATTGTTTTGTTGCCAAAGAAAGATTTCCAGATGAATTTTCAAATTTGCAAAAGGAAGAAAGTATGAAAAGGAATAATCAATAACACCCTGAGGATGCTGCTCGCTTCCCTAACATAATGCATCATTACGATCAGGTGGCAACAGTGGTCATGTTCAGGTACCCTTCCATCTTTGAATGGGATTTAAAGCTCCAAGCAGAATGGAGCACAGTCGAGGGAGACACTAAAGCCTTTCGCCAGTGGATTCTTATTACAGAATTATACAGTGATAGCCCGCTAGAGGATGTTGAACTAACCTCTGCCACATAGGGCATCAAGTTACAGCAGCAGCTCCCTACTTGAAAGGAGTAGTGCTATCTTTAATAGGACTGGTTATCCCGTAATTGCAGCCATTCAGTCGTTGCAATGTTTGGAGTATGTAGAACAAGGTGTGTGTAGACAGATACGGAAGTTGGAATAAGCAGACAGGGTCTGGGAGATCCCACAAAACCCATAAGGAAATGTTTCTGGTTTTGCTCTAAGCTGGGGCCCCAAAGGGCAGGTAAATGGGGTTCCCACTTCCATCCTCTATGCAATGTGGACACAACATTGCCTTCCTATCCACCGTGTGACTGTTTATTGGTCTGTTATGTGACATCATGTGACTGGTCAATTTTGCAGGCTTGTCCATCTATCAGTTAACGTTTGACCTACTAATCCTGTGTGTCTGAGCATGTTAGTTATTTCCCGGTTGGATTTATTGCACCCAGAGCTGGAATTCCAAGTAAGAGACAGAAAAAAGACAATGAAAGTGTAGTACAATTCAAATACGGAACATCAGAACTCTGAGGAGGGAAATCCAGTTTATGTCCGCCCCAACCCTAAAAGCCAAAGGTGGATAAAAGGAGAAGTTGTGATGAAAGAGAGTCAACAAGCACTTGAGGATGGCTGTGTATGTTGCCAACATCTAGACCACATCAAGAGATGGCCAAGTGAATCCCTTGTTCCAGAATGAGCTGGTGGTTAGCACCTCAACCTATCAAAGCAGAATCCCCAGTTGAAGCAATGAATCTGGAACAACACTTGATTCTGGGGCTTCTAGATTGTATCAGTTAGAAGAGACCAGAAAACTGGTGGAATATTATCAAGCTGGTTTCAGCTAAAAGCTTACAGATGGGGAGGTGTCCTATCCATCAAGTGACAGTTTATTGGTCTATAGTTTTGGCAGGCTTTTCCATCTGTTGATTAACGCTTGACTTAGTAATCTTGTGCTTGTGAATGTGTTGCTTCCGGATGACTACAAATCAAATAGACCTATTCAGCTGTACTGTACACAATAAACATTCTGTTCCAACTTCCAAATTTTTCCTTAAACAGACATCCCACCTCTCCCATAAGTTCTGGGAGTCTCCTGCATATTGATAGTGGCTCCCTGACGCCCGCAAATTATATACAATATCCCGGAAATTGATTTTTTTGAGAGGGAGAGGGAGAGAGAGAGGGAGAGTGACAGCGAGCATTCTGATTGAACTCTCTTTGTGCTAAGTAGACCTATCAGTTTTCTCTGTGGGCAGGCTTTGCAGTCAACCTCTGTCTCTCTTTCATTATCCATCAGTTCAGTTTAGTGTCCTGCACCGCCATGGCAGAGTATTCCAAAAAAAGAAAATATAAAACGTACTTCACCCCAGACTACACTAAAGTAAACCCCTGCCTAATAGGGGTCAAAAATAATGACAGTGTTGCTCACTGCACAGTTTGCAACAGTGACTTTTCTATTGCCCATGGTGGGTTAAATGACTGTAAAAGACATGTTGAGGCGAGTTTAACAGGTGTCATTCGTTCATTAGAATAGCTAACATTATTTAAACTAGCTGGCTAACTGCTAAGGAGCTACTCTATTGATGTCCTACGTGATGAAGCCAACCTCCTTGTAGACTTGCTTAAAGTTGTAATAGAAAAAAATGACTCCATGATAATATAATATAATGTAAGTCCATATTTTGTCACATTTTCTGCATATACCCAACTTGGTTTACAGGTTAGACAAAATCACTAAACAAAGTATTACATAAGACAATATAATAAGGATACACTTTATGCTTTTATTTCTTTTAGGGACCACAACATATTAGGGAGGGTAAGCGCAGGGAAGGCTGCTCAAGTATTTCACAATTCTCTTCAGCAGAAAACCAAAGTCTGACAGAGAAGCTCACCAGAGCTGAGGTGTACTTTACATCTTTCATCATTGAGCATAACCTGCCATTCCAGATGAGTAAGCACACTAGCAAGCTATTCAGGAAAATGTTTCCTAATTCAGAAATAGCAAAAAACTATGCCCGCTCATCAACCAAGACAGCAGCTATTGTGAACATGGCACTGGAACCTGAACATTCAGAGGATCTGTACAAGTTCATCCGGACAGAAAAGAGGCCATACAGTAAGCAACGATATCATGTGTGAGAAGGAATGTGCCATTTTAGTCAGGCACTATAATGAAACACAGGATAAGATAACAGTTGAATTTGTAGACATGCCAGTGTACAATGATGCCAAAGCTGAAAACATATCATCCATGCATGGCAAAGGCCTTGAATGTTCTAATTGTGTAGGATTTAGCAGTGACAACTGCAATGTGACTTCCCCATGTGCTGTTTTTTATCGTGGTGGGGAGGTTTGTGTACCTTAATGATCCTGGGAGCTATACCAGCTGAGACTTCAGTCCCTGGTAGGTTCAACCTTGCTGGGCAGATTCCAGGTGAAGGGCCAGATGAATACAGCACCTGATCCTCCAGGTTTGGGGTTGGGCATAGGGCCAGCAACCCTACCCTGTAAAATCCTTACTGCTACAGAGACCGAAACAAGGAAATTTATTGATGCTGGTGAGAGGAGTGATGCAGAACTGGGTATAGAAATTATGATGGACTGAGATCAAAGCCACCAGGACATCTCCAGACTGAGAGCTAATCTTCTTTCACCCAAAGAAACTATCCATAATGGATGCTGGAATGTTCGAACTTTATATCAAACTGGAAAGCTTGCACAGACTATTAAAGAGATGCATAACTACTGACTGTAGCTGCTTGGAATACAAGAAACACATTGGACAGATTCTGGAAAGCGACCCCCTAGCATCTGGCGATACAATCATATAGTCAGGAGGCAAGGACAACCACTATTTACAAGGTGTGGCACTTATCATGGATAAGGATGCCTCAAGGGCCTTATAGAATGGAACCCCATCTATGAAAGACTCCTGTATGTTCGTTTAAACTCTAAGTCCGCTAAGCTGTCCATAATTGTGGTTTTATAACAGCCTTCAAGCTGCCATGGAAAAGATCCTTATAATGGGGGATATATCCTTATAATGCTCATTATAATGGGGGACCTTAATGCAAGAGTTGGGAGTGAAAACAGCAATTGCGAAAGTACTATTGGAAGGCATGGTGTTGGAGTCACGAATGACAATGGTGAAAGACTTTGTGACTTTTGTGAAATTAACATCTTAAAGTAAGAGGCACCATTTTCCAGCATAAAGATATCCATAAATTCACATGGAAATCCTCAGATGGGAAAACAGAGAGTCAGATTGACCATATCAATATCAACAACAAATGGAAGAAATCACTCAGCAATGTTTGGGTAAAAAGTCTAGTGGATGTTGGCAGCGATCACCACCTCCTTGTAGCAAAAGTGAAACTAAAATTGAGGAAAGTGAGAATGGGCTTAGGCAGAGGCCGACGCTTCGATTTCAGCAAACTTCAAAACTTCGAGATGCAGAGAAAATTTACATTCAAACTTACAAACAAATTTAGCATACTTGGCAAAGATACTAACATGACAATCCACGACTTTGATAATGTGATAAAGGAGACTAGTAAAGAGATCCTGGGATACCAAAAGAAATGAAAAGAAGAATGGATTAGTGAGAGAACCTGGATGAAAATAACGAAAAGGAAAGAACCCAAGAAAAGAATGCTGAGCGTAACTTCCCATCGCCTGAAGGAGAGACTTGTTGCTGAATATGCCGAGAATGACAAGGATGTTAAACGAAGCTGCAGAAAGGACAGCGACAGTATTTTGAGACACTTGCCTCAAAAGCTAAAGAAGCTGCAAAAAATATGGATATGAGAACATTATACAAGATAACCAAGTGCCTGAAGGGGAACTATGAAAACAAGCATGAAGTCAGTATAAAAGCAAAGGATGGCAATATTATCAAAAATGAGAAAGGAATAACAACCAGATGGAAAGAACATTATGAAGCAGTTTTGAATAGACCAACACCTCGAGAAACCCCTGAGATTTGTGAGACTAATGAAGACCTTGATATCTCCAAAGAACCACCTACAGTTGAAGAAGTCCAGTAAGCCATTAAGAAAATGAAATTAGGAAAAGCACCCGGAGAAGATGAGATAAGTGCAGAAATGCTTAAGGGAGGTGGCAGAGAAATGTGCCATGTACTGTGTCAAATCTTTAACACCATCTGAAAAAGTGAAGAAATACCCGAGCAGTGGAAAACTGGACTTAATGTAAAACTGCCAAAGAAAGGAGATTTAAGTATATGTGACAACTGGAGAGGTGTTACACTCCTCTCAATTACAAGCAAAGTTTTCAGTTGCATTTTGTTAAAGCGGCTCTCAGTGGTTGTGGAAGATATCATCCAGAAAGAACAAGCTGGCTTTAGAAAAGATCGATTTTGCATAGACTATATATTCGTACTAAGACAAATTCTTGAACAATCTGCAGAGTGGAACAGCAATCTTTATGTATTATTTGTGGACTTTGAAAAAGCATTTGACAGTATCCACCGAGAAACACTCTGGAAAATTATAAGAAGATACGGATTTCCCCAAAAAATTGTAAACATTATCCAAATGATGTACAGCGACTTTCAGTGCAAGGTGATTTGTAGAAAGCAACTGACAGAAAGCTTCAGGGTATGCACAGGAGTTAAACAGGGATGTATCCTATCACCTTTTCTCTTCATTTTAGCAATGGGTTGGCTTATAAGGGAAACAATCACAGAAAAGAAACAGGTATTCAATGGACACTTACCTCAACACTTGAAGACCTAGTTTTTGCTGACGATATCAGTCTGATAGTGAGTCGTCATTGTGACTTTCAGGAGAAATCAGACAGACTTACATCATATGCATCGCAACTTGGGATGAACATTCAAGTGAGAAAAACAAAAATCGTGAAGATGAACGCTTCCAATCAGTAATCATCAATAATCAGCAAGTGGAAGAGGTAGATGAGTTCACGTACCTTGGGAGTAAAGTCAGCACTGATGGAGGTAGTGGTAAGGACATATTAGCAAGACTAACCAAAGCAAATCAAGCTTTTGGCATGCTCAATGCAGTTTGGAAATCCACACAACTCAAACTTAACACCAAAATCAGAATTTTTAAAAGCAACATCCTAAGTGTGCTACTTTATGGAAGTGAATGTTGGAAGATGACGAAATACATTTGCAAGAAACTTGACATGTTCCTGACAAAATGTCTACAACGTATCAAGAAGGTCTTCTGGCCTGAGAAAATCAGAAACCAAGACTTGCTTACATCTTGCAATATGGAATCAATCTCAGTTTGTGTGAAAAGAAGACAATGGAGATGGCTGAGCCACGTAATGAGAATGCCAAATGATCAACTAGCAAAAGTAGCACTAAGGTGGACTCCACAGGGAAAGCGAAGTAGGGGCAGGCTCAAAATGACATGGCATAGATCTGTGGAAACAGAACTGAAAGAAGTAGGAATGAACTGGGTAACAGCGAGCAGCAGACCGGCAGAAATGGAAGACCCTTGTGGAGGCCCCATGTGCCACCTAGGTATTAAGGGTTCAGAGAGAGAGAGAGAGACTGCATTGTGATGATTGGCAAAAACAATCTTATAAAGAGTGAAAGCACAGGCCCCTCATATTTACAGTGTTGGCTGTCCAAGTCACCTGGTCAATATTTGTGCCAAAACTGCTGCTAAGGAGCTCTCAATGTCACCTGAAGAACTGCTCATTGACATCTATTACTACTTTGAGAAAAGACTTAAAACAGTTTCACGAGTTCTGCAATGTTGCCCAGCAGAAAGTATAAAAGCATTGTCCCACACACTGGCTTTCTATGGGAAAAAGGTTTGGACCACCTGCTCCATCAATGGCCAGCCTTTATTTCATATTTTGAGTCAAAGAGTGAGAATCAGAAGTCCTCTCATATTCAGAAGAGGCTGAAAGACCCCCAAATAAAAATATACACATGCTTTCTCCATAATATCACAAAACGTTTGACAAATTCAATTTGGTTTTTCAAAACAAGGCACCTATCCTCTTCAAGTTTGATTAGAGTGTAGAAGAGCTCCTGCATGACTAGCAAGACTTATTGAGCCAAAGGTATTGAGAGAACAGAACATTCAGGAGATAGATGTGAGCAACCCTGAAATTCCTTTTTACTGGGTACCTGGCAAGGAGGCAATTGCTAAGCGAGGAAGCTCAAGTGATCCCCCTTACAAGGCAAAGCAGTTCTTCAAAGATGCCAGAACATTCTATGTCAGGTGCTTTCAAAATATCTTGGAGAAGTTCCCCATGAGAGACCAAATCTTGTAAAACCTGTCAGTGGTCAATACAGAGAGCCAAGATGAGGTGAATCCAGACCAGATTTTGACTTTGGCAGAGAGATTCCCGAATGTGATCAAGGCAGATGCAAGAGAACAGCTCCACTTGGAAGTCCTGGGTTATGTTTCAACTAACCTTGAAGGACTAGTGCCAAACTACAAAAGTTTGTCAGTTGATGAGTTCTGGGGGAAGTTGTCCAAAATAAAATCTGTGAGCACAGGGCAGTTGAGATTCAAAGAGCTCTGTCAGTTGATGAAGCTGCTTTTGGTACTGCCAAATTCTAACTGTGATGTAGAAAGGGTGTTCAGCATGGTGCATCACATTAAGACAGAATTCAGAAGTCAGCTGTCTCACGAAACACTTGTGAATCTGATGTCTTGCAAAATTAACAAATTCATTGACACAGACTGCTGTGAGGTTGAGACTTCCGGCAAAATGCCCAAATCTGCCAAGCAAGCCGCATCACAGTATGAGGAAAGCTTGCAAAAGAAATAGAAAAGCTATTTGCATTAGCATTTAGCTATTAGCATTGAGACTGCCAACAAAATACTCAACAACGAATATATTATATATATGTGTGTGTGTGTGTGTGTGTAAATAGTTTCAATATGTGCTCAAATAAATTGTTATGATCTTTCATAATCAAATGTCCTGTATACATACACCCATGGAGGTCGACCAGGGGGTGGAGGATATGGGGTTGTGGGGGGGCTACCTCCCTGAAATGAGTTTTTGCAGGGTGGGATGTCTGCCTTAAATGTAACAGTGCCAGAGAAAGCAAGGTCAGGCAGCTGTTAAGGGTCATTCTTCAAGCCCTCTCCTGATAAGGGCTCCTTTTGTCCTCTGCTGGATTCCTTGAATTCCATTCAGAATTCCCTATATCCCTTGCTGGAGGCTCTGCAAAAGGCACTTGCAGACCTTCAGTGGCAGCAGGTGTCATCCAGTAGGGAGGGTCATTTGGACTACATCCCTCTTCCCTGTAAATAGAGTGAGAGGATGAGTGCAGGTTTAAGTGGCTGTGTGAATGTGTTAATGTCTCAGGCCCAGCCCAGTTGTTTTCTCATTCCCTTTGTTCTTCAGAAAATGTGTTACTTTTTCCCTGTAGGAATTAATTATTGGTTTAAGTTTTTCAGTTATTTGTGAAAGTTCTAAAGGAAGAGAAGTAAAAGCCTGGAATGTTGTTTGTCTTGTCTGTGTTTTCAATCTGTTACCCGCTTCTCATACAATTAGGTTTAGGGAGAAACACAGATATACTGGCCATGTGAAATCTAGGTTAATAAGATGAAAACCTGGGCATCTTTATTCCGGATATGATATGCCCACATTTCAGAGGGAAATAGACATTTGGGAGTAATCCTTAAAGTTGTTGTTCTAAAGGTTCAATGATTAGCCAAGAGCAAGAAACTTTGTGTCTTCTCTGCATTGCAGATGGCAAAGTGGTGGATGCTGACTTGTGCTGGGAGATCCGATAATACATTCCTGAGGCTGGTGTTTGAATCTGTACACCAGACCAATGAGTCATATTGCTGGATTTGTATAAGGACTCCTAATTACACTGCAGAAGAGATGCCACCAATTTCAACCCTTTTGATAACAAGAAAAAGAACTGTTGAGCAAAATTGTCCAGCTTCTCAGGTTTTGGCATTCTGTTTTGGGGAGAGCCAGGGGAGTAGTCTAATCCAGCCATCCTCAACCCATGGTATGGTTGCAGCCTTAAGGAACTCGAGCCTTAGTAACCCATGGTGGAGCAGTTGTTTTAAGGGCTGGTATTTCCCTACGTATGATTTGTTTAAGTCAAAAGCTCCTGACTCTGAAAGTAATTCCCCACCTGACAGGGAAGGGAAAGAAATGTTGGTGTAGGTGGCATGATGAGCACAAGTACAACTAGTCAGTGGGATACAGCAAGTGTGAGCAGAACACTATCCTGGGACAACTATGCCAAATACTGCTGTGAAGGTGGACCACTCTAGATAACGAATGGCACTTACAGGATAGTCAGCTCCTAAATCTATCAGTGGCTCACCATGGTGTGGTGCAGCTGCTGCTGTCTGGGATATGTGGTGCCATACCTATACTATCTCAATGTCCTGGATGAGCGTCTTGCCCATCCTGGTCAGTATAGTAAACGGGCTATCACAGAGCTAAAAAAGTTTTGGATGATAGCCTTTCCCAGTATGGTATGACCACACGGTCTCAGGAACTGATAGCAATTGCTATAGATTACCTGTTCACAAAGAAAGGTGGAAAATGTGCTGTTATTGGTCAAGAGTACCAATAACAGGTATTATTGGTATCAATGATTCAGGGAATATCACTTGCCTGACTGATCACGTCCAAGTGTCATAGAAACATAGAAAACCAACAGCACAATACAGGCCCCTCAGCCCAGAAAACTGTGCCGAACATGCCCTTAGCTTAGAAATTACCTAGAGTTACCTATAGCCCTCTTTTTCGAAGTTCCATGTAATTATCCAAGAGTTTCTTAAAAGACCCTATTATATCCACCTTCATCACCATCGCCAGCAGTCCATTCCATGCACTTGCCACTCTCTGCATAAAAAACTTACCTCTGACATCTCCTTTCTATCTACTTCCAAGCACCTTAAAACTGTGCCTCTTGTGCTAGCTATTTCAGCCCTGAGAAAAAGCCTCTGACTATTCATACATCAATGCCTCTCTTCATCTAATACACCTCTATCAGGTCACCCCTCATCCTCCACCACTCCAAGTAGAAAAGGCACCCTTTCTATGGTTCCCATATCCTTCCTGTAGTGAGGTGACCAGGACTGGGCACAGTACCCCAAGTGGGGTCTGACCAAGGTCCTATGTAGCTACAACATTACCTCTCGGCTCCTAAACTCAATCCCACGATTGATGAAGGCCAATGCACCGTATGCCTTCTTAACCACAGAGTCAACCTGCGCAGCAGCTTTGAGTGTCCTATGGAGTCCAAGATCTCTTTGATCCTCCATACTGCCAAAAGATTTACCATTAATACTATATTCTGCCATCATACTTGACCTACCAAAATGAACCACCTCAAACTTATCTGGATTGAACTCCATGTGCCACTTTTCAGCCCAGTTTTCCATCCCATCAATGTTCCTCTGTAACCTCTGACTGCCCTCCACACTATCCACAACACCCCCAACCTTTGTGTCATCAGCAAATTTACTAACCCATCCCTCCATTTCCTCATCCAGGTCATTTACAAAAACCACAAAGAGTAGGGGTCCCAGAACAGATCCCTGAGGCACACTACTAGTCACTGACTTCCAAGCAGAATATGACCCATCTACAACCACTCTTTGCCTTCTGTGTGCAAGCCAATTCTGGATCCACAAAGCAATGTCCCCTTGGATCCCATGCCTCCTAACTTTCTCAATAAGCCTTTCATGGGGTGCCTTATCAAATGCCTTGCTGAAATCCATGTACACTACTGCTCTACCTCCATCAATGTTTTTAGTCACATCCTCAAAAAATTCAATCAGGCTCTTAAGGCACGACCTGCCTTTGACAAAGCCATGCTGACTATTCCTGATCATATTATGCCTCTCCAAATGTTCATAAATTCTACCTCTCAGGATCTTTTCCATCAACTTACCAACCACTGAAGTAAGACTCACCGGTCTATAATTTCCTGTGCTATCTCTACTCTCTTTCTGGAATTAGGGAACAACATCCACAACCCTCCAATCCTCCGGAACTTCTCCTGTCCCCATTGATGATGCAAAGATCATTGCCAGAGGCTCAGCAATTTCCTCCCTCACCTCCCACAGTAGCTTGGGTACAACTTGTCCAGTCCCAGTGACTTATTCAACTCAAAGCTCCAGCACATCCTCTTTCTTAATATCTATATGTTCAAGCTTTTCAGTCCACTGTAAGTCATCCCTACAATCGCCAAGATCCTTTTTCGTAATCGGCGTATAAGGTTATTGGCGATTACATTCTGGGGGAAAGCTGCTGAATTTTTGTGTGCAGGGAGGCTGACGGACTGCTATAGTACACTGAGGGGTCACTATTAGGTTTACAGTAGTGAGTATTGTACTTCTGTGTTTTATATATAGTTTAGTGGAATGTCACGAGGGTCATAATAATCTGAAGGTCAAATGGTCATTGTGTCACATCCTTCGAGGGGCGGTATGTCATGTGGGTGTGTTGGGTTTACTTGTTGGTCAAAAGCTGTTTCTATTGTGCCAGTCATTGATTGGCCCATTTGAAGCATGCATCAGCTCTTTCATATTGGTTGTCTTTTATGCCACAGAGCACCGGTGTCCAGTTTCAGGCATCTTAGGGGTATAAAAACAACACATGCGAGAGGCTTTGCCTCCTTTCTTTTGGCCCCAAGCACTCATTTTCACACTGAGGTTGTGAACACTGCTGAAGAACCATTCGAAAAGAGTGCTGCAGATATAGAAGGGCCCACACACACTCTTAGCCAAGTATCTGCTTGTTGAATATCTAGTTTTGCAGTTTGTGTAACTGGGGGGACTTAGATGTTTGGTTGAATATTTTATTTTTGTAAACAAATGATTAATATGTTCATACATAATCAGTGACTTATGTCTCACTCACCAAACCCAAGAACTGCTTCCATGTTACAGCTACTAACCCAGAGGTCCAGGCTTACCAAATAGCAGTCACGGCCCTGCAGTTGGCCGGCATTAAGTTCAGGGAAGCTGGGCTTTCTGTCTTATGCAATGTCTCAACCAGACACATTTGTCCTATGGTGCCCACAAATTGGAGGCATACTGTTTTAAACTCCATTCATGCCCTGTCACATCCAGACTGGAAGGCCTCACAGAAACTGATTGCACTAAAGCCTGTGTGGCATAGCCTTAGAAAGGACATGTGTGATTGGATTTCAGCCTGTGTTGAGTGCTAGTAGGTGGATCTTAACCATCATGTTTGGGCAATTTGGTACCTTTTGAGATCCTTGAACAACAGTTTGACCACATCAACGTGGCCCTAGTTGGTCATCATCCCCCCCCCAATCTCCCCCAACCCAGGGAGACATGCACCTCCTTACCCCTTACCATGGTGGACTGTACCACCAGGAATCCAGAGTAGTCCTCCAGCATCAACAACAACCACAGTTGTGGCTTGGACATTCATTAGCACCTGGGTTGCTTGGTTTGGCACTTGAACTTCTATTTCCTCTGCCTTGGTCCCCAATTCACATCAGACTTATAGGCTGCAATGGCCCAGAACCTCGCATTAGGCTACATCACACCACACAGCATATCACCAGCAGTCCAATGGCCTATGTGAGCAGTTTCATCGCTCCTTCAAGCTGCTCTGAGGACTTCCCCGATTGGTGAGTGTTGGCATGATCATCTCCCATGGGTTCTGCTGGGGCTCAGAACAGCACCAAAAGAGGACTTGTAGTCATCTGTGGCTGAGTTGGTATACAACAGCCATTATGAGAGCCAGGTGAATTTATTCCTGACACCAAGGTGGCCTGGCCAACCTCTTAACAGCATTCCACCTTCCTCAGTAAATTTAATTCCTTGAGTCATATGGTCATAGAGAAGTACAGCAGAGAAACAAGCCCTTTGACACAACTAGTCCATGACAAAATCTACTCTCATCGACTTGCACCAGGACTATAGGCCGTCAATAAGCATACTATCCATGTACCTATCCAAACTACTCTTAAATGTTGAAATTGAGCTCGCATGCACCATTTGTACTAGCAGCTTATTCCACATTCTCACGATCCTTTGAGTGAAGAAGTTTCCCTTCATGTTTCCTTTAAACTTCTCACCTTTCACCGTTAACCCATAGCTTCTAGTTGTAGTCCCATCCAACCTCAGTGGAAAAAGACTGCTTGCATTTACCTTATCTATACCCTTCATAATTTTGTATGCCTCTATCATATCTCCTCTCTATCTTCTGTGTTCTAAAGAATTCAATCTTTCCTCATAACTCAGGTCCTCCAGACCTGGCAACATCCTTTTCCCCTACTCCTACCTTCCATTATGGTGTACTGCACTCTTGGGCTCCTGTTGACCCACATTCCACCTTGGTTGTTTTTATCCGCCATGATACACACCAAAATCCCCTCAGGCCCCCTTATGATAGTTCATTCCACATCTTAGAATGGAGAGAAAAGACTTTTATCATAGATAGGAGGGGTAAACCTGAATGTATTTTAGTAGTCCGCCTTAAAGTGATAGGTAGTGATAGGGGATTCTATAGTCAGGGGGCAGATAGGAGATTTTGTGGGGAAGATCGGGAGTCTCGGATGGTATGTTGCCTCCCTGGTGCCGGGGTCCGGGACATCTCAGATCGGGTGCAGGTTATTCTCGAGAGGGAGGGCAAGAACCTAGATGTAAGGACCAACGACATGGGTAGGATGAGTGAGTAGTGATTTCAGGGAGTTAGGTGCGAAGTTGAAGGGCAGGACCTCCAGAGTAACAATCTCAGGATTGCTACCTGTGCCACGTGCGAGTGAGGCAAGGAACAGAAGGATTATACAGACTAATACATGGCTGAGAGGATGGTGCAGGAAGGAGGGCTTCAGGTTTTTAGATAATTGGGCTTTGTTCCAGGGAAGGTGGGATCTGTTCCGATGGGACGGTTACACCTGAATTGCAGCGGTACTAACACTCTTGCAGGAAAGTTAGCTAGTGCTTCTCGGGGGGGGGGGGGGGGGGTTTAAACTAAATTTGCAGGGGGCAGGGATCCAGAATGTAAGAGAGGATAGTGAGATGAAGAATAAAGGACAGGTGGCCACTACACGGTTCCGGAATATTAAGTGTATAGCAAAGAAAGATGAGGCGGAACAAGTGATAAGGAGGACACATGTACAGAGGGATGGTCTGACGGAACATGGAGTTAAATGTGCAGAAAGAATAAGTAAATTTAGGAAGGACAACAAAATTCAAGGGGTGTATAGCCCGATGGGAGTTCGGGGAGCTGGGTTAAGCACAATAGGCAGCAATTTAAACAGAGAGAGAAGAAATGGGCTAAAAATTCTATATCTGAATGCATGAAGTGTCAGAAATAAGGCGGATGAACTTGAAGCTCAGGTGCGAATGGGTAACTATGATGTTGTTGGGATAACGGAGACATGGCTGCAGGGAGATCAGACCTGGGAAATGAATGTACAAGGGTATACATGCTATCATAAGGACAGAAATGTGGGCAGAGGGGGTGGGGTGGCCCTGTTGGTGAGGAATGAGATTCAGTCCTTTGCAAGGGGGGACATAGGATCAGGAGAAGTAGAGTCTGTATGGATAGAATTGAGGAACAGTAAGGGCAAAAAGACCCTAATGGGTGTTGTCTACAGGCCACCAAACAGTAGCATGGATATTGGGTGCAAGTTGAATAGGGAGTTAACATTGGCATGTGGCAAAGGTAATGTCGCAGTAGTTATGGGGGATTTCAACATGCAGGTGAATCGGGAGAATCAGGTTGGTGCAGGACCCCAGGATAGGGAGTTTGTAGAGTACCTATGGGATGCATTCTTGAAACAGTTTGTACAAGAGCCGACCAGGGACAAGGCTATTCTGGATTTAGTCTTGTGTAATGAACAGGATTTGATAAGCGATCTTGAAGTAAAGGAGCCATTAGGAGGTAGTGACCATAATATGATAAGTTTTTATCTGCATTTTGAGAAGGATAAGGGCAGATCAGAGGGGTCAGTGTTGCAGTTGAACAGGGGAGACTATGGAGCCATGAGGGAGGAGCTGGCCAAAGTTAACTGGATGGATATCCTAGCAGAAAAGACAGTGGAACAGCAATGGCAGGTATTCTTGGGAATAATGCACAAGGTGCAAAATCAGTTCATCACCCAGAGAAGGAAAGATTCAAAGGGGGAAAGGGGCCACAGTGGTTGACAAAGGAAGTCAGAGATTGCATAGCATTAAAAAAAAGGAAGTATAACAGAGCTAAGGTGAGTGGGAAGACAGATGACTGGGAAATTTTTAAGGAACAACAGAACTTAACTAAAAAGGCAATACGGGGAGAAAAAATGAGGTACGAACGCAAGCTAGCCAGGAATATAAAGGACGATAGCAAAAGCTTTTTAGGTATGTGAATAGAAAGAAGATAGTTAAGAACATTGTTGGGCCCTTGAAGAATGAATTGGGTGAAATTGTTATGGGAAACAGAGAAATGGCAGAAGAATTTAATGAGTACGTTAGATCTGTCTTCACTAGGGAAGACACAAGCAATCTCCCAGATGTATGGATGGGCCAAGGACTTAGGGTAACAGAGGAAATGAAACAGATTGACATTAGGAAGGAAATGGTGATGAGTAGATTGATGGGACTGAAGGCTGACAAATCCCCAGGTCCAGATAGTCTGCATCCTAGGGTACTAAAGGAGGTGGCCCTGGAAATTGCGGATGCATTGATAATCATTTTCCAATGTTCCTTAGATTCAGGATCAGTTCCTGAGGATTGGAGAATGGCTAATGTTAAATGGCTTTTTAAGAAAGGAGGGAGGGAGAAAACAGAGAACTATCGTCCTGTCAGACTAACATCAGTAGTAGAGAAGATGCTAGAGTCCATTATTAAAGATGAAATAGTGGCATATCTAGATAGCAGTGATAGGATTGGGCCAAGCCAGCATGGATTTACCAAGGGCAAATCATGCTGGACTAATCTATTGGAGTTTTTCGAGGATGTAACCAGGAAGTTAGACAAGGGAGATCCAATGAATGTAGTGTACCTCAATTTTCAGAAGACATTTGATAAGGTCCCACATAGGAGATTGGTGGGTAAAATCAGAGCTCATGGCATTGGGGGGGAAGATATTGACATGGATAGAAAACTGGTTGGCAGATAGAAAGCAAAGGGTAACGGTGAATGGGTGTTGCTCAGAATGGCAGGTGGTAACTAGTGGGGTGCCACAGGGCTCGATATTGGGACCACAGCTGTTTACAATTTACATAAACGATTTAGATGAAGGCATTGAGAATAACATCAGCAAGTTTGCTGATGATACTAAGCTGGGCGGCAGTGTGACATGTGATGAGGATGTTAGGAGAATTCAGGGTGACTTGGATAGGCTGAGTGAGTGGGCAGATACTTGGCAGATGACATTTAATGTGAATAAGTGTGAGGTTATCCACTTTGGGAATAAGAACAGGAAGGCAGATTATTATCTGAATGGTATAGAGTTAGGTAAGGGAGAAATACAAAGAGATCTAGGAGTACTTGTTCATCAGTCACTGAAGGTGAAGGAGCAAGTGCAGCAGGCAGTGAAGAAGGCTAATGGAATGTTGGCCTTTATTACAAAGGGAATTGAGTACAAGAGCAAAGAAATTCTTTTGCATTTGTACAAGGCCCTGGTGAGACCACACCTGGAGTATTGTGTACAGTTGTGGACATCCTGGCTATAGAGGAAGTGCAGCGTAGATTCACGAGGTTAATTCCTGGGATGTCCGGACTGTCTTACGCAGAGAGGTTAGAGAGACTGGGCTTGTACACGCTGGAATTAAGGAGATTGAGAGGGGATCCGATTGCAACATATAAGATTATTAAGGGATTGGGCAAGATAGAGGAAGGAAGTATGTTCCAGATGCTGGGAGAGTCCAGTACCAGAGGGCATGGTTTGAGAATAAGGGGTAGGTCATTTATGACAGAGTTAAGGAAAAACTTCTTCTCCCAGAGAGTTGTGGGGGTCTGGAATGCACTGCCTCGGAAGGCAGTGGAGGCCAATTCCCTGGATGCTTTCAAGAAGGAGCTAGATAGGTATCTTACGGATAGGGAAATCAAGGGATATGGGGACAAGGCAGGAACCGGGTATTGATAGTAGATGATCAGCCATGATCTCAGAATGGCGGTGCAGGCTCGAAGGGCCGAATGGTCCACTTCTGCACCTATTGTCTATTAAACCGGACCACCAAGATTTGGAGGATTCCTTTATCATGCTCCTGGCATCATGACATGACAATGAGTCAGAGGCACCTGTTGTTACTCCACCCATGGAACATATGACCCAAGCTCTGGACAGGCTCACATGCCATTTTTAGTGAATTCTGGGTGGGGGAGAGAATGCCTATCTAAGGTAATGTAATCAGTGGAAACATATGCATAATTCACAACCACCGACATTGAGTTGCAGTTCACTTCAAGAGGCTGGTCTGACATGATGATGCAATTACATTATTTTTTATACCGTGCTTGATCTTCTGTCTGGAGGACAATAAAGGAGTTGTTACAGTTTCCCTTAAACTTATAACACCTCTGCTATTTTATTTATGGAACCCTATGGATGTTGATGTTGTTTAGAATCTCTTCTCATCGCATGGATGACATGCCATCAAGAAGCTGAACCTCAATGCAAGGTTGAATTCACTAAACAATGTTCAGTGGAAGGAGATACCCAGTGTTGTTCACAGGCCTGGGGTACTGAAAGAAGAGTATCTTATCCATTTGAGGCCAGGAGTGACACCCTATTCTGATCACAGTGAGGTGTACACCAGTCCCATTGATGAACAAAGTCAAAGTTGAACTTCAGAGAATGGAGGCACTTGACATAACTAGAGTGATTGGAACTATTGACTGGTGTGCAGGCATTGTTCCTGTTCCCAAGCCAGTTGGATTAGAGAGCATCTGTGTTGATTGAACAAAATCAAAAAATGCAGTGAGGCAGGGGAAGTTTATTCTGCCCTCTGTCGAGCAAACTTTGGTATGCTGGGTAGAGCAAAGTTCTTCACCAAACTAGATGCAAACACAGGGTTTTAGCAGATTCACTTAGCTCTTGAGTCATAGAAACTCACAACCTTTATCACATCATATGGGCGCTATGCATTCAAGAGACTCCCCTTAGGCACCTCAACAGCCCCTGAACTCTTTCAGATGAGGATGAAACAAATATGG
Source organism: Hypanus sabinus (assembly GCF_030144855.1). Classification (NCBI taxonomy): domain Eukaryota; kingdom Metazoa; phylum Chordata; class Chondrichthyes; order Myliobatiformes; family Dasyatidae; genus Hypanus; species Hypanus sabinus. The sequence continues at coordinate 110,614,782 of NC_082714.1, read as the reverse complement.
GAGTGACTGAAAGGAGTATTCTGTCACATGGATGACATACTCATCTTTGAAGGCTCAAGTGAGGAACATGACAAAACAGTGGGAGCTGCCTTGGAGAAACTGAAACAGGCTGGAATCTCCCTGAACAAAAAGAAATATGTATTTGTATTTGGTGAAGTTCTTGGGACACCAATTGCCCTCAGAGAGTGCAAGCAGATTCAGACAAACTGAACATGAAACAACCTATGAATATATCAGAGATTCGCAGCTTCCTTGGGATGATTAACCAGCTTAAAATGTTCAATCCAGATTTGGCAGAGATAATAAAACCACTACATCACTTAAAGCAGAGCTTATCCTTCTGCCAACAATGGTGATCTTTGATCTGAACAAAGCAACCAAGGTCTCAGCAGATGCCTCTTCTTTTGACCTAGTGCTCATGCATCACCGCAGTGGTGCATGCAAACCAGTTGAATATACATCAAGAGCACTGACACCTACAGTACACCATTATGCCCAAATCAAAAAGGACACACTTGCTCTTATGTGGGCTTGTGAATGTTTCAATTGCTACTTGATAGGCACCAAATCACCAAATTCCTACTTGAAACAAATCACAAACCACTCGTCAGCCTCCTCAGCTTGAAACACTTGGATAACTTACCTCAACATCTGCAAAGATTCAAAATGAGGCTTATGTGATGCTGTTTTGACATTGAGCATGTCTCCAGCAAATCTTTCACAACACCAGACACTCTGTCAAGGATGCCATGCAAAAGTGAATGGACAGAAGCTGAGTATGCCCTCATGGAAGATATCAATATCTATTTAGCTCAGATACATGAAAGCTTTCCTACATCACAGAGTAAACTGGATGAAATTTACACAGAGTTGAAGAAGGACCAAATCTGCAACGAGGTCATGCAATACTGTGAGCATGGATGGCCAGCTTTTACAAAAGGACCTCACGAGCTCAGACCTTACTGGCCTGAAAATGACACACTCATCATTCTTGATGGTTTTCTGCAAAAGGCTATAGATTCGTCATTCCTGCTTCTATGCATACCAAAATAATCAGTCAAATCCACCAAGGACATCAAGGCATCAAAAAATGTCACTTAAGAGCAAGGCAATCCATGTGGTGGCCTGGTGTGAACAAACAACTGGGAGATTATATAAAGCCATATGAAGTATGCAGAAAACTACAAAAATCTTGCTGAACATCTGCCCCACAGAATTCCAAGATTTTCCATTGCAAATTGCAAGCACAGTCATTTTCGAGCTGAAGAGAGGCAAATATCTTCCCGCTGTGGATTACTACTACTCATGGAATGTTCAGGTGTCCAAGCTGGCCTCTACATCCTCAGCTGCAGTTATACCGCACCTGAAATCTGTGTTCACTCTGAATACCAGAGACAATGATCCACAATTCAGTTGCTCAGAATTCAAAGGACTCTGAGTTCAAATACTAGACAAGAAGTCCATGGTAATAACAGTCTTCGACTGAAGGCAAAAGACCCCTACAAAGCACTGCTAGCTGATTGCTCCACACCTCTTGAGAATTACTACAGTCCAATAAAGCTGTCAATGGGCCGGAGACTGAGAACAAGCCTACCCATTCTTCTTTCCTTTCTCCAAACTCTCTTACCAGACTTAGACAAAGTTAAAAATGAAGATCTTGCATGATCTCACCAGAGTAAGCATTTGTCTCCGTTCAGAAGTGATGAAGCTATTGGAGTTTTAGACCAAACCACCAAAGGAACAATAGTCCGGCAGCTTGCACCATGATTGCTTATGACAAGAACATCACAAGGTTAAATTCGGCAGAACTGCACGTGCTCATGCACCTTCAAAGTCCACAAAAGTTAGAGGAAGAAATAGAGTGGCTTCATCCTTATAACAAGGACCACTTACCTGAAGTGGACGCATCAGTTCAAGAATTACCATCCGCTCCAACACTTTCAGGAACCAATACCAGATATGGTCATTTATCTATCCCAACAGAGAGATATATTTCATTTCTTCATAGCTTAGGGCAAGTGACTAAAGAGGCAGAATAATCCTCTTACTTTGAAGTGTGTTCAGGTACTCTACCCAGACCTCTATTAGATCGAGTGGTTTTTTTTAAGAGTTCTAATGTTGAAGACATTTCACAAAATGAAAATGTTCTTTAATAAACAAGAAATTGGTGAAAAAACGAGGAAAACAGAGAACGACCAATCAAAACAAGGAGAAATACAATTTTAATGCTGGCAATTCCTTTTTTATGTTTACATTAGGATCATAAGTTACGTGTTATGGGTAAAGTGAACTGAATCATTCAATTTCAGTGACTATAATTTCAATGCAGAATGATAATGTGGTTAACTGGATCAGCAAATTTGTGGATGACACCAAGATTAGGGGTGTAGTGGACAGAGAGGAAGACTATCATGGTTTGCAGAGGGATCTGCATCGGCTGAAAAATGGTAGATGGAATTTAATGCAGACAAATGAGAGGTCTTACTCTTCAGTAAGACCAACCAGGGTAGGTCTTACACAGTCAAAGAAAGGGCACTGAGGACTATGGTAGAACAAAGGGATCAGGGAATACAGGTCCATAATTCATTGAAAATGCCCTCACAGGTTGATAGAATCATAAAGAAAGCTCTTGGCACATTGAGCTTCGTAAATAAAGTATTCCGTACAAGAGATGAAAGGCTGTGTTGAAATTGTATAAGATATCGGTGAAGCCTAATTTGTAGTATTAAGTGCAGTTTTGGTCACCTACTTATGGGAAAGATGTAAGTTGAAAGAATACAGGGAAAATTTACAAGGATATTGCCAAGTCTGGAGTACCTGAGTTATATGGAGATAGGTAATGACTTTATTCCTTGAAACACAGATTGAGAGAAGACTTGATAGAGGTGTACAAAATTATGAAGGGTATAGATAGGATAAATGCTAGCAGCTTTTTCCACTGAGGATTGATGGGACTACAACTAGAGGTCATGGTTTAAGAATGAAAACTGAAAGGTTTAAGGGGATCATGCGGGAAACTTTTTCCAATCAGAGGGTCCAGAGAGTGTGGAATAAGCTGCCAGCGCAAATGGTAGCCACTTGCAAGTGGTAGTAAGTGTACCCGTCATAGCCAGACTACAAACCCAGCACCCGAGTGCCCTTATTACCATCTCGGGTGACTTCAACCTCGTTACCATGGCTAGGACACTGCCCAACTTCACACAGTATGTGAGCTGTACAACCAGAGGGGAAAGGACCCTGGACTTGATGTATGCTAAGGTTAAGGATGCTTACAGCTCCTCTCCCCTCCCCCCACTTGGAAGGTCAGATCACAATCTGCTGCATCTCAAACCCTGCTACGTACCTCTGGTGAAGAGTAAACCTGTAACCTCGAGGTCAGTGAGGAAATAGTCGGGGGAGGCTTATGAGGCACTCCAGGATTGTTTTGAGGCGACAGACTGGCAGGCACTCTGTGAACCACATGGAGAGGACATTGATGGGCTCACTGAGTGCTTCACTGGTTATATCAACTTCTGTGTGGACTGCAATGTTCTGGCAAGAACTGTCCTTTATTATTCAAATAACAAGCCATGGGTAACAAAGGACATCCTGAATGCTAAAAAGAGGGCATTTAGAGATGGAAATAGGGAGGAGCTGAGGACTATACAGAGGGACCTGAAAGCCAAGATCAGGAAGGCTAAAGACAGATACAGGAGGAAGCTTGACTGGAAACTCCAGCAGAACAACATGAGAGAAGTTTGGAGTGGGATAAGGATCATCACTGGGCTCCGGCAAACTAGCAACAGAGGAACTGAAGGCAGTGTGGACGGGGCCAACTAACTTAACCTGTTCTTCAACAGATTTGACACTGTGGCCCCTGCCCATCCCCCACATGATTCATCTGTTGTCGGCCCCCAACCAGCACATGCTCCACTCTCCCTTGTTACCCCTCCTCACAGCCCCACACCCTGCTCTCGTGAATACACCCCCCCACACCTGAAACCACCACGGTGGGCTTCACAGCTGAACAGGTGAGAAGACAGCTGAAACGTCTCCACCCAAGCAAGGCTGCAGGCCCGGATGGTGTCAGCCCCAGGGTGCTCAAACCCTGTGCCCCCCAGCTATGTGGAGTACTTCACCATGTCTTCAACCTGAGCCTGAGACTCCAGAGGGTTCCTGTGCTGTGGAAGACATCCTGCCTCGTTCCTGTACCGAAGGCGCCGTGCCCCAGTAGCTCCAATGACTACAGACCGGTGGCATTGACCTCCCACATCATGAAGACCCTGGAGAGACTTGTTCCAGAGCAGCTCCAGCTTATGGTTAGGCCACAATTAGACCCTCTCCAGTTCGCCTATCAGACCCAACTAGGAGTTGAGGATGCCATCGTCTACCTGCTCAACTGTGTCTACGCCCACCTGGACAAGCCAGCGAGCACTGTGAGGGTCATGTTTTTTGACTTCTCCAGTGCGTTCAACACCATCCGCCCTGCTCTGCTGGGTGAGAAGCTGACAGTGATGCAGGTAGATGCTTCCCTGGTGTTGTGGATTATTGGTTGCCTGACTGGCAGACCACGGTACATGCACTTGCAACACTGTGTGTCAGACAGAGTGGTCAGCAGCACTGGGACTCCACAGGGGACTGTCCTGTCTCCCTTTCTCTTCACCATCTACACCTCAGACTTCAACTACTGCACAGAGTCTTGCCATCTTCAGAAGTTTTCTGATGACTCCGCCATAGTTGGATGCATCAGCAAGGGAGATGAGGCGGAGTACAGGGCTACGGTGGGAAACTTTGTCACATGGTGCGAGCAGAATCATCTGCAGCTTAATGTGAAAAAGACTAAGGAGCTGGTGGTGGACCTGAGGAGGGCTAAGGCACTGGTGACCCTGTTTCCATCCAAGGGGTCAGTGTGGATATGGTGGAGGATTACAAATACCTGGGGATACAAATTGACAATAAACTGGACTGGTCAAAGAACACTCAGGCTGTCTACAAGAAGGGTCAAAGCGTCTCTATTTCCTGAGGAGACTGAGGTCCTTTAACATCTGCCGGATGATGCTGAGGATGTTCTATGAGGCTGTGATGGCCAGTGCTATCATGTTTGCTGTTGTGTGCTGGGGCAGCAGGCTGAGGGTAGCAGACACCAACAGAATCAACAAACTCATTCATAAGGCTAGTGATGTTGTGGGGGTGGAACTGGACTCTGATGGTGGTGTCTGAAAAGAGGATGCTGTCCAAGTTGCATGTCATCTTGGACAATGTCTCCCATCCACTCCATAATGTACTGGTTAGGCACAGGAGTACATTCAGCCAAAGACTCATTCCACCGAGATGTAACACTGAGCGGCATAGGAAGTCATTCCTGCCTGTGGCCATCAAACTTAACAACTCCTCCCTCAGAGTGTCAGACACCCTGAGCCAATAGGCTGGTCCTGGACTCATTTCCACTTGGCAAGATTACCTTATTATTATTTAATTATTTATGGTTTTATATTGCTATATTTCTACACTATTCTTGGTTGGCGCGGCTGTAACAAAACCCAATTTCCCTCGGGATCAATAAAGTATGTCTGTCTGTCTGTGCATGCAAGCTTGATTTCAATATTTGAGATAAGTTTGGATAGGTACATATCAAGACGTACAAAGAAGCTGGATGAACTCAGCAGGTTGGGCAGCATCCGTTGAAAGAAGCAGTCAACGTTTCTGGTCGAGACAGTCCTGACGAAGGGTCTCAACCCGAAACGTTGACTGCTTCTTTCAACAGATGCTGCCCGATCTGCTGAGTTCATCTAGCTTTTTTGTACGTCTTGATTTGACCACAGCATCTGCAGTGTACTTTGTGTTTTGGATAAGTACATAGATGGATGGCTTTGGTCCCAGCGCAGGTCAATAAGAGTAGACAGTTTAAATGGTTCGGCACAGTCTAGGTGGGCCAAAGGGCCTGTTTCTGTACTGTATACTTCATTGACCCTCTGACTCTATGTTATCCAAGTAGTCCCTAAAATACTGGATTCCTGATGTTAGTACATCTAGCTATAAGAAGAATCCTGTCCAAATGGGTTGTTTCTCTACAGTTGCCCGCAGCTCCAGGATGCTAGTACATGACGGATCTACCTTTAGACAGGCTCTCTCCAGATGTTCAGGTGTGGGCTACTTTGGATCTTTTGAGGTGAAGAGCAGAAGTACGTTGAAGGGATATGGGGTCATATTTATCTGTCTAGCTATATGAGCTGTTCACACTGAAGTAGCATTTCCTTTAGACACAGATTCATTTGTTAATTCACTACGATGCTTTATAGGAAGATGAGGACAGGTTTGAGAACTGCTATCTGATAACATGACAAACTCACTAGAGCTGAGCATGAGCTGCAAGAAGCCATTGAGAAGTGGAATAATTCAGAGATCAGTGAAGTCCTTCTTCAAAAGGGAATTCATTGGATTTTTACTCCCTACCCCCAAGGCTGGTTCTCATCATGGAGGAACATGGGAGAGATTAATCAGGTCCATGCAAAAAGATTCTCAATTCCACCATGAAGGTACAGAATCTTGATGAAGAAGGTTTCCACACAGTTCTTTGTGCAGTAGGGGCTATTGTCAATGGTCATCCAATTCCTAAAGCATCCATTGATCCCAATGATTTGGAAGTACAAACACCCAACCATCTGCTGCTTCTGAAGACCCGTCCATCTTAACTAATTTGCTAAAGGAAGACATTTATACTCATTGCAGATGGAATCAGGTCCAATACATATCAAACTGGTTTTGGAAACGATGGGTCAAGGAGTATTTATTTATCAGTTACAGGAATGTCAGAAATGGTTAAGTATAAAATGCAATTTCCTCGCAGGAGACATTGTGCTTATAGTTAACAACAAGACACCTTGAAACTCATGGATCATGGGAAGTCATTCAAGTCTTCCCAAAGAAAAGAGGATCAGCATGGCAAGTGCACATCAAGACCAAGACCAACTGTCTGAACAGGCTTATAACCAAGATAATTTGGTTGCTATTTAGTTAGTTGAGCACAACATTATGGGCTGAAGGCCCTGTTCCAGGAACACTATCATATACCAATGTTTCTCTGGAAGCATCTTTCTGCCAAATGTTGGTATAAAGTTCTGAGAGACTGTCAAAACTCCTGGGATTGAGGAGATCATTGGCTGGAGCAAGAGGATCTATAGCTGGGGTTGAGAGGATCTTGGGCTAGGATAAGAGAACCATGGGATGGGCCTTAAAGGATTAAGCTTAAGTGAGGATGTCATAGTGAAGAGTTATGGCCTTCCAATCATTAGGTTCTTGATTAGCCAGGGCATCAAATGGTATGGGGGGGGGGGGTAGGAAGGGTATTGAGGATGTCTGGAAGAAATGGATCAGCCCATGATTGAATGGCAGAGCAGACTTGATGGGCCGAATAGCTCCAAAATCTTATGATCTTATGGTTGATAGAGCTGAAAGGGTCAATGGCTGGGGCTGGGATTGAAAGGGTCAAGGGATAGGAGAAAGGTACAAGTGCTGGATGCCAGAGGATCAAATCCTGGTTTTGAAAGACCTAACACTAGAATGCAAAAGGGTGGAGGAGTTGAGTCGCCGACGGAAGGAAATCATTAGTTGGTGCTAAAAGGCTCAAGGGCTGAAGGTACAGTACTCACTTCTCATCAAGTTGCAGTGAAAAATGTATTCAGTAGCTGTCTAGCACATGAACTGCATTTCAAAGTTTCATTTGTAAGAAACTACAGACTGAACCTGATAAGTGACTGCATTTCCACTGTCATCAGTAATAAAATAAAACAGAGGATTTCAAGAAATTCTATACCATACTAGTCATTGCATAACGTGAGCTTATTGAATATGAAAACCATCAAGTATTTTGAAAAATACAGAAAGGAAAGCATTTCTTCAAGGGGTGATCTGGACAAGCCAGAAATGCAATCAAACAGCAAAGGGAGGAATGCAAGACTTGCTCAGCAAGAACATGCAGTCTGAATTGGGCACTTCATATGAAGTTCAAATAATAGCAGAATATGTAATCCCTAATGCTAGCTTGAATTCTAATGCATAGATTGCCCCACAAATATAACAATTTCCAGAGCCAGCTGACATGGCTAAAACAAGGCTATCGATCTCAACTCATTCCATTAAAGCCAAATGTACATATTGTGCTTGTGGTCCAGGGTTCAATAAACGACAAGAGTTGGAGGAAAAGCATGCAGCTGGATGCAATGATGATATTCAATGCCAGTAAAACTTGACTAGCCTTGAAATTTACAACACCTACATTTTTAAAACTCCAGATGGGTCATGAAACATACATAATTTCTCTTTCAGAAATACAAACTGAGTTTGTCTAATCCCATTAACTTGGCACAGAAAATTAAATGAGATCTTAGGCAGAGTGTCGTAATCATAATGAATGTGGGGTAGTAGGCTTGAGAGACCAGATAAATTACTCCTGCTCCAATGTTCTTTTATTCCTGTGCTAATATTTACCTTGTGCCCTGCTATCCCAGCCTTTATAATCAATGGCAGCTACTATTTTTGTTACTACTGATGCTCAGTTTATCAGTCTGTTTCCTTTCTCCCTCTTTCAAATAGTGGCATTCATATTTACCATCCAATTGTGGAAACTACTCCATTACTGATAGAATCCTGAAAAATAACAACAATGTGTCCACTATTTCCACAAAAATCACCTTCAGTATTCTAAGATGCAAGTCATCAGGCTCTGTGAGTTTATCAGCTCTCAATGTCATTAATATCTCCAGCTCTTTTCTCACTAAAGAATAATTTATTTCCACACTTTGACTTACACTATTCCAACAAAGGATAACCTAAGCAGAGAAAGGAAACTCTTTGTGAAGGAGTTTAAAGGAGGCAGATGAATGAAAGAAGATACACACATGTTGGAACTGTGAGATACATAATACAGCAGTTGCTGGAGATCTGTAGTAAAGAACATGCTGAAATTGCTCAGAAAAGTTTGTGAAAACGAGGTGCTAGACCTCCAGATGGCATTGCAATTCTCAGAATTCAATATTGAATACAACACCTTTAGATAACCATTGTTCCTGTTTATATGGGAATTTACCAGATCTGATGCAAGTTAATCCACCTGTAAACAGATACTAGCTGGTATGCTGGATATTTTCTTCATTCACTGCCTATAGGGCAGTCTAGTAGCATAGTGGCTCACGCAACGCTTTACAGCACCAGTGTGGGGGTTCAATTCCTGCTGCTGTCTGTAAGGAGTTATTCTTCCATGGCCAAATTCCTCCAATATTAAAAGGGCGTGCTATGAAAGCGACAGAAGATAGACAACACTTGCCCCATTATATCCATGGATTGTATTACTCCTTGATGTAAACAACAGATTTCACTGTATGTTTCAATCTTTCAATATACGAGTGACAAAATAGCTCATCTAACCTAATCTATTTTAATCCTTTAAATTTCGTTAGACATGAGATGCCCTTCTCAGATCGCACCAAAAGCAGCTATGTCATTACAGCCTTGGTTCTCCATTCAATTACAAACATACTTGTTTTCTCACTTCCCCAGTTCTAATGAAAGTTTCTCACCTGAAATACTGTTTCACTTTCCACAAGAGTATGACCTGCCCGGTATTCCCAGCGTTTGTTCATTTTATTTTATTTCCAAATCTGTCAGATTTCAGAACACCTTCCAGCTAGGATCTGCAGCAACTATTGTACATATAATGAATATCAATTTACATAACTAGATTTGATATAGCCTCTCCTCACAACTCAAACCCTCCATTCCCAGTAACATCTTTGTTGATCGTTTTTCTACCCTTTCTAGTTTAATAACATCTTTCCTATATCAGAGGGACCAGAATTGTGCTCAGTACTCCAAATGTGGCCTTACTAGTGTCTTGTACAGATGTAACATGATGTCCCATTTCCAGTGTTCAATTTTCTAACTGATAAAGGCAAGCATGTCGCAACTTTAAACAAAAAATGTACCTGCATCTTTAGGTCTTTCCATTCTACAACCCTTCCCAGGGCCCTACCATATGTACACTGTGTAAGTCCTGCCCTGGACTATGGTACCAAATCTTATCATGTCACATTTCTCTAACTTCCATCTGCTGTTCCTGGCCACTATACCATCAATTTTAGTGTCATCCTCCAATTTACTAACCATGCCATCTACATTCTCATCCAAATTGTTAATATAGATGAGTAAGTCCGCCTGCAATGATCTCTGCAGCATACTGCTAGTCATAGTCCTCCAGTCTGAAAACAACCCTCTACTACTACCCTGTCTCCTACCATAAAGTTAATTTTGTATCCAATTGGCTAGCTCAGACTGGATTACAGGTGATCCATTCTCGCCTCAACTGTCCTTTTGGTGATATCTTCAAAAAAACTCAAACCACATTAGTGAGACATGATTTCCCCTGCATAAAGGCTAGCTACTACTACTAGGGAATGGGAACCAGAGTGATAGGTCAGAGGACTGAGCAGCTGGTGTAAACGTAGCTGCAGGATGTAGATAGACTGTGAGGAAGGGATAGGCAGTGGATAGAGCATGATTACAGTCAGCTGAATGGGTTGAAGTGTGTTTATGTTACTGAAAGCAGTATCAAGAACAAGGAGGATGAATTTAGAGCATGGATCAGTACATGGAACGAGAATTGGCTGTCACAGTGCAGGAATGGCTACTAGCAGCTCCAGGGTTTTGATGTTTCAAAACAGTCAGGGAGGGAGGAATAAAATATGGAAGAATGGCATTACCAGGATAGTATCACAGGTGCACAAAGAGATAACAACATGGAGGGATCCTCTACTGTGTCAATATGGGTGGAAGTCAAAAACAGAAAAGGAGCAATTACTCTTTTGGGAGTATTGTATAGACAACCCCCACCATCCCTCTCCAATAACAACGGACACCGAGGAGCAGATTGGGAGGAAGATTTTGGAAAGATGAAAAAATAGCAAGGTTGTTAACTTAGATGACTTCAACTTCCTTAATATTAATTAGCACCTTCTTACTGCAAAGAGTGTAGATGGGCCAGAATTTACTACATGTATCCAGGAAGGTCTAAGTGATTTTTTTTTTAGTAAATGACAAGACAAATTGATGAAGATAGCAAGCACATCTTTCCCTCCCCCGTCCCCCCCCCCCCTCACTTTCTGCAGGGATCGCTCGCTACACAACTCCCTTGTCCATTTATCCCTCCCTACTGATCTCCCTCCTGGCACTTATCTTTGCAAGCAGAACAAGTACTACAGCTGCCCCTACACTTCCTCCCTCACTACCATCCAGGGCCCTTAACAGTCCTTCCAGGTGAGTATGTTGGGGTCATTTACTGTGTTCAGTACTCCCGGCATGGCCTCCTGTACATTAGTGAGACACCCCCCCCACCCCCCACCCCTTTTAAATCTACTTCTCAGATTTTTTTTTCCCAGTCCTGCCAAAGCATTTCGGCCCAAAACGTTGACTGCACTTTTTTGTATAGATGCTGCTTGGCCTGCTGTGTTCCTCCAGCATTTATGTGTGTTGTTCGGATTTCCAGCATCTGCAGATTTTCTCTTGTTGATGAAGGTAGTGCAGTAGATGTAGTGTATATGAATTTTAGTAAGGCATTTCCCCATGGTAGGCTCATTCAGAAAGTCAGGAGTCAAGATATCCAGAGAAACTTGGCTGCATGGATTCAAAATTGGATTGCTCACAGAAGGCAGAGGGTGGCAGTACATGGAGCATATTCCTCCTGGAGGTTGATGACAACTGGCGCTCTGCAGGCATCTGTTCTGGAACCCCTGCTCTTTGTGATTTTTATAAATGACTTGGTATGAAGAAGTGTAAGTGTAGGTTATTAGAAGGTTGTCATCAGTTACAATGGGACATTGATAGAATATAAAGCTGGGCTGAGAAGTGGCAAAATGGAATTCAATCTAAATATGTGTGAAGTGATAAACTTTGGAAGGTTGAACTTGAAAGCAGAGTACAGGACTAATGGCAGGATTCTTTGATGTATGGAGGAACAGAGGATTTGGAGTCCACATCCATAGATTCCTCAAAGTTGCTGCACAAATTGATAAGGTGGTTAATAAGACACATGGCGTGTTGACCTTCATGAGTGAAAAAGATTGAGTTCAAGAGCAGTGAGGTTACGCTGAGCTCTATAAAACTCTGGTTAGACTACACTTGGAGTACTGTGGTTACTTCTGATCTCCTCATTATAGGATGGATGTGGAAACTATAGAAAGGATTCAAAAAAGATTTACTAGGATGCTAGTATATCTGGTCAACTCCTCTCTCATGCCTTTACTGCATGGTAATTCTAATACATCTGACTATCTTCTTCTCAAATTTCAGGGTGAATTTGATCATATTATGATCACTTTCTCCTAAGGGTTCTTTTACCTTAAGCTCTCTAAACAATTCCAGTTTATTGCATAACATCCAATCCAGAATAGCTGATCCTCTGGTGGGCTCAATCACAAGCTGCTCTAAAAAGCTATCTTGTCGGCATTCTAGAAACTCCACCTCTTGGAATTCAGCACCAACATATTTTTCCCCATCTACCTCAAAAACTAAAATCCCCAAAGACTTTTGGCATGTATTTCTATCTCCTGTTGAAATCTGTAGACCACATCCTTACTACTGTTTTGGGGGTGGGGGTGGTCTGTATGTACAATGTAGCTCCCATCAGGGTATTTTTACCCTTGCAATTCCTTAGCTCTATCCACAATGATTCAACACCTTCTGGCTCAATGTCACCTCTTTCTAATGATTTGATTTCATTTTTTATCAACAGAGCCTCTGCCTTCCTGCCTGGCCTTTCGAAACAATGTACCCACCCAAACAACTCCAGCGAACCTGCCCACAAGGATATTAGACCCCCTCTGGTTCAAGAGTAACCCATTTCTTTTGTATAGTTTGTACCTTCCCCAAAAGAGAGCCAAATAATTCTGAACCCCTGCCCCTAGCACCAGTTCCTCAGCCACACATTCACCTGCCAAATCATCCTATTCTTAGCCTCACTGGCACATGGCACAGCTGGCTATCCAGAGATTACTACCCTGGAAGTACTGTTTCTCAACTTTCTATTCAGGACCTCCTCACCTGTCTACCTATGTCATTAGTGCCAACATGTACCAAGACTTCAGGCTGCTCACCCTTGCCCTTTGAGAATGTCATGGACCCAATCTGAGACATCCCTGATCCTGGCACCAGGGAGGCAACATATCACACCCGCAGAACCTTGTCGCTGTTCCTCTGACCAAGGAACCTCCTATCAACACTGCAGTCCTCTTCACCTCTTTGCTCTTCTAAGCCACAGCACCAAAGACCTGGTCACTGTGGCTCTTCTCCTGACCCCTCCCCCAAGTAGGTCATTCCCCATTCCCCTCAATAGTAACTAAAGTTGTTTACTTATAATTGAAGGGAGTGGCCACAGGTGTACTCTGCACTGGCTGTGCATTTCCCATCCTACAGTCACCTAGTTAACTATCTACTGCAACCTGGGGTAACTACCTCCCTGCAGCTCTTGTCTGTCACCTCCACATTTTTCTGTACGAGTTGAAGGTCATTGAGCTGCAGTTCCAGTTCCTTCATATATTCTCTCACAAGCTGCAACTCGGTGTACCTGATGCAGATGCTTTTATCAGAGACTGGAGGTGTCCCAGATTTCCCACATACAGTTCAAAACTGCCCCAGCGCAATTCTCATTAAATTACCATGCCCGAACAGATGAGGAATGAACAAATAAGAAGAGAGAGAGGAATGAACAAATAAGAAGAGAGAGAGGAGTAACTTTAGATACTTTATCTCACCCAAGTCTGATCTCGCCTAAACCTGATAAGCCAAAGCCACTCTAAAGTCTGGCATACTCACAAGAGTGGCTGCTCTGATTTTATTTGAGTTATTTTTATTGGTCCTTTTTAATGAATCCCTCTTGTCACTCTTGGTCACTCCTCAACTCAGAGAAACTGCCACAAAACTCTGCCTTTAAAATCTCGATAGCCGTCCTGGTTGAAAGGTAGCTTTTTTTATGCCGTCCAACTCAGAGAAAATTGCTACGAAGCTCTACTTTTTAAAATCTTGAACACAAACCTGACTGAAAGGTAGCTCTTTTTATGCACTGCCTTTTGATGATTGGCTGCTCCTCAACTCAGAGAAACTGCCGCAAAACTCTGCTTTTAAAATCTTAATCACTATCCTGGTTAAAAATGTTGCTCTTTTTACAGACCCCTGACATTAACTGTCCAAATTAGATAGGGCAGAATTTGTATTTGTATCCAGGAAGAACTCCTGACTATTATGTAGACAGGTCAACTAGAGGAGTGACCATACTGAACCTAGTACGAGGCAATGAACCTGGTCAGGTGACAGACTTCATGGTGGCCAAGCATTTTGGAGATTGTGACCACAATTCTGACATTTAGCATGGCTATGGACAAGGACAGAAACATACAATATGGGCAAGTATTTAATTGGGGATAAGTTAATCATTTTGATATTGGGCAGGAACTTGTGAGCATAAGTTAGGAAGAGTAGTTCTCAGGTAATACACAGCAAAAACGACGAGGTTGTTTAGGGAACACTTGCATGGTACTCTGAACAGATCTGTCCCACTGGGACAAGGAAAGGATGGTAAGGTGAAAGAACTATTGTTTACTAGATAGATGGAACATTTAGTCAAGAGGAAAAAGGAAACATACACAGGGCTTAGGAAGCATACTTAAGATTTAGGTAGCAAAATCAGACTGGACACTAGAGATATAAGGTGGCCAGGAAGGAGCTAAAAAAGGGATTTAGAAGAACTAGATGAGGATATGGGAAGAGTAGGAATGAGAAGATTGCTTTACATGGAGAATGGGAGGATGACTAGAGCGAGGGTGCTACTCAGGGCTAAAGATGAAAACATGCCTGAAGGCAGAGAAGGTGGGAGTAGTCCTAAATGAATACTTTGTTCACCAGAGACAGGGATTTTTGACAAATGTGAGGTCAGCATAAAACTGACTAATACGCTCGAGCATGTCAAAGCTAAGTAAGAGGCAGAGTTGAAACATTTGGGGCTAGACGGGATATACAGTACCCCAAGGTTGCTATGGAAAGCAAGGGAAGATTGCTAGGATTAATGATGATTTTTGCAACCTCCCTGGTCACAGGAATTTTAGCAGATTTGCGGATGGCAATAATTGCTCTACAGTTCAAGTAATAGGGACAATCCGGGGAATTACAGACCAGTGAGTCTTACACAAGCAGTGGGCAAACTAATGGAGAGAATTCTTGTACTTACAAGCATCTGGAAGTCTTATCTTGGATAATCAACCTCCCTTTGTGAGCAGCAGTTTTTGCATCACGAGCATAATTTACGTTTTCAAGGCAGTGACGGTTAAATATGTGGATCAACACCAAAGGGAAAATGGCTGGAGTCAATTAGCACTTTAGTCCAAGGGCATTTATAAAGTGCATTAAAAAATCAAACTTATTAAAATTTGCAAAAATAGTGAAAAGAAAACTGCCAATATTTACAAAAAGATAACTACCAAAAAACACAATAATAGCTCCGTACTTATACTTGTCCAGTGGGAACTGTCTCTCCTTCAGATGGCAATGAGCTCCCTTTTTATAGACATTAGGACATACCATCTTTAATTACCAGTGAAGTTAACTTAAGACTAAACATAAATTAAAATATAATGCACCCCACAATGTAGTTACAATCATATACAAAATATACAGAAGTATCTGTGGACACAGGAAAGAAACGTAGATGGTAGATTGCCTCCCAGTTACCAGGGTCCGGGATGTTTCTGATCACATCCACAATATCTTTAAGTGGGAAGGTGAACAGCCAGCGGTCACAGTACATATTGGGATTTCTGCCTGTGCCACGTAAAAGTGAGTATAGGAATAGACGGTGAGGGAGGAGAAAAGCATGGCCGAAGGAGTGCAGCAGGGGTCAGAGATCCAGATTTCCAGATTATTGGGACCTCTTTTGGGACAGGCATGACCTATAAAACCAAGACGGGTTGCACTTGAATCCGAGGGAGACCAATAACCTGGAAGAGTGGTTTGCTGAGGCTAGTGGGGAGAGTTTAAACTAGAATTGCTGGGGGCGGAAACTGAACTGAAGAGACAGAGTAAGGGGCAGCTAGCTCACATATAGAAAAAGCTTCAAGACAGTGCAAGAGGGATGATAGGCAGGAGATAGAGAAGGGATACGCTCAGACTGATGGTTTGAGATGTGTCTATTTTAATACAAGAAGCAGCATGAGCAAAGCAGATGAGCTTAGAGCATGGATCAGTACTTGGACTGAGTGCTAGGCTTTAGATGTTTCAGAAAGGACAGGGAGGGAGGCAAAAGAGGTGGGGGCATGGCACTGCTGATCAGAGATAGTGTCATGGCTGCAGAAAAGGAGGAAATCATGGAGGGATTGTCGACTGAGTCTCTGTGGGTGGAAGTTAGAAACAATAACTCTACCGGGGGTTCTTTATGGATCACCCAATAGTAACAGGGACATTGAGGAACAGACAGGGAGACAGATTTTGGAAAGGTGTAATAATAACAGGGTTGTCATGATGGGATATTTTAATTTCCCAAATATTGATTAGCATCTGCCTAGAACAAGGGGTTTAAATGGGGTGGAGTCTGTTAGGTGTGTTCAGGAAGGTTTCCTGACATAATATGTAGATAAGCGTACAAGAGGAGAGGCTGTACTTGATCTGGTATTGGAAAATGAACCTGGTTAGGTGTCAGGTCTCTCAGTGGGACAGCATTTTGGAGATAGTGATCACAATTCTATCTTCTTTACCATAGCATTCGAGGCGGATAAGAACAGACAAATAAGGAAAGCATTTAATTGGAGTAAGGGCAAATATGGAGCTGTCAGGCAGGAACTTGGAAGCATAAATTGGGAACAGATGTTCTCAGGAAAATGTACGGCAGAAATATGGCAAATGTTCAGGAGATATTTGTGTGGCGTTCTGCATAGGTATGTTCCAATAAGATAGGGAAAGGATAGTAGGGTACAGGAACCATGGTGTACAAAGGCGGTTGAAAATCTGGTCAAGAAGAAAAGAAAAGCTTATGAAAGGTTCAAAAATGAGGCAATGATAGAGATCTAGAAGATTATAAGGCCAGCAGGAAGGAGCTAATGAAATTAGTGTAAAGGGGGTTTCTTCTTTTTCTTTGTTACTGTGTATGCTAATCAAAATGGCTGTTTTGTTAAAAGTAGGAATGCTTCTTTGTGGCCAGAGAGTGCTGGAAGTCTGTTTGGGTTAAAACTTACTGATAACGAGAATTGTATTCCTTTGTTAACAATTGGGATTAATATTGTTCTTTCTTCTGAGTCTGTAAGCTATTGTTGGCGGGATTTTGGGGAGATAGGCGCGAGGGGGTGAGAGAGAGACAAAGCGATGCTGTAAGCTGGGCGAGGAACAGACCCCAAGTGGGCGTCTGAGGCCAGGAGGTTCCCCGAGGAGAGGAGACGAAGATAGATGTGCTTGGTTGACCACTTCAGATGATCCTGAGCTGCGAGTCGAGGAGTTCAGAGGGGATCGAATGGTGGCCAGAAGACCTCAGTAATTGAGCTCCAACGGCTATGCACGAAGTGGTTTGGACTTTGATAAGTTTGGTGCCTTTTCTTTATTTTCTTTTCCTTCATGTATACTGTATCATTATTAATTACTTAGTTATAGTAATCTTCATAAACTGTAATCATTTAATCGCATATGGTGTCCTGTTTGTTCTTTGGCGAGGCAGGGACATCACACAGCATCCACACAAGCTAATTACTCAGTTTGGCGGGGCCGAAGGCTGCTCCCCCTAGATGAGAACGAGCTGAGCAAGCCTGAGGCGACCTGCCTCAGGAACCAGAGGAGATCGCTGAGGTACACAATATTTACTACAGAAATGAATCTTGGTGATTGTAGGGATGACTTACAGCCGATTGAAAAGCTTGAGCATATAGACATTAAGAAAGAAGACGTGCTGGAGCTTTTGGAAAGCATCAAGTTGGATAAGTCTCCGGGACCGGACGAGATGTACCCCAGGCTACTGTGGGAGATGAAGGGAGGAAATTGCTGAGCCTCTGGCAATGATCTTTGCATCATCAACAGGGACTGGGGAGGTTCCGGAGGATTAGAGGGTTGCAGATGCTGTTCCCTTATTCAAGAAAGGGAGTAGAGATAGCCCAGGAAATTATAGACCAGTGAGTCTTATTTCAGTGGTCGGTAGGTTGATGGAAAAGATCTTGAGCAGCAGGATTTATGAACATTTGGAGAGGCATGATATGATTAGGAATAGTCAGCATAGCTTTGCCAAAGGCAAGTCGTACCTTACAAGCCTGATTAAAATTTTTGAGGATGTAACTAAACACTTGATGAAAGCAGAGCAGTAGGTGTAGTGTATATGGATTTCAGCAAAGCATTTAATAAGGTACCCCATGCAAAGCTTATTGAGAAATTAAGGAGGCATGGGATCCAAGGGGACCTTGCTTTGTGGATCCAGAATTGGCTTGCACACAGAAGGCAAAGAGTGGTTGTAGACGGGTCATATTCTGCATGAAGGTCAGCAACCAGATGTGTGCCACATCAATCTGTTCTGGGACCCCTCCTCTTCTACATTTTTATAAATAACCTGGATGAGGAAGTGGAGCAATGGGTAGTAAGCTTGCTGACGACACAAAGGTTGGGGTTGTTGTGGATAGTGTGGAGGGCTGTCAGAGGTTACAGTGGGGCATCAATAGGATACAAAACTGGGCTGAGAAGTGGCTGATGGAGTTCAACCCAGATTTGTGAGGTGGTTCATTTTGGTACGTCAAATATGATGGCAGAATACAGTATTAATGGTAAGACTCTTGGCAGTGTGGAGGATCAGAGGGATCTTGGGGTCCGAGTCCATAGGTCACTCAAAGCTGCTACGCAGGTTGACTCTGTGGTTAAGAAGGAATACGGTGCATTGGCCTTCATCAATCATGGGATTGAGTTTAGGAGCCGAGAAGTAATGTTGCAGCTATATAGGACCCTGGTCAGACCCCACTTGGGGTACTGTGATCAGTTCTGGTCACCTCACTACAAGAAGGATGTGGAAACTATAGAAAGGGTGCAGAGGAGATTTACAAGAATGTAGTCTGGATTGGGGAGCATGCCTTACGAGATTAACTTGGCCTTTTCTTCTTGGAACGACAGAGGATGAGAGGTGACCTGACAGATATGTATGAGATGATGAGAGGCATCAATCATGTGGAATGGCTATCACAAGAGGGCACAGTTTTAAGGTGCTTGGAAGTAGGTACAGAGCAGATGTCAGGGGTAAGTTTTTTGTTTTATGCAGACTGGTGAGTGCATGGAATGGGCTGCCAGCAATGATGGTAGAGGCAGATACGATAGGGTCTTTTCGAAGACTCCTGGATAGGTACATGGAGCTTAGAAAAATAGACGGCTATGGGTAACCTAGGTAATTTCTAAAGTAAGTACATGTTTGGCACAGCATTGTGGGCTGAAGGGCCTGCATTGTGCTGTAGTTTTTCTATGTTCCTTTTATCTACATTTAATACAGTATACAAACAACATAAACACATCCCAATTACTACATAAATGGAATATTCCACTGTGTATGGTGGGTAAGGCCAACCTGAATGCATCAGCTCAGTTTAGGACCTATTATGAAAATATACCATGGAAGACACTTAAGTGTGTACACTCAATGCAAAAAGATAGTAACACAGAAAACCTACAGCACAATACAGGTCCTTTGGAAATTAAAATCTCCCACCACAACAACCCTGCTATTATTGAACCTTTCCAGATTCTGTCTCCCTATCTGCTCCTCTATGACCCTGTTCCTATTGAGTGGTCTATAAAAAACACCCAGTAGAGATATTGACCCCTTCCTGTTTCTAACTTCCACCCACAGAGACTCACTAGACAATCCCTCCATGACTTGCTCCTTTTCTGCAGCCATACACACTATCTCTGATCAGCTCTTTTGCCTCCCTCCCTTTCTGAAACATCTAAAGCCTGTACTCTAAGTATCCATTCCTGCCCCTAAACCATCCAAATCTCTGTAATGGCCATAACATCATAGCTCCAAATGCTGATCTACCTCTAAGCTCATCTGCTTTATTCATAATACTCCTCGCATTAAAATAAACACATCTCAAACCATTGGTCTGAGTGCGTCCCTTCTCTGTCACCAGCCTATCCTCCCTCTCACACTGTCTCCAAGCTTTCTCTATTTGTGAGCCAACAGCCCCTTCCTCCGTCTCTTCTGTTTGGTTCCCACCCTCCAGCAATTCTAGTTTAAACTCTCCTCAATAGCTTTAGCAAACCTCCTTGCCAGGACATTGGTCCCCTTTGGATTCAAGAGCAACCTGTCCTTTTTTTTTACAAGTCACACTTGCCCCAAAAGAGGTCCCAATGATCCAGAAATCTGAATCCCTGGCCCCTGATCCAATTCCTCAGCCACGCATCTATCCTCCACCTCACTCTACTCCTATATTCACTGTTGTGTGGCACAGGTAGTAATCCCAAGATTACTACCTTTGTGGTTCTGCATCTCAACTTCCTTCCTAACTCCTTGTAGTCTGTTTTCAGGACATCCACCCTTTTCCGACCTATGTCATTGGCACCAATATGTACCAAAACCTCTGGCTGTCCACCTTCCCACCTCATGATAGCGTGGATGCGATCAGAAACATCCCAGGTCCTGGCACCTGGGAGGCAAACTACCATCCGTGTTTCATTCCTGCATTCACACTATCTCCTGTCTGACCCCCCTAACTATGGAGTCCCTTATCACTGCTGCCTTCTTCCTTTCCGTATCCTTCTGAGCCACAGGGCCAGACTCTCTGCCAAAGGCAAACACTGTACCAAACACTGTTGCCTCCCCCAGGTAGGCCATTTCCTCCCCCCCCAAATAGGAGTACCTATTGTTGAGGGGGACAGCTACAGGGCTACTCTTTAGTATCTGTTTCTTGCCCTTCCCTCTCCTGACTGTTAACCACTTAACTGTCTCCCAAGGCCCCGGTGTGACTGCTATAGCTACTCTCTGTCACTTCCTCACTTTCCCCGACCAAACAAAGGTCAGTGAGCTGCAGCTCCAGTTCCCTAACCCAGTCCCTCAGGAACTCCAACTCGACACACCTGGCGCAGATGTGGCCTTCCGTGAGGCTGGGAGTCTCCCAGACGTTCCACATCTGACATCTAGTACTGAACATAGGCCTCACAGACATAATTCCTGTTTCTATTCTTCACAAATAACCTACCTGGCATCGAACCGCTATCACCAAAGCCCTCCTACTCTGGCTCCCTCTACTCTGTCACCCGCTCCTCTGATGCCCGCTCTGTAAAGCTGTCTCCTTTTAAACTTCACCGCGGTCTAACTTGCTGACATCTGCATGATTGTGCAGTCATCCCTTGAACAGCAAAGTGACAAGGCAATGTTTGTTGAATTGTATTGACTTTATTACTTGCAACCTTCATTGTACATGTAACTGTGGAGGTGTAAGGAGTCCGTTTACGGAGTGCTCTCCATCACAGTGCTGAAACAAATTGATGAAGCCAGAGTGGTGGATGTAGTGTGTATATATTTTGGTAAGATGTTTGACAAGGTTCACCATAGTGGGTTTATCCAGAAGGTGATAATGCATGGGATCCATAAAAATTTGGCTGCATGCGTTTGGGATTGGCTTGCCTAGAGAAGGTAGAAGGTGGTCGTAAATGGAACATATTCTGCCTGGAGATCATTGACTAGTGGTGTTCCACAGTGACCTGATCTGATACCCCAGCCCTTTGTGATTTCTGTAATTGACTTGGATGAGGAAGTGAAAGGAAGGACTTTGCAGGAAACATGAAGGTTGGTGATGTTGTGGATAAGGTAGAATGGGATATACAGTCAAGATACAAAGTTGGGCAGAGAGATGGCAGATAGCGTCAATACAGCAAAGTGTCAAGTGATACACTTCAGTAGGTCAAACTGAAAGGTGGAGTACAGGCTGATGGCAGAAATCTTAGCAACATGAAGGAGCAAAGGGATCTTGGGGTCCAAATCCAAAAGTTCTCAATGTTCCACACAAATTGATAGAGTGGTTAGGAAGATGTATGGTGTGCTAGCTTTCAGCGGACAAGAGCCATAAGGTAATGTTGCAGCTCTATAAAACTCTGGTTAGACCACACTTGGGAGTATTGTGTTCAGTTCTGGTTACTTTTTCTAGGATGGATGGGGAAGCTTTAGAGATGGTGCAAAGGAAATTTACCAGGATGCAGCCTGGATTATGTCTCATGAGGAAAGACCGAGAAAGCTAGGGTAGATAAGATACAGGTATATAAGATTATGAGAGGCACAGATAAAGTGCCTTAATCCTAGACTAGCAATGGCTAATAGCAGAGGATTGCTGTTTCAAATGAGGGGAGGAAAGTTTAAGGGAGACGTCAGATGCAGATGTCTTGCACACACACACACACACACACACACACACAAAAACCAGGGGTGATGATAGAGGCATTTAATAAAATAAAAATAATGGCATAAAATAGGAACATTTAAGAGATTCCTAGATTACATTGATGTAAGAAAAATGCAGGGTTATGGGCTGTGTAGAATGGAAGGATTAGATTGACTTTGGAGTAGGTATATATAGGTCAGCACAACGTCGTGGACCAAAGGGTCTGTATTCTACAGTTCTGTTCTAATAAATCCTTGACTATCCAAATGCCTGTAAATCCTGTCTTTAAGAATTTCCTCCAATAATTTATCCAACACTAACATTAGGCCCAGCAGTCTGTAGTTTTTAAGATGTCTTTGCAGCTTTCTTTATATTAGCAATATTAGTCATCATCTGGTCTTCCAGCATTTCACCTGTGGCTAACAATTATGCAAATATTTCTGTTGGGTGCTCCACACTTTCTTCTCCAACTTCCCATAATGTTCTAGAATACACTTGATTTCATCCAGGAGATTTACCTACCTTTAAACATTAAGTCCTCCAGTACCTCTTCTTCCATATTAAGGACTCTCTTCATGACATTATTACTAACTCCCACATGTTCCCTACCATCCGTGTTTTTCTCATCCATTTTATATACAAAGGCTTACAGTCCATTTGCTTTCAAAATTACTTGCTGTGTCTGCATGCAAAATTTCCAGCCCTAAAAGAACTGAGGAATATGATAAATTAATGCACCTGAAACTCAGCATTGTCAACAGTTTTGGGCTCCATATCTCAGAAAGGATGTGTTGTCATTGGAGAAAGTCCAGAGGAAGTTCATGAGGATGATTTCGGGAATGAAGGGGTTATAACATATGAGGAGCATTTGGCAGCTTTGGGCCTGTACTCACCAGAATTTGGAAGAATGTGGGGTGGGGGGGGGGGGGGTAGGGAATCTAATTGATACCTACCGAAATGTGCAAAGAATGTTTCCTATGGTGGAGGTACCCAGAACTAGAGGGCACAGCCTCAAAATTGAACATAAACCTTTTAGAATAGAGGTAAGGAGGAATTTTTTTTTAGCCAGAGGGTGGTGAATCTGTGGAATGTTCTGCCAAGTCCATTGGTATATTTAAGGCAGAAGTAGATAGTTTCCTGATCAGTCAGAACATCAAAGGATATGGTTAGAAGACAAATGTATGGGGTTAAGTAGTATCCGGGATCAGCCATGATGGATGGCAGGACGGCTGAATGGCCCAATTCTGCTCCTGTGTCTTATGGTCTTATAACGATGAAGAGTTTGAATGCTTTCTTCTTCACACTGACATGCGTTGCTGCTTAAGACATTCCTTTGATCTCTGTAACACTGTTGTAGAATTTTTGGTCAAAGTCGATAAAAGCTTGGGAAGAAGATTGACCCTCTACGTTGGGATATGCCATACCTAGCAGATCTGTATGACAAAATGAACATTCTAAATATGAAACTGCAGGATGAGAATCTTAATTTAATCCAGACAAAAAAATGCAGTGTCCACTTTTATCAGAAAATTGGAAATATATAAGCAAAACAATGGGAGAAAAATGTTCTCACAGTTTCCCTGTATGAAAGGTATGGCACTCTCTTTTACAGATAGTGATTTGCAAGAGTACTGCTTACACCTGCAATCAATGAAGGATTTTCAGAATCAATTCAAGAATCTGAACCATCTGGAGATTCCAGATTGTGTAATTAACCCAAGCAAGGTGGAAGGTGGAAGAACAGGAAGCGAGCTTGCAAGAAGAAATTATCTGAATTCAGAATGATGAAGAAGCAAAATACTTATCAAAAATGTTGGCTTTTGTGGTATGTGGCTACACTGTCATACAAAGTTTCCTAGTCTTTGGAGAAGAGCCAAACTGTTCTTCATTGCATTTCCACCCTCCTATTTTGTTGAAAGAGGCTTCGATGCAGTGAACCACATACTTAATAAAAACAGAAACCACTTGGACATTGTTATGCATTAGGGCTTGAGGCTTTTGCTGTCACAAGTTGAATCAGTTATTTCAACTGTTACTAAAAACCATCAAGCTCAAGGATTGCATTGATATTGAATTGCAGTATAACGCACAGGTACTTTGTAAGCTAGGTTTAAAGACAAATAAATATTTAAAGCAGAATAATTTTCTCATGTTAGCATACAGTAGACTTGTTTTGACATTATGGTGGTGCCAGAAAGTATATTGTGCCTAAGAGGGGCACTGGCAAATATGAAGGTGCTTTAGGGGGTCTTAGCCAAACCATTCCTCAGCAACTTCCAGTGGTGCATCTAACAGTGTCAAGCAATTTCACATATCAGTTAATACAGAGACATTTATACAGCTATCAACTATTGCTTTAGCTAGAGCTACAATGAATTACGACCTTGGGGAATTAAGGCTGGAATTACACCTCATCCATTAGAACCACCTTGGTTTAAAGCTGCTGCTTCCAAAGGTACAAATTATTAAACTATGGAGCCTAATTATGGACACTACCCTCACCTCTGAGCAATACAGGTAGATAACCAATGAAAAGATAAAGATACAAAGGAGGAAGAGTCATTTGCAATAACTTGCAGGAACCACATGAAGCAAACCTCAAAGTCTCTCCATAACATACTGGATGAAAATTATGGGGTAACACTGGTGCTCTTTGGTGGGCAGCTAATTTCACAATCTTTTGAGCAGTGGCCATTCTGGTGTTACTACTATATTTCAACAGTTAAAAAAAGAATTCTAATTTCTGACCAGAAGGGTACCAATTATATATTATTTTCACTGGCAATGTGACATCTGGATATTTTCTACATTGCAGTTTTGTCTTTGTAAAACAGTGAAGGAACCAGATTGTTTTTAATGACATAATTTATTTCTGATGGCTACTCTGATAGGATCAAAGTCCTGCTTGGCAGGTGCACACTATTAGAAATGGGTTGCATGTTGTATACAATTAACCTCTTCAACATTCTATGATTAAGAATATTTCTCTATCTTCCTGGTGCCTTCTGCATGTAGACATACAACAAAGCAACTAATTTCACAATGGATTTTAAATATAAGGAATGTGACACACAGCTGAATTTGTAACCCACCATTTTGTCCTTGTGGAAAACTCTGATTGGCCCACATTTAGAACATTTTATTCAATTCTTATCCCATAGCAAGTTAGGAGATACTGAAGTTCTAAAAGATGGAGAGGACTCATTCCCCATTCAAATCACCCAGAATTGCAGGAGTAGCTTTGGGGTCAATAGAGAAAAGAAATAAAAATAAATAAATAAAAAATTATTCAGAAATAAATTATGTCATTAAAAACAATCTGGTTCCTTCACTGTTTTACAAAGACAAAACTTCAATGTAGAAAATATCCAGATGTCAGATTGCCAGTGAAAATATATAATTGGTACCCTTTTGGTCAGAAAGAGTCAATAGCAACATTTGATTTTCTCAAGAATCAGAATCAAACTTGGCGGATACACAAGGGTAGAATAAAGTAGAACAAGGTATATTCATATCATATTTTCAAAATTCTAAGATTAAGATCTATGATAGAAAGCTCACATATTACAAATAAGAAAAAATCTGCAGATGCTGGAAATCCGAGCAACACACACAAAATGCTGGAGGAACTCAGCATTTTCTGTGTGAAGCTCACTTCTTATGTGGCTAGCTTACCTCACAATTATCGAGAAATACTTCCAAACAAGAGTAAGTAGAAACACTGCAGATGAAAAGAAAAATGCTCAAGTTAGAAACAATGACAGGTTTACTAAATCCAAATTCCTATTCATGAGATTAGCAAGAATGAAAGAGTCTTCGAGCAGAGTTGATTCTGCCCTCCATTCCCTTTTGACTGTTCGAAAGAGTAATTCTACCAACCTTATCAATGACTTTCACCTCTTAAGAAATATTTTTTCCAGGTAGTTTTTGAAACTGACACAAAGATTAGCCTCAACTTCCATTTCAGAATGACTGAATTTCATAAATGCAAGATGAATCAAATCATTAAAGAGCAAATACACTTAAGAAAAATCATGATATTTTCAGTCAATTTTCAATTAAATCTCTCAACTTTTTTTCCCAGTTAAGCATAATTTCAAATGACTACTTGCTCATACTCAATCAATACCTCCTCAATGAACTTTGAAGAAAGGGACATGATTACTGCCTTAGCTACAAAAGGCGAGAAAATACAGCACATCTGGGACACATATCCATTAGGAAAATATATTTTTTAAACTGCCTGAACTGCATTCTGTCGCCCTGACCTGTTGATAATGCCATTTAGAAGCAGGAAAGAAATGTTTGAAAATCAAAATGCTTGTAGATGTTTATAATCTAAATAAAGCAGAAACTGTTGGAAACATTGAAACACGGTTATAAATTTGTATTCTGTAAGCTATTGCAGTTAATGATCACATAATCCTTTTTAATGATATTAGTTGAAGAAACGCTCACTTGAAAGAAAGGATTTCCAACAACACAACATTCCCTCAATAGTATAAAGAAGTAGCCGTTGGGCCATGATCTTGTCATTTGACAGGACAAAAAAATGCTGGTTAAATAAATACCCCATATCAAATAATAATAATCAAGATGAGCATTTAAATCTTATTGCAAAACTTTGAGGTTCTGCTGGAATGGAAGATGACAATAAGCATTAGTGATGTTCATTGGTGATGACTTTCAGTTGGGATCCCACTGGATAGTGTAGCACCATATAGCTGTCAGGTTGACTGGACAACCGGCTACAATATTAACAGCAGACAGTGTGTAATAAAAAAATCTAAAGAGAATACAAAATAAATATTTTACCTTGTTCTTCCTCCAAGCATTCCATTTACTTGATTGAGGAATCTCCTACAATCCTGAAAAAAAATGAAATCATTATATTGTTGCCTCTTCCATATCCAAAAAGGATCCAACTGACAGGACCTGCTTCATCCACAGCTTTAGATAATCTTCAAAGTCAGATAGGTAAGCAAGATACAAGGAGCATTCAACTTGCAAAGGGTGCATGTACAAAATTAGCAGATGAAGTATAATGTAATAAAATGGTAAATTGGTAAATTAAATTGGCTTGTTATTGTCATATGTACTGGGATACTGTGAAAGACATTGTTTTATATGCCATTCCTATAAATGCCTGACCTCAGCACTACTTTCCTGAAACAAAACCATTTCTGTCAATTCTCTCATCAAGACACCAAAAAAACGTAAATGACAAACCCACCATCCCAGGAATCAGTCTATGGAAACATCATTGCACTCCCTCTATCAAAAGCAGGCCCTTTCTCAGGGAGGCAGACCAGATCTGTATGCCATTATTTCAGGTACAATAAGACCAATTACCTACACATCAAAAGCAAGACATCTCGTGCTCAAATTTTCTTACACTAAAAGCTACGCATCATTTTCTTTACTAATTACTTACTGTAGCTACATATTAGCTTTCAATTATTTGTATACAAGGACACCAATGGACCAGTACAATGCTGGTTTTGAGTCTCGATCTTTAAACACGCTTCCTCAAATAACAATAGACTGTGCTGACACACTGAAGGCAATAATTAATTTTATCATAGATGTTTTCCCTCACTGAGAGGTGTCTCTGAGATATGGGACATAGTTCACATTTTCTAAAGTCTTATCATTGATTTCTATTGTCAGAGTGCAGTGTTATGTTGTTTTTGTTGAAAGCTTCTCAGTGCTCAGGAGTCAGTGGAAAACTTCTGTTTTTATAAGGAGATTTTGAAAATATCTTTGAATCTTTCCTTCGATCCATCTGGTAATCTCTTGCCACAATTGAGCATATAACAAAGTATATCTTTCAGGAATTCATTGTATGTCAACAATATAGCCTATTCAACAGAGCTGAACGAATTCATCTTGGGCCTCATTGCATGTATGTTGGCCAAAGAAAGGTTGCTGGCATTGTTTCATTAGTATGTCAGTGGATGTAATGGATTTTGTAGATTGGTAACTTCCCAGTACATTAAGGACCCTCTTGTGAGTAGTCCAGCATACAGGAGAGAAGAGATCAATACTGCCTGGTAGACTTAGAGTTTGGTGCTAACTTTGAGGTTTTGATCTTCATGTATTTATTTCTCAGATTTACAAACATATTCTGGCTCACTGTTTGTGAATCTCATTATCAATATTTGCCTTTGCTGATAAGTAACTTCAAAGATATTTGAAGTAGTCCACATTTCAAAGTTCAAAGTAAATTTATTGTCAAAGTACATATATGTCTCCATATATGCACTTAAGATTCATTTTCCTGCAGACTCACTAAATCCAATAACTGTAAGAGTCACTGAAAGATCACACCAACAGGGCAGATAATCAGTTTGCAAAAGACAATAAACTGTGGAAGACAAAAAGAAAGAAAATAAATGATAATAACAATAATAAATAAATAAACAATAAGTTTCAAGAACATGAGATGAAGGGTCCTTGAAAGAGAGTCCATAGGTTGTGGGAACAGCTCAGTGATGGAGCAAGTGAAGTTAAATGAAGTTATCCCCTCTAGTTCAAGAGCCTGATGGTTGAGGGGTAATAACCATTCCTGAAGCTGGTGTTCTAAGTCCTGAGGCTCATCATATACCTTCTTCCTGCTGGCAGCAGCAAGAAGAGACTATGAGCTGGTTGCTGGGAGTCCCTGATAAAGGATGCTGCTTTCCTGCGACAATGTTCCATGTAGATGTGCTCAATGATTGACAGGGCTTCACGTGATGGAATGAGCCATAACCACTTCCTTTTGTAGGTTTTTCTATTCAAGGGCATTTGTGTTTCCATACCAGGCTGTGATGCAGCCAGGCAATGTACTCTCCATTACACATCTATAGAAATTTGTCAAAAAGTTTTGACAAATTGTTACAAACATCTAAGCAAACAGAAGTACCTCTGTACTTTCTTCATAATTGCACTTATGTGCTAGGGCTAGAACAGATACTCTGAAGTATTAACACCAAGGAATTTAAAGTTGCTGACCCTCTCCACCTCTGATCCCCTGAAGAGGACTGAATCATGGACCTCCGGTTTCCTCCTCCTTAAGTCAATAATCAGCTCTTTGGTCTTGCTAACATTGAGTAAAAGATTGTTATTGTGGCACCATTCAGTCAAATATTCAATCTCACTCCAACGTGCTGATTTGTCACCATCTTTGATCCAGTCCATGACAGTGGTGTCATCAGCAAACTTAAATATGGTATTGGAACTGTGCTTAGCCACAGTCAAAAGTGTAAAGCAAGTAGAGCAGGGGTCTAAGCACAGTTATGTAATACACTGTAATATACTTTGCTACCCAAATTCTGCAGGTTGAGTGAAGCACCAATGAAATGGCATCTGTTGTAGACCTGTAGGTAGACAAATTGGAGTGGATTCAGGAAGGAGTTGATATGTTTCACCATCAGCCTCTCAAAACACTTCATCTGTGAAAGTAAGTGCTACTAGACAATAGTCATTGAGGCAGACTGTCAAAACAATACGTTAAAAATCTTGGTGAACACCCCAGCTAGTTGATCAGCATGGGTCTTCAGTACTTATCCAGGTAATCCCTCTGGGCTAGTTACTTTCTGTAAATTCACTCTCCTGAAGGATGCTCTTACATCAGCCTCAGGGACTGAAATTACATAGTCATTGAGTACTGTGAGAGTACATGATAGTTCCTCCATGTTTTGACAATAGAAACGAACATAGAAGTCATTGAATATTCAAGCCTTGTTACAGCTGTCAAGCATGCTTCATTGATTTAAGCTTAGTCCAGAAAAGCCAAGCAGCCTGTGAGATGGCTTTTCGAATATTGTACCTGGCCCTCTTGTAATTTTCTTAGTTGCCATACCTTGGTGATAACTTTCTCTGTAGCAGACAGCATAAAGACAACACTGTAGTTCCCATGGTCAGATTTGTCACTTTTCTTAAAGATGGTCATAATTACCATTTTACTGAATCCCTTTAGCAGTTCCAAGAAGTGAAATAAATGGGAATTTGTGACTGAAATTCCTCCTCATCAATTTCTCATCATAAGACACCAGATAATGCATCTGTTCTTCAGTCTTGGCAAATGTGTTTTCCAACTTCATGTCAGTTAGAAATGGCAGCAAGACTCGACCAAACACCTAAAGGATAAAGTCAAAGTTGCTAAAATCAGTTTGAAATGGTTTTCAAGGTTTCCTTCTTGCAGTGGCCAACTGCCTCTACACCCTTGATGAGTTCACCTACATTCCTAGCTTCCAATGCAATAGAGCCTTTGGTATTTGAGCTGTGAATGAATTCCTACCCAAGTCTTAGCTGATAACAAAGTGCCAGAACTCTTCCACACTTTCCATCCACCATCTGTCGTTTCAGTAAAGGCTTTCCTCCCGAATCTCAGATTTTAGGATTCCAGAGAGGTGTTTCTTTTCACAGGACATGGAGTAGCTTCCAATCTTAAAACATCATACATGTGTAATTAATTTTCTTCTAGACCTCCAAATTATGCTCATCAAACCAGTTCTGATATTACAGGGTGGAGAAGCCAAGAGCTTCCTCAGAGATGCTATACACTTCTAGGTAATCCAACGTATCACTCCTGTTGGATAGAAGTTGATGAGTTGTCTGGAAAGCAGTATCTACGAGGCATTGCATTTCCAAGTCTTCAGAAAATAATTTTCACACAGCAAAATTTCTGCTGCTTTAGGGAGAGATTGATACAGGTAACAGATATTAGACAGCAATCTGTTCTCTTGCTATCAGTATCTGTCACAGCATGGATGAAGCAGACAACCTTAAAGCTCTTCACTTGGACAATGATATTACACTGGACTACAAATTTCTTAAAGCTTTGCTTCCTCAGAAATGTTTTTCTTTATGATAGACTGCTTGAATCTGAATAAAAATATAATTTCAGACTGCTTGTATTTTGTAGGAATTTGGAGAAACAAGAAATTAAGTTTCATTGGATGTAATCCATTTAATTGCATAACGGTGCTGATATTTTACAATAGTTCAACTAAACTAAAAATATTTTGATGAATATTTTTATTTGTACTGTGTCTGAGGCTTCTCACTTAAGTGTCCAACAATAACCAGCCAGCAATAAATGGATTTCAATTGCCCTGATACCATTTCTCAATGACCATTGTGCTTGTCACTAACAGCACCTAGATTTGCAGGGAAGTCTAAGTGTAAATGCAGAAAATGAATCTTTAGTGACACGTTGCACTTCATGGTTTTGTATGTTTGAAGAATGCTGTCAACCAACTGCACTTAGTTTGGTGCTCTGTAGTTGCCATAAAAAATTTACCTTCCATGTGATTTTCTTCGGGCTCACTAGAAGTTCTTCCAATTGCTTGCCATTAATGATCTGTTTGATTTGTGGACCAACAAAAAAATGCCTTCCTTAATGTTGGCATCAGTTATTCCAGAAACGTGTCTCAAGTATCGAAATCTTTCACAGAAATTTATAACCTTTCTCAATCCTGTCCTGTCATGCAACATCCATTCTGCTTGAGCATGCCCAGACAAGACAGAAATCTTTCAGCTTACATTGTGAGCAATATTTTATTTGATTTGAATTGTGAATTGAAAGAATATAGATTTTTTTTAAATGGTGATAGGTAAATTTCATGGCAATTTTTCTAATCAGCAGCCCAAAATCCATAAGATGTTCCCAAAAGTATCCAAGAAGCAATATCTTTGTTGTCAAAGTGTAATTTAATAGAGATCAGTGCATTCAGTTTGGTTGACGCCATAAGCCTGTAGGTTTATGTCTCTTGCAATACAGTTCTTGTCAAGAAGGGAAGCCCAATGAAGTTGTTATTCCTTATTCCTGTGTTGCCAATGACACCAGAGGGTTGTCTTTTCTGTTCTGGAGGCAAAACCATTTAGGAAAATAAGTTTCTCCATCTTCCTTGTATGACCAAGAGGATCCCTGCCACCTCCACTCCAAGACTGGAGCAGAATCCCTCCTTGGCCTCATCCATTCTTTCCAGACATGTACACTGATGACTAACATATTGGCTTTGTATTTAGTGAACTAGAGGGTTATAAGAGATACAGTGTGCATGTTGAGATGCCAGACTCAATCTCAAAAGCAAAACTAATTCCAGAAAAATAGCATTCCTCTTCCTATTTGTTCCTCCAGGAGCCAGTGCTTCCATTGCTGTTCATTCATCCAGCCATTCTTAATCTGATGAAGTGACTTGGCTCAAAAGTTTCACTGCCCATTTCCTCCATAGATGCTGCCTGACCCACTGAGTTCCTCCAGTGTTTTGTGTGTATTAATCCAGATTTCCAGCATCTGCAATCTCACGTGACTCAATTTCCTCATCTTTTGCAACACCAATGTCAAAATGACTCAAATTATAATACCAGACTAACATTTAGGTCAGTCACTGCTAGGGGTGTGCACAAGGGTCCTAATCTGCCACAACCCAAGCTTCATATTGTAGAATGAAAGCTACAACTTCATGACTTTTTGTTTTAAACATGGGTGGCACTCTAGCTATCGTATGAACTTGAGCTTTGATCCAATGGCAAAGTGGACCAGAATCTGTTGCAAGCACCTGGACCTGGCTCCATGCAAACATGCTAAAGAATCCGCATGCTTAAAATGCTTCTAAACTTGTCCATCGATAAGCAGAAGCAGTATCTTAGTCGGACCAAAGCTCATATTTCAAGTAAACCGAGAAAAATTAATCTCAATTTCTCAACAAAACCTAAAGATGCCAAAACAAAAACACAAAATGCTGGCAGAACTCAGCAGGCCTGACAGCAACTATGGGAGGAGGTAGTGACGTCCTACCTTTTTGTTTTTTTGTGTTTTTATTTATTTCTAGCATCTGCAGATTCACTCGTGTTGCCTAAAAATGCCATGTAATTAAATAGACAGAGAAACTGGGAAGACTTCCAAAGCTCAGTAAATCAGTTAACATGCCAAAAACTCAAAACAATGGAACCTTGCACCATTATTCCTACTTAGGAGCAAAGTAAGAATCTAATGGAAAAATATTATGATTGGGAAATAAAATCAGATTTTAGACAAATGCCCTGGCACTCACCCCCATTGTCTCTTCCCCCCACTCAGATTTGAAGTTTTATTAATTCAGAATGATTTGTGCTAAGTTTTCTAACATTCTTCCTGAGAGCTTTTAACAATGAAGTTACAAACAAGAGAAAATCTGCAGACTCTAGAAATCCAAGCAACACACACAAAATGCTGGAGGAACTCAGCAGGCCAGGCAGCATCTATGGAAAAGAGTACAGACAACATTTCAAGCCAAGACCCTTCATCAGGACTGGGGGATAAAAGATGAGAAGTCGGAGTAAGAAAACAGGGCAAGGGGAGAAAAAACCACAAGGTGATAGATGAAACTGAGAGGGAGAGGGGGAGGGGAGGGGTGAAGTAAAGACCTGGGAAGTTGATTGGTGAAAGAAATACAGGGTTGGAGAAGGGTGAATCTGATAGGAGAGCAGAAAAGACCAGAGAAGAAAGAAAAGAGGGAGGTGATAGGCAGATAAGGAGATAAGGTCAGAGATGGAAACAGGAATGAGGAATAGTGGGGAGGGGGGGCATTACTGGAAGTTCAAGCAATCAATGTTTATGCTACCCAGATAGAATACAAGGTGTTGCTCTTCAACCTGAGTGTGGCTTCATCACAGCAGTGGAGGAGGCCACAGACTGGGAATGGGAATTACAATGGGTGGCCACAAGGAAATCCTGCTTCTTTGGGCTGACTGAGTGTAGGTGCTTGGCGAAGCGCTCTCCCAATCTGCATTATATACAAGAGGCCACACTGGGAGCACCGGATGCAGTAGATGACTCCAACAGATTCACATTTCAAGTGTCATCTCACTTGGAAGGAATGTTTGGTGCCCTGAATGGTAGTGAGGGAGGAGGTATAAGGGGCAGGTGTAGTACTTGTTCCACTTGCAAGGATAAGTGCCAGGAGGGAGATCAGTGGGGAGGGACGAACGGAGTTAACCTATGCATGTTGATTCACACACTATATGAATTTAGCCATTAAAAAAAGTGAAATCTAAAGTAATTAACATATTTTGGAATAAAAAGAAATTGCTACTTGGCAATTTTGCCTCCCAATTGATTGCAGTTACTATACAATTACCAAGATATTCAGAAGATACATTAACAACTTAAGTGCCCAATAAATGCTTTTTTAAAAATTGGGTTTGTAGAGGACAAGTGTTTAGAGTTCTGCTTAAAATTTAAACTATTCTCAGAGCAATTGCAAAGTAGCTTGTGCCATTTTACAAAAAAATTACAATTTGTCAATGACCCAATTACAGATGAATGTCTGAGCTCTCATCAGAGGGTGTTACAAACAGAAGCCTCAGAAGGAGAATCATATGGAAGTGCTGACCAGACTTAATCCAAAGTGTTATATGTTCATATTCCCATCTGAGCAAGGATACCCGGCTTTTGGAAAGGCAGTGGGATGAAAATCAAAGCTCACAAAAAAAAAATTGTGTTGCCAGATAGAAAGACAATTACAACCAAAAAAGTGAATACTAGAAATTTGAAAAAAAATAGAAAGCTCTGTAAATACAGTATGTTAGGCAGAATCTGTAGAAAGATAAAGAAAGTTAACATTACAGGTTTTATTAAGATTTATTTAGAGCTGTTTGATTAGTGAAGAAAATTACTGTTCTTTAATAGAGCAAATAAAATAGAAGCATGATCTTAAAATTGTTTCCTGAAATTAAAAAAGGAAATAAGGCCATCAGGTCAGCCAAACCAATTTTGCAGCCTACCTGATTTTCTTTACTATTAAGTTAAGCCTAGTTTCATTTCTAAGGGATTGTGACAAAATGTATTTAGGATAGAGTCCCACTAGTCTGCAAAACAGTTTATTGGTGAATCAACTGATATGTTTAAGGGAAGCATTAGAGTGTGGATAAATGATAAGAAAATGGTAGTTAAGAGATAAACCACCCATGCTAGCAAAATTTCCCGCTGCACTAGATGTGTTGTTCTGCTATTAGTTCAGCATCCAATGAATATACAAAAGACATTAGGGGTTAATGCCCAGTAAGGCTCTATCCAATATAATCATATTTCATATACCAGAGACTCTACACATATTCTTATGTAATTGCTATTTTTCTCTTAATCAAATTGTAGTTTATGAGCAACAGATATAAACAGAATCTGTGTCCTTACTGTTTCAAATTCAGAATCCGTAATTCTCTTAAATGCATCAACAACGAATTCCACATGGAACCAATTATTAGCCAGTTCTCGTCTCTGGCTTTCAGATCTCATTCGACACAGACTTTCTGTTATAGCTACCTGTAAGTTATAATCTGTAATACAGAATTAAGTCAATTCACAAACTGGAGAAAACATGTGACATTCACCATTGTTATTTTCATTGCAGTTTAACAATTAATTGTCTGCTTGTATTTTATATAATTACTTATACACAACTAATGTTTACTATGCATTCTAATGGTCACAATCTGTATATTCAGTTATTCAATATGTCTCCTAGTGGTTATATTGATATAGGTTTGGAGAGTTCTGGAAGTTTCTCTTGGTGCTACATTATTTGAATGGGGGTATCTCATTGGTTGATTCTTATCTCCTAATTTGAATGGAAATTTCCTTATCTATATAGTATAAAGAACTGCACCACAAGTCAGCACCCTTAGTTCTTTTTGCTTCTATCTACCTTTGCTTAGCAGACCTCTATCACTGT
The DNA here is from genome assembly GCF_030144855.1 of Hypanus sabinus. Classification (NCBI taxonomy): domain Eukaryota; kingdom Metazoa; phylum Chordata; class Chondrichthyes; order Myliobatiformes; family Dasyatidae; genus Hypanus; species Hypanus sabinus. The sequence goes on along the minus strand of NC_082714.1, from coordinate 110,578,682 downwards.
CCATTTCAATTTTCTTTTGTTTTTTTTTTATGCCTGATAAAACAATCATGAAGCAACAAGTTTTATGCCTCTTTCCTGACTTCTGAAACAATCTTGGATTAAAAAAATCAGAATACAACTGGCATAGTTGACAGCAGGATATTGCGAAATTTAAGGACAATCACAGACAAAATGGAATTTTTAGCATACAACATTTTAGAGCAAAGGGGATAAGAACTTCCTCTCCCAATTTCTCTGAGAAAACTAGTTCTGACTTCAATATCATCATACTGTGTTGCTATTTTGCAAAAAAAAAATAGATCTATAAAAATCAAGACGAGCACTGAAATTAATATCAGGCTCGTCCATACAAGCTGGTGGAGCATGGGAGAATTTCGGTTGTAAGTCAATCTATTTCAGTCGCACAGTTATCTACTTCAATACCTAGTGAAATTATTTTGATTGCGCAATCTATTCGGTTATAATTTATTAATATTTTGAGCGCAGTCAAAGTATTAAAAATATGTACAAATTAAAATTCAATCAAACAACATTATGAAACCAACTACAAAATGTGAATGTTACATGTGAAGAGATAACTGAGGGTATGAGCTCTTACTAATACCCATCTCAGTTTGATAAAAGGAATGAAAAGTTTGGAGAAAAAATACCAATAATGCTAAGTTCATTAAGATCCACAAAATCCCTGAGGGAAAGGAAAAATCTGGAAAGGCTGCAACTAATTTAGAGATAAGATCTTATGGTCAGTTTGATCGAATGTGTGAGCAAATGAAAAGGTTAACAAGGCAAGTAAAGACTTTTAATAATCAATTGATGGGAAAAAAACGCAAAAGAAAGGTAAAACTTAGGATAAATACAAAAACAACACAATTGAGATAGTAAAAAGTCTAAAGAACAAATGTCTGCATTAACCGAAGGAGTGAAGAAACAACACAGTAAACAAGTTAATGTGCGTTGAACAGAGCTCAGATGAAAACTAAAACAATATGGAGAAACTGAGCAGGGATTTCAAAGGGTCAGTCCTGCTAGTGATGCTGCCAATGATACTACTTCTGAAGCTCCGCCTTGGAAAATATCTCCTACATTGAACAGTCTTCAGAGACAGTGACACAATATGAACTCCAAGGAATTACTGGATGGACATGACATGGACTCTACAGCGGCCCCTAGTGCCTTAAGTGAGAATGATAGTGATGAAACTGACAGTGACCTCAAGTTTATTGTCATTTAACTATATATATGTATATAGTGTACATAAGTATATAATATATATAGAAATGAGATGTTTCCCTGAACTAGGATGTAAAGCACAGTAGTACATATAACACACAACACATGATAACTTATGAAGATAAGGATAAAATCTACAGATGAATCACACATGAATAACAAATTAAAGTGCATTAATATTAAATACTGTAATGTATGGAACAGAGTAACCAGTGACACTTCAATTACAATGCAGCAGTGATTTCAGAAGCCTACTGGCCTGGGAGAAGAAACTGTTTCACATCCTGACCATTCTTATTTTTATGCATTGTAGTCTCCTGCCTGATGGTAGAAAGTCAAAGAGGATGCTGGATGGCTGGGTGGGATCCTTAATAATACTAAGGGCTCTGCATAAATATCTCCAATGGATGGTAGGGAAACCCTATAATCATTTCAGCTATACTCATAGGGACTTCTGGTCCAATGCTCGAATGCTCCCATACCAGATGGAGATGCAATGTGTCAGGATACTCTCACTGTTGCGCCTGTGAAATAGTTAATATGGTGGGGGTGTGGGTGCTTGCATTCCTCAATCTTCTTAGGAAGTAAAGGTGCCTTCTTGTTCAGGGAGGTGATATTAAAAGATCAGATGACATCCATGATGTGAACTCCCAAAAAGCTGGTGCACTTAACTCTCTCTACAGAGGAGCCATGTATTCAGAGGGCAATGGTTCATCTGCACCTTCCTGAAGCCCACAATGATTTAATTTGTCTTCTCCACATTCAGGCCTTGGTTGTTTTTCTCATACCAAACCACCAGCTGCTCCACTTCCTCTCTATACTCCATCTTGTCATTGTTCTTGATAAGGCCAGTCAGCGATGAGTCAAACGCAAACTTGATGCCATGATTTGAGCTGGATCCTGTGACACAGTCATGCATCAGCAGGGAGCTGAGCACACAGCCTCGAAGAGCGCCGGTGCTCAGTGCATTGGGACAAAAGACAATGCTGCCTTACTGTTAAGAAGTCCGGCATCCAATTGCAGAGGGAGGTGTTGAGACCCAGTGAAGACAGTTACCCCCAATTTCTGGTCATAGCTTGCTCCAAAAAAAACCAAGGAAGTGGAGTTGAAACCATTATTAATCACTGTATTGACAACCAAACCCCTCTCGTGGTAGAATTATCAACTATTTTCAATGCCTTGAAGCCATCACGCAGTTACTGATATGGCCAATAGGTTCTGGTCAGTACCACCAGCACCTGAATGTCAACTATGGTTGGCTTTTACAGTTGACTGTCAGCATTTCCAGTGATTGAGGCTATCAAAAGGGCTCCACAACTACCCCACTGTCTATCAACACACACAAAAAGCTACAGGAACTCAGTAGGCCAGGCAGCATCTATGGAAAAGAGTACAGGTGATGTTTCGGGCTGAGACCCTTCATTAGGACCTCCAGCATTTTGTGTGTGTTACTTGGGTTTTCAGCATCTGCAGATTTTCTCTTGCTTGTGATTGGCCCAGTGTCTATCACATAGATTTGAGACAAAATCTGAGATACTTATCAGCCATTGATTTGATCGTCAAGTAGATGAAATCCTGATTGCATCTGAAGCTGCATGAACATGATGTGCTTTATTTGCTCGATTACCTATCCTCTGAAGATCACAAAGCAAATCTAGACATGGTACAATTGCAACAAGAGGAAGTAATTTACTAGGTACAGAAAATTTCCCAAGGTAAGTGAAAAAAAAATCACAAGATCGTGCAGAAGTTGTTAAGTCAGCAAAGCCTCCTACAACAGTTCAGCAACTCCAGTCATTTCTGGGTTTGTGCAACTGCAACAGAGCATGGGTCAATTCATACACTGAAATGGCTCAAGAACTCAACAATCTGCTGAAGGGCAGCAAGTGCCCAAGCAACCTTGTGACTTTTAATGATGAAAAACTGAAAGCTTTTCAAACTTTAAAGGCAACATTGTGTACTGCACCTGCATTAGGAATCCTCTGTACAAGTTGGCCATTTACTTTGTATGTCAACGAGAAACATGGCTACATGATGGCAGTCTTAGCTCAAGAACATGGAGACTAATGTTAAATTGGATAATGTAGCATTAGGGTGGAGTCTGTGTTTGCAAGCAGTGCAGGCAACCTATCTACAGTCATGACTGTTTCTAGCATCATGCTTGATCATATTTTGAATGTTCAACATCCACACTCAGCCTCTCAAGTAACAGCCATATGCTGGTCCAAGTGGTGTTCTGTTCTTGAGACACCAAATATCATCATTCAAAAAGTGAGTCCAGTGAATCTAGCTACACTGTTACCATTGGACATAAAAGACTATGATGACTATGACTGTGTAACAGCAATAACATGCATGAAGATGCAAATTATTATTACAAAATCCTCTTTACCGAACCAAGATCTGATTCTGTACACTAATGGCAATGATTGAGAGAGGAATTCAAATGGCTGGATAGGCCATTATCTCTGGAACTGAACTACTGGTATCAGGAAGCATAGTCCCTGGTACCTCTGTGCAACAAGCAGAACTAAAAGGTTTGGTCGAAGCCAATTGGCAGAAGAAAAATCAGCTAATATCTACACTGATTCTCAAAATGCTTTTGGAGTTGTTTATGATTTTGGAAACTTATGGAGACAAAGAGGATTTCTTATGACTGTAAGAACTTCAATCAAGAATGGCCAACTAGAACAAAAACTTATGGATGTTATAAAACTGCCGTCAAAAGTTGCTGTATTAAAATATAATATCATCAAGCAGGTGTGAGGTGTTGCACTTTGGGAGGACAAACCGAGGTGGAATTATATGGTGAGTGGTAAGGCACTGAGAAGTGCAGTAGACAGAGGGTCCTGGGAACACCGATCCATAATTCCTTGAAAGTGGCACCACAGGTAGATGGGTTTGTGATGAAAACTTTTGGCACACTGGCCTTCATAATTTGAAGTACTGAGTACAGGATTTGGACTGTTATGTTGTCATTCTAGTCACCTACCTGCAGGTAATATTTCAGTAAGATTGAAAAGAGTGCAGTGAAATTTATAAGGATGTTGTCTGGACTTAAGGACTTGAGTTATTGGGAAAGGTTGAATAGGTTAGAATATTATTCTCTAGAGCGTAAGACAATGAGGGGAGGTTTGATAGAGGTACACAAAGTTATAAGAGGTATAGATAGGGCAAATACAAACAGGGCTTTTTCTACTGAGGTTGCAAGAAACTAGGGCTAGAGGTCATGTGCTAAAGGTAAAAGATGAAATGTTTAAGGGGAACATGAGGTGGAACTCCTTCACTCAGAGTGGTGAGAAGGTGGAATGAGCTGCCAGCAAAAGTGACGGATGCAGGTTCAATTTCAACATTCGAAAGAAATTTGGATAGGCACCTTGATGGTCTAGGTGCAGGTCGACAGGACTAGGCAAATTAATAATTCGGTATGGACTAGATGGACCAAAGTGCCCATTTCTGTTCTCTGGTGTTCTGGAGTGAATGAAGTACTTTGTTTCTACGTGGACTATGTAGTTGCCATAACTGATTAATAAAGGCTGTACTGCTGGAGGTCAATCATCTCAGCCACAGGACACTTGTATTTGAGACCCCCAGGGTAATATCCTAGAACCCACTGTGACCATCCTTTAATCCTAATGTCAGAGAAGGGGTATTCACTGACAACTGCTCAACTTTTAGCATCACTCACTACTTGTCAGACATTGAATCACTCCACAATCGAATGCAATAAGGCCTGGACAATACCCAGGCCAATAAGTGACAACAAATATTTGGTCCACATGACTGTTAGGAAATGACAATACCCAATGAGAGAAGATCTAGCTATCATATCACCATTCAATGCTATTACCATCATTGATCAGAAATCAAACTAAATTAGCAATAGACTGTACACAATGTGACTACAAGAACAGGTCATTCCTGTGGCAAGTAAGTTACTTATTAACTTTCCAAAAGCTGTCCACCATCTAAAATTTAGTCAGGAGTATGATGGAATACTCTCCATTTACCTGGATGAGTGCAGCTTCAGTAACACTCAAGAACTTGACATCATTCAGGACAAGTAGCCCACTCAACAGGCACCCCATATACAACCATTCACACATTCAACACCCAGAATTCACTGAAACAACTCACCAAGCTTCCTCAGGTGGCACTTCCCAAGTCTATGACCTCTAGCAGCTAGAAGGATAAGGGCAGCAAATGTTTGTAACCACTGCTACTGGAAGCTGCCCTCCTAGCCACACACCATCCTGGCATAAAAATATATCACTACTCCTTCCTTATCACTGAGTCAAAATCTTGAAACTCTCTTCCTAACAACATATAGTATAACAGTATGCCCACAGCAGTTCAATGAAGTTCACCACCGCCTTAAGGACCGTTAAAAATAGGCAATTAACTGCTCATTCAGCCTGTGAAGCCCACATCCCTTGAATTATTGTTCCTTTTTAAACATCATTACTATCATGCACCAGCTGATCTAGTTTTCAGTGATCAAGTATATTGCTGGCCCTACACCATCTAACTGCTGTGTCCTTCAGACTTATTTTTAATGTTCCTTTCAAGTACTGTTCACATGGAAATGCTATGATCTGTCAGTTAAGAGAGAAGGGAAGGTACTCAGAAGCTGCATTATTTGCATATGTTTGAATAGACATATTTAACTTCAAAGTCTGGAGTCAATGGTAGTATTCACAGCACAACTCCCTATTGTCTGTACTGCCACTTCTGGTGGGTGTGCCCTGCTAGTGGAGCAGAACATATTCAGGAATTATAACAGAGAAGTCCAGCTTGTTCTGTGTGTACAATTACATCAAACTGTTGTTTGACAGGTACATGATACCATTTTCCAAAATTAGACCTGAAATGTTTGTGAGAAGGACTCTGCAAGGGCAATTGATTCAGAAGCAAAGTTGGCAGTTACAAGATGGGTGTCTAAGATGCTGCAGGTTATTCACCATTGTTACAATTAGTATACAACTGAATGGCTTGTCAGGGTATTTGAGAGTGTATTTAAGAATCAACCAAGCTGCCTCATTTGGATTGACCTAGTGTCCTAGGGTAGGCAAGGGTAGTAAATTTCCTTTCCTGAAGGCCCCAGGACAAATCATCACATATATATCCAGAGCCAGGAGTGTGCCCCCACACAAATATAGATCCAGCTGGGAAGTACTGCCTGCCAAATCTAGAGAGAGCATCTGCCCAGGAAATATATATTTACCAAGAACTCATATGTGTTGTATTCAAATCTCTAAGACAATAGTTTTTTTTAAACTTCTGATGGATTTAATTATGTGAATGTAAAATTACCATTTGCTGAAATTTAAACACCTATTAATATCAAGATCTCTTCAATTATTTAATTTAACCACATACTATACAAAGGGTACATACTACACACACGTTAGAAAAATATATGAGAAAAGAATTCCTGGAAATTATTTTCAACAACAGAGGGGATGCTGGGTCTATAAGCATTATTTCTGCACTCCTAAATTTCAATTATGAGTTCAAGTAAAATTTTGTCTTACCACCAGCATCTAATATCTTTTTCCCAAAATCATTCCTGTAAAACGAATAAAATTATTTAGTATACACTGAAATCTCATAATCAAATTTCCTTCATTGGGTGCCTTATAATACCAGGTTAAGGAGGATCAGGGATCATGAAAAACTGAGGTCAGATTCAGGTACTTGCTCCAGGGAGGATATGCAATGCTCCTCAGTGGTGAAAACAGATGTACATGTTAAGAAGTGGATTTATAATATGGTCTAAGAAGCTTGTGCATTGTGGGTATTGGTTCTGTGGACAGGATATGTACCTTTCAAAGAGGCATGTTTTCCACTTCTGAGTGTAAAAAGTTCTTTCTCAGATCTGCCCTAAATTGCCTACCTGTGCCGTCTACTTATAGACGTCTACTTACAGGTCATATTACTTACTTATCAAGTCTATGATATTTACAGTTGTGATGTATGGCTGTGAGAGCTATTAGTAAGGCTGAATACAAAAGAATCGATGCCTTAAACTTGGATGCTGGATGCTAAGAGTTCTTTGGACAGTAAGAAGATTCAACAAATCAATACATGAAGAAATACAGCCAGACTACTCACTAAGAGGCTTGATTATGAGACAAAAGCTCAAATATTTTGGTCTCATCATAAGGATTCCTTGGAGAAGACTCTCATGTTAGGTAAATCAGAAAGTTAAAGAAGAGAGGATGACAGAGGCTATGATGTTTAGAAAATATTGTACTCAGACAATGCACATGACCTTGGGGAATCTTAGAGAGGCAGTTTCCAACAAGAAGGTTTGGTGTGCAAGAGTCCCTGAGATCGCGAAGAGTCGGACTCGACTTAACGACTGAACAACAATAAACCTATGCCCCTCATAATTTTGTATATACCCATCAGGTGACCTTTCAGACTTCTCCCCTCCAATAAAAAACTACTTATCAAATATCTCCCCACAGATGTAATACTCCATATGTTACATCAGTTGGATCTCTTCTGCATCCTCTCCAATGCAGTCAGACTGCAGAAAATACTATAACTGTAGCTTAACTGCATATACAGGCATGAGTTTTCAGCATGACACACCTTATTATATTCAGATGAAGTTTTAGCCATGATCTTCCACAAAAAGGAATGATGTATAACAAACAAAAACTTAAACCTAAAGCACACAAATAAAAATAAACTAAAATAAAGCAAGTAACCCAAAACCCTTTCCAGTAATGCACCATTACCTGCGATGTTTCTCTTGTATAGGAAATTGATCTATAATGCGAACTGTATAATTTCAAAAGATACAAGGAATAAGAAGCAGGAAGTAGGAGGGGTTTATGAGAAATATAGGGTAGCTAGGAAGGAGCTAAAGAAAGGACTTAGGAGAGCTCAAATGAGGTATGAGAAGGCGTTGGCATATACAATTAAGGAGAACCCCAAGGCGTTCTATGCGTATGTGAAGAATAGGAGGATGACGAGAACGAAGGTGGGACCACTAAAGGATAAAGAGGGCAACATGTGCCTGGAGGCGGAGGAGGTTGGGGAGGTCCTAAATGAATACTTTGCTTCAGTATTCACAAGTGAAAAGGATCTTGATCAGGATGAGGTCGAAGTAGAGCGGGCCTGTGTGCTGGACAATGTGGAGATTAAGGAAGAAGTAGTGCTGGATCTTCTTAAAAACATTAAGATTGCTAAATCCCCAGGGCCGGATATGATACATCCCAGGTTGTTGTGGGAACTGAGAGAAGAGATCACAGGAGCATTAGCTATGATCTTTGAATCCTCTTTGGCTGCAGGGGAAGTGCCGGAGGGCTGGAGAATGGCAAACGTAGGTCCCTTGTTTAAAAAAGGTAATAGAGAGAAATGTGGGAACTATAGACCACTGAGTCTTACGTCTGTGGTCTGCAAACTACTGGAAAGGATTCTTAAGGATAGGATCTACGAGCATTTGGAGAAGTACAGTCTACTCATGGATAGTCAACATGGCTTTGTGAAGGGAAGATCGTGCCTCACGAGCCTGATTGAGGTCTTTGAAGAGGTAACAAAAGAAACTGATGAGGGTAGGGCAGTGGATGTGGTCGACATGGACTTTAGCAAAACATTTGACAAGGTCCCTCATAGAAACTCATCCAGAAAGTCATGAGGCATGGGATAAGTGGAACCTTGGCTGTTTGGATAAACAATTGGGTTAAAGGAAGAAAGCAGAGGGTAGTCGTGAAAGGAAAGTATTCTGCCTGGAGGTCGGTGACTAGTGGAGTGCCGCAGGGATCTGTCCTGGGACCCCTGCTATTTGTGATTTTTATAAATGACCTGGATGTAGAGGCGGAAGGATGGGGGAGTAAGTTTGCGGATGACATGAAGATTGGAAGAGTCGTGGATGGTGGGGGTCAAAGGTTACAAGATGATATAGACAGGCTGCAGAGTTGGGCAGGAAAATGGCAGATGGAGTTCAATCCGAACAAGTGTGAGGCAATGCATTTTGGAAGGACAAACAGGATTAATCCTGAGTACAGGATTAATGGTCAGTTACTTAAGAGTGTGGATGAACAAAGGGACCTTGGGGTTCAAATCCACACATCCCTCAAGGTCGCTGCACAGGTTGATAGGGTAGTTAAGAAGGCCTATGGGTTGCTAGGCTTCATTAACGGGGGATTGAGTTCAAGAGTAGAGAGGTCATGTTGCAATTCTACAAATCTCTGGTGAGACCGCACTTAAAAAGTATTGTGTTCAATTCTGGTCACCTCATTATAGGAAGGTTATGGAGAGGGTGCAGAGGAGATTTACCAGGATGTTGCCTGGATTGGAGAACAAGTCATATGAAGCAAGGTTAGCAGAGCTGGGACTTTTCTCTTTGGAGCGTAGAAGAATCAGAGGGGACTTGATAGAGGTCTACAAGATTATGAGAGGCATAGGAAGAGTGGATAGTCAGTACCTATTTCCCAGGGCACCAATAGCAAACACCAGAGGGCATAGGTACAAAATTAAGGGAGGGAAGTTTAAGGAAGACATCAGGGGTAAGTTTTTTTACACAGAAGGTTGTGAGTGCCTGGAATGACTTGCCAGGGATGGTGGTGGAGGCTAAAACATGAGGGGTATTTAAGAGCCTCTTGGACAGGCACATGGATGAAAGAAAAATGGAGGGTTATGGGGTAGTGTGGGTTTAGTACTTTTTTTTAAGGATTATATGGGTCGGCACAACATGGAGGCCTGAGGGCCTGTACTGTACCGTAGTGTTCTATGGTTCTAAAATAGCTTAAATGACATTGTACTAAAGTTAAATTCACAATTCTCCTGCAAACTTGCAAAGTGACCGATCAATGTGTTGCAGGAATCAAATGCTCATACATGCCTGGTAGTGCTGGCTGGAAACATCATTCATCAGAAAACACAGCATAATTAATTACTCACATCAGAAGCTGCATTTCCGAAGATAAGAGGACCTTTTTTCTATCCTCAAGTGACAGCTGATTAAGCATTATGTTCATCTTCTTAATAGCCTGTTTTTAGAAATGAACTCAAAATTAGTAAGGCGTTTGTTAATATATTCAGAATCAGAATCAGGTTTAATTCACCAGCATGTGTCATGAAAATCCAAAAATGTTAGGCAATTCATTCTTTGAAAATGCTTATCCTTTAAGATATTTCACTTCAGCCTGCAGAAACATTTAATTTATGGATTGGAAGACTGAAATAACCATTTTCAATTCCTTTAATGAGTTTAATTCTCCTGCCTTAAACACCAAGCCTCTAATTCAATTGTCTACAATTAAACCAGAGTGTTCTCCACTATGAAGTTGAATTAGGTATTCCCCACATATCCTCAATCAACTAGATTGCGCCTTTTCAGTAACATCAGGTATTTCTACATCTACGTTAGTGAATCATATCTTGTTATAAAGATGTTCAAATTCTTCAAGTACTTTGCCCATTATTCTTATCTGATCTACAACAAATCAAGCCTATTTCCTCCTCAGACTTTTTTTGCTGCTGAGGAGCACAAACCTGGCATCACCCAATACTCACGGTTACACGCAACACCATATCCTTTCTTTAGTGCAGGATAACATCTAGCTAGTAAATACAATGTAGCAACTTGTGCATATTTAGTCTTACCTCCTGTTGAATGTAAACACTAACACGGTCATTAGTGACTACGGAGCCTATGCGATAAAGGAACATATCAAGAACCTGACACCTCCCTGTTGGGGAAAAAAAAGCATTAGTCCACTCCAGAGACTCAAGCTTAAAAATATGGTTTGCACTGTTGATGGTACGCTGAGTATCGTCTCATAAAAGCTGTGTTTTGCAGAAGAGATTTTAAACGCAGGTGCAAGGATTACATGAGTTACCACACATCTTGACCAATGTAAATTCCTCAATTGACATTTCCAAAAAGTATTACATTAAGTTGTTGTTTGAGGGTGATGATAATGTATTTGCTATCTGTCCTATATTACCACAATAACAATGATCTAAAAGTATTTAAATTACTTAAATTAAGGTTTACTGAGAGGAACAAGAGAACACTAATGCCAACAAATAAAAAAACATGGAGTGTGTTATGGGTAAGGAGAGAGAACAGAAATACAAGCAATTTAAACACAGAAGAGGGGTATCTTCAATTTGGGAAAAGGGACAATACATTTGAATAGAATGAAGTATAGAAATTGGTTTGTCAGAAACATTAAGTCCTTTCAGAAAACAGGATAGCAGAGCTGAAGCCTTTGAAATCACTGGACACTGGTTGATAATGTCTCCCCATAAATAAGGAGTAAATCAATAGGCTAAAGATATACTCCACGTGAAAGAAAGTGTAGAAAGAAAGAATTTGGAAATAAAATTGATGACAGTTTCCAAATCATGCTACATTTAAGAAACAGTAGCAATACAATAATCAAAGACAAAAAGAAATCACCTATTTTTTTGAGTTCCTTCCATAAATCCTTTAATCTCTATTTCTCAAGGTGGTTTTTAATCATAAGTTACAATAACTCACTGAAACCCATGGCCAACTTGATTTCACTTTCTTTTAACTTACTTTCTGCCAAGACTTTTCCATTTCTCAGCTTTGACCATGTCTTTTCTGACAACGTAACCTACTCCCCTTAAGACTCCATCACACCTGACTGCAGCCATTTCATTTCCTGCACTTATTCTCTGACTCCACAAGGGTTCCCCTCCTGTTCCCCCTATCCACTCCACATTCAACAACTTTTTTCTGGCTTCTCTGTGACCCTATGCACAATGTTTCACTAAATACATTTTCCCTTTCTCTTTATTTTGGTGGGAACATTCAATCTGACTATTTCTTGATCAAACTCAGCACTCCCTCTCTTCTATAATCCAACCTGGATATCTTTTGTCTCCTATACAGTTATAATGAAGTTTAACATCAAGATTGAAGAAACTATGATCCCATTCAATAAGTAGTTTTACAAATCCTTCAGTGTGAGAGATCAATAATTTCAGATTATATGATCCCCATCATTTAAGACTATAGCTGCTTGTGATATTTCCCTCAAACCAATTACACCGCAAGACCCATTTTTTACTGTATATCTATAATTGACCCATTGCTGTTCTCCTTTACCATGGTGCATAATCCATTTGTTATTTAATCTCTACCATCTTCTCATCCTATTGTACAGTATGTCTTCATTTCTGTTCCTTTCTCACATTTTGTTTATTCCATAGTGCCTGTGAAAACCCTGTTCTTTTTCCATTGCAATGAAAGGTTCACTAACTTGATATAATTTTGTCATCCTGAAGTGGCTGCCAGAACTGTGAGAATATATAAAACTATAATTTTACTTATGATAATTATTCAACTTCTCATTTTGCATTTATTGTTCTTAATTATATCAACCTTAAAATATTCAACAACTGTTTCCAAACACACACCCCCATGACAAGATATGGAAAATATCAAAATGTGATCCTTTGAGACTGCTATTTAGTACAATAAAAACTAATTGCTTTTCTCAATACCAAATTCCTGTTCTCTCCCTTTACCCTCTAATGCTGTCTTTGGCTAGAAAATTCCTTTAAATATATTCACTCTCTGTGCCTTCAGAGATGGACAACTGCATAGTTTTATGATCTTCAATGGCAAGAAATTTCCAGTTACTTCAGTCCTAAATGTCTTAGTCCATATCTCAAGAACATACATCTCTTTCTACACACCCTAGGAAGGTGAAACAAACTATACACATCTACTTTGTCTACCCTGATACATTTTGGTCCATCTCAATAAAATAATCTCTTATTATTCCAAGTTCTGGTGGAACACAGCAGGCCAGGCAGCATCTATAGGGAGAAGCGCTGTCGACGTTTCGGGCCGAGACCCTTCGTCAGAACTAACTGAAGGGAAAGATACTAAGAGATTTGAAAGTAGTGGGGGCAGGGGGAAATGCAAAATGATAGGAGAAGACCGGAGGGGGTGGGATGAAGCTAAGAGCTGAAAAGGTGATTGGCGAAAGTGATACAGAGCTGGAGAAGGGAAAGGATCCTGGGACAGGAGACCTCGGGAGAAAGAAAGTTGGGAGGGGGGTGTGGGAAGCACCAGAGGGAGATGGAGAACAGGCAAACAACTAAATATGTCAGGGATGGGTTAAGAAGGGGAGGAGGGGCATTAACGGAAGTTAGAGAAGTCAATGTTCATGCCATCAGATTGGAGGCTATCTAAACGGTATATAAGGTGTTGTTCCTCCAACCTGAGTTTGGATTCATTGTTCACTGAACACCTACACTCGGTCCGCCAGAAAAAGCAGGATCTCCCAGTGGCCACACATTTTAATTCCATGTCCCATTCCCATTCTGATAAGTCTATCCATGGTTTCCTCTATTGTCAGAATGAATCCAAACTCAGGTTGGAGGAACACCTTATATACTGGCTGGGTAGCCTCCAACCTGATGGCATGAACATTGACTTCTCTAACTTCCGTTAATGCCCCTCCTCCCCTTCTTAACCCATCCCTGACATATTTAGTTGTTTGCCTGGTCTCCATCTCCCTCTGGTGCTCCCCCCCACCTTTCTTTCTCCTGAGGCCTCCTGTCCCATGATCCTTTCCCTTCTCCAGCTCTGTATCACTTTCACCAATCACCTTTTCAGCTCTTAGCTTCATCCCATCCCCTCCGGTCTTCTCCTATCATTTCACATTTCCCCCTCCACCCATTACTTTCAAATCTCTTAGTATCTTTCCCTTCAGTTAGTCCTGACGAAGGGTCTTGGCCCGAAACGTCGACAGCGCTTCTCCCTATAGATGCTGCCTGGCCTGCTGTGTTCCACCAGCATTTTGTGTGTGTTGCTGTTTGAATTTCCAGCATCTGCAGATTTCCTTGTGTTTGCCCTGGAGAATACAAGGCTGGTTGATCCAACTTCTTCATGCTACAGTTCTACCAGGAATTAGTTGATGAACTTTTGTTGCATTCCTTCAAATGTCAAATATTTACTTTTTTTAATGTAGTAAGACCAAAATTGTACACAATACTCCATGTGTCATCTCATCATAATCTCATATAATTGTAGCAAGTTGTTCTTGTTCAAATGTTCAAATCCTCTTGCAACAAAGGTTAACATATCATAACATTGTAACTGCTTCCCGCATCTGTAAGTACGCGTTCAGTAACACAGGTACAGGGCCACCCAAATTAATTTCTTCAACATTTCCCAAACTATCAGCATTTAAATAATAATCTGCCTTTGTTTTTCTACCAAAAGGGATAATTTCACAATTAGCTACATGCTGCATTATCCTCTAATTTATTCAACATGGCTATATGAATCTGAAACCTCTTTGCTCTCGTCACACCCCCAAGTGTTTCATGTTCATACCTTCTTTATTGTAGTTGAAAATAGCCTGAAAAGAAAAAGGAATAATGATCAGTATCCATATCCAGTCTTGTTATGTTTTCTAGTCAATGGCGACCCTACTGATATTAATGACATGAAATGCTATTGAATCTCAGGTATGTCAATATGAACATAACAGAATCAGGAATATCGCACCTGATCACTCATGCATGTTTTGCATACAATAATACCATGATTGATGTTTCACCTCAATGTAGAAACTGACAGTTCTGTATCCCTGTATCTTTGTCTTTTACGTTTCAACAGTATCACCTCTCATTCTTCCAAACTGAAGTTAGTATAAGCCCAATCTGCTTAATTTCTCCTCACAAAACAATCCCTCATTTGCCAAAAATCAACTTGTTTAATCTATGTTGAGCTTACAATATTGCAAAGATATTGTTTTTGATTACGGAGACCAGATCCATACATAATATTTCAGGCAGAGTCTTGGCAGGAAACTGCATAGTTGAAGAAAAATATTTTTTACACTTACACAAAATCATCTTTCAATATAAAAACAACAAATGCATTCTAAATTGCTTGATGCAACTATGAAAACTTTTAACAATTTGTGTGTACTTGCACACAATTCCCTAAGAACATCTAAGCTTTCTGATTTATGGTCCTGTTGAAGGGTCTCGGCCTGAAACATCTGCTTTTTACTCCTCTCATTAGATGCTGCCTAACCTGCTGAGTTCTTCCAGAATTTTCTGTATGTTTTTTTCTGATTTATGGATCTCCAGAAAATATTCTGTTTTCCAGCTTGTTTTTAAAAAAGGTGGAACACTTTGAAAATGTATCAGGGATCAGAATGGACACTTCTCTACATTATGTTCTATTTGTCACATCCCCATCCATTCTATATCCCCTTGAAGCATCTCCACATCTTACTCAGAACCATAATTTACATTATTAAATACTGTATTGCAATTATTCTCTGGGATCTTTGTATACAAGCACAAAGTTATTCATTGTCCATGAATTGTAAATGGAGCTGAACATTGCACAATCAACAACTGATGCAATTTCTAACATCAAGTTTTACTTGTATATAAGACTACCAAGTACTAGAGTATGTTGTATTTTGCTAATTGCAAATTTTAAGGGTGTAGAAATTATCTTTGCCTCAAAATGGGTTAATTTTGCAGCAAATCAGGAAGCAACTGCAGAAAACAAAGCAGAATTATTTCAGATCAAAGACCCTTCATAAGAATGGGAAGGAAAGAAAACAAGCTATTATCATTTTATAAGGAGGCTGGAGAAGGGATGAACAGAACA
This sequence comes from Hypanus sabinus, assembly GCF_030144855.1. Taxonomy (NCBI): domain Eukaryota; kingdom Metazoa; phylum Chordata; class Chondrichthyes; order Myliobatiformes; family Dasyatidae; genus Hypanus; species Hypanus sabinus. The sequence continues at coordinate 110,562,811 of NC_082714.1, read as the reverse complement.
AAGGTGACAGCCTTGATAAGATTTTGCTTGGGTTGCTAACCGAATTGAACAACGCTATCCAGTCTTTGGGTTAATAGGGTCATTTTAAGAGAGGGAGAACATAAACAAGTAAGTATAAAAGCCATGAAATGAGGACAATTAGTGAAAGGAAATACAAACAAAAAGAGAGTAAGAGTTGTGAAATGCAGAGTTGTAGGGCATGCCCAGTAGATCAGGTTGTACAAAAGAAGAGAAAAATGAGCTATTATCACAGATAGATAAATGAGGTGAAATACATGAGGTTGTAGAATTCATTATCTGTCTCAGAAAGTTGCAATGTTCCTTGATGGATATTTCAGATTTCCTGGAACCGAAAGATTTATCTTAGAGCAGATACAGTAGATACTGAAAAACTGGGAGAAAGGAATGGCATCCTTATAAGAGACAGCGTTGGAAGAGGTGTAGTCTAAGCAACTGGAGGAGTTGGTAGGCTTATAGTTCATGTCAATGGATAGTTTGTCTCCTGAGATAGAGTCAATGAGATCAAAAAAAGAGAGAGAAATGCCAGAAATGACATAAACTTGACAGCAGTGTGAAACTTGACAGTAAGGGTGATAAAATTGACGAGTTTTGCAGCATTTAGTATATTACAGTTCAAGCATTTGATGGCCAGAAAAAAACTACAATCTACAAATCAGTGAATTCAAATGAATCAAGTTCAGTAAAAGTTGAGAAACCAATTGTGCTCGAGGGAGATGGAAGTGGCAATTTTATGCTACTGTCCTCGACACCCTTCCCCAACAATAATGAACTCTTTGATGAGTTGAGTTTTGCTCTAGGATAATCTAATCAATTGAATGTGGCCACAATGAGTTTCAGCTAACGACCTGCTAAAACTGAGGCCATAATAGTTACTGAGGACATCATTCTTTAACTAGTGTTTGGTTCTAAATATTGATGATGGAAGAGGAAACCTGAAGAGTGCAGCCACAGCTGTACCACCAAGCAAGAGAAGGAAGGCCAAGGAGACAACTGTAAACGGGAATTAATAATAAAAGAATGTAGACGTTTTTTTTTGCAGTATGGGTGTAATTCCCAAATGGCACTTTGTCTCTTATACAAGGGTCAAGGATCTGAATATTCCAGGATATTCAACATATACTGGCATGGTAGTGCAGTGGTCAGTGTAATGCTTTTCAGTACCAGTGTCCTGGGTTCAATTCACACTGCTGTTCGTAGGAGTTTGGAGTGTAAGTTCTTCCTGTAATTTTGTGGGTTTCCTCTAGGTGCTCTGCTTTCCTCAAAGACATACAGTTGAGAATGTAATTAGACAGCATAGGCTCGTTGGGCCAGAAGGGTCTGTTACTATGCTGTATTCTTAAATAAAAAATAAATTTTAAAATATAGGTAGGAAAGGCAAAAAGAAAAAGGTATAGTGTAGTACTAATATTGAGGGAAATTAGTGCAATATTGGGAAATAATTTTGGCAGCTCAATTAGAACTGATCAATTCAAAGAACTGTAGAATTCAAATCAATGTGGATCCAGTTAAGAAATAGCAAAGAGCAGAAACACAACACAGGGGAAGTATTTAATTAGCCACCAAATAGTAATTGTAATATTTAATAGTAGTTGTAATAGTTAAGTGTAGCATAAATTGAGAGATTAGAGATGCATGTAGTAGAGGTAAAACAGTAATTATGGGAGACCTTGACTTGTAGATTCAGTTAAATAAAACTGCTGTGGTATATTTAAGAGACTTTTCTAGATCAACATGTTAAGAAATCAACGTGGTAAAAGAGTGTTTTGAATCTTGCTTTGTATAGTTGATAATATTGTATGTCAACAGGATTTTAGTAAAGAGTGGCTATAATACAACAGAATTTTACACTGAGGTTAAAAGTGTTATAGTTTGAGGCAAAATTAGGGTCTTAAACCTGAACAAAGGAAACCATGGATTTATGATAAAAGTTGGCTGTGATTAATATTTTCCTTAAGCACAAAAATCCAAAAACAAATCATTTTAAGGCCAGCCAGAGCAACTAAATAAGTACCTCCTTATTTGTAACACCTCCTCTATTTACTATCAATCGTAGGAACTAAAGAATTAAGTACTTTTCATCTCTCTTCTGGTAGAAGACAAATGAAAGCTGATGGACATGTGGGAAAACACAGCTAGCATTTCTGGTCATGGACCCTTTCTAAGAACTAGGAAGGAAACAAAAGAAGCTTTATTAAGCTGTTAAGTGAAGTCTTTGATAGGGTAAAGTCAGGGTTACATTGGAGATTTTATATTTTCCAGTGTTCGTTTTTTTTTACTTGAAAGGAACTGCTCATCCATTACTCTAATGTCAGAATAATATCACTGGCGTATGTTGTGAAATTTGTTGTCTTGTGACACCATTTACTGCAATACATAATAAAAATCAACAAATCACATTAAGAAATATATTTTTAATTAAATAGTTATTACAAAAAGAGAGCAAATAAAATTGAGGTAGTGTACATGGGTTCATTGTCCATTCAGAAATCTGATGGCAGCAGGGAAGAAGCTGATCTTAAAGCATTGAGTATGTTTTCAGGCACCTGTACCTCCTTGATGATACCAATGAAGAAGACATATCCTGGATGATGGAGGCTACCTTTTTGAGGCATCTTCATTTGAAGATGTTCTTGATGTTGGGGAGACTAGTGCCCATGATTGATCTGACTGGATTTGAAACTTTCTGCAGCTTTTCCAATCTTGTGCAGTTGCTCCTCCATACCAGACAGTGATACAAGCAGTTAAAATGCTCTCCACAGTACATCTGCAGAAATTTGAGTTTTTGCTATCATACCAAGTCTTCTCAATCCCCTGATGAAATATAGCTGCTGATGTGCCTTCCTTGTAATTGCTTGTGTTGGGCCCATGACAGATTTTCAGAAATGTTGACAGCCAGGAGCTTGCAACTGCTTACCCTTTCCACTACTAATCCCTCTGAAGACTGGCCATTTGTCCGAAAAATTAAAGGTTGAAAAAAGAGAGAACTTTGAAAGGAATACTGTAATACAATTAAGCAGAGTCACTGTGGATTTATGAAGGAAAATCGAGTCTAACTAAACTTCTGGAGCTCTATAAGAATTGGACTCAATGTATAGAGAGGTCAGTGGATAGGATATACTGTACTAGACTGCCAGTAGGTTTTCAATAAGGTCCTAGAAAGGTGATTCAACAGGATTAGAGTAAGTGAAATTGGGGGTAATGTACTGACAGCATTTGGTAAAAAGGTTATTGGACAAAAAACAAATAATGATCATAAATGGAACTTTCCCAGGTTAGCAAATCTAGACTAGTGGGGTATCTCAGGAAAGTTACTCATAATCTAGATTAACAATTCCTGAGGGATGAAACATTTCCAAGATTGTTAATAATACTAAACTTGTTTAGATTATATCTAGGTCAGTTAAAGAAAAGAGGTTTCATGGGGATATGGACAAAGTTAGTGAGTGTGAATGTGGTGGTTGGAATATAATAACAATAAACTAAGACCACACTATAATGCATCTTACAGAAAAGCCGAGTATTCCTTAAATGAAGATTACAAAAAATACATTCACTTTTCTACAATCATCTCATTTTGAACCCTAAATGGTAGGCACTTCCTATTCCCGTTCCGATATGTTTATCCATGGCTGTCTCTACAGTCACGATTAAGCCACACACAAATTGGAGGAATAGCACCTTGTATTCTTTCTGGGTAGCCTCCAACCTGATGGAAAGAGTTTCTATTTCTTGAACTTCCAGTAATGCCCCACTTCACCATTCCCCATCCCCTTTTCCCCCTCTTACCTTATCTCCTTGCCTGCCCATCACCTCCCTCTGGAGCTCCTCCCCCTTTTCTTTCTTTCATGGCCTTCTGTCCTCTCCTATCAGATTCCCCCTTCTCCAGCCCTGTATCTCTTTCACCAATCAACTTCTCAGCTCTTTACTTCACCCCTCCCCCTCTTGATTTTACCTATCACCGTGTTTCTCCCTCCCTTTTAACTCTACTCATCCTCTTTTTTTTTCTCTCCAATCCTGCTGAAGGGTCTTGGCCTGAAACGTTGACTGGATTTTTGTCCATAGATGCTGCCTGGTCTGCTGAGTTCTTCCTGCATTTTGTATGTGCTGCTTGTATTTCCAGCATCTGCAGATATTCTCTTGTTTAGGCCCAAAGAATTTATGGCTTCTCATTACCATATCTCATGGCTTTCTTTGCTATTAATGACAAGTGACTTTATCAGAATCAGAATCAGACTTTAATCGCCAAGTACCTGTGCACATACAAGGAATTTACTTCCGGCAGATGTTGTCTCTCTGTTCATAACAATAATAATGATAAATATAAATGAAAATATAGATTATACATACAGGTAGTGCAACCCAAGTAATAGTTAGCCGACAGTTAACCGGCAGTTAACTGTTCAGCAAAGTGACCGCAGTAGGGAAAAAACTTCTCCAGTGCGTATTAGTCTTAGTCTGGAGGGATCTGAAGCGCCTACCAGACGGAAGCAGTTCAAACAGTCCGTGCGCAGGATGGAAGGAGTCCTTTATGATGTTCCCCGCCCTCTTCTTCAACCTGGAAGAGTACAGGTCCACAATAGAGGGCAGGGAGGCACCAATGATGCGCTCGGCAGTCCTCACTGTGCGCTGTAGTCTGGTTCTATCCTGCTTGGTGGCGGCTCCAAACCACACAGTGATGGAGGTGCACAGGACAGACTCAATGACTGCAGTGTAGAACTGCAGCAGCAATTCCTGAGGCAGACCATATTTCCTCAAGAGCCGCAGGAAGTACATCCGCTGCTGGGCCTTCTTCAGGATGGAACTGATGTTCTGCTCCCACTTCGGATCCTGAGAGATGGTGGTTCCCAGGAACCTGAAGTTCTCCACAGTGGACACAGGGCGGCTGAGGACTGTGAGGGGGGACATAACAGGGGGAGGTCTCCTGAAATCCACTATCATCTCCTTTGTCTTGAGCATGTTCAGCTCCAGATTGTTCCGACTGCACCAGAGCGCCAGTTGGTCCTCCTGCTGTCGATATGCAGACTCATCACTGTTCTGGATGAGTCCGATGACGGTGGTGTCGTCTGCAAACTTCAAAAGCTTCACATAGGGGTTGGAGGAGGTGCAGTCATTGGTGTAGAGGGAGAACAGCAGTGGAGAGAGGACACACCCCTGGGGGGGGTGCCGGTGTTGGTGATTCGAGTATCCGAGGTGACCTGTCCCATCCTTACCTGCTGACTTCTGTTGGTCAGGAAGCTGTAAATCCAATCGCAGAGGTCAGGTGGCACAGTGAGGTGAGACAATTTGGAGCAGAGGGTATGAGGGACGATGGTGTTAAACGCCGAACTGAAATCCACAAACAGCGTCCGAGCATAGGTCCCAGGACGATCCAGATGTTGCAAGATATAGTGCAGTCCCAGGCTGACTGCATCATCTACTGACCTATTTGCCCGGTAGGCAAACAGCAGGGGATCCAGCAGGCTGCTTTGTGAGGGTCTTCAGGTGGTTCAACACCAAGCGTTCAAAGGATTTCATGACCACAGATGTCAATGCGACACGTCTGTAGTCGTTCAGTCCTGTGATGGTGGGTTTCTTGGGAACCGGGATGATGGTAGAGTGCTTGAAGCAATTCGGAACCTCACTCAGCTCCAGAGATCTATTAAAGAGCTGAGTGAAGATGGGAGCCAGCTGATCAGCACAGGCTCGTAGACAGGAGGGGGAGACCTCATCTGGGCCTGGAGATTTTCGGGTCTTAAGTCGCTGGAACAGTCGACATACTTCTCCTTCGCTGATTCTAAGCTGTGATCTAGGGGGGCTGGGCAGAGATGGTGGGGAGGTGATTGCAGTGATTGGGGGATGAGTGCCAGTGAGTGATGGTCGAGGGAAGGCAGGAAGAGAGACCGAAGAGGGGGGAGGGACAGGTGTAAGATGGACCCTCTCAAATCTACAGTAAAAGGTATTAAGGTCGTCAGCCAAAGCTTTGTTAACCTCAGCAGGGGGGGCAGTGCATCTCCTGTAGCCAGTGACCTCCTGCAGGCCTCTCCACACCAACAATGAGTCGTTAGCTGAGAAATTATTCCTCAACTTTTCGGAGTAGAGCCGCTTGGCCACTCTGATTTCTCTGGTCAGTGCATTTCTGGCCAGCCTGTACAGGGCCCTATTCCCACTCCTGTGGGCATCCTCCTTAACTTGGCGAAGATGTCTGAGTTTGGGGGTAAACCATGGCTTATTGTTGGCGAAGGTCCGGAAAGTTTTTGTGGGTACACATGCATCCTCACAAAAACTGATGTAGGATGTCACAGTGTCTGTCAGTTCATGTATATTACTCTCATTTCTTATATACATTTTGTGTTCTCTAATGAAAATAAATACAAATTGCTTGTTTAATGCTCTGCCAGTTCCAGAATCCCTATTAATTTTTCCAAAAAGCCCATATTCAATTATCCGCTCTCATTCTTATTACCTGCTTTGAGATCCTCAAATCCATTTCTTGTTCTTTACACTCAAAGTAGTTTTATTTCAATATTCTACATTTTTATCTTCAAGCCAATTACTCTTTTTACAGATAAATGTAAGTTTCTTATATTATAACATCATTCTTGTTTTCTAGTTAGGCACTGAAAAATTCCCATTTTCAAATCAGCCAATGAATCACATTCCTTGAGAAATTAGAACTACGTTTTTAAATGATACTATGTTTTGCTTAATCTACCTTAATTAGCTCAATCTTGTCAATTTACTTTAATTGAATTTTGTTTTGCAAGATAGCATTTCAATCTTATAGTACATTACAAAATTTTTACCAAATTGCCCTTTACTATTTGCATTTAAAATTGATTTCTCACACTATTTTTACAGAAGAGATTTAAATCTGTTCTAGAAACTCATCCTTCAGTTGGTATGAAGATTAAAGTCCCCTTTAATTAACGTTATTCTTACTATAGGTTCCTTTAATTTCCTAACATAAAGTACACCTAACAAAATTAATTACCATCAAAGGGCATTTCAATTAAAGGACTCTGCTACTGTTCTTTCCCTTGTTGTTCTGCAACTGCAATCCTGTAAACTACACGTCATGTTAAGATTCTTCCTTCCCACTACCTATGTCTCATCCATTGTCATTGGGGCTACAAGTTCACCTGTTCTAAACATCAAATACAATGGAGTTTTAGTCCTCAGTCTTGGAGACCCTGCAATCACCTCTGTAATTGCAATCAAAGCAAACTTGAGTGTCCATTCATCCATAAATATGTGTCTTGTTCTGAATATCTTTTTCCTGTAAGTTTAATGGTGGTTGACAGACCAACATAAAGTGTATTACCGCTACCTACTGAATTGGAGTGTGGTGCAAGAACAGGAAGTTTACCCACTAAATTCATTCCCCACACCATCGAAAATATACTTAAATAATATCAAAAAATCTAATGCTTTTCAGAAAGTTAAATACACACTTGTATATATTATGATAGCACCATTATCCTACCAAACTTTCCATGCTAAACTGTATCTGTCCCTAAGATCTCAATTAAGCAATTAGATGGTTCAACTGCACACAAACAATACATGCTGTACCATGTCTTGTCAAGTTCACTACTTGAAAATGCTCATAACATGCATATTAATTCAAACACTGAATTATTTAACCTTGTATGACCAATACATAAAGATGTAAATATAACTCCTTCACTCCATTTATACTCATCTCCTAGTTAAGTTCCACATAGCCTCTGAATTTTATGTAAATACCATCCTTTCTTTTCTTTGTCCCAACATTGTTGCTACTGTGATACAATAGATGTTTTAATCATGGCATTCACCTCTCCTTTCTGCAAAGGCACTGCAATCTTTGTATCCTTAATTTAAAGCGATTCCTTGGCTAGAATGTCTGCCATTCCTTTCCTTCAAGCCCAACATGGGCAGGGATCCATAAGAAATGAAGACACAAGCCTGGACCCTGCAGCCTCAACAGACATCAAGAAGAATGCCCGGCCTACAATTTGAAATATGTAGGTCTCAAAACTGAGGACAAATCAGAGCACAGAAGTACATAATCAGGGTGTTCTTCTTTGCCTATTCCAAGGCTAAAATGATTACAATCATCTCAGATTTTAATACTGATACTTGGTCTAATAATCTTTTCTTAAGTTATCTGAAACTTCAGAACATAAACAGAAATACCTGAATGACCTATGACTGGATCTTTTAAATGATCTGTCTAGATATATAAGAAGCCATAATATCTGCCTTGCATATATTGCTGAACTCCTGTGCCACTGGATCATTCCTCTTGATATTATGTTATATTATGTTATAAATATTCAGACTGATCTAGCATTAAGTTTGAACTTTTTACCACTGATGTGACTGTAACTACTTAACTTCTCTACCAACAGTAAATTGCTCCTTGCTGATAAATTTATTTTACCAAAATAGCTAATTTGGTCCAATGCATATTTTGCAGAGATACACTTGAGAAAGTGGTTTTAAAACAAAATCATCATAATGATTATACATTGGATGTTTATCGATTTCTCCCAGTTGACTACAGAGCTTAATTACTTGACAAATGAGGTGGAGTAGCTGTGTCAGTACTGAATAGCCTCGAAGAATAGCTCTTACCATTAAAGCATCAAAAAAGTCTTCAGCAAAATTTGTTAATGCTTTATTCTTTCCTCCTTCACTATTTGCCCAAACCTTTTTGGCCTTTTCAAACCATGGAATCATGTAAAGAAAATTAAGAATACAAACATTATTTCCATTTAAAATATGCCATTCTATTTATTGCTCTGCTTTGACACTTTAATGATAATTTACAGCAAACTTACAACATTTTTTTTGCCAAAAAACTGTCTCCAAACATTACTATAACCAGAATCATGCTCCTTCCATTTATGGACTGAGATTTATTGTGTTGTACTGTGTGTAATCATCATATGCATGTCAGACACTGCAAATTCAAACTACTCATACTATTTTAAAGGACATAGCCATTGAAAACCAATGTTTTAGTGCACATATCCTGAAAATGAAGCAAAACTGTTAACTATTCTATGGTCACTGCTTGTAAATCACCAAAACCTGTTTTGAGTGTCCCTTTTAGAGAACAAGCTTTCCAGTTAAGTTGCTAATCAAGCACTCACCTGTTGGGGAGTTAGTTAAAATTCAATACATTGGCTTACAAGGAGAAGACGATTTTAACTTAACCACTTGATGAAGGGAGAAGCTTTTTTTTTGAGACAATGCCTCTTGTGAAGTACCTCAGAGCTGCTCCAATGCCTGTCTAGCACAACAAGGAGCAAGAAAGATGGTTCAAATGCAAGGAAGATTTGTCAGATCCCTCACATGCACAAAGGTGAGAGCTTTCCCCAGATATGCTGTTGTCCAAAATCTGAAGAGCTACATTCTTCAAAATCTGAAGAGCTATAGTAATCCAATGAAGAATGTCTGAAGCTAAAATCTGCAGAGTAGAGAACAGATATTTTATCTTCCTCAGAGCTTCATCCACATACCATTACCTCAATTATCTGATTATAAAGTTAAGGGATCAAAAATACTCTGAATGTCTTTGATGCCTGATATTTACAGATGGCAGAGATTGACCTATATGCCATTAGTTTGCAGTACACTACAAATCAGGCAATGAAAGACCAATCTCCTGGCATACTTGAGTTTGGCAGATTTTGAGTGAATGAAAGAGTGGGCCTAAGGAGTTATGTAACATACACACTATTCCTTCCCAGAGTGTGGATAGTCTACATTGGCTAGGGAACAGATAACCATGAGACACTACTTTACTATTAGCTTACTGAAGTTCCCAAGTTGTATCAGGTACAATATTTTCCCCGATATACAATTTAAAAAGCTGTCGTCCATTTAAGACAGATCAAGATTTTTTTCTCTTTGAAGGCTGAAACTGGATTTCTCCTTCTCAAATAGTGCTGAAAGCAGCCTTTGACTATTTCAAAGCCAAAGATAGATAAACCCAGAGATAAATCCCTGTAGTTGATGGGATTTTGAGGAACAAATCTGTAGAGAGTCCGCAGACTGTTGCAAGAAGCTTAAATTTGTTATGGGAGGTGATTTTTAACTTTCCACATTGACTGGGACTCCCATACTATACTGTAAAAGATTAGATGGAATCGTTTGTCAAACGTGTTCAGGAAAGTTTCCTTAATTAGTACATACAAGTCCCAATGAGAGAGTGTGCGATACTTGATCTGCTACTGGTGACAGAAGTTTGTGTAGGGGAACACTTTGTATAATTTGATTATAACGCCAATAGTTTCAAAGTAAATATGATAAAGGATAGATTTAAATTGGAGAAAGGCCATTTCAGAGGGATGGTAAAAAAGATGGTGATAAAAATGTCAGAAGTATGAAATGTGGCATTACATAAAGAAATAATGAGAGGGTGCAATGTAAATTGTATACATTTAACAACAAAAATGACATACGGGCCTGATAGTTCTGAAATAGCAAGATATCAAGTCTGATCAAAAGGCATAATTTACTCTTACATAATTGATTCATAGTAGAAACTCATCTCCAAAATGCAAATGACATATCCAATCATCATAACATACAATGAGAAATAGATATGACAATGTTCACTCAACAAAACTGTGTTGGCCACCACAACAAGAGCAGGCCTCAATTGCAGGAGGAAGGATAAATAGACTTAAGTTATTAAATAATTAAGCTAATTCACGTGAATTATATTACATGAAGCTAATTTAAGTGTCCCCACTATTCCCAGTTTGCCCAAAATTCCTCCCTTATGTGTTTCTATTCACTACCTTCCTTTCTTGTCAGATTCCATAATCTGGAGCTCTTTGTCTCTCTCCACAATCAACTCCAAGCTTCTATACTATCTCCATTCCTCCCTCCTCCAACTGGCTTCATTTAACTAACAACTGCTCCCCACTTGGATCGATCAATCACTTGCCAGCTCCCATCTCACCCCTTCCTTTCACTTTCATCCTCTGACCATCACACCTATACTCTCTCAGTCCTGATGCAGGGTTAATTATCCCTTTGCTTGCTCAGGTGCCACATAATTCACTGACTTTCTCCAGCTAGTTTTTTGCTCCAGACCCCAGCAGCTTCAGCTTCTTGACTCTGTGGACATTTAAAGACAAGGCACTAGAATTTCTTCAGTGCATGTTGTTTAGGATATCAAGTGCACACTGTCTGTATGGTAGACCTCTGCAATCTCCCACCAATGCAAGAAATGTGATTACTTGTGCAGATGAAGTAATGGAGTGAAAAGAACATTAGAGAAATGGGGACACCATGGAAGCAGGGGATGATTGGTGAAGGGAGACAATCGTTTTGAGGAGGAGAAGATAAAGAATTAGTAATGATTTGTGGAAGCTGAAATACCAGAGAGAGACAGTGAAATAAGTTGACAAATGGGTTTTCTTATTAGCTTGGGAGGGGTAAGATGGTAGGTAGAGATATTTGCAGGTATTAAAAGGAAAGGGAAAATGTTCAGCAAAAGACAGCAAGCACCAGAGACACACACAAAATGCTGGTGGAACGCAGGAGGCCAGGCAGCATCTATAGGAAGAAGCACAGTCGACGTTTCGAGCCGAGACCCTTCGTCAGAACTAACTGAAAGAAAAGATAGTAAGAGATTTGAAAGTAGGAGGGGGAGGGGGAAATCCAAAATGATAGGAGAAGACAGGAGGGGGAGAGGTGAAGCTAAGAGCTGGAAAGGTGAATGGCAAAAGGGAAAAAGGATCCTGAAGCCAACTGGAGTCAGTTGGTGGCGGAGACACGTTCCAAGGAAGGATATATGGCTGTAATAGCGGGTCTGGATCAAAATATGATGGAAAAGTTGAAGGGCTGAAGAAGTTATACATGGGGAGCAGTGAGAGAGGGTTTCACTGAACTCCTGCCGAAGAGAAGATTTAAACTTCTTCAGTGTAGGCATCACCGGCAAAGGCTTCGCAGTAGTGAATTTGAAAATGCAAATACAAGGAAATCTGCAGCTGCTGGAGATTCAAGCAACACACACAGAATGAGATAATCAATAGATAGCACAGCGTTTGGTGAAGGTCACAAGTTGAGATCCTAGAGACTTTGAAAGGCATCGGAAGAGATTGGAGTCTGTCATGGTCAAGTTGGTTTAGGATTGTCGTTAAAGGCATTAAAGTATAAAATGTACCATAAAGAAAAATGATATCCTGCAGAACTTAACAGCGGCATCATAGATATAAATCCACTTATGTAAAGCAGTTCCCTATATTACATTTTAATTCCATGTCCCATTCCCATTCTGATATGTCTATCCATGACCTTCTCTACTGTCAAGATGAAGCCACACTCAGGTTGGAGGAACAACACCTTACATACTGGCTGGGTAGCCTCCAACCTGATGGCATGAACATTGACTTCTCTAACTTCCGTTAATGCCCCTCCTCCCCTTCTTACCCCATCCCTGATTTATTTATTTTCCCCCCTCCCCTTTTTGTTCTCTCTTTGCCCATCACTCTGCCTGTTCTCCATCTCCCTCTGGTGCTCCCTTCCCCCTTTCTTTCTCCCTTGGCCTCCGGTCCCATGTTCCTTTCCCTTCTCTAGCTCTGTATCCCTTTTGCCAATCACATTTCCAGCTCTTAGCTTCAACCCACCCCCTCCGGTCTTCTCCTATCATTTTACATTTCCACTCCCCCTCCTACTTTCAAATCTCTTAGTATCTTTCCTTTCAGTTAGTCCTGACGAAAGGTCTCGGCCCGAAACGTTGACAGTGCTTCTCCCTATAGATGCTGCCCGGCTGCTGCGTTCCACCAGCATTTTGTGTGTGTTTTTTGAATTTCCAGCATCTGCAGATTTCCTCGTGTTTACAATATGTAATACAGGATGAAACCTTAATCCTCTGTAAAGTGAAAATGTCATGAATGATGTGAATTGTATATTGCATTCTGACTGATATGGCTATATTTTTCTCCACTGGCTTCCCATCATGAAAGCATTTTTCTCATAGAAAATACCAACTCTGTTTAGTACTAATTCCAGTTCTATATCATACATTGGAACAAGTTTCAGAGGTATTGTTTTCTTCAAAAAGCACATATTAATGAAACAAATCCAAAAAAAGCAGAAAAGATTTGAAAATTTTAAAAACTTCAAGGTGAGGTAACAACAACGTTTAGATAATGAGTTCATAATGCCTGCAATATACTTCTGATATTAGGACTGCAAACTATGTTATTAGCACCTATAAGGAAATAACTTTCCCTAATGTTTCAAATCATATTATCAAGTCAAATTTACTTTAATGTGGTGAAATGCAAATATCATAAATTAATCAGGAAACAGAAGCGATGATGACATGATAGCATCTTTTTCTTGATATTGCCATCTGCACCATACAGTTGGTGGTTGGTGATCTAGTTAGCGGGCTGATCTATGTCTGTGCTTCATATAGCACTCTTGCTCTTCAGTCTTGACTCTTATTCTTGTGCGATTGTACGTTGGCCATAAGGATAGTAGGGATGGGGTGGATGGGTTTCATGCCCTCATGCCTTGGTCTTGCTGAAGGCCTCCCTGGCATCCACATTATCCAGCACAATGCAGCCCTCCCTGATGCCTCCTTCTGTTGTACTTGCATTCTGAAAGGTCATAATTAACAAGTCCATCGGTCTGTCAGGCAATCCCAAAATTGCTGATGTCTTTAAATGGCTTAAAGCCTGTTTTGTTATTGCAGTATTTTTAGCTGCAGATTCAAGCCTTAAATTCAAAACATAAATACAGTATAATAGCATTCTACCACCTGCTGCAAGAAGTCACCCTCTACAGTACCATATTTGATCATTCAGTTATACAAATGAAAAGATGTATTAAAAATTAAACTTTGAAAAGGCTTTCAGCACATACATTTCTAAATGCTGTTTGCTATTTCGAACACAGCAAACATCTGGAAAAGCACAAACTCAATGCCATTAAATGGTGTCTGAAATGAATGGAAATATGAATAAACTATTACTTATCTTCTGAACAAGTCCCTCATTTATCATTGCCGCCAAGCCATCCTCTCCTTCTATGGTCATATGCTTCCCATATTTGTGAATGCAGCTTAACAACAAACCAGCATTTCTAATTTCCTTTTTACTTAATTCCTAAAAGGGGGAAAAAACAAATGTTTCAGTAACTGAAAGAAACAAGGAGGTTTTGCACATTGATATGTGACACAGATTTTAAAAACACACTGTCTTATGAAACAACTAATTTATTCATCTTCAAAACAAAGTGAAATGTCATAAAATTGTGCAAACATAAATCCAGACTGGATGCAACATCTTCCTGGAATGCTGCTTCCAGCCATACCGATGCTGAGTCTTCTTCTCATTTCCAGGACTTATTCGTAACTAGGGCAAACTTTTGACATTAAAACCACCTTCAATCTGAAAATAATACTACTGCATTTCACTTAGCTGCAATTCCATGAGGGAGAAAGGGATAAACCAGACTTTAGTTACAGGGCTCTGAGTCTAATATAAACTAATAGCTAAGTTGATTGGAAAAATATCTGAGAGATGTGGTAGAGTGGTCCGCATGGTTAGGTCCTATGGAATGCAGGGAGAAATAAGATAATTCAAGATTAGCTTGCAGATATGAAACAGAAGGTGGTGCCTGAAGGTCGTTTCTCGGGATAGAAGTCAGTGACTAGTGGTATGGCCTTGTGGTTCTGTGAGACCCTTTTTATTTATTATTTATACAAATTACTTGGATGCAAATGCACAAGCCTTGATCAGTAGCTCTGTGAATGACATGCAATTAGAAGGTGTTATTGTTAATGAAGAAGGTTATCATAGATTGCAGAGGAATCTTAATCATTTATGGAACTGGGTCAAGAGTGGCAAATTGATTTCAGTACAGATAAATTTGGGAAAGTCAAACCAGTATAGAGTTTGTATTATGAATAGTATGGAACTAGGGAGTGTAATGGAACAGAAGGACCAAGGAGTACACGTGCATAATTCATTGAAAGTGACATTACAGTTAGAGAGGGTGATGAAAAACTATTTAGTATGTTGATCTTCATCATTCAGGACATCAAGTATAGGAACTGCAGTTCTATAAATCAGTGGTGAGGCCACTTGGAATGCTGTGTTCATTTTGGTCACCGTGTTAAGAGAAAGATGTGGTTAAACTGAAAAGAGTGTAGAAAAGATTGGAAGTCACCAGAACTAGAGAATCTGAGTTACGGCATAGAAGAATACTTGGAAAACTGCAATAATTGAAATAATAATAAATAATAAATAATAAGAGGCAAACTACAGGAGAAATGCTTAATTAGAGAAGTACTAACTTTAATATGAAGAAAGAGGATCTAACTTAGCTACATCCTAAATTGCTAAGAGAAGTTGCTATATTCTTCAAATACTCCCTTGATGCAGAAGAGTTGCCAGAGGACTGAAGACTAGCAAATTTCATACTTTTATTTGCAATGGGATGTAAATACATGTTGGTCAGCTTAATGGTGGAGGGGAATCTTTGAGAAACAATAATTAGGGATAAAAACTAATAGGCATGTGAAGAGATTTGAGGCAATTAAACTGATGTGTTAATGACTTTTTTGATAACATGATTGATTCAATTTATTTTAAAGCAAATCGAAGGTTGATGATGGGAATATAATGAATACTTTCTACAAGGCATAAAAAAACAACTCCACAAAAGACTGGCAAAATTGAAGCCCATGGTAAAAGAGTTCAGTGAGAGCATGAAAAATTGACTCGAAGCTAAAAAGTAGAGTCATGGTAAACAATATTGCTTTTCATACTAGAGGATGGCAAGCAATAACATTACCAAGAATCATTGCTAGTACCACCAATCATGTAATTGCATTGCAGTTTGCACAGGTGAAAGCCTAGTTCACTCTTTGAGAAATCACCACAGAAAATACATTTTACTGCATCATAGCACCGTAAAGTAGTTCACTGTAGCCAGAATGTTGAGTCTACTGGAAGACATGTCTGTATGTGATAAGTATGTCACTCTGAAAGCTCACCTATTACAGACTTTTGAACTGTCTGAGTCTGAGCGCGACAAACAATTTCTCCTGGTCCGGCCAGAGTGATGCTAGGCCTTCAGAACCAATGGACCGTATATTATCTCCCTTGAGCAATCAGCATCCATGTTCTATTTTCAAAGAAATCTATGCAACAATTGCCTTATTAGGTATCACAGCCCTTGCCAATACCCGTTGAAGACTATAGAGTCCAGATTTTCCAGTACTGTGAAAAAGTATGGGGTCAAGCACCAAATTTCCACAACTGGCTCGCCAGTCCATGACCATGTGCAGACTGGACAGAGAAATGCTGGCCAATGCAAAAGCTGAGTTTGTGAACATGGAGATGTTTAGCTTTGTATGCATGTCAAATAGCCCTTGGGCTTCAGCCCTCTGCATAATCCCCAAGTCCAATAGTGCAGCAATTACTGCCTGCCGCCTTAACAAGTTCATGCCCCCCATCCTTACCCAGTCGCACATTTTCAAAACTTTTCTGCACATTAGCCACAAAGATAACACTTTTCTAAAATGGACATAGAGAGAGGCTACCATCAGGTGCCTCTATGCACTGAGTACTTTCCCAAAATTGCTGTTATTTGGCATATTTGATTTTCTGCACATGCTATTTGAGCTGAAATATTCAGCGCAGATCTTCCAGCAACAAATGGACTCTATTAAAAGACTTGGATGTTCTCTTTGTTTACCTGGATGATATACTGAAACTGAACGATTAACACATCTCCATGCATTTTTCAAGTACTTGAGCCAACATGGGCTGATTATTAACCCTATTAAATGCCAATTCTGATTGTCTACTATTGACTTTCTTGACCACCGCATCTTCACAGAAGGAGCAACACATCTGCCGTCAAAAGTCGCCGCTATTATGGGCTTTCCACTGCCCTGCACTATCAAAGCACTGTAAGTGTTATTAGATATGGTGGACCTCTATCACCATTTCATTCAGCAAGCTGCTGAAATTATGTTCCCCTTGTAAAGTGCCCTTCAAGGCAATGCCATTAATTACATGCCTGGGTGATCAGCAGACATGACCAGAGCATTTGACGACACCAAACAAGCTCTTTTGAACACACCCTACTGGCACACACATACTCCCTAACACACCTATAGCCATCACCACTGATGCCTCAGGCGACACTGTGACAGCTGCTTGCATTCTTCAGCAGAATGTTCCTGTGCCCCCTCCCACCCCCCAAGGAAGTACAGCATACTTGACTATGAGTTTCTCAATCTCCATCTGGTCATCCACCATTTTCATTAGCATTTCACAACATTCGCTGACCAAACTCTCGAAGACGCAATGGCCAAAGTGTCAGACCCTGCACAGTGTACACGGCAGCAACACCACCTGGCCTAGATTTCAGAATTCACAACTGACACAGCACATCGAAGGGAAAAATAATACCGTGGCTAATTGCCTGTCACGGCCCACATTGGGGTTGCCATCAGCATAGTAACTGATCAAGCTATGGGCCCAGAAGTCCAGGACAACAGTCATGGGCCTGCAGTTACCTGATGTCAAGTTCAGAGATATAGGAGTTACTTTCCTGTGTGAACTCTCAACGAGTCACCCTCGCCCCATAGTGCCTGCAAATAGAGGTGTACTGTTTTTAACACCACTCACGGCCTTTCACATCTGACGAGGAAAGCTCCACAGAAACTGGTGGTTTCAAAGTTTGTCTGCCATGGCCTTAGGAAAGACATGCAAGACTGACATGCAGTCTGTGTTGTGTGCGAGCGAGTGAAAACTAGTCATCATATGTGGGCACCATTGGCACCTCTCGAGGTATGAATGACAGTTTAACCATGTCAATGTGGACCTAGTTAGCAAACACGAGGAAATCTGCAGATACTGGAAATTCAAGAAACACACAAAAAATGCTGGTGGAACACAGCAGGCCAGGCAGCATCTATAAGGAGAAGCACTGTTGACGTCCTGTTGACGAAAGGTCTCGGCCTGTAAGTGCTTCTCCTTATAGATGCTGCCTGGCCTGCTGTGTTCCACCAGCATTTTGGCTGTGTTGCCTGGACCTAGTTAGTCCTGTTCTCCCCACGGTTTCGTGCATCACATTACCATGGTGGTACATACAAACAGGTAGCCAGAGGTTGTACCTCTAGCATCAATGACAGCAGGAGAAATGGTTCGGGTATTCATTAACAGTTGGGTCACTCAGTTCAGCATCCCATCTGATATTTCTTCTGACCACGGTCCCCAATTCACATCAGACCTCTGGGCTGCAATGGTTCAGAAACTTGCCATTAAATTACATCACACACAGTCCAATGGCACTGGAAGCAGTTTCACTGTTCTTTAAAGGCTGCTCTGAGGGCCTCTCTGACAAATGTGTGTTGGCACAATGATCTCCTGTAAGTCCTGCTGGGGAGCAGACCTGCTCCAAGAGGACATGCAGTCCTCAGCAGCTGAATTCATGCACAGACAGCTGCTACAGGTGCCAGGTGATTTAATTCCTAATATCATGACCGCCTGGTCATCATCTCAGTAAGTTCATTTATTTTACACCTATTTCTACATCCTATCATGGTGTACAACACTCTTGGGTTCCAGATGATGTACATTCTACCTCATTCATTTTTGCCTGCATGAAGCATATCAACATTCCCTTAAGTCTCCTTACGATGGTACATTCTGCATTTTGGAATGAGGCAAAAAGGACTTTTACTGTAGGTGGAGAGGATAAACCTGAAATTATTTCCATAGATTGCCTTAAACCAGCCCACCTAGACCTGAATGTTCTACTACCATAACTATGTACACATCAATACACCCTGGATGAGCCAAAGGCATCAAAGGACCTGAGACAGGCTCCAGAAAGACTCTCAATGCTGGTTTTGGTGAATTCTGGTGGGGGGGGGGGTGATCTGTATAGTATAATGTAACGGGTGACAAATTATATATATTGTTCATAATAGAAATTGTTCTACATAATTCACAAAAACCGTCAATGAGTTGTTCTGTTTACTTAGAGATAGTGTCTGACATAATGATATCAGAGTAAAGCCACTGCTTTTGGTTTGTTCATAATGGAAGAAAAGGGCTACGTCTTTTGTAAAACAGACAAAACATTTCACAAAAGCCTATGGTATTAATTTTGTGTATTACAGTACTACAAGCTCACAATTTAAAGACCACACCATCATGCCTCCAAGCTTAAACAGTGAATGAATAACGACAGACTGCTAGAGCATCTAGATGAGCAGAATGGTCAGATAAATAACGTGAGGCGCTATATTTCTGGCAAAAATATAATACAGGCAACATGTATATTCATTATTTCAATAATATTTGAGTAATATTGTAAATATATTGTTTGATTAAGCATTCTTTGTTGTTTATTTAATGCATTGTGGATTATGTGTAAAGTACGTAAATGGCATACGTCATTATACAGCTATGTATTAACTATACGTTTTAGTTAAAGTAAACACAAACCTAAGACCCATTCTCCTAGGCTCTCATCTTTTTCTTGCAGTTAGTTTTATGTCCTGGAGTTACAAAACATAAGTGGCGACAAGAAAGTATTAAGCGTACCCAAAATGACTACCAACCTGTAGAAGCGCAGTGAGGCATTTGAGCAGTGAGAATAGATGGTCAAATAAAAATAAAAACAGCACAGCATGTGTCTCTTGGGAAGAGACAAACACTGCAGAGTTTTTTTTAAAAGGGCAGAAATTGAATGAATTCATAGGTTCATAAACAGTGAGTACCAGGTGATGATAATCATTATAAAAGCACAAATAGCTGGCTACATCAGAAAGACTGACTGACACGTTTGATTACACAACAGATAACTGGATTTTGTATACTGAGCAGATTGAGCAGTATTTTAAAGCAAATTGAACAGCTGATAAGCGGGTGCCAATTTCACTGAGTGCATTGGATTTAAAAGTATACACTTTGCTTAGAAATTTGACTGCTCCAACCAAACCAGCCAAAATGAGCTTTGCTGATATCATGAAAGTAATGCATTAACATATAGAACCAAAGCCATTGTCGATTGCAGATTACTTTAGGTTTCATAAGTGGAATCAAAAGGAAGAAGAGTCCATTTCAGCATATGTGGCAGAATTGAAGAAGTTGTCTGAGCATTGTCAGCTCAGTAATGGGCTTAACGATGCACTGAGAGATCATTTAGTTTGTGGAGCCTTACAAGAAAACATTCAAAAACAGCTCCATAACTAAAGTACAACTCACACTTAAAAGAACAGTTGAAATAGCTGTATCAATGGATACAGCAGACAGACACAATTGAGTTGCAGTCACGAATCAAAGTGAGCGTGAACAAAGTTGCAACATCAAATCAGAAACCAGCCTGGTCAAACAAATTGTGTTATTGCTGTGGCATGGGCTCAGATCACTGCAGGTTTAAAAATGAAAATTGATGATAATACAACAAAGTAGGATATAAAGAGCATATTGGGCAGATAAAAAATAAATGAACTGCACAGAGAAGAGAAAGATAAAAAGTCAAGTTGCAATTTCAAAAAGATCACTAACCTGTATGCTCTTGATGAAAAAATCTGATAATGATGAGAGTGACACAGAACTGGGTAGCTTTGAGTTTTATAAAGTGAAAGCTAACAATTGACAAGCAATATGGCTTACACCAGAACTGAATGGCAAATCAATTAAAATGGAATTGGATACTGACTTGGCTGTTTCAAGAGAGTTTGAATGGCATTTCAAAAATACTGAAGTGAAGCCTGCAGATATTCAACTTAGAACTTTTATTGGAAAAATGGTAACTCCTATGGGGGTGACATTCATTAACAGTGAGATACAACAACCAATAAGTCACAATGGGCTTCTGTATGGTAAAAACAGGAGTTCCAGCATTGTGGGGGCATGAATAGCTGAGATAACTACAACTTGATTGGAAATCCAATCACCAGTTGTGTGCAACATCCCCTGCAAGAGACAACTGAATGCGAATTAAGAAAGGTACTGGCTGATGCTACAGCAGTGTTCAAGGACAGCATTAGAAAATATATCAAGGGTAAAATAAGGTTAAAAATGTTAAATAAAAATGCGAAACATGCGTTTTACAAAGCCCATCCAGTTTCTCATACCATCCATGATAAAGTAACCAATAAGTTAGATCGCATGGAGGCTAAAGGAATTCTTTCCAAAGTTGAATGGAGCCCATGGGCAACACCAATTGTCCTAGCATCCAAGAAGGATGGGTCTGTAAGGATCTGTGGTGATTTTATCAGTACTGAGAGAAGCCCTATACCCTATGCCCAGAATAGATGATATCTTTGCAAACCTTTCTGAAGGAAAACACTTTAGCAAACGGAACTTAGCTGAGGCCTACCTAAAGTTGGAGATGGAAGAAGAGTCAAAAGAGTTTCTCATCATCAACTCTCACAAAGGGCTGTATCACTATATTAGGCTAATTTTTAGGTACATTCTGCACATGCACGCTGGCAGAAAATAATGGACCATATGCTACAAGGCTGCCCAAGCACTCAGTGTTATCTGGATGACATCATTGTTACTGAAAGGATGACAAGGAACATTTCCAAAATTTCAAAACTGTGTTAAAAGAGTTAGAAGATTATGGACTCTGAATGTGATGTAACAAATATGAATTCCCTAAACCATGTATCACTTACTGTCATCACACTATTGATGCACAAGGATTACACAAGTGTACTTGGAACATTCAAGCAGTGGTGGATGCCCCAAGGCCAAAGGACATGCAATCTTTTTTAGAATTTGTCCATTACTATAACAGATTCCTGCGAAACCTGGCTAGCATCCTCACCCTTGAATTCATTTCTGGAAGAAATGGCAATGGACAAAGCAGTGCGGGACGGCTTTCCAAAAGATAAAGAAAATGGTGACATCAGACACTGTACTCACACATTATAGATCCACAACATTCAGTGAACCTTGCCATGTTCTGTTAGGGACATCAACATTTCATAAGAAACATGTCCAGAGCTGTCAGAACCACTTCCTGCAGTCCTGGAGTCAACTCCTACAACCACCATGGAGGAGGCCCCAGAAACTGAGACTTCTTCACATCACAAGTTTACCTGCCAAGCAGAATAGCACCCCCTTGTTCAAAAAGACATTATCCTACAAGAGTGGAATACTGCCAAATCAAACAGCGTTCCTCCAGGACCAGGGTGCAAAACACAGTACCGACAATGATACCAGCACTCAGCACATATAAGATAGCAATAAACATAGTCACACAAAACATAATAATAACATAGTCCAAGTCCTATCCCTTTCCAAACCTTGTAATAATAATTGATCAAAGATAAGGCAGGAATTCCTCTTGCTAAGTACTATGGTATCATGTAGAATTTACAATAATAACATGTAATCCTTCCAAAGGATAGAAGACAGGTAATTGAGACATGTTCCAGATTCATGACATCCAATACATAAAACATATGGTAGGTTCTGAGGTAATGCAAGGGGCAAATGTGAGACACATTGTCTATTCGACAGGTGGGCAAATAGTGCATGATCGGATGGGCACACTGTGGGGTGAGATGTTTCTTCCATCAGTTATGTAGGGTTTCTGTGTTTCTGATGCCTAGACTCAGGCTACTGGAGCAGCAATCCCCATCCTGAATCACACCATTGGTAGAGATACAGTACATCTACAGATCAATGAGAGTAAGAGAAATTCCAAAGAATTTTCTAGTGCAAATACAGAACGTTCAATACTGTTTCAATGAGATTTACTTCGTCACATGTATTTATCTATTTCTAGAACTTTATGATAGGATAATTCTTGTAAATATTTCTTACCCTCAATATTAGTCTGTTCAGTTTGTTTGTCATCTGTTTGCTACAGTTGCAAGATATAATCTCATCACTTTCTTCTTGTAATTCTTCCAGTCTCTTAAAAGCTCTTCCTTTAATAGCATCATCAATTAATTTTTCCAGCTTAAAAAGAAAGATTTATTAAAAAAAGACTGATAATTCCATTTTAATCCAAAGGTAATTAAGCAATTGCTTATTTATTAATATAGAACCAAACAACACAGAAACAGGCCCATAGCCCATCATGTCCTTGCCACCTAGTGTACCAATCTGCAACTAAACCCATTTACCTGTATTGGGTCCATGGTCTTCCAAAACTGGCAAATCACATACTTGTCTTCTTGCTTCTCAATGCCATGGAAGATCTGCTTCTACATCTCTTCAGAGATTAATTCCAGATTCCAACCACTCTTTGGATGAAACTGATTCCTCCTGACATCTGCTATAAACTTGCAACCTTCATCTCAACCTATGCCTTCTTTGATACCCTGCCTATCTCTTTCATAACTTTATACACCTCTGTCAGATAACCCCTCTCCCTCTGCCAACCTATCCATCTGCCATCTGCCTGTCCTTTCAGTACAATGTCATCTTTGGGTGTTAAGTTTCCAGCTATGATCTTTCAATCACAACCTTGTAATGCCTACCTCATACCTCTCAATTTCTAGCAACAGTACAAGATTAACTATCTGATTTTGTATGGTGCATTCATTCAAATTTCGCACCTTCATTCCTATGTTAACCATCCTTTTCAGTGTTCTCTTCAGTTGCCTTTAAGTTAAATTCTTAACCCATTCTTAATTTAAGAGTCATATAAAAAGTGAATCACAAAAGCAGGCCTTTTTGCCATCCAGTCTGGGCCAAACCATTTAATCTGCCAACTTCCATCAACCTGCACCCAGACCATTGCCATCCATATCCCTACTATCCAACTTCTCTTAAATGCTGAAAACAAGCTCACATGCACTACTTGCGCTGGCAGCTCATACCACACTCACAACACTCTGAGTGAAGTAGTTGCCCCTGATGTTCCCCTAAACTTTTCATCTTTCACCCTTAACCGAGGACCTGTAGTTATAGTCCTACCCAACCTCAGTGGAAAAAGCCTGCTTGGATTTATTCCAGCTATACGCCTCATAATTTTGTATCCCTCTATCAACTCTCCCCTTAATCCTCTACATTCCCAACCTATTTCCCTATAACTCCAGTCCTCCAGTCCTGGCAACATCCATGTACTCTTTCAACCTTATATACATCTTTCCCGTAGGTAGGTGAACAAAACTGCATACAATACCTCAAATTAGGCCTCAACAACATCTTATACACCTTCAAAATAACATCGCATCTTCTGAGCTCAGTAGTTTGAATTATGAAGGCCAATGTGCTGAAAGCTTTCTTTATGATCCTATCTACATGTGCTGCAACTTTCAATGAATTATAGACCTGTATTCCAAGATCTCTTTTTATACTGTTCTCCTCAGTGCCCTACTGTTCACTGTGCAAGAGCTACCCTGGTTGGTCCTACCAA
The DNA here is from genome assembly GCF_030144855.1 of Hypanus sabinus. Classification (NCBI taxonomy): domain Eukaryota; kingdom Metazoa; phylum Chordata; class Chondrichthyes; order Myliobatiformes; family Dasyatidae; genus Hypanus; species Hypanus sabinus. The sequence continues at coordinate 110,538,442 of NC_082714.1, read as the reverse complement.
AGTGTAACACCTTGTATTTGTCTGCATTAAATTCCATCTGCCATTTTTCAGCCCATTTTTCCTTCTGGTCCAGATCCCGCTGCAAGCATTGATAGCCTTCCTCGCTGTCCACTGCACCCTCAATTTTGGTGTCATCCACAAATTTGCTGATCCAGTTAACCAGATTATCATCCAGATCATAGATATAGATGACAAATAACAACGGACCCTGCAGCACTCGACTAGTCACAGGCCTCCTGTCAGAAAGGCAATCATCAACTACCACTCTCTGGCTTCTGCCACAAAGCCAATGTCTAAACCAATTTACTACCTCATTTTGAATGCCAAGCCTCTGAACTTTCCTTGTTTTATTCTTTTTTTTTCTGGAGACTTCAATAACCTCTCCTGCCCTTTTACTTTATACTTACTTTTACAAGCCATTTCCCTCCATTCAAAAAAGAACTTGTAGGGTCATCTGGGATACCTGCAAACCACATGCTCTACCACTAGATTCCATAAAGAGTCTAAATGTAATCAGAAAATCATTTGTTATCAGCTGTCTGGAAGTTTACAAATTAGCAGTTGCAGAAATAAAGACCAACAGATCCACATGGTTCTATCAGAACTTCTGCAGAACTGGGCCACTATCATACAGACAAGGACTGTGATTATGTTTTTATATGACAAAAGGATGGGCCATTCCATACCTTATATTGAGAAATGAGCCTATTCAAGTGATCAACCTTTCAGTGGAGAAATATTTAGGAAATAGTGATCATAACTTGTTAAGTTTTACAATAATTATCAATAAGGATGCTTTAAATATGGACCTTGCAGGAAAAGCATTAAATTGTGAAAAGGGCAAATTACCAAAACATTTAGTAGGACTAGGAAGAGTTAATTGGGAACAGCTAATTTTGCACGTCCATCTCTGATATGTGGAGGCTGCTTAAAGACCAACTACATCAAATACAAGACACGTATGTCCCAGTAAGGATAAGGGTGGCAAGATAAGGGAACCTTCAATGACAAGAAAAGGTGTAAATTTAGTCAAGAAGAAAAAGGAAACAATAGAAGACTTAACATACTAAAATCAAACTGGGCCCTTGAGGAATATAAAGAAGCTAGTAAAGAATTCGGGAAGGGAAATAGGAGAGCCAGAAGGGAAATGAGAAATCCTTGCAAGCAGGATTAAAAAGAATCCCTAGGTATCTTAAAGCTCATCAGTACCTCTCTACTTCCTCAGTAGGCTCAAGAAATTTGATCTTACCAATATTTAATCGGTGCACAATGGAAAGCATCCTGTCCAAATACATCACAGTTGGTATGCAACTACTCTGTCCATGACTGCAAGAAACTACAGTTGTAGACACAGAAACCAGCTTCCATAGACTAACTACACTTCTTGTTGCCTTTAAAAAGCAGCCAACATAATCAAAGATCCCATCCACATTAGATATTCTCTGCTCTCATCCCTACATTGGGCAGAAAATGCAAAAGCCTGAAGGCACATTCCACCAGGCTCAACAATAGCTTCTATCCTGCTGTTTTAAGACTATGGAACAGTTCCATAGTATAGTAAAATGGATTCTTGACTTCACAATCTATCTCATTACAGCCTTGCACCTTATTGTCTATCTGCAATGCACTTCCTCTGCATTGTTTTTGCAGTCCACCTACACTGCACTTAACTCTGCACTCTGTTTTTGCTTTGTACCGACTCAATGCACTATTGCAATAAACTGATCTGTATAAGGTATGTAAGACAAGATTTTCCATTGTACATCAGTACATGTGACAATAATAAACCAATTTACTAATTTACATATATCAAAAACAAGAGGAATACTAAGAAAACGGACAGAACCAATCAAGGATAAAAGAAGGAACATGTGCTTTGAGACAGAGGATGCCAATAAGGTCCTAAATTCTCCACCAAGAAGGACAAGGATAGGAAGATTAGTGAAGCACATGCTAATATACTATGGCATTTTAAAATTCAGAACAAAGTGCTATCAGGTCAATTGAAGAACTTTACGGTGGATGTCCCCAAGCTCTTATGGGATATGCCAGATTATTCAGAGAGGCAGGAGATGAGATTTCTGGGCCTTTGACCAAGATCTTTGTGTCCTCTCTAGCCACAGGCAGATCACAGAGGATTTGTGAGTTGCTATACTGTTCCGTTGATCAAGGGGAATAAGGAAAATCTTAGATATTTTAGACTAGTGAGCCTCATTTTAGTGAAAGGGAAGCTTGTGGGAAAAATTCCAGGGATAAGATTTCTAACCATTTAGAAAATCACGTCCTAATTAGGGTTAGTCAGTGTGGTTTTGTGAGGGCAGGTTATGGCTTAATGACTTGATTGAGCCTTTCATGGTGATGAAATTGATCGATGGATGTTGCCTGTACGGATTTTAGTAAGACCTGAGATAAGATCACTCATGATAGACTCATCCAGAAAGTTTAAGAATCATGGAGTCCACTGCCACTTGGCCATTTGGATTCAGAATTGGCTTGCCCATAGAAGACAGAGGGTAGTGGTCGACGGTTGGAGGCTGTAACTAGTGGTGTTCAACAGGGATCCATACCAAGACCTTTGCTGTTTGAGATATATATGACTTGGATGAAAATGTAGATTAGGGAGTTTAGAGACAAGGAGGAGGAAATGATGGGTGTCCTAAAGACTATTAGGGTGAATAAGTCCCCAGGGCCTGATAAGAATTACCCCAGATTATTGAGGGAAGCAAGAGATAAGATTGCTGGGGCTCTGACCAGCATCCTCAGTGTCTTCTCTGCGTACCGACAAGGTGCCAGAGGACTGGCAAGTGGCTAATGTTGTACCTCTATTTAAGAAGGGAACAAGGGAAAATCCTGGGAACTACAGACCAGTGAGTCTCGCGTCAGTTGTAGGGAAATTGACAAAGAAATTTCTTAGAGATAGGATATATGAGCATTTGGAAACCCATGGCCTAATTAGGGAGAGCCAGCATAGCTTTGTACAAGGAAAATTGCATCTTACCAACTTGATTGAAGATTTTAACAAGGTGACAAGAAAGACTGATGAAGGTAGTGTAGTGGATGTTATCTATATGGATTTTAGTAAGGCACATGACAAAGTTCCTCATGGGAGGCTAATCCAGAAGATTAAGATGCATGGGGTCTGCAATGAATTGGCTGTTTGGATTCAGATCTAGCTTGTGTATTGAAGACAGAGGGTAATGGTCAAAGGGACTTACTTGAATTGGAGGTTTGTAATTAGTGGTGTTCTACAGGGATCTGTGCTGGGGCTTTTGCTGCTTGTGATGTATATAAATGACAGATGAAAATGTAGATGGGTGGGTTAGTAATTTGTGGATGATACTAAAATTGGTGAAGTTATAGGTAGTGTAGAAGATTGGCAAAGAATACAGCATGATATAGATCAGTTATAGATATGGGTAAAGAAATGTCAGATGGAGTTTAGCCAAGATAAATGTGAGGTGTTGCACCTTGGTAGGGCAAATACAAGGAGACAGTACACTGAGCAGAGAGATCTTGGCATCCAAGTTCACAGCTCCATGAAATTGGCTACATAGGTCAATTGGATGATTAAGAAGGCTTACGGAATTCTTGCTTTTACTAGCTGAGGCACTAAATTCAAAAGAGGATATGTTGTAACTTTATAGAACTTGATTTATAGAACTTTACATAGAGTTTTGAGCGCCCCACTATAGAAAGGATGTTGAGGCTTTGGAGAGGATGCAGAAGAGGTTTATCAAGATACTGCCTGGTTTAGAGGACTTGTGCTATCACAAGAGACCGAACAAACATTGTTTTCTTGGGAGCTGTGGAGGCCGTGGGAAGATCTATTAGAGGTTTATAAGATTGTGAAAGGCATAGATAGACAAGACAGGAAGTATCTTTTTCTCAGGGTAGAAATATCTGATACCAGAGGGCATATATTGAAGGTGAGGGGTGTTAGGTTCAAAGGGGATGTGAGGGGTAAGATTTTACTCAGAGCGGTGGATGCCTGAAATGCTCTGCCTGGTATAGTGGTAGAGGCTTTTAAGACATTTAGATAGGTACATGAATATGAGGAAATGGAGGGATTATGGACACATGTTGGTAGGAGGGATTCATTTTTTAGGGTTTTTAATTACTTTTTAGCTGGTTCAGCACAACATTGTGAGCATTAGGGCCTGTTTCTGTGCTGTATTATTCCATGTTCTACGTTCTATAAGTAAATTTGCAGTTGACACAAATTAGTGGCAGTTTGGACAGTATGGCAGATTTACTAAAGGGATATACTGTAGATCAGTTTCAGATATGGGCAGAAAAATTACATATGAAGTGTGAGGTTTTGCATCTTGGGAGATCATATATACATAGTTAATTACAGGATCCTTAACCGCACCTATGTATAGGGGCCAAGTCCATAGCTGCCTGCAAATTGCCACACAAGTTGATACAGTGATTAAGAATGTGCATGGTGTGCATGCATTTTTTTAAGTCATAGCCTGAGATCAAGATCAAGAAGTTATGTTACAGTTTTATAAAACTCCAATTAAGCTGCATCTGGAAAATTGTATTCACTTTTGGAGAAGGATGGAGAAGTTGCAGAAGAGGATGCTGTCTGGATTAAAGGGCAAGTGCTATAATAAGAGGTCAAAAATATTAGGAGGGGAATAAGATGACAGTCTGCACAAGGTAGAAGAGGGAAACAGAGTGGAGTTGGGAGACAGAGGCACATGAATGGTAACAGTGTTCTTCCCACAGATGCTGCTCAATTTGCTAAATTCCACCAGCAGATTGTTTGTTGTTCCAGATACAAGCACCTCTGAATCAAAATCAGGTTTATTATTATTGTCTAACCCAGTATACTGAGAATATATTTGGGCACCAAACCTTGGCATTCAGGAGAGCATACTATACATTTACCAGAATGTTAACTGGATTCCAAGGATTAAATTATGAGCGATTTCACAAACTAAATGTTTATTCATTGTCATACAGCACAGAAACAGGCCATTTGTCTCAAACAATCCGTGCTGACCAAAATGTCTATATAAGCTAATCCCATTTGTCCACATTTGGCCCATATCCCTTCAAACCATTCATATCTGTGTATCTCTCTAAGTATCTTCAAATGTGTTTGTTCCTCAACCATTACCTTTGGCAGCCCATTCTATATATGGACCACCCTCTGAGTGGAGAAGTTGCCCCTCCTGGCACTGATCGCTGAGGATACCACTAGTATGACCCTCCAGTGTGAAAAACAACTTTCCAGATCACCGTCTGCTTTCTACCATTAAGCCATTCCTTTTATTTTTATTTTGAGAACAGGCCCTTCCTGTTCAACAAGCCGGGTCACCCAGCAACCCATCTATTTAACACTAGTCTAATCACAGGAGAATTTACATTGACCAATTAGCCTACTAACCAGAATGTCTTTGGAATGAGGGAGGAAACTAGAACATCTGGAGGAAATCCACACGGTCACGTGGAAAACATACAAACTCCTTACTAGTGGCGCTGGAATTGAACACTGCATCCCAGTGCCGGAGCCATAATAGCATCGCACTAAATGCTACACTACAACAACACCCCAGTTGAACATTATATACCAAATAAGACAGCTCTCCATAGGTCTCATGCAATATAACATAAGCATAGCAACCAATCATGTGGAATTTTATCAAATTCATAGACTACTATTAAGTTCATAACAGACTACTTCTATCCCACCTGTCCTCATGAACCTTCTTGGTTACATCTTCAAAAAATTTCAGCCAAACAAATTCCTGACACAATCTCCCAGTGTGTTGACTATTCTTAATTAATCCATCTTTCCAAGTGCAGTACATGAACATCTATCCCACAGGATATCCTCCAGTATCTTATCTACCACAGTTATTAGGCTAATCACAAACAAGAGAAAGTCTGCAGGTGCTGAAAATTCAAACAACGTACACAAAATGCTTGAAAAATTCAGCAGGCCAGGCAGCATCTATGGAAAAGTGTATAATCGATGTTTTGGGCAGAGATCCTTCATTAGAACCGAAGAGAAAAAGCTGAGGAGTCACCTGAGTTAGAAGGTGGGGGGAGGGGGGGAAAGGGAGGGAGAAATACAAAGTGACAGGTGAAACCAGGTGGGGTGGGGGATGAAGTAAAGAGCAGGGAAGTTGATTGGTGAAAGAGAGACAGGGCTGGAGAAGGGGGAAGCTAATAGGAGAGGACAGAAGGCCATGGAAGGAAGAAAAGAGGGAAGGAGAACCAGAGGGAGGTGATGGGCAGGGAAGGAGATAAGAAGAGATAGGGAAAAGGGAATGGGGAATGGTGAAGGGGAGGGGGGATTTTACCGAAAGTTCGAGAAATTGAAGTTCATGTCATCAGGTTGGTTGCTACCCAGATGGAATATAAAGTGTTGCTCCTCCAACCTGAGTGTGGCCTCATCACCACAGAAGTAGAGGCCATGGATTGACACATCAGAATGAGAAGTGGAATTAAAATGGGTGGCCACTGGGAGATCCCACTATTTCTGGCAGACAGAGCATAGGTGCTCAGCAAAGCGGTCTCCCAATCCACGTCAGGACTCACCGATATACAGGAGGCCACGCTGGAAGCACAGGATACAGTAGTTGACCCCAACAAACTCACAGATGAAGTGTCATAGCCTCACCTGAAAGGACTGTTTGGGGCCCTGAATGGTAGTGAGGAAGGAAGTGCAGGGGCAGGTGTAGCAATTGTTCTGCTTGTATTGATAAGTGCCAGGAGGGAGATCAGTGGGGAGGGACGAATGGACAAGGAAGTCACATAGGAGCAATCCCTGCAGAAAGCAGTAAGTGGTGGGGGGGAACGTGCTTGGAGGTGGAATCCCTTTGGAGATGGTGGAAGTTATAGCTATTAGGTTTATTCATCTAGAGCTCCCAAGATTTTCTGTGCAACTCTTTCCAAATAAAGGTAAACCTCCTGTCTTCTGGAATCTCATCTGTAGCTAACAATGATGCATCTATTTCAGACATGGCTCCTACAATTTCTTCTCTAGCATCCCAGCATTCTTTGATATACAATAGACAATAGGTGCAGAAGTAGACCATTCGGCCCCTCGAGTCTGCACCGCCATTCTGATATCATGACTGATCATTCACTATCAATACCCAGTCCCTGCCTTGTCCCCATATCCTTTGATTCCCCTATCCATCAGATATCTATCTAGCTCCTTCTTAAAAGCATCCAGAGAATTGGCCTCCACCGTCTTCCGAGGCAGTGCATTCCACACCTCCACAACTCTCTGGGAGAAGAAGCTCTTCCTCAACTCTGTTTTAAATAACTGACCTCTTATTCTCAATCCATGCCCTCTGGTACTGGACTCTCCCAACATCTGGAACATATTTCCTGCCTCAATCCTATCAAATCCTTTAATTATCTTAAACGTTTCAATCAGATCCCCCCTCAATCTCCTCAATTCCAGCGTGTACAAGCCCAATCTCTCTGCATAAGACAGCCCTGCCATCCCAGGAATCAACCTAGTGAATCTACGCTGCACTTCCTCAATTGCCAGAATGTCCTTCCTTAAACCTGGAGACCAAAACTGTACACAATATTCCAGGTGTGGTCTCACCAGGGCCCTGTACAAATGCAAAAGGACATCCTTGCTCTTGTACTCAATTCCCCTTGTAACAAAGGCCAACATTCCATTTGCCCTCTTCACTGCCTGTTGCACTTGCTCATTCACCTTCATTGACTGGTGAACTAAGACTCCTAGGTCTCTTTGCATTTCCCCCTTACCTAACTCTACACCGTTCAGACAATACTCTGCCCTCTTGTTCCTGCTTCCAAAGTGGATAACTTCACATTTATTCACATTGAATGACATCTGCCAGCCTATCCAAGTCTCCCTGTATTCTCCTAACATCCTCTTCGCATGTCACACTGCCACCCAGTTTAGTATCGTCAGCAAACTTGCTGATATAGTTTTCAATGCCCTCATCTAAATCGTTGACATAAATCGTAAAGAGCTGTGGTCCCAATACAGAGCCCTGTGGTACCCCACTAGTCACCTCCAGCCAGTCCGAGAAACACCCATTCACTGCTACCCTTTGCTTTCTATCTGCCAACCAGTTTTCTATCCATGTTGAAACCCTGCCCCCAATGCCATGAGCTCTGATTTTATTCACCAATCTCCTATGTGGCACCTTATCGAATGCCTTCTGAAAATCTAGGTACACAACATCCACTGGCTTACCCTCGTCTAACATCCTTGTTACACCCTCAACAAACTCCAACAGATTAGTCGAGCATGATTTGCCCTTGGTAAATCCATGCTGGCTCGGCCTAATCCTATTTCTGCCATCAAGATGTGCCACTATTTCGTCCTTAATAATGGACTCAAGCATCTTCCCCACTACTGACGTTAGGCTAACAGGGCGATAGTTCTCCGTTTTCTCCTTCCCTCCCTTCTTGAAAAGTGGGATAACATTAGCCACTCTCCAATCTTCAGGAACTGATCCTGAATCTAAGGAACATTGGAACATGATTACCAATGCATCCGCAATTTCCTGAGCCACCTCTTTTAGAACCCTCGGATGCAGACCATCTGGACCCTGGGATTTATTAGCCTTCAGTCCTACCAGTCTACTCATCACAGTTTCTTTCCTAATGTCAATCTGTCTCAATTCCTCTGATATCTTATGACCCTGGCCCATCCATACATCTGGGAGATTATTTGTGTCCTCCCTGGTGAAGACAGATCTAAAGTACACATTAAATTCTGTTGCCATTTCCCTGTTTCCCATAACAATTTCTCCCAATTCATTCTTCAAGGGGCCAACATTGTTCTTAACTATCTTCTTTCTCTTCACATAGCTAAAAAAGCTTTTGCTATCCCCTTTTATATTCCTGGCTAGACTGAGCTCATACCTGATTTTTTCTCTCCGTATTGCTTTTTTAGTTAAGACTTTCCCAATCATCTGTATTCCCACTCATCTTAGCCCTGTCATACTTCTTTTTCTTTAATGCTATACAATCTTTGACTTCCTTTGTCAACCACTGTGGCCCCTTCCCCCTCTTTGAATCCTTTCTTCTCATTGGAATGAACTGCTTTTGCATCTTTTGTATTATCCCCAAGAATATCTGCCACTGCTGATCCACTGTCTTTCCTGCCAGGGCATCCGCCCATTTAACTTTAGCCAGCTCTTCCCTCATAGCTCCGTAGTCTCCTTTATTTTATTGCAACACTGACACCTCTGATCTGCCCTTATCCCTCTCAAATTGTAGATAAAAACTTATCATGTTATGATCACTACTTCCTAATGGCTCCTTTACTTCAAGATCACTTATCAATTCCTGTTCATTACACATCACCAAGTCCAAAATAGCCTCATTCCTGGTTGGCTCAAGCACAAGCTGTTCCAAAAATACATCCCTTAGACACTCCACAAACTCCCTATCCTGGGGTCCAGCACCTACCTGATTCTCCCAGTTCACCTGCATGTTGAAATCTCCCATAACGACTGCGTTACCTTTAGCACATGCCAATGTTAACTCCCTAATCAACTTTTACCCAATATCCACGCTACTGTTTGGGGGCCTGTACACAACACCCATTAGGGTCTTTTTACCCTTACTGTTCCTCAGCTCAATCCACACAGACTCTACTTCCCCTGTTCCCAAGTCACCTCTTGCTAAGGACTGAATCTCATTCCTCACCAACAGGGCCACCCCACCCCCTCTTCCCATATTTCTGTCTCTACGATAGCACGTATACCCTGGTACACTCAATTCCCAGGCCTGATCCCCTTGCAGCCATGTCTCCGTTATCTCAACAATATCGTAGTTCCCCATTTTCATCTGAGCTTCAAGCTCATCTGTCTTATTTCTGACACTACGTGCATTCAAGTATAGAATTCTTAGCCCATTCCTCCTCTCTTTGCTTAAAACACTGTCTACTGTACCTAACCCAGCTCCCTGAACTTCCATCGGGCTAATTGCAACCTGAATTTTGATGACCTTCTCAAGATCACCCAAACCTTCTACACATTTAACCCCATGCTCCTTCTGACCAACCCTCTGGATCTGGATCCCTGCCCCCTGCACATCTAGTTTAAACCCCCCCGAGCAGCACTGGCAAACACTCCTGCAAGAATGTTAGTACCCCTCCGGTTCAGATGTAGACCGTCCCTTCGAAACAGATCCCAATGTCCCTGGAACAAAGACCAATTATCCAAAAACCTGAACCCTTCCCTCCTGCACCATGCTCTCAGCCTCGTATTAATGTGCATAATCATTCTATTCTTCGCCTCACTCGCACATGGCACAGGTAGCAATCCCGGGATTGTCACCCTGGAGGTCCTGTCTTTCAGCTTCACTCCTAACTCCCTGAACTCTCTAAGCAGGACCCCCTCACTCACCTTACCTACATCGTTGGTCCCTACATGGACCACTACATCTGGGTTCATGCCCTCGTTCTCAAGAATAGCCTGCACCCGATCTGAGATGTCCCGGACCCTGGCACCAGGGAGGCAACATACCATCCGAGACTCCCGATCTACCCCACAAAATCTCCTATCTGCCCCCCTGACTATAGAATCCCCTAAAACTATCGCTCTCTTCTCTTCCCTCCTCCCCTTTCTAGTTGAGGGTTCAACCTCTGTGCCAGAGGCAGGGCCACTACAACTCATTCCTGGTAGGTCATCCCCATCAACAGTATCCAGTACGGTATACTTATTGTTAATGGGAATGGCCGCAGGGGTGCTCTGCTCTCTCTGCCTGCTCCCCCTGCCTCTCTGGACCGTCACCCATCTGCCTACTTCTTGGTTTTTTGGTGTGACTACCTCCTGATAACTCCTATCTATCTCTGCCTCTGCCTCCCGAATGATCCGTAGTTCATCCAGCTCCAGCTCCAACTCCCTAACTCGGGCTGATAGGAGCTGCAGCTGGACGCACCTCTTGCAGGTGTGGTCATCAGGGACAACTGTGTTGACCCTGACTTCCCACATACTGCATACGGAGCACACCACTGCTCTGACGGTCTCCCCCATACCTGAACTGGATTAATAGAATAAGTCTAAAAAGCAACCTTACCTTCTTCCCCTCAGACCTGATCAGGCCCCAGATATTTATCTACCTTCATATATTTTAAGATATCGACCACCTTCTGTATTGTAACCTGACACTTATCCTCAAGGCATTCCCATCAACTATCTCAAGTTCCAAAGTCTTCATATCTTTCTTCATGGTAAAAACAGATAAAGATATCCATCACAGAACTCACCCACCTCCTGTGGCTCCAAAGTTGTCCACTTTGGTCTTTGAAAGTCCTAGTTCTCTCCATGTTACATTTTCCCCAATACACTTAACATCTTCAGATTTTCCTTAATCTCCTATGCTAAAGATGTAAGACCATAAGTCAAAGGAGCAGAATTAGGCCATTCAGCCCAATGAGTCTGCTCTGCCATTCCGTCGTGGCTGATCCCGGATCCCACTCAACCCATATACCTGTATTCTCACCATATCCTTTGATGCCCTGACCAATCAGAAAAAGATCCAACTCACGATCTCACTTTTAAAAGGTTTCCACTTACAAACAACCTAGTCCATCAACTTTTGCAAGGTCAAGTCAAGTTTATTGTAATTTAACCATACACATGTATATAACGCATATGTAATGCATATACCATATAATGCATGTTGTATTGAGATGTTTCCCCAAACCGGAGTGTAAAACACAATAACTTATGAAGATTAGAATAAAATCTACAGATGAATCAAATAAATAGCAAACTAAAGTGCATTAATATTAAATATTGTACTGGAACAGATTAACCAGTGAGACTTCGAATATGATGTGGGAGGGAGTTTGGATGCCTGATGGCCTGGGGAAGCAACTGTTTCTCATCCTCACTGTTTGTGCTGTTATGCATGCAAGTCTCCTACCTGATGTTAGAAAGTCAAAAAGGGTGCTGGATGGAAGGGTGGGATCCTTAATAATACTAAGGGCCCTACGTAGGCAGCACTCCTGATAAATTGTCCCAGATAAGAGGCAGGGAGACCGCTATGTTCCTCTCAGCTGTCTTAAATAATACCATCAAAATTTGCCATAGCCCAAATGAAAACTTGTGGAATAGATCGGTTCCTTTCTATACTTAACTTAAAACTGGTAGAACTGCAGTCACAAGTCACAAAGTGCTCCTCCATTGACACCTCAGGCATTTTCCCTGCCCTATTTCTCGAAAGTAATTCAAGCCTTGCCCTCTCCCTAGTAAATTGCTAGCGTTTAGATTATTTGATTAAAATTTTCAAGATATTAAACAGAAGGAACTTGAGATGAAGAGTCCTTAGGCTGTGAAGAACAGTTCAGTGATGGGGCTGGTGAAGTTGAGTGAAATTATCCCCTCTGGTTCAGAAGCCTGATTGTTAAGGGGTAATAACTGTTCATGAATCTAGTATTGTGAGTCCTGAGGCTCCTGTACCTTCTTCCTGATGGTAGCAGTGAAGAGTACATGATCTGATCGGTGGAGTCCTTGATGATATTGCTGCTTTCCTGCAACAATGCTCTGTGTAGATGTGCTCAATGGTGGGGTGGGTTTCACCTGTGATGAACTGGGCCGTATCCACTACTGAGTCCCTGATAAGGACTGGCTTATAAACCTCTGGTCTCCTCCCTAAGACAATTATCAGCTCCTTGGTCTTCCTGACATTGAGTAAGAGGTTGTTGTCATGGCACTACTCAGCCAGAAATTAAATCTCCCTCCTGTATGCTGATACGATATCACCTTTGATTTGTCCGACAACAGTGGTGTCATCAACAAACTTAAACATGGATTGGAGCTATCATTAGCCACCCAGTCATAAGTGTAAAGTGAGTAGAGCAATGCTTGTGATGCACAAATGTTGCCAATCTGAACTGACTGGGGTCTGCAAGCGAGCAACCAAAGATCCAATTGCAGAAGTAAGTATTGAGGCCAAGGTCTTGATGCTCATTGATTAGTTTGAGGGGATGATAGTATAGAATGCCATGCTGTAGTCTAGAAAAAGCATCATGATGTATGCAAAACCACTTTTTATTGGGCATCTCCAGAAACGTAGCTCTTTAGCTCCTCACTAACAGCCACTGTACTCCGCAGCAAGGAACCCACCTTTCTCAGGCTCTGTACATCTAGGGTGTATACGACTTTGGTCCCACCAAACCAGTTTATGTGAATGCTGTGTGATTTACTGCCTCCTTACAATCGCCCATCAGCAAGAAATAACAGACCATACACTGCATACAATTACAAAGAACGTTAACTTAACCAAAGAGTTATTAAAGAAAAAGTGAAAAACAAAAATGGCCCATTATAATTAAACAGTCAAATGTAAACAAAAATTGGAGCTCATCTTGAAGTTATCTGTAACTCATGCACTGGACCCTCAGTCTGCATGAAAGCACACACCATCTTCCAAATGTCACTCAAAATCCATCTCGAACAAACAGGCTCTCCTACGGGAGTATTAGTCCTTCCTCCTTGAAGCCATTCATCTGCACAAAGCGCCTTGTGCAACAGGGACAGCATCCTTGGTCATCATCCCTCCTGTCTTCTCCCAGCTCCCTCACAAATAAACCTCTCCACCCAGCATTCTCTTGAACCTTCTCCCAATTCCACCATCCTGATTGGCTGACGCCACATTCCTAAGTTGAACAACAAAGCTCCTTACTTCAGCTTAAACCCGAACAAGCTGAAAGCAAAACAGACTGCTCTTACAGAACTGCCAAAAAGGAATACCTACAGCATAGCAGTAAAAATCTTAACTATGTTGTTACATATGCATCTTTGCTGTCCAAATGTTTCAGGCTTGAGTGAAGAGCCAATGAAATAGCATCTTCTATGGATCTCGTTGTGCTGTTAGGCAAACTGGAGCTCAGAAAAAAAATACACAATATCACCGGGGACTGTGGGATGGTTCCTCCACGTTTTGACGTTCAACACAAGCATAGAAGGCACTGAGCTCATCTGGATGCAAATCTTTGCTGCCACTTATGTCACAATGCCCAGCTACAGCTGTTGAGCATCCTTCATCGATTCAGGATTGCCACTTTGCCCATGAGTTGGCTTTCTAGAACTAGTAACTTTCTTGACTGCCAAACTTGACTGCTATTGATCTGGCCCTCATGAGAATGTGGATCTCATAGATCATCCAGGGCTTCTGGTTGGGGAGAATAAATGATTTTGTGGGGACATACTTGTTTACAACTGTTTTTCTAAAGTCTATGACTACCATGGTATATTCATTCAGATCCACAACTGAGCCCTTGAACACGACCCAGTCCACCAATTCAAATCAATCCTGTTGCTGGTCCTCTGTCTTCTGTGACAATCTCTTTGGTGTCCTCAGCTCTGCACCCTTGCTCTTTTGTCTCTGCCTGTATGCAGGTAAGAGAAAGACAGCCAAGTGATCAGATTTCCCCAGGTACTGTCTGGGCATAAAACAGTAGACATTCCCTATCTTAGAGCTGTGGTCTAGTGTGTTAGGACCTCTGGTGCAATAGGTCATATGCTGATGGTAATTGGGCAGTGATTTCTTCAAACAAGCCTGACTAACATCCCCGACTATGATTTTAAATGAGTTAGGGTGGACTGGTTCTTGTTTGGTGATGGCATCATGCAGCATCTCAAGTACTTGATTACAGTCGGCTGATGGCGTAAACTGTGGTCAGGATCACTGAGGAGAATTCTCTTAGTAAATAGAATGATCTGTATTTGATTGCTAGGTATTTAAGGTTGGGGGAACAAGAATACAACAAAACTGCCACATCGGAGCACAACAGAGAGTTTAGTATGAAAAACACACCTGTATCTTTTGCCTACTACTAGAAATCTTCTACTACAACACTCTATTATTCTTCCATTTTTTGAACAAACCAAAACCACTCAGAGACAAGCACAAGATAATGACACTGCATGATGCCCTCTCCAAATAATGAAATTCTAAAGTTGAAGGAAGTATGTTCAATCCGTTATTGAGAAATCAGCAAAGACAAACAATCTTGTAATGATTAAACTAATGAAACTAAGACTACGATATAATGAACTGAGCAGTCTAGTGTATTCAAACGTACTTAAACAAAGTGCTCAAATGAATTTTTTTAAGAGTTTTTTTTTAAAAAAGATAGCATGCAGACTGGCTGTCAAGAAGGGCAGGCAGATGATAGGATAAAATTATGGCCAGGGTGAGTATCAGTACATTAGGGATGCAGAATCAAAAAGGGTGGCAAACACAGTACTCAAAGTGTTATATCTCAAAGCACTTGAGTATAAGAAATAAGATGGGTGATCTCGTACTTTTACAGTGTCGGTTATGATGATGTGGCTGAAGGATGTTTATAGTTGAGAGCTGAATGTGTAAGGTTACACATTGTATCAGAGGGACAGGAAGGTAGGCAGAGTGGGTGTCATGGTTCTGCTGGTAAAGAACGGCATCAAATCATTAGAAAGATGTGACATAGGTTGGGAAGATGTTGAATCCTTGTGGGTTGAGTAAAGAAACTGCAAGGGTAAAAGGGCCCTGATGGCAGTTATATACAGGCCTCCAAACAGCAGCTGGGATATGGACTACAGATTACAACAGGAAATAGAAAGGGCATGTCAAAAGGGCAATGTTATGATAGCTATGGGAGATTTTAATATGCAGGTACATTGGGAAAATCAGGTTGGCAATGGATCTCAGGAGAGTGAATTTGTTGAATCCCTATGAGATGGCTTTTTAGAGCAGTTTGTCGTTGACCCTACTAGGGGATCAGTTGTACTGGATTGGGTGTTATATAATGAACTAAAGATAATTGGGAGCTTAAGGTAAAGGAACCCTTAGGAGGCAGTGTTCACAATATGATTGAGTTTAACTTGAAATTTGATAGGTAGAAAGTAAAATCTGACATAGCAGTATTTCAGTGGAGTAAAGGAAATTACAGTGGTATGAGAGAGGAGTTGGCCAAAGTAAAGTGGAAGAAAATGATGGCAGGGATGACAACCACGCAGCAATTGTGTGAGTTTCTGGGAAAAATGAGGAAGATGCAGGATAGATGTATTCCAAAAGTGAACAGCATGGAAGTGCAGAGAATGAGTGCTGCTTCTTGCCATTTGATCACTTGCTCTGTACCAGAGAGGAGAGAGCCTATCGCTGTGCCCAGAGTACGTTGTCCAGGATTTTATGTGAGTGTTGGATGTGGATTTGAACTATAGATTCTTTTCTTCCAGTTTTCACGAAGAAAATGCACTT
Source organism: Hypanus sabinus (assembly GCF_030144855.1). Lineage (NCBI taxonomy): Eukaryota > Metazoa > Chordata > Chondrichthyes > Myliobatiformes > Dasyatidae > Hypanus > Hypanus sabinus. Next base: position 110,522,230 of record NC_082714.1, on the reverse strand, counting down.
TCCTTTAAAAACATTTCCCTTAAAAGTCAATTTGTAAGAGTTACATTTTTATCTTTCCCTACCAGCACGTACACACAATCATAAGGAATGTGTGCCAAAATTTTTACTTAAGAGGTTAAAAAAGTTCAGCTCATTACTGAATGCGCTGGAATGCAAGAAGTAGGAGCAGACACTGCCAATACTTCACTGGCACATCTCTCTCCAACATCTGTAGAGGGTGCTCCCTCAAGGCAGCATCCAAAGGTCCACATCATCCTGACCATGCCATCTTTTCATGGGTACCATCAGGAAGGAGGTACAGAAGCCTAAATCCACCACCACCAGATTTAAGAACAGCTACTTCCCTTCAACCATTTTGTTCTTGAATCAACTGGCCATGATCACCGTGACAGTTTAGCAACACTATGGCACTTTGTACTAAAATGGACTATTTTATAAAAAGTTATAGTTGTTTTCTTCTTGCAAAATTTGTGTATAATGTTTTCTTGTAAATGCTTCTTATATGATACCATGTGCCTGTAATGCTGCCGCAAGTAAGTTTTTTTCCCATTTGCAACTCTGCAGACATGTATTTGTGCACATGACAGGAAAGTCGACTCAACTTGATTAAAACTCCACACTGGCATGAATGTCAGTGATGAAGAAACTGCATTTCAGCAGTCACTTTGCTTTGAGAATGTCGTACGTGGATCTCAAATGTTAATGCAATATGCTGTATGACTCTGTGACTGAATCCCATTAAGCCTGCTACTTCCCTGCAACTAAATTCTTTTTTACTTAACTATCTATCACCTCCATAACTTTGGTGTTTTCTTCCACATTATTTGCATAGATTGTAAAATGTTGAGGCTGAGGTACCAAACTCTATGGTGCTGAGACAACACATCTGAAGGTCAGGGAGACTGTGCTTCAAATGGGCAGACAGAACAATGATTATAGTATCAGCTCCATATTCAATCAAGCAGAGTTTCTATCACACTCCTGATGCACCTTTTAAATGGTGGATTAGGATTGGTATGTCAGACTAACCATTTCCTGATCTCTTCATGTAATCACCTTTTCATTGACTGTGTAGATTCTACCTCTTGGATACCCATGATAGAACTTTGATGCTGGTAATGTTGTTACCATCTCTCATTTTGAAAATGGTCATTGCCTGGAACTCACTACTTGTCAACTCAAGCCTGACTGTTGTCTCCAATTTGCTGCATGAAGTTGAAGATCTAATTCATTTATTTGAATTGAAAATTAAGTTGAAAATCAGGTGGAATGAAACTGAAGAATCTGAAAATGTTTAGGCCTTAATAAGACCAAGTCAGAGGGAAAATTGTTCTACACTCAAACATTCTGTCAATGTTTGAATTTTCCTACCTGGGCAGGCAGGGAGTTGGGCTAAAGGTGGAATTATCTATGAATTGCTGAGTTTTCTCAAAGTTGTAGTTTAAAAGATTTCTTGATGCCAAGAGAACCAAGTGAGATTAGAATTCATATAAAAGTGGCATCAATATATTGAATTGGCCAGTCATCTAAATTGTCAGAATCGGGTCAAAGTGCCATAGCTAACTCAACCAAAGAAGCTACATTCTTTGTTGTCTATTTCAATTAGTTACCTTCTCTATTCTGACCCTCTTCCAGTTGAAAATAACTATCACCCTTTCTCAGAATCATACCACCAAGGAACAGTTTGTCACCCTATAAATTCAAACTCAGTTTTACCCCACAAATAGAATATTAGATGTTTGATTTCCTCCAATCAAATTTTCACAACAGAAATAGGATTCAATGTCAAAATTGTCAAGATTTTTCAGTATGACTATAACTATGCAGCATTACCCTTCATATGTAGAAGTTGTACTACCCAACCACCTTACATCTTTCAAAATGAATGTCCTTTGCATGTTGACCAAATCAGCCCATTCTCAATATCTTGTTATCCAAATGAATCTACCCTATCCAACCACACCTTAACAATATTTCCCAAATGATTCCCACAACTTGAAATGTTTGAGCACTAGTCGGTGTTTATTACTTTTTATTCACTAGCAATATTCATTACTTTTTAAAATGTGCTTATGAACACCTATTCTCCCAAAAGAACCAGCTTATTTGTAGAATGTTATACAAATTATACATTGGCATCCTCAAAATATCGCAAAGAATTTTCCATCTAATTGAATAAATCTGAAGTACTTTAAGTGTTACAACACTGGAGAGATTGTGACAATAGCTGTGCATGGGAAGCTCCAAAAAATAAGATTGAACAGATAATTAGTCTCTTGATTTTGAATAAAATGCTAAAAAAAAAGAGGAACAAATGTTGGCTATGAAATGAGAACTACCCACAAATTTCTTGAAATGAGGAGATCTTGACCATTTAGGGAAGTGGCCAAGGACTGTGTGGAAAGTCAAACCAGCATAGGAATGGTAAGAAACTAGGGAGTGTAATGGAACAGAGTGATTTAGGAGTACAAATGCATAGTTCATTGAAAGCAATTTCACAGGTAAACAAGATGGTGGAAAAGGCACTTAGCATGCTGGCTGTCATCAGAGTTTGGAGTATAAGAGTTGGGACATAATATTGCAGTTGCATAAGCTGTTGGTGAGGCTGCACTTGAAGTACAGGTACAGTGTATAGCTCTGATCATTCAGATAGCTCCTCAGGAAAGGTGTGCTTAATCTAGAAAAAATTCAGAAAAGATTTACCAGGATGTGCCAGATTAGAGGGCCCAAGTTCTAGGAGAAGTTGGCCAGACTAGGTCTTTATCGTTTGAAATATAATAGAATGAGGGGCAATTTTATAGCAATATTTAAAATTATGAGAGGCATTGATAAGATGGACAATCCTCAGATAGGAGAGACCAAAATCGGGGACAAAGATTTTAGGAGGAGAGGGGAAAGATTTAAAAGGAACCTGCAGGGCAAATTATTTTCCAAGAGGGTGTTGTATATGGAAAGAGCCAGCAGAGGAAGTGATTGAGGAAGATACAACAGTATCATTTAATTAGCACTTGGGCAGCTACATGAAGAAACGGGCCTTAGAGGCAACAAAGAAATTGGGACTAGCTGAATGGTCACCATGAATTCATTAGGCCAAAATGCCTGTATCTATGCTGTATTGTTCTATGTCTAAGTATTGATTGTTTTTGTAAACCTTGGAGCAAACCCTGTTTGAAAGAGGTTCAGGAAATTTTCCTGTTGATCGATGATTTTTTTCAACATCCCAAAAATAGACACTGATCATTATCAGATTTTCCTATCCTGTGGGAGTTTGAATTACTTAAATTGATTGACTCATTTGTTATGTAACAATATAAAAAATGTAGTGAGTATAAGGGAAAAAAATGGGAGGACAAAATGAGGTCATCAAATATCCTTGAGCGCTAAGGTTAAGGAGAATCTCAAGTCATTCTGGAAGTACATTAGATAGCTAGATACTTTATTGATAATTACAGTGTCTGAATCGTATTACAAGTGCACAAATATAAATATTAGAAGAGACGTAGGAAGAATAAAAAATAAGTTACCACAAATGGTCTAACAGGTGAGGGTCATCAGTTCCCTGTCAATTGGTTGACTCATTATAGAGCCTAATGGCCCAGGGAAAGAATGACCTCATATAGCATCCTTTAGAGCAGCAAAGTTATCTTAGTCTATTACTAAAAGTGTTCAGCCAAGGTGGCATGCAAAGGGTGAGAAACGTTGTCCAGAATTGCCAGGATTTTCCCTAGGGTCCTTTGCTCTACCACAGCCTCCACTGTGTCCAGATTGACTCCTACAACAGAGCTGACGTTTCTAATCAGTTTATTGAGCCTGTGGCATCACCTGTGTTGATACCATTGCCCTAGCACAACACCGCATAGGAGACTGTACTGGTGAGAAGGGACTGGTAGAACTTGTGAAGGAGAGGCCTGCGTACTCCAAAGGACCTCAGTCTCCTCAGGGAGTAAAGGCGATTCTGGCCCTTCTTGTACACAGCCTCTGTGTTGGTGCTGCACTCGTCTGTCATCCAGGTGCACCCCCAGGTACTTTTAGGTCCTCACCAGGTCCATGTCCTCACCATCAATAATAACGAAGCAATGCAGATTTAATCTTCCAAAAGTCCATCATTATCTCCTTTGTCTTACTGATGTTGTGCTGCAGATGATTCATCTTGCACCATTTGACAATGTCCTCCACCAAGGCCCTGTATCCATCCTCTGTCCTCCCTTTACACACCTAACTACTGCTGAGTCATCAGAGAATTTCTGCAGACGGCATAACAGTGTTGTATCTAAAGTCCGAGGTATACAAGGTAAACTAGAAGGCAGCCAATAGAGTCTCCTGTGGGGCCCCAGTGCTGCTTATAGCCATGTCTTACACAGCTCTGAAGCCACACAAATTGTGGTCTGCCACTCAGGTACAGCAGACAGTAGTCCATTATCCAGGATACAATGAATGTGCCAATCTGCATTGAATGGAGCTTTTCCCCCAGCAATGAGGGCTGAATGGTATTGAAGACACTTGAAAAATCAAAAAATATTATCCTCTCAGTGCTGCACTGCTTATCCAAATGGGAGTAGGCTCTGTTCAGCAGGTAGATGACAGCATCTACCAATCATCAACTCCAATGTGCTCCTGGTAAGAAAACTGCAGGGGATCTGACAAGGGATTGGAGCTGAGCCAGGACCAGCCTCTCTAGGGTCTTCATGATGAGTGAGGTCAGGCCACAGTAGTCATTCCATACTTTTGATTGGCCCTTCATGGGTACTGGGACCACATATGATGTTTTCTATATAGTTGGGACTCTTTCCAGGCTGAGACTCAGATTGAAAATGCACTAGAGAACTCCACACAACTGCTCAGCACTCCTTCAGGACCATGGGTTTCACACCATCCAGTCCCAATACTCTGCTGTGTCTGTTTCCCTAGAGCCCTTCTCATCTGCTCAGTAATAACGGAATCCATGATGACTGGGGAATTGGTGGAAGGTAGGGGCTGGGGAGGTTAAGATTGGGATGAAAGTAGTTGGTAGGTGGAAGTGTAGATGGTAGGTGCAAAGCAAGGCAGGGATGTTGACAGTGGTAGCCTGTGTTGTTCATCTACGTGTTGAATTGGAGGGGGGAGAAGGGAAGAAGGTTGGTCCTGAGGGAGTATCGGTACCTCTGCATTTGGACTGGTGCATTGGGGAGGAGGTGTGAACAGGAGGGCAATTGTCAAACCAATTAAAAAATTGGTTTAACTCATTAGCCCATTCACAGCTACATCCTGAGGCTCTACAGCTAGGGTAATTGAAGCCAGTGATGTTCTTCATGCCTCTCCTCTCCACTCCTCCTGTACGCTACTCTACCCAGCTCTCTCCTGTATTCCTCTTTAGCCACCTTGATCTTCTCCTTTAGCCCCTCTGCACATGTTTCAATTCTCCCTGTATCCCAATCTAAAGGTTCTCTTTCCACAGTTGGAAAGAGCCTTTAGATCATTGGTGACCCATGGTTTGTTGATAGGAAAACAATGGACAGTCCTTGATGGTATTACAGTATCCATACAGAAGTTGGCATAGCCAGTGATGCAATCAGGAAGTCCATTAATGTCTTCGCCATATGGTTCAAAGTGCATTCCAGTCAGTAAACTCAAAGCAGCCCTTCAAGGCCTCAATTAGAAACAAGAGGATAGCAAAGGTAACAGTGCATCCCTTTAGAAGTAGGGACAGTGGGCGAGGACCTAAATGAAAACTTCTTGCATGTATTCACTATGCTGAAAGACATGGTGGATAGTGGGTTCAGGGAAGGATACGGATAGTGGGTTCAGGGAAGGATATGTTGACAGTCTGGAACATGCCAGATTGAAGGAGGTGGAAATATTTGATGCCTTGGAACACAAAACAGGAGAGGGATGATCTCCAGGACCAGATGAGGTATGTCCCAGAATGCTAATCAAAGGAAGAAATTCTAAGTGTCCTGACAATAGGTTTTGGTACCTTCATTACCCATAGGCAAGGTACCAGAAGATTGAAAGATTGCTAATAGTGTTCTTTTATTCAAACTGGGCAGCAGAGATTATCCAGGTAACTACAGGCCAGTAAGCCTCATGTTAGTGATAGAGATATCATTGTAGCAAGTTTTAAAGGTCAGGATTTACGTACATTTGGAAAGGTAAAGACTGATTTGGGATAGTCAGCATGGCTTTATTGGAGGGGGAGGTGAGAGAATCCTGCCTCACTGATTTAAATGCTTTTGAGGAGGTAACAAAAGAGACTGATGAAGGCAGAGCAGTACGGATTTTAGAAAAGCACTTAACCAGGTCCCACATGTTGAGTGGCCCAGAAGATTAGACACCTAGGATCCAAAGCAAGCTACCTGAATGGATCCAAAATGTGATAGGCAGAGGAAGTAGATGAAAATATTTTTTCTTATTGGAACAGGGATTGGTGCTGAAACCTTTGCTCTTTATGATATAAGTTAACAAGTTGGCTATAATGTATTTTAATTCCACTACCCATCCCCACACTGATGTGTCTGTCCATGCCCTCCTTTACTGTGACATCGAGACTAGACAAAGAGTGAAAGAGCAACACCTCATTCTCTGCCTTGATGGTCTTCAACCTAACGGCATCAACATTGATTTCCCTAATTTCCCATAACTACTCCCTTCTGCTTCCCCCACTCCTTCATTTCCCCCTTATATCAATGGCCCCTTTACTTATCTTTCCCCTGCACCCATCACAACTTGCTCATCTCACCAACTTCCTCCCTCTGGGTCCTCACCTCCTTCCCTTTATTCCATGGGTTATCGTCTTCTATCAGATTCATTCTCCAGCCCTTTATCTATTCCACCTATCACCTCCCAGTTTCTCACATCATTCCTTCAAATTCCCCCACCTTCCTGCCTTCCCACTCTCACCTGGCTATGCATATCACCCACCAGTTCATGTTCCTACCCCTTCACCACCTTTTTATTCTAGCTTCTGCTTCTTTCTTTCTGGTCCTGGTGAAGTCTGAAATGTCAGCTGTTCATTAACCTCCATAAATGCTGCTTAAGCTGCCGAGCTCATCCAGCATGTTATGCGTTGCTCAAGATTTCTAACATCTGTAATCTCTTGTGTCAAACAACTAAATGGATGATAATGTGAGACATTGCCATCTACTGATGCAATTGCACCATAAAACAGTGTCAGACAGTAAACGCAGAGCTAGTTTAAAACAAGTTAACTTGGGTCACTTGTTATGTATAAACAAACTACTTTTGAGTAACAGCTAAAAATCTTGCTTAAGTTAGTATTTTATCAACATGACCAAAACCAATGAGTCATAAAACACTATAGTACAGATACAGGCCCTTCAGCTCATTTGGTTCACACCGAACCATTAATCTGCCTTAATCCCATTAGTCTGCACCCAGACCAATCAATTTATCTTAAGACATACAAACCCATAAATTTTGTGTTAATGTATTAGTTTTTTTCTAACACAGTCAATATTTCTTTGATTGGTTCATGGTCCATTCTGTCTGATTATGTCTGCAATAAATTTTAAGATTTTTCCTATATTCAAATTTATTAAACAGCTACAAATTCTTCTAGTTAATATAAAAATGGAACTCTGGGAAATCCCGAATAATGACACCACCTGCCATCCACCCACACAAGTCAATTAATAGAAAACATCGGAAGAAAAACAGAAATATTAGGATACCAAAATCAGCTGAGGGGGAACTGCTTTCTTCAAAGGGCAATGTGAATGTGGAACAAGCTGCCAGCAGAAGTGGTAGATGCAGGTTCAATTGTAATGTTTAAGAGGAGCTTGGATAAGTGCAAGGGTAAGACGGTATGGAGGGCCATAGTCCAGGTGCAGGTAGATGGGACTAAGTAGAAAAACAAGTCAGCACAATCTAGATGGGCCAAAGGGTCTATTCATGTTCTATAGTGCTCAATGACCCCATGACTTACTGATACTCCCCCAGTAAAAATAACAACTTTGAAAAAAAAAACCTGAAATATCTTAAAACAAAGGAAATCTTTAAGGTTTCAATTTTAAATGCATTTACCTGGAAAAAAGTGGTTAACCAAACAGGACCCAAGCAGTAATGGTGAGATAATATGCAGAAATATCTAATAAATATTGGGTAGAGATGTATCTTTAAGTGGTGAATCCTGGTGTGATGATAAGATGAAATGGACATCATAGCTAAATGTAATAATTGATTTGTTTATTAAATGATAAAAAGAACCTTTGGTTTTTTTCCAAAAAGTGAACAGTAACTACGCACTATATTTTACAAAATAAAAACATTTGATACCTGCAGGTCTTTTCTGTAATTCATTATTATATTCCCGTCATCAGATTTAAATAAACTCTGAAAATTTAAAGAGAATGTTTACTTTTGTTTGCAAAATAAGAACACAAAAGCAAAATGTTTTGTTAGACCTCATGAAAAGCACAATTTGCATTGTTTGCACAGCCAATTCTGAAAGTCTTTGCAACAATTTGTACACCCATCTTGTTTTATTGATGTTATTAAATTCACTACATATCCCTCAGGTTTCCTGCCACACAGAATGCACTCAAACAAAATCTCTCACTCATTTTTCCATCACTCTCCAACTCTCCCATTCACTTTCCTCATCTTGCAAATCTTCTGTCTCCATCTCAGTACTGCACCCTCCCAACACCTTACCACCCATCAATCTACATAACATCCAGACACCAATTCGACAGCTCTCACATCTCACTTACACCACAATCCTGTTCATCTCAACTTATCAACTGCTGATCCAGATGACCAAACTATCACCCATTGACCACTCTCATCTACTTCAACTTCACCTTTTGCCATCTCATTTCATAGAATACCCTATCACAATCCCTCAGCTCTCATCTCATCACATTCTTACTACCTCCAAATCAACTTCCTCATTCTTTCTTAAACAGAAACATACCTATGCCATTCAGCCATTTCTTCTCTCTTCATCCTCCCATATTTTCTTCTGACACTCTCACCCTTATTCCCACAAATCACTTCCCCCTCCCTTCCCTACATCCCCAGTTATTTCTTCTCACTCCCTTCCTCCCTACTTCCCAAGCTTTCTTCTCCCACTCTCCTGCTACAGCACATACTTCCCTACCATTTCCCCATCTATTTCTTATCCCTCTCTTCCCGATTTGCCCCCAAACACCACCTGTCACTCTCCCTTAATGCTCCATCCATTTCTTCTCAAACTCTCACTACCACCCCACAGCCTTTTCTTCACTCTCCCCCTTATTCCCTCCAGCTGTTTCCTCCCTCTCCCCATTATTCACTCCACTCTCCCCCCTCTTAATCCCCCAGCCATTCCCTCTCTCCTTTATTCCCTCTTGCCACTTACCCTCTCCTCTCCCTTATACCCAAGACATTTCTACTCTCTCCCCTTATTCCCTCCATCCATTTCCTCCCTCTCCTCCCCTTATTCCCTCCATCCATTTCCTCCCTCTCCTTCACCTTATTCCCTCCATCCATTTCCTTCCTCTCCCCTTATTCCCTCCATCCATTTCCTTCCTCTCCCCTTATTCCCTCCATTTGCTCCCTAGCCCCCTTATTCCCACCAATCCATTTCCTCCCTCTCCCCTCTTATACCCACCAGCCAATTCATTCCTCATCCCTTTACTCCCTCCAGCCATTTCCACCCTCTCCCCTTCCCTCCAGCCATTTCCTCCTCTTCTCTCCTTCCTGCCATCCCTTTCTCCCATATACACTCCACCTATTTCTTCTCTCCTCCCCTTATTTCTTGCAGCCACTTCCTCCCTATTCCCTCAAGCCATTTCACCTCTCCCCAACACTCCCTCTAGCCATCTCCCCCCCTCCTTCTGGCCATCTCCCCTCTCTCCCCCTCAGGCCACCTCCCTTCTCTCCCACTCACTCCCTCCGGCCATCTCCCCTCTTCCCCCCACCTCCTTCAGCCATCTCCCCTCTCTCCCCCTCATTCCCTCCGGCCACCTCCCCTCTTTCCCCCTCACTCCCTCCGGCCACCTTCCCTCTCTCCCCCTCACTCCCTCCAGCCACCTCCACTCTCTCCCCCTCACTCCCTCCAGCCACCTCACACTCTCCCCCTCCCTCCCTCCCTCACCCACCCATTTGCTGTCGCTTTACTGATTTATTTTCCTTCACCCATTTGACGTCGGCTGACCCATTTAATCACCAGCTTACATATTTACTCTGCCATTTATTCTCCCCTCATACATTTATTCTTGCCCTTCTCCCATTTATTCTCCCTCACTCGCTCACCTCTTGCCGTTGACAACCACGGAGCGCGCGCTGTATGCGGCTGCCGATTGGCTGCCGATTCTGTCCAATCAGCGAAGGAAGTTCGGGTTCAGACGGACAACTTCTCAGCCGACTTGGGTAGGTTGTTGTAATGCCTTTTTGCGCTCAATTCATCTTCAGTTCTGATCCATTGATCCTAGCTATTCGGTTCGTGGTCATAATACATATCTTCAGCCCTTGATCATTTTAGCACCAACTAACGATTTCCTTCCCTCGGCGGCTCAACTCCTACACCCTTTCGCTTTCCAGCGTTACGTCTTTCAAAGCCACTTGTACCTCTCTCCCATCCCTTCACCTTTTCATTCCCAGCCCCAGTCGTTGGCTGTATCACCCATAAGACCATAAAATTTTGGAGCCATTCGGCCCATCGAGTCTGCTCCACAATTCAATCATGGGCTGATCCATTTCTTCCAGACACCCTCAATCCCCTGACTGTGTACTCCCCACACCATTTGATGCCCTAGCTAATCAAGAATCTAATGATTGGAAGTGAGAGGAACTCAGGCCATAACTCTTTACTATGACATCCTCACTTAAGCTTAATCCTTTAAGACCCATCCCATGGCTCTCTTATCCTAGCCCAAGATTCTCTCAACCCCAGCTATAGATCCTGTTGCTCCAGCCAATGATTTCCTCAATCCCAGGAGTTTTGGCAGTCTCTCAGAACTTTACACTAACATCTGGCGGAAAGTAAAATCATGCTTCCAGAAAAACATCAGTATCTGGTAGTGTTCCTGGAACAAGGCCTTCAGCCCATAATATTGTGCTGAACTAATTAAATAACAACCAAACTTATCCCTTCTGCCTACAGAATGTCCTTATCCCTCCATTCTCTTTACAGCCATGACCAACTCAGAGCTTCTTAAATGTTTTCTCCTTTTTGCCTCCATTACCACTCCAGCAGTGCATTCCAGGTACCCACTATTCTCTGTGAAAAAAAAACATTGCCTGTCACATCTGCTTTGACCTTACTCCCTCTCATCTTAAGGACATGCCCTCTGGTGTCAATCATTTCAACTGTTGGGAACAGATTCTGACTGTCTGTCTATCCGTGCCATAATTTTATAAATTTTTCATGAGGTCTCCTCTCAGCATATGTATTGCAGAGAAATGTAGCCCAAACTTCTCTGGTCTCTCCTCATAGCACATGCAATCTAACCTAGACAGCTTCCTGATAAATCTCTTCTGCACTCTCTACAAAGCCTCTACATTCGGTGACGAGAAGTGAATGCAATACTCCAGAAGAAATCTAACTGGAGTTTTATAAAGCTGTAAAATAATTTCCCAACTCTTGAACTCAGTGCTGAAACTAATAAAGGGAATGACACAATACTCCTTCTCTACAACCCTATAAGCTTGCATATGACTTTCAGGAGGTTATCCGAAGATCCTGCTGTACATAACATTGTTAAAGGTTTGGCCATTACTAGTGTGTACTGTCTCTTGCAAACTCCCGACAGTTTGGATTGGCAAAACCATCTGCTCCACAGTCTCCATCAATCAGCACAGGAGCACCTCAGGGATGTGCACTTAACCCCCTGCTCTACTGACTTTACACCTATAACTGTGTGGCTAAGTACAGTTATTACCCCTCAGCCATCAGGCTCTTGAACAAAAGATGATAAATACACTCATTAAGAACTCTGTTATGTTGTTATTTCATGCTCGTTACTTATAGCTATTTATTTATATCTGCATTTGCGTGGTTTGTTTATAGCTTACAGTTCCTGTTGTTTACAATTTGCAGTTAAGGTTCTATAGATTTGCTAAATATGCCCGCAGAAAAAGAATTTCAGGGTCGTATGTGTTGGCATGCATGTACTCTGATAATAAATTTTACTTTGAACTTCATGTGCATACTTAGATAAGTGCCTGTATTTTGAATGCTTAATTTTGTAGTTGTGTAACTTAAGGAGGCTTAACAAAGTACCTATTGAGTTAGAAGTGTTACCAAAAGTTTGGTGTCGTAGACTTTTGTCACTTAGGGTGGCTTACATGAGTAGTGTTTGACTTGTATGCTTGTTTGTATATAAGTGGTTATATTACTTACCTGTAATCACTGTCTTCTGTCCCACTTACTGAATCCGCGAAACTGCTTCCCCATAACATTTGGTGTAGTTGGCAGAACTTTGTGAGTGCAATAGGAGTTTAAAATGTTCATAGGTAAGAGTAAGCAAGAGATCTCCTTGTGGGAAGAGTACCACATCTCAAGGTGGACAGCAGTCTCACCAATCCACTGGCAGGCCATGGCAAGCCAATTGGTCAAACAAGTTGGACTCCCACAGGGGATTTGATTGGGCACCATGTTGTAACTGTGTGAAACAAGCTAGGGTTCCCAGATATGAAGGGTAGTCAAAGGGATGCTTTTTGGCTGCTTCCGGGCAAAAGAGCTAAAACAGAAAGGCATGGATATAACCTATCACCAATGGAGTTGCAGTAATTAGAGGCTGTCCAATGGACTAATTGAAAACCAGATCCAGTTGAGGTCCAAGCCTTGATTCTGGAGGACGATGATTTCAACATGTGGATGTCGGGGAGTTTTACAATGGGCTCCTCCAAGATGACCGAGATCAGAGAGCTCTCTGTCATCTCCATCTCATATTCTCAACAGGACAGGGGGATAGGTACAGGTAGAAGCTAGGAGAGCCTCTGGCAATGTGGCTGTTGAGAATATGAGATGAGATGGGTACTGGAATGACTCTATCTAATAGTGAGATGGGCACCATAGGGGCACTGTCGTCCCAATACGTGATCAATAATGCCCTGAGGATGCCACTCAGTCCACATCATTATGGGATCAGTTGGCAGTGGTGGTCAAGGTCAGGTATCCATTCCTCCTTGAGTGGGATTCAAAGGCCTGGACAGAGTGGAGCCCTTTACTAGTGGATTCTAATTACAGGTTTATACAGCACTGGTGGTAGCCCCCCATAGCTATCTAAACCCCCCTGCAATGATTACGACAGTATTTGGTTATGACAGCAGCTCCCCTTTTGAAAGGGGTGGTGCTGGCTTTAACTGGACCGGCATTCGGGGTACCATAAATGCTGCCATTCAATTGCTGGAAGGGTTGGAGTACAGTATGTGAAGTTGGATAAGCAGACGGGGAGTGGGGAATCACTTTTGACCCATAAGGAAATGTTTTTAGCGTGCTTAAACAAAGGAGCAGGTTGGGGTTCCCACTCCCATTCTCTCTGCTATGTGGAGGGGAACACTGCGAGGTGAAGTTGGGCAAGGGAACTGTAAAAGGAGAAGGCTCATCTTCTAAGCTGAATAATGGTTCATTTGATCCCTCACCAGATTCTTCGTCTCAAGATTAGGGCTTCCTAAATCCCTTGCTAGTGGCCCTACAAAGAGCACTGGTGGACCAGTGGCAGCAAGGGTTAGACTCAAGTAGGGATGGGGTCAGGGCACCCGGCGGATATGTTCAGTAGCCTTTTCCCAACTGGTGGACCAGAGTCCTTACATTACCCATTGCACAGTATTGGGGGAAGGGATTGTGCAGCAATGTGTAGACACCGGTGCCAAGCATACCTTCATTCCAGATAACCCCGACAGTTGACGGGGTCGCCAAGCTACATAGATGGTTTAGGAGGCTCTCTTCTTCCCAACTGGGAAGCTATACTGCAGGTAGCTATTGAACCAGGGCAACCAGGATCTATGACTGTCTAGGTGGCAGCATCTCCAGAGTGCATCCTGGGTATGATGTGCTGAGGGATAGACCCCTGCAAACAAGTAAGGGTCAAATAAACAACACACACAAAATGCTGGTGGAACACAGCAGGCCAGGCAGCATCTATAGGAGGAGTACTGTCGACGTTTCGGGCTGAGACCCTTCGTCAGGACTAACCGAAAGGAAAGATAGTAAGAGATTTGAAAGTAGTGGGGGGAGGGGGAAATGCGAAATGATAAGTGAAGACTGGAGGGGGTGGAATGAAGCTAAGAGCTGGAAAGGTGATAGGCGAAAGTGATACAGAGCTGGAGAAGGAAAAGGATCATGGGACGGGAGGCCTCGGGAGAAAGAAAGGGGGGGGGGGAAGCACCAGAGGGAGATGAAGAACAGGCAAACAACTAAATATGTCAGGGATGGGGTAAGAAGGGGAGGAGGGGCATTAACGAAAGTTAGAGAAGTCAATGTTCATGCCATCAGGTTGGAGGCTACCCAGCCAGTATGTAAGGTGTTGTTCCTCCAACCTGAGTGTGGCTTCATCTTGACAGTAGAGGAGGCCATGGATAGACATATCAGAATGGGAATGGGACGTGGAATTAAAATGTAATGTAATGTAGGGAACTGCTTTACATAAGTGGATTTATATCTATGATGCCGCTGTTAAGTTCTGCAGGATATCGTTTTTCTTTATGGTACATTTTATACTTTAAGGAATGGGACGTGCAATTAAAATGTGTGGCCACTGGGAGATTCTGCTTTTTCTAGCAGACCGAGCGTAGGTGTTCAGCGAAACGGTCTCCCAGTCTGCGTTGGGTCTCACCAATATATAAAAGGCCACACCGGGAGCACCAGATGCAGTATACCACACCAGCTGACTAACAGGTAGTGAGTCGCCTCACCTGGAAGGACTGTCTGGGGCCCTGAATGGTGGTGAGGGAGGAAGTGTAAGGGCAGGTGTAGCACTTGTTCCGTTTACAAGGATAAGTGCCAGGAGGGAGATCGGTGGGAAGGGATGGGGGGGACGAGTGGACAAGGGAGTCATGTAGGGAGCGATCCCTGCGAAAAGCAGAAGGGAGGGGATGTGCTTGGTAGTGGGATCCCGTTGGAGGTGGCAGAAGTTACAGAGAATTATACGTTGGACCTGGAGGCTGGTGGGATGGTAGGTGAGGACAAGGGGAACCCTATCCCGAGTGGTGTGGCGGGTGGATAGGGTGAGGGCAGATGTGCGGGAAATGGGAGAGATGCGTTTGAGAGCAGAGTTGATGGTGGATGAAGGGAAGCCCCTTTGTTTAAAAAAGGAAGACATCTCCTTCATCCTGGAATGAAAAGCCTCATCCTGAGAGCAGATGCGGCTGAGACAGAGGAATCGTGAGAAGGGGATAGCATTTTTGCGAGAGGCAGGGTGGGAAGAGGAATAGTCCAGGTAACTGTGAGAGTATGTAGGCTTATAGTAGATATCAGTAGATAGGCCATCTCCAGAGATGGAGGCAGAAAGATCAAGAAAGGGGAGGGAGGTGTCAGAAATGGACCAGGTAAATTTGAGGGCAGGGTGAAAGCTGGAGGCAAAGTTAATGAAGTCGACGAGCTCAGCATGCGTGCAGAAGGCAGCACCAGTACAGTCGTCGATGTAGCGAAGGAAAAGAGGGGGATGGATACCGGTATAGACTTGGAACATGGACTGTTCCACAAAGCCAACAAAAAGTCAGGCATAACTGGGACCCATACGGGTGCCCATGGCTACACCTTTGGTTTGGAGGAAGTGAGAGGAGCCAAAGGAGAAATTATTGAGAGTAAAAACTAATTCCGCTAGACTGAGGAGAGTGGTGGTAGAGGGGAATTGGTTAGGTCTGGAATCCAAAAAGAAGCAAAGAGCTTCGAGACCATCTCGGTGGGGGATGGAGGTATATAGGGACTGGATGTCCATGGTGAAAATAAGGCGGTGGGGTCAAATAAACTCTTCTCAGGCTTTCAGCGATTATAACTGATGTTTTGATGACAAACTCCGCCATCTTCATTAGGGACGATGGCTGGGCATATCTAGTCTGATGATATTTATACCCTCATAGTCTGTCCCTCCTAATTGGTTAATCCTCATGCAATCAAGTTTCTGCTCTCCCACCTTGTTTACAATTGCTTTCCAGTTCTTCCTTAAAGCAAGTCTTTTGTCTTTGTTCAAATTGTTTTCTTCCAATTTTATTTCAATGGCTTCCTTTACAAGGTGGTCACAAAAGCCATTGGCACAGGACAGTAGTTTTGTGACATCAAAGTCAATCCTATGACCATAAAGGAAGCCAACAGGGAAAGGAAAGGAATGTTGGGATAGGCAATATGATAAGCACAGGGACAATCAGTCGGTGTGAGCAAAAGTGATATCCTGGGATGACTGTGTCTACACCAAATGGTGCTGTGAAGGTGAGCACTCCCTGGAGACTGAATGGCACTTACTGGATATACAGCACCAGGACCTACCCATGGCTTCACAGGGGGTGGTATGGCTGCCACAATCTGGAGTATATGGTACATACACCACCTCAGTGCCCTGGATGAGCGCTCTGCATATGATGGCTGGCATAGTAAGAGGGCTAACACAGAGGCAGAAAGATTTTGGATGATAGGCTTTTCTCAGTATGGTACGACCAGACTGTCCTGGTAACTGATACATATGGCCTCTGTGATGAAGATGCTAGCTAACAAGATAGCCATAGCTCTCAGATTAATAAAGAATGCATTGACCTGGACTACCTGCTCACAGAGAAAGGTGGCACTGTACTGTTATCAGTCAAGTGTTTCACCTACATTCCTGAGAAATCCAGGAACATAACTCACCTGGCTGGTCACATCTGACAGTTGGTGGATAAGATTAAGAAAGTGTGGGACCTGTTCCATAGCTATTACACTCCGGGGTGGGGGGGAGCTGGTGGTTTTTCAATGTGATAGGAGGTTGGTGGAGGTTGGTACACTAGGTAGTGATTATTGAGCTTATAGTACTGGGTATTGTACAAATGTACTTTTGTGCTTTATATGTAGTTTAGTGCAGCATTCGCAGGCATCATAATAGTCCAAGGACTAAATTGTCATGGTGTTGCATCTTTTGAGGGGTAGAAGGTAGTGTGCAAGGTTAACTTGCTTTCCAGTCAAAAGCCACTTCTGCCATGCCAGGCATTGATTGGTCAGTTCGAAGGATGTTGCAGCTCTCTCCCATTTAGCATTACAGCACACCTTTCTCCTGGCACTCCAGGGGTATAACAATAGCACACCCAAGAGACTCTGCCTTTTATTGGGGCTCCTTTCTGATTGAGATCATGACCAGTGCTGAAGAGCCTTTGGGAAAGTATGCTGCAGACAGAAGAGCCCATGCGCGCACTTAGATAAGTACTTGTTTGATGAATGCTTAGTTTTGTAGTTGTGCAAGTTGGAGAGACTTAACAAAGTATCCGTGTGAGTTAGAAGTGTAATTGAATGTTTAGTGTTGTAGTCTTTTGTAACTTAGAGTAGCTTAGATAAGTACTTATTTGACTTAGATACTTAATTGAGTGTTTGTGTTTGTTTGTAAATAAATGGTTAATATGCATACCCGTAATCAGTGTCTTCTGTCCCACTTCCCAAATCCACAAAATCCACTTCCCCATAACAATCACTCAGAGTGCAATACCTCACACTTACCCGGATTAAGTTCCACCCATATCTGCAGCAGATCTATATGCTGCTGTAACCTTTGGCAATCTCCTATCCACAACACCACCAATCATCATACCTTCCTCAAACTTACTAATCTACCCACCACCATTTTCATCTGGACCACTTATATATCACAAACAGTGGAGGCCCTAATACCAGATCGCTGTGGTTTACTACTAGTCATGAACCTCCAGCCAGGATATGTCCTATCAGTCTCTACCCTCTGTCTTCTAAGAGCAAGCCAATTTTGAATCCAAACAGCCATTGATCCCATCCATTTTACTCTTCTGGATGAACAACTTTGTCAAATGCCTTGCCAAATTCCATGTAGAGATTTACCTTTAATCACCTTTGTCATTTCCTCAAAAAACTCAATGAAGTTAATAAGGGTCTCGACCCAAAATGTCGACAGTGCTTCTCCTTATATATGCTGCCTGGCCTGCTGTGTTCCACCAGCATTTTGTGTGTGTTGTTTGAATTTCCAGCATCTGCAGATTTCCTCGTGTTTGAAGTTAATAAGACATCATTTGCCCTACACAAAGCCATGCTGACTGTCCCTAGTTAGGCTCTGGTTTTCCAAATGCTGATAAATCCTATCCCTAAGAATAATCTTGAATAGCTTCCCTTCTATTGACGAGAGACTGATCTGACTATATTTTTGAGGATTATTTCAAATTCCTTTCTTGAATACCAGAAGAACATTAGCTACTCTCCGGTCCTCTGGAACATTGTTTCTGCCTGGAGTGGTCATGATGATATTGTTCAAGTCCCCTGCAATCTCATCTCTTGCCTTTCTCAGTAACCTGGGGTATATCACATCAGACTCATCCACCTTACTACCTATTTCTTTATCTCAAAATGTTCTAGCATATTAGCATGCTCCACACTAATCTCATTTCCTCTATGTCCTTGTATTTGGTAAATAGCAACATAGAATGCTCATTTAGGACTTTGTCACATCCACTGCCTTCAAGCACATGGTCCCACCTTTATCCTTGAGTGCTCCTACCCTCTCCTTAATTATCCTCTTACTCTTGTCATATAGAATGCCTTGAGATTCTCTTTAATCCTACTTGTCATGGCCACTCCAAGCTCTCCTGATCCCCCTCTCAAGTTATTTGCTTGTTGCTTTATATTGTTCAGGAACTGCATTTGATTTAAGTTTCTAAATCTTATACATTTTTGTTTCCTTCTTGACTAAATTGACCACCAGTCTCAACATCTAAGATTCCTTTACCTTGCCATTCTGCTTACTGAAACACATCTTTGCTGCATTTTGTACAGTTGGTCTTTAAGCACACTCAACATATCAGATGTGGACTTATTCCAAAAACAGCTGTTCCCAATTAACTCTCCCTAGTTCCTGCCTTATATTCTTGTAATTTACTCTGCTTCACTTTGGTAATCTACACAAGGTCCTTACTTAATCCATATCTAAAACCATCTTAAAACTTAGAGTTTCAATATCCTTCAGGTCAGAAAATTTGCCGTATTTATCCAGTATAGTTAATATATGACTCTTGCCACAGAAACGTAATACGTAACTCCTGCTACATTTGATGCTTAAATTGTTTCTTAATTCAGTGTCAAATAGGAAAAAATAGATACCAACATTAACAATAACATCCAACATCCAGTGAATTTTAATCACTGTTTATTAAATGAGTATATGTCAGAATTTACAATGAGGTCCTGAAAAGCTAGTTCCAGGAGTTAGGTGCTAAATTAATATATAGGGTGGTAATCTCAGGATTACTACATGCTAATGGGACAAGATATAGGAAGATAGTGCAATTTAACACGTGGCTAAGGAGATGGTACAAGAAGGTGGGATAGATATTTTTGTATCATTGGGCTCTCTTCCAGGACAGGTGGGACCTGTACATATAGGAAGGCTTGCAACTGAACTGAAGGGGACCAGTATCCTTGCAGGAAGGTTTGCTTGTGTTGCTTGGGGGTAGGGGGTAAATTAAAGTTGCAGGGGTTTGGAAACCAGAATGGCAGCACGGTAAGTGGTGTGGCAGTGGAGAAAGTAGATGCTAAATCTACAAGCAAAGATGGAAACCAAAAGGTTAAGCATGGTGGGATTAATGTTCTGAATTGCATCTATTTCAATGCAAGGACTATTGTAGGTAAGGCAGATAAATTTAGAGCATGAATGAGCATCAGGAATTATGATGTTGTAAACATTAGACTGAGGAGCAGGGTTGGCAGCTCAATGTTTCAGGCTTCCATTCTTTAAGACAAGAAGGAGATGTAGGTGCTAAAGATGAAGGGGTGACATTACTCATCAATGAAAATGACACAGCAGTGCTTAGGGAGGACCTACTAGAGGACTCATCTACTGAGGTAGTTTGAATGGAAGTGAGGAATAAAAAGTGATTTGAGTACATTAATAGACTGTAGATCTCTGCAAGAACTTCTTGTTAAATCACTTTGTTGGGATGCCCTCTTGTAATCCAGCCTTAAGTTATTCCTGCATCAAACATGAAGAAAGTAATGTTATTTATTTAGTGAGGATTAAATGAGGAAAAAATATGGACAATATTAGTGAACCAGAAGGATTTGATAGATAATAGGACGTTCAGAGATCTCTGATTTCAACCTGCATGTTTGGAGTTAGTTGAATTATTTTAAATAATTGCAGATATTTTGAAGGGTGCTAATCAGCAGCTGTCAAATTTCCAAACCTTCATACTTTCTTCAGGCTTTTTCCCAACTGCAGCTAGTTATCTTAAATGACTCATTGATCATTGTCCAACATTAAACATTTCCAAAAATTCAATCTAACCTTAAGTACACTCGCATTGCAGAATATTTTACATGATCCACATTTTACACTTCAGCATATAAAGTCTCAAATTCATTTTTGTAACTGCTTACAGTCTGGAAAGTTGCATTAGTTTGCTTTGTTTTATAAATCTCTTTCAATGGAGAAATACAGAAGAAATCTCAAGTTATGTTGATTAACAGCAAAACAATGGAGACTTGCATTAATTTAGCTTAATTTTCCAGGACACTTCACAGGAGTGCAGCAATCAAAATTAAACACAAAGTTGCATGTATTTATATTGGGAAGGTTCCCATTGCATTACTAAATACTTGGATCTTAAAGATCATCTTAAAATAGGGGAGGCCAAGGAAGTCTAAATTAACAAATTCTTGATTAACCTTATTTACAACTCACACTTTTAGAGTTCCTGTAACGAAGATTAAGATCCTGTATGCCATAATCAGATCAGCAACAAATTAATTAAACAACCACTGTACCTTTATCTGGGTCCTCCTGCCACTCTATTAGAGAAAACCTCTTTGTTCTATCCGCTGCTTGCTGCTATCTACACTAAGGTGTAGGTGTAGATGAGGAGCCCCACATATGAAATGCTGATTGTTTTTCTTTCCACATATGCTATTGAACCTATTTGTATTTTCTGGCATTTTCTATATCATGTTGGCTCAGTTTCTCTTATGCTACTTGTTTTATGCTACCTTGGTGGCAGACCTCACCATCTTAACATTAACAATCCAACACAAGACACAGATAAAGTGCCCTAATGTGCTGGTACTGACAGCAAACCAGCCAGAAACATCTTCTCACAGATTTTTCCTTTGGTTTCAAGTAAAAGTTAGGGTAAATGTTACAATGAAGGAAATGAAAGATCAGGAGAGGTGTCAAAATATTTAATCAAAGATTTAAGATTTCATAAGCACAAAAGAACAAAAACAGGGCAAACGGACTTAGTGAGAAATTTTAGTGTACATTTCTTGGGAACTGAAGGTATGGAAACAAATGTTCAAGTAATTAGGTATTTCAGTGGAGTAAAGGGAATTACAATGGCATGAGAGAGGAACCAGCCAAAGTTGACTGAAAAGGGACAGTAGCAGGAAGGACAGTAGAGCAGTAATGGCTAGAGTTTCTGCAAAAAGTGAGGGGAGTGCAATGAATTGAATTGAATTGATATATTCCAAATAAAAACAAATTTTCAGATGGAAGAAGGACACTACTGTGGCTGACAAGTGAAGTCAGAGCCAAAGTAAAAGCAAAAGAGAGGGCATACAAGGAAGCCAATGCTAGTGGGAAGATAGAGGATTGAGAAACTTTTAAAAAACTTTTAGAAGGAAACTAAGGTCATTTGGAAGAAAAAGATGAATTATGAAAGGAAGCTGGTGACTAATATTGAAGATACTAAAAGCTTTTTTAAGTATATAAAGGATAAAAGTGAGTTGAGGGTATATATAGGATGAATAGAAAATGACACTGGAGATATTGTAATGAGAGACACAGAGATGGCAGAGGAACTGAATGCATATTTTGCATCAGTCTTCATAGTGGAAGACATCTACAAGTATACTGGACATTCAAGAATGTCAGGGAAGTGAAGAACTGTATGTGCAGTGAAAATTACGACTGGGAAAGTACTCAGGAAGCTTAATGTTCTGAGGGTAAATCTCCTGGACCTGATGGAATGCACCTTCGGGTTCTGAAGGAAGTAGCTGGAGAGATTGCGGAGGCATTAACGATGATCTTTCAAGAATCAATAGATTCTGCATTGTACTGGATGACTGGAAAATTGCAAATGTTACTCCACTATTTAAGAAGGGTGGGAGGCAGCAGAAAGGAAACTGTAGACCTATTAGCCTGACATCAGTGGTTGGAAAGTCGTTGGAATCAATTGTTAGGGATAAGATTACAGAGTACCTGGAGGCACATGACAAGATAGGCCAAAGTCAGCATGGTTTCTGAAAGGAAAATCCTGCCTGACTAACCCACTGCAATTTTTTGAGGAAATTATAAGCAGGTTAGACAAAGGAGATGCAATAGATGTGGTGTATTTGGATTTTCAAAAGGCCTTTGACAAGGTGCCAGCAGAAATTACAATAGCACCACCAAGAAATTAACTGAAATTTGACATACAAATTGCAGCTGCTTTCTTTGTATAGTTTTGAATACAGCTTGTTTCTCCAGTTGGCCCAGTGAAACAGCGCCCCCAATTACCACAGCACCCACACAGCAATAAAGTTATAAACTCTGTGCAGGTCTAAGGTCAGATCCACTCTACACTTCTGCTTATTCGTTCATTGTGAATGTCTTGCCTTTGCTGTCCTCACTCAGATCAGTTAAGCTGATCTAAGATCACTTAAGGTGGTGATGTCACTCAGTCTCACTCACACGAGAGATTGATAATATCCATACATTTTGCAGGATCCAGGGGCAGATCCATCGTCTTGTGAAACTAACGGATGCCACACACACACATTGTGCTTTCACAAGTTAGTGTGGGCCTGGTAATGTGCATTATTTTGGCTGGCGTGAAAAATTGATCGATTTTTAGTGAGAAAATGACCTCATCCAGAGGAATCAGTGGTGTCTCAGCCTGAGCCTGTCTTAATTGAAAATGACATGCAGAAAGAAGCAAGTGGGGATGAGGATGACAGCAGTTCATCAAAGGAGTGTGAGGGTGAAGTAGAGGAACAAGAAGTGGAGCGGGATTCAGAAGAGAACGTGGATGAAGCTGCTTTTAGTGGTAGTAGGAATACTGTTAGCGATGTTAGCCAGCAGCCTGAGGAAGGACCCTGTCGGCCGGCATTGAAAAAGTATCCTTCGCAACAGTTTGGCAATCAGCAAAGGAGTTTTATTCGTGGCGGATTTGACCTGTACCCCTGGCTGGAGTAAAGCAAGAGCTAGGGAGCTGTGCGTCAAGGCTGGTATACAAAGCAGACCACGTGAAAGGAAACAGGCCCAGCCACCCCGCCGCCTACGTGATTTTGTTGTTGAGGCCCAAACTGAACACACACCTATCACATCTTCTGATGATATTCACAAGCACTGTTTCTATCCAGTTATAGACATACTTCTGACTGAAATGAAAAGACTGTTCTCATTTGAGACTGGGTGTGTTCTGACTGGCATCTCATTGAGTCCCAAACAAAAGCTCTTCCTAGACAAGAGTTGTCTTTGGCCAATGGCCCAATACTATGGAGTGACTGAAGTGAACCTTACTGCAGAGCTTACATCAGGTTCAGCGTCTGCTGGAAACAAAACATAAACAAGGACAGACAGTAAATGACACAGTGGAATTTCTAGTTCTAATGAGACCCTACCGCAATGCATTCATAGGTTTATGCAAACTAATCTGCATATCACTGACTCTGCCTGTGACATCTGCCTCATGCAAACAGAGTTTCTCTTATCTCAGATGCCTCAAAAATTACCTAAGGAATAGCAGCAGGGATGCTCAGAACAGCAACTTGGCCCTGTTGGCCATAAACAGCCGGAGGACCAAGGCACGTAACATTCAGAAAATCATTGATGCTTTCGTCACCATTCATAACAACAGATGGATTGTGTTTCTCTGAAAACATCAATGGTGAGCGTAGTTGATTTTTTTTTTAAATTTGAGCCTAGACTAATGCTGATTATTATTATTA
Source organism: Hypanus sabinus (assembly GCF_030144855.1). Lineage (NCBI taxonomy): Eukaryota > Metazoa > Chordata > Chondrichthyes > Myliobatiformes > Dasyatidae > Hypanus > Hypanus sabinus. The sequence goes on along the minus strand of NC_082714.1, from coordinate 110,498,184 downwards.
TTTTGTGGTGGATACCCCATAGTCCTTATGTTTCCTGCAAATACTAAAATATTACATTTACTGTTATTAGGCCTACTGGTTTTTATTAGACTTCCAAGCGGTGATTCTGTTGATTTTTGTTTTAAATTCAATAGCCAAATTAATTGAGGTATTGCATGGTCAGAGTACGATTTGTCCAACTCCCGGTAAAGCCTTGCATCTGTTGTTTGCCTTATATGATGTTAATAACGGTGTATCTTTTGGCATTGTCTGTCTATGTAATGTGTATAGCAGTGGACATTGTGAGTTGGTGTTGTGTTTTTCAGTTGAAAAGCACGCATTTGACGCTGATTGCAGGATTGGTGCGTGATTCACATTGTGCACTGTGGGTCAGATGCTCTGTTGGTTTGTTTATGCTCTGCAGCCCAGGTTGTCTCTGATGCTGTTGACACTGTCACAGTTCACTTCTATATTACATCAATCAATTGTTGTTGCTTGTGAATCAACAGAGGCATTTATAGTAGGCACATAATGCTTGAAACTGACTTTTGAATGCCATGTGTCTGGCCATGCAAATACATATTACCATACAGTACATCCCTCAGCACCATCACTGAATAATTCAGCCCCACTGTAGCACCAGCAAGAAAAAAATCTGTGGCGACACCAGTGGTTGCCGCACATGAGGCTGCTTAGCAAGAAAAGAGCCCATGAAATTACAAGGAAGTTACTCGCATGGGTGGAGCATTAACTGATCGACAGAAAACAGAAAGTGGTAATAAAGGAATCCTATTCTGGCTGGCTGCCAGTTACCAATGGAGTTCCACAGGGGTCGGTGTTGGGACCGTTGCTGTTTACAGTGTATGTCAATGATTTGGACAATGGGATTAATGGATTGTGGCTAAATTTGCCAATGATACAAAGATAGGTGGAGGAGCAGGTAGTGTTGAGGAAACACAGAGCCTGCAGAGAGACTTAGATAGTTTAGGGGGATGGGCAAAGTAGTGGCAAAATAAATTACAATGTTGGGAAGTGAATGGTCATGCACTTTGGTGGAAGAAATAAATGGGCATTTATTATTTAAATGGGGAGAGAATTCAAAATGCAGAGATGCAAAGGGACTTGGGAGTCCTCGTGCAGGATACCTTAAAGGTTAACCTTCAGGTTGAGTTAGTGGTGCAGAAGACAAATGAAGTATTGGTATTCATTTCTAGAGGTATAGAATATAAGGGCAGGGTGTGATGTTGAGGTTCTGTTGTGTGCTGTTTTGGGTTCCTTATTTTAGAAAAGATATACTGACATTGAAGAGGGTTCAGAGAAGCTTCACGAGAATTATTCCAGGAATAAAAGGGTTACCGTATGAGGAAAGTCTGGCAGCTCTTGGGCTGTATTCCCAGGAGTTCAGGAGAATGAAGGAGGAATCTCATAGAAACATTCTGAGTGTTAAAAGGTCTGAACAGAGTAGATATGGAAAAGTTGTTTCCCATGGTAGGGGTGTCTAGAACTAGAGGGCATGACTTCAGGATTGAAGGAAGTCCATTTAGAACAGAGATGCGGAGATACTTTAGTCAGAGGGTGGTAAATCTGTGGTAAGTTATTGGGTGCATTTAAGGCAGAGATAGATAGCTTCTTGATTACCCAGGGCATCAAAGGATATGGGGAGAAGGCAGGGGAGTGGGGATGACTGGAAGAATTGGATCAGCCCGTGATTGAATGGTGGAGCTGACTTAATGGGATGAGTGGCCTACTTCAGCTCCTATTTCTTATGGTATTACTGTCTTAATTAAAATTGAGATGTTTGTGGGGCTAGAAATGGCAAAGTACCATGATCTCAGAGGTTTGAAGAGCTGGTTAAGAGTGTAGAAATCGGGTGGGGAGATCATATGGAATCTTGAAGGAAACTTCAAAATCAAAATGTTACTTAAATTAAAGCTATTTACATTAGCCATAAGGAATGGTGACCAGGACTTGGGATCAGTTAACATGTCACAAAATAACAAGGGAATGGTATGGATAACTTAATTTCAAAAAGGACTGAATTTAGACCCCCTGTGTAATGCAGTTGGCATGTAAAGGACACACAAAGGAAGGAAAAAAAGAGCCACCCTAGGAGAGAAAAGAAAGATAGACTAATGTTTCAATACATTATTTGCCTGGACCTCAGCTTCACAAAAGGAAAATAATCCAGATACTCCACTCTCTTGAAATCCCTGCCAGGGCTCTCCTTGAATCAAGAGATTCTATAGATGCTGGGAATGCTGAATGAACTCATCATGAACAAAAAATGCTGAATGAACTCATCAGATCAGGCAGATCTATGGAGAGGAACAAGCGGTCAACATTTTGGGCCAAATCCCTTCATCAGTTCTATCCTTGAATTTCTCTTTACTGCAGAAAAGAGCTCCAGATTACGGGAATCCTCAAGCAGGGTTCCCAAAATATTATCTTGCAGTTTGAGTGTGTAGCAAGGAAGACAAATGCAATGTTAGCATTAATTTCAAGAGGACTAGAATACAAAAGGATATAATGCTGAGGCTTTATAAAACATTGGACAAACACCACATGGAGTATAATTTTGTGAATTAATTGTGAATAATTTTGGACCTCTTATCTAAAAAAGGATGTGCTAGCATTGGAGAGGGTCCAGAAGAGGTTCATGAGGATGATCTCAGGACTGAAAGGGTTAATGGTGGAGGTTGCATTTGATGACTCTGTGCCTGTACTCAGAAGAATGAGAGGGAAATCTCATTAAAACATAACAAATATTAAAAGAACTAGATAGACTGGATTTGGAGAGGATATTTCCTATGGTGGGGGAGTCTAGGACCAGAGAGCACAGACACAGAATAGAGGAACATTTATTTAGAATGGAAATGAGGAATTGTTTTAGCCAGAGGGCAGTGAAATCTGTGGAAATCGTTGCCACAGACAGCTGTGGGGGTCAGGGCATTTGGTGTATTTTAGGCAGAGGTTTACAGGTTCTTCATTTGTCAGCTTGTGAAAGGGTATGGGGAGAAGGCTGGAGAATGAGTTTGAGAGAGAAATGGACCAGCCATGATGAAATGGCAGAGCAGCTTTGATGGGCTGAATGGCCTAATTCTACTCCTATGTCTTATGGCTACCTATAGCAGATAAATCCAGTGCTAGAGGGTACAGAATCAGAATAAAAGGATATCACTGTAGAACAGAGATGAGAATTTCTTTAGATAGAGAGTGGTGAATCTATGGAATTCATTTTCACTGACAGCTGTAGAGGCCAAGTAATTGAGTACATTTAAAACAGAGATTGATAGATTCTTGAGGAGTAAAGGCATCATGGTTTACAGGGAGAAGGCAGGACAGGGGCTGACAGGATAGTTAATCAGCCAAGATTTAAATCAGCCACCATTGAGCACATCTATGTGGACTGCAGTCATTGGAAAGCAGCATTCATCTTCATGGACCCCCACCACCCAAGTCATGTTCTCTTCTTGCTGTTGCCATCAGGAAGAAGGTATGGAAGTCCCAGGCATCGCACCACCAGGTTCAAGATCAGTTATTACTGTACAATCTCAGGCTCTTGAACCAGAGGGGATATCTTCACTCAACTTCACGCGTTCCATCACTGAACTGTTCCCACAGCCTATGGACTCACTTTCAAGGACTCTACAACTCATTTTATTGGTACTTACTGCTTATTTATTTATTATTATTATTTGATTTTTTTCTCATGTTGTGTTTGCAGTTTGCTGCCCATTGATGATCAATTGTTGTCCGTCCTATTGGGGTTGGTCTTCCATTGATTCTATTGTTTCTTGTATTTACTGCGAATGCCTGCAAGAAAATTAATCTCAGTGTTGTTTACAGTGACATATTTGTACCTTGATGATAAACTTACTTTGAATTTTGGAATAGTTGAATTGGTTAATTCTGCTTCTGGGTCTTACGGTCTTTTGGAAATGTTCGTTGAATGTCAATTTCCAAATGAAATAGATGCAGCCTTGTGTGATTTGTTGCGTTCTGCCTATACTGACGTTCAACAACATGATGACAGATAATAGACAATAGGTGCAGGAGCAGGCCATTCGGCCCTTTGAGCCAGTGCGACCATTCACTGTGATCATGGCTGATCATCCACTATCAGTACCCCATTCCTGCCTTCTCCCCATATCTCTTAACTCCCTTGATCCCTTGATATTTACCTCATTGCCACTTTTCTGCACTAACCCCTCGATTCATTTAGATTTAACATTAGTTCCATATCATTTCCATTTTGCATGCTTTCCCATATAGTGGACAATAAAAAATGTTATCAAAAATTACAGGAAAGAGTTGGCGGAGTGTGATTTTTAGTCAATTCTCATTGTTGTAAGGATGTTGGGGGTATGTCAACTTGTTGTTGTTGTTCTTCTTCTTCTTCTTCTTGTTCCCCTTACTTAGAACAACTAACAATCAAAAGTAGAACATTCTACTTGCTCAGGAGCTCTCATCTGTGATCCTGACCACAGTTTACATGCCACCAGTGGCCGATTATAAGCAAGCACTCATGAAACTGCCTATTGCCATCTATAAACAAGAAACAGCCCAACCTGACGTATTTCAAATTATATTTGGTGGCTTTAACCAGGCCTGTTTGAAGAAAACCCTGCCCAATTATCACCAACACATAACTTGCTGCACCAGAGGTCCCAACACACTAGACCACTGCTACACTATGATAAGAATGCATATCATTCCTTCCCAAAATCACATTTTGGCAATCAGATCATTTGGCTGTACTGTTAACTGCATACAGACAGAGCCTAAAGAGTAAGACTCCGAAGTTCAAGACAACAAGAGATGGTCACGGGAGGCTGAGGAACAATTACAGGATTGCCTTGAATCAGTGGACTGGGCCACATTCTTCTGCGGACCTGAATGACTACATCAAGGTCATTACAGACTTTATTTAAACAGCTGTGGATGAGTGTGGCTCCACAAAATCATTCAGGGCTTTCTCCAATCAGACGTCCTGGATGAACAATGAAATCCTGAACCCGCTGAGAGTCAAATCAGAGGCATTCAAGTCTGGAGACCAAGAATGCTACAAGAGGTGCAGGTCTGTTCCCTGAAAAGCCATCTCTTGGGCAAAGTGGAGATTCCAGACTAGACTAGAATCAATGAAGGATGCTCAACAGCTGCGGCAAGGTTTGAACGCCTTAACCTCCTACAAAGCTAAATCTTGTGACAGAGAGGGTAGCAGCACTTTGCTTCCAGATGAGCTCAATGTCTTCTATACTCTGACCACCAGAACAGGGAGGAACCAGCGCACACCCCCCTTGTCTCCTAGGGATCCTTTGGTAAAATCCTCTCAGTACTTTAAATGACTTGTGGGCTGCCTTCAGGAGAATGAATCCAAGGAAAGCATCCAGTCCAGACTGAGTACCTGGCCGAGTACTAAAGACAGTGCTGACAAACTGGCTGGTGTATTCATGGATATTTTCAACCTCTCACTCTGGCTGTGTGTGGTACCCACCTGCTTCAATTATACCAGTGCCCAAGAAGAGTGTGGTCTCCTACCTCAGTAACTATTGCCCAGTGGCACTTACATCCACAGTGATGAAGTGTTTTGAGAGGCTAATGTTGAAACATATCAGCTCCTGTCCGAATGGCGACTTGGATCCACTCCGATTCACCTACTGAAGCAACAGGTCTACAGCAGATGCTATCTCATTAGCTCTTCACACAACCCTGGGACATGCTAGACAGGTATATGGAGGAATTTAAGGTGGGGGATATATGGGAGGCAGGGTTTAAGGGTCGGCACAACATTGTGGGCCGAAGGGCCTGTACTGTGCTGTACTATTCTATGTTCTATGTAACATCCGGACAACAAATGTGTAAACATCAGGATGCTCTTTATCAATTACAACTTAGCATTTAACACCATCATTCCCTCAAAACCAATCAGTAAACTCCAAGACCTGGGCTTCAATACCCCTCTTATGAAATTGGATCCTGGATTTCCTCACTTGTAGATCCCAGTCAGTTTGGATTGGCAAAAACAGCTCCACAATCTCCATCAGCACATGGATGTTGACTTAGCCCCCTGTTCTACTCACTTTACACCAATGAATATGTGGTTAAGTACAGCTCCAACACCATATACAAGTTTGCTGATGACACCACTATTGTGGGCTGTATCAAATGTGGTGATGGATCAGCATTCATGAGGGAGATTGAAAACTTGGCAGAGTGATGTAATAACAACAATCTCTCACTCAGTGTCAATAAGAACAAGGAACTGATTGTAGACTGCAGGAGAGGGAAACCACAGGTCCATGAGCCAGTAATCACTGGAGGATCAGAGGGGGAGAAGGTTAGTAACTTTAAATTACTGAGTGTCACTATCTCAGAGGACCTGTCCTGGACTCATAAATATTATTGTGAAGAAAGCACAACAGCACCCCTATTTCCTCAGGAGTCTACAGAGGTTTAGCATATCAATGAAAACCTCGGCAAACTTCTATAGATGAGTGGTGGAAAGTGTGCTGACTGGCTGCATTATGGTCTGGTATGGGGACATCAGTGCCTCTGAGTGGAAAATCCTACAAAAGGTAGTGAATTTGGCCCAGTATGTCACAGGTAAAACCCTTCCAACCATTGAGCACATCCACATGCAACATTGCTGTAGAAAGGCATATCCATCATCAAAGATCCTCACCACCCAGGCCATGCTCTTTTCTTGCTGCTATCATCAGGTAGAAGATGCAGGAGCTTCAGGACTCGCACCTCCAGGTTCAAGAACAGTTACTACCCCTCAACCATTAGGCTCTTGAACAAAAGGGATAGCTACACTCATTTAAGGACTCAGTTACATTGTTATGTCATTTTCTTAAGTAATAGGGAAAGGACGGACAGGGACAGACTTTATTACTTGGTGATGGAGCCATTTATAGGAAATATAACATATGTCTGTCATTTTTCTCATGCTGCTACTTTTCCTAAAACTTTTATAACTTATGGAATAAAAGGAACCAAATTAAATCACAGATTTCAAACATAAATTACATAATTACATGGAGAGGAAACTAAGGAAAGAGAATAACCAGACTGACCGACAAAAAGCGGAATAATGAGTAATGGCCTCCTTCTGCACGTTTAAACTTCATTGAGTTCACAAACATAAACATGCTTCAGCCATCCCTCACTAAATTCTTTTAAAAAGTATGGGTGTAATTTATCAGGGCCAAAGGTTTATCAATTATCTCTCCCACTTTTTAAATTTTCTTTATGTACTTTGACCTACAACTTTAGGCCACAATTACTACATCAGATTTCTGGTAACAATTCACATGAAATAATTCGTTATTATTTCTGGCACCACATCCTCACTACCTGCGACTTTATTATCTGCATCTCTCATCACGCTGACACAGTGGTGTCAAGAAAACAACCCTTAATGTCGCAAAACAAAGGAGCTGGTTGTGGATTACAGGAGGAATGGAGACAGGCTAACCCCTATTGACATCTGTGGATCTGGGTCTGAGACGGTAAACAGCCTTAAGTTCCTCAGCATCCACATCACTGAGGACCTCACATGGTCCGTACACACCAGCTGTGTGGTGAAAAAGGCACAACAGTGTCTCTTTCACCTCAGACAGCTGAGGAAGTTTAGTATGGGCCCCGAAATCCTAAGATCTTTCTACAGGGACACAATTGAGAGCATCCTGACTGGCTTCATCACTGCCTTGTATGGAATCTGTACCTCCCTTAATCGCAGGATTCTGCAGAGGGTGCTGCAGACAGCATAGTGCATCTGTAATTGTGAACTTCCCATAATTCAGGACATTTACAAAGACAGGTGTGAGAAAAGGGCCCGAAGTATCACTGGGGACCCGAGTTACCCCAACCACAAACTGTTCTAGCTGCTACTATCCAGGAAATGGTATTGCAGCATAAAAGCCAGGACCAGCAGGCTCTGGGACAGTTTCTTCCACTGGGCCATCAGACTAATTAACTCACACTGATTTGAGTGTATTTCTATGTAACATTGACTGTACTATTTATTATAAATTACTATGATTGCACATTGCATATTTAAACAGAGAAGTTACGTAAAGATTTTTACTCATGTATGTGAAGGATGTAAGAAATAAAGTCAGTTCAATTCAATTGACCCTATCCTGAATTTCCTTGATTCAGAGTGGCTAGAGTGAAAGCTAGTACTGAATTCAGTGAGTCTAGGATGGTTATTTCACTGAGTAGATTAGTAACCACAAGATTGTGTTGAAAAATGGAGGGCTAAAAGAGATTTTGAAAGTGCAGATATAATTGGGAGAGAGCTTTATCCAGTACATTTCACACTGAGATATACTGTACTAAGATATTTTAAATCCCTGTCTAAATTTCCATGTCAATCTGAACTTTTATGATAGGCTAAGGTAACTCTATTCACTTAATAAGAATTTGATTTACTTGCTTTTAAGCTAAAGCTGTTCTTTGTTTTTGTGATTGGCTGGATATTATGAAACTATTTATCATCTAACAGACACTTGGTACATGCAAAATCATGAGCCATTGCCTGTATATAATTATGGGCTATGCTTTTTACAACTTGTTATGCTGTTTGAAGATGGTCAGCTCATTATTGAAAGCAAAAGTGAGTGCCTAATAAATTGCTGTGGAGGAGAAGGTTCAGCATCTGCATTCTTTATAAAGTTTTCAGCCAGAAACTGATGGGCATCAGCAACTATCAGGATTTGTGGAAACACATCTGACAGTCTAATTGAGCAATTTATATTTAATTTAACAACTTTATTGCACAATGTCATTGAACGTGCCTGCTTGCTCTTGGTTCCCTTGCACCAAGATTGGCCTGCTCCCGAGGTGTGAAGTTTGGGAGCAGCTCAATGGACTAATGCTACAGAAGGACTGTCAAATTTCCTGGAATGAAAATAAATTTAGCAGTGATTGATGTAGCTGCCTGGAGGCAGCTATTGACAGCTCTCTTTAAGGGCAGAATGGAATGTTCACAAGTCTTACAAGATCACAAGTCTTAACTTTGATTTGCACAGCCTGAAGCAATGATCTGGAAAGTATTTAGTACTGTGCAAAAGTCTTGGGCACTTATATTTAGCCAGGGTGTCTAAGACACTTGCACAGTACTCTAGTAATTTTATGTATGGCACTGAACTGCTGCCACAAAAAAACAAATAAATTTTGTAACATATATGAGTGATGATAAACCTGATTCTGATATGGGTCTCTTCTGTGGACTGCAATGGAAGGGGGCAGGGAGAAGGCAATCAGGGGTGGGTTAAGGGGAAAAGAGAGGGGAGGGAGCAGAAGGCACCAGAGAAACATTCTGTAATGATCAATAAGGCAATTATTTGGAATGAAATGACCTTGCCTGGTGACACAGAGCTGGATGTGTCTGCACCCTAGCCACCTCTCACCCCTGGCATTCTTTCTCTGCTACCTGTCCCACGCCCCTCCTAGGGCACCTTATCCTCATCATTCCCAACATCCTTTACTCCTGTCAGGTTTATAAACTCGCTTTCTACTCCACGTTGACAAATACAGTACTGTGCAAATGTCTTAGGCACCCTAGCTATATATGTATGCCCCAAAATTTTGCACAGAACTGTATTTGTCAAGCAAAGTACCAAAGGTTTGTAAGTGCATTCATGAAAAGGAAACCTGTGCAGTGTCAGGAATATTACTACACCCTGATGTCAAATATTCTGCAAAAGAAGGTAGGGAAAGGAGGAGACAGAGAGGACAAGTCAGCGAAGGGAATTAAATGACAGAAGTGAAGAAATAAAAGGGGCAGTGAGAATTGAGGAGGAGATTGAGAAGGAGGGAATATTGGATGGTTTGTGGTGAAATTGAGAGAGAGAGTTAATGAGATCATGATCAAAGCATTGAGAGAAGGAAGAGTATTGTAGAGGGAGAGGGAGCAGGGCTAGAAGTAAGTGAAGGAGATTTGGAAGGGATTATAAAAGAGGTGGAACACTGAGGTACAGTGGAAGGTGAGAGTGTAAAAAGAGATGAGAGAGGAGTGGGGATGAGAGAGGGAAGAAGTCGTAAAGGAGAGGGGAGAATGGAAGAGTACAAAGGAAAGCAGGAGAGGGAAATGGATATGAGGAAAAAGGATAGTATGGGTTGAGGAAATGCACAGAAACAGGAGAGTGAAAATTAGGAATTAGAAAGGGATGATGAATGGAAGAGAAGAAAGAAAGCTGGAAGTGGAAGGAATGGATAATGAGATAATGGGAGAGAAAGGTTCCATCTGCAGTTTGTAAACACTAACAATAACACTCTGTACAACAACTTTCACCATGTAACCCTTAATATTCAAAGCCCTTTCATTTTCTGATATCATCTGACACAGTAGCATGGAGAAGCAGGAACTGATCGCAATAGAACAAGGCACTTCTAAGACTATTTGTTATGGTTGAGAATGATCTTTTCCACTCTAGTGTGATGGGTTCTGAAATGCCTAATAAAACTCATGTGGAAACTGCAGACCTTCCATAGATGGGACATGTGGTGCCTGCCACAGTGGGTGTGTGGTTAGCTTTGAAGTGGTTTTCTCCTCCTGCCCTTTCACAGGCTGGATAGAACCAACTGTGGGCTGATTGGCCTAATTCTGCTCCTATGTCTTATGGTCTGATGGACTCAAAACTGCCTGAGCTGTCATGAGCCTGAGCTTCCCTGGAATCAACTGGGATGCTGCATTTCTTCGAAGAAGCTTTGAGCACCTCCTTGAATACTTTGACTCTGTGCACCTGATAACCTCTACCCATGAAAGAATAGTGTCATAGATTTGAGCAAGGTGTCCTGCAAATGTAGTCAACTAAGTCTAAAGACCTTGGTACTAGGAGCATTGGCTTTGGAGAGAACACTGACATCAGTTTGCTTATCCTGATACAGCAGGACTGCAAGGCAAAGTTGGTTGTATTTTTTCAGACACCTGAGATGCCTGCTGTAAGTAGTCCTGGTCCTAGACGCACCATGGCAGGCAAGAATTACTGCCGCCCAGTCATCCTTGTGCTCCATTGTCCTTCTAACATGAGTTTTGTATCAGGTTTGAGGCTTTGATCTTCAGATGTCCTTTTCTTTGATAGCCAGAGGTTGAGCTGGTGCATTAAAGGCAGTGAGGTATTTCATCATTGGTATCTGCCTTTGCCAAGAGGTGGCTCCAAAAAACATGGTCTTCCAGGGTCTTGCTGACTTATTTGTTTTACTTATTTATTTAGAGATACAGCACACAATGGGCCCTTCCAGCCCACATGTTGCCCAATTATCCCCATGTACCCCCATCCCAACTAATTACATCCATGTGACTACTAAACCATACATCTTTGGAATGTGGGAGGAAACCAGAGCACCTGGATGAAACCCACCCAGTCACAGGGAGAACATACAAACTCCTTACAAACAGTGGGGGAATTGAGCCTGGGGACATCGTTTACAAGACCCATCTGCTCATATCCTCCAGCACATGTATCAACAATGACTTGGAGTTTGGCCTCTGAGTGTGCACTAAAGCAAGCATTGTCTGAATATTGCAGCACCACTGCTAAGATTGGGGTGACATTGGTTGGAGTGCAGCCACCATAAGTCACGTATGGTGACTTATGTAAATGTTGAAATGCCCCCACTTTATTATGAAGGGGTTTGAATACACATAGTGCAAAGTCTAACTGCAATTGCACAGGGGTCTTGGTGAGACTGCACCTGAATAGTGTATTGTTTTGGTCCAGTTACCCAGGAAAGGATGAGCATGAGGGAGGGTAGCAAAGATCAACTAGACAAGAGTAAATTAGTAGAAGTAGTTACAAAGTGCCTCCTCATATCAGTCTTCTACCAATTACCCCAAATCTTTATCTTGCTGTTGTCAAGTGTCCCTTGGCTCTGGAGTTGTAACCTGAAAGGGTGGTGGAAGAAAATGTAATCAAAAGTGAAGAAATCTGTAAGGCCATGGGGAAAGAAATGGGATGGAAAAGTAATAGAGCAGCATTCATGGAATTGACATTCTAATAGCCTCGTCTGCCCCTTGCTTCAGTTCTTAAATTGAGGGGAAGACAGATCTCTGGGGTGAAACTAAAAGAAAGACTGAGACTTCAAGAGTATAAGTAATGCTGAAAGTATTTCTGCATTTCAAAGCAATCATCCCAGTATTGATTGGGGCAGTCCATGTATCCAAAGTTGTGGCTCATTCCAGTCCAGTGGGCATATTCTCAGTGCTGGTAACCGAGGGTCCTGGGAACCATGGAGGAGCAGAGAACAAACTCACACTTCTGATAATCTAGGCCATTTCACATGTTGAGTCTACACTGTCTGTCGGAGCAATCCCATCATCTCACTTATTTCTGTGTAGCCATACACACTCATCATCTCCACCCTTTTGCTCTACCAACCACGATTGTCAAGGAGTAAGATGGCAACCGATTAACTTATCAATCTACACATCTTTAGGATGTGAGAAGAAACTGGAGCACTGCAGGGGTGTGTGGGGGAGAAAAAAATTCCCCATAGTCACAGTGAATGTGCCAACTCCACACAGCCCATGAAGGTACATGTATTATAGCATTGCCTGTCCCTACACAGCTGAGCAACAAGCGATTCATTGCACATTCCTTCTCCTGGAAAGGACTGGCTCAAACAACAGATCGGAGCCATGCCCCATCCCTCCCAGCACCTCCAACAGCACGGACAACTCACATTTCTACTGCTTCTATCAGCCCTATCATTGCCTTGTTTGACATTGCCAAAATTCATAGCACTGTGATGGGTTAAATGGGCGTCACTGCACCAATGGGAGGCAGAGACAGTGGCAGTGAAAATGTTAACTCCTCCCATGATTAGCAGAGACCCACACTGGATGCCTTAGCTCATCCAGACAATTCTGTATCCATGACAATGAGGAGCTTGTCACAGGATTGGCTCCCATTGCTGCACACTAATTGTGGTGAAACAGCAGTCTGCACTGATTAGAGATATTTAAAGAACAAGCCTTCCCCTTCAAAAGCTTTTGTAAAATGTTTATTGTATATCTATAACACAGTCCAAAAGCAGATACCTTGCCATGACTCCATTAGCACATCCATGCGCAGAAGTAGACCATGGCAACCTCCCAGTGAAGAGTTCAATTTACTTTAATATGTTGTGGCCAAGCAATTAAGCACATAATTCTGGAGGAACTCAGCAAGTCAGGCAGTATCTATGGAGGGAAGTAAACAGTCGAGGATTCCTGATAAACACTCTCAAAACCTAGAGAGTGTTCATTTCCCTCCATTGATCCTACCAGACTTACCAAGTTCTTCCAGCATTAGACAACACTTGGAATATTGTGTTTAGTTCTAGTCAGGTCATTATAGGAAGACTGTGAAAACTTTAGAGAGTGGGCAGAGGAGATTTACCAGTATGCTGACTGGATTACAGAGAATGTCTTATGAGTATCAGTTGAGTAAACTAGGATTTTTTTCTCTTTGGAGAGATTTGTTAGGGGTGTATAACATGATACGAGGCATTGGAGGAGGGAATAGCCAGAGACTTTTCCCCCAGGGTGAAATTGGCTAACACGAGGGGGCTAAATTTTAAGTGATTGGAGAAAAGTATAGGAAGAATGTCAGAGGTATACACAGAGAGTGCTGAGTGCTGGGGTGGTGGTACAGGCAGATCCATTAGGGATGATAGGTGGAGGGCTATGCAGGAGGGAAGGGTTAGATTGATCTTAGAGTAGGTTAAAGGCAGGAACAACATCATGGGCTGAAGGACTATTCTGGATGTTGCTTAAGATTTCCAGCATCTGCAGAATCTCTTGTGTTTAGGCACATGATGTTGCACAAGTGGAGCAGACAGGATAGCCTAATTCTGTGTCTATGTCTTATCTTGTATTTGAGGTAAAACACCCAGGGGACTGTGTTGGCTTTGTGTGAGGCTAGGGGCAAGTGATATTTCAACAGGTGGATCAGGCAATGCACAATGTGTACCGGAATTCTGAATTTCAAAACTTCTATTTGAGCCACAGGACACTGCCAAGGTAGTGCAAGAAGCACAAATCAAGCTCTGTGTGCACACACACACACAGAGCTCAGCAGATCAGGCAGCATCTATGGAGAGGAATAAACAAATGATGTTTTGGGCCAAGATCCCTCATAGGAGACCTTGACTGTTTATTTCCCTCCACAGATGAGTTGTGACCTACTGAGTTCCTCCAGCATCTTGTGTGTCAACCAACAGGTGTACCTGTACCCAGTGACCACACCATATTTCCCAGGTTCGCAAGCTCCACTCCACACACTGGGTCATGCCCAGGCTCGACAACTGGTCAGCAGGGTTACACACCTGTCCCACTTGCTGTCCCACAGCGAAAAGAATGGCAAAGGGATATGGCACTCGATCTGTGTACATGCTCAATAACACACAGGGATGGAGTAACTGTACTAGCTGCCAGAGTTCCAAACCATTGATCCAGAAACACTAGTCCTCCATGGCAGCTGGGGAACTTAAATTTAGTTAAATAAATCTGGAAATAAAAAGTTTCAATAGCACTAACCTCTTAGAACGTTAATGAACAATTCCCTGCCAGGGAGGAAATCTGCATCTGACCTATGCGTGTTGTTTCTTGCCAACTCTTAAGTAACTCCTCAGTTTGGGTACAATTAGGTCTGGACAACATGTTAAAAATTCTAGTAATGTTGACATCCCATGAGCGAACAAAGTAAAACACACACAACTGCTCTACCAATAGGTATCAGTGCCTGCATGTCTGCACACATACATGTTCACACATATTCATGCACACAAACAAGAGCCAGCACAAACAAAAATGCTGTTTTTGTGTTTTTCACGAGAAAATACGCAAACAAAGGCTTCTGGCATGCACGTGCTCAGAAGCTGATGTCTTCAGGCAGGCAATAACAGCCACAAGTCCTAATAATAGCCCTAGGAACATTGTCAGCTAGGAATTAGACTCTGGCATGCAGTACACTCCCCAGGCACAAAGTTTCTCCTCACATATGCTCTGCCAAAATCCACACACACACACAAAACCATAAGATATAGGAGGATAACTAGGCCATTTGGCCCATCAAGTCTGCTCTGCCATTTCATGTGGCTGATCTAGTTTTCCTTTCCACCCCAATCTCTTGCTTCTCTTCCACCCACCTCCCCCCCCCACCACTGTATCCCTTCACACCCTACCCAGTCATGAATTATCAACTTCTGCCTTAGATGTACATGAAGACTTGGCTGCCACAGCTGCCTGTAGCAACAAATTCCACAGATTCGCCACTCTCTGGCTAAAGAAATGGCTCCTCATCTCTGTTCTAAAAAGATGCCCCTCTAGTCTAAGGCTTTGTTCTCGGATTTTAGACATGCCCGCCATAGGAAACATCGACTCCACGTCCACTCTATTAAGGCCTATCACCATTCAATAGGTTTTAATTAAGTCACCCCTCATTTTTCTGAATTCCAGTGAATACAGGCCCAGAGCCAACAAACGTTGTTCATATGACAAGCAGTTTAATCCTGGAATCAGTTTTGTAAACCCCCTTTGAACTCTCTCCAGTTTCAGCGCATCCTTTCTAAGATAAAGGGCCCAAAACTGCTCACAATATGCGAAGTGAGGCCTCATCAGTACATTATAAAGCCTCAACATTACATCCTTGCTTTTATATTCTAGTCCTCTTGAAATGAATGCTAACATCACATTTGGCTTCCTCACCACAGACTAAACCCGCAAGTTATCCTTTAGGGAATCCTGAACAAAGACTCCCAAGTCCCTTTGCTCCTAATTTTTTTTTTGTATTTTCTCTCCATTTTGAAAATAGTCAACTCTTTCATTTCTTCTACTAAAATGCATGACCATACACTTATTGACGCTGTATTCTATCTGCCACTTCTTTGCCCATTCTCCTAATCTGAACAAGTCCTTCTGTAGCCTTTCTACTTCCTCAGAAATACCTGCCCCTCCATTTATCTTCATATCATCTGCAAACTTTGCAACAAAGCTATCAATTTCATCATCCAATGACATAATGATAAAGAATCAGTCCCGACACAGGCGCCTGTGGAACACCATTACTCACCAGCAGTCTACCACGAAAGTCTCCCTTTATTCCCACTCTTCGCCTCCTACCAGTCAGCCCCTGTTTTATCCATGCTAGAGTCTTTCCTGTAATACCATGGGCTCATAGCTTGTTAAGCAACCTCATGTGAGGCAGCTTGACAAAGGCCTTCTGAAAATCCAATTACACAACATCAACCAATTCTCTTTTGTTTATCCTGCTTGTTGTTTCTTCAAAGAGTTCCAACAGATTTGTCAGGCAAGATTTTCCCTTGAGGAAACCATACTGACTACGGCCTATTTTATCATGTGCCTCCAAGTACCCTGAAACCACATTCTTAACAATCGACTTCAACATCTACCCAACGACTGAAGTCAAACTGACTGGCCTATAATTTCCTTTCTTCTGTTTTTCTTCTTGAAGAGTGGAGTGATATTTGCAATTTTCAAGTCTTCAGGAACCATTCCAGAACTTAAAGATTCTTGAAAGATCATTACTAATGCCTCTATGGTCTCTTCAGCCACTTCTTTCCACACCATCTACCTCCAGTACCTTCCAAGAACCTTGTCCCTAGCAATAGTAACTTCACACACTTCATGACCCTTGACAGCTGGAAGTTCCACCATAGTACTTGTGTCTTCCACAGTGAAGACTGATGCAAAATACTTTTCAGTTCATCCGTCATTTCCTTGTTCCACATTACCTCCTTTGCAGCATTTTTGCCAGTGGTCTGATAACCACTCTCGCCTCTTTTACACTTTATGTATCTGAAGAAACTTCTGGTGTCTACTTCAATATTATTGGTTAGCTTACTTTCATATTCCATCTTTATCCTCTTAATGATTTTTTAGATGCCTTCTGTTGGTATTAATTCTTCCCAATCCTCTAACTTCCCAATAATTTTTTGCTCTATTATATGCCCTCTCTTTGGTTTTTATCTTGTCTTTGACTTCTCCTGGTAGCCATAGTTGTGCCATCTTGTCTTTAAAATCCTTCTTCCTTCCTCTTTGGGATGTATACATCCTGTGCCTTCCGAATTATTTCCAGAAATTCCAACCATTGCAGCTCTGTCATCATCCCTGGCAGTGTTCTTTTCCAATCAATTCTTGCCAACTTCTCTCTCATGCCTCTGTAATTCCCTTTACTCCACTGTAATACTGATACATCTGACTTTAGCTTCTCAAATTTCAGAGTGAATTCAATCATATTATGATCACTTACCCCTAAGGGTTCTTTTATCTTAAGATCTCTAATCAATTCTGTTTCATTGCACAACATTTAATACAGAATAGCTGATCCCTAGAGGGCTCAACCACTAGCTGCTCTAAAAAGGCATCTCGTTGGCATTCTGGAAATTACCTCTCTTGGAATATAGCACCAACCTGATTTTCCCAATTTACCTGTATATTGAAATCCCCCATGACTAATGTAACATTGTCCTCATGTGTCCTCATGGCATGTATTTTCTGTCTCCCATTGTATTTGTAGACCACATCCTTACTACTGTATATCACTCCCATCAGGGAGTTTGTACCCTTGCAGTTCCTTAGCTCTACCCATAATGATTCAACACCTTCCGACCCTATGTCACCACTTTCTAATGATTTAATTTCATTTTTATCAACAGAACCACACTCTGCTTTCCTGCCTGTCCTTTTGGTACAGTGTGTAGCCTTGGACATTAAGCTCCCAGCTATAATTTTCTTTTAGCCATGATTCTGTGATGCCTAGAACATCATACCTGTCAATCTGTAACTGTGCAAGAAGTTCATTGACCTTATGCTGTATACTGTACACATTCAAATATAGCACCTTAAGTCCTGTATTCACCCTTTTTGCCCACTCATCCTTTTGACTGCAATGTAGTCCTATCATCAACCTCTCCTTGCTAGGAGACTCACTACACATTATCTGTTTGTAAATCAACTACCTCATCTTCAGCACTATCACTCCAGTTCCCATCCCCCTGCCAAATTAGTTTAACCCCACCCCCCAACAACTCAGCCAGTCTTTACCTGCCAAATCATCCTGTTCTTATCCCCACTGGCATGTGGCACAGGCACCAATCCAGAGGTTACTACATTAGAGGTCCTGTTTCTCAACTTTCTACCTAGCTCCCTAAAATCTCTCTTCAGGGCCTTCTCACCTTTTCTGCCTATGTCATTAGTACCAATATGTATAAAGACTTCTGGCTGCTCACCCTCACCCTTGAAAATGCTGTGGACGCAATCCAAGACATCACTGATCCTGGATGGCAACATGGGTGTCATTATCACACCCATAATCTTATTTCTGTTCCTCTGACTAAAGAATCTCAGAGGTAAGATAGCACTGAGTCTGGTGCAGTTCTCTTCACTCTTCTGAGCCTCAGTGCCAGACTCAGTGCCAGAGAGCTGTTCACTGCGCACCTCAATAGTACCCAAGGTTTTTATACTTATAATTGAGGGGCGTAGCCACAGGTGTACTCTGCACTGGCTGTGCGTTTCCCATCTTACAGAAGGGTTTCTGCTCAAAACGTTGACTGTATTCTTTTTCTACATGCTGCCTGGCCTGCTGAGTTCCTCCAGCATTTTGTATGTGTTGCTCCCCTCGTTTCCTGATAGTCACCTAGTTCTTTGTCTCCTGCAACCTAGGGGTAAATAGCTCTCTGTAGCTCCTGTCTATTACCTCCTCATTCTCCCTTTTGAGTGAAAGGTCATCAAGCTGAGGCTCCAGTTGCTTCATACGTTCTCTCAGGAGCTGCAACTTGGTGCATCTGGTACAGATGTGTTTATCAGGGAGACTGGATGTCTCCCAGACTTCCCACATCCTACACAGAGTACAAAACACTGCCCCTGGAGCCATTCTCACTAAACTACTATGTCCTAATATATGAGGAATGAACAATAAGATCAGAGAGGGTAACTTACAAGGCAATTCATCTCATACAAGCCCAATCTCTCCTAAGCCTGATAGCCAGTTCTCTAAAGACCGGCACACTCACAAGAAGAGCTGCTCAGCTTGCACTTGAGTTATTTTTATTGGCCCTTGCTAATGAATCCCTCTTGCTGATAGGTCGCTCCTCAGCTCAGAGAAACTGCCACGAAACACTGCCTTCAAAATCTCGATCGCCATCCTGATTAAAATGTAAATCTTTTTACGCACCCCTAACGAATACTGGCTCGAAGCTCTGCTTTTTAAATCTTGAAAGCGGACCTGACTGAAAGGTAACTCTCCTTACATTCTGCCTCTTGCTGACTGGTCACTTCTCAAACCGCCATGAAACTGCCTTCGAAATCTCAATTGCCACCCTAATTTAAAAAGTACCTCTTTTTACACACTGCGTGGATTGTCCAACTCAGAGTTCTAACACTTCAGAATTAAGAAAGTTATGTAAAATTGTTGAATTGAATGTCAAATCTTAAGAATTGAATATGAACAGTCAGAAAATTAAGTTCTATTGTTTGAACTTCGGATACCTTTGGGAAAGTGAAGAAGGTTAAAAACAGAGTGATCAGAGTGGGAGTGAGGTCAAGAATTAAAGTCACAGGTAGTTGAAAGCTTAGGGTTACCTTTGCAGGGGTTTTCTGGAAAGTCAGCACTCAGTATGTTCCTGTAGAGCCCATGCTGTGAGTACTAAATGGTATGTACTAAATTGAAAAAGGTAGCAGTAGTCATAAACTATTTGGTCATCAACCTGAAGTGTTCATTGTTTTTCTCTTCATTGATGCTGCCCAATTTGTTCACCATGTTTTCACCATTGGGCTAACTGTGGCATTGCTTCAGATTTGCAGACTTCAGTTTTGCTCATTTGTTGTTAAGAATTCAAATTCTGAGTTAAACTGCATCCTGGTTCTTTCTCTCCAAAGATGTGAAATCAGTGGCAGTGTTGAAAATGGCTAACCTTGACCATTTTTCCCTAAGGTGTAAAGTCTGTTTCTCCCCATGGAATATTTCCAGCATTTTTGTTTTTTTTTTATCTCACCAAGTGCAGGTTTTTACTTTTATAATACTGGGCTGCATCTCATTTGGATCAGATGGCATACTAAGCTTTTTGAGTCCTTCTTCTTATAAATTGTTACCAATTATTCCTTAGTGATTGAATATTTTAGCTATGTCCTCTGGCTCTCTACATAGATTACTCTCTGTAAACCTAACTGTATCCATTTCTCTTATTATTTACAAGCTATAGAAGACTTCTGATTCCTTTCATGCTGACGGCCATTCTCCTCTTGGATTCTTCCTTTGCTGATCTAATTTTCAGCTGTTCTACTGATGCCATATTCTCCAGAACCAGGTCAAACTAGCGTTTTACTTCACTGGTTTGTATCTTATGTTTCAGGCAATTCTTCACTTTCACATTTTCTGTCTTTCCTACTCTGTTTTCATTTACCTCTTGTCTAGCTGGATCAGCTATGATTAACAAGCCTTCACAATTAAACACTTAAGTCACATCTGGATGGGTACATGGAGGTGAAGAGCTTGGTGGGTTATGGACAAACACAGACAACAGGGACTATGGACCAGGAGCAGGTAGATGGGCCAAAAGGCCTATTTCTTTGCTGTAGTGCACTATGATTCTATGACTAGCGGGGGGATGTTGTGCTCAACATGAACAAGTTTGGCCAAAAGGCCTGTTGCCAGGAAGTATTGTTCTATAACTCTGTGACCATCTTCTCTCAGCAGACCCCACATGCACCAAATGTCATTCAGTCTCTCCTGATCTTCACCCTTTGTTCCTTTTACATCCCCTCCCTTACTGTGAGGTGAAAACAAGTTCAATTTCTCAATTACAGCAAGTTGTCAGCCCAAAACATTAACCCCTATGTGTTGGATGTATCCAACATTCTCTGTTTTTAACAGCACCCTAAGGTGCTTAGAGAAGTTTTGGGTAAAGATTGAAGGTTACAAACCAGGAGATAGAATACTATGGGATCACATTAGAATCATATTAGAGAAACTGTTAAGAGAAATTAAAGACAGAATTTTGAAGTCACTTCTCGAAAGGGTAGTGGGGCTAGAACTCAACATGCTTTGAAGGACGTGTCAAGTTTAGGAAGGAACTGTGATGCAGTTACCCTCTGCCTCAGTGGCCCAGATTCAGCCCTAGCCTCCAGTCAAGTCAAGTCATCACTTTTTATTGTCATTTGGACTGTAACTGCTGGTACAGTACACAGTAAAAACGAGACGATGTTTTTCAAGACCATGGTGCTACATAAAACAGTACAAAAACTACACTGAACTACGTAAAAACATCACAGAAAAAAAAACTAGTCTACAGACCTACCCAGGACTGCATAAAGTGCTCAAAACAGTGCAGGTATTACAATAAATTTAGGTATTACAATAAATAATAAACAAGGCAATAGGCACAGTGGAGGACAGTAAATTGGTGTTGGTTCAGACTCTGGGTATTGAGGAGTCTGATGGCTTTGGGAAAGAAGCAGTTACATAGTCTGGTCGTGAGAGCCCGAATACTTCGGTGCCTTTTCCCTGATGGCAGGAGGGAGAAGAGTTTGTATGAGTTTGTATCTGTCCTTCATGATGTTGTTCACTTTGTGTGTAGTGTAAATGGCGGGAAGAGAGACCCCGATGATCTTCTCAGCTGATCTCACTATCCGCTGCAGGGTCTTGCGATCCGAGATGGTGCAATTTCCGAACCAGGCAGTGATGCAGCTGCTCAGGATGCTCTCAATGCAACCCCTGTAGAATGTGATGAGGATGAGGGGGTGGGAGATGGACTTGCCTCAGCCTTCGCAGAAAGTAGAGATGCTGCTGGGCTTTCTTTCCTATGGAGCTGGTGTTGAGGGACCAGGTGAGATTCTCTGCCAGGTGAACACCAAGAAATTTGGTGCCCTTAACAATCTCTACCAAGGAGCCGTCGATGTTCAGCGGGGAGTGGTCGCTCCATGCCCTCCTGAACCAACACATTCAGAGACAGGTTATTGACTCTGCACCAGTCTGTTAGCCGCTGCACCTCCTTTCTGTATGCTGACTCGTCGTTCTTGCTGATGTGACCCACCACGGTCGTGACATTGGCGAACTTGATGTGGTTTGAGCTGTGTGTTGCAGCACAGTCATGGGTCAGCAGAGTGAACAGAAGTGGACCGAGCACACAGCCCTGGGGGCCCCGTGCTCAGTGTGATGGTGTTGGAGATGCTGCTCCTGATCCGGACTGACTGAGGTCTCCCAGTCAGGAAGTCTAGGATCCAGTTGCAGAGGGAGGTGTTCAGGCCCAGTAGGCTCAGCTTTCCATCAGCTTCTGAGGGATGATTGTGTTGAAGTCTATGAACAGCATTCAAACATACCTGTCTTTTTTGTCCAGGTGGGTTAGGGCCAGGTGGAGGGTGACGGCAATGGCATCGTCTCTTGAATGGTTGGGACAGTACGCAAACTGCAGGGGGTCCAGTGAGGGGGCAGCAGGGTCTTGATGAGCCTCTGGAAACACTTCATGATGATGGATGTGAGTGCAACAGGACGGTAGTCATTG
Source organism: Hypanus sabinus (assembly GCF_030144855.1). NCBI lineage: Eukaryota > Metazoa > Chordata > Chondrichthyes > Myliobatiformes > Dasyatidae > Hypanus > Hypanus sabinus. The sequence goes on along the minus strand of NC_082714.1, from coordinate 110,475,696 downwards.
AGATAGGACACTGAAGACTTCTTCGGCAGGGGGACAATGGTGGCGGCCTTGAAGCACATTGGAACAATGGCGCTGCTCAGGGAGATGTTGAAGGTTTCAGTGAAAACATCTGCTAGCTGGTCTGCACATCCTCTGCGCAGTCTACCAGGAATATTATCTGGTCCAGCAGCCTTCCGTGGGTTGACCCTGAACAGGGTTCTTCTCACATTGGCCACGGTGAGACACAGCACCTGGTCATTTGGAGGAGGGGTGGACTTCCTCGCCGCCACGTCATTTTCCGCCTCAAAACGAGCATAGAAGTTGTTCAGCGCATCTGGGAGGGAGGCATCACCTGCATAGTCAGGTGATGTTGTCCTGTAGTTGGTGATGTCTTGGATGCCCTTCCACATGCGCTGTGTGTCGCCGCTGTCCTGGAAGTGGCTGTGGATTCGCTGGGTGTGTGCACGCTTTGCCTCTCTGATGACCTGAGATAGTTTGGCCATTGCTGTTGTTAGGGCTGCCTTGTCACCTACTCTGAAGGCAGAGTCACGGGTCCTCAGCAGCACACAGGTCCTCAGTGACCTCTGCTGTCATCCATGGCTTCTGGTTAGTGCGTGTAGTGATGGTCTTGGACATAGTGATGTCGTTGATGTACTTGCCGATGTAGCTAGTCACGGATGCTGTGTACTCCTCTAAGTTGGTGGAGTCGCCATCGGTTGCAGCCTCCCTGAACATGTGCCAGTTCAGTGTGCTCAAAGCAGTCTTGAAGAGCAGAGATGGCTCCTGCTGGCCAGGTTTTCACCTGCCTCTGAACTGGTCTGGACAGCCTGACGAGCGGTCTGTATACTGGGATTAGCATAACAGAAATGTGGTCTGAGTAACTGAGGTGGGGGCGGGGCTCCGCCCAGTATGCGTCAGGGATGTTTGTGTAAACCAGGTCCAACGTGTTCTCCCCCCTCGTTGCAAAGTCCATATACTGATGGAATTTGGGGAGCACTGACTTAAGGTTCACGTGATTAAAATCTCTGGCAACAATAAACAGTCCATCAGGGTGTGTGCTCTGCAGTTCACTAATAGCCCTGTACAGTTCACAGAGCGCCTCCTTAGCATTAGCGCTGGGGGGGAACGTAGACACCGACTGTGGGGACAGTGGTGAATTCCCATGGTAAATAAAATGGTCTGCATCTACCAGTGCTTTCTGTGTGGAGACTGCACATTCCCCGAGACCACAGCGGTTTCCTTTGGGTACATGAGCTTCCTCTCACATTCCAAAAAGATATCCAGGCTGATGTATGATGACTGCATGTTACCCCAAGTGTGTTGGAGAGTGGTGATGTAGTGGCATCAGCACCAGACTTCGAGGCAAATGATCCTGAGTTTGAATCCGGCCAGCTCCTCGCACACTTTCCATTCGTGCTGGGTTGAGCATCAAGGTGGCAACTCGGCATCATAAAAAACAGTCAAATGCTACAGAAATTACAAAAAAGGCCACCCAGTGCAAAAAGGAACAATAACAATGAAACAAGTCAGGCTTAGTTTATGTAATTAAGTTAGCAAACTTGGCAGTGTAAATAATAATTTTTCTCCTGAAGGAACCATTTCTTTGGTTATAGCGTAATGTAAGGTAATGTCCATGATAATTAGGGGCATGGGTCATAACAAAGACATATCAAGAGGGACAAGCAGCACAATATGGAGGCTGATGCATAGGGAAGACCTAATTGCCCTGTCGTATCCAGATAGTCAAGTTATGGAATAGGAGGGTGTGTTTAAAACAAATAAAGCAAATCACATGCTCGTTTCTAATGTCATTAACCCTTGGAAGATTTCAGGGATGGACAGTAGGTGTGTGCAAACAGTTGGGCACCAGAGGAAATGGGGCTATCTCTCATCCCAGAAACTGGCATGATATTTCTCTTTTACACTGCTTTCAATGCTATTACTGCATATCCATTTTTAGATAAAGTGATCAAAACTATGCACAGTTCTCCAGGTCCATTCTCACCAACACTTAATAAAACCAACAAAACCTGCCAATTCTTAAACTCCAACCCCTTTGCAATCAAAGCCAACATGCTATTTGCCTTCTCAATTACTTGCTGGACCTTCTGAATAACTTTTTTGTGATTCATGCACTGAAACACCTAGATCTTACTGAACTTCACTCCTCTGCAATCTCGTTGCATTCTACACTTACATTCTGATCAATGTTCATTCGAGTTTTTCTTTACTGCTGTGTGAATCAACCAAGGCTCTATGCAGGAAATATTTACATGGCCTGAAAACTGAGTGGCACTTTAAATGTTTTTCTTTTGTAATATGCATTTTATGAATATTTAGAATGAAAATTGAAAAATCACCTACTCTTGATTTTATTTATTAATTTAAAGGTATAATGAACTACAGTACACCAAATGTTTTCACATGTTTTTATTACAAATTCATTGTCTATAAACACTGTCTCAATTAATTTTGCATCTGGGTGAAAATCTTAATCCTCATTAGATCATCTAAATGTACCACTTCTAGTTTGTTTCTGGATTTACATTTCATTGAATGTGTAAGACTGAATCCACGTTTGCAGTCAGCCCTAGAAGCTTGAAATGTTCCAACTATGTCAACACAGTAATCACAGTACTGCTGTGGTATTTTTGAGGCAATGCTTTCTTCATTGTTCTTGATAGTAGCTGAATATTTTTTTGTCAGTCATACAACATTCTCTTTTCCAAATTCAAAATTGGTTGTATTTGCAATAGCAATAAGATCAAAAGTTTAACTCATCATCAGGAAATCTATTATCCAAGTGATTACACATACATTGAATGAATCAAGCAATAGGCACAGTATCGATGTCAGAATATACTTTGTCATTGTAATAAACAGTATCATCAAGCCCTATCAGCTTCCATTCTGTGTTTATTGTTACAATTTGTAAGTCTTGTCACTTGAAACACTGAAAAATTCAAAGATCAAAGTACATTTGTTATCAAAGTATGTATACATTATACAACTATGAGATTTGCCTCCTTACAGGCAGTCACTAAACAATGAAACCTCAAAAGCACCTATTAAAAAAAACTGTCAAACATGCAATGCAGATAGAGAAAAAAAAACAAATTTTGCAAACAATAAAAGTAAGCACATAGCCTTAGAACTGAAGTTTTACAAAAGACATAAATCCAGGCATTACTGCAGCTGGAGCAGACCACAGCCTCAGTTCAGTGCAGAATTAAGTAAATGTTGCAGAGCAGCGAGCAGAATTGCACTGTACTAGTGAGAACTGGCTCTCACTTCGCCTTCAGTCCCAACACCCTGACCTTTTCAGTCTGGCCCAGTGCTTAAGTCATCCAAACATCAGATCATTCCTCGCTCTTGAACAGCTCTGGAGCCCGGACCCCACCACCATGATTTGGCCCATATCTGATCTTTCCAATTCAGCTAGTGCTTAAATAGATAAGACATCAGGACTTTCCTCACTCTCATGGGCATCATGAATCTGCCTTGTGCTTGCCTTTGCTTGCTTCAGCCATGCCTTCCCTGCGCTTCTGCCACCGTTCACCTCTCCATTGTTAATGTTGATCATTATTAATAAGGTATTTTGTACGTTTCCTTGTTTTGTTTTTTGCCACCAGTAAATAATCACTGGGCATCACCAGTGCCATGTTAAACCAGAAGTAAATGTAAATGCGCTGAAGCTCTAAATTATTTCAAAGTAAAGGTTGTTGTATGTTTATTATTTAAAAAAATTATGGATTAAATTCATTAACTCATAATTAACTACAGGATATTTTGTAATTATTAACATGGATTTCAAAATTATATTAGCATTATATAAAAGAAAATTCCAGGTATGTGGCAACGAAGATTTTGTGCTCAGGAGTATTTCAGTTACTGCATGGCTGCACACCCATGCAGCTTAGAGGAAACAGTGCTTCTGAATCCTTTTTCTGAAGTGCGTGACCTCATATTCCCCTCCACATATGAAACCTCATTTGCCGGGATTTGCCTGTCACTCAATCTATTTATATCCATTTGCAGAATCACACTGTTCCCACCACAATGTGCCTTTCCACCTATTTTCGAATCATGGGCAAACTAGAAAAGCTAACGTTTTGTGATCCCCCCTTCCAGGTCATTAATATAAATAGTAAACAAACAGCATAGAATAGTACAGTAAAGTACATGACATTGGCCCACAATGTTGTGCCGATCTATGTAAACCTACTTAATAATCAATCTAATCCTTGCTTCCAATACAGCACATAACCCTCCATTTTTCTTACATGCATGTGCCTAAAAAAGAGTGTCTTGTATTAACCTTTACCATCACTCCCATCAGTGCATTCCAGGAACCTACCACTTTCTGTGTAAATAAAAACTACCTCTGACTTCTTCCTTAAACATTGTCCGTTCACCTTAACTGGATGTCATCTGGTACTGGGTGTAACCACCATAAGAAAAAGGCACTGGCTATCCACCCTAACTATGCCTCTTATAATCTTGTTCACTTGTATAAAGTTGCCACTTATCCTCCTTCACTCAGAAGAGAAAACCCCTTGTTCGCTCAACCAATCCTCATGAGACAAAGACCCAGGTACTCCCCTAGTTACATCTCTCCAACATGACCCATTGTTTCCCAACTCTCTGTTCTCTCCATGATCAGTTTTTAATCCATGATAACACTTCTAATATCTTGTGGTCTTAATTAATGCACCAGCTTTGAATGTAGCACCTTTTTAAAACCCTTTTGGAAATCTAAATACATAACATCTACAGGTAGCCCTCTAACCATCCTCAATGAATTCAAGCAGACTTGTCAAATATGATTTACATTATATAAAATCATTTTGATGGATTTGATTATATTCAGCTTTGCTAAATGATTCATTTCCCTAACATCATGCCAATAATAGATGTTAAATTAACTGGCCTGTGGTTCAACACCTTCTATCTTCCTTCTTTTCCGAACAAAGGAGTCATATTGTCTGTTTTCCAAACTTTTGGTACCCTTTGGGAATTTATCAAGTTTTGGAAAAACTTCAACCTAAGGGTCTATTAACTCTGTAGCCATTTCCTTTAAAACCCTTTGGTTCACGACATCAGGTCCCAGCGATATATCTATCTTTATCCCTGTGAGTTTCTTTAATACTTTATCACTTATGATTAGGATTTTTACAGGTTCCTCCCAGTTATTTGGAATTACCCATCTGTTACCTTAGTGATATTTGCAATGTCCTTCATAGTGGAGACTAATACAAAAAAAATGATTTGTCATTTCTTTTTTTTCTGTTATTAATTCAAAATCCTTATTTTCTAATCGTTGAATGATGCAGGATATGTGTAACTAGGCTTAGGGTTTTATAATCACTGTATGAGTTTTACTTTATAAGTCATCCTGGGCTCACTTTCTGGGTAGTTTCATTCATGCTTGAATAAACTGGTGATCAAGGGAACTTGAATCCTGACTGATCACTGTGGGTATAGAATCTAACTGAACTTCCACAACAGCAGGAAAATCCAAAATAGAACAATTATCAATATTTGTTCATTGTTAACAATAATAGAACAACTATCTTTAATTGGAGTAACATTTCAGGTACAGGCTCAGTCCATTTTCACAAAGGTAGGAAACAAACGACAAAGCTTTCTTCATGACAAAAGAAGATAGCGAACATGATGAAAGAAAGTAAGCTGATGTGTCAGGTGAAAAATATCAGGCTGAATAACAGTAGCTGAGAAGAAAAGTTAAACTCAAAATACTGCATTTAAAGAGAGAGTGTAAAAAGAATGGCAATTGTTATGAAAGGGATTTCAGGAGTCTTCCATAAATACACAAATATTAGTGACAGGAGTTATAGGGCTAATTGAGGATGAAGGTGGTGATTTTTGCAAGAGGCAGAGGCGTGGTTCGAAAACTAAGTAAGTATCTGGTATTGGTGTTTATGAAGAAAGAGAATGATGCCAAAATTCAGTGGAATGAGAAATAGAAGAAATTATGGGTGGGATGAAAACTGAAGCAGAGAAAGCACTACAAAGACCAGCTTTGCTTAAACTGAATAAGTTAACAGGACTGGATGGGTACAGCTAAGGGAGTGAAGCTGGAGACTGCAGAAGGATTTGCTGTAACCTTCCCATCTTACTTAGATACAAAGTAGAACTGGAAAAAGGTAAATGTAATACCCTTGTTCAAAAAGAATGTGACACAACGTCAGGCCGATCACCTTAATTTCATTTATGTTGTAGGTTTTAGAAACAAAATACAGGGGACAAAAAGTCACTTGGAGAAATTTAACAAAGCAGTGTTGACAAAGGGCGTGTGCCTTCAGGGTGCCGGATTTTCGTGACTCTGGAGATGAGTTGATACAAGACTGGTGTTGCCACCACGGACTGATGTGTTGTGGGAGTACACAGAAGATCAGAAGCAGTGAGCTGGCTGCTCTCTATGTGCCCAGAGACCCGAGCTCTTTGGGCACAGAACTCGGAAAAAGTGATGCAACAGACTTATATTAGAGAATTGTTTTGCTATGTCTCCCACTTGCTGTGAAACCTCTATTTCCCTTATTAGGGAGAGAGAGAGAGCCTGTGGTATGCCGAATACTGCGTGAATGAGCAGTCTTTGGGGTACTGCAAGTCTGTGTCTTTATTGACGCTCTGCTTCTCGCTTGAGTGCTCGATGGGGGGGGGGCGGTGCTTTTTGCTGGTGGGGGAGGGGGGTCATTGCTTTGCTGTTGTTTATACATGGGAGGATGTAGTTGGGGGGCTTTGGGGTTCCAACATTTAACTGTCATTCATTCTTTGGGGCACTCTGTTTTTGTGGATGTTTGCAAAGAAAAAGAATTTCAGGATGTATATTGTATACATTTCTATTGAAGCTATTGACAGATATATTCAAGGGAAATTGGATTTAGTCTGGATTTAAATGGACTGATAAAGGAATTTGATAAAGGTTAATAATAGATGCCATGTGCGTGAATTTTCAGAATGTACTTGATAAGAAACAATCCACAGAAAAGGCTGATGAACAAACTCAAGGCCTGTGGAATTAAATGTGGTCATAGGTGGGAAACTGGCTTATAGACAGAAATCAGTTAATTGTATTGAATGGTCTTACAAGCTACAGGATGGCAGATGGCAGTATTCTACTTGTTTTATATGCACATTAATAACTTAAACATGCTGTGCAAAGTAAAGTTTCCATTGTTGGGTATGTTAAATCAGTTAAAATAAACTAAAGAACATGAGTAGTACCTCAGCTTACTGAATATTTAAAACAAGATTTAAGCGCAAGCGATTCTGCAGATGCTGGAAATTCAGAGCAACACACACAAGTGGTGGAGGAACTCAGCGGGCACTGTTCCCTCTAAGCCAGGTGGGTGCACAGCCACGCAGAAACTGAAATGCTTCCGCGCACATAGCCTTTGCTACCACACAGCTAGCATTTTCTTTCATATAGCGTTAATACAATTTTGAAATTATGCTAATATAATTTTGAAATCTATGTTAATATAATTGTGAAATGCCCTCTTATTGTGTTAATGAATATACTGTAATCTATAAATTTTCTAAATAACTGTACCAACCCTTTACTTTGAAACATTTTAGAGCTTCAACATATTTACATTGTCAGTGTTTCAAATTACAACACTGTTACAAATTGTAATAATAAACACAGAATGGAAGTTGGTAGCTCAATGTTAATAAACCGCCAGGCCGATGAATATTGTACTGTATTTCAATGTACCCTTTAATAAATAAACAAAATCAAAAGTATGTGATTTTTCAATTTTCATTCTAAACATTCATAGAATTCATATTACAAAAAAGACCATTTAAAGTATCCCACAGCTTTCTGTAAAAAAAAACTGAGGGAATGTTGTCAGCAGGTCAGGCAGCACCTATGGAGAGAAATAAACAGTTGACATTTTGAGCCGAAACATCGACTATTTATTTCCCTCTTAGATGCTGCCTGACCTGTTGAGATCCTCCAGCATTTTGTGTGTGTTGCTCTAAATTTTGTGTGTAAGGCAAGACTTAATAGGAATGACAGGACAGGTGATGTGCTCTGTCTGCAATATGTGGGAGTCAGCTGAGAACGGTGAGCCTCTAGAACCATGACTGCAGGGAAAGTCGGCAGCCTGACAGAATTTTGTTCAGGGTTGTTGAATTGGAGTCTGATTGTCAGCTCTGTGATATATCATGGAGGAGAGGATTACCTGAATAATAAAGCTAGATACTGAATCCATAAAGGGTTGTTATTCCCCATTTTTCTCCTAGTTACACAAGATAACTTTGATCAACCTGGGACTGACTCTGCTCAGAAATATCGGGAGTTGATCCTTAACAAAGCAGTTCAGCAATTGAGCAAGTTTTCATCAGCCAAGCAACATATTTGGCTATTTAATTTCTTCACTCTGATCTCACAGTTATACCTCATTTGGTGTCTACTTCACATCCCTTTGCCTAGACCTGCAGAACAGGCCACACAGTCTATCATCATCCTCTCTACAGATACACCGAGGTCTCAGGGATTTCACCAGCCAACCCATCTCCTTTTCATTTGAACGCCTATGCCTTCGCACATTAGACAGTCCATAAGGCACAATCCTCCTGGAATGAAAAAAACAGCATTAATACTGAAGAATATAAAGAACAAAAGCTCACCCAGACTCAATCAGGTACTATCCTAAAGATTGATTGTTGGAAGATGTGGTCAGATCACTAAGGGAAACATTTAAATGCTTCTCTGACCCACAATTAAACAATGAACCTTTTTCATTCCCTCTTCCCCTCTACCATCCCAGTTTCCCTTCTCCCCTCGCCCTCTCTCCCCACCATTCTTACTCCATTCTATTACGTCCATCCAGCTCAACCTTACTTCTTCTTTCCTACCTCTTCACAACTCCACTTCAGTCACCTTTCCCTCACATCCTTCCCATATTCCTTCTGTCCTCCCCAGTTCCTTTCTTGCTTTTTCTTCTTTTCCTGCTCTCTCTCCTCTTCTGAATTGACTATGTTCCCTGCCCACTCCTCCTCCATTCTTTCCCCCATCCTTTTCTACTCTCTTTTTTACTCTTCTTTCCCCTCTTTCACATTCCTCAGTTTCCCACCTCTGCACCAACTACCTCATCAGGTATCAGTTGTTTACAGAAAACCCAAAAATCTCCTTTTTTTTGTTACAGTGGAGCAAAAGCACAGTGATGTTTTCCAAAGTACTTATCAAACAAATGTCAAGAGCAAACCATGTAGAACATGGGGTGGTGATGGAGTTGGAATGAGGGAGATAAATTTTAAGGGATCACTTTTTGATCAAGGAGAAAGAATTAGCTCTATTTGCCATATGCATCTATTAGGAATTTGCTGTGGTGTGTTGGCAACAAAAAAACATCATTCAACAATTATAAAAATAAAAATAAAATTAAAAATACATATAGAATAACATGTGCATAAACACATAAATTCCAGCATATATTTACAATGTAAACAACATTGCCATCTTGGACAATGACTCCCATCTGCTCCATAGTGTACTGGTTAGGCACAGGAGTACATTCAGCCAGAGACTCATTCCACCGAGATGCAACACTGAGCATCATAGGAAGTCATTCCTGCCTGTGGCCATCAAACTTTACAATTCCTCCCTCAGAATGTCAGACACCCTGAGCCAATAGGCGGGTCCTGGACTTATTTCCACTTAGCATGATTAACTTATTATTATTTATGGTTTTATATTGCTATATTTCTATACTATTCTTGGTTGGCGTGGCTATAACAAAACCCAAATTCCCTCGGGATCAATAAAGTATGTCTGTCTGTCTGTCATAATAAAAAGTGGTGTGAAATGCAATGAGATAATAATAGAGAGGGGAGTGACAGAGAAAATTACATAGAACTTCCAGATTCTGGGTCTTTGCACTTGATGGTTACATGGCCAATGGCAGACTGATTAAAATTAGTAGATCTCGGGGGATCAGAATTGGAGGAGTATGGTTATCCTTCAGATTACTGTCCTGCAAAGGGCCACAGAGTTAGGACAAAGCAAGGCTATGGAAGGATCTGTAAACTAAATGTGGGCTTAAAAGACTTAGAAGTTGGTAGAGCAGCAAGCAGAAAACAGATAGAGCATTGCAACCAGAGATTTTGGGGGGCTGATGTTTAGAGAGGGTGGAAAATAGAAGATTGGGCAGGATGTCATTAGAGTTATCCAACCTAGACATAGAAAATGTAAGAGTGTGGGTTTCACCAGGTGCACAGAGAAGGAAGTGAGCTTTGTACTGGGTTCTTACATATCATGTTCTTGGTAGCATTTATTTATTTGTTTGTTTGCTTTCTTGTGTATTTGTTTTTTTTGTATTTGCACAGCTTGACTTTTGCACATTGGTTGTTTGTCAGTCTTTGTGTGTAGTTTTTCATTGATTCTGTTGTATTTCTTTTTTCTACTGTGAATCCCTACTAGAAAATCAACCTTATGGTGATATAAGGAGACATAAACAAACTTTGATAATAAATTCATTTTGAACATTGAACCTTACAAGCAAAGCCTACTGGCCAGGGAAAGGGACAGAATCAGACACCAACAAATAGACTTCAGTTGTCCAGACAGATAGTGTAATAAAGCAGAACTCTCAGGAAATGGTAGTGAGGTTGAGCGAGGGGTCATCAGCCTATGGCTGACAATGTGGATATTTGTGTGTTGTCATGAGGACAAGCCATATTAACCCTTGGAAAATCAAGAGGTCCTGGGGCAGAAGATGCTCTTTGAAGCTGATCTCCTGGAGAGGATCTGATTAGTAGGGATGACCCGATGGGTGTAGTCTCACTCAGTTTTGTGAGGCTTTGGAGAAGGATGGTGCAACCATGTTAAAAACGGAGGGTGGTGAGAAAGAGGGATTACCAAGAGTACCGTAATGCAAGATGAGTTTGATCAGGGCTAATTCAGCACCACAGCAGAGGATAAAGCCTGATTAGAGGGATTCAGGGAATACAGGCACATCACAAAATCATTGGTTACGTGTTCAAGGATCTGAGAGAAAGGAGAGGTTGAAAATGGGGCGGTACTTTTTAGAGGGTAGGGAGATAAGTATTTGTTCTTTAATGAAATCAGTGACAGTAGTTATTTCATAAACACAAGAGATTCTACAGATGCTATGTTTGAGCAACACACAAAATGCTGGAGGAATTCGACAAGTCAGGCAGCATCTATGGAGGCAAATAAACATGAGTTTTAATCAGCAGTAGACAGAAAGGGAACAGAAGCTAGAATAAAGAGATAAGGGGCTGAAGAAGGAGGAATCTGGTAGGAGAGGACAGTGTACCATGGAAAGAAGGGAAGGAGGAGGAGAACCAGAGGGTGGTAATGGGCAGGTGAGGAGAAAGAAGGAATGAGAGAGATTCCCATTTCTATTCTGACATGCCTATTTCAATTCTGCTTCCCATTCCCATTCTAACATGTCTGTCTGTAGCCCCCTCTACTACCATGATGAGGGCAAACTCAGGTTCAAGGAGCAACATATTCTGACTGGGTAACCTCCAACATGATGGTGTGAACATTGATTTTTCCAGCTTCAGGAAATCTCTTCCTGCTCCCTCCTTATCCCTTTTTCCATTCCCCATCCTGGTTACCCTCTCACCCTTTCTCTTCTCCTCAGTTGCCCATTTCCTCCTTGTGGTTTCCCTCCCCAATCCCTTTGTCTCATGGTCCACTCTCCTCTCCTATCCAATACCTTTTTTAGCCTTTTATCTCTTCTACCAATGTCCTCCCATCTCCTCACTTCATTCCCTTGCCTAGTTTCGTCTAAGACCTGCCAGTTTGTACTTCTTCATCCCCCACCCCCACCCCGACCTTCTTATTCTGGCTTCTTTCCCCTTCCTTTCCAGTCCTGAAGAAGAGTCTTAGCCCAAAACATTGATTATTTATTCAGCTTTGTAGATGCTGCCTGACTTGCTAAGTTCCTCCAGCACTTTGTGATACAAATTAAGTCATTTCACCATCTCCTACAATACACTGGATGCAAAATGGCCCAGCTTAATTTGTTTGTGGGCCTTCAAACAGGTTCTTAAAGTTAACTTGCTCTCCTTTTTCAAGCAAAAATACTAAATGGCTACATTAAAGGACTCTAAAATAAAAATAACATTATTGATAAATAAAATAAATGTATTATTGTGCACTCTGAAAGTAAACAGATCCTTCTGCATAGCTTTGATAAGCATAACCAGTAGAAACAGTTAAAGTAGTGCATCAGACTGATCAAATTGGCCAGTGTTGTGACAGACTACTACCAGTGACAGCACAGCAGCTAACGTAACACTTTTCAGTGTTAATGATTGGGATTTAATTATTGCCGTTGTCTGTAAGGAGTTTGTACAATTTCCCCATGACTACTCAGGAAAAATTTGGGGGAAGGGGAGGGCTGATGCTGCCTGTGTGTGGGAGGGGGCAAGGGGTTTGGGGGCTCTTATGTGTTTTCTGTCATTCATTCTTTGGGTTTTTTTCTTTCTGTCGAGAGGATATCTATAGAGAGTAAGAATTTCAAGTTGTATATTTTATACATTCTCTGATATTAAATGGAACAATTGAACTATTGAACATGGGTTTCTTCCAGGTGCTCTGGTTTCCTCTTACATTCCAAAGACATAGGGGTTAGGTTAGTAGGCTGTGGACATGCTACATTCAAGCCAGAAGCAGGCAGCACTTGCATGCTGCCCCAGTGAGTCCTTGGACTGTGTTGGCCATTGGTGCAAACAGTGCATTTCACTGTATGGTTTGATATACTGTACTATACTGTAAAATAGCCTAATCCTTATCTTTTAAAAAAACTGTTTTCATTTAAACTGCACTTAAATATATCAAAGTATGTCTTCAAGACAGTTTTATAATGATGTTTAACATATTGAATATTGAACTGGTGCCTGAAATATGCAAAAAAATCCAAAAATTTAGCAAAATAGAATTTCATGAACAAATGGATCACACAAAACTCAGGAAGTGGAAGGGTTTAGATGTTCCCTATGCAAGGAGCTTCCATTTGCAGTGCCAACCTTTCAGTGTCTTCCCTTGAGAAAGGAGAACAGTTTAACTTTAAGAACCTCACACAAAATACTGGTGGAGCGCAGCAGCCCAGGCAGCATCTATAGGAAGAAGTACAGTCGATGTTTTGGGCCAAGACCCTTCGTCAGGACTAACTGAAAGAAAATCTCTTACTATCTTTTCTTTCAGTTAGTTCTGACGAAGGGTCTCAGCCCGAAACGTCGACTATACTTCCTAGAGATGCTACCTGGCCTGCTGCGTTCCACCAGCATCTTGTATGTGTTGCTTGAATCTCCAGTGCCTGCAGATTCCCTCGTGTTAACTTTAAGAACCTGTTTGGACTTAAACCTGTGGTTAGCCATCGTGTAAATATAAGGTCTGCTCTGCCTGAAGGTTACTTACTCTGGAGTATTAATCCAGATCACATCCAGGTGACAGTAGTACACACATTCCTTGTCCTTGAACGAGAAGCAGGTACAACGCTTAGTTCGGGGCATGGAGTGAACCTCCGCAGCAGCCACCTCCATTGCAGTCACCCTCAAGCCATCAGGACTTGGCAGCTCCGTCTCACTGGGGTCAGCACCAGGCAAAGATGCCAGCCCAGGATCACCTACAGATGAACCATGGGTCAGGGTGTTAATCCCAAAAGCAATCAGCAATACAGTGTTTAAGATCACAACCTCTCTGCTTATTGATTAGTATATATTGTACAGCCCCACTCTACACTTCTTTACATTGATTTACTAATGTATACCCCTACTCTACATCACCTTGATTCACTTTATACACACCCAGCACTACAACTACACAGCTTTATACATCACATACTGTATACAATCACAGTTCACACAGGATCACAGAAGAGACATAGCATTTCTGTGAACTGTCAGATATAAGGAGTACTTTATACAAACTCTCCCTTTATACAAACCTTTGATGGGTGTCAAAAGTTTTTGGGAAGTCAAAGGCCATGTCTATGGTTCGGTGCTGCTCTTGGGATAATCCACGCTAGAATTTAGGCAGGAGTTCTCTAGCCTCTAGGAGGAGATGATTGAGAAGGATCCTGAAAATGATTCTCTATGTGGTAGGCAGTGGGAAGTCTGCAGTCAGATTTTTATTACTCTTTGAAGAGGGTCACAATAATAGCATCCCTGAGGAGTGCTGACTTGTCTTGCCAGATGTGGGAGATGTATGATGCTTTGATGGAGGTTCCACTCGAAGTTTTAAAATTTCAGTTCTTAACCCCAGCAGAGCTTGGCATATGGCCTCTCGCCCTCTTGTTGGCCAAGAGCGGTAGCAAGTCTGGCCAGGAAAGCTTGTAATGAAGTTAAGATTGCAAATGACAAGGATAGAGTCTTGGATGGAGGGTGTAAAAGAGCAGTAAATCCAGCAACATGCATGTGTTCTTAAGCTACTTCAATGCTTCCTGAAGCCCTTAGGACCCAAATGCCTAAGACCCCTACCCCTCCATCCTCGTTTTGTCCACCTCATCTTGGTTGTCAGTGGAGTGTGGCATGGTTTTTTGGGCCATAGGTGACCTTGATGGAGGTAAAGCACTTCATAGGGGTCATGTCCCAGGGGCAGGGTGCAGGAATTCCTGCATTTTCCACCCACTATCCACTTATAGTGTCTTGGATTTTCTGTGAGGTTCAGCATTCAAATACCTTTCAAATTAATTTTCATTCAAATTAATTTTCCCTTGAGGATTGGTGGAGCTGTCACTTTTAGAACACGATGCATGTGCAGTTAGCTCCTTGATCTCCTGGTCACTCTCATCGAACCAGACCAGGCTCAACATGAAGGATAAGTAAGGTGTCTCCTTGATGATGGACTTTGAACACTCTTGCTGATGTAAATGAGACTGTAAGAAGCTGGCTCAGAAGAGCTTAAGCTGCTAGGTTCATTAAACCACTTACATTGAAAGCTTCTGTTGCCAAACTTGTGATGGAGCCGCATTAGAAATATAGACCAAGAAACATAGCTGTGCCGAACATGTCCCTTAGAATTACCTAGGCTTTACCCATTTTCTAAGCTCCATGTAGCCATCCAGGAGTCCCTTAAAAGACCCTATCATTTCTGCCTCCAACATTGCCGATGGCAGCCAATTCCACACATTCACCATTCTCTGCGTAAAAAAACTTACCCCTGACATCTCCTCTGCACCTACTTCCAAGCACCTTAAAATGATGCCCTCTCATGCTAGCCATTTCAGCCCTGGGGAAAAGCCTCTGGCTATCAACACGATCAATGCCTCTCGTTATTTTGAACACCTCTATCAGGTCACCTCTCACCCAACAAGGAGAAAAGGCCAAGTTCACTCAAACTATTCTCATAAGGCAACATCCTTAAAACCTCCTCTGCATCCTTTCTATGGTTTCCACATCCTTCCTGTATTGAAGCGACCAGAACTGAACACAGTACTCCAAGTGGGTCTGACCAGGGTCCTATATAGCTGCAACATTACCTCTCGGCTCTTAAACTCAATCCCACAATTGATGAAGGGCAATGCACCATAAGCCTTCTTAACCACAGAGTCAACCTGCATAGCAGCTTTGAGTGTACTATGGACTCAGAGCCCAAGATCCCTCTGATCCTCCACACTGCCAAGAGTCTTACCATTAATGCTATATTCTGCCATTGTATTTGACCTAACAAAATGAACCACCTCACACTTATCTGGGTTAAACTCTATCTGCCACTTCTCAGCCCAGTTTTGCATCCCATCAATGTTCTGTTGTAACCTGTGACAGCCCTCCACACTATCCACAACACCCCCAACCTTTGTGTTATCAGCAAATTATTAACCCATCCCTCCACTTCCTTATCCAGGTCATTTATAAAAATCACGAAGAATAGGGGTCCCAGAACAGATCCCTGAGGCACACCACTGGTCACCGGCCTCCATGCAGAATATGACTCATCTACAACTACTCTTTGCCTTCTGTGGGCAAGCCAGTTCTGGATCCACAAAGCAATGTCCCCTTGGATCCCATGCCTCCTTACTTTCTCAATAAGCCTTGCATGAGGTACCTTATCAAATGCCTTGCTAAAATCCATATACGCTACATCTAAGGCTGCACCTTCATCAATGTGCTTAGTCACATCCTCAAAAAATTCAATCAGGCTTGTAAGCCACAGCTTGCCTTTGACAAAGCCATGCTGACAATTCCTAATTATATTATATCTCTCCAAATGTTCATAAATCCTGCCTCTCAAGATCTTCTCCATCAACTTACCAACCGCTGAAGTAAGACTCACCGGCCTATAATTTCCTGGGCTATCCCTACTCCCTTTCTTGAATAAGGGAACAACATCTGCAACCCTCCAATCCTCCAGAACCTCTCCCATCCTCATTGATGACGCAAAGATCATTGCCAGAGACTCAGCAATCTCCTCCCTCGCTTCCCACAGTAGCCTAGGGTACACCTCGTCCAGTCCCAGCGACTTATCCAACTTGACGCTTTCCAAAAGCTCCAGCACATCCTCTTCCTTAATATTGACATGCTCAAGCTTTTCAGTCCACTGCAAGTCATCCCTACAATCGCCAAGATCCTTTTCAGTAGTGAATGCTGAAGCAAAGTATTCATTAAGTACCGCCGCTATTTCCTCTGGTTGCATACACACTTTTCCATTGTCACACTTGATTGGTCCTATTCTCTCATGTCTTGTCCTTTTGCTCTTTACATACTTGTAGAATGCCTTGGGGTTTTCCTTAATCCTATCCGCCAAGGTCTTCTCATGGCCCCTTCTGGCTCTCCTAATTTCATTCTTAAGCTCCTTCTTGCTAGCCTTATAATCTTCTTGATTCCTATCACTACCTAGTTTTTTGAATGTTTCGTAAGCTCTTCTTTTCTTCTTGACTAGATTTACAATAGCCTTTGTACACCATGGATCTTGTACCCTACCATCCTTTCCTTGTCTTATTGGAACGTACCTACTCAGAACCCCATGCAAATATCCCCTGAACATTTGCCCATTTCTTCTGCATGTTTCCCTGAGAATATCTGTTTCCAGTTTTTGCTTCCAAGTTCTTGCCTGATAGCCTCATATCTCCCCTTACTCCAATAAAACTTTTCCCTAACTTGTCTGTTCCTATCCTTCTCCAATGCTATGGTAAAAGAGATAGATTGGTGATCACTATATCCAAAATGCTCTTCCACTGAGAGACCTGACACCTGACCAGGTTCATTTCCCAATACCAGATCAAGTACAGCCTCTCCTCTTGTCTACATATTATCTACATATTGGGTCAAGAAACCTTCCTGAACACACCTAACAAACTCTACCCCATCTAAACCCCTCACTCTAGGGAGAAGCCAATCAGTATTTGAGAAATTAAAATCCCCCACCATGATAACCCTGTTATTATTACACCTTTCCAGAATCTGTCTCCCTATCTGCTCCTCAATGTCCCTGTTACTATTAGGTGATCTATAAAAACACCCAGCAGAGTTATTGACCCTTCCTATTCCTAACTTCCATCCACAGAGACTCAGTAGACAATCCCTCCATGACTTCCTCCTTTTCTGCAGCCGTGACGCTATCTCTGATCAACAGTGCCACACCCTAAGATCATCTTTTGCCTCCCTCCCTGTCCTTTCTGAAACGTCTAAAGCCTGTACTCTAAGTATCCATTCCTGCCCCTAAACCATCCAAGTCTCTGTAATGGCCACAACATCACAACTCCAAGTGCTGATCCACGCTCGAAGCTCATCTGCTTTATTCATAATACTCCTCGCATTAAAATAGACACATCTCAAACCACTGGACTGAGCACTTCCCTTCTCTATCACCTGCCTATCCTCCCTTTCTCACTGTCTCCAAGCTTTCTCTATTTGTGAGCCAACCTCCCTTTCCTCTGTCACTTCAGTTTGGGTCCCACCCCCCAGAAATTCTAGTTTAAACTCTCCCCAACAGCCTTAGGAAACCTTCCCTGCCAGGATATTGGTCCCCCTCAGATTCAAGTGCAACTCGTCCTTTTTGTACAGGTCACACCTGCCCCAGAAGAGGGCCCAATGATCTAGAAATCTGAATCCCTGTCCCCTGCTCCAATTCCTCAGCCACGCATTTATCCTCCACCTCATTCTATTCCTATAGTCACTGTCATGTGGCACAGGCAATAATCCCAAGATTACTGCCTTTGAGGTCCTGCTTTGCAACTTCTTTCCTAACTCCCTGTAGTCTGTTTTCAGGACCTCCTCCCTTTTCCTACTTATGTTGTTGGTACCAATATGTACCACGACCTCTGGCTGTTCTCCCTCCCACTTCCCACATTGCTAGTGATTAGACAGTGGTCAGGCAACTGTCATCTGTCCCTATCCCTGGGCGATGCAGGCATCCTTGTGAATCGCTGATTTGACAAAGGTCGAAACCAATGGATACCAGTGCCCAGATCAGGGACGAAGCCATGGCATCTTTTGTTCAACTCTTTGGCCAAACAGGATGCTAATTGTGCTTCAAGCATCTTGTCAAGAGGAGGACTCAATTAGAGTTCGCTTTCCCTATTCCCTCAATGATCACGCTTTGCCAGAGGATTGTATCCTTTCCGTCTCACGCACTGGTTTTCCCAAACAGATCACTTTGAGTTCCTTGATGATGCAGGCCAAGATTTGTTTTTCAAAGTTGGAGTGGAGGACCTCCTCTGCCAAAAATGATGCCTCCAAGGTTGGGGAAGGTGAGGCAAGGGAGAGCAAGGAGTAGAGGCACTGTGGAAGAGAGTGGGATTGGTAACCAATGCAAGGAAAGAAGGTGGGCAAAGCAACAAGGTATAAAACATCTCCATTCATGAATTAACTATACACAACCCCTTCCCACTTCTATACCTTAAACCATCTCATCCTTTTCTCTACAGTCACTATAAACAACCCCATCCCACTTCTATACCTTAAACCATCTCATCCCTTTCTCTACAGACACTATAAACAACCCCATCCCACTTCTATACCTTAAACCATCTCATCCCTTTCTCTACAGTTACTATAAACAACCCCATCCCATCTCTATACCTTAAACCATCTCATCCCTTTCTCTACAGTTTTGATAAACAACCCCATCCCATTTCTATACCTTAACCATTTTATCCCTTTTGTCTACAATTACTTGATAAAAAACAACCCTGATCTCTAAAGGTCGATTAAATCTATATAACTAAACCCATCTCTCTGTTTCAATTCAATATATATTAATGGTCCCTTAGTCTATACATTAATTTACAGTACTATGCAAGGTTCTTAGGCGCATATATATAGCTATGATGCCTCAGAATTTTGCACAGTACTGTAGTAATTTTATGTATTGCACTATACTGCTGCAAAAAAAAACTAATTTCTTAACATATGTGAGTGGTGATAAACCTAATTCTGATAGGGTCTCTATTGTAGACAGAGTGGGAAGGGAGCAGGGAGAGGGGAATCATCATTGGGAAAAGGGGAAGGTAAAGGGAAGGAAGCGGGAAGCACCAGAGAGACATTCTGTAATGATCAATAAATTAATTGTATGGAATCAGATTTCCTTGCCTGGTGTGTCAGCGCTGGGTGTGCCTGCACCCACACCAAACCCCACCCCTGGCACTCCTTCTCTGCCACCTGTCTCACACCCCTCCTGCAGCATTCCATCCTCACCATTCCCAACATCTTTTGCTGCTGCCAGATTTACAAACTTGCTCCCAGCTCCATATTGACAAATACATTACCGTGCAAAAGTCTTAGGCACCTTACCTATATATTGATGTGCCTAACATTTCTGCACAGTACTGTAATCCTTTCCTCTTTCCATACATTGATTCACTGCATATAGTGCTCATGAAGTGCTTCACTTCTGTCAAGGTCACCTATGGCCCAAATAACCATGCGACATCCTACTGACAACCAAAATGAGGTGGACAAAACGAGGACAGAGGGGTAGGGGCCTTGGGCATTTGGGTCCTAGGGGCCCAGCTCTATATATTGATTCACTACATACACATAATTCCACCCTCCATTTCTACACGTCAGTTCACAACTTGTCAACATCTCCATATGGCGATTCACTACAGACAATTCAACCCTCATCTCTATACATTGATTCACTACATATACCTCCAACCTTATTTATGTTCATTGGGTCACTGAACTATTACTTAACATGCTTCTCAGCACATGTTCCCTGGATTAAATATCTTATGGATTCTGTGCTAACTGGTGACAATGCAGCATTATGCATGCATATACATAAACCAGGGGAGAAGCCAAAACTGTATTAGTGTAGAGAGTCTGGGGTGCCATGGGCTGCTGTGAGTTGTGCTGCTTCTTGACTGGCATGGTATATGTGTGTATTTGTGGGACTGGCAGCATCTTTTCCAGGGGTCAACAGACTACACAGATCCTACTAGTCTCCTTCATTACTTCCTGCTGTATGTGATGGAAACTACTGTTTCCCCACCACCTTCACACTCCACTCCACCCCCCGCCCCACAATTTAAGGATAGAGGCTGAGTGACAGTTCTGTAGGGCATAGGTGAGACCTCACTGGAATATTGTGCACTGCATTGGTCATTGGTCTCCTTAGTCAAGAAAGAATGTAACTGCATTGGAAAAAGTTCAAAGAAGGTTTACCAGACAAATGCCTGCAATGGCATGTTTCCTTCAATGAAAAATGATTAGGTAGGCTAGCTTTGTATTCATTAAGAAGTGTGAGAAGTGACCTGATCCAGATGTAGAAGATCTCAATCAGTCTTGGCAGGGTAAGCATTGAAAGGATATTTTTTGTCTTGTGAGAAAATCTCAACCTTGGTGGTCACAAGAGATGAGCTTAATGTTTTTCTCTCAAAGATTTGTGAATCTTCCTCGAAGGCAGGCTTGAATACCATTACCTCCCATAAAGTAAACCAAGTGATATACATATGTGACAACAAGCTTTCGCTCCTAGTTAAGCTCAATGCCTTTTATGCTCACTTTGACCTGGAGATAGCTTCACAAAATCCCACAGCCCTCGATGGCCCTGTGATTTCAGCCTCTAAGGCTGACGTGAGAGCATCCTTCAAGAGGGTGAACCCACAGAAAACATGTGGCTGGCATAGTACTGAAGACCTGTGCTAATCAACTGGCTGGAAAGTTTCTTCAATTTCACACTTCAGCAGTTTGAGGTACCCATCTGCTTCAAGGAGGTTTCAATTATACCAGTGCCTAAGAAGAACCTGCCTCAATGACTAGCATGCTGTATCACTTACTTCCACAATGATGTAGTGCTTTGAGAGGTTGGTGATGAAATATATCAACTCCTGTTCAAAGAACAACTTGGGTCCTCCCTAATTTGCCTACTGTCATATCAGGTCAACAGCAGATGCTATTTCATTGGCTTTTCAATCAACCCTCAAACATCTGGATAATGAAGATGTCTATATCAGGGTGCTCTTTATTGACTACAGTTTAAACGCTATTTAAATACTACTATTCAGATACTATCATCCCCTCAAAACTAATCAATAAACTTTAAAACATAGGCCTCAATAACTCCCTGTGCAACTGGATCCTCGATTACCTCACTTGGTCAGTTTCTATTGGCAACAACATCTCCTCTGCAATCTCCATCAGCACAGGTACACCTCAAGGTTCTGTACGCTGACCACTCTACTTGCTTTATACTTATGACTGTGAGGCTAAGTACAGCTCTGATGCTATACTTACATTTGCTGAGAACATCACTGTTGTTAGCCAAATCAAAGCTGAAAATGAATCAGCATATACAGTAGGAGGGAAATAGAAAATCTGGCTGAATCTCTCACTCAGTGTCAGCAAGACCAAGGAGCTGACTATAGGAGGAGGAAACCCGAGGTCCATGAGCCACTCCTCATCAGGGAATCAGAGGTGGAGAGGGTCAGTAACTTTAAATTCCTTCAGTAATAATTTCAGAGGACCTATCCTGGGGTCAGCACATAGGTGCCATTACAAAGAAAACATGGCAGCACCTTTACTTTAGAAGTTTGTAAAAATTTGGCATCATCTAGAACTTTGACTTCTATAGATACACAGTGGAAAGTATATTGACTAGGTGCATCACAGCCTGGTATGGAAACACCAATGCCCTTGAATGGAAAATCCTACAAAAAATAGTCGATATAGCCCAGTCCAACACAGGTACACCCTCTCCACCATTCAGTACATCTACAATACTATTGCAGGAAAGCAGCAGCATCATCAGGGGCCCCCACCACCCAGATCATGATCTCACTACTGCCATCAGAAAGGAGGTACAGAAGCCTCAGGACCTTTACTGCCAGATTCAGGAATAGTTATTATCCCTCAGGCATCAGGCTCTGAATGAGAGTGGATAATTTCACTCACCTCAACGATGAACTGATTCCCCAACCTATGGACACACTTTCAAGGACTTTTCAACTTGGGTTCTCAATATTATTTATTTATTGATGTTTTTGTATTTGCACAATTTATTGTCATTTGCACTTTGGTTGTTTGTCAGATTTTGTTTCTGTACAGTTTTGAGTCGATTCTACTCTATTTCTTTGTATTTACGGTAAATGCCTGCAGAAAATGAATCTCGTATATGGTGATACGTGTGTACTTTGATATAATAACTTTACTTATAACTCTGAAATACTGAAAGGAGTGCCTTTAAGTTAGTAGAAACAAAGGGGCGAAAGGTCACCTGAGTAGACAGGTTAGATCATCTACTAGCTTATTGAAAGGTGGGGTATGATCCAGGGCTGACGAGTTACTCCCCCTCCTGATATGTTTCGATGTACCTCGGGCTGTGACTGGTGCGTTTCCCCAGACCGTCTTCTCCTTTCTGGACCCGCTTTAACTCTCTCAGACCACCTTCTCTGGCTTTCACACACTCCCTTTCTGTGTCTCATGTCATTTGGTCCCCTTTATCTGGTCACCCTCGCAATTTCTTTTCACCGCGTCACATTCTCTCTCAGTCCCCTTTCTCCCTCTCTGCGCCCTCATTTTCCAACATACTCTCAAACCTAATTCTGCGCCTCACAATCGCTGTCATATTTTTAATCTGATGTTCTCTCGGTATTTCACGGCCACTTGGCGAGAAACCATAGCGTCGTACAGCACAGATTAAAGTTTAACTTTATTTGTCACACGTACATCGAAACAGCGAAATGCGCCGTTTACTTCAGCTCAGCGAGGATTGTGCAGAGCAGCCCTCAGCTGTCCCACGCTTTCGGCGTCACAGAGCATGCCCACAGTTTACTAACCCTAACCTTCAACCCACCTGGTCCGTAATGATGCTGGAGTCCCCACCGATACAAATCCTATAATCCAGCACTTGAACTTTCTGTTCATTGGGGGCTTCAAAACCCCTGAAGATGCTTTCTAAATGCCATGGGAATCTCTGCCTCCACCGAACCTCTCGGGCAGTACATTCCCGAACCCAATTAAAGCACACAACATCAGACCCTTTCTAAAATTCGCACCCCTCCTTCTAACCTAAGCACCCCGGTTTTACACACCCATGCCTCTGGGAGTAGTCTCCCACCGTCTTTCCTGTCTGTGCCTCCCATAAGTTTGTCAGCTTGTACGTCTCACCAGGGTCCTCTTTCATCACCAACTTCTCCTTGCGCCGTCTCTATTACAAAAGTGCCGGCAGGACGCAGCAGATGAGGCGGCATCTACGGAGGAAAGTAAGCAGTCGGCGTTTCGGGCCAAGACGGGGACTGACCTGCTGAGTTCCTCCAACATTGCGTGTGTGTTTCTCTGGATTTCCAGCATCTGAAGAATCGCTTCTGTTTATACAGTACTCTGTCTTTCTCTCTCCCCTTTCCCTCGTTCCGTCTATCCAGCTCCTTTCTCGGTTCCTTGCGCTATCGGTCTCCAATTACCTGCTTTTCCTTTCACTCCCCTTTCAACTCTGTTTTCTCGCTCCTTTCTAGTTCTTTTATGCGTATCACATTCTCAATCTCTCTCACCCTGTACACATCTCTCCCTGTGAATTCCATCCCCTCTGCCTTTCCATGTTGCCTTTCTGTCTCTCTTCCACTTATTGACACTCTTTTCCAGCTTTTAACACTTCCTTTTCAATCCACCTTTGCACGTCGCCTCTCGCGTCCCACGTTCGCCCGTCTCATCCCCGCGTTGTCCCTCGGCTGCTGCCACCTTACTCGCTTTGGCTTTTCCCTACCTGCACCCGGGAGAATTCCGACCAGTAGCACAAGCGCCAGGACCCACATTGAACTAGTGCCTCGCTCTCCGAACTACCGTCTTTTTCCCGGACTGTCTCGGGTTGTATCCAGCTCTCTCTGGCGCACAGTATCCACGTAAACCAAATTGTAAACCGTTCACTCTGTTCCGGAGTCTGCGTGATCTCTTTTCCCTGGAGTCTATATATTGGTCTCTATAATTTCGTAGTCTACCGTCCCCGTCCGTATTCCAGGATTTCTCGGAGTTCTGTATCCCGGAATCTTCCGGTTACTTTATTCCGGTCATTGTCCCGAGATCCAGGTGCTCTATGTCCTGAGTCTGTTTTCCTGAACTCCCGCGCGCTGAATCCAGATGGTCCCACCCTTTCATTGGTTTCCCTGTGGACGGTCGCTCCCTGTCCTTTATGCCGAGCTGGCTCCGAACGCGCCTCCCAAACGAGAGTCCGTCGGGAGAACCCGCCCACACGCTCTGGCACAGTTGAATATGGGAGGGAATTTGGAGGGAGAAGGATCGCTAGGGTGGAGTTGGCGGGATTCACAAGGGTTTAGGGAAAGGAGGTGCGGGGTAACGTCCAACTTGTAATAGAGGTTCTGTTGAAAACCAGATGGAAGAGTCGGCGACAGCAGCGTGCGTGGACGTCCAGAGGTGATCACTCTGGAAACAGTGTGGTGAACATTTGAGACTGGAATCGAGGAGAAAATGCACCAAACAGCCAGTGATCTATCTTGGAGACTTTCTGGGCCCCCAGATCCAGTCTATAGGAACCATCCATTAAAACATAAGGAGTTGGCCTTCTGAAACCAATAGGATGAACCCTCAGGATTCAAGAGAAGATAATCCCACACCTTTGGGAGAGATCATCCAACCCTACAGCAAATAAGTCGAATGGTGTGAGCTGCCTTTGCCCACCTTCCAGGAGCCCAGAGGTAATACTGGCCAATCAGGGTAACCATGGAGATATGCTGGGGAATTTTTTTAAGATTTCACAGGTAATAAAGTCAACATGGTACATGGAATGAAGACATTCACCTGTGTGTCTGCTCTCTGTGAAAGTGTCCAGTCAGTCCCATTTTCCTACAATCTCCAGACAAATTAGTTCCCTCAAGGGCCATTCCTATTTCCTCCACTGATTTATTAATTGTATCTGTTTCTGCCATTCCAGTGGAGGAAGATCCAGGTTGTTACCATTGTTCCATTAAGAACAGATACACTCACTCACATTCACTCATACACTTACACACTTATACACACACTCACACATACACACACACTTATACACATACACGCATGCACTTACACACATACATTCACACACGCACATACACACATACATACACACATGCACTTACATACATACACACACATTTACACACATTGCACGCACTTACACATACACACTTATACACATACACACACATTCACACACGCACTTACAAACATATATACACACACACAGACATGCTTACTCATACCAGTCCTTGAACCATTGACAGCTTTCTCTCTGTTTAATGTATCTAACTCTTCCATCAAATGTTCCCTCGGTTCCAGCTTCATCCTGAGGCTGAAGTATCTTGTTCCTGGAACCACTCTGTTAATCCTCCTTCTCCACCCTCTCAACATGCTGTACATCCTTCATAAAGTTTGTTGTCCAAAAATTAATGCAAAATCTTCTACCCCAAACTGAACTTTATATTTTCCCTTACTCTGCACCGTATTTATGAAGCCCAAGATCCAGGTTTTGCTAAATGTTCACTATGCCCATGAAACCCCGCACCCTCCCTGTCCCTATTGTCCTGCACGCTTAAGAACTGTGATGGTAAGTATGCTGCCTCTGTCAAAGTGCATCACTTCCTGCTTCCATTCAAATTTTACTAGTCTGCTCACTCTGTCAGCTTACCAATGTTCTGTTGCAGTCAACTGGGATCCTCCGCACTGTTTACCATACTCAAAGTTTGGCTTCAACAGCATATCTTGTCATCCAATATCAGAAAACAAACTGTGATGCTGGCATTGACTCCCAGCGAACACCCCTGCCCATTATCCTCCAGTCCAAAAAAACAACTATTTACCATTACTCACCACTGTCTGTCTATCCTTTGGCCATTATTTTATCCAGCCTAACACTGACACTCTTCAATTTCATGAGTCTAAATTTTATTAACCAGTCTTATATGTGGAACATTGCCAAATTCTCTAAAAATCCTTAGAGAGAATATTTGCTCTGTTCCTTCAACACTCTCTGTTAATGCATCAAAAGGTTGAATGAAGTTAATCAAATGCATTGTGCCTTTTGTTAGTTTTCCTTAATTAAATCCATGTACCGCATAAATTTCTCCCAGATTACTTTTTATTTCTTACTAGGTCTGTACTTACAAGGAATGTCCTTATACACTTTCCTGAACAAAGATGTCACATTTGCCACTTTTCAATCATCTGTCATTTCTCTTATGTAGAAGAGAAGGGAAGATTATAGCAAGCCCCCCCCACTCTCTGCACCCCACTTCTCTTAACAACCTGGGTGTAAGCATCTGAGCCAGGTGACATCCACTCTAAGCCAAACCAGCCCTACCACACAATTTTCACCTTACTCATTGCCTCCACCATCTGCACCCCTACAGATACTTTGCCATTAACTTTATTTTATATAGTTATATATTCTTTATAATTGTTGAATGTTGTTGATTTTTATGGTATGACATACCAACACACTACAGCAAATTTCTAATACATGTAAATGCCTGCGGTGAATAAAGTTGATCCTTGATCATTAACCTTTTCCTTAGTGAACACTGATTCAAAATATTTATTCATTGACCATATGAGCAACTTCACTTTCATTAACCCATGCTTTGGTTTTTGCTCCCTGGTTACTTCTTATAGGACAGCACATGATTTTTGAATTCCTTTATGCGTAAACTGCTAATCTGTTCCCTTTCTCTATCAGCTTCATTTCCCCGTTTTATTTTTCAATTTATTCAATCTAATCTATTTCTTGCTTGAAGAATTCTCCTAACTTGATCTTACAGCCTTTTGTGTTTCATCACATTCTCCACCAATCTTATTATCTAAGGACCTTGGCTTTGGCTCATTACCCTTTGCTCTTGTAGGAATGCATTCAATATGTACCTGAGACAAGTCCTCCTGAAACAATTCCCATTTTTCTGTTACAGTTTCTCCTGTCAGCCTTTAGATCTACAAACCCCATTTCCAGAAAAGTTGGGATATTTTCCAAAATGCAATAAAAACAAAAATCTGTGATATGTTAATTCACATGAACCTTTATTTAACTGACAAAAGTACAAAGAAAAGATTTTCAATAGTTTTACTGACCAACTTAATTGTATTTTGTAAATATACACAAATTTAGAATTTGATGGCTACAACACACTCAACAAAAGTTGGGACAGAGGCATGTTTACCATTGTGTTACATCAACTCTCCTTTTAGTAACACTTTTTAATTGTTTTGGAACTGAGGATACTAATTGTAGCAGATTTGCAATCGGAAATTTTGTCCATTCTTGTTTGATATAAGATTTCAGCTGCTCAACAGTCCATGGTCTCTGTTGTCTGATTCTCTTCTTCATGATGCGCCATACATTTTCAATAGGAGATAGATCTGGACTGGCAGCAGGCCAGTCAAGCACACGCGCTCTGTGTCTACAAAGCCACGCTGTTGTAGCCCGTGCAGAATGTTGTCTGGCATTGTCCTGCTGAAATAAACATGGACGTCCCAGGAAGAGACATCGCCTTGATGGCAACATATGTCTCTCTAAAATCCTAATATACGCCTCAGAGTCAATGGTACCTTCACACACATGCAACTCACCTGTGCCGTGGACACTGATGCACCCCCATGCCATCACAGATGCTGGCTTTTCCACCTTTCGCTGATAACAATCAAGATGGTCGTTTTCATCTTTGGCATGGAGAACTCGACGCCCGTTTTTTCTGAAAACTAGCTGAAATGTGGACTCATCTGAACACAGCACACGGTTCCACAGTCTTTCGGTCCCTCTGAGATGAGCTCGGGCCCAGAGAACTCGCCAGCGTTTCTGCATAGAGTTGATGTATGGCAGGGGTGTCAAACTCATTTTAGGTCACGGGCCAGATTGAGCAAAATGCAGCTTCATGCGGGCCGGATCAGTCGGACGCGTGCAAACGCAGCATTCGTTGCCTCCGTTTTTTCAGCCTGCTCTCATGTGTCTTAGTCTCTGCTATAAGTACAAAGTATTTCACTTTACAAATTCCGTTTCTTATGAAGAAGACTGCCGAATAAACACTAAAAACCTTGAAAACCTGGTACCTGAATAAACTCAGCATTAGCCATATCATACCCCATAGGCGCTTCGATTACTGGGGCCAGCTTTAATAGTAATTAGATATTATCTCGCGGGCCAAAGATAATTCCACCGCGGACCGGATTTGGCCTGCGGGCCTTGAGTTTGACATATATGATGTATGGCTTCCTCCTTGCGTAATACAGTTTCAAGTTGCATTTCTGGATGCAGCGACGGACTGTGTTAAGTGACAATGGTTTTCCAAAGTACTCCCGAGCCCAGGTGGCTATAATTGTCACAGTAGCATGACGGTTTCTTAGGCAGTGCCACCTGAGGGCTCGAAGATCACGCGCACTCAACAGTGGTTTCCGACCTTGCCCTTTACACACTGAGATATCTCTAAACTCTCTGAATCTTTTCACAATATTATGTACTGTAGATGTTGAAAGACCTAAATTCTCTGCAATCTTGCATTGGGAAATACTCCTTTTGAACTGACTAACAATTCTCTCACGAATTTTGGCACAAAGGAGTGAGCCACGACCCATCCTTGCTTGCAAAGACTGAGCCTTTGATGGACACTACTTTTATACCCAGTCATGATACCTCACCTGCTACCGATTAGCCTGCTTAATGTGGAGTCTTCCAAACCGGTGTTACTTGAATACTCTGTGTTACTTTTCAATCTTATTTCAACTCTGTCCCAACCTTTGTTGTGTTGCAGCCATCAAATTCTAAATTTGTGTATATTTACAAAATACAATTAAGTTGGTCAGTAAAACTATTGAAAATCTTTTCTTTGTACTTTTTTTCAGTTAAATAAAGGTTCACGTGAATTAACATATCACAGATTTTTGTTTTTATTGTATTTTGGAAAATATCACAACTTTTCTGGAAATGGGGTTTGTATTTCATCCTGACTAGATCTCCTAAATCCCCTTGAAATTAGCTCTCTTTCCACTTAGAAATTCATTTAGATTGCTCTGTGGTCTCCTCCATTATTAATCTGAAACTCATGATACAATAATCACTCTTACCCCTGTCCTCTCCCATTAACCCTGGCTGACTTACAAAGTAGCAACAGTGCAGAGGGTGAGCAGCTTCATATTCCTGGGCTTCAACATCTCAGAGGATCTATTCTGGGCTCAACATATCGATACAATCACGACGAAGGCACACCAGCAGCTATACTTCATTAAGGGTTTGAGGAGATTTGGCATGTCACCAAAGCAAATTTCTATGGATGTATCATGGAGAGCATTCTGACTGGAATGGAGGTTCCAATGCACAGAATTGAAAGGCAATGTAAGAGGGCTGCAGATTCAGCCAGTTCCATCATGGATGCAAACCTCTACACCATCAAGGACATTCAGATCCCTCACCACTCAGGACATGTCCTCTCTTCATTACTATCATCAGGGCGGAGATAAAGGAGTCTGAAGCATCCCACATTTTAGGAACAGCTTCTTTCCCTCTGCCATCAGATTTCTGAATGGTCCATGAAGCCATCAACACTACCTTGCTAATCCACTTTTGTACTATTTATTTATTCGTGTGACTTATAGCAATGTTTCATGATTTGCACTCTACTGCTGCTACAAAACAAAAAAAATCACAACATATGTCAATGATAATAAGCCTGAATTTGATTCTGATTGCAGGCCCAAGCCAGTGAAGACAAATTTACAGAGTAAGAAATGACTAACGAGATGCTTCTGAAGGGTATACATTAGTTACTGTGAGAAGGACATTGGGAACTTGTAAATTGTCACACTAAATGCTTTGAGGTGAAACATGATGGGTCCAGTAGTGCAAAAGTCTGTACTGACTGTAAGGAGTTGGCACGTTCTCCCCATGCCCTTGTGGGTTTCCTCCCGGTGTTCCAGTTTCCTCCCACATTCCAAAGATGTACAGGTTAGTAGGTTAATTGGTCACATGGGTGTAACTGGGTGGCATAGGCTTATTGGGTTTGAAGGGGCCTCTTAACATGCTTTATCTGTAAATAAAATAAAACAAAATGACAAACCATATTACCTAGCACCTATGCAGGCTGAGAGGTTAGTGGGAGTTGTTGAAGATGCTCTGAAGGAACAAAGATTAAAAGATTGGCTGAGACTTTAAATGACAAACTGTAGGAAGAGTCTATGTTCCACAGTAGCCATATTGCTTCTGAGATAGCACTGCAGAGAAGACTCAGACTGTGATTAAATTTGGTTCACTCAGCCATCAAGGGAAGACTGGAGGAGAGCAATGGAAGCAATGCAAAATATGACTCAAATCATTCAAAAATATTTTCAGTAAGACGACAGAGTCTGTGAGTCACTACCATTTGATGTGAGTCATGTCGTTTCAGTGAGAACCTACTGCACAAAGAGCTAGCTTTGAAAATAGAAAAGAGAACTGTACATGAACACATTTAACTTCTGCAAGAGAAAACTGCAGTTATGCAATCATTAATGTATTCCAGGTGGAAATCTCACAAAGTTGTTCTGAATTCCATGAACATTCAGACAAGTTCTTTAGAGAAGATGAAAGAGGGCACAAAAAAACAATGGACAGTATTCATTTGTAAATATTGTGAATATCTGGTATTGAAATTGGGAGACATTGATCAAGCAACAACCTGGCACAGGCATGCACACAGAATCGTATCTTACAAATAATGTAGCTATTGCTAAATATAATCCATGTGGTACTTCAACAACTGTTCACAACCTTGGCAGGAGGCCAAATCTTCAAAGTTAGATTGGATAAGCCATGCTTGATGTGTGATGAAGAGACCAATTTATTTAACCATTGATATACACTCAGTGACCACATTATTAGATATAAGTACACCTGCTCATTAATGCAAATATTGAATCAACCAATCATGTAGCAGCAACTCAATACATAAAAGCATGCAGACATGGTTAAGAGGTTCTGTTGTAGTTCAGACCAAACATCAGAATGGGGAAGAAATGAGATCTAAGTTACTTTGATTGTGGAATGATTGTTGCTGCTGGACAGGATGGTTAGAGTATCTCAGAAAATGCAGATTTCCTGGCATTTTCATGCAGAACAATCTTCAGAATTTATAGATAATGGAACAAAAAATCCAGTGAGTGGCAGTTCTGTGGGTGAAATGCCGTGTTAATGAGAAAGGTCAGAGGAGAATATCCACAGTGGTTCAGACTGACAGGAACAAAACAGTAACTCAATTAAACACGTTTTACAACAGTGGTGTGCAGAAGAGCATTTCTGAATGAACAACAGGTGAACCTTAAAGTGGATGTGCTACTGCAGCAGAAGACCACACTGAGTTCCATTTCTGTGGCTATTTATTAGGTATACTCCTGTATCTAATAAAGGGTGGGTCCTTTGCCATTTGATGTTTCTTCCACTTGTGGAGCCATTTGGGGAATACGGAATCAAATTTCACATGGCTTGTATTTGGATCCCTATTTCAGCTCCAAGCAGTCTGAAAGAAGTGCTCCAATGTTTGGAAATGAATAAACCAGGTGTTAAATAAGTCTATAGAATTTACTTCGGTAATTGATTTGATAGGCTGGGGAACTTTCTTATCTGGTTATCGCTGATGCCATCAAGAATATGCCCACCCTCAATAACATCTTAGAGCTCAGATCAATTGAGAGTGTGATGATCCAGTGTGGTAAATTCATTCTAAATTTGGCAGGGTTGTTAGAGCTGCTGAATTTAAAGTGGCACAGATTTGAATGAATGATTGTGACTGGGTACTCTCATGTTCACAAACAAGAGAAAATCTGCAGATGCTCGAAACCCAAGTGAGACACACAAAATGCTGGAGGAACTCAGCAGGCCAGGCAGCATCTACAAAAAAGAGTACAGTTAATGTTTCGGGCTGAGGCCCTTCATCTTTCTCATGTTTACTGTCTTTACTGACAACCGTACAAACAATTACTGTATTGTCTTCTGTAATCCATTATTGAAGCACTTACCCCATTGTGTCTACATGCCTTAAACTATACAGCTAGTAACATATTGTCTGATCCTCCAAACTGCCAAGTCTTAGCATAAATACTATATTCTGCGATCATATTTGGCCTACCAAAATGAACCATTTCACACTTATCAGGGTTGAACTCCATCTGCCACTTCTCAGCCCAGTCTTGCATCCTATCAATGTCCTGCTGTATCCTCTGACAGCCCTCCACACTATCCACAACACCTCCAACCTTTGTGTCATCAGCAAATTTACTAACCCATCCTTCCACTTCCTCAACCAGGTCATTTATGAAAATCACAAAGAGAAGGGGTCCCAGAAAGGATCCCTGAGGCACACCACTGGTGACAGACCTCCATGCGGAATATGACCCATCTATAACCACTCTTTGCCTTCTGTGGGTAAGACAGTTCTGGATCCACAAAGCAATGTCCTCTTGGATCCCATGCCTCCTTACTTTCTCAATAAGCCTTGCATGGGGTACCTTGTCAAATGCCTTGCTGAAATCCATATACACTGCATCTACTGCTCTACCTTCATTAATGTGTTCAGTCAGTTCCTCAAAAAATTCAATCAGGCTCATAAGGCACGACCTGCCTTTCACAAAACCATGCTGACTATTCCTAATTGTATTATGCTCATGTTCATAAATCCTGCCTCTCATGATCTTCTCCATCAACGTACCAACCACTGAAGTAAGACTCACTGGTCTATAATTTCCTGGGCTATCTCTACTCCCTTCCTTGAATAATGGAACAATATCCGCAACCCTCCATTCCTGTCCCTATTTATGATGCAAATATCATTGTCAGAGGCTCAGCAATCTCCTTCCTTATCTCCCAAGTAGCCTGGGTTACATCTCGACCAGTCCTGGTGACTTATCCGACTTGATGCTTTCTAAAAGCTCCAGCACATCCACTTCCTTAATATCCACATGCTCAAGCTTTTCAGTCCGCTGTAGGTCATTCCTACAATCGCCAAGATCCTTTTCCATGGTGAATACTGAAGCAAAGTATTCGTTAGGTACCTCAGCTATCTCCTCTGGTTCCATACACACTTTTCCACTGTCACACTTGAATGACAGTGGATGAGGTCTTCTTTCAGATGGTAGGAATGACAAAAGCTTGCTGGATGCGGAAGCCACTGGGTGAAAGGGGCTCGATTTTTGTTCTGTTTAGAGGAACTTTGGTAAAAACAGCAGTCCAGGAAATGGAGAAGCAAAGCCACATTTCCTGAGAAAGGAGGACATTTTGGACATCATGGAATGGAAGGTCTCATCCTAAGAACAGATGTGATAGAGATGGAAAAAGTGGGAGAAAGAGAGTGGCATCCTTACATGAGACAGAATGGAAAGAGGTGTAAAGTTGATACAATGCTGAGCTTCCAGCCTGGAAAAGTTGCTCTGGTGAGGATATAATTTCATTTTTCTTGTTCACTATCAATTATCATGGCAGATTTTGCTTTAGCCAGTACTGTCCAGCTCTCAGTCAGACACCAAGGTTTTTTGAAATCAGCAAGTTATTGGTCCATAAAGGGCATTTTATGTGGGAAGTCAAAATAATGATTCCAAAGAAATACACTTCAGTTATTAAGAAGCTTACATCACCAATGTGTCTGAGAAAGATTCTGGCACAGAACTATCCGTGGTGGTCTGGGCTAAATGAGGACAGAATGGCAACAGCGAGTTGTACTGCATAAATGCATGCACTAGCACTGTCATAAGCAAAGAGCCAACAACACTCATAAAAATGGCCCAGTCAAAAAGGGAATGCCACATATACAGTGGACAGTTAGTTGGATAGCAATTGTCCATCACCACAGAAGCAACTTAAAGTAGGTGGAGGTGTTTCTGATAAGACAATCAACCACATTACTGACAGTTTGGCAGAGTTTAGGCTTCCAGAAATCTGTGTCAAATAGCTGACCTTGATGTTATTCTAAAAAATTTGCATAATACTTGAGTGGAATTCAAAGTTCAAAGCAAATTTATTATCAAAGTACATACGTTATATGTCACCACATCCAACCCTGAGATTCATTTTCTTACAGGCAGTCACATCAGATCAAAGAAATGCAAGCGAATCAATAAAAACTACACACAAAGACTGACAAGCAACTGATGTGTAAAAGAAGATGAACTGTGCAAACACCAACTAACTAAATAAGTAAGTTTAAATCATTAAATAAATAGGTAGATAAATGGATGGATAGATGTGAGAACGTGAGTTGTGGTATAAAAGTGGCAGAGTATTATGCTCCACACAGCGGGACAACTGATTCCACCAGTTATCTCAATACCTTAACCAAGAAAAACCTAGACACTGTCTCAGGGAGAGGTCACTTATCATTGAACTTACTTCATGGCCAATTTTTCATAGTAATTAGAAAAATACCCTTCAGACCACTCCTGATAAAAGACTCCTTACATGACTCCAGTACCCCAACCTTCACAGCAATGCAGGTAGTACACTCCTCCCACAACTCACTGATACCGTACACACGGCTCATCACACCACCCCTTCCTCATTCCACAGCCCTTGCTGCATTAGGGCTGGTATGTGTCTCCTCACCACTCCTCAGACCACCCTCCACTCCTACTGGCCAGATACTACCGGAACCATTTCTCAAAGGGCAGCCATGGACAAGGTTTTCATTGATGAAGCCAGTAGATGGCGAACAAACAAAACAGTTGGTGATGGGAGAACAGACCAAGCGAGGATTTATGAACTTGAGAGTTTTCAATGAAAATGAGACAGAAACAGAGTGCAAAACCGCTCCCACATTTGGCTGAGGTAGTTACTTGTAAAAGATGTAAGGGCATGTAGTCCTCCTTTATATCCTCTATATCGATACTGTTGGTACTGAGTCAACAAAGCTGTCTTCATCAGAGGTTAAAAAACTGAAAAGGGTTACACAAGAAATAGGAGCAATGGGAGGCCACTTAACTCCTCAAGCCTCTCCCTGTCAGTCAGTCAGATCACGATCAATCCACCCCAGGCCTCAGCACCTCCACCTTGTCAAATTCCCGTCACCTTCAATCTCTTGATCTACCAAAAAATTATCTAGCTCCACAGACTGTAGTTAAAAAGAGGACAGATAGGATTACAGACACTAAAGGAATCCAGGGGTGTGGGGAAAGAATTGGAAAGTGGTACTAAGATATAGGAGCAGCTCTCACTCATATGCTCTGGATTCATCTTTCTGTCACAAATAGGGCAGCTGAGTCGAATCTGCTCACTTGCAGGACATTTGTGAGCCAGTATTCTGGTCTTGCAGTCACAGTTAATGAGCTTAGCTTTTCTGTTTTTTTAAAATGTTTTCATTATGCACCATAATTACTAACTCAATAAACAAGGCTGTGATTGTGTAGAAAGTCTTATCAAGCCTGAAAGGCATAAAGTGTCTTCCATCTCTGAGTCAGCACAGAAGAGACACGTTTCAGTCATAGCTCTGTATGAGTGTGCATATGGACACCATCTCCACCCAAGGATCTCAAGCCTTTTCTCAAACTCAAAATCATCACAATTTTTCTCCTTCTACACCAAAGCATCTCATCCTCGGTAATTTCAACCACCACCTTAATATATTGTCCTCTCTGTCACTTATTCCCATTCCCTCTCTGTGAAAACTCCAATCTGTATTCGCAGGCTTCTGCTTGACTTTAACTTAGTCATTTCACATGTCGTCCTTGCACCCAGTGTCTCAAACGCAGTACCAGCTCAGAACACTTACTTGAATTGCTTTCACATCCTCCTACACTCTTTTTGTTTCTGCTCCTGGGAAAAGCTGCCTCCAGACTCACTCGCATCTCCAATTCAGAACCTCAGTTGCTTGGCCTTTTATTGACCAGCGCAATCCTGTGGCATTGATTTGCTGAACCATGGCCTCCTATCTGCATTGACCCAATCAATCCTCATACAATGCAATCCTCATATCTGCATTTTTATGTGCCTTGGATATAACATGGAAGGAATTTGACAGTGAAGTGGTTCAGCATTCACTGGCAAGTCAGATTTCAAATCATAAAGGTCCAGCAGTCTTAGCCCTCACTGTTCCTCATTTGTTCACTGGCAATGCTGGCTGTTGTTGTCCTCCCTCATCAGCACTGTTGCCATATTTTTAAACAAAAGTTTATTCAATGACTATAATAATACAGCAAGACACTATACAATAATCAGGGCTTCATAAACTAATTACAGTTTCAAATTGCCACCAATGGCATAGGTAGGAAAAGGGAGGGGGTCCTGAGGAGAGAATTTAGGGAGACAGGTAGAAAGCTAAAAAACAGGACTTCAAGGGGTAATAATCTCCAGATTACTGCCTGTGCCACATGCCAGTGAGGGCAAGAATAGGGTAATTTGGCAGATGAATGTGTGGCTGAGGTACAGGAGGAAGGGCTTTCTGGATTTCTGGATCATTGGGATCTCTTCTGGGGAAGGTATAATATGTACAAACAGAGTGGGTTACAACTGAATCAGTGGGGAACCAAAATTCTTGCAGGCAAGTGTGCTAGTCATGTTGGAGAGTGTTTAATCTAACTTGTCAGGCGGGTGGGAACTGTGTGATAGGGCTGAAGATGAGCCAGTTGGTATACAAGCAAAGGTAGTGTGTAGTGAGACTGTTAGTTAGGACAGGCAGATAATGGGGCAAAATTGAAGTCAGTGGATGAGTTGCAGGGGGACAAAACTGAAAAGAGTGACGAATGCAGGACTGAAGGTGATATAATTTGAATGCACGCTGAATATGGAATATGTTAGATAATCTTGTCATACTGTTAGAGGTTGACAGGTATGACATTATGGGCATCACTGAGTCATGGCTGAAAGAAGATTATAGTTGGGAGCTTAACATCCAAGGATACACATTGTATTGAAAGAACAGGCAGGCAGGCAGGGGGGTGGCGTGGCTCTGTTGGTAAGAAGTGGAAGATGTAGAATCATTGTGATAGAGCTAAGAAACTGCAAGAGTACAAAGGCCCTATATGGGAGCTATATGTAGGCCAGAATGTGGCTTTTTAGAATAGCTTGTGGTTGAGCCCACTGGGGGATCAGCTATTCTGGACTGGGTGTTGTTTAATGAACTGGATTTGATTAGGGAGCTTAAGATAAAGGAACCCTTAAGAAACAGTGATTAGAATTCACCAGAAGCTGAATTCAGATGTATCAGTATTACAGTGAATACACAGGCATGAGAGAGGAACTGGCTAAAGTTGATTGGAAGGGGATGCTAAGCAAGGATGATGGCAGAGCAGCAATGCCTGGAATTTCTGGGAGTAATTCAAAAGGTGCAGGATAGATGCATCCAAGGAAGAAGTATTCTAAAGGCAGGATGATGTAACCGTGGCTAACGAGAGAAGTCAAAGCCAACATAAAAGCCAAAGAGAGGACATATATACAGCAAAAAGTAGTGAGAAGTTGGAGCATTGGGAAGCTTTTAAAAAACAACAGAAGGCAACTAAAAGGCCATAAGGAGAGAAAAGATGAAATATTAAGGTAAGCCAACCAATAATATCAAAAAGGATTCCAAGAGTTTTTTTAGATACATAAAGAATAAAAGAGAGGTAAAAGTAGATATCAGACCACTGGATAATGACACTGGAGAGATAGTAATGGGAAACAAGGAAATGGCAGACGAACTGAATAAGTATCTTGCATCAGTCTTCACCGTGGAAGACACCAGCAGTATATGGGAAATTTGAGACTGTTGAGGGCAGAAGTGAGTGCAGTGCAATTGCTAAGGTAAAGGTACTTGGGAAGCTGTAAGTTCTGAAGTTAGATAAGTCACCTGGACCAGAAAGACCATACTCCAGGGTTCTGAAGGATAGCTTAAGAGATTATGGAGGTATTAGTAATAATGTTTCAAGAATCCATCGATTCTGACATGGTTCTGGAGGCATGGAAAATTGCAAAGGTCACACCACTCTTCAAGAACAGAGGGATGCAGAAGAAAGGAAATCATAGGCCAGTTAGCCTGAACTCAGTGGGTGGGAAAACGTCGGAGCTGATTGTTAAGAATGAGGTTTTGTGGTACTTGGAGGCACATGATAAAATAGGCCAAAGTCAACATGGTTTCCTTAAGGGAAAATCTTGCCTGACAAATCTACTGAAATTCTTTGAAGAAATAACAAGCAAGATACACAAAGAAAAATTGGTGGATATTGCGTACTTGGAATTTTAGAAGGCCTTTGACAAGGTGCTGCACATGCAGCTGCTTAGCAAGATAAGAACCCATGGTATTACAAGAAAGATACCAGCATGGATAGAGCATTGGGTGATTAGCATGAGGCAAAGAGTGGGAATAAAGGGGACCTTTTCTGATTAACTGCCAGTGACTAGTGGTGTTCTGCAGGGGTTGGTGTTGGGATTGTTTCTTTTTACGTTGTATGTCAATGATCTGGATGACAGATTTTCTCTTGTTTGTGATTAGATGACAGAATTGATGGCTTTGTCGTCATGCTTGTGGATGAATCAAAGATAGTTTGAAGGGCAGGTAGTGTTGAGGAAGGAGGGAAGCTGCATAAGGACTTAGATTCGGAAAATGGGCAAAGAAGTGGTAGATGGAATATAGTATTGGGAAGTGTGTGGTCATGCACTTTGGTAGAAGAAATAAAAGCACAGAATTTTCTGAAGAGGGAGAAAATTCAAAAATCTGAGGTGCAAAGGGATTTGGGAGTCCTCGTGCAGGATTCCCTAAAGGTTAACTTGCAAGTTGAGTCAGTGGTGAGGAAGGCAAATACAATATTAGCATTCATTTCAAGAGGAGTAGAATATAAAAACAAGGATATAATGCTGAGGCTTTGGAAGACACTGGCAAAATCTCACTTGGAGTATTGTGAGCAGTTTTGGGCTTCTTATCTAAGAAAGCATGTACTGACATTGGAGAGGGTTCAAAGAAGGTTCATGAGAATGATTCCGAATGAAAGGCTCATCATTTGAGGAGTGATTGATGGCTCTGGGCCTGTACTTGCTGGAATTTAGAAGAAGGAAGTGGAATCTCATTGAAACCTATTAAATGTTGAAAGGCCTAGATAGAGTACATGTGGAGAGAATGTTTCCTACACTGGAGGAATATAGGACTAGAGGGCAAAACCTCAGAATAGATGGATGTCTACTTAGAACAGAGATTAGGAGGAATCTCTTTAGTCGGAGGGTGGTGAATCTGGAATTCTTTGCCACAGGTGACTGTGCTGGTCATGGGTGCATTTCAGGTGGAGATTAATAGGTTCTTGATTAGGCAGAGGTGTGAAAGGTAATGGGGAGAAACAGAAGATTGGGATTGAGAGGGAAATGGATTAGCCATGATGAAATGGCAGAGCAGACTTGATGGGCCAAATGGCCAAATTCTACTCCTATATCTTATGGTCTTAATTAAAATCTGATTATTGCTATCTACAACACATTCAAGGCCCTGAAGGACCCACTGTGCCCATGGATACCCCATGCACAGACATAACCCCGCAAGAAGACAGGCAGACCCCTTGACTGCCCACTGCCTGGACCCCTGAATGGTCAGCCTGGCCAGGCCCAGAAGCAAACTGACCAGAAGATCCCCCAAGCAACCCGAACCCCCCCCCCCCTTCCACACCAGGTTACCTTAGATCAGGACCGTGGGGCTGAAGTGTAATCAGAACTTGACAATTAGCCCCTTCTGATATCCAAGTAGAGGCTGAAACCTTTTGCATTCCATATACACATAGTTCAGCGAAGGCCACAGAAGTGACAGGTGACTCTGGAGTCAATGAACCAACTCTAAATCTATTGCATGGCACTATTCTATGTAATTCTTTCCACCCCAGGTCCCTAATGTCAATGGGCAGGGTCCCTGCTTTAAAGTTTCCACTGGGGAAACCTTCATCCTGTTCACTCACCCACTGGGCTAAACTCCTGACCCAACCCTAGTCCCCGCTCACATTTTCCCACTTCCTCTCCAACCTCCCTGGGTGCCCCCTAGCACATGAGACCCATATCATGTGTTTCTACTTCTACTAAGTAACTTCTCTCTCTAGCACTCATATTAGTTTCTAAAGTCTCACTTGCAAATTGCCACACCCATCTCCAATCTCTTCTCCAAATGTATACAATATGCATTCTCTGGTATTAAATGGAACTATTGGAATTCCTTGTATATTTTCAGCCTCCTGAACTCATGCCCATCCGTCCTGGGACTCCTTATCCAGATGACTCTAATGGATCTTTGTGCCACTCTCATATGGACATGAGAAAGAGAAAGCATGGCTCATCGCTCTATGCATAGCTTCACACCACCTGCCTCTTCACATTCCTCAGATGGACAGGCTCAAAGTCCTCCGTAACATCAACAGCCAAGGTTGTAATCTCTAGAATTCTCTTCCCTAGTCTCCCTGCCATATTACTGTTTTCCTTCCTGAAAACATTTCTTCCAACACAGAGAAGAGATTCTGCATGATGCTGTAAATCCAAAGCAACACACTCAAAATGCTGGGACACCTCAGCAAGTCAGGCAACATCCATGAAGAGGAAAGAAACTGAGGGAGGATAGACTCTACAACCTTTACTTTAACATGGTTTTGGTAACCAACAGAAAGGAGGAATATACAGTAATACAAATGTACAAAGAATAATTTGGAGGTATACTCACAGTCTGAGCACAAATGTCATGGCCTTCCTGCTGTGATTTCTGCAAGCTAGTATCCTTCAGTATCAGGATGATGCAACAGATGTTTCTTCATGAATGCCCATGTTCTATTCTGCCTTTCTCCAGAGAAGATCGGAACATGGTATTGTCTAGGTAACACCACAGAAACTCAGACTGAGCATTCTCCCTTGGGAAGGAGAAATATTCCGAGTCTCTCACAGCCAAGCCTTGTTTCTGCAGTGGGTTAAAACTGTTCCATTTCCTAAACAACATCTAGTCGTGAGACAGGTGAGACACTAGATGCCCTGCTTACACGGGCTCTCCATTTCTTTTGACATTGCCAACACCTTGTTAGCATTGGCTCACTAATGAATTAGTAACGTCACAAATGAGCCAAACTGCTGTCTGCTGACGTGTCCCACCAGAGGTGTACAGGCAGAATGAATGGCATATGAAAGGCTGCTGATGTGGTTTATTTCAGTAACTGTCTGGTGGAAATGGGTGCTAGCCTGGTGGTGACTGACTTGCAAATATCCCACAGATTTTGGTTCACCACACTCCTCTGGTACACACGCAAGAAACAAACAACAGTTCTGTTTTTTTTCTTCCGGCGTTGCTGATCATTATGAGACATCTTGGACGTGGGAATGCTCTGGGATGTGTGGTTACCCTCTCATCAGCCACAGCTTGTGCAGTCAATGAGGAGCGTTTCTCTTCTCATATATTCATTGTCAATGATCTGCGCATTAGTGGCAAGGCTGGCATTCATTGCCCATCCTAGCTGACCTTGCAAAGGTGGTGGTGAGTCACCTTCTTGAACTGCTGCAG
This sequence comes from Hypanus sabinus, assembly GCF_030144855.1. NCBI lineage: Eukaryota > Metazoa > Chordata > Chondrichthyes > Myliobatiformes > Dasyatidae > Hypanus > Hypanus sabinus. Next base: position 110,433,862 of record NC_082714.1, on the reverse strand, counting down.
CCCTTTAGGTGAAGGTACGACTTCCATGGTGGTTGGGAGGGAGAACCGGGAGTGAGGCCCAGTGATTATGAAGGACTGCCAATATATTTGGGCTCAGGGTGGTGGGTGGCTTGATATACTCGGTTCTTTCTTTGTCCATTTGAGTTGGTATTTAGGAAGAAAATCTTGCTTCTGCAAGTGGAGAACTCCTACCCGGGGAGAAACTAGTGCTGCCAATTGGCCCACACTTGGTCCCAGGTGCAGGTTGCTGCCAGTGTGGTATATCTCATTTCCTGATGTTTGTAATTGTGTTGGAAATCCCCTTTGACTAATTACTTCTCTCTCTTTACTCCGGCTCTCTGAAAGTGGCCGGAAATAAAGAGGGAGGGAGGTAGACGTTGCAGCCTCTTGTTCTGGCGAAGATCTCGAGCAGACAGGAGAGGCAGTAGAACTACCTGATGCAGCTGGTGGCACTGGTTGTTGGTCAGAGCTTCCCTCCTCTCTGATTATTTGGCACTGTTGGTGGCTGGTGTCCAGGTCAAAGACATGGCCTGACCCAAGTGACTTGCCAAGAGCAGCCCCAGTTGACAAACCACAACCAAACTCTTGCCTCTCAGTAAGCTGTCCAGTGCCTGCTAATTTCAACCTTTGTTTCTTCCTGGGAGGTTGGCCTGATGGAAACTCTGTGATATCATTTTCACCTTGCTGCAAACTAAATTCATTAGATTTGCTCTTTTGCTGACTACTTGCTTTACTCTCTGGAACAAGGACGCTGAGCTGCCTCACCAGCTTTGGATGTGAGAAATGTCTCAGCATCGGCCTTGTGACATCCTTTTCTATATGGCGGCTGGCTGTGGCTGGCTGTTGATGGAGCGGAGCTTTCTTCTCCGTGTCCCCGGCAGTTTCTGGGGCTGCGCACGATGCAGTCACCTTGCCCGTCCTTTCAGCGGTAGGGATTGTCGCCGCTGAGCTGGCTGTTGTGATCGCAGGCGCCTCCACCACACGGTCTGGGATCGGTGCAGTCTTTGTCTCCGTAGCAACATCGCAGGGATCTGGATGTCTCCGTAGCGGTGAACGTTGGTCCACATTTATTTGTAAAAACGGTACCTCACACACTGGAGAGTTGAAGGTTGTGACCTTCACCGACCCTAACGGAAGTGGGTCTGAGAAATGTTTTTTGACGGGAATCTTGTGTGCAGAAGGTGCAACGAGAGGGCCGGAATGTGGTTTCTCAGGGAGCGCTGAAGTGTCATTGTCGGGTGCTGTGACAGTGGAAGGACACCGTGTGACTGAGGCATGTGGGCCAGCCGAGTGCGTGGCTCCCTTAGTCTCTTGGTATTTCTTCCGGAATGTTTCCTCTCCATACATCGACCACCGCTCGTGTGAAAACTTCTTCAGCCTTTTCTGGCCATCGTTCTTTCCTGAAGACTTGCAATTGGGCTTTGGGATTCCGGCCTTGGAATCGCACACCTTATTGCCGACCCCAGCGGCGGCCGCGGGCTTCTCTGCAGTGAGACTGCCTGCCAGCGAGCCCTCCAGAGCGGTCTGCCTAACCAAGGTGCGATGGTGCAGGGGGTGGAATTCCAACGAATGTGATTGTGAGCTTGTGACGAGCAGCATAGAGGTGGGATTCCTTTGTAATTCAAACGGGTGACTGCTTGAACTGCTGGCCATATTACCGCATATCAAGCCCCCCTTACCAAGAGGCACGGAATTACTCCTTATAACTGGCAAACAATCAGCAGTGGAGGAAATCCGCTCAGGTAAGGAATGGAACCTTAATTGGTTTGAGAATGCTGGTAAACTGGAGGCACCTCTTGGTTTCTTGCTGACTTGAACCGATTTCATGTCAAAGTGAAAGGAATCCTTAAACGTGTACGGCATTGGCAAATCGATGCTTCCCTGTTTTGAGTTAAGTGTCCTTCTTGGCCTGACAGTTTCTAGGTGTTTATCGTCAACCACGGCCTTGTTGTCGGAGATGAGCTTGGAGATCCACTCCCCGAGTTCCTGCGACCCGCGGGTTGTGCGCTCCACCTCCGCAGCAGATCCCAGGGCACTCCGCCCAACGCTGGACAGCGGCCGGACCAGCTGAGAGCTCCTCTCCGACTCGCTGTCGGTGCTCTGTTGCTGGAGACTCTGTAGCGAACCCGACGCCTGCAGCGGCTGGTCGGGACTGTCCGAGTGGGAAAGGTACCCCGAGTCTGTGCTTTCGTTAGTATGTACACTGGAACTCGAAGACTTGTTCACCCACCGTTTGGCAAAATAAGTTGCCTGCTGTCTCTGCAGAACCAAATTCCTGTTACCAATATGTCCAGGTTGCGTCTGGACATTGTCTTGTTTCTCTCCATCCATGGTGCTATCTTCGCTTTTCTCAGTATCACCGACCACGCACCAGTTTATATCCCGATGTACCAAGTTCTGGTGCTTTGTATTACTCCTGGAGCTGGCCACACTTAGGCGAGTGTGGCAATTTCCTCTGACTTCACAGGGGCCCCTGTCCTTCCCCAGGCTTTCTGATGAGCTGGTAGCGCTCGGTTCCGGTCTGCTGCTTCTCTCCAACTCGGCAGAAACTTGGCAATTGTGCAGGTGACTTTGTGTCTTACTGTGCTTGTACAGGTTGCTCTGCGTTTTAAAAGAAATCCCACAGGTCGTACATGGAAAGGGACGCTCCCCGGTGTGAGACCGGACGTGCTTTTCCAGGGCGCTGCGCTTTGCACAGTCCCTGCCGCATTCGCCGCACACATACTTTCTCTGTCCTTTAGCTCTGACTTGCTGAACACTCCTCGAAAGTTGGACTACATGAAGCTCTTCCCCATACGATGGCGCTTGGGGCTCTGAGCTCTGGAGGGGAGGCTGGACCCCGGGGTTACGGGGAGTTGGAAGCCCTGGAGGGCGGGTGGCAATTTGGGCCACTGAGGCCTGTCGGGAAGGTTTAAGTCTATGGACACCCGGAGGAGGCCGAAGCTCCGGGAGATAAGGGGTAGGTAGGGGCCCTGCGGTTTGGAGCCTGATTGCAAATGTGGAAGGTTGGATGGCCGCAGGTAGGGAGAGGAGGTGGAACCTCGATGGATGGAGGTGAGATTGGAGGCTGGGGTTGTAGGGGGGAATTTGTAGACCGAGGGTTTTGGGGGCAGAGTTGAGCCTGTGAGTTTGAAGGGGCATGCAGACCCCTAAGGTAAGGGGAGGAGGCTGGACTGCTGGGACTTGGACTGGTACTCGGAGCCCAATTGTATTGAGGGGGGATTGGGGAATGGGGGCAGGAGGGGTAGGCTGGAAGTTAGTGGTTTTGGGAGGTGACTGGAACCTGGGGGGTGTAGGGGTTAGGTCAAGTCCAAGGGAATTGGACAAAGGGCTTGCCCTGGGTGAGCAGGGGGAAGGTTGGAGCACTGTGGTTTGACAGTCCAGGTTTAGTCTGGATCCCCTCTGACATGGAGGAACTGGAGATGATTCCTTTCCAATCTGGTCCATTCTTTCCGACTGTGATGCTTGGAGATGTAATACGCTGCTGACCGGAGGAAGATAATGGAACTCAGAAGATCCCTGCAGGCAGACCGAGGAGTTCTGAAGAGCCCCTTGCTGAGCAGATGGGGGATCACTACACTTCTGTAGGGAGGTCAGCTGAGAAGGTGAGAGGGTATGAGCTGATTTTGCAGCTTGAACAATAACTGTCGAGGAGGGTGGTGTTTCACTTGACCCCGGCTGGTCACATCCGCGAGACTGTGGAAGGAAGCTCAGAGGTGGAGATGTTGACCCTTGGCCACCCCCCTCGACATCCATGTCAGCTTTATTTTCCCTGCAGCCATCATGTTTCATCTCCCATTCAGAAGCTGTCCGGTCTCAGGAATTATTCTGGGGTTACCTGTGCACAGTACAAGTATTTATCATTTAGTAGAGAATCCAAGAGATCTACAATATTGCAGAAGAGACCCCCTGTCCTTTTATCTTGTAGCCTCACTGCTCCAGGCAAATTCAACCCTGAGCTCAGGTGCAGTGAGTGTAGAGTTTGAATGCTTTCCCTGTCAATGAGTGAGTTTCATCCCACACCAATAAGACTGAAAGAATGTAGAGAAAATGTACAAGCATATTGCCAAGGAATCGAGTTATAGGGAAAGGTTGACTAGGTTAAGACTTTATTCCCTGGAGTTTAGAAGAATGAAGGGAGATTTGATGCAGGTGTACAAAATTATGAGGGTTATGGATAGTGGAAATGCAAGCAGGATTTCTTTTTCCACTAAGGTTGGGTGAAACTAGAGCTACAAGTCATAAGTTAAGGGTGAAAGGTGAAATATTTAAGGAGAACCTGAGGGGGAGCTTTTTCACAGAGGGTGGTGTGAGTGTGGAACGAGCTACCAACAGAAGTGGTGGATGCAATATTTAAGGGAAATTTTGGTAAGTACAAAGATGAGAGGGTTCAGATTAGGGTTGAAGGTATTGGGGAGAATAATAGGCATGGATTACACGTGCTGAATGATTCATTACTGTGTTGTAGTGCTCTGACTATCATAAAGTAAAGTTAGTTGTCCGCTGTAAAATTACCCCATAGTGTTGGTAAATGGTAAAAAAGAATGAAGGATGAGTTGGTGTGTGTGAGAGAGAGAGAGAATGAGAATGTATGATGCAGGACAGCAGAATAAGGAGGGGGAAGCAGGGCTGATGGAATTGCTCTGCTTTGAGCTATCATTGATCTAATGGGCTGACAGGCCTCCCTCTGTATATCTATCATATGGTATATTCCATAAATTTATGGGTGGATCACAAGGAGAAGCAGGGAATCACTGAGGCTGAAGCAGAAGTGAGGCAACACCCAAGGTCACGCAGACTTCGAGTATGTTGTTCCTCCTAATGTAAGTTTATTTTATCAAATTTTGATAAACAATCTTGCATTTGTTATAAACTATCCTTCAGACTTTTATTTGTGGAACATCCTACTGCTCCCTCTCTTTCATTGATATCATTGTTTCATTCAACATCTAGACCAGTTTCTATTGCCCTTAGGAGTCCTCCCTGTTAGTGGAGTGAGTCCACCTCAATCCCTCCTAGTTCTTCATTAACACTGAATCCACTCCATTAAGTAATTGGTTTATATAAAATACAGAACGAAGCGGCTCAGGAATAGGCCCTTTGGCGCACAATGTTGTGCTGAATAATTAACAGTACAGCACCTAAATAAACTAATCTCTTCTGCCTACACAATGACCATATCCCTCCATTCTCTGCACATTCTTGTCTATCTAAGAGCTTCTTAAATACCTCGATTTTATTTGCCTTTTTTGAGGTTTCATATATGTAACAGGTGTCTTACCCGAGTATGATAAGATGGACTCTTGACCTCACAACTTACCCTGTTATGGTCTTGCATTTTATTGTCCACCCACACTGCACTTTCTCTGTAGCTGTTATATTTTATTCTGCTTTGTTATTGCTTTACCTTTTTCTACCTTAATGCACTGTGCAGTGACCTGGTATGTACAATCAGAATGCAAGACAAGCTTTTCACTGTATCTCAGTACTTGTGACAATAATAGACTAATCCTAAATCATACACTGTGTGCATTTGGTTTTAATTGACATTGTGTGCAATTGTATAATAAATGTCCATTTGGTGTGCATTTTTTTTCTCATCTATGTTCAGCTTGCCTTGATGCCTATGTACTATGGGTATGAGTTATGGTATGATTGATGAAACAGATAATGGAGGACAGGCTCTTTTAACTTTCTCAAGTCTGTTAATGGAGTAATTGTCTACAGTTGTTATAATGCACTCCTTGGGTAATTAGATTGACAATCATTGGGCGGACCCAATATCTAACAAGATCTGAACCTCAGTCAAATTAATTAACATTGGATCTAACGTTTGATTCCCAAAGAACGTGAAAAGCGTTAAATCCTTTTACAGCACTCATGCAGCATAATTACTATAGACACACATGAAGTTTGCAGTACGACAGCACACACATTGTTTCCCATGGTTAACTTTATCTACAGTGGTTTTTTTTTAATCAGAGCTTTGCCCGGATTCCTTTGTGATCTTTAATAGTTACTCACCTTAGGAAGTTGCACTGCTGAGTCTGGCACTCCCAGATCCTATCCTTGTACAAAGCAAGTGAGTAGTGGCATGTGTTTCCTCCACAAGGCAACCCAGTAACAACAGAGCAGCACCAACCTTTGCTTGCTCTTTCGAAACCAGTGAGAGCCCCCTAGTGATTCAGGCCTTGGGAAATGCAGTCTTCAAGCAAGGCTTCCTCCTCTATTCTTTGCAGACGCAGTGAAGGAAAAGCACTGAGGGTCTGCCGAGCTGCAAGCAGAACATCCAAAGGTCTCCATGCAAATTCTGGCAGCAATATTATTTCTGAAAAGTGTTTACTGCCTGGTCCTGTGAAACAGTATTGTGTGGGCGGTGAGCAGAAGTGACATGAGATATGGAGGAAGTGAGCTAACCTCAGCTTGATTGAATGTAAACTGTTGCCGAAATTGCGGATGTATCAAAGGGCAGGTTTCTCACCCAAAAGTTGCACTGTAAAGTCCTGACTAGCCACGCATGAAGCATCAAATCAACCTTCCGTCCCCATCTTTTAAAGAGGAAATTGTAATCTCTCAAAAGCAACAGAGTCTACAATGGGTGGATAAATGTGACACCCACATATGGGGGCCAAATAAATAAAAACCAACAAACTCCCAGGCCAAAACACAGTTCAGACACAGCTGTCACTGGCCTGTGTATGTCTGGTGAAAGCACAAGCTGCCTCAGCCTGCTGGAGGGCTCCCTCACACCAAGCTGCAATAATATCCAACCTTTACCAACCAATAGCCACACTGCTATTGGCATTAGTTTATCATTATGCACTGAGGTACAGTGAAAAGCTCATCTTGCATGCTGTTCATTCGGATCAGATCATTACACAGTTCATGGAAGTAAACAGGGTACCCCAAACAATGACAGTGCAGAATAAAGTGTAAACACTACAGAGGAAGTGCAGTGCAGATAAGGAATAAAATGCAAGATTATAACAAGGTAGACTGTGAGATCAAGAGTCCAACTTATTGAACTAGGGAATCATTTAATGGGTTATTACAGAGGGATAGAGCCTGTCCTTGAATCTAGTGGTATGTACTTTCAGGCTTTTCTATCTTATGCTCAATGGGAGAGGGGAGAGGGGAGAAGGGAGAATTTCCAGGATAGGTGGGCTCTTTGACTACGCTGGCTGCTTTACTGAGGCAGCAAGAGGTGTAGACAGAGTCTACAGACCAGAAACTGGTTTCTGTGATGTTCTGAGCTGTAGAACTACAAATCCCTTCCCACCACACCCCCCACCCCCCAGGATCTTCATTGTCCTGTGTTCATTATATCCATGCTCATGGCAATCAGAGTTCATCGTCTTGTCCAAAGGATGGTATCCCAGCAGTGCAGCCAGCTGACAGCAGAAACACTTGTGCTGAACCTGTAATCGAGCCTGGCGCCAGTCCTCAGGGAGGGTGATACAGCTCCTGATGCAGACGGCTTTCACTCAGTCATTCAGCGATACCTTTGCGTCCATGAACCTAGTGATCACTCGCTCATCTCTTCCTCAATGGCAACAAGACAAAGGAGCTGGTTATCGACTTCAGGAAAACCTGCACTACTTACACCCCTCTTCACATCGATGGCACAGTAGTGGAAGCTGCAAGCAGTTTCAGACTCCTGGGAGTGCACATCTCAAACACTCTCCTATTGGTCCCAGAACACAACCTCCACAGTCAAGAAAACTCACTAATGCCTATACTTTATGAGGAAACCAGAGAGAGCTGGTCTATGCTCTCCAATACTCACGACCTTCTACAGATGTGCAGTGGAGAGCATCCTAACATGTTCAACACCGTGGGGTATGAAAACTGTACTGTGGTAGACAGGAACGCTCCACAATGGGGAACTAAAACTGCCCAAAGCATCACCAGCACCAGCCTACCCACCGTCAAGGACATATATACAGAAAGATGCTGGGAAAAGTCCAATACTATTACAAAGGATCCTACCCTCCCTGCTTATGAACTGTTTGTCCCACTCTCATCAGGTAAGAGGCTATGTAACATCCACACTATGTCTACTGGACTCAAGAACAGTTACTTCCCCTTAGCAGTAAAGCTGTTCAACATTTTACCTTCCTCCACCACCACTACATCCACATCACCTTGTGTCACTTTCTGTACAGTACATACAATCAGTCTATGTATATAAGTTACTTGTGCTTTGTGTTTTGTAGAATTGATTTCATATTTATTGTGTTTTCTATTGTGTTCTTTATGGTTATTTTTTAAGTGATGTAACAATCACTTCGATTTTATACTTGCACTGAAGAATGACACTAAACAATCTTGAATTTCTATTGCACCTGTAGCAACCTTGGGATAGCATCTCTTGAGCAATTGAAGCATATTTGGAGTGTGCTGAGTTATACTTTTATTCATAATTTCTCATGGCTTGACAAGAGGCCACTTGGCCCATGAAGACTATCCTGGCTTTCAGAATAATCCCATCAATCCTATTCCTCCACTTACTTCTCTGCAACTTATTGCTTCTTGAATAGCCATTAAATCCTGTCAGCTCACCTTCCATCCAACCTTCTGTGGGGCAATTTACAGAGTGCAATTTACCTACCAACTGTCACACAGGAATATACCAAAGCACCAGAGGAAAAGTTACATGGTCACAGGTAGGGCATGCAAATCTACACAGGGTTCATTGCAGGTTGGAAACAGAGCCTGATCCCAGGAGCTGTGAGGCATTACAGCAGAAATAGGCACTGTCATATCTCTTGCTCTACCACTATTTACCAAGTCAGGTAGACTACCCTAAAATAATAATTTCTTTAAAAAATACTCATCTGTGGGATGTGGACTGTACTGACAACGCAGATGTTTAATATCTGTCACTGGTGGCCCCAAACTGACAAAAACCACCAATATGCTAGTGGAACTCTGCAAGTCAGGCCACACCCAGAGTCAACGATTCAGGTAATATGGTCCATTAGCAGCAGTAGAAATTGGCACTGTCACAACCTGTAGATCATTCTGAGCCCTGGATAAAGGGTATCAGTCTGAAATATTGATTTCTTATTCCTCTCTATTGATGCTACCTGACTGGAATTCAGTGTCAGATGAGCTGACACATGGAGAAACCTTCATGGACCCGCACAGCTCCCGACCACCCTGTGACTTCAGTCTCTAAGGCTGATGTAAGAGCATCCTTCAAGAAAATGAACCCACAGCCCAGACAGTTTACCTGGCCAAGTATTGAACACTTCAGAATCAGAATCAGGTTTATTATCACCAGCATGTGACATGAAATTTGTTAACAGCAATAGTTCAATGCAATACATAGTATAGAAGAAAGAAAAATATTGATAATTTTTTAAATAAATAAGTAGATCAATTACAGTATATGTATATTGAATAGATTTTAAAAATGCAATAAAAACCAGAAATACTGTATATTTTAAAAGTGAGGTAGTGTCCAAGGGTTCAATGTCCATTTAGGAATCCGATGGCAGAGGGAAGAAGCTGTTCCTAAATTGCTGAGTGTGTACCTTCAAGCTTCTGTACCTTCTACCTGATGGTAACATGAGAAAAGGGCATGCCCTGTGTGCTGGAGGTCCTTAATAATGGACACTGCCTTTCTGAGACACCACTCCTTGAAGATGTCCTGGGTACTTTGTAGGCTAGTACCCTAGATGGAGCTGACTACATTTACAACCTTCTGCAGCTTCTTTCAGTCCTGTGCAGTAGCCCCCCACCCCTCCCCATACCAGACAGTGATGCAGTCTGTCAAAATGCTCTCCACAGTACAACTATAGAAGTTTTTGAGTGTATTTGTTGACATGTCAAATCTCTTCAAACTCCTAATGAAGTATAGCCGCTGGCTTGCCTTCTTTATAACTACATCAACATGTTGGGACCAAGTTAGATCCTCAGAGATCTTGACACCCAGGAACTTGAAACTGCTCACTCAATCCACTTCTGATCCTGTGCTGATACCTGTGCTAATAACTGGTTGGAGTGTTTACTGATATCTTTAACTCTCACTTTGGCAGTCTGAAGTACCCACCTGCTTCAAGCAGACTTCAATTATACCAGTGCCTAAGAAAAATATGGCAACCTGCCTGAATGACTATTGTCCAGTAGCATTTACATGCACTGTGACAAAGGTTCATTGAGACGTTGGTGATGAAACATATCAACTCCTGGCTGATGAGCAACTTGGATCCGCTCCAATTTGCCTACAATCACAACAAGTCAACAGAAGATGCCATTTCATTGGCTCTTCACTTTGGAATAGATAGACAGTGAATCAAGATGCTCTTCATTAACTGGAGCTCAGCATTCAACACTTTCATCTCTTTGAAACTAATCATTAAGCTCCTTGTGCAATGGATACTTGATTTCCTCACTTGTGGACTCTAGTCAATTGTGATTGGCAACAACATCTCTTCCACAATCACAAGCAGCAGAGGTGTACCAAAAGGCTATGTGCCTAGATCCTTGCTCTACTCACTTTATACAATTGGTATGTCATCTAAAATTTTGACAAACTTCTATAGATACTTTCCACAGTAGAAAGTATCCTGACTAATTGCATCATGGCCTGATACAGAAACACCAATGCTCAACAATGGAAAATCCTCCAAAAAGTAGTGAATACAGCCCAGTCCATCACAGGAAAAGTCCTCCTCACCATTGAGCACATCTATAAGGAACCCTGCCACAAGAAAACAGCATCCATCATCAAGGGCACACACCATCCAGGCTATATTCTTCCCTCACTGCTGCCATTGAGAAGTAGATACTGAAGCCTTAGGTCCTACACCACTAGGTTCAGGAACAGTAATTACCCTCCAACCATCAGGCTCCTGAACCAGCATGGATCACTACACTCACCTCAACTCTGAACTGATGGAATCACTTTCAAGGACTCGACAACTCATATTCTCGGTATTATTAATTAATTTATTTATTCATCTACTGTATGTATTCATGTATTTTTGTTCGCACATTTTGTCTTTTGCACTTTGGTTGTTTGTAAGTCTTTGTTTGTAGTTTTTCATTGCTTCTATTATATTTCTTTGTTCTGCTGTGAAAGCCTGAAAGAAAATGAATCTCATGGAAGTATATGGTGACATATATACTTCGATAATAAATTTACTTTGAACTTTGACTTTTGAAACTCCAGCAAGTACAGGCCCAGAGCCATCAAACGCTCCTCATATGTTAATCCTTCTATACCCGAGATCACACAATACTCTAAATGAGGTCTGACCAATGTCATACAAATTCTCAACATTGCATCCTTCCTTTTATATTGTAGTCCTCTTGAAATGATTGCTGACATTGAATTTTCCTTCCTTACCGCTGACTCAATCTGCAAGTCAACCTTTAGGGGACCCTGCACAATGTCTCCCAAGTCTTTTTGAATCTCTAATTTCTGAATTCTCCCCATTGAGAAAATATTGTATGTGTTTATTCATTCTACCGAAGTGCATGACCATACACTACCATACGCTATATTCCATCTGCCACTTCTTTGCCCATTCTCCAAATCTGTCCAAGTTCTTCTGCAGACTCCCTGCTTCCTCAGCCCTACCTGCTCCTCCATCTATCTTTGTATCATCCACAAACTTGGCCACAAAGCCATCTTCCAGAATATTAACATATAATACGAAAAGTAGTAGACTCAACACCCACCCCAGTGGAACACAACTAGTCACCAGCAACCAACCAGAAAAGGCCCCTTCTTTGCCTTCTCCCTGTCAACCAACCTTCTGTCCGTGCTCGGGTCTTCCCTATAAAACCAAGAGTTCTTGTTTAGCAGTTTCATGTGTGGCACCTTATCAAAGGCCTTTTGGAAAATCCAAGTTTACAACATCCACTAACTCTTCCTTGTCTATCCTGCCTGTTAGTTCCTCAAAGAGTTCCAACAGATTTGTCAGGCAAGATCTCTCCTTGAGAAAACAAAGTTGACTTTGGACTATTTTATCATGATCTTGGAGTCCTTTATGAAGGATGAGGGTACTTGGAGGCACATGACTGAATGGTGGAGCAGACTCAATGGGGCAAAAGGCCTGATCCTGTTCCTATATCCCATGGTCTTAACCTGCATTTTGTTTCTTTCTAATTTAGAGGAGACCACATTGTGAGGAATGAATGCAGTCAATCAAATTGCGAGAGTTGCAAGTAATAAACTGCTTCACATGGAAGGACCATTTAGGTTACTGGACAGTAAGAAGAGATGAAAAAGCGGGTGTAACATCTCAGAAAGTCTAGCCCAGGGAAGTACCCCCACCCTCTCTGTGTCTCTCTTCCTCTCTCCCTCACACACACACACATCCTCGTGTGTAACTTCTTCAGAGGTACTGTTAGGCAGAGAGGGGATCAAAAGGCTGGCAGATGTGAGGATATTATGGGATCTGAAAACTCAAATAAAGTGATCTGTCAAGAATCACTTGATTCTGGCATGGTCCTGGAGGACTGGCAGATTGCAAATGTCACCCCACTCTTTAAGAAGAGAGGAAGGCAAAAGGAAGGAAATTATAGGCCAGTTAGCCTAACCTCAGTGGTTGGGAAAGTGCTTGAGTCTATCATTAAGGATGAGGTTTCGTGATACTTGGAGTCTAATGATAAAATAAGTCAAAGTCAGCATGGGTTCTGTAAAGGGAAATCTTGCCTGACAAATCTGTTAGAATTCTTCGAGGAAGTATTAAACAGGGTGGACAAAGGAGAGGCAATGGGTATCATTTACCTAGATTTTCAGAAGGTATTTGATAAGGTGCCACACATGAGGCTGCTTAACAAGATAAAATCCTATGGCATTACAGGAAAGTTACTGGCATGGATAGAGGAATGGTTGAGAAGCAGGAGGCAGCAAGTGGGAATAAAAGGAGCCTTTTTGGGTTTGCTGCCAGTGACAAGTGGTGTTCCTCAGGGGCCAGTAATGGGACCGCTACTTCTCACATTGCTTGTCAATGATTTAGATAATGGAATTCATGGCTTCGTGGCAAAGTTTTCAGATGATACAAAGATAGGTGGAGGGATATGTAGTGCTGAGGAAGCAATGTGATTGCAGCAGGACTTGGACAGATTGGAAGAATGGACAAAAAAGTGACACAAGAATACAGTGTTGTGAAATGTACAATAATGCATTTTGGTAAAAAGAAAACTAGGGCTGACTATTATCTAAATGGGGAGAAGGTTCACAATCAGAGGTGCAGAGAGACTTAGAAGTTCTTGTGCAAGACTTCCAGAAGGTTAATTTACAGGTTGAATCCATGGTAAGGAAGGCAAATGGAATGTTAGCATTTATTTCAAGGAGAATAAAACATAAAAGTAAGGAGATAATGCTGAGGCATTATAGGACACTAGTCAGGCTGTACTTGGGGTATTGTCAACAGTTTTGGGCCCCACATCTCAGAAAGGAAATGTTGTCATTGGAGAGAGTTCACAAAAGGTTCACGAGGATGATTCCAAGAATGAAGGGGTAAACATAGAGGAGCATTTGACAGCTTGGGCCTGTACTCACTGGAATTTAGAAGAATGCGAGGGGGATCTCATTGAAACCTACTGAATATTGAAAGGACTAGGTAGGGTGGATGTGGAGAGGATGTTTCATATGGTGGGGGTATCCAGAACTTGAAAACACAGCCTCGAAATTGAGGGACAACCCTTTAGAATAGAGGCAAGGAGGAATTTTTTTTAGCTAGAGAGTAGTGAATCTGTTGATTGCTCTGTCACAGACTGTGGTGGAGGCCAAGTCTGTGGGTATATTTAAGGCGTAAGTTGGTTATTTCCTGATGGTCAGGGCATCAAAGGATATGGTCAGAAGGCAGGTGTATGGGGTGGAGAGGGATCCGGGATCAGCCATGATGGAATGGCAGAGCAGACTCGATGGGCTGAATGGCCTAATTCTGCTCCTATGTCTTATGGTCTAAGCCTTTTGGTCTAAGGCCTCACAAAGTGGAAATCTAAGTCCTGTATAACAAGGGATATCCATACAAACCAGCAGCCCCTCTCAAGATTTTTTTTATTTCTGCATAAGAGGATTATGAGTTGCTGAATACAAAAAGCGCCACAAAATACCCTTGTCAAAGGTAGTTCAGTAATGGTACTTATTGGAAACAGCAACATTGACAGCAGTGGGTAGATATTGAGAGAATTCTTCCTTAGTTTTGAAATATTTTATTGATAATCCACCTCTACAAAGTCTCTCTGAGACATTTTCTCTCCACCATCACTTCCTTTCTTCCTTATTCCTCACTCTGCCTGGATTTGTCTCCAATTCTCTCTCTCTCTCTCTCTGTATTCTCTCTCCACACCCTTTGTCTTGTTTTTCTCTCTCTCTCTCTATCTCTTGCTCTGTCTTTCAATTACTTTCTTTGTCTTGCTCTATCATTCTACCCTCACTGCCTTTTAAATTGCATCTCTCTGGTTCCCAGTTGGTCCGTCCATCCATATCTATTATCTATTTATCTCTCTCCCTCTCTCTCTCTCATATCCTTCCATCATTTTCATTGCCAGCTTCTGCCCTTCTTTGATTCTTGCTGCCTCTGCCTGTTTTCTCTCTCCTTTTCAGATCTATCGCATCATCTGCTTTCTCAGTATCTTTAAGCGTTAAGCAGTTTCACTGCAGGCTGAAGTCTATGAACTGTTTAACAGGAGAAACATTCAGTGACAAGCTGAAACTGACCAAGGTTTCTGTAGACAGTTCTGTTAATCAATTCCACTGGAGCTCTGAGCTTCTATTCAATTCCTCCCACCTCCCCCTAACCTCCCCTCTACTCTCCCTCCCACCTACCCTCCACCCTCCCTCCCACCTCCCCACCACAATTTCTATCCCCACCCCTCCACCCTCCCTCTAACCTCCTCTCCACCTTCCCTCCAATCTTCTCTCTACCTTCCCTCCCATTTCCCCTCCACTGTCCCTTCCACATTCCCTCCACCCTCCCTCCAACCTCCCCTCCACCATTACTCTCACATCTCCCCTCTCCTCTCCCTTCCACCTCCCCTCTGTCCTCCTTCCCACCTCCCCTCTCTTCCCTCCCTGTCCCACCTCTCATCCACTCTCCCTTCCACCTCTTCTCCCTGTTCCTCGGCCCTTCAACCTCCCCTCTGCTCTCCCCCCACCCCACCCCCTCCCCTTTCACCTCCACTTAGCCCTCCCTGCTCCAAGCTTCCTCCTATCTTCCATCACACTTACCCTCCCACCTGCCACTCAGCAACCCTCCGCCTTCCCCTCCCACACCTCAGTCTGCTCTCAGGAATCAGCAGCCCACAATTAGAACAAGACAACGAAGGCTGGCAGGGAGCAACAGTTTAAACCAGAAGTTGAGGGAAACCAGGAGACAACACCTCTAACCTGGTGCCAGGAGTGGCCTTGTTAGTGGTTGCCGCGGTGAGGAACCGGCGTGTCCCTGTGTATCTCCATCACACGCTTCATGTTGTTGACGGCTTCATCTATTTCAATTCCCTCGATTCGGCTGCCCACACACGTGTGGGAAGTGTTTGCAGAGCCAAGCTGAGCAGACAGGAGAGTAGTTCTTCAGCAGCACTGTGTGGGTGTTTACAATGATAGGCCTGGTGAAGGAATCGACATGACACAGGCAGCTACACAGCACGGCATCAGTCAGCCTGCACAGGGCTCATGCTTCCTGGCTGCATTGGAGCTGTGCTGTAACACAGTCAAATCCTGAGGACCCTCTTCACACTCTGCCCCCTCGACATAGCCCCTCCCAAGGGACTGTACATTACCAGCAGAGAGAAGGATAGGATGTCACTCTGAACCATGGACAAACCAACACAGAGAAACCCTTCAAGATGCTACCTGGATCAGAGAACATGTCTTAAGAGAGTAGGTTGAGTGATCTAGGGCTTTTCTCTCTGGGGTGAGGGAGGATGAGAGAGGACTTGATAGAGGTGTATAAGTTAATAAGATAGCACGGACTGCCAGAGACCAGTCTCCCAGGCAGCAATGGCTAATGCCAGACTGAGAGGAGGAAAGTTTAGAGGAGATGTCAGGGGTAGGTGTTTTTACACAGAGAGTGGCAGGAGCCTGGAATGTACAGATGGGGCAGGTGGTTAAGACTGATACATTATGGACATTCATGAGAGTCTTAGACATGAGGATAAAAGAAAATGGAGGGTTATGGGCTGTGCAAGAGGGAGGGGTTAGACTGATCATGGAGTAGATTGTGCCAGATTGGCACCACATCGTGGGCTGAAAGACCCACAGTCTATTGTGTTGTATGTTTCTGGTCCTGTCAGGGTGTGGATTGGGGTATCAGCTTCATTAACTGCTTGTCTTCTACAGTGCAGAGTCAGACATCAAATGCTACGACTAAAGCGAGGAAACATAGTGGTTATCCTACTCATCACTACTGAGGGATGACCACTCATGCAGAGAGAGGAAAGCAGACAGGGTCCCTATCACTGTCCTATGATCCTTGGGATAGACGGAGGGAGAGGGGGGTGACCTGCTTCCAGATCACAGACACTGAACCCCTTCATTCACGAGAAGGGAAACAGCTTAAAAGAAACTTCGATTGGTTTATAAACACAAGAGATTCTGCAGGTGCTGGAAATCCAAAGCAACGCAAGCAAAATATTGGAGGAAGTCTGCAGGTTAGGCCGCATCTATGTAGAGGAATAAAGAGCCAATGTTTTTAGCCAACACCCTTCATTAGGTCACCCTGATGCTGCCTGACCTGCTGAATTCCTCCAGCTCTGTGATTGGTTTAACAGTCAGGAAATTAATAAAGTTTAATTGTTAAAAGTGGTCATTAACGGTAATAGTATTTCAAGTCTTTTGTTTGTTCAATGCATTGATTTAACATGCTGAAGAGTATGGTAGGGCTTCTCGGAACTTACAAGTATATCTGTAGCACAGAAACCCTCGGATGCACAAAGAGGCATCAAATACATGGGCTTGAGCTCCTGATTATGGACCTGATAGCAGCCAGCTGTAGTCCACACGTGCGACTCGAAGTTTAGTGGTCAAAGCACTGCAGGAAGTGATCAAGGTAGTAAAGGTGGAGGGAAATGTAAAGAAGACAGGTCGGTAATTCAGAGGTGTCTGTGGGCATTGTGAGTTCTAGCAACAGCCAGAGTACAGAACATTGTTCCAGGTGCTCCTCCATTCTGACCAGTCATGGGTTGTGGATTCCCACAAGTTGATAACTAGTTAAACTTTCTCAAGGAGATGCTGAGAACATCCTTTCATTGTTGCTTCCAGAAGGTAGTCTTCATCATCTGATTGTCCCAAAGCCATATTTCCACAGCAAACAAATACTTCCACCAAATTCCAAGACATAACTAAGTCATTGAAATTTCTTTTTACCAAATTTGAGAACTTTGGCAGGAATGCCATCTATTGCCAAGACCTTGACAGGTGGTTTATGGCTTTCTTGTCAGTATGGGAAAGCAGCAAAGCTAAATTGTGTTGCAGGTTGGAGTCAAGGGCACTCACGTCAATGATAGGGTCACCACTGAGAAGTTATCAAACCATTTCTACCAACCAGAGTGAGTCAGTGCTGCTGATGTTTAAAATCTGAAGTAAATTAGATTCAGCAAGTTGGGCAGAATTTGGGGAGGGAAAGGGGGGGAGGGAGGAAGGGGGAGAGAAGGAGATGGGGTGATGGGGAGAGGGGGTGAGAGGGAGGGGGAGAGGATATAATAATCCAGGTCAATAGAATCTGTGAACACGGCAAGTTCCTTACAACCCTAACTAGAGATTCAACAGACAGCTAAGAAGAAGAGGTTTACTGGCCAGGGTTTCTATCCAGCTGTTATAAGACTACAGTATTGAATGATTCCCTTTATTGAGAAGGATTCTTCACCTCACAATCTACCTTGTTATCATCTTGCACTGTATTGTTTACCTGCACTGCAATTTCTCTGTAGCTGTTGCACTTTATTCTATACTTTGTTATTCTTTTAAAATAGAACATAGAACAGTACCTGTTCTATGGTACTGGAGGTTTGGCAGATGCCAAGTGGGATCTGATCAGGGTCCCTTATAGCTGTAACATTACTTCTTGGCTCTTGAACTCAATTCCACATTTGAAGAAGGCCAATGCACTGTATACCTTCTTAACTACGTAGTCAACCTGCAGAGCAACTTTGAGTGTCCTATGGACTCGGAGCCCAAGATTCCTCTGATCCTCCACACTGCCAAGAGTCTTACTGTTAATACTATATTCTGCCATCATATTTGACCTATCAAAGTGAACACCTCACACTTATCTGTGTTGAACTCCATCTACCACTTCTCAGCCCAGTTTTGCATTCTATCAATGTTCCACTGGTTACTGATAGCCCTCCACACTATCCACAACACCCCCAACCTTTGTGTCATCAGCAAATTTACTAACCCATCCCTCCACTTCCTCATCCAGGTCATTTATAAAAATCACGACAAGAAGGGGTGTCAGAACAGATCCCTGAGGCACATCACTGGTCACCAACCTCCATGCAGAATATGACCCGTCTACAACCACTCTTTGCCTCCTGTGAGCAAGCCAGTTCTGGATCCACAAATCAGTCCCCTTGGATCCCATGCCTCCTTTCTGTCTCAATAAGCCTTGCATGGGATACTTTATGAAATGCCTTGCTGAAATCCATATACAATCCATCTACTGCTCTACCTTCATTAATGTGTTTAGTCACATCCTCAAAAAATTCAGTCAGGCTTGTAAAGCACGACCTGCCTTTGACAAAGCCATGCTGAAGATTCCTAATCATATTATACCTCTCCAAATGTTCATAAATCCTGTCTCTCAGGATCTTCTCCATCAACTTACCATCACTGAAGTAAGACTTATTGGTCTATCTAGGCCTTACAATATTCAGGTTTCTATTAGATCTCCTCTCATTCCTCCAAATTTCATCAAGTTTAGGCCCAGAACCATCAAACGCTCCACAAACATTAACCAATTCATTCCTGGGATCATTCTTGTGAACCTCCTCTGACCCACTCCAATGACAGCACGGGTCCAGCAAGTGCCTTACTGGGTTTCTGTTTCCTACTCTGCCTCTGAGGTCCCTGAGTTCACTGTAACATTAGTATTGTAAAACATTAGAAAAAGAAACACATTAAATGTGTGTTCAAGTGTTAATTAGAGTAACATCCAATAGTCCAGAAAACCACTGAACTGCTGTGGGTGTTGGACTATTGGAGTCTTACTCAATATGTACTGGGAGGATGATGGAGCACAGTCACAGTTACAGACACCAAATCAGTCTTTCGAAGAGTGAGCCCACAGTAAGCATTATCCTGGATGTTGTCCCTGGCCATATCCTTAGATCCTGAGCAAATTGGCTGGCAGGAGTAAATACAAACATTTTTAACACTGCCCTGCTTCCTGTGATGTTCCACCTGCTTTAAGAAGCCCACTGTCATCCTGGTACTTATGGAAAAAAGGTAGCGTTCCTGAATACAATACAAAGCACATTACCTTATTATGCTGTCCACCATTGTGAAGTGCTTTGAGAAGATGGTTATGGCACTCGTCAACTCCTGTATCCCAGACAATTTTGACCCACTGCAACTTGCCCACCAGTGAAAAAGGTCCACAGTAGACCTATGTTCATCTCTGGAATATTAGACAGTAAAGAAACCAACATTAGACTTTTTTAAAAATTGATTATAGTTCTGTCTTCAGTTCTATCATTCCAACCAAACTCATCACCAAATTCCTAGATGTTGGAGTTAACAACTCCTTTTGCAAGTAGATCTTTGCAAATCCTTAAGTTTGCTGATGACACTACTGTTGTCAGCTGGATCAAAGGTGGCAATGAATCAGCATATAGGAGCGAGATTGAAAATCTGGCTGAGTAGTGCCATAACAACAACCTTTCACTCAATGTCAGCAAAACAAAAGAGCTGATTATTGATGACAAGAGGAGGAAACCGAAGGCCCAAGGGCCAGTGGTCATCAGGGGATTAGAAGTGGAAAGGGTCAGCAACTTTAAATTCCTTGATGTTATTATTTCAGAGGATTTTTCCTGGGCCCAGCATGTAAGTGCCATTTCAAAAAAGGCACAGCACTGTCTCTACTTTCTTATAAGTTTGTGAAGATTCCGCATGTAATCTAAAATTTTGACAGACGGCTAACAATGTGTGGTGGTACTGACTGGTTGCAT
Source organism: Hypanus sabinus (assembly GCF_030144855.1). NCBI lineage: Eukaryota > Metazoa > Chordata > Chondrichthyes > Myliobatiformes > Dasyatidae > Hypanus > Hypanus sabinus. The sequence goes on along the minus strand of NC_082714.1, from coordinate 110,413,726 downwards.
CACAGTCTGGTATGGAAACACCAATCCCGCTGAATAAAACATTGTGAATACAGCTCAGTCTATCACAGGTAAAGTCCTTCCCAACATTGAGAACATTCACAAGAAGCGCTATCGCAGAAAAGCAGTATCCATCATCAAGGACCCCCACCATTCAGGCCATGTTCTCTTCTCACTGCTGGCATTAGGAAGGAGGTTCAGAAGTCTCAGGGCTCACACCACCAGGATCAGGAACATTTATTACCACTCAACCATCAGGTTCCTGAACAGTAGCGGATAACTTTACTCACCCCAACACTGAACTGATTCTGCAACCTATGGAGTCACATTTAAGGACTCTACAATTCATGTTCTCTCTCTATCTGTCATATTGTTTTTTTTTAAATTTGCACATTTTGTTGTCTTTTGCACATTGGTTGTTTGTCTGTCTTTGTTGCATACAGTTCTTCATTGATTCTAGTGTGTTTTTGTATTTACTGTGAATGTCCCCAATAAAATGTATCTCAGGGTAGTATATTATGACATATATGTACTTCACTAATAAATTTACTCTGAACTTTGACCCCTGACCAACAGATCGCAATCAGTAAGGACTGACAGCAGCACCTCTGCCACAATTATTCGAAACACTGGTGCCCCACAAGCCTGCATCAGCCCTGTACATTCACAACTGTGAGGCCAGATTCTGCTCTAACTCCATCTACTAGTTTACAGATGACATCACTGTAGTGGGCCAAATCTCAAATAAAGATGAGTCAGAGTGTAGGAAGGAGACAGAGAGACTAGTCCATGTTATCATAAAATGAAAGCCTGAATGCATGTACCACTAGCTTTTAAGACAGCTTTTTACCCTACTGTTATGAGACTATTGAATGGTCTCCTAGTACAAAAAGATAGACTCTTGATCACAGAACTTACCTTGTCAAGGCCTCACACTTTGTCTGCCTGTGTTGTACTTTCTGTATAACTGTAAAACTTTATTCTGCATTCTGTTATTGTTTAGTCTTAATGCACTGTTGGAATGAAATGATCTATGTGGGTATCATGCAAACAAAGATTGTCACTGTACTTCAGTACATTTGACAATAATAAACCAATTTACCAATTAAAAGAACAGTAATTATCAGTTTCTGACTAAGAATATCATATTTAGTGTTGTCCACATGGATCTTGGCACGATCCAGTCAGTACCACAGGGTGGCACAGTGCCACAGCGTTACCTGTAGTGATCCTGGTCCGTAGGGATATCTGTGTGGAGTGGACACCCTGTAACCATGTGGTTTTCCTCTGGGTACTCCCACATCCCAGAGATGTGTGCGTTTGGCAGATTAATTGATCTCCTCTCATATGTAGGTAACTGGTAAAATCTCGGGAAGTTGATAGGAATGTGGGGAGAGTAAAATTGAAATAGTGTAGGTGGGTACTCAATAGTTTATACCTGGTTAGTTTCCTTATCCTTGTAAGATAACAGGGCAGGTAGACTATGCGGATGAGGGATTCTAGCAGAATATATTCTTTTATTGTCCATTGCACAAGACCATAAGGAGTTATGAAATATGTTATGGAAGATGAGCTGGACCTCATGTGAGAACTGCTCTGGGTGGCACACTGCAGTGATGACGTGATGGCAGAGACTGTGGAAAGATTTGTGAGGATTCTGCCAGGGTCGGAGAAGGTTTCCGGGATTAGCGTTGCACCATTACAGTGCCTGCGATCCCTGACTGGGGTTCAAATCACGGGGCTGCCTGTAAGGAGTTTGTACATTCTCCTCATGACCGAGTGGGCTGGGTTTCCTCCAGGTGCTCCAGTTTCTTCCAACAAACCAAAGACGTATCGGTTAAGATTAGTGAGTTGTGGGCTTGCTACATTAGCACTGGAAACGTGGTGACACTTGCAGGCTGCCCAGCATAATCCTCGCTGATTTGATTTGACACAAACAATGCATTTCACTGTATGTTTCAATGTACATGTGACAAATAAAGCAAATTGTTATCTTTATTTTTACCTTTTTAGCTCCTGTTAACTGGCAATTATCCTTGGTTTGGAGAAGGAGAGAGACAGCTGAAATTCCTCTTCCTGACCACCAAGCAGAGATATACAGGAAAAAGAAGGGAAAACAAGCTGGAAATCATGCACTTGGTAACCCTGCTGTGACATTAGGGTTACAGAGAAGGGAGTAACAGTTTACTCCACAGACTTGTTTGTTATTCTGTTGTCACCGCATTGTTTTTCTTGTCGTTCTATGATTCCATGGTAGAAAGCTTGGAATGTGGTAATTAAAGTTAAAAAGAAAAGCATGTTAGCATTAGTAAGATATTGTTTAATGCTGTTCACTCAGGAATGAAGGATATGGTCAATTAAACACAGTCAGCCAGAAGTCAGGCAGGGTTCTTATTTCTGTCTTAAGCCCTATCTTTCTGAGAGATGGGAAAGACTGGCAAAAATCATGAAGAAATTTGTAAGCCGAGGATTCCTGAATAAGAAGGATTCACCAGCCTGGGATCCTGACCCATTGGTATGTAGGGAGGACATCAGACACGTTTCCTCCTATGGGTGGAGAAGACTCACCTGCCCATGTTCTTGCTTCTGACCACTGTCTTGTAATCTCTGTGTTGGAGGGTAGAGTAATTAATTCATCAGGGTTCTTGTACCTGATGAGTTGACAGTGACTCTAAGATTGGGAACACTGGAACCAGCTAAGGCTCCTGATGCAGTTCACTGGTCAGATATAAAGAGAAATCAGTCTTCCCAATCACCACCAAATATAGCTTCTATTTCCCTTTTGTTCAGCACCTGGATCACCCTCTTTTTAGAGCACCTTCCATGCAAATAGAGAAGATATGCATGCACCTTTTTCTCCTTTCCCACTCCCGCTGTCCAGGAGTGCAAGCATGCTTTCCGGGAATGCACTGACTTACTTCTTCCACCAAACACAGGCAGCATCACCACTTTGGGTGATTCTTCTGTTGTGCTCACATGTGAACCTGGATCATTTTAAATATCAAGATTCAGGATTCACATTTACTTCTCATATGGTCATCAAAACACACAGTGAAGTGCGTTATTTCCATTAACAGTCAACAACCCAACCAACCAACCAAAGCAAGTGTCGCCAACACAGCTCGGCAGAACAACACAGAACACATAGAAAAGGGGAAAAGGTCCTGTGCACTGAGAATAGGGAGTGAGGGAAGAGGCTGAAGAGCAGGACCTCCAAGGTAGTAATCTCTTGGTAACTCCCAGTGCCAGGGCAAAAATAAGATGAATGAGTGGCTGAGGAAGTGTTGCAGAGAGTGGGGCTTCAGATCTCAGAATCATTGGGATCTCGTCTGTGGAAGGTATGACCTGTACGAAAAGGACAGGTTACACCTGAACCCAAGGGGGACCAATACCCTCGCGGGCAGGTTTGCCAGAGCTGTTGGGGAGGGTTCAAACAAATTTGGCAGGGGGATAAAAACCAGAATAATAGGTCTGACGATGGGGCAGTTGATATACAATGCATTGTGAAGTGAGACGGTAAGGAAGGACAGACGGAAGAAAGGGCAAAATTACAGTCTGTAGGATAAGTTGAAGTGCAACATGGGGACAAAATTGAAAAGGGTGATGAATACAGGACTGAAAGTGTTATATTTGAATGCACATATTTGAATGGAATAAAGTAGAGGATCAATTAGAGACTGGCAGATATGCCTTTGTAAACGTCACTGTGGCTGAAAGAAAATCATAGTTGGGAGTTTAACATCCAAAGACACATTGTATTGAAATGATAAGCAGGTAGACAGAGTGGGTGGCATGGCTCTGTTGGTAAAAATAAAATCAAATTCTTAGAAAAAGGTAGCATGGGAATGGAAGATGTAAAGTCCTTTGAGAACAGAGTTAAGAAACTGCAAGGGTAAAAAGACCATGATGGGAGTTATATACAGGCCTCCAAATAGTAGCCAGGATATGGAATATAAATTGCAACAGGAGATAGAAAAGGCATGTAGAAAGGGCCATATTACAATAGTCATGCGGGATTTCAATATGCAGTAGATTGGGAAAATCAGGTTGATGCTGGATCCCAAGAGAGGGAATTTGTAGGATGCCTATGAGGTGGTTTTCTTAAAGCAGCTTGTGGTTGAGCTCACTAGGGTAAAGGCAATTCAGGATTGTTTTGTGTAATGAACCAGATTGGATTAGGGGACTCAAGGTAAAGGAATTCTTAGGAAACAGTGGCCATAATATGATGAAATTCACCCTGCAGTTTTAGGGGGAGAAGTAAAACTCAGATGTATCAGCATTACAGTGAGGTAAAGGGAATTACAGAGGCATGAGAGAGGAGTTGGCCAAAGTTGTTGGGAAGGGGACACTACCAGGAAAGACAGCAGAACAAAAATGGCTGGAGTTTCTGGGGACAACTTGGAAGACACAGCATAGATACATCCCTAAGATGAAGAAGTATTCTAAAGGGAGGATGAGGCAACTGTGGCTGATAAGTGATGTCAAAGACAGCATAAAGCAAAAGAGAAGGCATATAATATAGCAAAAATTAATGGGAAGTTAGAAGATTGGGTAGCATTTAAAAACCAGCAGAAGACAACCAAAAAAGCCATAAGGAGGAAAAAGATGAAATATGAAGGTAAGCTAGCCAATAATATCAAAAACGATACCAAAATAGTTTTAACGAGTAAAATAGAGGTGAGAGTAGATATTGAACTGATGGATAATGACATGGGAGAGGTAGTAATGGAGGGGGGAATAAAGGAATGGCAGATGAAATTAATAAATTCTTTGAGTTGGTCTTCATTGTGGAAGATAAGTCATGTGGACTAGATAGACTACATCCCAGAGTTCTGAAAGAGATACCTGAGAAATTGTGGAGAGCATTAGTTATGATCTTTCAAGAATCACTAGATTCTGTAATGGTTCCAGAGTACTGAAAAATTGCAAATGTCACTCCACTCCTTCAGAAGTGAGGGAGGCAGAAGAAAGGAATTTATGAGTCACTTAGCCTGATGTTAGTTGTTGGGAAGATGTTGGATTCTATTTTTAAGACTGAGGTTTCAGGGTATTTGGAGTCACTTGATAAGGTAGGCCAAAGTCAGAATTGTTTCCTTCAGGGGAAATCTTGCCTGACAGATCTGTTAAAATGCTTTGAGGAAATAACAGGCAGGATAGGCAAAGGAGAGTCAGTGGATGTTGTTTATTTGGATTTTCAGAAGGCCTTTGACAAGGTGCTGAACTTGAGGCTGCTTAACGCTTAACAACTTAACAGCCAATGGTAATACAGTAAAGATACTAGAATGGATAGAAGATTGATTAATTGGCAGGAGGCAAGGAGTGAGAATAAAGAGGGTCTATTTGGGTTGGCTGTCAGTGACCAGTGATGTTCCACAGTGGTCCATACTGGTAGCTCTCCTTTTCATTTAAATGTCAATGAGTTGGATGATGGAATTGATGGCTTTGTGACCAAGCTTGCAGATGATACAAAAATAGGTAGAGGGGCAGTTAGTGTTGAGGAAGCAGAAAGTCTGTAGAAGGACTTAGACAAATTGGGAGAATAAGCAAAGAAATGGCAGATAGAATGTAGTGTTAGAGATGTGTATGGACATGCACCGATAAATGGAATAAAGATAGAGACTGTTTTCTAAATGGAGAGAACATTTAAAAATTAGAGGTGTAAGGATTTGGAAGTCCTTGTGCAGGATTCCCTAAAGGTTATCATCGAGTTGGTAGAAAGGAAGGCAAATGCAATGTTAGCATTCTGTTTAAAAGGACTGGAATATAAGAGCAAGGATGTAATGTTGAGGCATATAAGACATTGGACAGACTGCACTTGGAGTGTTGTGAGTAGTTTTGAATTGAATTGATTTTATTTCTTACATCCTTTGCATACATGAGGAGTAAAAATCTTTACATTACATCTCCATCTAAATGTGCAATGTGCAATCATAGTAATTTATAATAAATAGAACAGTCAATGTAATGTAGAGTACAAACAAGTCAGCGTGAGTTCATTAGTCTGATGGCCTGGTGGAAGAAGCTGTCCTGGAGCCTGTTGGTCCTGGCTTTTATGCTGCAATACCACTTCCCAGATGGTAGCAGCTGGGATAGATTGTGGTTGGGATGCCTTAGGTCCCCAGTGATCCTACAGGCCCTTTTTTACACGCCTGTCCTTGTAAATGTCCTGAATCATGGGAAGTTTACAACTACAGATGTGCTGGGCTGTCCGCACCACTCTCTGCAGAGTCCTGCGATTAAGGGAGGTACGGTTTCCATACCAGGCAGTGATGCAGCCAGTCAGGATGCTCTCAGTTGTGCCCCTGTAGAAAGTCCCAGTGGATAAGTGCTCCTTATCTAAAGAAAGATGTGTTGGTATTGGAGAGGGGAGTGAAAGGTTAATGTATGAGGAGTATTTGATAGCTCTGAGCCTATTCTCATTGGAACTCAGAAGAATGAGGTGGGATCTCATTGAAACCTATCGAATATTGAAAGGCTGCAATAGAGTGGATATGGAGAAGATGTTTCTTACAGTAGGCGAGCCTAGGATGAGAGGGCACAGCCTCAGAATAGAGGGACATCCACTTGTAACATTGATGAGGAGGAATTTATTTAGACAGAGGTGGTAAAACTGTGAAATTCATTGTGACCAACAGCTGTTGAGTCCAAGTCATTAAGTATTTCTAAAACGGAGATTGATAGGTTCTTGTTTAGTCAGGACATTAAAGGTTATGGGGAGAAGGCAGGAGAATGGGGTTGAGAGAGATATTAAATCAGCCATGATGTAATGGGCGAGCAGACTCAAATGGCTAAATGGGTTAATTCTGCTCCTATATCCTATGGTCTAACAAGCAAGCAACAAAAACAACAACAGCAAAACAAGGCCTGTTCCTTCCTCCCACCCACACAGGCACGCAGACCCAGGACGGGCCTCTAGCGGATTCAGACTCAATCCCATTCACACCCTCATACACTGCTCCAAAGTAAAACCATCATAATCTCAGGAAACAAGTCCTGATTTATCTTAATTGGCACATTCTTGCCTTCAAGGTTCAATATTGGGTTCTGCAATTCAGATTCCACTCTTTTCAGCACCTATACCACAGATATATTTATCCTCGCTTTAGTCTTCTCATTTAAACCTTCAGCTTCTGGAAACACTGCTCCAAGGCATTGGTCATCGGGTCTTACTTCAGTGTGTGATCTCTGAGCTTCAACTTTTGGTATTAACTCCAGGACTCACACATCACAGGACCTCACATTCCAGGCCACAAACTCATATTGACCTCTGACCCCAAAACTCACTGACTTAGGTCGTGGTCCTGCCAACCCTAGGGGATTTGTTGACTTGAGAGAGGTGTTGCTAGCTCTTGTACATGGGGCCTATAAATTTTGGCAATTGATGACAGAATCACTGGTCTTCATTAACAGCACTTGCTGACCCAACATTCATCCAGAGATTACTGACCTTTGACTGTGGAGTACTTCAACCTGGACTCCAGCCTGACCTCTAACTCTCCCTCACACCAGTCCCTAAACCCTATCCTGATGCCCTAACTCCCATCCCTACGAACCTAAGCAACAACTAAATCAGAGTCACCTCAACAAGCATTGTATCTTGGCACTATCATGATCAGAAGGCCTTGGTTAATGAAACGGAAATACAAGCCAAACCTTACTATGGCAGCATATGGAAATAAAGATTAGAAAAGCTGTGACTGTCATGAAAGAGAAGTGTCATGATTCTCAATAGACACTCATTCCATTGAGAAATAGGCTCTACTGAAATCACATTTAGCTAAAAAGTTACAGATGGCATTAAACTGAAAACAGAGAACAAAAACAATAAACAATAATAACAATTTTAGAAATTAAAGAAAGACTAGAAAACTGATAAAAATAAAAGAATGAAAGAAAGTTGTAAGAGCTGATACAAGTACCCATAGATAAAGACAGTATATAATGTATTTAGTGATATGACTTAGGAAGGACGTTCTTAGAAAAAAATGATAAGAAAAAAATTCATTTATACTGCGAATGCCTAGTATCTGAATGTACTGACATCTACAAACCACTTGGGATGTTTCTCCAAGGTAATAAGACCACAGAAATGCAAATCTTTGTTATTTTATGTATAATTACTTTGTACTTGGGAACTTGGCAGATTATGCCATTTGTTATTTTAGTCAACTCTATTATAATTATTTGCAAGAGTTATCATTTTTTAACACAAGAAACATTCTTAGGAGTCCAGTCCATGTCTCTTTACAACACATCATTTACCACCTTTCCCCAGCTTAATGGTAAAATATGGTAAGTGATGAAATAGATATCATGGACATGGACTAAAAGGTGGCAAATAAAAAAAACAAAACAAGGAAATGAGATTATCCATTTTAGTAAGAAGTATAGAAAAGCAAAATTACACTTAAATGAGGTTAGATTATGAAATGTTGATGTTTTTGAGACACAGATTGGAATCTGAAGCAACACAAAAAGATCTGGAAGATCTCAGCAAAGCAGGCAGCATCAAATGGACAGTTGACACTTCAGATGAAGACCCTTCATCTGGGCTGGAAAGAAAGGGGTAATTAGCAATTACATAAAACAAAAGTGGAGGGGAAAGGGTAGAACGGCAATAATGGTGGTAAGTAGATCCAGGAGAGGAGCGATGTTAGGCAGATGGGTTGGGAGTAATATCAGAAGTGGAAGTGGGTAGATGGAGGTGACAAAGGGCTGAAGGTGATGAAATATGATAGGAGATGCTCTTGGTGGGACATGGAGTAAAGGGAAGTGGAATTAATAGGAAGAGTGTATGGGTGATGGGCAGATGGAGATACACCCATAGGTATAGGATGATGGGGTTAGTTAGATAAGGAGGTGGAGAAAATAAAGGAAAAGGGGGACAAAGACGGGGAGAACCGGTTATTGGAGGTTTGAAAAGCAAGAGCTAGCAGGTGATAGGTGGATATGAGTGCTAGCAAGAGCTAGCGTCCTACAGGAAACATAGAAATTTAATTTGCAGATATAGCAAGTAATTAGGAAGGCAAATTAGATGCTAGGGGCTGTTGTCAGCATAATGTAGAGAAGTGTCCGTAAACGTTCTTGCAAACGCACCGCACTTTGGTGAGATCAAACTCAAGCAGTTGACAGTTTTACTCCCCTTACTTGAGGAGGAGGTTACAGCAAAAACAAACTGGAAATGCAGCGCAGCTTGTGCAGGGGGAGGGGAATCGTAGCTGGGACGCCGGATGCGAGAGTCAGGAAGTGCGAGCCCAGTTTGAACCGATGCGAGTGGTCCCGCCCTCAACCACCGTGCCTGCGCTCAAGCCTCGCCCGGACCCGGTACGGGCCCCTCCCAGGCTGGCGGATCCAGGCGCAGGGCCCGCTCCGCCCCGGGACGAGCTGAACTGGGATCATGGCGTTTTGGCGCGTTGCCGGCTTGGGCCTGCACATGGCGGCGCTGCTCTGGTATCTGGCAGCCGTCCATCAGAATCTGCAGGTCACCTCCGGCGGCCGGCACCTCGGTGTCAGCTCTTACGGAGGCCGCTGGAAATACCTCACCTTCATCAACATGGTGAGCTAACCCCTGCCCCCACTCTCCTCCCGGCACCTGCTCCCCTCCTGACTCCCAGCCGCCCCGCTTGTGACCATTCTGGCCTTACCCCCGTCCTTCCATGGGTGTCCCACTATCTGATCTCCCCTATCACCTACCACCCCTTCACCTTCTATCCAACTCTCTTCTTCACTGCTCCCATCTGTCTTATCCTCAGTGACCAGTTTGTAAGGCTACATTCTGTTTGACCTTTTTTTATTTAAAAAAAAATCTGATATATGCGACTTCCTCTGTTTTGTTTTCCAATTCTCATTCTGATTCTCCCGAGTTCAATATCTGCTCTTTTGACCTTGAAATGTCTTCCTGGTACAGCAAGGTGGACTCTTGACCTCCCTGTCAAAAGTGACACTGTACTTGCACTCCAACTAGCTGTAGCTGCTGCACTTTATTCTGGAGTGTAATTCTCCGTCTTTTATGACAGATGGGGCACTTTTTGCTCCCTGTGTGACCTCCCATATATCTGTGACCCAACGTAGATTGGACCACTTTGTCAATCACTCCATCCACCACCGCAGGCAGGATTTTCCCAGTGGCCACCTATTTTAATATTTCTCGCTCTGGCATGTCGGTCCATGGCTTGCTCTGTTGAGGCCATTCTGAAGGTTGGAGCAGCAGTACTTCATTTTATAAGACCATAAGATACAGGAGCAGAATTAGGCCATTTGGCCTGTCAAGTCTGCTCAGCTACTTCATCATGGCTGATCGAATTTTCTAATCAGCCCCAATCTCCTGTCTACTCCCCATATCCCTTCATACTTGACCAATCAAGTATCTATTAACCTCTGCCTTAAATAGACCTAAACTTGGCCTCCACAGCTGCCTGTGGCAAAGATTTCCATAGATTCACCACACTCTTGGCTAAAGAAATTCTTCCTCATCTCTGTTCTGAGGCTGTGTCCTCTAGCCTTAGACTCTCCCACCATAGGAAACATCCACTCTATCAAAGCCTTTCACCATTTGATAGGTTTCAATGAGGTCACTCCTCATTCTTCTGAATTCTAGTGAATACAGGCCCAGAGCCATCAAATGCTCTTCATAAGACAAGCCATTCAATCCTGGAATCATTTTCATGAACCTCCTTTGAACCCTCTCCAGTCTGGGTGGCATCCAACCTGATGGCATGAACATCAATTTCTCCAACTTTTACTCTCCTTTTCCATTCCCCATTCTGGCTGCCCTCTTACCCCTTCTCCTCACCTATCCATCACTTTCCTCTGGTGCCACTCTTTCCTTTTTTCCCATGGTCCACTCTCCCCTCCTATCAGACTTCTCCTTCTTTGGCCCTTTGCCCTCTCATTTCATTCTTCCCTTCACCCACCCACCTTATCCCTCACCTGGTTTCACCTATCAACTTGTATTCCTCCCCCTCCACCACCACCTTATTCTGATTCCTGCCTCCTTTCTTTCCGGTCCTGATGAAGGACCTTGGCCCAAAACATCGACTGTATTCCCTTCCGTGGGTGCTGCCTGACTTACAGAGTTCCTCGGGCATTCTGTGTGTGTTGTTCTGGATTTACAGTATCTGCAGAGTTTCTTACACTTGTGATTCTGCATGGTTATTATTTTGTCTTGTTCTACCTTGATGCAGTATGTAATAATTTGATCTGTATAAATAAGTATGTGAGACAAGCTTTTCACTGTACCTTGGTACATGTGACAATAATATTCCAATTCCACATCTCTCTCTCATTCATATGATTTTCCCTCCAGGTTCTACAGACCAGTTTTTTTGGATTGTGTGTCCTCACAGATCTCCTAAGGCTTCTTCCTCAGCCTGGTAAAAGAGTGCAGCACATCACCTGCCGTATGACTGTCCTACAGGACTGGCTCTTCTCAGCTCTGGCATTCCCTGTGGGCTTTGTAAGTGTATGCATGCCATCAGCACAGTTCCATGCGGGTCTGATCCAGACACTGGATATGGAGATGAGGAGCTGAGCCTTTTCTCTCTCTTTCAGTTTGTCGTTATGAGTTTCTGGTTGATTTACGCCTATGACCGTGAGCTCGTTTACCCAAAATTTCTTGACCAGATAATCCCAACGTGGCTGAACCATGCCATGGTGAGTAGTGTGCTGGAGTAGTCTTTTTTATACCAGTATTTAACAAGCCAAAAAGGGAAAGGCTGTTGTCGGGGTGTTGCACAATTTTGGGTTTGATTTTAGAGATTGGAGCTTTGCAAATCCATTACTGGCAGAACATTATAATAGTAGAGTTCGTATTTTGGTTTAATTTGGACAAGGCTTATCCTAACTTTAAAAATTAGGGTAAGTCTAATTTGACTGAGATGGAAGATACTTAACCAAAAGGGACCTGAGGTAGCTGCTGGAATACTGCAAGTGTCAGAACAATGGAACGTTTAAGAGGTTTCAGTGTAAACATGTTCCCACAAGTAAATAAAAACAGTGGAGGTGGCAAATCAAGTCACCCTTCCTCAGAGGACAAGTTGCAGGAAGATCAGATAAGGCAAGACTGGGAACTATCAAGAGCTTAATATAACAAAGCTCCTGACAGAGTACAAAAAGAATCAGGTGAAGTTAAGAGAAACTAGGAAGCAAAAAAGGTATGAAAGGATACTGGCAGGAAAGTTCCAGTTTGCCGAATGGAGTAACTGTGCCCCTATGTCTTAGGTATTATAAGTGTGAAAAGCACGAGAGTAAAGTGAAGAGCAGGGCCTATTAGAGATGAAGATGGTTAATGAGAAGGAGGAGGAAGACGTAGGTAAGGCTCTTAATGAATTTCCTTTGGTAGGATCAAATCTACATGGACTGGTGTTGATGACGAAGGAACATGAAGCACCTAACGACTTCTGATAGCAGTAACTCGTTAGACTGGCATAAAATCTGACACAAGAACAGAACATGCTGGATCCACTCAATAGGCCAAGCAACAGTGGGGAGAGAGAGTTGGTATTTCAGATTAAAGACCCTTCATCAGACCTGGAAAAGTAAGAGAACATGCATGCTTAATTGAATAAAAGTGTACAGGCACATCAGTAAAGAGATGAAGGAGTGGTTATTTGAAATAGTTAAATTCAACATTAAATATTGCATGACTCTGCCTCCGAGGGCCATATAAAAACACTATAGGTAGAAATGTGGCAAATCGCTTCTTCACCTGGAATGACTATGGATCTCTGGATGGCGGAAAGGGAAAACATTAAGGGACATGTATTTCATTGACTCAAGTGATTTTGCAGATGCTGGAAATCCAGAGTAACACATGCAAGATACTGGAGGAACTCAGCAGGTCAGGCAATATCTTTAGAGGATTTGAACAGGTGGTGTTTAAGACCAAGACCCTTCTTCAGGACTGGAAAGGAAGGAGGAGGGAATGGACTACAAGTTGGAAAGTGAGGGGAAGGTAGGTATGTGGGTGGGGGAGGAAAAATGAAGTGAGCATCTGGGAGGTGATAGGTGGGAAAGGTAAAGGGCTGAAGAGGGAATCTTTTAGGAGAGGAGAGTCTTTTAGGACCATAGGAGAAAGGTAAGGAGGAGGGGCACCAGAAGAGGTGATGGGCAGGTGAGGAGAAGAGAAGGAGTAAGAGGGAGGCCAGGATATAAAAGGAGAGGGGGAAGAAATTACTGGAAGTTGTAAGAATCAATGTTCATGCCGTCAAGTTTTGAGGCTACCTAAATGTAGAATAAGGTGTTGCTTTTTCAACCTGACCATGGCCTCATTGAGCCTAGGACCAACATATTGGAATGGGAATGGGTAGTGGAATTAATATAGCTGCCTACTGGGCAATCCACCGTTTCAAATGAAGCAAATGTGCTTGATACTGCATCCACTTTACTTGTGTGGGAACATGCCCTGAGATGGGTAAAAGTAATGGAAGGGTGGAGAAGGGAGTAACTAGGGGAGCAACCTCTTCAGACTATTGAAAAGGAGGGGAAGGACAGATATGAATCTTTGGAATTTCTTTGCCACAGGTGGCTGTGGAGGCCAGGTCATTGAATATATTTGGCAGAGGTTGATAGATTCCTGATTAATCAAGGCATGAAGGAATATGGAGAGAAGGCAGATTGGGGCTGAGAGGAAAATGGATCAGCCATGATGAAATGACAGAACAGAATAGATGGGCCAAATGGCCTAATTCTGCTCCTATATCTTATGGTCTATGTGCCTGATGTTGGCATCCTGTTACAGATAACCAAAGTTATGGAGGATATTACTTTGAATGAGTGATGGCTGTCAGTGTAAAAAGGTGAACATAAAGACAATCCTGTGAGTATTCTGATAGGGGAGGTAGATTGAGAGCAGGAGTGTGCTGGTTGAGGAGATGTTATTGAGAGCACTGCAACCTCTGGCAGAGAAGATCCCATTGTTCAGGAAAACAGAAAACTTCTTAACCACACTGGTGTTTAAACACAAGTTATGTTATCAAAACAGATGCCATAAATATGGAGAAACTAACAGAATAAGCCGGTGTCCTTCCAGGCTGTAGAGTGGAAGAAAATGACTTCAAGAGAACTGTGGGAGTCAGTGACCTTAAAATGGTTGCTCGGCAATAACCTGAGGTGGAGGTAGAGAGCTCAAAAAAAGGTAGGGAAAAGTTGAATATTGATAATGTGAAAGTGCTGTGCTATGAAAGCAATACACAACATCAATATCGTGGAGTGAGTTAAGAGAGGGAGCTTGAATATGACTGAAATGAGAACTATCCCAATAGCTCCCCCAATTCACTTGGAGAAAGTGAGTGGAATTGAAGGTGAAGTTGTCTATTGTGAGACATATTCAATCAAATGAAGACCAGTTGGAAGAAGAATTGGTTGGGCCTCTTTTCAGATCGTGCTGATGTGGGATTGAGAGACTCGTCCATGGTGAAAATGGAAACTTGAAGTGACAATGAGGATGCAGTTGGGAAAGGACTGAACTATGAGAGAAAGATCAGATACAAGGGAGGAGGTGATAGGTTTAGTGAGCAAATAGACAGGCTGAAACAATAGACAGTCTTGCTTGTTGATTTTGGGGTGTATAGCATTGGGAGATTATGGGGCAAGAAGCTGTTGGAAATGGGGGGGAGGTCTTCCTCATACACGAGGTTAGTGACTGGGAAACAACGGTGACATTATGGGCAGGAGAGAAAGGTGGTGTAAAATATGAGCCTTGGTGTAGGGTATGTATAAAACTGGGAGGCTTCGTAGAGATATATAAAGCACTGGTTCAGCCACAGGTTGATCACTGCCTGCAGTTCTGAGCAAGTTACAATTACTCTGGAGAAGTTGCAAGCAAGGAGAATGGGGATTTCTGAAGTGTAGGGAAACTGTAGCTTTGAGGTAGGTTTGGTTCTGCTGAGGTTGTTTTCATTTGGGTGGAGGAAACCAGGTGAACAGCTAATAAAGGTGAATGAAATTCTGAATTGAAATAAATAGTTCCCCTCAGGAGAGGGATCCAAAGCATCAGAGCATGTACTGGTAAAAAGAGAGAAGGGAGTTGACAAAATACCTTAAGCTCGAGATTGTGCAGATGTTGGAAATTCAGAACTCCAAAGATGCTGCCTGACCTGCTGAGTTCCTCACAATGACAGAAAAAAATTGGTTGAATGTGGCAAACATTTTAAGTAATCGATCTTCACTTCTTGCAGCATGGTTGGAGTTTGGCTTGGTGGTAAAGGCTGGGTGGGGAGATGTGGTCGCATTTTTATCTCACCTAACAGTAATCCGACTTATCCCTCCTCAGAGGCAATGTCAACTTCCAACCTCTGACCCTGTTTACCTTTGCAGCACACACTGGTTCTGCTGCTGCTGATGGTGGAGCTAATCACTGTGCCGCATCTCTGTCCCAATCGCAAGGGAGGCATTGCTGTTCTTGTTGCATTCTGCAGCTGCTACCTACTGTGGTGAGTAATTAGTTTGCATGGTATATTATGACTGCTCTGACTTCATACAGGGGAAGTGGTGGATGGGGGCGGGAGGGAGGAGGGAGTGGGACAATTAGATGCAAGGGGACAGAGCAAGAGAGGGAACCCATGAGTTGATGAGAAGACAGCATCTATGGCGGGGAATAAATAATCTTTTATGCACACTCTCAACTCGCACTTGCACACATTAGCTCCTCAGCTCATCAACTCATTGTTTCTCTCTCTTGCTCTATATCCTTGCATCTGATTGCTCCTCCCTTCCCCCCCCCCGACCCCTTTTCCACCGGCCTCCTCTCCCCCCCCAGCCCCCTTTCCTCCCAACCCCCTCTCCCCCACCCCCTTCTCCCCTACCATTCCAATCCAGTTCCTGCCCCCTCCTCTTGTGGCACCCACTGTGCCCACCCTCCTGTGAATCAGTTGGGTGATGAGTATGTATGGGTGAAGTTTGGGGTTGTAGGCCTGTGGAGTTGTTGGCCGTGGTTTGGTGGTACACACTCCTGTGTCAGCAGTGGACTGTGACTGTGTGGGAAAGGAATGATCTTGTTGATACAAACCATGCTGTCTTTCCCCCTTTTCAGGGTGCTGTGGATTCACCACATATCAGCAGTCTGGGTGTACCCCATTCTGGAGGTGCTGAGTCCGGTTGCCATGGGAGTCTTTCTCACCATCGCTGTTCTTATAACTGTCTCACTATATGTTGTGGGGGAGAAACTGCATCATTGGAGATGGGGTAATACGCTGACCAGAGGTAGGTTCTGCATGTTCTCAGTCTCAAGAGGAGGTTCATTCCAGTGACACCTTTCATCAGATTACAGTACAAGGTCATTTCCAGTCACTGACCTGCTGATCTATTGTTGAACCTCCGTTATATTCCTTGTTGTTAGATAGGTGTGTAGATCACCCTGTGCACAGTGCTTGTTCATCTTACATTTACTGCTCTCTCAAGCGGCTTTGCAACAAACCTTGTTCATGAGATCCATCGTGCTGTGCTTAGAAAATGGTTCATCATCCTCTGAGCCAATTATTACCTGACATTGTTAGCTGCTCTTCCACTTTGTCATCAGGTTCCTGTTCCTGCTGTCCTGAAGGACATGTTGTACCTTGTACTTCCAGGAAAAGTTGATGGTTGTATAGTGGGCAATTTTACAATTTAGTCAGGATGTATCACTCTGGGTATCTGTGACAACTTCATTCCACATTTCTGTGTCTACCTCTACAGCTTGCATTTGTCCTTGGCTGCTCATTCTTAACAGCTTTGGTAGAAGTCTCCCTGCTCCCCACTTTGCTCTGCCTCCTATCCACTCTCTCTGGTGTTGGCTGGTCATTGGTACTTGCATTCAATTATCTACAGACTGCCGCAGGGATGATCAGACTTGGGCATTTTTATCCTGTGAGAAATGGCTTGTGGTGGCGGGGGGGTGGGGGGAGGGCTGGGGGTGGTGGTGTCTAACAGAGCTCTTTAATGGCTATGGGAAATATGTTTCTGCCTGTGGTGAGAGACGTAACTAGAGGTCACAGAGAAATCTAAGGGGTAATTCAGAATAAACTGCTTTTCCCAGAGCCCAGTGAAAATAGGGTCACAGAAACATAACACATAGAAGCAGACCCTTTTGGCCCACTTTGTCTCTACTCACAGTGATGCCCATCTACACTAATCCCATTTGCCTGCACTCAGTCCGTAACCCTCATAACCCTAACCCTAAGACAGTAGCAGAGTGCCAGATGTTGAAGGGTGTGAGGGAAGAGAAGTGAGTGCAGTTACTATTACAAGGGAGAAGGTGCTCAAAAAGCTGAAAGACCTAAGGGTACATAAGTCACTTGGACCAGATGAACTGCATGCTACGGTGGTGAAGAGATTATGGAGGCATTAGTAATGATCTTTCAAAAATTGTTGGACTCTGGCATGGTGCCGGAGGACTGGAAAATTGCAAATGTCACTCCACTCTTTAAAAAAGGAGGAAAGCCGCAGAAAGAAAATTATAGACCAATTAGACTGGCCTCAGTGGTTGGGAAAATGATGGAGTCAGTTGTTAAGGATGAGATGATGGAGTACTTGGTGACACAGTACAAGATAAGACAAAGTCGGCATTGTTTCCTTAAGGGAAAACCTTGCCTGATGAACCTGTTGAAATTCTTTGAGGAGATTATATGTAGGATGGATAAAGGGGGTGCAGTGGATGTTGTATATTTGGATTTTCAGAAGGCCTTTGACAAAGTGCCACACATAAGGCTGCTTACCAAGTTAAGAGCCCATGGTTTTACAGGGAAGTTACTGGCATGGTTAGAGCATTAACTGATTGGAAGGAGGCAGCGAGTGGGGAATAAAAGGATACTTTTCTGGTTGGCTGCCAGTAACTAGTGGTGTCCTGCAGGGGTTGGAGTTGGGACCGCTTCTTTTTATGCTGTATATCAAAGCTTTAGATGATGGAATAGATGACTTTGTTGTGAAGTTTGCATATGCTATAAAGATTGATGGAGGGGCAGTTATAGTTGAGGAAACAGGTAAGCTGCAGAAGCACTTCAACAGATTAGGAGAATGGGCAAGAGAGTGGTAAATGAAATACGATATTGGAAAATGCATGTCATGCACTTTAGTAGTAGAAATAAATCTGCAGACTACTTTATAAACAGGAAGAAAATCCAAAAATCTGAAATGCAAAGAGACTTATGCAGAATACCCTAAGGTTAACTTGCAGGTTGAGTCAGTGGTGAGGAAGGCAAATACAATGTTAGCATTCATTTTAAGAGGTCTAGAATATCAAAATCAGGTTTATTATCATTGGCATGTGTCATGAAATTTAATTTAGCAGCAACAGTTCAATGCAATACATAATACAGAAGAAGAAGAAAATAATAAATAAAACAATTACAGTATATGTATACTGAATAGATTAAAAATCGTGCAAAAAACAAATAATAGATATTAAAAAAGTGAGGTAGTACCCAAGGGTTCAATGCCCATTTAGGAATCGGATGGCAGAGGGGAAGAAGCTGTTCCTGAATTGCTGAGTGTGTGCCTTCAGGCTTTTGTACCTCCTACCTGATGGTAACAGCGAGAAAAGGGTATGCCCTGGGTGCTGGAGGTCCTTAATAATGGACGCTGCCTTTCAAAGACACCGCTCCTTGAAGATGTCCTGGGTACTTTGTAGGAAAGTACCCAAGATGGAGCCGACTAAATTTACAACCCTCTGCAGCTTCTTTCCGTTCTGTGCAGTAGCTCCTCCCCCATACCAGACAGTGATGCAGCCTGTCAGAATGCTCTCCACTGTACATCTACAGAAGGTTTTGAGTGTATTTGTTGACATACCAAAACTCTTCAAACTCCTAATGAAGTATAGTCGCTGTCTTGCCTTCTTTATAACTACATCGATATGTTGGTACCACGTTAGATTCTCAGAGATCTTGATATCTAGGAACTTGAAACTGCTCACTCTCTCCACTTCTGATCCTTCTATGAGAATTGGTATGTGTTCCTTTGTCTTACCTTTCCTGAAGTCCACAATCGATTCTTTTGTCTTCCTGCCATTGAGTGCAAGGTTGTTGTTGCGACACCATTCCACAAGAGCAGGAGTGTGATGCTGAGGCTTTAGAAGGCACTGGTGAGGCCTCACCTTGAGTATTGTGAACAGTTTTGGGCTCCTCCTCTGAGAAAAGATGTGCTGGCATTGGAGAGGGTTCAGAGAACATTCACAAGAATGATTCTGGGAATGGAAGAGTTATCATGCAAGGAACATTTGATGGCTCTGGGTCTGTACTCACTGGAACTTAGAAAGATAAGGGGGATCTCATTGAAATCTTTTGAATGGCCTAGACACAGTAGATTCGGAAAGGGTGTTTCCCATGGTGGGGGAGTTGAGGACAAAAGGGCACAGCCTCAGGATAGAGGGCCATCCATTTAAAACAGATGCAGAGAAATTTCTTTAGCCAGTGGGTGGTGAAGTTTTGGAATGTGTTTCCACAGGCAGCTGTGGAGGTCGATCGGTGTATTTAAGGCAGAGCTTGATTGGCCATAGCATCAAAGGTTATGGGGAGAAGGCCAGAGAGTGGGCTGAAGAAGGTAAAAAGGGACGGGCATGATTGAATGGTGGAGCAGAGTTGATGGGCCAAATGGCCTAATTCTGTTCCTTTGTCTTATGGTCTTATTCAGGTACCTGCCCATATATTTAAACATTCCCCAGGGACTGATGAAGTGTACAGGAAAGGTGCCTTTAAGAAGAGGCTGAATAGGTATCTGAGGAGCCCAGAGTGGAATATAAATGCCAAACAGACCCTTCCACACCTGCCCACAACCCTCCCCCCCCCCCCCCCCCCCTCCAGCCCTTCTTTCATCTTAACCTTGTCCTGGCATTCCCTTGCCCTTAACCCCTCTCAGCTCACTCTGACCCTTCGGTCTTCTTTAAACCCGACTCCTTGTCCCAACTTGCCCAGTCAGAGAACAGGATGGAGAATTGTGTCCTTAAGCACCTGCTCAGCAAACAGAATCCTAGAGTACCACAGTGCAGAAGCAGACCCTTTGGGCCTTCTAATCCACGCCAAGCTATTGTTCTGTCTAATCCTATCAACCTGCACCTGGACAATAGCCCTCCGTACCTAGTCTGGACTGCCTTCGATGGCATCAACTCAGCCTGGAGTCTTTGTCCATGGATAGACACATATCCTACAGTACCAGCTTATTGCTACCCCTACCTGAGTTAGATCTACTTCCTTCAGTACCTCCTCACCCACCATCCCTAGATAAGTTAGATGCAACTTGGGTCTCATTGTTACCACCAAATCTAAATGCCTGAATTTTTGCTGTTAGGATTCTATGTAATATTGTGTGCAGAGTAGATATTCAGACAGTGGCTGAGGTGTAGGGTGTTGGACTGAGAATAGTTAAATTTTAAGAGATGCTGTATATGTATCTGATTTGTAATATCTTGGAACATTTTTAGGGCATTACCGGGGACTTCCGCCTTTAAGTGAATAGCTGATATCGTCATTAGTATTTCTTAGGTTATGTCTATTAGTTTTCAAGGATCTTGATTAAGTTGCAATCAGTGTGCAGGAAGCTGTTTTCTGTTGCTCTGACTCTTTGGTTTTGTTGCAGGTTCTATGGAGTCGATGAACAAACTGGACTGAACAACTTGGAATTCAGAATACCAGGATGGCAGATAAACGGGTGATTGCTGTCATCTCTCTGAACAATTACAAGACAGGCTGACATTAGCCCGATACTTCTCTCTTTCTGTCATATTTTATTTGACCTTGAAAAGATGGAATTCCATTAGCGCTTCCTGTGGCGATGTTGGTCTCCAACTACTGACTTGTTCTCTGCAACAGTCAGGGAGGTAATACCTGGTGCCACGAGACTCAGGGATGAGGCAGAGATACTGGTTATTGCCTTTAGTGATACCCCCATCCTCTGACCTAGCCTTTATAGTCGGTGTTTAACTCTGGCAAGAAGGATGTGGGAGAATATATTCCATTTCATAGGAGAGTGAGAGGGCCCAGTTCCTCATATTTCACATTCTGAGCTATCCACAATCTAACAGAAGGATGATTTTCAACCACTGTGCACCCTAAACTCCATTGCATGCTGTGCGCTGACCACTGCTAGACCTGAGCCTTTTGTCACACCTTTAACAGCTAACTCCTCACCTATTGACTTCATGCATTGACTCAACCTGAAACCCTTGTGTACTGTCACGTATCCACATGAAGCAGCAGCTCATCTTCTTAATGTAATTTTAACGGGTTTTAACCTAGTCTTTGTTAATAAACAGAAAATGTCTGCTCCACAATGACCTGGACTCATTCATCCAAATGAGAAAGTGATCAGGGTGTGTGGCTGGTACCACAAGACACCTTTTGTTCAGGCTGATGGCGAGAAACTTAGAATGTTGTCCTGTATCAGTCCTCACAATGAGTTTAGCGTGCCACAACGCAGAAGATTGGTCACGTTGAGGGGAGGGAAGGGTTAATGCTGGAAGATCCACTTGAGAGATGTGTTCAGTTTTAGAGATTCCTCATGTAAGTGTGTGATGAAGAGGACACTTTGAAGTGATGGAGGAGAGCATTTCATGGAAGGGACTCCTAATGCCGAAGGGGGTGAGTAATGGAGGGGACTTCAGGTTGAAGGAGGGGATTATTTGATGGTGGAGACTCATCATAGTGAAAGAAGGGATGTGTTAAATGGAGAAGATTAGTCATGTTGAGATTGGATAATGCATGATGCTGGAGGCTGCTCATGCTTGGGAGGAGTAAATGTATTCGATCTGGGTACTACTCACATTGACCTCAGGTTTCTTGTTCCAACCCTTTCATTCCTGGAGATAAGTTGTAGTGGGCACTATTCTTTAAGTGTTGCCTCATTTGAAGTTCTAGTCTAATATCAGGTAGTTTTGGGGCATCTTTTCTTTGTTTTTAGGCTGCTAAAGGAATGGTAGAAGTGAAACCAGAGAGATTCGATGTTGATTGTCAAGACCAGATTCTTCATTGACGACCAGAGAGCGCCATTTGTGGTTTAAGTGTTTGCAGCTCTGTTCTATAGTAAAATCAGAAAGTTCTAGAAACACTCAGCAGGTCATGCAGTATCTGTGGAATTGTTAACAAAGGTTCTAGGGCCTGAGCTTTTAACTGTTTCTGCCTCCACGGGTATTGCCTGACTAGCTAAGTGTTGCCAGCATTTCCTGTTTTCATTTCAGATTTTGTTTACTTTCAGAGTTCTGTGCTACCGGACAGTTGACACCCATAGGGTAATGTTACTATTTTACTACCTGTCTGGTATTTCCCTGAGGACATGGGCATCTGAGAGCAGGCGAGAGCCATGCATGCAGTAGGAGGGGGAAAACTCCTGACACAGCGAGGCTGAAACAAGGAATAGCGCTTAAGACTTTGTGACACCTGAGTGACTGAAACTTGGCACAAGTGTGGTAAGGTAATGAGAGAGTGGCCACCTTGGAATACAGTTAAGTCAAGTCAAGTCAACTTCTATTGTCATTTCGACCATAACTGCTGGTACAGTGCATAGTAAAAATGAGACAACTTTTTTCAGGACCATAGTTTACATGACACAGTACGAAAAACTAGACTGAACCACGTAATAAAAAAAAACAGAGAAAGCTATACTAGACTACAGACCTACACTGGACTGCATAAAGTGCACAAAAACAGTGCAGGCATTACAATAAATAATAAACAGGACAGTAGGGCAAGGTGTCAGTCCAGGCTTTGGGTATTGAGGAGTCTGATAGCTTGGGGGAAGAAACTTATAGTCTAGTCGTAAGAGCCCGAATGCTTTGGAGCCTTTTCCCAGACGGCGGGGGGGAGAAGAGATTGTATGAGAGGTGCATGGGGTCCTTCATAATGCTGTCTCCTTTGTGGATGCAGTTAGGAATAATGTTAAAAATATTGATAACGTTTCTCACTCAGTGTGCCAGTGTTTTGGGCTTAGTGCAGGGGTCAGCAACCTTTACCACTGAAAGAGCCACTTGGACCCGTTTCCCACAGAAAAGAAAACACTGGGAGCCGCAAAACCCGTTTGACATTTAAAATGAAATAACACTGCATACAACGTTTTGTTTTGCCTTTATGCTATGTATAAACAAACTATAATGTGTTGCATTTATGAAATTGATGAACTCCTGCAGAGAAAACGAAATTACATTTCTGCATGCAACAAAAACATGTTGACCTCCGAAAAAAAGACGTTGGGTTGAAGGTTACTTTTAAGTAAAATACTCAACGTCTATTTGAGTCCTTCTTGTATTTATGAAAAACGCCAAACTTAAATTTGCCGCCAGCAGCAAACCAAAAATAACGTCAGCCAGCTGTCAACCTGAAAAATAAAAGGACTATTTCACTGAACAATGAAAGCATATGAATATATGTAAAATAATAGGCAATTAAAATATTTATCATCCTTGTTCAGGTTGACTCACACCTGACAATGCAGTCGTATTCAGTAGGGATGGATCGATGCTTAGGGGAGTGACCAGGAAGGATAATGTGTTTTTTTCCTCTCTGAACTCACAGAAGCGTTTCCCAAACGATGTTTGCATTGCGATGATTGCCCAATGTAAATACTCCGAATTTATCATGTCGTGACCTTTTTTGAACTCTCTCAAATTGGGGAAGTGAGACAATGTGCCTTTCTGTAAATCTCTGGCAAGCAACGTCAACTTGCGCTCGAATGCCAAAACATCCTCCAACATGTGCAGGGCTGTACGTCCTTACCCCGTTGAAGAGCTGTGTTCAGCGTGTTCAGGTGCGCTGTTATGTCTACCATGAAGTGTAGCTTTTCCAGCCACTCTGGCTGTTTCAGCTCAGGAAAGGTGAGCCCTTTGCTGCCCAGGAAAGTTTTCACTTCTTCCAGACACGCGACAAAGCGTTTCAGCACCTCCCCTCTGGACAGCCAGCGATAAAAACACGTTGTAGCGGTTGCTACACGCAGTCAGTAAACTGCAGTCAAAGATAGCTTTATTCGAACTAAACAGCCTTGCTTTTAAGCCTCCCTCAACCCGCCCCCCCATGGGCGCGGATGCTGCAAAAGACACGTACTCACAAACCCCCGTAGGCTATCTCCCTTAGCCTGAACGCTGGCTAATTGTGAGCCGGTTCGGATGTGTCAGGAAATGGGTCGCCACAAAGTCTTATTTAGATTGTACAAGATCACCATAATCTTCAAATTTAGATTTACATTTCAAAAACTAACAAACTAACATAAAATACATTTTAATTAAATACTGACCATGTAGCGGTGTGCTACACGCAGCGCTAAAATTACGACACGGAGTCGGTAACTGCAGTCGAAGGAAAAAACTTTATTCGAAATCTTCAGCCTCACTTTTAAGCCTCCCTCAACCTGCCCCCCATGGCGCAGAGGCTCCAAAGCTCTGTGCTCGCAAACCCCCGTAGGCTATCTAATTGTGAGTCGGTTCGGATGTGCCAGGAAAAGGGTCGCCACAACCAATTATTTCCCAAAGCAACAGGGAGCCGCAGCACAGACGTAAAAGAGCCACATGCGGCTCCGGAGCCGCGGGTTGCCGACCCCCGGCTTAGTGCAACACCAAGGTTCAAATGAAGGAGGAACAGAATGAGCAGACTACATCACCAAAAGGAGACTGTAAAACGTTGAGTAATTACAGCCTGGTAAAAAATATTTAGAATTGCAACAAAGAAGCACATACATACCTGACCCTCTCATTGAATGGCCCAATGTCATTTACAATTACATTCTTTTCAATAGAGCCAACTTAATCGTGCTGAGTCTTTATTGCAGTGAACGTTCCCAAGGCACTGGATGTGAGTGTTATTGAACAAATCGTGACACTGAGTCACTTTCGGTTGGTGATCAGGTGGTCAATCAAAAAAGAAAGGTATCTGATCGAAGCCAGGTTTGAAAAGTAGTACCTGAGCCAAAGGGTCAGTCACCAACAGTGGAGTGATTGAATCTAATTATGCTCAATAATGCAAACTGAAGGAGTAATGGCTATTTACAATTGTCAGGAAGAGTGAGGCCATGTCTGAGTTTAAAACTTGGGTTAAAGAGCTTAGAATAAAAGCATTGAGAAACAACTGGAGTGTGTAGATCAACAAGCAGATTTGGGGTAACTATTTTGGATGAGATCAGTGTAGGAAATATGGCAAGTGGAACCCACGGCAGGGAAATTGGCATAGTTTGATCTGGAATTGCACAGTATGGACGAGAGTTTTAGCAGTAGATGAGCAGAGATGGGGGTAAGGTTGGGAAATGTCACAGAAATATTACAATATTATCAATATTTCCCAACCTTATCCCCATCTCTGTTCATCTACTGCTAAAATGCTAGAACCTATTGTGAAATATGTAATATCAGAGTATTTGTATAGCACTAACTGGATTGGACAAAGTCAGCATGGATTTATGAAAGAGAAACAATGCTTGCCAAATCTACTGAAGGGTTTTTGAGTTTGTAACCAGTAGAAAAGATAAGACAGAACTAGTGTTTGTTGTCTTTTTGGATAAAGTTTGGATAAGGTTTTGCATTAAAATAGCATGCAAAAATTAATTCAGATAGAATTGGGGATAGTTTACTGGTGTAGACTGAAAATTGTTTGACAGACAAGAATTTTTATTTTACTTATTTAGATATACAGCATGGAACAGGTCCTTCTGGCTCAATAAGCTGCACCCGCCCTGCAGCCCACCTATTTAACCCTTGCCTAATCACAGGACCACCTCTGCAGAAAAATAATCCAAAAACAATCATGGTCACCATGATTGCCTGTGTCATATACCATGGCACAAAATGCATGGATCACAGGTCAATTTACAATGACCAATTAACCTACTAACGAGTTTATCTTTGGACAGAGGAAGGAAACCATGTACTCATGGGAAGGTCATGCGAATATTTTACAAAGGAATTGAACTCCGCATACTAGTACAATGAGCTGTAATGGCGTAGCACTAATTGCTCCACTACCTTGGTGCCTCAGGATATAGACCTTTTAACCTATTCCCAAATCAATCTAACCATTCCCTCCCATGTCGCCCTCCATTTTTCTTTCATCCAAATGTCTGTCTGAGTCTTCTAAATGCCCCTGAAATATCTGCCTCTACCACTACCACACTCTTAAAAAAAATCAACAACTGACCTCTGACATTCCCCCTATACTTTCCTCGATTCACCTTAAAATTATGACATATTAGCCATTGTTCTCTTGGGTAAAAGATCTCTGGCTGTCCACTCTTTTCTATACTTCTTATCATCTTGTACACCTCTATCAAGTCACCTCTCAATTCTCCTTTTATCCGAGAAGAAAAGCCTCAGCTCGATCAACCTTTCCTCATAAGACATGCTCTTTAAAGCATGCAGCATCCTGGTAAATCTTTGCACCCTCCCTAGAGCTTCCACATCCTTCATATAATGAGGCAACCAGAACTCCCAACCTCAATACTCCCAAGTGTGGTCTAACCAGAGTGTTATAGAGCTAAAAAATTACTTCGTGGCTTTTGAATTCAATCCCCCGCTAATGAAGGCCAACCTATCATACACCTTCTTAACCACCCTTCTTGTGCAGCAACTTTGAGGGATATATGAATGTGGACCCCGAGATCCCTCTGTTCCTCCACACCACTAGAAATTCTGCCATTAACCTTTTTGATAGTACCTTGCAAACCCACCACCTCTATTGCCAAGAAAGTGGTAAGGGGCCAAAGAAACACCACGATCCTCCAAGTAGTGCCCCTTCCAGATTTAGAAATAAATCAATGGTTCTTCAGTGTAGCCTGGTCTAAATACTAGAGTGTCCTACCCAACAACACCTGGAGTGCTTTCACCAGAAGGACTGTAGCAGTTCAAAAAGCAGCTCACAACCTCTTCTCTAGGGCAATTAGGGATAGGCAATAAATGTTGGCCTTGTGATGCCCAGATCACAAAATATTAATATATTTAAACAAAAATTTATCATATTGGTGATTGTGAATACTGCCTGCGATCTACATCTTCTCTTTAACTGTTGATGCAAAATTAGAATTGCCCCTTTCTGTAATGGCTACATTTTCAGTAAAATGTTTCTTTATATAAGGGATCTCTAATTCATTTGCCAAAAGGAGAGATCTTAGTATGTGGATGATCTGTTGTGTAAGGTGGTGCTGTTTGATGACCTTGGTCTGGTTCATTTTCCTGCTGCTATGGTCTGATGCCAATTCCAGACTTCTGTGTGTATGTGATATTAGTGTGGAAAGTTGTACTCTTTCCCACAGGATCATTGATTTCCACTTCATGAACTTCGGCACCAGACATAACACTCCTTTTGAACTCTCAGGCTCTGCCTTTGGGTTTCCGTTGTTTAGTATTCTTCAGGGAGCATGGTTGACTTTCAGTATACTTTGTGTTGGCTTCCTATAGCTGAGAGGCAGCACTGATTCCTGCTGAATAGCAATCCCTTCTGAGATAGTAACAAGGCTTTTAGAAATATGGGCTTCACGCTCACTCATTTTGTATAGACTCGGAGAGCTTGGTAAAAGAACATCATCTTTGGAAGTATGGCATCTGCTCACAACTACCCTATATTACTTTATTAAGATAGATTGTGCATTACAAAGCCCTTAATTACCCATCCTGTAGTCTCCCCTTATAAAAATAACTATATTTATTGGCATACATTCTGAATTGCAAACTGCTCTTTAATTATCTTCCCTTACATGAATAGAATTACAATGATATTTTTCCTGACCTCCAACACAACCACACTCAACTGAATTCTTATCTGTCAGATTATCACTTACATTACCTCTCCAGAATCCTGGGGAGGTTGGTTCATTGTCTTTTATCTTCAGGTATCAAACCTTCTGAGTCAGGTTTGTGTTCGAGGCTCATTTTGGAGTGTTGAGCACAAAGGTCAGTCTGACTCTCCAGTGCAGTACTGACAGACCGCTGTTGAGATACTGAATTATCTGCCTTCTGAAGTCAATGCTACAAACATGACTGTAGAGTGCTCATGTTTGGTCCTAAGAACACAAGACATGCATAGTAAGGCAATTTTCTTTTCCTACTCTACTATAAGCTTACGCTTAAAGCTCTCCCAAACTAATTTGCTTCCTGCACTTTTCACCTTTATTGTCATCTCATTTTACAGTTGCAAGGGAAAGTTTGTGAACCCTTTGCAATTACCTGGTTTTCTGCATTCATTGTTCATAAAATGTGAACTGATCTTCATCTGAGTCACAATAGTAGACAAGCACAATCTGCCTAAACTAATAACACACAAACAATTGTACTCCTCATGTCTTTTAATCATTCACAGTCCAAGCAGGAAAAAGTATGTGAACCTTGTTTTTAATAACTGGTAGAATCTCTTTTAGCAGCAGTAACTTCCACCAAGCATTTCCTGATCAGACCTACACAATGGCGAGGAGTAATTTTAGACCATTCCTCCATACAAAACTGTTTCAGTTCATCAGTATTTCTGAGATATCTTGCATAAACAGCTCTCTTTGGGTCATGCCATAGCATCTCATTTGTGTTAAGGTCTGGACTCTGACTTGGCCATTCCATCAGGGTAGCCTCCAACCTGATGGCATGAACGTTGATTTCTCTACTTCCGTTATTGCCCCTCCTCCCCTTCTTACCCCATCCCTGATTTACTTATTTCCCCCCTCTCTTTTTTTCTCTCTCTCTGCCCATCACTCTTTGCCTGTTCTGCAGCTCCCTCTGGTGCTCCCCTCCCCCTTTCCTTCTCCCTAGAACTCCCGTCCCATGATCCTTTCCCTTCTCCAGCTCTGTATCCCTTTTGCCAATCACCTTTCCAGCTCTTAGCTTCACCCCCCCCCACCCCATCTCCTATGATTTCAGATTTCCCCCTCCACCTCCTACTTTCCAATTTCTTACTATCTTTTCTTTCAGTTAGTCCTGATGAAGGGTCTTGGCCCAAAACGTTGACAGTGCTTCTTCTATAGATGCTGCCTGGCCTTCTGTGTTCCACCAGCATTTTGTATGTGTTGCCCAAACCATGATGCTCCATCCGCCATGCTTCACAGATTTTGGTGTTGGTGTGTAGTGCTCTTTTTCCTCCAAACATAGCAGTGTGCATTTCTGCCAAAAAGTTCAACTTTTGGCTCATCTGTCCATTGAATATTTTCCCAAAAGCATTGTGGAACATCCAGGCAGTCTTTTGCAAACATGCAGCATAATTTTTTTCGGAGAGCAGTGGTTTCCTCCGTGGTGTTCTTCCATGAACACCATTCTTGTTCAGTGTTTTCTTATAGTGACACATGAACAGAGACTTTAGCAAGTTCTACAGATTTCTGCAGGTCTTTTGCTGTTACCCTTGGGTTCATAGAAACATAGAAAACCTACAGCATCATACAGGCCCTTCGGCCCACAAAGCTGTGTCGAGCATGTCCTTCCCTTAGAACTACCTAGGCTTACCCATAGCCCTCTATTTTTCTAAGCTCCATGTATCCATCCAGAAGTCTCTTAAAAGACCCTAGTGTTTCTGCCTCCACCACTGCCACTGGCAGTCCATTCCATGCACTCGCATCCTTTTCACTTCCTTCAGCATTGCACATTCTCTTGGTGTGGTCTTTGCAGCACACCCCTCCTAGGGAGAGAAGCAACAGTACTGAATTTCCTCCATTTGCAGACAATTTGGCTTACTGTGTTTGGATGAACACTTGGGTCTTTAGAAATGAAGTCTTTTCCAGCTTCATGAATCTCTACAATCCTTTTAAAGTCTTCTGGGAGTTGTTTTGATCAAGGCATATGTACATAAACAGATCTTCCCTGAAAAGTGCAGGCTCTGTCAGAAATGAAACTTTGTGTCTTTTGTTACATAGAGCATGGCACCGCTACAACCCACACTTCCAATCTTATCTCATTAATTGGAACACTCGACTCTGGATAGCTTTTGTAGAAGGCATTACATACTTTTGTTGAACCTAGCCTGTGATTGTTTAAATAATGTACTCAGTATTGATGAAAAGTGGTACAGTTGTTTGTGTGTTATTAGTCTGGGCAGATTGTGTTTGTCTATTATTGTGACTTGAATAAGATCGGACCACATTTTATGAGTAATTAATGAAGAAAACTAGGTAATTGTAAAGTGTTCACAAACATTTTTTTGCAACTGCAGTTGGTACGATCCTGTCTCTTCCTTGTTTGCCCATTAAAACCGTAAGATATAGGAGAAGATTTAGGCCATTTGGTCCATTGAGTCTGCTGTACCATTTCTTCATTGCTGATTAATTTCCCCTCTCAGCCTCAATCTCCTGCCTTCTCCCCATAATATTTTCCACACTGATTTATTAAGGATCTCTCAACCTCTGTATTTTAGGCAGTATACCCAATTTCTTGGCCTCCACAGCTGCCTGTGGCAACAAATTCCACAGATTCAGCACTCTGGCTAAAGAAATTCCTCCTCAGCTCTGCTATAAAAGAATGTCCCTCTATTCTAAGGCTGTCACCTCTGGTCTTAGACCCATCCTCCCACCACCACCATAGGAAACATCCTCTCCACATCCACTCTATTGAGGCCTTTCAACATTCAACAGGTTTTGATGAGGTCATTCCTCATTCTTCTGAACTCTAATGAGCAGAGTTCTAGAGCCATCAAATATTCTTCATATTACAAGCCTTTCAATCCCAGAATCATTTTTGTAAACCTCCTTTGAACCCTCTCCAATGTCAGCACATTGTTTCTTAGATGAGGCTCCCAGACCTTCTCATAATACTCCAAGTGAGGCATCACATGTTCTACCATTCTGTTGTCGCCAGTACAATCTTCTAAGTCGTGGTGTGCTGGGGCAATGGCATCAACACAAGTGATGCCAACAGGCTCAATAAACTGATTAGAAAGGCTGCCTCTGTTATAGGAGTCAAACTCGGCACACTGCGATAGAACAAAGGACCCTATGGAAAATCTTGGCAATTCTACACAATGTTTCTTACCTTCTGCATGCCACCTTGGCTGAACAGAGAAGGACTTTTAGGAATAGACCAGTACAACTGTGCTGCTCCAAAGAGTGCTATATGAGGTCATTCTTACCCTTGGCCATTAGGCTCTATAATGAGTCAACCTATAGCCGGGGAAGTGATGACCCCCTCCTTTTAGACTGTTCGAGGTAACTTGCTTTTTATTCTTTCTAACTTCTCTATTAATATTTGCGTATTTGTATATTTGTGCACTTGTAATGCTACTGTGACACTAATTTCCTTTGGGATCAATAAAGTATCTATTTTTCTGTCTATCACCAGTGCTTTATAAATCCTCAATATTACATCCTTGCTTTCATATTCTAGTCCATAAAACATAGGAGTAGAATTAGGCCATTCAGCCCATTGCATCTGCTCTGCCATTTCAACATGGCTGATCCCAGATCCCACTCAACCCCATACACCTGCCTTCTTGCCATAATCTTTTATGCCCTATCAATCAGAAAACTATCAGTTTTTGTTTTAAGTATACCCACAGTCTTGGCCATCATAGCTGTCTGTAGCACAGCATTCCATAAGATTCACTACTCTGTAGCTCTAACGGGTCAATCCCTCAATTTTGAGCCTGTGCCCTCTAGTACCTCTGGTGTTTGCCACCATAGGAAACATCCTCTCCACATCCACCTTACCTAGTCCTTCCAACATTTGGTAGGTTTCAATGAGATCCCCAAGCATACTTATAACTTCCAGTGAGTATAGGCCCAAAGCTGCCAAAGGCTCCTTACATGTTAACCTCTTCATTCCTGGAATCATCCTTGTGAACCTCCTCAAGATTCTCTCCAGTGACAACACATCCTTTCTGAGATATGGGGCCCAAAACTGTTGACAATACTCCATATGTGGCCTGACTAGTGTCTTATAAAGCCTCAGCATTATCTCCTTGTTTTTATAATATATTCCCTCTTGAAATACATGCCAACATTGCATTTCCCACCTTCACCACAGACTATCTGTAACTTAACCTTCTGGGAGTCTTGCACGAGTACTCCTAAGTCCCTTTAAGCCTCAGTTTTCTGTATTTTCTCTCCACTTGGAAATAGTCTTCGCTTTTATTTCTTCTACCAAAGTGCATGACCATACACTTCCCAACACTGTGTTTCATCTGCCTCTTCCTTGCCCATTCTCCTAATCTCTGTAAGTCCTTCTGCAGCCTCTCTACTTCCTCAAAACTACCTGTCCACTTATCTTCATATCATCCACAAACTTGCCCACAAAGTATCATTTCAGTCCTCCAAATTATTGACTGTAATGTAAAAAGTAGCAGTCCCAACAAAGTATCTCCCCTGTCAAATATAGCTCACTTGTTTGACGGTGGTGCTACGGTTACGTTGTAGAACTAATAATCCAAGATCTGAGTTCAAATCCCACCACGGCAGGTGTGGAATCTAATTCAGATATAGTAACCTAGAGTTTTAAGAAAATACTTATCAAGTCTCACTGGTATGTGATAGTGTCCTCTGAAATGTCCCACACAATATTCAGTTGTACCATCATTGTGTGCTGTAGTTTAAAGCTGGCACTGTCTAAAGGGCATTGGGGATTGGCAATAAATGGTGGCCTTCCTACTGATGCTTGGACCATTTTCTCTCCACACATTTCCTGTGAATCACGGTCATAATCCCCAAAATATCTTTACCATGTCAGCTCTCAGTTTTTATCTGGAAAATTGAGTATATCACATCTCTTTTCCTCATCTAAATTAATGATAAATGGAGTGAAAACAAGTTTATATGCAGATCCCTTGGGACACA
Organism: Hypanus sabinus; assembly: GCF_030144855.1. Taxonomy (NCBI): domain Eukaryota; kingdom Metazoa; phylum Chordata; class Chondrichthyes; order Myliobatiformes; family Dasyatidae; genus Hypanus; species Hypanus sabinus. The sequence goes on along the minus strand of NC_082714.1, from coordinate 110,381,065 downwards.
CAAAACAGAAGAAGCAAAATAAGAGCAGAAATTTGCTATTTAGCCCTGAAGCCTGCTGGGCCTTTCAGTCAGATCATGGCACACTTTCTATCGTCACAATTTCTCCATCTTAATATTGAGAAATCCTTCAATGTCTGTCTTGAATATAGTGAATGATTGTGCCTCTTGAGTGGAGAATTCCAAGGATTTATCAACCACTGAGTGAAGAAGTTCCTCCTTATTTCAGTCATAAATTGCTTTCACCCATTTAACCTTCAAGTTTTCAGTTTCTTAGCCAGAGGAAGCGTTATGCCCACATCTATCCTGCTCGGTCCCTCAAGTTCTTTGTATGAATGACATCACTCCTCAGATTTCCAGGTAATAGGGAATAAACACCTGGTCAACACAATCTCTTTATATCGCAACACTTGCCATCCCAGGAACTAAACTGGTGAGCCTTTCCTGCACTCTCCCTACAACGAATACATTCTTCTTTCGGTAAGGAGACTAACATTGTGCACAGTAGTCCAAGTAGTAAAATGTCTTTACTCTTGTGCTCAAGTCCTTATACAATAGAGGCTAGCATAATATTTTCCTTCCTAGATGTCCATTGGACCTGCATGTTAGCTTTTGATGTTTTGCGTATGTAACCCTAGCTACCTCTGAACATTTTGAAGTTGAGCAATAATATGACAAATGGAGCACCTCACTTCAGTCAACTATATCCCCTTGAAGGCTCTTTGTATACTTATCACTGCCCACATCACCACGCAGTTTTGTGTCCGCAGCAAGATTGAAAACATCATTCAGTCTCCTTATCAGTACAGATAAATAAGGTCTGAGCAATGCTCCTTGATGCACCCACCAGCCACAGCTTGTAACCTTGGAAGGACTTTATCCTTTGTCTTCTGTCTGTTAACTAACTCTCAATCCATTTATTACCCTATCTGCTTTAATACCTCTATTTCATTCCTTCTAACTTTGTTTAGCTTTCTGAAAATTAAAATACACTACTTCCAACAGTTTTCCCTTCATCTACTCTTACCAATAAATACCAGTAAATTAGTCAGATTTTAGTCCCTTTTCATAAATTTATGTGGCCTCTCCAGAATCATATTACAGTACAGCTTTGTTAATCTGACATGTTTGGGACTTTAATTATGCTAGGGTGGAAGATTTTTCTATGATATCCTGTTAGTAATCTTAACACCTATGGTTCAATTTTCGTAGATGTTACACAATATTTCCCAGTGAACCTGGTAAATTTGAAGCGAACCAGAGAGATGAAAGGGAGCACAGCAAACATTTGGTGAACCCAATGCCAAACCATCAGGAATTCCGGATTACAGATTATTGGAGTTTAGAAACATAGAAAAGCTACAGCACAGTACAGGCCCTTTGGCCCACAATGCTGTGCCAAACATGTACTTACTTTAGAAGTTACCTAAGGTTACCCATAGCCCTCTATTTTTGTAAGCTCCGAGTACTTATTGCAGGAATCTTTCAAAAGACCCTATCATATCCACCTCCACCACCATCGCTGGCAGCCCATTCCACGCACCCGCCACTTTAGTGGAGTGCTTTGACATTGTATGCTTTATCATCAATTCCAGCATTTTCCCTACTGGTCAGTAGTTTTCAGTTTTCTTTCTCTGTCCTTTGTTAAATTATGGTGTCATATTTACTACCTTCCAAACTGCAGGAACCATCTAATTTCATCTCCAGAACCTGCAGAAATTCAAAAGATGATAATTGGGGTATCCACAAGGCAGTCAGGTACTGCTCTACACATAGGCCAGCAAGAGTAGGGGATGACAAATCCAGTGGCATCTATTACTAATGTTGGACCAATTCCAAAAGATGTTCATTCACTCTGCTTTAATAAAAATAGTGATTTAAATGTTCTGTATTACATATTTCTGAATTTTTAATTAACAAAATATATTTACATATAAAAATCCACTCTCTAGAGCAACCTCTTTTAAAACTTTGCTCTCAGTATTTCTGTACTAATTTATTTTATCTACCCCTTTTTACTGAATCCTTGGTTCTCCACTGTTTCTGGAAAGATTAAAAAAAAACTTTTGTGAAGATAGCTGCAAACCATCTGTTTAATTGTCCTGACATTTCCTTATTTCCCAGTGTAAATTCTCCCACCTCTTTTATTAAAGGGAAAACATTTGTCCTCATTGGTCCTATGCTATTTACTTACTTTACATCCTGTTTTCCCTTTTTTAAAAAAAATCAATGTCTTAGTTATCTTTTGTTCGATTCACTAATGCTCCAGAGTAACACACACAAAATGCTGAAGAAACTCAGTAGGTCAGGCAGCATCCGTAGAGAGGAATAAATAGTCGGCGATAATTCCTCTCCATAGGCTGGAAACGTCAACAGTTCAATCATCGCTATAGATGCTACCTGGCCTGATGAGTTCTTCCAGCATTTTGTATGTGTTTTACTCAGGTTTATGTGTCTTCCTGGCAAATCTATAAACCTTCGGTGCTATCTTTAACTTCCCCTGTAATTCATAATTGAACCACTTTTGCTGTTGTTACTTTGTACCTTAAAGGAATGTCAATGAGTTGCAAGCCTTGTATATTCCTTTAAATGAGAATATACCTTATCAATTTACCTTTATCAATTTTTGTAGTTTATCTACCACAGCAAATCACCAGTCATATCCTTAAAATCTGAATTTATCTTCCCTATGGGAACCAAAACAACAAAACAGACATTTGTTTAGTGACATTAAATAAAACAATAAATCTGAGCTGAGAATGTCAAACATTTTCTGGGACATGTCTGGACTAAGGTCTCAAGTTACGTGGCCCAGAGCCCCACACTGCAACTCCTCAGAGAACACGCTAAAGAACTGGAGATGCAACTCAATGACCTTAAGCTTATATGGGAAACTGAGGAGATGATAGACAGGAGCTACAGGGAGATAGTAATCCTAGGTTGCAGGAGACAGGTAACTGGGTTGACTATCAGGGGAGGGAAAGAAAAAGGGCAGCCAGTGCAGAGTACCCTGTGAGTGTTCCCCTCAATAAGTACAGTATGCCGTTTTGGATACTGTTGGGGGGACGACCCGTGGGGTGGGGAATAGCAACCAGGTCTCTGGCACCGTGGGAGTGGGCAAGAAGAGGATTGCAGTAATAATAGGGGATTCCATGATTAGAAGAATAACCACAGGACTCTGAAGACACGATAGAGACACCCTGATGGTATGTTGCCTTCCCAGATGCCATGGTACATATTGACACCAGTGACATAGGTAGGAAAAGTGAGGAGGTCCTGAAAAGAAAACTTGGGAAACTAGGTAGAAAGCTGAAAAGCAGGATCTCCAAGGTAGCAGTCTCTGGGTTGCTGCCTGTGCCATGAACCATTGAGGGTAAGAATGGGATGATTTGGCAGGTGAATGAGTGGCTAAGGAACTGGTGCAGGGGCTGGGTCTCAGATTGCTGGATCATTGGGATCTCTTCTGCGGAATGTATGACCTGTACACCTGAACCCGAAGGGACCAATATCCTTGTGGATAGGTTTTCGACAGCATTTGGGGAAGCTTTAGCTTAATTAGGCAGGGGGATGGGAACTGGAGTGAGAGGGTTGTCAGTTTACAATCAAAGGCACTGTGTAATAAGACTGTCAGGAAGGACAGGCAGATGAGAGGTCAAATTTGTATTCAAACAAAATCAAAAAGAGTGACAAATACAGAACTGAAGGTGTTATATTTGAATGCACACAGTATACAGAATAAGGTCAATGATCTTGTAGCTCAGAGACTGGCAGGTATGATGTTCTGAGCATCACTGAGTTATGGATGAAAGAAGATTATAGTTAGGAGCTTAACATCCAAGGATATACGTTGTATTAAATGGATAGGCAGGTAGGCTGAGGAGATGGAGTGGCTCTGTTGATAAAAAAATGAAATCAAATCCTTAGAAAGATGACGCAGGATCAGAAGATGTAGAATCCTTGTGGGCAGAGTTAAACTGCAGGGGTAAAAAGATCCTGATAGGAGTTATATATAGGTTTTCAAACAGTAGCCAGGATGTGGGTTACCAATTACAACAGGCAATGTTACGATAGCCATAGGGGATTTCAATCTATTAAGTAGCTTGGGAAAATCAGGTTGGTGCTGGATTCTAAGAGAGATTTTGAAGAGTGGTTATGCCCACTAGGGGATCAGCCATTCAGGATTGGGTGTTGTGTAATGAATCAGGTTTGATTAGGGAGCTTAAGGTAAAGCAGCCCTTAGGAGCCAGTGATCATAATATGATAGAATTCACTCAGCTGTTTCAGAGGGAGAAGCTAAAGTGAAGTAAAGGAATTACAGAGGCATGAGAGAGGTAGCTGAAGAGATTATGGAGGCATTAGTAATGATCTTTTGAGAATCAATATATTGATTCCGGCATGGTTCCGGATGGCTGAAAAATTGCAAATGTTATTCCACTCTTCAAGAGGGAGGCAGAAGAAAAAAAAATTATAGGCCTGTTAGTCTGACCTCAGTGGTTGGGAAGATGTTGGAGTCAATTGTTAAGGATGTGGTTTCAGCTTACTTGGACGCACATGATAAAATAGTTAAAAGTCAGCATTGTTCCCTTATGGTAAAATCTTGCCTGTCAAAGCTGTTGGAATTCTTTGAGAAAATAACAAGCTGGATAGACAAAGGAGAATTGGTGCATGTTATGTACTTTGTTATACAAAAGGCCTTTGACAAGGTGCTGCACATAAGGCTGTTTAGCAAGATAAAAGTCCATGGTATTACAGAAAAGATACTGGCATGGATAGATAATGACTGACTGCTGGAGGAAAACAATGGGAATAAAGGGATCCTTTTTCGATCGGTTGCCAGTTTGTTGGTGTTCCACAGGGTCTGTGCTGAGACCACTTCTTTTTACTTTTATATGTCAATGATTTGGATGATGGAATTGATAGTTTTGTTGCAAAGCTTTCAGATGATACAAAGGTAGGTGGAGGGATGGGTAGTGTTGAAGCAGGGAGGCTGCAAAAGAACTTGGACAGATTAGGAGAATGGGCAAAGAAGTGGCAGATGGAATACAGTGTTGGAAAGAGTTTGGTCATGCACTCTGGTAGAAGGAATAAAAGCATAATTTTTTTTCTATACTGGGAGAAAATTCAAAAATCCAAGTTGCAAAAGTTCTTGCCAGTCCTCGTGCAGGTTGAGATGGTGATGAGGAAGGCAAAAATGCAATGTTAGCATTCATTTCAAGAGGACTAGAATATAAAAGCAAGGATGTAATGCTGAGGTTTTATAAGGCACTGGTGAGGCCTCATGGAGTATTATGAGTAGTTTTGGGCTGCTTATTGAAAAAACAATGTGCTGACATTGGAGAGGATTCAGAGAAGGTTCACAAGAATGATTCCAGGAATGAAAGGCTCCTGGTGTGAGGAGCGATTGATAGCTCTGGGCCTGTAATCATTGGAATTTAGAAGAATAAGAGGGGATCTCATTGAAACCTACTGAATGTTGAAAGGCCTAAGTAGAGTGGATGTGGAGAGAAATTTTCCTATGGTGGGGCATCTAGGACCAGAGGGCACAACCACAGAATAATGGACGTCCATTTAGAACAGTGACGAGGAGGAATTTCTTTAGCTATAGGGTAATGAATTTGTGTAATTCATCGTCATAGGTGGCTATGGAGGCCAGGTCATTGGGTGTATGTAGGGTTGATAGGTTTTTGATTAGTCAGGGCATGAGAAAACAATGGAATGGGATTGAGAGGGAAATGGATCGGCCATGATGAAATGGCAGAGCAGACTTGATGTGCCAAAGGGACTGATTCTGCTCCTGTGTCTTACGGTCTTATGTAAAGGGTGAGCCTATTACAGTTAATTTATTCACTGCTCTTACAGGTTTATATAAGATTGAAAACGGAGTGTCTTTTCCCCATCCCAGCAACTGTTGTGCTTCTGCAATTGGTGCAGACAAGAAGGTGCTGAGTGTAAAATTTTGTGCTTCAGGCAACAGAAGTCAGCAACACACATTTGAGATAGATGAAAGTAGTTATACTGATGAGGGAATGTGGTGACAGAACTGCACTGGAGTGTGGCTGCCCTTGAATCAAAGCAGCATTTTGCCAAGTGTAGTTTTGAGGAGGCAGGTGAAACTGAAGTTTCAGGAATCGGGAAATCTTCAGAGTTTGGAATTGTATCCGGCACAAGCGAGAGCACAGTGACTGGACCTGGGGAACTGCTGTAGTGATATTCTGAGTCTGAGATAAATTATCACCACCTTTTTCTCTTATTATAGAGATAGTAAGTGCACATATAGGTGTGTCACTATCCGATGATGGATCTGTATGTGCCTACGTGAGAGAGAGAGAGAATATAAGGTTGATGGTGTACAAGAATATAAGTCATTAACATTCAGTAAGATAATGGGTGAACCATATTACCTCCTTATACACACATTTAAAAAGTAGTATGGATCTTAGTCTTGAATGTATGCAGCCAGTACACCAGCTCAAAAGCCATCACATCAGGTACTTCTTCCATTGAAATATACGCAGGTCAGAACATTAGTTGCACCATGCTCAACCTTCTGATTCTTGACTTTGTCTGAGGTCTTAACAACAACTGTCTCTACAACCTCTCCACTAACTATTCTGGTACTCTGGTTCCCATCCCCCTGCAACTCCAGTTTAACCCTCTACCCCCCCCCCCCCCCGCCATGCAGCACTAGCAAGCCTTGCTTGGATATTAGCTCCCCTCCAGTTCAGATGCAAACCATCTCTTCTGTAAAGGTCCCACCTTCCCTGAAAGAGAGCCCAATGATCGAAAAATTTGATGCCCTCCCTCATACACCAGCTTCTTAACCATATGTTAAACTGCATGATCTTCCTACTTCTGGCCTCACTAGTATGTGACATGGGTAGCAATCCTGAGATTACAATCCTGGAGGTCCCGTCTTTTAACTTAGCACCTAACTCCCTGAACTCACTTTGCAGAAATTTGTTACTCTTCCTACCTATGTCACTACATGGACCATGACCTCTGTCTCCTCACCCTCCCACTTAAGAATGCTGAGGATCCAATCTGAGATATCTCAGACCCTAGCATCTGGGAGGCAACATTCTGTCTGGGAATCTCGTTCTCATACATAGAACCTCCTTTCTGTTCCCCTAACTAACAAATCCCCTATCACCATAGCTGGCCTCTTCTGCCCCCTTCCCTTCTGGGTCACAGAGCCAGAATAAGTGCCAGAGACCTGACTGCTTTGATTTTCCTCTGCCAGGTCATCCCAACAGCCCCAGCAATATCCAGAATAGCATACCTGTTGTTGAGGGGGTGGGCCACAAAGGGGAACCCTGTACTGGCTGTTTAGCCTCTTATCCCTTTCTGACCCTCACCTTGTCTCCTGTGACCTGAACTTTGGGTATAACTACTTCTCTGTATGTCAAATCTATCAGCCCCTCAGCCTACTGAATTATCTGTAGTTCACTCTGTTCCAGCTCCAACTCCTTAATGTGGAGTGTTAGAATCTGCAGGTGAAGCTGTCAGGGACGCTGGACCCTGCCTTCTCACATCCCGCAAGAGGAGCATTCAACTATCCAGCCTGGCATCCCTGCTGTTCTAAATGTACAAATATTAAGAAGGAAACAATAAATAAGCTGGGGGGAAAGCCTGCCTACAGCTTTCTCACCTCTGCATAAGCCTCTCCTCACTGAAGCTTCATTGAGCTAAAGTTTCAAATAAGCACTCTTAACACTGTCCACTCCAGCAATGCCTCTCTCCGTTTGCCCCGCTTTATTTTTATCTGTTTTTACCAATCAATCCAAATCACTGATTGGCCGTTGCTCAAACACCAAACTGCTGTAATTCAATGCCTTATGAACTCAGCTGGCAAACCAGAGTGATATACGTCTTCTGATCACTGATTGGCCGCTGCTCAAGAACTCAGAAATTTCATTTCTGACTTTTCTCATTTCTGTACTGGTCTAATTCAACCAGCAATTTAATGCCTGATTAATTAGTTTGGCACAGCATGGTGTTACGAACCCTGTAACTGGGTCACTTACCAGCAAAGATAGAGAGGTCTGTTGAAGTCTGATGGTACTATTTTTAACAGTATTTATTAGTAAAAATACACAAAAATAATATCAATGTAACCATACAGATAATATACGTCGTCAATACTAAATCTAAGAGTGCAGGTATAATAATAATAAGAAATAAGCTCTATCGTTGTCTAGGGGATAATGTATTGTTCGATGGAAATATAAAAGTCACTCAGTTCATTCAGGCTGCAGCCTTTGGTTGGAGTCAAGAGAGAGATTTTTAAAAACTTGCCAGCTTTTCCTTTTTATGATTTCGATCCTTCAAGAGTTCCGTTGGTGTGGCCTCTCCTTTAGCTAAAGCCGTTCTTCCGTGGCGAGCCCGCCAATTCCCAGGCAAGGGAAAAGGACGCACGCGAGCCCCACCGGCTGTTGCTATTAAACACTGTCACGAGATTTCTAGCGTTTCTCCTGGAGTGTCTAAAGGGGTTGTTCCCCAGACCCTCTTTTATCCTTACTCAAGGGGTCTCAGATGTCAATCAGGTTGGGATGATGCAATCCCTCAACCAGCCCACTCTGGTCATCCCCTGAGGGCTTCAATGAATAGTACAGTACTCAATACACAATTCTGTCTCCAAGAGACAATGGCCATTATCACATTCCAAAACCTTGAGGATTCTCTCTCATTTCCTGGGTCCCAGACCCGAATTAATAGCGATCTTGCGATTCTCAAAAAGGAGGGGGTGACTCTGTACCCTTCGGCCCCTCAGAGTTGCTGCACATTTGTAACACCCCCTTCCTTCAAAGCTTTTTTACCTTCGGTAAAAATGAATTAATACAGAGTCTTACAGGATTTTATAATCTAACACAATACAAAAGAGTTTTTTTTCACTCCAGAGTAATACAGTTATACACTCAATTCAGTTACTGATTACATTGTCACTTCCTTTAATATCTTAACATCTTGTACCTTAATAAAGTCTTGTAGCATCAGACTCCAATTTAGTAACTACCTATTTTTATTCCTTTTCTTCAGCAAACAAAAACTAAAGAGTTGTGATCTTAGCTTACGTGTATACTACAAAAGTTCATGCAAATACTAATCTTTATTTTACTTTCAAACTTAACAGTCAATCTTCCATGGGGTTGTCTTTATTATTCACATGCTTTGTCGAAATTCCTTAAAACCGGATCCTGTTAGTTAAAATGGCATCCCGTCAACCCTCGCCCCGATTCCAGTTAACTCCCACGTGGTGAGCTTGTGCATCAGTGTGGACTAGGCTGTCGCCTGCTCCTTTCATAGGAGTTGTTTTATCAACAATGTGTTCCAAACTTAGACCTTTTTCCGAATTTCCACACAATTCTTTAATTTTAAGTAAGTTGCTAGTTTTCTCTTCAGGACCCTTCATGCTATTAGTTCTCAGTTTAAGATCTGCAAGCGATCCCCCTTTGTTCAAACAGCATTTCGAATTCTGCTTTTTCACATCACACTCTTGAATAACAATAGCGTGTGGGGCACCTTTACATTCCAACTCAACCTGTAATTGATTTGCAGGCACCAATTGATTACCAAGCCATTGTCTCTGTAGCCTGGTTGCTGCTTCTGACATCAATCCAGACTTTAAATTTTCTTCATTCAATTTTGGAACTATACTTTTACCTTTTCCTTCAATAATAATATTCACCTCACCACCTTTTATCTCCTCACTAACTTTTAACACACCTTCGAACACAAACAACTGGGAATTCTCTCTTCTCACTATTACCTAGGTTAACCCTTTCTTCACTGAACCAAGTCCATCTGACCAACAAGGACTGCACTCCTTTTCAACTGAATCAAATACCTCAGACTTTTTCTGAGCTCCATTACTAGGTTCAGTACCATGTGCGTCCACATCTTGAACACACTCAAACGGGACATTTGCCTCTTCCAGGCTTTCAATACCCGCACCCTTTTCAAATTCTAAATTCCCTTCATCCTCCCAGCTACTGTCTGGGCAACTCCCTTCCGGAGTAAACTCAACCCCACGGGCTGAAGCAACCTCATCTGCCAACCCAGCAGACTTCTTCAAGGTAATGGCATCCTTTTCATCTAGGACTCCCCTCATTTCATTATCGGGAACACCTTTAGAATTTTTAACTTCTTCAAACAGTTCTGCCAAACCAGTCTGATCATCCATGTCCAACTCTGGACCTTTTAACTGCCTTATCTGTTTCTCATCTTTACTTCGTGCCTCTATAAATTTCCTCCTGGCTAAGGGCAAGTCTACTTCCTCTCCCTTACTCTTTTTCACTTTCCTATTCTCCGTTTTACCACCCTCTTGGTACAGGGTCGGTAAAAACGTCTCGGCCAAATCGATACTGGTCTGATTTAAACTGCTCTCGTTCTCAGCTGCCTTTCTCGACATGATCGTGCATACGGGATAGATCTTGGAATCTAGGGGCGGGACCTGAACACTTACAGGCTGGCTCGTCAGCTTCATTGCTGACCAAACCTTACCACCGGCTAAATCGTTACCAGGAAGGACGTCCACGTCAGTTCTCAGGAATTCTGATCGCACCCCTCTTTCAACTGGTCCAGATACCAGCTCACAATTTATAATGATCCTATGTAAGGGCAACGCTTCTGTCCCTTTTCCTATTCCTCTCAAAGCTACCATTCCCGTCTTACAACCAAAATCCAGTACCTTACTGCTAAACAATGACAGTTCAGCTCCCGTGTCTCTCCAGATCCGCACTGGAACTGGTGTGTCTCCCTTTCTCACAGACACGGTTCCTTTTGAAATACATTTCTCAGACCCTTCTCGTACTCTGTCTACCTGGGGCCCTCTCGTCGATTTACTGATCACCACAGCGCATCCTATAGGGACTGCTACTTTCCATTTTCCTGTCTCCTTCCTCGGAGCAAGGCACTTAGATACAATATGACCCACCTTTCCACAATTAAAACAGGTCAAGCCAGGAGCTCTCCTGCCGTCTTGCCTCTCCTCCTCAATCTTACTACTAGCTCCCGGCGGGACCTCTGCCTCAGCTGGCGGGCTTTCTCTACCATTCCTACAGTCTCTCTGGTAACTTTTATTCAAGGGAAACTTTGTCTTGTGGGTTAGGGCATATTCATCTGCGAACCTAGCAAATTCGGAGATGGACTTATTCGGCTTCTCATTCAAGTACATCCGGATATAATCCGAAACACAACCTTTAAATTCCTCAATCAGAATTAACTCCCTGAGACGCCAAAAATCTTTGTCCACTATTTCTGCTGCACACCAACGATCCAAGAGCACACCCTTCTCATAGGCAAACTCGGTATATGTCTGATTCCACCCTTTCTTTAAATTTCTGAACTTTTGTCTATAGGCTTCAGGTACCAATTCGTAGGTCTGAAGAATGGCCTCCTTTACTTTCTCATAATTCTTAGACTCCTCCTCCATGGACAACGCCGCATATGCCCGTTGTGCCTTCCCTTTTAACACACTTTGTAACAATACCACCCATTGCTCTTTGGGCCACTTCTGACCCACTGCCACCTTTTCAAAATGCAAGAAATAACTGTCAACATCCGTCTCCTCGAACGGAGGTACTAACCTCAACTCCTGACTAACATTAAACCGCTCCTCTCGGTCTGACCCTTGAGCTCTTCGCTCTTGCCTTAACTTTTCCATGTCCAAGTCATGTTGCCTCTGTTTCTCCGCCTCCCTCTCCTTCTCGGCTCTCTCCTTCTGTTTCTCGGCCCTTTCTCTCTTCTTTTCAAATGCTTCCAGCTGTTTTAACTGAATTTCATGCTCCCTTTGTTTCTCAGCTCTTTCCTGCTCTAACTCCTTTAGCTGGAGCTTATGCTCCCGTTGCTTCTCGGCCCTTTCTTTTTCCTTCTCAGCTGCTTCCAGCTGCTTTAACTTAATTTCATGTTCCAACCTTAATTTCTCTGATTCTAACTGAACCGTCCCACTAGCTGGTACCTTTTCAGGGATATTTTCCAATACCTCAGCAGAAAACACATTCTTCACAATATAATACTGAGTTATGGCCCTCCGCACCTCCTGCTTTTTCATTGACAATCTCACCTCTGCGAGGTTTAGTCATTTCGCAATATTTATCAAGTCCGACTTAGTGGCTGCCTCTAGCACCTCCAGAGTCGGGTTTTCTATAAATTCGTCCACATCCATCTTTGCTGGTTTCCCATCTGGCTACCCACGCAACCAGATCCAAGTTTGGACTTACAAGCCCGATTCACTGGCCCTCCAATTTGGTATCAAATCTCGAGACGAAGTCCCACGTTGTTACGAACCCCGTAACTGGGTCACTTACCAGCAAAGATAGAGAGGTCCGTTGAAGCCTGATGGTACTATTCTTAACAGTATTTATTAGTAAAAATACACAAAAATAATATCAATGCAACCATACAGATAATATACGTCGTCAATACTAAATCTAAAAGTGCGGGTATAATAATAAAAGAAATAAGCTTTATCATTGTCTAGGGGATAATGTATTGTCCAATGGAAATATAAAAGTCACTCAGTTCATTCAGGCTGCAGCCTTTGGTTGGAGTCAAGAGAGAGATTTTTAGAAACTTGCCAGCTTTTCCTTTTTATGATTTCGATCCTTCGAGAGTTCCGTTGGTGTGGCCTCTCCTTTAGCTAAAGCCGTTCTTCCGTGGCGAGCCCGCCAATTCCCAGGCAAGGGAAAAGGACGCACGTGAGCCCCCCCACTGGCTGTCGCTATTAAACGCTGTTACGAGATTTCTAGCGTTTCTCCTGGTGTGTCTAAAGGGGTTGTTCCCCAGACCCTCTTTTATCCTTACTCACGGGGTCTCAGATGTCAATCAGGTTGGAATGATGCAATCCCTCAACCAGCCCACTCTGGTCATCCCCTGAGGGCTTCAATGAATAGTACAGTACTCAATACACAATTCCATCTCCAAGAGACAATGGCCATTATCAGTGGCTTTGTTTTCGCTGAGGCCAGGACATATCCCAAAACCTTGAGGATTCTCTCTCATTTCCTGGGTCCCAGACCCGAATTAATAGCGATCTTGCAATTCTCAAAAAGGAGGGGGCGACTCTGTACCCTTTGGCCCCTCAGAGTTGCTGCGCATTCGTAACAATGGTGGCCTGAAAGGTGTGTTCCTGTGCTGGATTGTTTCATGTTCCATGTTTGATGATGAAAGATCATCACCCTGAAACTTCAGCTGCATTCCTCTCTCCACAGATTCTGCCTGACTTGCAGGGCACTTGCAACATTTTCTGTTTTGGTTTAAAGTCTACTCAGGGCTTGAATGGGAGACCAGCTGGGAATACCAGTTACCTGGGGAAAGACTCTAACCAGCTAGTAGACCAGTTGGCTCACACTACTTGCCGAACTCTCTCTTGATATTCTTCTGGTTAAATGGCTCCATTACTTTTGTAAAGCCATGCTGATTATGACTAATCACTTTGTCATTTACCAAGTAAATAAATCCTTAAAATTCCCCTATTACTAATGTTGAATCAATTCCAATACAATTGATGTTCATTCGCCCTGCTTTAATGAACAATAGGATGACTTTTGCTGCCTTCCAACCTCTTAGATTCACTCTGTTTTTTGCTTCAGTTAGAGTCAGCATCATAGAGTAACGCAACATGGAAACAGGTCCTTCAGCCCTACTTGTCCATGCTGACTGCAACAACCCCCCACCCCCGCTGATCCAGTTGCCTGTATTTAGCCAATAACCACCAGGTACCTATCCAAATGCCTTTTAAATGTTGCATTTGTACCCACCTCAACCATTTCCGCTGGTAGCTTAATCCAGGGATTCATTACACTTGGTGTAAAGAAGTTGCCTCTCAAGTTCCTGGGGAAAAGACTATAACTGTCCACCTTACCCATATTCCTCATAATTTTATAAACTTCTATGAAGCCACCCCGCACTCTTCTATGCTACAAGGAATAAAGATCCATTGTGGCCAATCTTTCCCTATAACTCAAGCCCTCTAGTTCAGGCAGCATCTATCCATAAGACTGTAAGGCCATGAGACACAAACAGAATTAGGCCACTTGGCTCATTGAGTCTGCTCCACCATTCCATGACAGCTGATTTATTATCCCTCCTAATCCCATTCTCCTGCCTTCTCCATATAACCTTTGATGTCCTGACTAATCAAGAGCCTTTCAACCGTTTTAAATGTACCCAATGACTTAGCCTCTCCAGTTGTCTGTGGCAATGAATTTCATAGACTCACCAACCTCTGAATAAAGAAATTCCTCCGTACCTCTGTTCAAGGGACATCCTATTTTGAGGCTGTGCCCTCTGGTCCTACCCTCTCCCAATATAGGAAATACCCTCTCCATGTCCGCTCTATCTAGGCCTTTCAATACTTTTAGATCCTCTGCATCTGCAACTAACTTTTTAGAGCCTCTAGATTCAGGCCATTGGGATTGATAGACTTCTTGTCTCATTAATTTTGTGTCAATTTTCTTCATTAATACACTGAAACAGCCTGATATTCAAGCACAAAAAGGTAGAAGCCAGTGCCTTTGGATATAAGAATGAAATCGTACTTTGTATTGTTGCTGTAATAAACTCTGATGAGTTTTCCTTATCAGATTGGAAAAAGTCAGAGAACTTTGTACACTCATACCTATTTTAGATATGAAAGCTTTTCCAGTTGGCCTATTACCTCAAAGGCTGGGTATTGCTTTTTTGTCCTCTCCTGTAGACTGTAGCATGGGCAGTATAAGGGAAATTTCCATCTGGGACAAACTGCTCTGAAACTATCCAGGCTGTCCAGGTACATCTTGGCAACTGCACTGAGTATTAACACATGCACTGGTTGTTCTCCCCCAATTTTTCTATACCTTTGCTTCCTTCAGTTTTTTAGAGTGCTACTATTTTCCCAATGGGAACTGAGGGCAAAGGCATCATCTGCAGGTTTTTCACCATCCTTTTATATTTAATCATTTCCTGTCTCTTCACCAATGTGATACTTTCACATTCTTTTTCACATCAAAGTTTCAGTATTTGAAGCTTGAGGATGGCTAAAGCATAATCGCAGGCAATAGCATCCATCGAATGTAGACCTCCAGTGTCTGTCTGCTTGTTAATTTGTTGTTCTTTGTCTGTCGGAACTGTTTGTTTATAGCTTTAAAGTTTGCAGACTTCCTGAAAATTAATGACATTACTTCTTCTGCGTCCTTGTGGGTCCCAGGGTCTTCCTTGAGAAATCAGTTTTACATTCTTCTGAAGCTGTCCTACCAGGGCTTTCAAGTCATCTTTGAACTTGGCTTCTGAACTATTGCTGCAGTAATAATTATTATTCTTTCTTTTACAAGAGTGAAGCAGCATATTGTAATAAATATGCTGTAATAAATCACTTAAATCCCTAGAGTGAACTCTAAAACTATGCAAGTTGTAAATTATGCCATTAATGTAATGTTCCCAGCCTTTAAAATAAATCCTCAATATTAATATAATCACTTAACCCTTCAATATAATCTCTTATCCATCAGCTTCAAGGATTAATATAATCCATAACTCATCAATAAAATTTTATTCACAATTGTGTCTGTTCACACATCTTACATAATCCGTGTTGATTATACCTGCCATCAATAGAATATTTTTAATCAATAAAATATATTCTTCTGTCAATATCTTTGTCCATTAATATCACTTCCTCACACTCAGTGACATAAACCCTGATCTTCAAATAAAACCCTGTAGTAGTAATAATGCAATCACTTATGACTTGAGTCGAGTATGGTATTCTCCTAATGGATTGTCTATTGGCAAATCCAGGATATTAGGGTGCATTTCCAAAATGGAGAATGTGTGACTTAATTTAACGTGGGGAGACAGCCACACAGAGTCCATAATAAATCAGGGTCAAGGTTCAGTGGTATAGAATTCAAGACGGCTGGGGTCTCTTCGTTGTTTCAGCCTTCCTTGGCCTTCACTGCTGTTGTGAAGTGTCATCAACTTTGGCCAGCTCCACTGTTGAGGTCTTGGTTGGATCACTCTTTGTCTTTTCCACCCTTGACACTACTGCCACGGGTGACCCTACCAGGAACTAATCACCAGATGGCTAAACTCCAGACGGCATCGCTCTTGGGATCTCAGGAAGTTACAAGGCTCTCCACCATGACAAGGTGATGCTCTCGGAGAAGGTACTGCTCACTGAATTCACACACTCATTAACCCTCCACTGAGAGATTCATGAGTATATCTCTGTGTGATATATTCCCAATCATTTATATAATCTCCCTCACCCTTCACTTAATCCATTCATGAAGCCCTAACCACCATTTAATCCTCCTTCTGTTAGCATCACACCATAATCCTGAAATAAACTCTTCAATATAATGACCTCATCCATTAATCTAACCTGCTTTTGCAGAATCAGACATTCAGGTTAGGACCAGCAGAGGGCCACTCAGCCTCTCAAGTTGAATCTGGCATTCAATAAGATTACAGCTGACCTGATGCCCACCCCCTCATTTATCAAGAACTAGCTACCTCTGGCTCAAAATTCATCAAAGACTCTCCTTCCACATTCTTCAAGGAAGAGACATCCAGAGACACACAAATCTCCGAGGGAAGAAAAATGTTATTTTACCTTGTTTTAAATGGGGGAATTCTTAATTTTTAAACAGAGACCTTTTGTACTTGACTTTCCCACATCTATCCAGAATTTCAGGATCTTTCAATTTGAAGTCCTCTGCCTCCTACCTCACCCACTGACATAGCCTCATTAGTAGAGACGGCACAGAAGTGGCTTGTGAAGATGACAGAAAATGACTTAGCAGCTTTACATCAGATGGGTTTGCTTTCTCTAGGACAGGGAAGTCTAAGGGGAGGCCAAATAAAGGTGCATAACATTGTGTAAGGAAGGGCTATTTTCCTCAACAGAGATGATAAAAGCCAGAGGAATGAACATAAAGGAACTGATTATGAGAATTAGTGGGGAGATGGGGAAAACATTTGTTACCTAGATAATCGTGTTTACTTTGATGATTAAAGTGGTCAGTTTGATGTGCAATGTTCTTTTATTAGTGGAGAGAGGCTAATTTTGTTTGGGGTTTGTTGGTGATTGATTTATCCTGATGGATAAGGGGCTTACAGCCTAAAGGGAGGTGGATGAAGAACCTTCAGTATGCTTAAAAAGAACTTGGATGTGCATTTGGATAAATTATGGGATTTTAGGTGCTTTGGGTTGATGAGCTGATGTGTCACATATTAAGTGAAGTACATGAGTGATTTAACAATCAATATAATGCATTTATTGATAACACCCTCAATCTTGACTTTAATTAATCCAATATAAGCCCCCTTATCCATCAGGATAAATTGATCACCAACAAACCCCAAATAAAATTAGCTTCTCTCCATTAATAGAAGAACATTGTACATTAAACTGACCACTTTAATCATCAAAGTAACCAACATCTTCCAACAATTTGAAGACACTGTTCAGAAGCATAAACCTGTTTTCTTCAGTATAATCTCACAATCAACATTGTTTGATCAATGTACCTCTGTCACTCATCATTACCTTTTCATCTATCAGTATAACTTTTCAAAGTTCAAAGTAAGTTTATCCCAATATACTATCCTGAGATCTATCTACCAATGGATATAACCTTTCACAATTATTATAATATATCTGAGCTACCATTATTATCAGAAACAGAATCAGATTTACCATCACTGGCAAATGTCATGACATTTATTAACTTTACAGCAGCGGTACAATGAAATACATGATAAATAAATATTTAAAAAACTGAGTTACATTAAGTATATTAAATAGTTAATATACTTAGCTATTAAATAGTTAAAACACTTAATTATTAAATAGTTAAGTTAAAATACGTGGTGCAAAATAACAGAAATAAAAGTGTACTGAAGTAGTGTTCATGGGTTCAATATCCATTTAGGAATCGGATGTCAGAGGGGAAGAAGCTGTTCTTGAATTTCTAAGTGTGTACTTATTCTAAGACCATAGGACATAGGAACAGAATTAGGCCATTTGGCTCATTGAGTCTGCTCCGCCATTTCATCATGGCTAATCCATTTTTCCTCTCAGCCCCAGTCTCCTGCCTTCTCCCTGTATCCCTTCATGTCCTGACAAATCAAGAATCTAGCGACCTCTGTCTTATGCATAGATAAAGACTTGGACTCCACAGCTGCCTCTGGCAAAGAATTCCAAAGATTCACCACCCTCTGGCTAAAAGACTTCCTTCTCATCTCACTCTAAAATGATGCTGCTCTATTCTGAGGCTGTGTCCTCTAGTCTTAGACTCTCCCACCAAATAAAATATCCTGTTCATATCCACTCTATCAAGGTCTTTCCCACTTGATAGGTTTCAATGAGGTCACCCTCATTCTTCTGAATTCCAGTGAATACAGGCCCAGAGCCATCAAACGCTCTTCATATGTCAAGCAATTCTCTCGTGGAATCATTTTCTTGAATCTCCATTGAGCCCTCTCTGGTTTCAGCATATCCTTTCTAAGACTGCCCACAATACTCCAAGTGAGGCCTCATCCGTGCGTTAGAAAGTCTCATTATTATACCCTTGCTTTTCTATTCTAGTTCTCTTGAAATGAATGCTAACATTGCATTTGCCTTCCTCAACACAGACTCAACCTGCAAATTAACCTTTAGGGAATCCTGTGCAAGGACTCCCAAGTTCCTTTGAGCTTCAGTATTTTGTATTTTCTAACCATCTGGAAAATAGTCTACCCTTTTATTTCTTCTCCCAAAGTGCATCACCATACACTTCTTGACACTGTATTCCATCTGCCACTTCTTTACTCATTCTCAGAATCTGTCTAAGTCCTTCTGTAGCCTCTTTACTTTCTCAAAACTATGTGCCCCTCTACCTATCTTCAAACTTTGCAACAAAGCCATCAACTCCATCATACAAAACATTAGCATAAAATGTAAAAAGAATCAGTCCCAATACAGACTCCTGTGGAACTCCACTAGTAACCAGCAACCAGCCAGAAAAGTCTCCCTTTATTCCCACTCTTTGCCTCCTGCCATTCAGCTGCTGCTTTATCCATGTGAGAATGTTTGTTGTAATACCATGGGCTCATAGCTTGTTAAGGCCTTCTGAATTGATCTTCCTTTGTCTATCCTGCTTGTTACTTCAATGAATTCCAACGGATTTATCAGACAAGATTTTTCTTTGAGGAAACCATGCTGGCTGCAGCCTATTCTGTCATATGTCTCCAAGTACACTGAGACCACGTCCTTAACAATCGACTCCAACATCTACCCAGCCATGGAGACAGATTAACTGGTCTACATTTTCCTTTCTTCTGCCTCTCTCCCTTCTTGCAATTTATCTTCTCATTATTTAATTAAATATATAATATATCCACAGAATAATTCCCTGAACTATCAAGGTAACATTGTCATCCTCCAATGTAACTGCTCTCTTTAAAATATGGTCCAATATTCTCTCCCAGCAATGTAACCCCTCACTTAACAAACATCTTATGATATAAACAACCTCTGTTAATTACTTCTCTTAAGATCCTTCGCCCATACTACCCATCAATATAACTTTTGTACGATTTAATCACCTTGCTTTAAAAACCTTTTAGTCAACATGATACTGCCTTGCAGATTAACATAAGCCCTCAAATATCAATGTTATTCTCACTAAATCAATACAGCCTTTTCAATTACCACAAAATCCCTTAACTATCAAAACAAACACTAGAATAATCAAAAGAACCATAAATAAATAGTATAATTCCTTAATGTGTTGAATTTGCTCACCTCAAACAGATAAGAATCTTCACTCTTCTAATATAACAACTTGACTCATCAGTATAATCCTTAACAGCATCTTATTATTGTTAACCCTTACATTTATTATTAAAACCTGTTCACTCAGTATAACCTGTCACTTGTTATGGTGAGAGAACTCTCAGCAAATCTTTTGCCAGTAACTGTGAGTTTATAATTTCTCATTCATCAGTATAAAATCTATAACCAATAAGAGAGCCCTGATCCAGTAATATAAAGTCACCATTCAATACAATTTCTCATCCTTCAATAAATCCCTACTCCCTCTTCAATACAATCCACTAACCCAAGGACATGAGTCCTTTTCAGTAAAGTTTAAGTCAATAAAAGAGAACCAGCACACTTAACAGCAAGACATGTTTGATTGTCTTGATCATATAAAAATAATAAATACATTTGTTCGTGATAGACCCAAATAAAAAATGGTTGAGAAAGTTGTGACCTATGGAATTAACAGGTCACTGTTTGAAATTGGCTTAAAGACTGCTGGCAACAAGACTGGTGAATGGTGTTTCCAGGGTATCCGCACTGGGACCATTGCTCCTCTAATTCTTCTTTTGTGTGCTGCACCAGATTCCGCATCTGCATTCTTTTGTCTCTCCTAATGTATGCCAGTTATTAATATAAGCCAACACCTGATGACAAGTTACAACTTCTACATTAGTGGCTGACATAAGGGTTAGTAAATGTGAACAGTGTAGCAATGGTAACACACACAAAATGCTGGGGGAACTCAGCAGGCCAGGCAGCATCAATGAGAAAGAGTGAACAGTTGACGTTTTGGGCTGAGATCCCTCATCAGGACCCGAAACGCTGACTCTGTACTCTTTTCCATAGGTGCTGCCTGGTCTGCTGAGTTCCTCCAATGTATGTGTTCTTGATTTCCAGCATCTGCAGATTTTCTCATGTTTGTGAGGGCAGTAATGGGCTGTGAAGACTTCAATCAGCTGACAGAAAATTGTGACACAGGAATGGCAGAATAAATGAGATAAAATATAGACTAATTAGCATGGTAAAAGGGCAGCACAGAACAGGATAATGTGCACACCCAGCCCACAGCACTGCAACCTCTCTAAACCTCTCCACCTTCATCCTCAACGTCTTTTGTATTCTATGTACTTCCCTGCAAAAATTATTTTATGTTTTACTTGTGAATTTTGCTAGTATCATGCTAAGTACCTGTAATATTGCTGCAAGAAAAGAGTTTCACTGCACCTATACTTGTGCGTATGGGAATAGGATCAACTTTATCTTCGAATAATGATGTCAACACAAGAAATCCTGGTTAGGAGATTCATGACTGGATATTAGAAATCCTGAAAGTTGAACATTACGTGGTGGGAGAGGTGAGTGAAGTGGTATAATCATCGTTGGAGTAGCACAAGGGTGTGTGTGTGTGGTGGGGGTGAGTTGGGGAAGACAGACAGCAGTGGGACGGAGAACTACTTTGCGACAGACGCTACTCGCCCCCGTCCGTCTGTGCGGGCTGCCCCGCTGAACCGAACCGCCGCCGCGCCGCTGCTGCCCCCCTGCGTGCGGACTGACCGCTGGCCCGGGGCGACTGACGTGGGGCGGTGGGTCACAAAGCGCCGGGTGATTAGACCCGCACCAAGGGTCGCTGGCTGCCGCCCGCACACACCGCTGATGGCAACAGCCTCCCCGAGTCTGGGCAAAGCCGGCGCCGTCCGGGGCCGCCCGGCGCCAGCGCCAGAAATCCGCTGCGCGGGCTTCAAGGACCAAATCCAGCAGGTGCTTGGCTGGAAGAAAGGAATTAAACAGCTGACAGCAACCGGGGAGTCCCGTCTCGAGCACGGCAGTAGCATCCACTTGGGTAGCCCGGGGTTAGAGCAAGTCAGCCAGTTTGTCCCAGTCAGAGGAGGCGGGTCGGAACAAAGCATTCAGTTCGCTCTGGGCCGGGTGATGAGACCTGGGAGAGGCCAAATGGTATTTGTTAGCACTTCGGAGATGGAGCCAAGAGTCAAAGCGGTGGGTCTGAATTTGGTTTCGCCATCCAACAGGCAGCAGGTACTTGATTCCACCACTGAAAAGGCCAGTTCTGTGCTTGATCTGGGCAAAAGATTGACCCAGGGCAGCCAGTCAGCCCTGGGTAAAGGTGGTGGATCAGAGCAGATCACCCTGTCTGGCATGAATGACATTGCTGGTTCAGAACAGGTCGTCCAAACTGCATCGGGTGTGGGTGGTGGTTTTAAACAGATCACCCAATCTGCACTGGGTATGAGTGTCATCCAGTTTACTCTGAATGAGAATGGTAGTTTAGAGCAGGTTATCCAATCCACTGTGGGTGAGAACGGTAGCTTGCAGCAAGGCACCCAGTCTGCGCTGCCTGAGATCAACCGTTTAGACTGGATTGTGCATTCAGCACTGAGTAAGTGTTGTGGGTCAGAGCAAGTCACTCAGTGTAAGCTGGATCAGAGAGATGAGACAGACCACGGTATTCAGCCTGTAGATGGTTGCAGATCAGAATCAGAAGAACAGACCCAACTTATTGTTAGCAATTGCAAATCAGAAAAAGACCTGCACCTTGCCCAGGATAACAGTGTAGTTCCAGAGCAGCCTAACCTCCAGACAAAAGCTATGAATCTGGCTCCCGATCCAAGAACTGGCAGTGTCATGGGACTGAAACTGAAATTGGAAGTAGGAGTGCAGGGAAAAGCGAAAAGCTTTCCACCTTTACAGCACAACCTCTCAGCCACAGGGTTGAAGGAGTGGGTCAAGTTAGCCCCGTTTCAGGATCTGAGATCAGGATGGGACAAGAAATTGGAACAGTGTCTTCAACTGCCCTTGCTTGTGAGCAGGACATCTAGTCAACAGAAGCTGCCTCTTGAGAGCCAGGATATGGGGTCCTCAGACTTCACTCCCGATGTAGGGCTAGAACAGCAAATATATATTACTCTCTCTCAAAGCCTGGGTCCCTTCTCGG
This sequence comes from Hypanus sabinus, assembly GCF_030144855.1. NCBI lineage: Eukaryota > Metazoa > Chordata > Chondrichthyes > Myliobatiformes > Dasyatidae > Hypanus > Hypanus sabinus. Next base: position 110,358,332 of record NC_082714.1, on the reverse strand, counting down.
GCCTGTGTGTTCGTGTGCAACTCATGCATGGACTGGGATACCCACTTGGTCCGAGTAAAAGGGACTGGGGGGCATGGCCCAAAGTCCGGAGACGAGCAAAATCCTGCCCGGGCTCCCTAACAAAGAGGCAGGGGAGCATCAGAAGTAACAGAAGCAGCAGCAGCAGCAACAGAGTGAGATTTGCTGACTCAGTCGGTTTGGAGTTAACAGAAGTTCGTAGCTTTGACTCAGCAGAGGAGCCAATTATACCAGCACATGTACTGGCCAGTTTCAGTTCCAATGAACCCACAGAACAAGTTATATGGATACAGCGTTTCAGAATGGAATTCACAAATCCAAAGGATGATGAAAACTTCAGTGAGCGACTAAACAATCAGAAGGTGTGCCTGGAAGCAGTGTCAGGGGCAGAACTGGTTATCAGTGGTACCATCCTGGTCATAAACCTGGCCTATCATAAGGAGGTGACAGTCCGTTTCACCTGCAATGACTGGAAGTTCTTCACTGATGTCTCCGCTCTGTTTGAAAGCAACATTGAAAGCAAAATGGATCGTTTCACCTTCACACTGAATCCATCAATTCACTTGCTCCAGCCGGGCTGCTCTCTGCAGTTTGCTATAAAGTACAAAGTTGAAGAATTAGAGTTCTGGGACAACAACCGTGGCAGCAATTACAAGATGACCTACCAGTCCCTTCAGGTCACTGCCCCCAATGACAATGCGGATAGGACTGTCGATTTCAACTGACCACCAACAATCGGCAAGAACCAAAAATTGAGAAAAACCAGGCTGCACGCAGTATGATCGCGGTAAGCCTATCACCCTAGAGCCGAGAGACTTGAAATCCAAGAACTGCCTGCAGTGCAAAAGTTAATGAGAGACTGGGTGTGGTCATCCTCCCACCCCACTCCACGGGGAAATCAAGTGGATAATCACAGGAGTTAATTGAATGACCCAAGAATCAGAATTGGCAGCTGACATGGACTGGGAGCAACACAGCAAGGTCCTGCCCTTGCTTTCCGCAGAAAATATGAGACCACTCAAACAACCGAGTGCCTAGTGCTGGTTCAGTTAACATCTAAAAATGTTTGACCATGGAAAAAAGTAAACCATCTCATCAAGTGATACTGTTATTGGAATAATATAATTGTTCTCCTGTGCACTCTGAGTAACACTCCAGGATCTAAGAAATGGATGTTAGAAGTATTTCTATGCACTCATCAAGCTGAGAAGTTCTCAATCCTCTTTGTGTTGGGGTGACACCTTATGAATAACCAACTCTGTCAAGTTCTGATGATTAAACAGTTAATTGGTACTTTAGACTGTCACCAATCATTATTGTTCTGCAAGCATGTGTAAGGTGTGCCTTGTGAAACATTTGCTTGCACCAGATTTCACCTTCCTGTCAAGAGGGGAATTCTTTATGTACCCAATACACAATCAGTTTTGTTCTGTGTAAAGTTGTCTAGTTTGTTGGCTCATACCCATCATAATGACAAACACTCCGAGGCATGCTGGCTTAAAATGTTCTTACAAGTACTTCAATGTCCTAGTTAACAAATCTCCCCAGGACAGTCAATAGTGCATGTTGTCCAGCCAACAGCCTTATTGTGCCAACAATCTTTCCATGATCTAGGCAACTTTTATTTATTCGAGGAGTATTTGAAAAGGACTTAGCAAAATGTTCTGACTGCCATATGAATTTGTAATTGCTTGAATGTAGCCAGACATTGCACAGCCAGTAATGCCTCTATTGTGGTCAATGTAAGATGAACATTGACCCACCATCTCTGTTAAGATTCTCTAAATGAGTTAAGTGAGGATGGTAACGCTGACCTGGGGTGTCCAATCAAGCCTTGATTGATCTACTGTAGGCCTCCCAGCTTTTATGTTGCTGAATGCTGCCATCTGTAGGGTGTACACATTAATTTACAAGAGTTTGTGGAACTTCAGCCAGTTTTCAGCGCACTTTGAACATCCAAGTGTGATGGAAATTAATTGCTGGTGGGCCAAAATTGTACAGTATTAAAGCCAAGTACCTCCTGTTTGATACCTGATGGTAAAGTATTGGAGAGTACTAGTAGTCATGGAAAGTTCAATGTTCCATTGTTCATTCACTGTGGCTGTGATCGATCTCTGAGTTTCTGTGTGCAGTTTTCAGTATTCATTTATTCATGGGACCAGGGTTGGAGCAACCATCGGGAATGAACATTTCATCCCAGCACTGTTCTGTCCTGTTGTTTGTTCTGTTCAACAGCATTTCCAGTTTGTTGGGGAAGAGCTTGCTGTGCATTCTTGAGATTACCTTTTGAGCTCTCCACACTGGGAGTGCAAAGCCAACAGCTCAGAATTCTTAATGGGAAAAAGCTTTCCAAGTATCGAGACAACACCAATTGTCGTGACTAAACCTGCCCTGTTGATCTGTCCAATGATTCTCCAGTTTCAAGTGTAACACTGTAGCGTCACCAATGACCACCAGTTGGTGTTTAACTCCCGCTGATGTATAAGGAGTTTGTAATTCTCCCTGTGACCAGGTGGACTTCCTCTGGGTGCTCCACATCCCAAAGCTGTATGGTTAATGTTAGTGAGTGGTGGGTGTGCTATGTTAATGCTAGAAGCATGGACTCTTGCGGACTGCTCTGCACAATCCTTGCTGATTTGATGCATTTTGCTGTATGTTTCGATGTACATGTGACATATAAAGCTTTACCTTCTACCCCAACATCTTGTCCAAAAGCAGTGTTCTCTTTAATAGCACTCCCTAATGTCCTACCAAGTAACTCCCTCAATTGTCCAATCCAACATATTCCAGTAGTCCTCCTGTCTGATTTCTGTCTTACCCAACATTTTTCACCATCTGTGTCAACTTCAAAAACTGAAATTATAGTCCAAGTAAGTTCATGATATGCATTTTTTTTAACATACAGAGTGGAGTAGGCCCTTCTGGCCCCTTGAGCTATGCTGTCCAGCATTTCCCCCATTTAATCCTAGCCTAATCATGGGATAATTTACAATGATCAATCAACCTACCAACTGGTACATCTTTGGATTGTAGGAGGAAACTGGAGCACCTGGAGGAAATCCACGTGGTCACGGGGAGAACATACAAACTCCAGGCAACGGCAGGAATTGAACCTTGGTCAGCTGTACTGTAAAGTGTTGTTCTAACCGCTATATCACTGTGTTGCCCCCTATGCTGGCATGGTAATGTAGTAGGTAGCACTTGTTCACTGATCAGGGTTCAATTCCTGCTGCTGTCTATAGGGAGTGACCGCACGTTTCCTCCCACGTTCCAAAAATGTACCAGTTAGAGTTAGTGAATCGTGGGCATGCTATGTTGGCACCGGAAGTGTGTTGACACTTGCAGGCTGCCCACCACAGTACAACCCTTGGACTGTGTTGGTTATTGACCAAAATAATGCGTTTTGATGTACATATGACAAATAAAGCTAATCTTTAATGTTTATCCTTATTATCTGTAGAAGAGGTGGCAGTGAGCTGCCAGGTTGAGCCATTACTCTGTTACTGAGTTTCCAGATTTGGTTCAGACAGTCATGCTACATTTCCTAGAGGCTTGAAAGACAACATATAGGTGGTGTTCCTGTGCACCTCCTGCCTGTGCCCTACTTGGTAGTGGAGCTCATGGGATAGGGAGGTGCTGTTGGAGTTGGTGTCAGGAATGAATGTTTAGGATGGTAGATGCCATGTCAATGAAGTGAGCTTTATCCTGGATGGTGCTGAGCTTGTTGGGATTTGTTGGTGCTGTACTCGTTCAGGCATATGAAGAGTATTCTATTCCACTCTGGACGAGTTGGTTGCTCAACTCTTTGCAGACTATGGGATTGCAAAGAAATTGTGGAGAAAGACTCAAGGGCTTGTGCCGCAGTTCATCCTGAGCAGCTGCATGACACTCTGATCTATGGGCTGCTCCCAGAGACACACATGGAGTGGATGTGAAATGTTGCTGGCAGATCAACTCAGCAAAATGCCCTTTGGCCTGCCAGCACGTTAAGATATCCATAGAGGAATGCTGCCAACGGGCACATTCCAGACTGTAGAAATACACACTGAACCTTGATTCAGCTAATACAAGAGCCACAATATATGGTTCTTCTGCTATTAGAGAGGAAGGGGCCATGTTGGGTGAGGAAGTCTCTCAGGGTGGCACATGAGAGGTAGCTATGCTACTGGTGTGTAGGAAAGCAAAAGAACAGCACTGAAAGCATTGATAATGAATGTAAAGAATGAAAAGGCATTGCACTGTTTGTAAATAAGTTTTATTATGAATAAATTTCATTTTGATTAAAAACTTCCATTCCAGACTTCTGCCTTGTAGAATAGACGTGAGAGGTCAGGAGGTGGGTCAGTCACCACAGGATACCCAGACTTTGAACTGCTCTTGCAGCCATGTGTCTGATTTGGTCAGAATTTTGTTTAATGGTAACTCCCCAGGATATTCAGAGTGTGGAACTCAGCAAAGATAACTTCACTGAACATCAACAGCAGGTCTTGTTGGAGACAGTCATTGCCTGATACGATACTCAATAAACTGTACTTGCTCTATTCTGCTCACTTTGGCGGCACTTCTGGGAGCTACTCCCTTTGTTTTCCCTCATTCTGCCGGCTCTCTTGCCCTTTCTCTTCACCTGCCCATCACTTCCTCTGTTACTCCACTCCCTTCCCTTTACACCATGGTCCACTGTCCTCTTCTCACCTGAAGAGTCCCTTCCTTTATTCTATGGCCTACTACCCTCTCCTATCAGATATCTCCTTCTTCAGCTCTTTGTCTCTTCTCCCCTAGGTTTTCACATTATTCCCTTTCATCCCCATTCCCTCACCTATTGCTTACCATCTTGTGCTCCTACCTCTCCTCCCACTTTCTTTTTCTGGTTTATGAGAATATGAAGTCTAAAGTATAAAAGCAAGGGTGTAATGTTGAGACTATAAAACACTGGTGAGACCTCACTTGGAGTATTGTGAGCAGGTTTGGGCCCCTTATCTTAGAAAGGATGTGCTGAAACCGGAGAGGTTCAAAGGAGGTTCATGAAAATGATTCCAGGTTCGAATGGCTTGTCATACGAAGAGTATTTGATGGCTCTGGGCCTGTAATCACTGGAATTCAGAAGAATGAGGAGTGACTTCATTGAAACCTATCAAATGGTGAAAGGCCTTGATAAAGTGGATGTGGAGAGGTTATTGCCTATGGTGTGAAAGTCTAAGATCAGAGGACACAGCCACTGAATAGAAGGGCACCCTTTTAGAATGGAGATGAGAAGCAATCTCTTTAGCCAGAGAGTGGCGAATCTGTGGAATTCGTTGTCACAGGCAGCTTTGGAGGCCAAATCTGTATGTATATTTAAGGCAGAGGTTGATAGAGTCTTGATTGGTCAGGTTTATACCAAGCCACAGTCTCCTGATTTAGTGAGGTTTTGCTCAGCCTCTTACAATGGACTTTGCTTAACAAGCATAAAACCATTCATCTTAATTGTTATTGCTTTAGAACTCTACCAAACTACCAGATGTCACTGGGGTCAACAACCACTATACATGTGAAAATCATGGTTCTCTATCAGATAAGAACTCAGGAGTTTTTAAAAAAAATTTAAATCTACATGGACACATGTAACTAACTAGAGGTTCTTTGACAGGTCAATCATTTCAATAATAATGTGAAGGCCTCCATCAGTCAGGGTTGACCATAGATGTTGCATCCTAGCTGTCCAGATATGCAAGCCTGGACAGTATGATATGGGGAGCAAGCTGTTGCCCATGTAGCATGCTCAGCCTCTCCACACATCTGATAAACTCAAAGGAACGGCAGAGACCGTTGATAACAGCAGCATTGCAAGAGTTGTCAGTCAACATTGAGCTTAATGGAGGAACGCACACAAAATGCTGGTGGAACACAGCAGGCCAGGCAGCATCTATAGGGAGAAGCACTGTCGACGTTTCGGGCCAAGACCCTTCGTCAGGACTAACTGAAAGGAAAGATAGTAAGAGATTTGAAAGTAGGAGGGGGAAATGCAAAATGATAGAAGACTGGAGGGGGTGGAGTGAAGCTGAGAGCCAGAAAGGTGATTGGCAAAATGGAGGACTGCTTTAGGGACTCCAGCTCTGGATTTTTTTTACTCTGGGTTTATTCCTGAAGTCTGCCCCATGAGAGGGTATAACCCCAAGGCAGCAGAGGTTTGAGATCAGAGTTTTCCTTCTCCTAGATGATCTGCCATCCATGGTTGACAAACCCCATTTGTCCAAAATAATAATACTGCAGTCATATGATATGCTTTTGAGTAGCTCAGGTTACTGGAGTCCTGGACTCACCAATAATTGAAACTTATTTGTAACAGAGTAATCCTGCCAGATGCTACAAGGCTGGTTTTTCACTTTATATTTGAATACTATTAGTGTGAACCTTGATGAAAAGCTGTTTGAGTAGGATTAATTGGATGCAGGAGGTTATCTCAAGAACCATCCAGCATGCACTCAGCTTAAGCTGGGCACTCCAGGATTAACTGATTACAGGAAGAACATCTCACACATTGCATGCAGTGTCAGTGCAGGAGCTGCAAGGATTGAGCAATTTTTCAGGGATAGTCTGTTAACTACTTTTGTGGGAGATGCACCACTGGTGGGGAGTGGGAGTTTGAATCATGTGGCAGAATTTAATCTCCACAGTAAAAGGAGTTGATTGCATAACACAGGCCTCAGTAAGGAAACATAGCTGGAAGCCTCTTTCTGAATTGCGTTCGTGTTAATGGAGGTGGTTAGGGCAGGACAATGGAACATACAGACAGGCGACTGAAGTAACTACTGTGTTGTTAACATCAGACACAAGTGATCTCAAGGTGTTCTTAACAATGTTTCATGTTTGGTTCAAGAACCATAGGCCTGTTCAGTGTGGGTGCAGGACAACAGTGCTACCCGTCTCCTATATTCAGGGAAATTGTTTGTCAACTACACATTTATTGTCACTGAATCTTCCACTGCTCATATCACTATTTTTCTCCAAGTTCTTATAAAGTAAATACAAGTTACAATTAATGTCACCTATGCATGAAGCCAAGACAATCTGTGCTGAGTGTTTGGCAATGAGCTTAGAGAACCTACAGTGATGATGCATTTGGTTTTTGCTTCCTGTAGAAAATACATACAATGCATTATACTCCAATACCCAGTGGAGTGTTTTAGGACAAGGGCAATATACTGTCTGATAAACAGATACATACTTGAAACTGCAATTAGACAGTCCTGCCTTGCACCTGTATTAGATTCGAAGCATAGGTATTAGCTAGCTCTGTGTGGGACAGGGACACTGTATGCATGTATTCTTCTGTTTCCTCCCACTGTTCACTGCTGCTTCTTCTGGGTGGTGAATGGCTTTAACAGATGCCACAACTGCTTCTCCCTGTCATTCAGGCAGCCTGGAAATAAAACAAACCAAACGTGAAATGAACTGGACCCATCAACACAGAGAGGCTGTCAAGAAATAGTATGTGTCAGCGAGGAAACAACTGGCCACACAGAAGATTAACAGAGTTTTCTGATATCTCAGTTGTCAGAGCAGTAGGTCCCAAACTCAATATTCAACTGTAACCCCCTGGGTTGCCTCAGGCTCGCTCAGCTCGTTTCGTCTAGGGGGAGCAGCCTTCGGCCCCGCCAAACTGGGTAATCAGCTGGTGTGGATGCTGTGTGATGTCCATGCCTCGCCCAAAAACAGACAGTACACCATAAGCGATTAAATGAGTACAATTTATAAAGGTTACTATAACTTATAAAGGTTACTATACAGTATATATGAAGAGGAAAAAAATAAAGAAAAGGCGCCAAACTTATCAAAGTCCAAACCACTTCGTGCACAACCGTTGGAGCTCAATTACTGAAGTCCTCTGGCCACCATTCGATCCCCTCCGAACTCCTCGACTCGCAGCTCAGGACCCTCCGAACTCCTCGACTCGCAGCTCAGGACCCTCCGAACTCCTTGACTCGCAGCTCAGGACCCTCTGAACTCCTCGACTCGCAGCTCAGGACCCTCCGAACTCCTCGACTCGCAGCTCAGGATCCTCCGAGTGGTCAACCAAGCACATCTAGCTTCATCCCCCCTCCTCGGAGTACCTCCCGGCTTCGGGCCCCCCTTTGGGGTCCGATCCTCGCCCAGCTTACAGCATTGCGTCCTCTCTCTCGACCCCCTCGCGCCGATCTGCCCAAAAGCCCGTCAACAAAAGCTTACAGACTCAGAAGAAAGAACATTAATCCCCATTTGGTTTACAAAGGAATACCATTCTCGTTATCAGTAAATTAGCATTCCTGCTAGTTAACAAAAAGAAGAAACCTTCTTTACACAACCTGTTCCATTCAACTCACATAGTGCCCAAGGATCTCACTGACAGGGCCATTCCCAAATACTATCACCCCCTGCATGCCTCTGAGGGGCAAGGATTGAACCTCCTTCAACTGTGGTATCTGCTATTTAATTGCCTGCTTACAGTCATTGTATCAATGAGAGCTCCTTATGCTTGTTCTACTATTCAACACAATCATGGCTCATGGCTTCCTAATTGATTTCCCTATTATCTTCCAATCTTAAGAGCATAATTTATCACAACACTCTGCTTTCTAGCTATTAAGCAATTTTCTAAGCTTTATGCTATTGAAAGACTATGCTTATATCATTCAGTTTGTGTACCTTTTACAAGGTGACAAAGAACTTTAAAACAATAAAATATTTTGAAATGCAATCAGTGGTATAATGTATGAACTGCTCCTGGGCTTCAAGTTTGCAAATCAGTCTAACATGGGTCATTTATTGAAATGTCTTTTATAAGTCCGTATACTCAACTTCAAACATAAAACGTATAACTGATCTTAATCACAATAAAACAATCTGCTTTTCCATGTATTTTTAAAAAACTCCTTAACCCTATCTCTATATCTTTATGATGCTCTCAAGAATGTAGCTTCTCAAAATTCAGTTAGCTCCTAAAGTACATCTTACCCACACCCACACATTTTTAATATGTAAGCAACATTGATAGTGTGGTTCAAGTTGAAGGGCTGTTTGAACTGATTTTAAATTTAAATTTCTTCCCACTTTCCCCCATTAAAGATCCTCAAGACAAGCTCATCAATGACAGAAAGGAAAGTTATTTATATACCTTCTACAAACAAGAAATCAAGTAGTAAATATATAGAGAAGAGTATTTCAATAAATTATTACCCAAGTGAGTGTTAGCAATGAGATTAATGCCTCCTTCAAAATCTAGATCTTCACTATAAACAGGACCATCGTTCCACATCAGGTCAAAACCTCCAACCTGCTTCTCTTTCCCAGTGAGCCTGTAAAATACAGCCTGTTAAGAAAAGAATGTGGTAATTCAGCACAGTTCTGAAGAAAACACATTGGAGGTTGCAGACTCACCTTCCTTCCATGTCTACAACGTTCACTGTGTCCTGCAGCAGGCGACATTTCAACTCATAATCCTCCTGGCTGCTGGCTATCAGTGATGGAGATGCATTCACTTCCAAAAGCCACCTGAGGAAACAGGAAGGAACCAAATATATGATAGGGTAGATACCTCACTGCTTTCAAGAGCTGCCCAGTGAATATTGACAAAGCCAAGCAACATCAGCAGAGTAGAAGGTACCCAGTAACAGGTGTGAAAGCACGAGTCTGTAGTATTTGACTGATCACTGTCCAGTGTAATTGTACAGACAGACACAGGGCATTCACCTCTGTTTCTAGTCCTGCATTAAGATTTGGATAATTCTAAACTTCACTGGCAGTATGTTTCACTATAACAACTGGGTAAATATATGGTCAGCAGAGACATGGAGGGCTCTGGTCGAGGTGTGGGTTGATGGGACTAGGCAGAAAATTAGTTCAGCATGGACTGGATAGGCTGTGTGCTGTAATGCTCAATTACTCTAATTACACTCAGACCCTACATAATGCTACCCTGCATAGAGCTGAATCATTACAATGCAGTTATTTAATTTTTCACTGAAATGTTTTAAAATGGCACAAATTAATTCTAATCAACACTTAAAACTTCTCAAGAGCAGTTGCATTAGTAAACATTCAATCAGCCAATCAGTGCTTTACATATGCTCTGAGCCAATCACAGCCAATCACATATTTGTTCACGCTGTGCCTCCCCTGCGTGTGTAAATGTTTTTGCTCCCTCGTCAATTTATTCCATTTTTTTTCACCCATAATGTCTGGAAAATGGCCTGCAACTTCCAGTGAGGGTAGTATATCTAAGATGTCTAGGAAAGCATTAGCATGAAATGAAACTGCAAGTGATACGGCGTTTGGAAGTTGGTGAGCATCAGGTTGATGTTGGCTCCTCTTTGAAATTGGCTACATCGATGATCAGAAAAATTATTAAAAATACAGACAAGATAAAAGCTTCAAGGAGCCATTTGCTTGAAAAAAATGGAAAATAGACTAAATATATGGGTGGATGACCAAACACAATGAAACATGCCCCTAAGCCTGCTGATAATAATGAAAAAGGCAAGAAGTATCTTCAATCATATTCAAGAAGAAAATATGCTGTAACATTCACAACCAGCAGAGGTCATTTGAAAGATTTAAACAACACAGTTACCTCCATAAGCATATGTATTTTTGGTGAAGTGGTTAGTGCAGACAACAAGGCAGCCCAGGATTTTCTTGCAACAATGAAGGCTATAATAAAAAAAAATGATTATCCTCCCGAGCTTGTTTTCAGTGTAGATGAAACAGGCCTATTTTGGAAAAGAACGCCTTCTTGTACTTCCATCTCCTGAGAAGAGAAACGTGCATCTGGGTTCAAGGCTGCATAGGACCAGTTAACTCTCTTGCTAGGAGGCAATGCTAAAGGTGACTTTAGGTTAAAGCCTATGATTGTGTATCACTCTGAAACACCACAAGGCATGAAAGGCATTTTAAAATTAAATCTACCAGTGATTTGGAAATCAAACAATAAAGCCCAGGTAATGATTGATGTTTTCCAAAATTGGTTGGTTCCACATTTTTGTCCAGCAGTGAGGCGGTATTGTGAGCAGCATGACCTTAAACCTAAAGCATTGTTGGTACTTGATAATGCCCCAGGCCACCCTGAGAATCTTGACACACTTTGGAACTGCATTCCTATGGAAGTGGGTTATCTTCCACCCAACACCATTTCATTACTCCAACTAATGCAATAATATTGAATTTTAAAACTTACTATCTTTGTTGCACATTCAAGCAACTTGTAGAGGAAGCAAAAGGTCAAGACAAAAAAAAAATCCAGGAGGCAGTTGTGGAAAAACTGCAACATCATGAAAGCTGTAGACAATGTCAGAGCAGCCTGGGATGAAGTAACTTCAAATGGCATGAATGGAGTGTGGAAGCAGCTATGGCCAGACACATGCAATGACATCCTAGGAGTTCAAGCAGAATCAGTCATCCAAAACATCATTGAAATGGCCCTTGAAGCAGGATTAGAGGATGTTAATGACGGTGATGTTGAATTATGAAGAGCTTCAAGAATTGGAAGAGCAACGCATACTGAGTGAATCTGAGGACATGGATGGAGAAGAAGAAACATCGGAAGGAAACCTCAGCACTAGCATCGCCATGATCACACAAATCATGGACCAGTTCATCGATAATGACCCTGACTGGGAGTGAAGCAATAAGGCAAAGAGAGATGTTCTCAACATGGTTTCCTGCTACCGAGAAATGCCTCATGAGAGGAAACTTAAGAAAAGGCAGTTAAATCTCAATGCCTACTTGAAGAAGAAGCCAACGTCAGAGGAGGACCCACAGCCTGGTCCCTCTTCTAAGATGTAAACATTACCCATTTCCCCCCACTGCTGCTGCAATGTGTTGCTGCTTCACTGTGTGCCTATTTGTGTGTTTGTTACTCCAGGAATTACTATGTATACATAAAACAATACATCATATATCTCAGGTTTGATTTTTTTTTAAATCAAGCATACATACCCATTTAAGAAAGGTTATAATGACCCCGCTTAGCACTGATTTACATGGCACTCCACCTCTGAGGAACACATCCTCAGCATTAAGCGGGGTCTGAGTGCACAAGTACTAAACTAATTGAAGCATTTCATACATTTGGCTTATCGTAACAGGTACTCTAACTCAGTCACATAATTCTACTAACACTCACTTAAAAACGAATTTCTTTAGATTAAATCACAAATACACGATACACAAATCTACATACACAGACATGCGTAAGCTCTACAGGACATGAGGTACAAATCACAGTCACACCTTGTACGTACATTGAGCAAAACATTTAAAAATGCAGTCAAATGAAAATGAGAGAGTCAATATTTCAGGACAATGACCTTTGTCTCACCACAGACTTTGCTTATTCTGCTGCGTATTTCAAGGACTGTGTCTTGTTTTATATTCACTGAATCTACAATGTTTTGCTTTTGACATACAGGAACACATTCAGAACCACACAACACAAAGTTACACATATCACATTACAAAAGCATATTGAATCCCATACTGGACACATGCACTGTCATATAAAACACTAAAGTGCAAACATAGCAAATACAACACACAGAAGGCAAATGTAACATTTAATTCAATCTATCATTATGCTCACGGTTTCAGGTTCTTATTGATCAGAATGTCATATCCATACAGTTCAAAGCAATGCTTGTCGTTAATGATTACATTCTGGACACTCTGTAAGCTTTTAATAAAAATGTTGTCCATGTCTCTGAAGAGTGTTTCTATAGCCTCAGTGCCATGTTTCGCTGTCAGATACAGTCGCAGCTGTTGCAGCAACCACTTGCATCCCTGGAAGACAGCAAAGCATCTCATTGTTTTGATGTGTATCACAGTCCCAGTATGTCTCACCACTGAACTCCAGTGTCTTGCCTTGTGTTCTAGAAACTCAGAACTTCTAACAGTGTGTTACAGTGGGTCAGCATCCCTGTGCCAGTCAGTAAATTACTAATAGGTTTGTACAACAATCTAGCAATCTCCTCGTTACTTCAAATGAGACTAGCTTTAATTCCTTGAAACTAACTTTGTGTTTGTGTGCCACAGTGGGCAACAATATGTCACACCACCTTGCTGGATTGCAGTATCTGTGCTCATGGTGCTTTTCAGTAAAGAAATGGGGTCTGGGTGGAGTAAAGTTACTTAGTCCTAAATAAAACTGTAGCATGCCAGGAAATATGTGGTTAGCCTGTACCTCTTTAAAGTCCTGTGGAAAATTCTTTACTTGGTTACATTAACATGAATGGAGCAAATCAGTATTTGTTAACTATATTGTTGTAGATTTTAATGCTGATATGTATCTCCTCAATTTAAGGTCAACATGATGAGATGAACTCGGCCAATACCTATTGAAGAAATACTACAGCAGTGAAGACACTGGGCAAACTCCTCGTTTCTTTCAGAGATAGTGATAGACAAAATGTCAAGGAGAAGTGACATCTACCATATGTGGTGGGTAAGAAAGTCATCTAGACATATGGCCTATAGCCATGCTAGAGAACTTGCAGTGGAAGTCAACACCAAGAGTCAAGACCCAAGGTTTTGGATCCAACATTGGATGATGTTGAGTTACACAATTGCACCACCTTTCCCTAATGCAGTGCATACAAATGAGAGATAACTTTAGCAAGCAAGTGTGCTAACTGAAATAGCATAAATACACTGTTGTACCAGAGATAGCTTTTAATTGGACTTCCTACCCACAGTAAAGGGGGCTCGGCTGACAGCTCCATCTCTGTTATTTGCCTTAGTAAACAGCAGAGATGATGGTCATTACATTGGCAATGAGGGTGAGATGGTTGAGGGATCAGCAGGATAGTGAACCTGTGCAAAGTAAATCAATAAACAATTTTCTGGATTGACTAGTGATGAGGACAGGTACTGAATGTGTGGAACATGTTGGTGAGATCCAGAGATATGAGTGGAACAACCAGAGTTTTGAGAAGGGAAATTAAAAAGCATTTCAGAACTTATGGTGAATTATTGATTTCAATTCAGAGATGGAGGACATTTTTTTTCTTATCCAAATGTGTAAAGGTATATGAGTAAAATGAGAGATGTTGGAAAAGGGGTTATGGTTTCCTCCTTTTCTGTATTCTCATGTTACTTATGAATTAGCATTCACCATGATAACTACATACAAATCAGACAGCAATACAGGATGATTGCAAGCAGTAACCCCTGCCCCCCACCCTCACTAATGTCTCTCCCACCAGGACCCTATGTCCAGGTCAAAGGATCACTTTACTTCTGCTTCCCATTTCACTGATCATTGTTCCTTACCTTTTCTGGATCATAGTCCGGAGCGGTTTTCTGGACTGCCACATTTGTAAGATGTATGACTGTTTAAGGTGTGAGTTATGGGAAAAAATCTTTACAACCAATAATTGCATTGCATAATTATGTGGATTACACTCCCAGACAAACTGGTGTCCAGAGGTTATGACCAAGACATTCAAAATTGTGCGTCATTATTTTACTGAAGAAAGATAGACAAAAATATGTTTCCTATAGTGGGGAGTCTAGGACCAAGGGCACAGCCTCAGAATCGAAGAACATCCCTTTAGAACAGAGATGAGGAGGAATTTCTTTAGTTAGAGGGTGGTGAATCTGTGGAATTCATTGCAACAGACAGATGTGGAGGCCAAATCATTGGGTATATTTAAGGCAGACGTTGATAAGCTCTTGATTACCAAGTGTGTTAAAGGTTACAGGGAGAAAGCAGAACTAGGTTGAGGGATAATAAATCAGTCATAAGGAAATGATGGAGCAGACTTGGTGGGCCAAGTAGACTAATTCTTCTCCTATCTGTTATGGCTTAAAAAGGCAGAAACTGCCATTTAACATCTGTCATGGGATAAAGTTTAGTAGCTAATATCAAATATGTTATAACAGGTCACTTAGAAAAATTCAAAGTATACAGGAAAAGACAATCTTATGATTGGAAAACCATATCTGATCATTTTACTGAAGATTTTTGAAGAAGTAATACGTGATATAGTTAAAGTAGAAGCAGCATACGTACTACATTTAGATGTGACTAAAGGAAAACAAGTGGATGTTCTAGAGTCAGAGAAGTACAGCAGAGAAACAGGCCCTTTGGCCCATCTAGTCCATGCCAAAACCATTTAAACTGCCTTCTCCCAATGACCTGCACCGGGACCATAGCCCTCCATATCTCTATCATCCATGTACCTATCTGAACTTCTCTTAAACATTGAAATTGAACTCTCATGTACCATTTATGCTGACAGTTCATTCCTCACTCTCACAATCCTCTGAATGAAGAAATTTCTCCTCGTGTTCCCCATAAACATTTCACCCATGACCTCTGATTGTAGTCCTTCCCAACCTCAGTGGAAAAAGCCTGTTTGCATTTACCTTGTCTATATCTCTCATAATTTTGTATACCTCTATCAAATTTCCTTTCAGTCCTCTACATTCCAAGGAATAAAGTTCTAACATATTCAATCTTTCT
The DNA here is from genome assembly GCF_030144855.1 of Hypanus sabinus. Classification (NCBI taxonomy): domain Eukaryota; kingdom Metazoa; phylum Chordata; class Chondrichthyes; order Myliobatiformes; family Dasyatidae; genus Hypanus; species Hypanus sabinus. The sequence continues at coordinate 110,342,842 of NC_082714.1, read as the reverse complement.
TTATATCTCAGATTCTCCAGACCCAACAACAATCCTGTTAATTTTCTCTGTACTTTTTCAACCTTGTTTACACTTTTTCTGTAAGTAGGTGACCAAAACTGCAAACAATACTCCAAAAATTAGGCCTAACCAACATCTCATACAACTACAACATAACATCCTATCTCATATACTTAATACGTTGATTTACGAAGGCCAATATGCCAAAAGCTTTCTTTACAACCCTAACTACCTGTAACACCACTTTCAACAAATTATGGACCTGTATTCCAAGTTCTACCACACTCCTCAGTGCCCTATTGTTCACTGTGTAAGACATATCCTTGTTGGTCTTATCGAGTGTCTGCATTCAATTACATCTGCCACTTTTCAGCCCATTTTTCCGGCTGATGCAGATCCTGCAAGTCATGATAGTCCACTACACCTCCAATCTTGGTGTCACCCACAGATTTACTGATCCAGTTAACCACATTATCATCCAGATCTTTGATACAGATGACAAATAACAAAGGACCCAGCACTGATCCCTGCAGTATAACACTAGTCACAGGCTTCCAGAGAGGCAGCCCTCTTCCTCCACTCTCTGGCTTCTTCCACAAAGCCAATGTCTAATCCAATTCACTACCTCATCCTGAATGCTGAACAACTGAACCTTCTTGACCAACCTCCCATGCGGGACCTTGTCAAATGCCTAACTAAAGTCCATGTAGACAACATCTACTGCCTTGCCTTCATCCACTTTCCTGGTAACTTCTTGAAAAACTCTAAAACTGCTTAGATATAACCTACAACACACAAAGCCATGCTGACAATTCTTAATCAGTCCATAACTATCTAAATATTTATATTCTAAGGGTCTGGATATATCTTCCAATAACATTCCCAGAAATGATGTCAGACTCATTGGCCTACAATTTCCTGGTTTCTGTTTAGAGCCTTTTTAAAATAGTGGAAAAACATTGGCTATCTTCCAATCCTCTGGTAAGCCCCCTGTTGCTAAGGATGATTTAAATATCTCTCATAGGGCCATAACAATTTCTGCACTTGCCTCTCTGGGGATTTATCCACCCCAATTTGCCTCAGGGTAGCAAACACCTACTCCTCAGTAATTTGTACAGTGACCATGAAGTTGATGCTGCTTTGCCTCACTTCTATAGGCTTTGTGCCCATCTCCTGAGTAAATACAGATGCAAAGAATTAATCTAGGACCTCCCCCATCTGTTTTGGCTCCATATATGGAATACCATTCTAGTCTTCCAGAAAACCAATTTTGTCTCTTGCAATCCTTTTGCTCCTAATGTATCTGTAGAACCCCTTAGGATTCTCCTTCACCTTGTCTGCTAAAGCAATTCCATGCCTTCTTTTAGCCTTCTTGATTTTTTTCTTAAGTGTTCTCTTGCATTTTTTACATTCTATTAGTACCTCATTTGTTTCTACCTGCCTATACCTGCTATGCACCTCCTTTTTTCTCTTAACCAGGGCCTCAACCTCTCTTGAAAACAAAGTTCCTTACACTTTTTATCTTTACCTTTTGTTCTGACAGGCACATATAAGCTTTGTACTCTCAAAATTTCATTTTTGAAGGCCTCCCACTTGCCAAATACACCTTTGCCAGAAAACAGACTGTCCGAATCCACAAAATTTTGATAAATTAGAACTAGTTTAGTTTTGATGACACAGTTCAAACCTGTTGACTATAAAATTTTAGAAGAAATTTGTGCTACACCTGAAATCCTCCTCCTGTTTCCTTGACATTTTACCTACAATCTTTTTTTTTAAATGTTTTTAATTGCATGGCACCAGACATTCTACAAATAGTCAACACTTCTCTTTTATCAGGCTGCTTTCCAAAAGCACTGGAAATTGCAGTTATTATGCCCCTTTTAAAAAAGAACAACCAAGATACCTCAGTAATTAATAACTACAGGCCTATATCAAAGTTACTATGTTTAAGTAAAATAATAGAAAAGGCTGTTTATCAGCAACTTAATAGCTTTTTGGCATCGAGCAACTGTAAGGATGTTTTCCAGTCTGGATTTTGGCAACAGCATAACACTAAGACTGCTCTGGTCAAGATTTTAAATGGCATTTGCTTAAACCATGATGATGATAAAATTTCAATTTTGATTTTACTGGATCTTAGTGCTGCTTTTGACACAGTTGACCTTGGCATATTACTGGGCAGGCTGGAAAACTGAATGGGACTTTCCGATACAATTTCAAAGTGGTTTGAATCGTATTTACAGGACAGGGACTATTTTGTTTTGATTGGTAGCTGCATATCTGACTGAACAAAAATAACATGTGGAGTACCTCAAGGCCCATACTAGGACCTCTTCTGTTTAACATATACATGCTCCCTCTGGCTCAAATCATGGTAAGCGACAAAATATCTTACCATAATTATGCAAATCACACAGATTTATATAACAGCGTCATATAAATGAACAAATCATTGATTGGATGAGCCAAATTTTTCTCTAGTTAAACAAGGAGAAAACTTAAGTAATTGTTTTTGGTGCCAAAAAAGAACGCTTAAAAGTCAGTGCTCACTTAGAATTCCTGTCATTACAGATCACAAACCAAGTCAGACACCTTGGTGTTATAATGGACTTAAATATTAACTGCCACATTAAGACAATTACAAAGTCAGCCTACTATCACCTTAAAAATATAGCAAGAGTTAAAGGTCTTAAGTCTCAGCAAGATCTAGAAAAACTAGCCCATGCATTTATTTTTAGTAGGCTTGATTACTGTAATAGCATTTTCACAAGTCTCTAAAAAATCCCTGAGAGAGCTGCAGCTCATTCAGAAAGCTGCTGCTAGAGTCCTCACCAAGACCAAGAAAGTAGATCACATCACTCCAGTTCTCAAATCACTACACTGGCTTCTTGTCCAGAGGACTGACTTTCAAATTTTACTACTGGTTTATAAAGCACTGAATGGTCTAAGGCCAAAATACATCTATCTCTGATGTCTTGCTGCATTATGAACCTTCCTGAGCTCTCATGTTGTCTGGGGCAGGTCTCCTTACCGTCCCCAGGGTCAAAACTAAACATGATGAGGCACTATTAGTTACTGTGCTCCACATACCCAGAATAACCTTCCAGAGGATCTGAAATCTGCCCCAACTTTAAGCTGTTTTAAATCGAGGCTTAAAAGTTTTCTTTTCACTGTAGCTTTTCATTAGAATCTCCTGTACTGTAACTTCTATTTGTCATAGATATTTTTTGTGTGATTTTATTTTCTTATATACTGTCTGAAATTTGATGTTTGATTTTTATATCTGGTTCTATGTAAAGCATTTTGAACGATTTTGTGTTTGAAAAGTGCTATACAAATAAACTTGATTGCTTACTACCATCAAAATTGGTCTTTATCTAACTTAGAATCTCAACCTGTGGCCTAGACCTATCTTTTTGCATATTAACTTTGAAATTAATGGCATTGTGGTCACTGGATGCAAAGTGTTCCCTCTACACAAACTTCTGTCATGTGCACTGTCACATTCCCTAACAGCAGATGTAGCACCGTTCAGTTTCTCATTGGGCTTTATGTACTGATGAAGGAAACTCTCCTGAATACACTTGACAAACTCTGTCCTAGTTGGTACTTTTGCAGTTTTGAATTCCCAGTCAATATGTGGAAAGTTAAAATCACCTATCATAACAACCTTATGTTTCTCACAACAGTCTGCAATCTCTACAAAATTGTAAATAGTAAATCTAAATCCCTGAGACTGCTGTGTGGTCTGTAATATAGCCCATTAAAGGTGGACATACCTTTCTCATTTCACAGTTCTATCCGTAACACCTCACTGGTCAAGTTCTCCAGTCTGTCCTGACCGAGCACTGTTGTGACATTTTCTCTGACTAGTAACGTCACCCCTCCTCCTTTAATTCCCCCCCAACACTGCCATGTCTAAAACAATGGAACACCAGAATATTGAGCTGCAAGCTTTGACCCTCCTGCAACCAAGTCTCACGAATGGTTACAATGTCATAATTTCAGGTGTTGATCCATGCCCTGCGATCATCTGCCTTTCCTATAGTACTTCTTGTACTGAAATATATGCAGCTCAAGACATTAGTCAACTATGCTCAACCTTCTGATTCCTGACTTTGTCTGAGGTCTTACCAGCATCTGTCTCCACAACCTCTCCACTAGCTGTTCTGGCACTCTAGTTCCCATTTCCCTGCAACTCTAATTTAAACCCGCTGTGTAGCATTAACAAACCTTCCTGCTGGGTTATTAGTCCTCCTCCAGTCCAGGTACAATCTGTGCCTTTTACAGATCCCACGTTCCCAGGAAGATAGCCCAGTGATCCAAAAATCTTATAGACAATAGGTGCAGAAGTAGACCATTCGGCCCTTCAAGCCTGCACCGCCATTTTGAGGTCATGGCTGATCATCTACTATCAATATCCGGTTCCTGCCTTGTCCCCATATCCCTTAATTCCCCTATCCATAAGATACCTATCTAGCTCCTTCTTGAAAGCATCCAGAGAATTGGCCTCCACTGCCTTCTGAGGCAGTGCATTCCAGACCCCCACAACTCTCTGGGAGAAGATGTTTTTCCTTAACTCTGTCCTAAATGACCTACCCCTTATTCTCAAACCATGCCCTCTGGTACTGGACTCTCCCAGCATCTGGAACATATTTCCTGACTCTATCTTGTCCAATCCCTTAATAATCTTATATGTTGCAATCGGATCCCCTCTCAATCTCCTTAATTCCAGCGTGTACAAGCCCAGTCTCTCCAACCTCTGAGTAAGACAGTCCTGACATCCCAGGAACTAACCTTGTGAATCTACACTGCACTTCCTCTACAGCCAGGATGTCCTTCCTTAACCCTGGAGACCAAAACTGTACACAATACTCCAGGTGTGGTCAGCCCTGTACAAATGCAAGAAGATTTCCTTGCTCTTGTACTCAATTCCCTTTGTAATAAAGGCCAACATTCCATTAGCCTTCTTCACTGCCTGCTGCACTTGCTCATTCACCTTCAGTGACTGATGAACAAGGACTCCTAGATCTCTTTGTATTTCTCCCTTACCTAACTTTACATCATTCAAATAATAATCTGCCTTCCTGTTCTTACTCCCAAAGTGGATAACCTCACACTTATTCACATTAAACGTCATCTGCCACGTATCTGCCCACTCACCCAGCCTATCCAAGTCACCCTGAATTCTCCTAACATCCTCATCACATGTCACACTGCCACCCAGCTTAGTATCACCAGCAAACTTGCTGATGTTATTCTCAATGCCTTCATCTAAATCGTTCAATGCCTTCAACATAAATCGTAAACAGCTGTGGTCCCAATACTGAGACCTGCGGCACCCCACTAGTCACCACCTGCCATTCCAAGAAACACCCATTCACCGCTACCCTTTGCTTTCTATCTGCCAACCAGTTTTCTATCCATGTCAATGCCTTCCCCCCAATGCCATGAGCTTTGATTTTACCCACCAATCTCCTATGTGGGACCTTATCAAATGCCTTCTGAAAATTGAGGTACACTATATCCACTGGATCTCCCTTGACTAACTTCCTGGTTACATCCTCGAAAAACTCCAATAGATTAGTCAAGCATGATTTGCCCTTGGTAAATCCATGCTGGCTCGGCCTAATCCTATCACTGCTATCTAGATATGCCACTATTTCATCTTTAATAATGGACTCTAGCATCTTCCCCACTACTGATGTTAGGCTGACAGGACGATAGTTCTCTGTTTTCTCCCTCCCTCATTTCTTAAAAAGTGGGATAACATTAGCCATTCTCCAATCCTCAGGAACTGATCCTGAATCTAAGGAACATTGGAAAATGATTACCGGTGCATCCGCAATTTCCAGGGCCACCTCCTTTAGTACCCTAGGACGTAGACCATCCAACAACAACTCCTTAGCCACGTGTGTAATCTTCCTAATTCTGGCCTCACTAGCATGAGACACGGGTAGTAATCTGGAGAGCACAACCCTTGAGGTCCTGCCCTTTAACTTAGCACCTAACTCCCTGAGCTCCCTATGCAGAACCTCGTCAATCATCCTACCCATGTCATTTGGTACCTACATGGACCATGACCCTCCCACTTTCAAATGCTGAAGACTCTATCTGAGATGTTCCGGCCTCTGGCACCTGGAGGCAACGTGCAGTGTGGGAATCTCTTTCCCTCCCACAGAGCCTCCTGTCCATTCACCTACTAACAAATCCCTATCACCATAGCTCACCTCCTCTTCCCCTTTCCCTTCTGAGTCACAGAGGCAGATTCAGTGCCAGAGACCCAACCGCTTTGACTTCCTCTGTTAGGTCATTTCTCCCAACTGTATCTAAACTGTTGTTGTCCTGATGAAGGGTCGCAGCCCAAAACATCAACTGTTTACTCCTTTCCATAAATGCTACCTGGCCTACTGAGTTCCTCCGACATTTTGTGTGTGTTGCCTGTCATTGAGGGGGATAGCCACAGGGGTATGCTACACCGGCTCTTTGAACCCTTTCCCCTTCCTTACTGTCACCTAGTTTCCTGTGTCCTGCACCTTGGGTGTAACGACCTCTCTATGTAGTTCCTTTCCGGAGAATGTGCTGAGACGGTAGCGCGATATCGATACGTAACATCCCCTCCAGACTCTGGATTGGGGATTACCAAACGTTATGTGGTTTTTCTTGTGTGGTCTGTTTTGTGCTTTTTCGTGATATCATTCCTGAGAACATTGTCTCATTTTTTAAACTGCATTGTATTTGTGGTTTATAAATGACAATAAACTGAATCTGAATCTATCACCCCCTCAGCCTCCTGAATGATCCGGAGTTCATCCAGTTCCAGCTCCAACTCAAACACAGATTGTTAGAGCTGCAGCAAGATGCACTTCTCACAAATGTAGTCGTCGGGGATACTGGAGGTCTCACTGCCTCCGGCACCCCACAAGAGGAGCATTCAGCTGTCCTGCCTAGCATCTCTACGTCCTAACTAAGCAGATGTAAAGAAGAGATGGGGACAAGAAAAAAAACTTTCCTAGAGCTTTTCTTTTTTACCTTCTCTGACTGAAGCCGCGAAGTGTTAAAGCCTCACTACTCTACCTCTGTCCACTCAGACTATGGGTGCTGCTATGATGGCCACTACGCTTGCCCATCTTCCTTTAATTTGTACTTGCTATTCAATCCCAAACACCGATAGGTCGCTGGTCAGAGCTCAATTACACTGCTGCTATCAACTGCTGTCTTTTTCTACTTTGGCTATGGACCCGAGTGAAATCCCCTCTTCACAAACTTCTGATATCCGGATTGGTCGCTGCTCAGAACTTAAGTAAGCTCTCAAGATCCGGCACTGCCTTTCTCTACTCAGGCAGTGGTCCTGAGTGAAATCCCCTCCTCACAAACGAACTGCAAGTATAATGTGGGAATATGTGAAATACTCCATTTTGCCAAGAACAATTAAAATAGAATATTATCTAAATGGTGAGAAAATACAGAGTTTTGTGATATAAATGTATCTAGGTGTTCTAATACCCAATTTGCAAAGGGTTGGTCTGAAAGCACAGCAAATAATTAGGAAGGCTAAAAGAGTGTATTTGTTTATAATTGGGGGAATTGGATAAAAATTAGAGAATTTATGGTTCAATTATACAGAACATTGGTAGCATCACATCTGGAGCTCTGTATATGGGATTAGTCTCATAATATTGGTCTCCTTATGGTTGGTTGCACATACATTGGAAGCAAGTCAGAGAAGGCTGATTAGATTAACATCTGGAACAAATGGGTTGTCACACAAGAAAAGGTTAGAGAGGCTAGGGTTGTATCCACTGGAGTTTTAAAAAGCGAGAAGGATATGAATGATCCTGAGGAGACACCACCCTATCAGAATCCTCTTGTAGAAAAATCTAGAAATAGGGATCACTGTTCTTTTTTAAAAAGACCTACCTATTTAAGACAGAGATACAGAATCCTTAAATATCATAGGCAAACAACATGTGCAGAGTTGAGGCTACTGTCAATCAGCCTTGATCATATTGAATAGCAGACTAAATTTGAAGAGTTAAATGGTCTTTCTCTGTACCTATTACAACAAAAATATACTTAAGTATAGACAATATTTGATGTTGTACTCTGTGCAATCTATTTATTGACAGGGACCTCATTTTCTAACCCTAGGTATGTCCAGAGGAGATAGCTGATACAGACTTTCAAAAGTTGCTTGATAAGGTTCCACCCTAGAGAGATGCAAATTAAAGGCACACACTCCAGGAAAAAATAACTGAAGGAAGAGCTCCATGATTATTGAATAGAACAGCAGTTAACAGTGAAGAGAACTGTTGAGGCAATTGGGTGGACAAGGGTAAATGCATAGATCAGCAGATCACATGCAGCAGAGAACTGGAAGTTGATACCTTTTGTGAAGCAAGAGAGGAATAGAAAGACACAATATACAATTCTTCAAAAGTGTAATCCATTTAATATATCTCCTATAGGAGTTGTTGTGGATCAGTAGTTTCATTAACAGGAGTATAAAGGACAGAAGCAAAACAATTAATAATTCACATGTACAAATGAAAAAGTGAAATGAAATAAGAAATTTTTGCCCAATTTGAGAAGTTCCAAGAGTTATGGTAGGGCAACAAAGAGGGTCCAGAAGTCAAGGTTTCCAAGCAAATACTGATGTCAGGGCCAGAGAAGAAATACGGATCCCAAGGCATGGAAGTGATATAGAGGTGGAGACGTTGAAGATAAAAATATAAAAGCCAAGTATATTAAAACTAGAAAGGAGACATGAATTATGGAATCAGCAGAATGAGAAATCACCTAACTCAATGGCAGGATAGCTAAACTAATGTCAACTAATGGTATCAATATTAATGCAATAATCATGGTCAGCTAACTGTGGTGGGAAAGGTGTGGGAATGGGTACAAACCATCTTTATGCCCAAGACTCATGAAATGGGCACGCAACTCCAAGCTCCACTGAGGCAAGCAGTTTCCAGGAGGAATGTATACAGAATGTCCTCTAAACCAATTTTTTAAAAATTAGCATCCTCACTAACTCATGGGAATCCTTGGCCTGAGACCTTCGAACTAGAAAAGAAGCATCTGAGCAAACCAGCAAATCTCCTCGGCAGAAACACATGGAAGACAAGCACAAAGAAGGCATGAAGGACATGCAAACAAACAGCCCACTCACTCACCTGTTGGCCTCCATCTACTGCAGAGTGCGGATCTGGCAGAGGACTCATAACGAATCAGAGCCCACAAAAGTGAAGTGAAATCTTGAGGGACTGGCTGATAGATTGGAGTTAGTTACATGGAAATACTGTGTTACACAGCAGGAAACAAGTAGCAAAGAAGTTACAAACAAAGAAGCCGGAGGAACTTGGGGGGGGGGGGGGGGGTCAGACAGCATTTATAGAGCATCTATCCACAACAACAACCTCTAACTCAACATCAGCAAAACCAAAGAGCTGATTATTGACTATACAAGGAAAAAAACCCAGAGTCCATGAACCAGTCCTCGTTAAGGAATCAGATGGAAAAGGTCAGTATCTTTAAATTCTTTAGTATAATCATTTCAAAGGATCTGTCCTGCGACTAGCATGTAAGTGTCATTACAAAGAAGGCACTAAAGTGCTCTACCTTCTTAGAAGTTTGTGCATGTCAACTAAAACTTTGACAAACTTCTGTAGATGCACAGTGGAGAGTATCCAGACTGGTTGCATCACAGCCTGGTATAGAATCACCAATGCATAAGAACAGAAAAGCCCACAAAAAGTGGTAGATACATCATAATAAATACCCTCCCCGCCATAATGCACATCTATAAGGAGTGCTGCCATAGGAAGACAGCATCCACCATCCAGGCCATGCTCTCTTCTCACTGCTGCCATCAGGAAGGAGGTGCAGGAGTCTTTGGTCCCACACCACCAAATTCAGGAATAGTTATTACTATTCAACCATTGGGCTCCTGCAACAGTATGAATAACTTCACTCACCTCAACTGAACTGATTCCATAACCTTTGGACTCACTTTCAAGGACTCTACAACTCATGTTCTAAATATTGTTTATTTACTTTTTTTCTATTTGCACAGTTTGTCTTCTTTTGCACATTGGTTACTTCCTGACCTTTATTTATGTGCAGTTTTTCATTGATCCTATTGTATTGCTTTGTTCATGCCTGCATGAAAATGAATGTCACAGTAATATATGGTGACACATACCCTGATCATCGATTTACTTTGGACTTTGAAATAGTCAACATTCCAGGTCAGAATACTGACTGTCCATTCTCCTCCATACTGTAGATACTGCCTGACCTGCTGAGTACCTCCAGCTCCTATCCATGTTGCTCCAGATTTTCAGCATCTATAGTCTCTACTTGCAAAGAAAGTGCTGTATCTTACTGTGAAGAAATGTTTTCTTTGTGCAAGTTAAACAGTAGATCCCATGGGAAATAGTGAAATGGGTAACATGGTTTTGCTGAGGCTATAGTGAGAAACTAAAAGGTAAAATAAAAGGTGCAGTAGTTCTGGAAATGATATTGAATATTGTAAGTTACAGCAAATGCACAAATCTCCTTGTAAGTGTTTTCAGGGATTGTTATACTTTATTATGATATAGCAAAGGATACAATTATCATCGATGCTGGTCAGGGAGAAGCGAGTATTTGAAAACCGGGCAAATCCATCTCGATATAACCAGGCTTTTAGAGGAATGTACTACACAGAGGGAAAAATGGCAAAGGGATAATTAAACAAGTGTGTGGCATTACTGAAAAAACTCTACACTTTTACTTCACCTGCGACAGAACTCTGAGTGAGTTGGTTGGTTTTGATGCTCCATGAATATCTTTCAAACAATATTTCTGCTGCTCCACATCACTACAGATTTTACCTTCTTCTGATGTTTATCTAATATCCCTCCAAAAGCAGCTGTTGATTCTCCATTTACCAGCCTCTAAAGCATGACACTCTAAATCCTAGGAGTTCATTGTATGAATATGATTTTCCTCATGCTTGTCTCCGGTTTATTTTTGTCATGAACTTTAAATAGTTTAATATTGACCTTTAGCTGCTGAAAACATTTTAAAAATGAATTTACTCTACTCAAATCCCTTAATTAATTTAAAACTCTTTATCCTCTTTGCAGCAAAGAAAACAATCCCAGGCTCCCCAACATATCCATGTAATTATGATCTTTTATTCGTAGAACCATTTCAATAAGTCTCTTCTGTTCTCTCCACTATACCATCAAATCTTTCCTAAAGTGGTGCTCAGAACTGGGGCTGAACTCTTATTTTAGATGGGTTTAACAAAACTATGCATTCTCTGCCTCTTCTGGTAGAGCCCAGGTTAGAATATGTCCATAAAGTGTTTTGTTGAATTGTGGCTACCCCTTTAAAGATTACATGATCATCATTTGAATAAATAAAGTGTGCAAAAAAAATTAAACTTTTGAAGTCAAAATGCTGTTAAAACCTCAAGACTGTCAGACCCATAAAACCACAAGTTACAATTACCATAGCACAGGAGAGGGAAAGGAGCAGGCAATTTGGGAAAACATTTAATTGGGGTGGGGGAAAACGTGATGCTATTAGGCAGGAACTTGGGAGCAGATGCTCTCAGGGAAATCCATGGGAGGAATGTGGCAAATGTTCAGGGAACATTTGCATGGCGTTCTGTATAGGTATGTTCCATTGAGGCAGGGAAAGGATGGTGTACAAAGTATGTAGAAAATCTAGTTAAGAAGAAGAAAAGCTTATGAAAGGTTCAAGAATCTAAATACTGTTAGAGCTCTAGAAAATTATTACAAGATTGATAGGAAGGAGTTTAAGAATGGATTTAGGAGAGCCAGAAGAAGCCATGAGAAGGCCCTAGTTTACAGGCTTAAGGAAAACCTCAAGGCATTCTACAAGTATGTGAAGAGCAACAGGATGAGAATAGCACCAATCAGGTGTGATAGTGGAAATGTGTGCATTGAGTCGGAGGAGGTAGGGGAGGTACTTAATGAATACTTTGCCTCAGTATTTACCAGGGAAAAAGACCTTGGCAATTGTGGGGATGACTTACAGCAGACTGAAACACTTGAGCATATAGACATTAAGAAAAAGAATGTGCTGGAGCTTTTGAAAAGCATTAAGTTAGATAAGTCACCAGGACTGGATGAGATATATCCCAGGCAACCGTGGGAAACAAGGGAGGAGATTACTGAGCTTCTTGCCATGGTCTTTGCATAATCAATAGGGATGAGAGAAGTACTAGAGAACTGGAGGGTTGCAAATGTTGTTCCCTTGTTCAAGAAAGGGAGTAGAGATAACCCAGGAAATTATAGACCAGTGAGTCTGACTTCAGTGGTGGGCAAGCTGATGGAGAAGATCCTGACAGGCAGGATTTATGAGTGTTTGGAGAGACAAAATCTGATTAGGGCTTTGTCAAGGGCAGGTCGTGACTTATGAGCCTGATTGAATTCTTTGAGTAAGTAACAAAACACAATGATGAAGGTAGAGCAGTGGATGTAGTGTATATGGATTTCAGTAAGGCATTTGATAAGGTACCCCATGCAAGACTCCTTCAAAAAGTGAGGCGGCATGGGATCCAAGGAGACTTTGCTTTGTGGATCCAGAGTTGGCTCCCCCACAGGAAGCAAAGGGTTGTTGTAGATGGTTCGTATTCTGCATGGAGGTCAGTGACCAGTGGTGTTCCACAAGGATCTACTCTGGGACCCCTCCTCGTTGTGATTTTTATAAATGACCTGGATGAAAAAGTAGAAGCGTGGGTTAGTAAGTTTGCTGATGACACAAAGGTTGGGGGTGTTGTGGATAGTCTGGAGAATTGTCAGCAGTTACAGCAGAACATCAATAAGATGCAGAACTGACAGATGGGCTTCAACCCAGATAAGTGTGAAGTGGTTTATTTTAGTAGGTCAAATTTGAAGACAGAATATAATATTAATGTTAAGACTTGGCAGTGTGGAGGATCTGTGAGACCTTGGGGTTGGTGTCCATAGGACACTCAAAGCTGCTTTGCAGGTTGACAGTGTGGTTAAGAAGGCGTATGGTGTGTTGGCATTTATCAACCATGGGACTGAGTTCAAGAGTGGTGAGGTAATGTTACAGCTATATAAGACCTTAGTTAGACCCACGTGGAGTACTTAGTTCAGTTTTGGTCACCTCACTACAGGAAGGATGTGGATACGATAGAGAGAGTGCAGAGGAGATTTACAGGGATTTTGCCTGGACTGGAGAGCGTAACTTAAGAGAATAGGTTGAGTGAACTTGGCCTTTCTCCTTGGAGCGATGGAGGATGAGAGATGACTTGATAGAGGTGTATAAGATGATGAGGGGCATTGATCATGTGGATAGCTAGAGGCTTTTACCAAGGGCTGAAATGGTTAACAGGAGGGGGCATAGTTTTAAGGTGTTTGGAAATAAGTATCAAGGGGATGTCAGGGGTAAGTTTTTCACACAGAGAGTGGTGGGTGTGTGGACTGCACTGCCAGCATGGTGGTGTAAGCGGATACAATAGGGTCTTTTGAGAGCCTCTTTGATAGGTACATGGAGTCAAGTCAAGTCAACTTTTATTGTCATTTCAACCATAACTGCTGGTACAGTGCATAGTAAAAATGAGACGTTTTTCAGGACCATGGTTCACATGACACAGTACAAAAACTAGACTGAACTATGTAATAAAAAAAAACACAGAAAAAGCCATACTAGACTACAGACCTACACTGGACTGCATAAAGTGCACAAAAACAGTGCAGGCATTACAATAAATAATAAACAGGACAATAGGGCAAGGTGTCAGTCCAGGCTTCGGGTATTGAGGAGTCTGATAGCTTGGGGGAAGAAAATGTTATATAGTCTGGTCGTAAGAGCCCGAATGCTTTGGAGCCTTTTCCAAGATGGCAGGAGGGAGAAGAGATTGTATGACGTGTGCATGGGGTCCTTCATAATGCTGTTTTCTTTGCGGATGCAGCGTATAGTGTAAATGTCCGTGATGGCGGGAAGAGAGACTCCGATGATCTTCTCAGCTGACCTCATTATCTGCTGCAGGGTCTTGCGATCTGAGATGGTACAATTTCCGAACCAGGCAGTGATGCAGTTGCTCAGGATGCTCTCAATGCAACCCCTGTAGAATGTGATGAGGATGTGGGGTGGTGGGAGATGGACTTTCCTCAGCCTTTGCAAAAAGTAGAGACACTGCTGGGCTTCCTTTGCTATGGAGCTGGTGTTGAGGGACCAGGTGAGATTCTCCGTCAGGTGAACACCAAGAAATTTGGTGCTTTTGATGATCTTTACAGAGGAGCCGTCGATGTTCAGCGGGGAGTGGTCGCTCCATGCCCTCCTGAAGTCAACTACCATCTCTTTTGTTTTGTTCACATTAAGAGACAGGTTGTTGGCTAACAGTCTGTTAGCCGCTGCACCTCCTCTCTGTAAGCTGATTCGTCATTCTTGCTGATGAGACCCACCACAGTTGTGTCATCGGCGAACTTGATGATATGGTTTAAGCTGTGTGTTGCAGCACAGTCGTGGGTCAGCAGAGAGAACAGCAGTGGACTGAGCACGCAACCCTGGGGAGCCCCCCGTGCTCGTCTGATGGTGTTGTAGATGCTGCCTCTGATCTGGACTGACTGAGGTCTCCCAGTCATGAAGTCTAGGATCCAGTTGCAGAGGGAGGTGTTCAGGCCCAATAGGCTGAGTTTTCCAATCAGTTTCTGAGGGATGATTGTGTTGAATGCTGAACTAAAGTCTATGAACAGCATACGAATGTATGTGTCTTTTTTGTCCAGGTGGGTTAGGGCCAGGTGGAGGGTGGTGGCAATGGCGTCATCTGTTGAGCGGTTGGGATGGTACACAAACTGCAGGGGGTCCAGTGAGGGGGGCAGCAGGGTCTTGATATGCCTCATGACAAGCCTCTCGAAACACTTCATGGTGATGGATGTAAGTGCAACGGGACGGTAGTCATTTAGGCAGGACACTGAAGACTTCTTTGGCACGGGGATGATGGTGGCGGCCATGAAGCATGTTGGAATGGTGGCGTTGCTCAGGGAGATGTTGAAGATGTCACTGAGGACATCTGCTAGCTGGTCTGCACATCCTCTGAGCACTCTACCAGGGATGTTGTCTGGTCCAGCAGCCTTCCGTGGGTTGACCCTACACAGGGTTCTTCTCACGTCGGCCACGGAGAGACACAGCACCTGGTCATTCGCAGGAGGGGTGGACTTCCTCGCCGCCACGTCATTTTCCGCCTCAAACCGGGCATAGAAGTTATTCAGTGCATTTGGGAGGGAGGCATCACCTGCACAGTCAGGTGATGTTGTCTTGTAATTGGTAATGTCCTGGATGCCCTTCCACATGCGCCACATGTCAACGCTGTCCTGGAAGTAACTGTGGATTAGCTGGGCATGTGCACGCTTTGCCCCTCTGATGGCTTGAGACAGTTTTGCCCTTGCTGTTGTTAAAGCTGCCTTGTTGCCTGCTCTGAAGGCAGAGTCACGGGTCCTCAGCAGCGCACGCACCTCTGCGGTCATCCATGGCTTCTGGTTGGCACGTATAGTGATGGTCTTGGACAGAGTAACATCATCAATGCACTTGCTGATGTAGCCGGTCTCTGATGCTGTGTACTCCTCTAAGTTGGTAGAGTCACCATCGGTTGCAGCCTCCCTGAACATGTGCCAGTCAGTGTGCTCAAAGCAGTCATGAAGAGCAGATATGGCTCCTGCTGGCCAGGTTCTCACCTGCTTCTGAACTGGGCTGGAGCACTTGACGAGCTGTCTGTATGCTGGGATTAGCATAACAGATGTGGTCTGAGTATCCGAGGTGGGGGCGGGGCTCTGCCCAGTATGCGTCGGGGATGTTTGTGTAAACCAGATCCACTGCGTTCTCCCCCCTCGTTACAAAGTCCCCATACTGATAGAATTTGTGGAGCACTGACTTAAGGTTCACGTGGTTAAAATCACCGGCGACAATAAACAGAACATCAGGGTGTGCGTTCTGCAGTTCGCTAATAGCCCCATACAGTTCACAGAGCGCCTCCTTAGCATTAGCGCTGGGGGAATGTAGACACCGAATACAAGGACAGAGGTGAACTCCCGTGGCAAATAAAATGGTCTGCATTGAACTGCCACAAACTCCGCTAACAATGAGCAGTGTCTGGAAACCAGCACAGAGTTCTTACACCATTCCCTGTCAATATAAACACAGGCACCGCGGACCTTACCGGAGACAGCTGTATCTCTGTCCAAATGAAACAAAGCTAGCCCGTCTAGCTGGATGGCAGCGTCCAAAATCCCATCAATGAGCCAAGTCTCTGTGAAGACATACATGGAGCAAACTCTGTACTCCCGCCGAGTATTACGTTGGAGTCAGATGTAGTCCATTTTATTGTCCAGGGAGCAGACACTGGAGAGCAGAATGGACTGGAGAGCCGGCCGACTAGGGTTTGCTTTTAGCCTGGCATGGACCCCTGCCCGTTTGCCTCGCTTCTGCTTCCTCGCACATCACTTTCGACGTCTCTAACTCTGGCTCCCAGCATCAGGCAAGTCCGAGGATTGTAGGCCCATTCCCCTCAGCAAGCAGATCTTTGTGGAGGTTTGCTTTTGGGTGATCTCTGTATTGTAGTAGTATCTGGTGATGGTAGATAGCCACTCTGTTATCCATGTGCCCTAATCGAAAATTGTGTATCAAACTTAATAGAAAATTAAATTAAAGTAACACCAGGATGAAAGGCTGCTGCTGCTGTGCCACGCCAACTCATGGGAAAAATATGGAGCTTAGAAATATAGAGAGTTATGTGCTAGGGAAATTCTAGGCAGTTTCTAGAGTAGCTTACAAGGTCGGCACAACATTGTGGGCTGAAGGGCATGTAATATGCTGTAGATTTCTATGTTCTATGTTAAATAAAGTGACCAATATTGGTTTGTCTTCATTTAGTAGCAAAGTGAAATCAAATATACAAGAACCTGACTAAATGTGGTTAAAATAAGTCGTTTCACTTAATGACCCCATGCACTGATCAGAAAAGTCAGTATGGCCCTTCTTCACACGTACAAATCCTCAGAGGGATCAGAAGAGGAGAGAGTGAGCAGTTTCAAGTTCCTGGGTGTCAAGATCTCTGAGGTCTCTAACCTGGTCCCAACATATCGATGCAGTTATAAAGAAAGTAAGACAGCAGCTATACTTCTTTAGGAGTTTGAAGAGATTTAGTATGTCAACAAATACACTCAAAACCTTCTGTAGATGTACTGTGGAGAGCATTCTGACAGGCTGCATCGCTGTTTGGTATTGAGGGGGGTGGCGGGGGTTACTGCACAGGATGGTAAGAAGCTGCAGAGGGTTGTAAATTTAGTTGGCTCCATCTTGGGTACTAACCTACAAAGTACCCAGGACATCTTCAAGGAGCAAAGTCTCAGAAAGGCAGCACGAGGGGGAACATCTTTACTCAGAGAGTGGTAGCGGCAGGTTTGAATGGAGGGTTATGGGCTGAGTGCAGATCGGTGGGACTAGGTGAGAGTAAGCATTCGGCATGGACTAGAAGGGCCGAGATGGCCTGTTTCCATGCTGTAATTGTTATATGGCTATATGGTATTGCATTGAACTGCTGCTGCTAAGTTAACAAATTGTGAGCACTTTATTTTGTTTATCTGTGCACAATTCATTTGTAGATTTAAGACTTACTTTCCCAAGTTACTGTGTGTTATGTGTACTACTGTGCTTTACACCCTGGTCCGCAGAAACATCTCATTTGATGATATACATGTATATGTTAAATGACAATAAACTTGACTTCACTCGACTTTCTATAAGCCAACCATAAATCTCAATTAAGTTAGTGCAGCACATCTTGCACTCATCAAGTCTGACTCATCTTATTTGTCCAAATTTGCTCATATGGCTGCTAAACTGTTCCAAGTTTATTATTACCAAAGGCTCTCCCACCACCAACATTAAGGATCGGTTCTGGGACCTCTACTTTTCGTGATTTTTATTAACGACTTGGATGTGGGGGTAGAAGGGTGGGTTGGCAAGTTTGCAGATGACACAAAGGTTGGTGGTGTTGTAGATAGTGTAGAGGATTGTTGAAGATTGCAGAGAGACATTGATAGGATGCAGAAGTGGGCTGAGAAGTGGCAGATGGAGTTCAACCCGGAGAAGTGTGAGGTGGTACACTTTGGAAGGACAAACTCCAAGGTAGAGTACAAAGCAAATGGCAGGATACTTGGGAGTGTGGAGCAGCAAAGGGATCTGGGGGTACATGTCCACAGGTCCCTGAAAGTTGCCTCACAGGTAGATAGGGTAGTTAAGAAAGCTTATGGGGTGTTAGCTTTCATAAGTCGAGGGATAGAGTTTAAGAGTTGCGGGGTAATGATGCAGCTCTATAAAACTCTGGTTAGGCCACACTTGGAGTACTGTGCCCAGTTCTGGTCGCCTCACAATCGGAAGGATGTGGAAGCATTGGAAAGGGTAGAGAGATTTATCAGGATGCTGCCTGGTTTAGAGAGTATGCATTATGATCAGAGATTAAGGGAGCTAGGGCTTTACTCTCTGGAGAGAAGGAGAATGAGAGGAGACATGATAGAGATACACAAGATATTAAGAGAAATAGATAAGAGTGGACAGCCAGCACCTCTTCCCCAGGGCACCACTGCTCAATACAAAAGGACATGGCCTTAAGGTAAGGGGTGGAAAGTTCAAGGGGGAATTAGGGGAATATTAGAGGAAGCTTTATTACTCAGAGTGGTTGGTGCATGGAGTGCACTGCCTGAGTCACTGGTGGAGGCAGATACACTAGTGAAATTTAAGAGACTACTAGACAGGTATATGGAGGAATTTAAGGTGGAGGGTTATATGGGAGGCAGGGTTTAACAGTCGGCACAACATTGTGGGCTGAAGGGCCTGTACTGTGCTGTATTGTTCTACGTTCTATTAAACTAACTCATCTACCAGTCCAGATCCAGGATTTTGACCTTCTTGCAGCAGTGCTGTAACATTTATAAACCACATTGCTTTTAAGTGCCATTATTGTACTTAAGAGGACTAAAGTTAGCAAGCAACATCTCCAAAACTTCTACCTCCTATTTCCCTCAGTGACCTAGGACATTTCCCAAATGGAAAACCTGAAATGCAGCCGACTTTATAATACTTAATCTGTTTCTACCAAATCTCCTGTCATGGCAATCTTGCTAATAACAAACTAGGCAAAAACTTCCTCCTTAGTAAACACTAATGCAAAGTATACTTTAATTCCAAAGCCATGTATTTTGCTTTGACCAACAGATCTTTATTTGTACCTGCTCAGTTACAAATGGAAGACCTTCTTTTGGTGTGATTGTCAGCACCAATTAGCTCATCACAGGATACTGGACAGATGTGCACAGGGAATGTCCTCTGCCCAACATCATCAAATTGCAAGAATGGTATTTTCTAAACACATTCATTTATAAATTTCAGTTAGAGATCAGATTTAACATTTATACCTACTTTTTCATTGGCCTAATACAAGTCCAACAAATCAGAACAAAAACACAAACATGATTAATAAATCCAAATGTATGGGAGGAGCTTTCCCAATGACAATTCAAGAACATTCACTTACTTTAACATTTTGAAGCAGCTGAATACTACATTTGTTTAATAACCAAACAGCCCAAGAGGGGCTGTAGAAGCAAAATCTACTTACAGATGTCACCAGTACATATACTCGTAGATCAAATTTCCTCCCTGTAAATAGCCAAAGGTCTCATGAGTAAACTATTAATGGTTCTTAAATTGAAAACTTTCCCTCCCCAATAGGATTAGCTATTTGAAGAGACTGTGCATTGTGTACAGCCGAAGTATTCTGGACAGTCTAGGAATTATACACAGTTGCATGAACTGAACAAGTATTATCCTGAATCTTTGTCTGTGTCAAGGATTGTGCACAGCCACAGATGCTATATACAGGGACAAATGCAAGTACTCTATGTGTTCTTTTTGCCATTTACAGAACATGGCAAAGGCAGCATTAACGGTCTCTGTTCATTACTCAGGAGTCACTTTAACACAACATTTATGAAGACGAAGTCCTGCTTTGACATTGAGGATATATTCTACCATTGGGTGCCATGACAGTAAAGCAGTTAGCATGATGCCTTTACAACTTGGGGCATTGGAGTTTGGAGTTCAATTCCAACGTCATCTGTAAGAAGTCTTGTACGTCCTCCCTGTGGAATAAGTGGGTTTTCTCCGGGTGCACTGGTTTCCTCTCACAGACCAAAGACATACTTTTGGTAGGTTATTTGGTCATTATAAGCAATGCTGTGATTAGCCCAGGGTTAATTGGGGGTTGCTGGGCAGCATGGCTCAAAGGGCCAGAGGGCCCATTTCATGCCGTATCTCAACAAATAAATAAATCATATTGCAGTATGTGACCATCGGGTCCAAGGCTTCTATTCAGAACAACTCTAGCAGCTCAGAATTGCACATTCATGAGGCACCATGGACCATCAGCAGAAGATTTATTTTGCATCAAATCTGAAACTTTGTAAACTGGCAATTCCCTCCCTTTTCAGGTACTATCAAGCTAGGAGATCAACCATGTGATAATGAGCATCAAACAACTGTAGGAACGTCATCAGTCATACCTAAAATAGTCTCACAACCAAAAGATCAGATTAAATTTCTGCTGTGCTGCTACATCCAGCTGTCGTTAACAGTTGATAGTTAAATAGTCAAAGCAGGGAAGAGGATCCAAGAACATCTGCATCTTCAGTTTTGATGGAACCCAGTAAGCAAATGCATAAAGACAAGGCTCAAACCTTTGCAATCACTTTCAGGAAGTAGGAGAGGACTTTCTCCAGAGATCCCCATCATTACAGAAGTCAATTCTTGGCTAGTATGATACACTTCTACGATATCATGCAACAATCAACACCAGTGGGCACAATAAAGGTTGGAATACTGAAATCTCATACCCCTGAACTAGCTTCATCTTCAAAGGGTTTGCAGCCTGGGCATCTACCCAAGAGGGGAAGATGCCTGGGCTGCAACACCTCTAAAAAGATTGGCTGGAGATATAGCTAGTTTAGGAGTATAACATTTCAGTATTGGGAAATTATCCACAAAAAAGATAACAATTTACTGATTCAATCTATGTTCAATCATCCACAGACTGCTGGAACGGACTGAAATCAAATGGACCAACCAGTTATTCATACATCTGAACCAGCTCAATGGCAAGCACTTTAGGTTTCTTGTGGATTAATCAGCTCCAGTTAATAGTAATGGTCCAAACATAATCATGGAGCTGAATTCCAGAAGTGAAAGCCCTGGATATTAAAGCACATAACCCATTTTGATTATGTATCATGGTCAATGAGCATCAAGGAAAACACTTTGGTGGTTGCAGTCTTGCCTTTGCTCCAAGGAAGATGGATTTAGTTCTCAGAGATCAATCATTACGGTTAGTAGGTATCACAGCATAGGTCCTGCAGGACAGTGTTCTTGGCTTATCTTTCTTCAAGTACAGGCAGTCCCAGGATTACATAAGGCTTTTGTTTCTGACTACTAGCCCTAAGCCGATTTCTTTGTAAGTTAGAAATGGCCATTTTCTATAGCTACCCATTATCACATTGCATAATCATACACTTACCATAATCCCTAAAATTATAGTATTAGGGTGAATTTCATTAAATATTCACCCTAACACTACCCTTAAAGTAATGGAACATATTCTGCATCTGGTCATTAATAAATATCACAAAATATTTTATTATTATTATTACAGATTGAAAAGTTCTTTATACATTTATGGGGTTTCTCCAAGACAGGCCATCCAAAAACTAGGGTGTTTCTGAACCTCACTAATCCTCCCACCACAAGGCTAGCACCAGGGCCAATGATTGCTAGTGTTCACTTGCACTCACAGCAATTCAGCAAGTGAAGCAGTTTGTGTTCCTTGTACCAAGACCTAGGCAACGTTCATGTAGGATCAAATGTTATATTCTGGCCACACATCTGCTATCATGAATGAAAATGTCAATTCATTTTACTTTAACAATTGGTAATATTACCAATGCCAAGCTGCTCACTATCTGACCAGAAACCCACCAGCAGAACAGCTCAGAAGCTGATTATTCTGTGATGGATGACTCACTTCCTACGTGGTACCATAGAGAAGAGTTGTACAGCACAAAAATTGGCCATTTTACCCACTGTGACCATGATGATATTTTTGCCCACCTACACTAATCCCCTTTGCCTATATTAGATCTTTCAATGCCTTGCCTATTTGTGCCTGCCTAAATGTCTCTTACACATAATGAATGTATCTGAGTCCACCACCTACTTAGTAAGTGTAAAAGAACCTTTATTCTTAAATCCCCTTTAAAACTCCTTCCTCCCAGCTTCCACCTATGCTCTCGTTTTTATATCCCTACCACAGGAAAAAAAAAATCTGAGTACCTGCCCCTTACAACTTTACAACTCCAGCAGGTCAGTCTTAGTCTCCTTTTAATCTCTCTTCCCCCCCCCCCCACCCCATAACGGAAGTTCTCCAATCCAGGCAAATGCCTTGGTAAATCTGCTCTGCACTCTATCTAGTACAACCACATCCTTTCGATAAGGTGGTGATCAGTACTGTACACTCACTCCAAGTGCATCTTAACCAGTGTTCTGTTAAGTTGTACCGTGATATCTCAACTTTTTTTTTAATTCTATGGTGTGACCTATGAAGCAAGCATACCATATACCTTCTTAATTATCCTATCCACTTATACTGCCACTTTAAGGGAATTCTGGACTTGGACTCCTAAGTCTCTGTCTCACTCTGCTCAACTTTCCACCTGATTTTTATCCTGCTGCAGCCTGACACACTTTCTCACATTCCACAACACAACTGCTTTCTGTGTTATCTGCACACTAATAATTATATTCATACCTCCTATATTTACAGTACTGTGCAAAAGTATTAGGCATATGTAAAAAAAATTCTGTAAAGCAAAAAAGGCTGTCAAAAATAAAGAAAAGTTTCTAAATATCAAACAATTTACAATAATGAGCCATAAACTGTATCCCTTTATATAACTACTTGAAAGGTACAGAATTATGGTCCCTGCTTCCTATGTGTTCTCCCAGCAACACTTCCATCTGCTCAGTTTCATTTCCTAAGATCAGGACACACTGCCATGTCCAGCAGAAGATCCCACATATTGTGTCAATGCTGGTTGTGTATATGTGTATCTGTACATGCACTGAAAATGCTGTCTGAAAGATCCAGCTGCCTGTGTTAATTAGTCTGTATGGGAGACCCGACTGACTGTCTGTCAGCATTCCATCAGAAATTGTTAAAACCACTCAGTAGGTCAAGCAAAATAAATGGGAACGAACTAAAAAGTGATAAATAAGCATGTTTGAGTTGCATAGATGGTGGAGAAAAGAGGAAATGCCTGTGAGAAAGAATACACCAAAATAAGTGTGTGTGGGACGGAATGGTGGGGGGTGGGGGGAAGCATTCACTCCCTAAATCTTCCTACCTCTATAGTTCAGGGTAGGCCCTTACAGCCGTCCCAACCACACCATCCCAGCAACTACTGAAAAACCTGATTAACCCTAACTTAATCATAGAACAATTTACAAAGACTAATTAACCCACCCAGTATGTCTTTGGATAGTGGGAGGAAACCTTCCCTCAATCGCATCTCTTTGCTCAAACATTTGGTCATTTATCCTCGTATTTCCTCAGCAGTTATACTCTTTTGTTAATGTCCTTCTGAATTAACTATGGATAATTAAAGTTGATCTATAAATGAACACATTTCTTCTACAGGAGATAAGGTATTTTACCTCCTATTAAGTAGGGGTTCTCAATGTAGCGTTGAACAACATAACTTTCTACTGTAGCTTCATCTTTCGAGTCATCTGCACGACTCCCATCCTAGAAGATACAAGGATCAGCTTGAGAAAATTTATACTGGTGATTCAGAGAAATATCCATCTTTGAGGTCACTGACTAGGTTGAGACAGGATGAGGAGGTTTGGCAATTTTTGACCACAGCCTTTGGCAATGATGTCTTGAATTGTATGTTCTGAGGAGAGCAGTAGCTAACCTGGAGCCTTTTTTATCCTGGCAGATAAGAGGTGTGAGGGTTGCAGTATCCTCCAGTTCTGCCTCTGACTTCCATTGTAGCCTTTAATTTGCTCATGAAATATAGACTCAGTGGTCACTTTATTAAGTACACCTGCACATCTCCTCATTAATGTAAATATTTCACCTGGCAATCACGTGGCAGCAACACAATGTATGAAACCATAGAAAGTTCAGCTGTTGTTCAGAGGAAATCATCAAAATGGTTGGTGCCAGACTGGGTGGTTTGAATATCTTAGAAACTGCTGATCTCCTGGAATTTTCGTGCTCAACAGTCTCTAGAGTTTACAGAGAATGGTGCAAAAGACAGAAAACATCCAGTTAGCAGCAGTTCTGTGGGTAAAAAAGTCTTGTTAATGAGAGAGGTCAGAGGAGAATGGCCAGACTAGTTCATGCTGACAGGAAAGTAACAATAACTCAATTGCAAGGCATCTGATTTGACAAGACCTTAAAGAATAATGAGGTCCGCTGAGAGGATCATCAGAGTCTCTCTTCCACTGATCCAAGATATTTATCAGGAGCTCTGCATATGCATACCCTCCCTTAGCATTGTCAAGGATCCCTCCCATCCATCCCACAGCCTCTTTGACCTGCTACCATCAGAAAGCAAGTATCATAGCATTAGGAAAAGGGCTGTAAGGATGGAAAACAACTTCTACCTGCAAGTTATGAGACTACTGAACTCCCTGCCACCACCTAGGTCTCATCGCACATGAAGCCCAGTAGTGTTATATGGTTTACTTTTTAAACTTGTGTCATAAATGCACTTTATGCTAAATATCAATTTTATTATTTATTAATTTATTTTAATAATACTAACAACGTGAGTTATATGTACTGCATTGTGCACCTTGGTCTGGAGGAACATTGTTTTGTTTGGCAGTATGCATGCATACAGTTGAGTGAAAATAAACTTGAACTTATTAAACTGGAAACAACTAAACAATACAACAGCGGTTTGCAGAAGAGCATCTCTCACAACACATTACACCTTGAAGGGGATAGGTTGCAGCAGCAGACCACAAACATATAGGAAGTACCTAACAAAGTGGCCATTGAGTGTAGATTGGCAATTGTCTTTGACACAGTGTAAATTCCAATGGACAAGTAATCCCAAAGCAACAACTTTAAAACCCCTCTTTGGGAAATTGGTTCAGTGATTGGGCTGCATTTTCCTGAGAAATATCAACAGTGTCACATTAACATTCATCCTACTTAATGTCTGGAGGTTAATGATACAGGGGAGTATGAATGCGCGTGTGTGTAAATGTGCATGTTTATGTCTTAATGGGAAAAATAGAATTTTCAAAGAAATGCATGCTAATGTCATTGGATTCCTCAGAACTCAGCAATGGAGTACCAATTTCCTTGACTCTTGTCCTCAACTTACTAACCCTAACCCATACGTGTTTGGAATATAGGAAACTGAAGCACTTAGAGGAAACCCGTGCAGACACAGAGAGAATGAACTCCATTCATGATCACTGGTGCTGTAAAGTGTTATGCTAACCGGTACAGAAAGCCTTGGTGTTGCATTTACTACGGTTGCATGAGAAAGTGCCATTTGAAGATCAGTGGGTGGCAACAGAAAAGTGCACAAGGGAGTCACAAAGACAATGGTCACTTCAAAATGCTGAAAAGGGAGGAAAAGATGTGCCTTGGAGTGAAAGCCCTTTGAAGATGGCAAAAATTGTGAAGGGTAATCCATTGGATGCAGAATGCGGTGGGATGGAAAGCCAGAATCAAGGCAAACTCAATACTCCTTCAGGAAGGAGAGAGGTGTAATAAGAGGATATACACGAAATGCATTCAAAAGCTTTCTTATTTCAGGTTTCCAATCTCTGTAGTTTTTGATTATCAAACATTGCAAGTTGTCAGGTGTATTCTTTTGTTCTATCCTAACCACAGGCCTTTCACCCATTATATGGGAATACCAGTTTAACGAATTGTTAGAGGAGAGTAGTACCTTTCTCCATTCCATGATATCTTTGAGTCTTCGGAAAAGAAAGATACCTTTTCCCTGTGACCTTGCAACCTAAAACGAAAAGGATTTCATGTAATGAGCAAAACTAAAATATACAATTCCTACCACTTGCCTGAATGATAGAATACATTAACACATGACACATTGCCAGAAATTCAGTGGCTGATTTGCTGGAAATTGAGGGGTTGACTGAATTGGAAGGCTCATTGTTCTACTGTGAAACTCATTTTATCACTAATTTCTTAGCTTTGCTCACAACATTGAATAACCATTCACTCAATCTAGAAATGTCAGTTGTTATCTATTCATATTTGTTGAACGTTTAATACCTACTGTCTGGGCACTTGGTGATATGCAATACTCACTGTTTTGTGTGTATATATATATGGTTCAAAACTGAAAGATGGATGTTGTAATGCCAATAGTTGGAAGTGTGAACAGGGATCGATTAAGCAGAAAATGGGATATGTGGCTTCTTGGTCTGCTTTTCCTCACCGGTTTCATAATCCATGTGATTCCTGGGTTTTTCTTGAACTCTTCCACAAACAGATGGTACTCAACAGGCAGCTCAAATGTCTTTGGAAAGAAGTCACATTTAGCCGCCTCTAGCTTCCCATGCTCACGCTCCAGCTGTTTGCGAAACCTCTTCAGGTTTTTCACCATGAAATTTTTTCGTGTCAGCTTCCATTTGAGGAAAGAGAAAAAATGTAATCTAGATCTCAGTTTATGAACAGTGAATTGTCACACAAATGGAGACGAAGTAACAATTTACCATTGCACATTCTTTTTAACTGTGAGAGAGATCATGTTTAGTCAGCTGGGAGGCTGTCATAGTTAGAAGGTTTGTACAGAACTTCTGATAGTATGAAGGATAAATACCAGTGCTGACCAAACCACCTGTTTCTTTCTCATTTATGTAAAAATCATTCTTCAGAATGAAACAATTAGCATTGCTTCATGGATCACTTTGTCGAGCACCTCTGCACCATCTGCCACAAGTGGGGCTTCGTGGTGGCCAAACATTTAAATTCAGATTTCCATTTCCATTCTGACGTGTCAGTCCATACACCTTCACCTTGTATCCCATCTGGGTAGCCTCCAAACTGATAGCATGAATATTGATATCTCCTAAACAAATTCCACCCCCCCAACTTTCCTCTATTCCCCGCTCTCCTCCTATCAGATTTCTTCTTCTCCAGCCTTTGACCTTAACAGCTAGCCTCCTTCCCCTCCCCCCACTTTTTATTTTGGCATCTTTCCCCTTCCTTCTCAGCCCTGAAGAGCCTCAGCCTGAAACATCCACTGTCTGTTCATTTCCAAGGATGCTTCTTGACCTATTGAGTTCCTCCAGCATGCATTTATTTATTTATTTATTTGTTTATTGAGCTACAGAGCGGAATAGGCCCTTCTGACTCTTTGACCCATGCCACCCAGAAAACTCTGATTTAATCCTAGCCTAATCATGGGACAATTTACAATGACCAATTAACCTACCAATTTTGTATGTGCAGCTTTGGATTTCCAGCATCTGCAGAATTTCTCATATTTATCATTTATGCTGTATCTTTAAGATGATGAAATGTTCAATATATAGCACTGAAAGTAAGATAAAAGTTTTACAACAAGCCACATAATGAACTATCATGAATGATGACCAAAAACTTAGTAAGGAAGTGACAGGTTCCGATGAAGGGCTTTCAACATGAAATATAGACTTCTTCTCTAACCATCAATGTGGCCAGACCTGGTGAATATTCTAAGCATTTTCTGTACTTATTTTAGATTTTTAGTCTCTGTAGTTTTTTATTTTTTTTCTCTTTCAAACCTTACCACACAGATCAATGGGTCCTAGGTATTTATCAGCATTTAATCCCATTCATTTATCCACTTTTTAAAAACTAATGGTAATTTATCTCAGCTTCCCTACTCCAATCCTGCTATGCCTGCCTTAACAATATATTAAATTCTTTGAATATAATGCTTCATTGTTACCCTTGATTGTTACTCGTTAAAGTCAACCTTTGGTACTGCAGTCATTGGGCACTGGTTTGATAGAACTCTCGGAAATGGATGAAAATCAAAAATTATCAGATTGCCAGCATCGATAACAAAAACAGAAAGTGCTGGAAACTCAGCAAGTCAGGTAATATCTGTGGAAGGAGAAACACTTCAGTTCTGACAAAAGGTCATAGAGTCAACACATTGACTGTTTCTTTCCTCACAGATACTGTCTGATCTGTTGAGTTTTTCCAGCATTTTTGTTTTTGCTACTAATTTATATTTCCAGATACCACAAACTGAGTCAGTTGATAATAACCTGAATCAACCAGTTTTAGCTGATAACCTAATTAACTGAGAAATGGCAGGCCACTTTCATACCACTGCAAATGAAAACTACAAGGTTATAACAGAGAACAAATTAAATTAATAAATACTTAAAATAATCTTCTTACTCAAAATCCACATTTTTGTGGGCACAGCATACCTTGCTATAACACAGGATGAAAAAAAAATAGAAAATCTAAAGTAGTTCTAAATGATAGGAGATTGAAAGGTGTTTGTGTTCTGAAGACCCAGGTACTCTTGAATCATTGAAGTTAATGTGCAAATACACTAAGCAATTAGGAAAGCAATGGTCTTTTGGGCTTAATTGCAAAAAAATGTGAGTATATATATTCTACTAGACTTGGAATACAATGTACAGCTCTGATTTCCCCAAATCAGGAAGGATACATTACCAATGTCCTTTGTCAGCTGAGCAGGAAGTTATACCACATCTGGTTCCTACAGGCATATTACACATGCACATGCATATTAGAAAAAGTTAGGCACATCCTCTCTCATCTTAAAAACTGGCACATTGAAGAAACTTGGCTTGTTTAGCTCCACCAATACTTAACCTCCTTACTCCAACAATCCCTAATGTCTCCAGCAGTTAGGTCTTTTCCAATATATCAAAAACACATAATAAATTCTTATTACCGTAAGATACGTCTTTTGGGAGAGTCTGAAGTACGATCTAATACTGATTTTCCTATCTCTCATAAGCATGGAAATGATTCTCTTAATGGTCTGTATAATCCAGTTTGCTCTGGTGAAGTTTTCCACCATACCTGTGGGAGGCAGGAGTTCCACTTTCATACCTCATAGTGATTGCGAAAGTGACAGATGCGAACATGCTCATCCATGTACGTGTAGCCAAAGTTCTCTCGCAGCCAACTGGTGTCACACCAGTAAAAGTCCCATTCACCTTCACTGTCAACAAAGGAGAACTCAATGACAAACAGGATATAAACACACAGCAGACAAAAAGCATACAAATCAAAAACACCATTCAATGCCACCAAATACAGTCACATCACAGGTCACCATGTGTCTGTTTCTTTAAACAAGCCAGGGAACAGATTCATAATCAGAGTTCAGAATCCAGATAACTTTATCCTGACAGCGTTATTTTTTTCATTGTTAGGGTTCATCCTTCAAATTTCCACCTAGAATTGGTTTTAAGCTCAGGAACAATGAATTTTTCCTTGGTTAAGAAGCAGCTTGAAATGGGATTTTAAATGGCAGGGATACGGAAGGGCATGTTTTTTTTTAAGTGAAACATAACCACTGGATCTCAACAAGAAGGACATGCACCACATGCTAACTTTATAAAGTTTATACTCAGTTCTAATAACCATGGTGGCATACAGAGCAATGCATTCATTTGTCATTCATTTCAGTAATTCATAGGGAATGATTAGAATAGTATTAAATGACTTATTTCTTTTCTTAAAAGCTTCTGGTCAAAGCTGTGGCTGGCCTAGTCATCCTCACCTTTTAATTGTGCACAACTACAAGAATGGAGAGAGGACACACAGAAGAGCACAAATTGTTGGGAGGAGGAGGGGCAAGTTCTCACAGCAGGTTAGTTAATTTATAAATAGATTTTTAAGGAAGTGGGTGTTTAGTAATGAGTGTTATTAATAGTTAATTCATCTGAACAGCATTGAAGAGATTATCACTGAAATCTGCCAATTTCTACCATCACTTTTGTGTCCTCAGTATACTCATCTTGACAACATGTGAATTACATCATTAGATGTTCCTAATATATTCTTAGGGGGCATTTTAACATTCTGGGGATGTCAAGATGACTGTGGCTCTTGTAAATATCTGCTTAAGATGTTAGCAATATCTTCTAGCTTGCGGTGCATTGATTCATAAGTAACCTCATTGTTGTTGCCTATACACAGACTAAAGGCGTCAACTCATTTCCTCCTCCAAGAGGAGTGTATGTGAGGGTTACACAGATTAAGGGCTTCCACATATTACAAGTTGATCACTAACTTCATACATTATTTTGCTTGTATCACAACAGCTCAGCCCTACCCAGAATGTGAAGCGGATTTTACTCTCCAATACCAACTGCTTGCTACCACCCATGCAAACACCTGCTATGTTGGTAGTAAGCAACAGTACCTCATTTTATACCTGTCCTCCAAACTAGATGTGCCTGAATCACAAAATGGGTTGTTGATGGTTACATTTTTTAGATAATTTCTGGGGTGTAAGGCTAAGAATATATTTGGGATATCTAGAGATGTAACCATATTACTTTTCTTAAACCAAGAAACCCATGTGGTGACTAGAAGTACAGTTGGTTGCAATGTTGAACCAACTGTAGATTTGTGCTCTGTCCACACTAGCCAGATACATGCCATTTTAAGTCTTCCCATTCTCATTCTGGCCTATCTGTCCTCAGTCTTCTCCACTGCTACACAGAGACCAAAACCAAATTGGAGAAATAGCATCTCATATTCTACTTGGGTAGCTTACAGCCAAATGGTATTAACACTGAATTTTCCAATTTCAGGTAACTCAAAATCTTCCACACATAATAATTGGAACATCTAATCATTTTCTCCCTTTGTTCTTCCATCCCATTTCCTCTGTTCTAAAGCGAGTTCTTGTATTCTGTGGCTGTGCTCTTTGGTTCTAGACACCCTACTATTGGAAACATCCTCTCAGCATCCACCCTATCTATGCCTTTCAATATTCAATAAGTTTCAATGAGATTCTC
Source organism: Hypanus sabinus (assembly GCF_030144855.1). NCBI lineage: Eukaryota > Metazoa > Chordata > Chondrichthyes > Myliobatiformes > Dasyatidae > Hypanus > Hypanus sabinus. The sequence goes on along the minus strand of NC_082714.1, from coordinate 110,311,681 downwards.
CTCCCCCCCCCCCATTGTTCTAAACTCCAACAAGTACAGGCCCAGAGTCATTAAATGCTCCTCAAACATTAACCCTTTCATTCCCAGGATCATTCTCATGAACCTCCTTTGGATCCACCCCAATGCCAGCACAACCTTTCTTAGGTAAGGGGCCCAAAACCGCTCATAATACTCCAAAGTGCATCTAAGAAATACCTTATAAAGTCTAGAAACACCTAAAAGAAACTACATGGAACTGAGAAATCAGCTGCTGCGCAGGTTGACAGTGTTGTTAAGAAGGGATAGGGTGCATTGGCATTCATCAACCGTGGAATTGAGTTCCAGAGCAGTGAGGTAACGTTACAGCTATACAAGACCTTGGTCAGACCCCACTTGGAGTACTGTGTTCAATTCTGGTCACCTCACTATAGGAAGGATGTGGATACTACAGAAAGAGTGCAGAGGAGATTTACAAGGATGTTGCCTGGATTGGAGAGTGTACCTTATGAGAAAAGGTGGAGTGAACCTGGCTTTTTCTCCTTAGAGTGACAGAGGACAAGAGGTGACTTGATAGACGTGTAAAAGATGATGAGAGGCATTGATCATGTGGATAGCCGGAGGCTTTTTCCCAGGGTTGAAATGGCTAATACGAGGGGGCATAGTTTTAAGGTTCTTGGAAGTAGGTACAAGGGGATGTCAGAGGTAAGTAGGTGCAGGGAATGCACTGCTAGTGAAGATGGTAGAGGCGGATACATTAGGATCTTTTAAGAGACTCTTAGATAGGTACATGGAGCACAGAGAAATAGAGGGCTATGGGGTAGGATAATTCTAGGCAGATTTGGGAGTAGGTTACATGGTCGGCACAACATTATGGGCTGAAGGGCCTATAACGTACTGTAGATTTCTATATTATAAAAGACTGTTGGGCTCTACAAATGGGCTGATGCAGATGTCTGCTCAGTCCATGCCATCTCAGGCTGCAGGATCAGATGGCACCCCAGGGTGATTACTCAGAATGTGCGCAGCACAACTGGCAGGTACGTTTACAGACATTCTTAATCTCTCCCTCTCTCAGTGTAGAGTGCCCTCCTGCTTCAAATTATGGTGACTTCATAGAAGTGTATAAGATGATAAAAGGCATAGATAAGAGTGGACAGCTATCATCTTTTTCCCTGGGCAACAATGGCTAATACTAGAGGACATACTTTTAAGGTGATTACAATCAAGTATAAGGAACATGTCAGAGGTAGTTTTTTTTTAAAAAGAAAAAGACTGTATGGAATGCACTGAAGGTGGTAGAGGCAGATACTTCAGGTGCATTCAAGAAACACTGAGACAAGCACGTAGATGAAAGAAAAGTGAAGGGGCATGTGGGATGGAAGATTGATATTAGAGTAGGTTAAAAGTTGGCACAACATCGTGGAACCTGTACTGTTCTGTGGTCTGTGTAAGTGTGATTGTCAACTTCAGGTTCTTTGCTACATTCTGCTATTACTTATCATCTCTTTCAAAAAAGCAAGTACCTTTGAGTGATATGACAGTCAGGACTGAATAAATACCAATGTAAAATCCAAGTCATGTATGTGAGGGTGAGAAATGAGCTGAATGGTCATATCCATTCATAACTGAGGGAGTCCAAATAGAGGTGTGATGAAGAGTGGACAATGTTAATGGTGCAGTTGATTGAATACCCCACTTGATAACTTGTCATATGGTTAAATTTCTTACTGCGCTACGGTGCACATTTGATAAGCAACTGTGTCCTATCCTGCTGCTACTTCCTACTAGAGGGCCTCCAGTTATGTGGCCTCACTCCTTCCTAACTCTTCACCAAGGCTCCCAATAAGCATGGTCCATACATTCCCATATATACAGCTGGACTCAATACCTCACAGCATAGATACAGCTTGCAGACTGTGGCTCACTAGCAATGTCAATTACAATGTACTCCTTGGAATGCAGAAGATCGAGGGGAGATTTGATAGCAGTACACAAAATTATGAGGGATAAATGCAAGCAGGCTTCTCCACTGAGGTTTGGTTGGTCTACAATTAGAGATCATGGGTTAAGAGTGACAGGTGAAAAATTTCAGGGGAACATGAGGAGAAACTTCTTCACTCAGAGGGTTATGAGAGTGCGGAACAAGCTGCCATCGCAAGTGGTATATACAAGCTTGATTAAGATAAGTTTGGATAGGTACATGGATGGTAGGGTATTGAGGGCTATGGTTCTGGTGCAGGTCGATGGGAGTAAGCAGCTTAAATGGTTCTGCTTGGACTAGATGGGCCAAAAGGCCTATTTCTGTGTTGTACTTTTCTATGACTATATCCAAAAACAGCAGGCTTTTTTTAAATAATGCCTGACCACTAATGACGCATACATCCAACAGCATGGGTAGAATTAGTTGCTAGTGGCAACAGGTAACCCATACTTAACATGTTGCTTGCAACAGAATGAATGAGTGCTACCTTGTCATACACAGTAATCCATATACAGGCCACCCTCACATTATGACATTTCAGGTAATGGAAATTCACACTTACAGGATTCACAAATTACCAAACAATCTGTGAATCAGAATAAACATTCACTATTAAAAAAATTATGTGAAGAGTAGTAAACAAGTAAGCCAATTTTTCCCTGACTCACATTTTTGTAACATATGACACAGTTTCACATTCCTGGAAATTATGATAGGCCATTTCTAGAAATGCAAACCTAATCTAACACCAGGGTTGCCTGTATAGGTATTTTGATCTTATCCTGTTTAACAACCATAAGGTTTTGATAGGCAAGTATAAGGCATTAGTTAAATCAGTAATGACTTAATCAAACGAAAGAGCAAGCAAAACAAAAACTGAAGAAAAACAAAGGAACTCTCTTCAGAAACCTATACACTATTCAAATGGTCATTATTACCTAGCTCTTTTTTAAACTCACAACTGTACCTCACTGACTTTAAAGCCTTCACTGAGCCTATGAAAACTGCCATAAGTATTCTTTCTTTTAAATGGAGTATAGAACACAGAAAGGTAGAACACAAAAATATACTGGTTAGCCCAGAACGTTGAACCCAATTAATTAAGCAAGCTAATGACACCTAATCTCTTCTGCCTGCATGTGGTCTATGTAAAAATAAGAGAGTTGCTTAGGCTTCAGAGACTTACAGAGTTCAAAGATTCTGCATCTGCTACAGAAAGCAGATTTTTGGGAGAAGATTACATCCTTTCCTCTAACCTAGCAACTTATTCAGACCTGGACTAATGATTCCGTGCTTTTTATCCTATCCTGGGTCCTTTATGATCTGCAAAGGTTTCTCAGAACAGAAAGGCTGCCACAAACTTACACCCAATTAATGTTATTCTCAGCTCACTTCTCTCATCCCACCACAAATTCTCTGATCCAGCAATTAGAGGGTACTCACTCCTTAACTTCAACCCATCCAGGTCGCTGCCGAAGAACATCCAGGATGGTATTTGTCAAAACACATTTGAATCGTATGATGTTACGTTGCTCCCTACAAGTGAGAAATACTATTACTGTCCAAAGAAAATTTGAGTCTAGCATTACAACCCAGTACTCAAGATGCAAATTACTGAACCACCCAAATGTACAGGGGGAGAAACAGAGAGAGAAGGAAAAGGGAAAAAGATGCTGGAAAGCAGAGTGATAGAGTGGGGAGAAAGTGTTGATTGGTGGAGGAGATGGGAAAGAAAAGAGAGAAATGTATAAATCACTAGGCCTGGATGAAATCTATCCCAATTTATGCTGTTAAATATGAGAAGAAGTGAGTCTCTGTCCTGTCAGAAGACTGAAAGATGGCTAGTGTTGTACCATTGTTGATAATGGAAACAGGCGGGATAAACAATTCAGAGTGGTTAAGCTTTAGTAGTGGGAGATTATTGGAATCCAGTTCAAGAGAGAGTAGTAAGCCTTGAGTTAGAGATATGAACTGAGGACAGTCAGCACGGGAAGACTGATTCTGGCTAACTTGAATGTATTTTCTTAGAATGTAACAAGTGCAACACATATGTTTAATGTAGTTTGTCAAGAATTTAATAAGGCTTTTGAAAAAGTCCTACATGGCAGGTAGGTCAAAAATGTGAAACCCAAGGGAGAGTGAAAAATTAGATCCAGTATTGATTTACTGGCAGCAAAGGGCAACAGTTAAGACCACTTCCAGTGAAGTTCGATCAGACTGAGAACTTGCTTTATGTTATAGGTATCACTGATTTAGACTTAAATGTACAGGGACATGATGAAGAAGTTTGTAGATTATATAAAAGCTGATAGCATAATTCGCAGTAGAATGGAACATTTTATTTCAGGAAAATAGAGATAACCTGGCCAACAGGCAGAAAAGTGGCAAATAGAATTTAAATCAAAAAGTGGTGAATTGTAATTTGGGAGGTGCAACAAAGCAAGGGAATAACACAATAAATGGAAGAATGCTGAGTGAAGTGAAAAAGGGCCTTTGTAAAATTTCTCTAGAAATCCATAAAAGCAGCAAGACAGATCAATAAGATCGTTTATAAAGACATGCTATCCGATATTAGCAGAGGCACAGAATACAAGAGAAGTCATGTTGTGCTAGAACTGCATACAACATTTGGTCACAGTTGGAGCTACACGCTTGCAGGAACTGGAAAACTGCAGCTATGATGCAAGATTAGTTAAACGAAGATTGCTCGCCTCAGAATAGGGTATCTATGAAATTATAAGGGGTAAAGGTTGAGTAATTGGGAAGGACATATTCTTAACAAAAGGGTCAAAAACTTGGGGACATGAATTAAAAGTAACCAGTTGAAGGATTAGGGGGATAATGGGGAAAATGGGCTGTAGGTATCTGGAACACCTACATTATACTTCTGTTTATTAATTACAGCCCAGCGTTCAACACCATCACATCCTCATACTAATCATCAAGATCCAAAACCTGGGCCTCTGTACCTCCCTCTGCAACAGGGTCTTTGCCTTCCTTATCAGGAGACCACTGTCAGTGCGGATTGGAAATAACACCTCCTCCTCAATTGTGATTAACACTGGCGCACCTTAAGGATACATGATTAACCCACTGTTCTACTCTCTCTACACCCATGACTACATGGCTCGTTACAGCTCAAACACCATCTATAAATTTGCTGATGACACAACTATTGCTAGCAGAATTTCAGATGGTGACAAGGAAGCATACAGGAGTGAGATAAATCAAATGTTGGGTGGTGTAGCAACAACAACCTTGCACTCCATGTCAGTAAGACCAAGGAAAAGATTGTGGACTTCAGGAAGGAGAAGTTGAGGGAACACACACCAGTCCTCAGAGCGATCAACAGTGGAAAGGGTGAGCAGTTTCAGTTCCTGATATCTCTGAGAATCTATCTTGGGCCCAACATTTTGTTACAATTACAAAGAAGGTACAACAGCAGCTATATCTCATTAGGAGTTTGAGGAGATTTGGTACGTCACCAAAGACTAACAAAGTTTTACAGATATGCCATGAAGTGCATTCTAACTGGTTGCATCGCCATCTTGTATGGAGGGGCCACTGCACAGGATTGGTAAAAACTGCAGAAAGATGCAAACACAGCCAGCTCCATCTTGGGCATTAGTCTCCCCAGCATCGAGGACATCTTCAAAATGTAATGCCTCAAAAAGGCAGCACCTATCATTAAGGACCCTCTTCACCCAAGACATGCCCCTTCTCATTGCTACCATCATGAAGGATATACAAGACACACAGTGCTTTAGTTACAGCTTCTTTCCTTCTCCCATCAGATTTCTGAATGGACAATGAACCCACGTACACTACATCACTATTTGTTTTTCCCCCTCTCTTTTAATTTACTAATGTCTTATTGTAATTGATAGCGTTATTATTATGTGTTGCACAGTACTGCTGCTGGAAAACAAATTCAACAACATATGCCAATGATATTAAACTTGATTCTCATCTCATTGCCTGAAAGTGGGGTAAATCCTCATCATACTTAAACAGTACTTGGATGTGTGCTTGACCACAAGATGGTAGGCACAATTAAGCCATTTTTTTCAACCTGCATAGACACAATGGGTCAAATGGAAGCTTGAAACCAAATCTTTCATGATTCCATGATTCAGAGGGATAGGAGACAGAAAGTTCATTGAGTAGACTAAACAGACCATTCACTATTGAAGAAAACATGTCAACCCACCTTTGTTTCAGATTACCAAATGATCCTTTGTTCACAATGGTCTACAAATAAAGAAAGATCTGTCATTGCACCTTCAAAACCAGAAAGAAAATATAAAGAGGCATGTGAAGGGGTAAATAGGGAGTCGGCATAAGGGGTAAGGAGGCAAGGCATGGATGGAAAAGCTGGTGAGAGCCAGGAAGGAAATGGGGATAGAAAGGGAGGGATGAAAGAATAAGGGGTTTAGAAGGAAAGAGGGAAGAGAGATGTGTAGAGAGAAAGAGGGAAGGAAGAAAGTAGAGAGAGGAAAGCGAAAGAGGGTGTAGACGGAAGGAGGGAGGAAAGATATCGGTGTACGAGGGGGAAGAAGGGTTTGTAAAAGGAAGGGGTGTTGTAAAGGGAGGGAAGAGATGGTGCAGAGGGAGAGAGGGGAATGGGGAATGGGGAATGGGGAAGAGAACGTGTAGAAGGAAAAAGAGAAGGAAGAATGGGTGTGGAGGGACTATGGAGGGGCAGAAGATGATAGCGCAGAGGAAAGAGAGGAGAAATAAAGACCGTGACAGGACAGAATGGAAAGAGTAAGCGGTGGAGTGGAATGTGAGCGCTGACAAAGTACAGTGGAATATCCAGGAGTAAATTCCCACCTTGCTGCGGTTCATGGTGCCTCTCGCGTCGCTCCATCTCCATGGTAACGACGCACTGAGCCGCTCCTCTGCGCAGTGCATGAGCATTTGCGTAAAGAGGGACTGCTCCGAGAGGAATGCCTTGAGGCGAAGGGTCTGGGCCCGAAACGGCATCTCCCTAGAGATGCTGCCTGGCCTGCTGCGCTCCACCAGCATTTTGTGTGTGTGGCTTGAATTTCCAGCATCTGCAGATTTCCTCGTGAAGGCTTTGGGAGAGTTGGGCGGGATGGGCATCTGTGATTGGTGGGAAGCCTGGATGGAGACGCTGATTGGTGAAAAACCTGGATAGGGACATTGATTGGTGGGAAGCCTGGATGGAGACGCTGATTGGTGAAAAACCTGGATAGGGACATTGATTGGCGGGAAGCCTGGATGGAGACGCTGATTGGTGGGAAAGCTGGATAGGGACATTGATTGGGTGGAAGCCTGGATGGAGACGCTGATTGGTGGGAAAGCTGGCTAGGGACATTGATTGGCGGGAAGCCTGGATGGAGACGCTGATTGGTGAAAAACCTGGATAGGGACATTGATTGGTGGGAAGCCTGGATGGAGACGCTGATTGGTGAAAAACCTGGATAGGGACATTGATTGGTGGAAAGCCTGGATGGAGACGCTGATTGGTAGAAAAGCTAGATAGAGAGACTGATTGGTGGAACCCGACAGAACGGGTTCATCAGTGGGAATGAAGGTCACAATGGCCCTGTTTATTGCGTGCACGGAGTGTGAAGCGTTAAGTTCAGACTCATCTTGCTGTGCAAAAGGAGGGCGAGAATTGGATTAAATAGTGTAAATGAAATGGCGCAGTGTTGGATCATGTTGTGTAAAATGATGTTAGAGCATAGTACCGTGTAATGCGATGGGCGACGGTAGCGGATTGATCAGGTTGTGGAAAAATATAGTGGAAATTGTTTTATACTATTAACCGCAGCAATGTGGGATTTCTCCCAAATAATTCAACCCCACCTCCCCTTGACCAGAACAACTTTAGCTTCCAGTCTCCAATACGCCCGTTTCTCCTAGGTCGGAAGAGTGGGAAAGTGGATTCTTAATGTCCAACAAGATGGTACAGAATAGAATCATAATATGTCATGTGCCAGCGGTGGGATAACACCATGTAATGGAAGAATACAGAATAGGACTGCACTATGTAAGAGGCACCAGAGAAGTGGAAAACAAAACGAAAACAGAACGCTGGAAATACTCTGCAGCATTTGCAGAGAAGAATTAAATGTCCATAACTGCACTGCAGAATTCTCAATAAATGTAGGACCAGATATTTGTGTAGCAGAGCGTTGTACAGAATGGGAACAGACTGCAATACATTTTGTGCAAACCACTTCATCCCGTGTAATGGTTACAAAATGGAGTTACACTATATCACACAATAGTATTAAGTAGAACAGTGTAATAGAACAGTAAAGTATGATTTCTATTTTATAGCCATGGTACAATTACATGATACCGAGGAATGAAAGTTGTCTCTTTTTATATGCAATAACCATTGTACATCTGTCTTAGAATAACTGTGGGTTTTGTTGGTCTGGGCAAAAGTTCTGATAATGCTTCACTTTGCAAAGTAGTTCAGGATTTTGCAGAGACAAATGTTGGTATTTTTCAGTGTCTTAAGATGTCTTTTGTAGGTAGGAAATACAAGAGACTGCTAATGCAATCTGAGACTGGTGAGAGGAATCATTCTCAGTCCTGATGCAGGGTTTCAAAATGTCAGAGCTCCTTCCCTCCACAGATGCAGCTCATTTGCTGAATCCCTCCAGTGAATTGTTTGTTGCACCTACTGCAGTTGGTCCAGATGTTAGAAGAATATAAGAGACAGGATCATTGTAGACAATAAATTTTAGGCCAGGTCTGGGGTCTTGATTTTCAAAAACTGTTTTCTTCAATCAACAAAAGAGTATGCCACTGTACTGAAGGCAATGCAGCTCCACAATTTAGGTTCAGGTAACTTTCATTCTGCAGTTTAATCGCCATAGGTTGAACAATTTTCCATTAGTTCTGCAGATGAGCTACACGCTCATGGTTGGTTCTTTGGTGGTGTGATGTAATATAGTGGAGAGAAAGGCAGGGTGATGTGAGAGCTGGGATGGGATAGGTGGAAGAGGTAAAGGGCTGAAGAGGAAGGAACCTGGTAGGAGAATACAGTGGAATAAAGGGAGGAGGTGTTCATTTCCCCTTGTCGATGCTGCCTGACTTGCTGAGTCCCTCCAGCATTTTGTGTGTGTTGTTCAAGTTTCTAGCATCTGCAGAATCTCTTGTGTCTACTGTTTGACAAAGTCCATCTTGTGGTAATATCTGAGGGATTGACACCTATGTCTTTCTCTGTGGTAGGAGAGAAAGGTACAGAAAACTGTTGGGGAAATAATGCATTTTGTTTGATGCTGGTCTTCACTAAGATTAGTTGAGTGGTAGACCTGTTGGTTAATGTCATAGGGTGTATGCCTTTGTGGAACAAACATAAGCTAAGGGTGAATATGTGAGGCAGCTGAATTGGGGGAAAGTATTCCATGGCCCATCCTGAATGATATAATCAAATGCTTCAGTGAGGAATGATTGTGTTGGAGGGAGTAGACACTAAAGCGATTCTGGTTAAGGGGAGTGGGAGAGCTGAAATTTTTGGGAGAAAATTCCACCATGCTGTGACTCACAGTATAAAATACAGTAATCTTCAACATCTTTTCCACAACATGATCTAATTCTCTACTGTCTTAGGTATGATCCCATTCTCTGCCATAGTATTACACAGTTGATTCCATACTCTAACATCATTTTACACAATGTGGTCCCAAACTATGCCATTTTGTTTATATTTTATGATCCAATCCTCCCTTTTTTTCAAACAGTGGGGTTACAGTGGTAGGTGTTGAGGTTTCTAATTCTGATCAGACGGATGGTTTCATGAGCCACGCATCTGGGGAACAACACAGACAACAGCCATTGGCTGAGGACTACAGAGCAGCTTAGGCCACGTTGAGTCTAAGCAGCGTCTTTGAACTCATGTACGTGAAGCCAGGTAGAGAACATTTCTCAGTAACTTTACAAATTAGAGATTTTTTGAAACACAGACATGGAAAAAGTAGATAGCATCTCACTCTGGTAAACCCATCGTGCATATGTTTTTGAAGGCCAATTATGAATGAGAAAATCTGCAGAGGCTGGAAAATCCAAGCAGGACACACAAAATGCTGGAGGAACTCAGCAGGTTGGGCAGCATCTGTGGAAAAGAGTGTAGTCAACACTTCAGGCTGAGATCCTTCCTTAGGACTGGAAAAAAAAGATCAGGAGTCCAGAGTAAGAAAGAGCAGTGAGTACATTTTCTAATCATTGGTGTTCACCTAAAGGTTGTAGCAGGGGGAATATATGTCATTAAATACCAGGACAAAACATTGAAACCTCCACAATGTAGAAGGTTATTCTAGCACAATAGTAAGTTGCCATAAAACCATAAAACATAGGAACAGAATTAGTCTGTTCGGCCCATTTAGTCTGCTCTGCCATTCGACCATGGCTAATTTATTATCCCTCTCAAGCCAATTCTCCCGCCTTCTCCCTGTAACTTTTGACACCCTTACTAATCAAGAACCTATCAACCTCCTCTTTACAGGCAATAAAAACACAAACAGTTTTTTATGCAAATAAAAGATTTAATACTTTTGTTTAAACAGTTCCAGATATATCCATGTCTGTCAGCAGTCTCTGTTCTATGAAGCAGAAACTTGCCTCGGTTGTGAACATCCAACAATGGGATGAGGTTGTTGAGTTGGGTCAGTGCTCCAGGAGGAGGCTATGATCTGGTGGCATTACAGATGGATTAGTGAGATCCTTTACTGACTTCAGTAGATCTCCACCAGATTTACAGCAGCACTCTAGTAGGACTCGAGAGAGAGCCTAACAGGACTCCAGCAGGTATTATTCAATGTAATCATGGGGTACTAACAAAATGGGGAGGCACTTATAGTTTTAATAGGGTCCTGCTGGAAAACAGACAGTACAATTGGACCACAGGGCAATAACAGGCCACACAAACATAGCAATAATTGGGCACTAGCAGAGTTGTAGAAGAGCAGTAATAGAATTTAAAAGCGCAGTGACAGATTAGTAATCTGGCATTAATGGCTAGAATATGGCACAAAGAAACCTCTTAACAACATTGATGAGGCATGCAAATATGTGTGGTGGGCTTTAACAGGGCTCAGTACAGGCATGCCCACAGGTAGTTTTACAACATTTCTGCTCCTCTGGACAGTCTCCATCATGTTGGCAGAACTCAGCGCACATCTTAGTTCCTCGGGGCAAGGAGCACCTTCCTGGTTTCACTGTGTAAACACAAGCAACACATCAAAAACTGAGGCAACCAGTGTAGGCAAGAGTAAAAGTAGCCAACTGCTTGTGCGCAGAATCAGAATCAAAATCAGGTTTAATACCATGAACACACGAGGAAATCTGCAGATGTTGGAAATTCAAGCAACACACACAAAATGCTGGTGGATCGCATCAGGCCAGGCAATATCTATAGGAAGAAGTACAGTCGACGTTTCGGGCCAAGACCCATCAGCAGGACTAACTGAAAGAAAAGACAGTTTCACTGATCACCTACGCTCTGTCCGCCAGAGAAAGCAGGAGCTCACAGTGGCCACACATTTTAATTCCATGTCCCATTCCCGTTCTGTTATGTCTATCCATGGCCTCCTCTACTGTCAAGGTTGGAGGAACAACACCTTATATTCTGTCTGGATAGCCTCCAACCTGATGGCATGAACTTTAATTTCTCTAACTTACAGTATTGCCCCCTCCCTTTCTTACTCCATCCCTTATTTATCTATCTATCTATTTATTTATTATTTTTTTCTCCTTTTCTCTCTCTCTGCCCTGCTCACAATCACTCCTTGCCTGTTTTCCATCTCCCTCTGGTGCTCACCTCCCCCTTTCTTTCTCCCTAGGCCTCCCATCCCATGATCCCTTCCCATATCCAGCTCTGTGTTCCTTTTGCCAATCACCTTTCCAGTTCTTAGCTTCACCCCACCCCGTCCTGTTTTCTCCTATCATTTCGGATTTCCCCCTTCCCCTCCCACTTTCAAATCTCTTACTCCTCTTCTTTCAGTTAGTCCTGACGAAGGGTCTCGGCTTGAAACTTCAACTGTGCTTCTTCCTATAGATGCTGCCTGGCCTCCTATGTTCCACCAGCATTTTGTGTGTGTTGCTTAATACCATGACATTTGTTTTTATGGTAGCAATAGGTAAAACATTCTATAAATTACAATAACAAAAATATATAGTATATTAAAAATGAAATCAAATAAATTGTGCAAAACGAGTGAAGTAGTGTTCATGGGTTGGTTCAGAAATATGGTGGTGGAGTGGAAGAAGCTGTTCCTGAATCGTTGAGTGTCTCTTCAGGCTCCTGTACCTCTCCCTGATGGTAGCAATGAGAAGAGGGTATGTCCTGGATAATGGGGGTCTTTAATGATGCATGCTGCCTTTTTGAGCCCTCACATTTTGAAGATGTCCAGTTGGACTTTAGAATGATTCAGGAGCAGGGTAGACATATAACACAAAAATAAACAGGTTAGTTTTGGTCAATCCCATTACTATTTATATATAAAATCATTTATAGGTATATTTATTATAAAGGAAAATCACCTAGAGAATTTAATATTGTACACAATTAGCTTTACCAAAGACTTATACAACTGCATCATAACATCCCAACTCCTATACTCATTGCCCTGATGAAGGTCAGTATGCTAAATACCTTTTTCACTACTCTACACTTCCTTGACAGCACTTCCAACAAACTGTACACTCATACTCCTAGGTTCCTCGATTCCAGTACAGTTGCTACTGCCCTTCCATTGATAATAAAAGTCAGACTATTTTTGGACTTTCCAAAATGCCTCACCTCACATTTATCTATATCGACATTCATTTGCCATTCCTTGGCCCTTCATCCCCAACTGATCAAGAATACTTAACTCCAATAATCTTCTTCACTATCAACAACACTTACTAATTTTGTGTCATCTTCAAATTTGCTGATCAACCCTTATGTATTCACATCCAAATCAGTTATTAAATGACAAGGGTCCCAACACCAACCCTGTAGCACACCTCTAATTACCAGTCTCCATTCTAAGAAACAATCTTCAACCACCACCCTCCAAGCCACCTTACTAACTCCCCTTGAATCCATGGGACCTAAGTTTCTACACCATCCTGCCAAGTTGGACCTTGCTGAAGTCCAAATAGACAATATCCATCGCCCTACCCTCAGTTGCCCTGCTGGTTACCTCTTCAAAGAACACTAAAAGTTTTAACCAACATGATTTCCCACATGCAAAGCCATGCTGACTCCTCCTATTCAGAGTTTACCTGTCCAAATGCTGGTAGACCCTATCGCTCAGATAACTTCCCCACTATTAATGTCAGGCTGACTGCCTATAGTTCCCTGGCTTGTGCTTGCTACCCTTCTTAACAATAGGGCAATGTTAACATCACCAGTGACTAATGATGGAGCAAGCATCTCTGCAAGGATTTCCACATTTCCCTCTCTAGCCTCCCACAATGTCCAAGGATGTACTGAGTCAGGTACTGGAGATTTATCTACCTTAGTGCATAGAAGGCTGCAAATGTGTCTTCCCTGGTAGCATGAATGTCCTCCAAAACATTTCCACTTGTTTTCCTTATCTCTTGAGAAATATAATTTTATCCTCAGTAAACACTGAGAAGAAATATTCATTAAAATCCCACCAATCTTCTGTGGCTAGAGACTGGGTGGCCCTGCTGATCTCTGAGGGGTCCTACTCTCTTCTTAGCCGTCCTTTTACTGTTAATATATCTATAAAACTTCTTGAGATTTCCCATAACTTTCCCTGCCTTCACCTTCTTTTAGCCTTCTTGATTTCCTCTTTTTTTTTCAAATGTTGATCAAGGGATTCACTCATTCCCAAGCTTTTAAACGCAATGTATGCTTTCTTCTTTATCTTGCCCAGACCCCTTAATATCACAAGGTTTCCTAAACTTAGCCATTTACTCTTCACCCTAACAGAGACATGCTGTCCCTGACTCTAGATAGCTCACTCTTATAAGCCTCTCACTTGCCATTTGTTCCTTTCCCTTCAAGCAGGCTTTCTCAATCAACCTCTGCTAGTTCCTGCCTAATTCCCTTCGTTAGCCCTGCTCTAGTTTAGGACCCTAACCTGTTGACATGTCCCATCTTTTAACATCACTATCTTAAAACTAATAGAATTATGGTCACTAGAGTGATATTGTTTTCTGACTGCCACCTCTGTTCCTTAACCTGCTTTGTTCCCTAAGAGGAGGTCCAATATTGTACCCCACCTAGTCTAACCCTCTGTACATTGACTCAAGAAACTTACCTGGATGTATTCCACAAATTGCCCTTCAAGCCATTAACATTCTGGATGTCCCAGTCAATAAAAGGGAAATTAAATTTCCCACTAATACAACCATGCACGATTTCTCTATACACCTGCTCCTCAGGTTCCTGCTACTATTGGGGATTTACAATACAGCCCTATAGAATGAAGCTCTCCTTGTTTTTAAGTTTTATTCCTATGGACAATCCTCAAAGAAGGTCACTTCTAAACACTGTTGTTTTGTCCTGTGCTGTCAAACAGGCAACAACCCCTTTTCACTTACCTGTATCCCTGTCACTCCTGTATCCTTGAATACTGAGCTGCCAGTCAAGCCTTTCTACCAGCCATGTTTCTGTTATGGCTATAACATATCAGCCCCCAAAACAAATCCAAATTATGAGTTTGTCAGCTTTAATTATAATTTTAAAAATCTAATTTTACATAGAAGTTTAAGGTGATTATTTCAATCTAAAATCCATCATAAATTTGAATGAAGCACATCAGAGAGGCATAAGCTTTAATTGTCTCTGTTAGATTGAAAAACTCCATTGAAAAGTATGACAAGGAAATTAGCCCAGCTGGAAAGCTACAAGAAACATTAAAGATAGGAAGGAAAAGGCTTGTAATGTTACTAAAAAAAGGCTTGAGGTCTGTGAAAATGTCAGAATTAACCACAGTAGAAGTAAAACAGCATTAAAGAAAGAAGGTGAATATAAACATAGGCTAGAAAGAAATTTGATTCGACACATTACCTACAATTACAGCGGATCCCTTCTAGACTGAGATGGAAGAAATTATATTTGTGAATCAGGAAATTAAACTAATATAATACTTGAATATATTGACATGAAAGTGGTGACAGGGCTCGTAGAGAATGATAAGATTGGGTGCAGTCAACATGGACTTTTGAAGGGAAGTCATAATTGACAAATCTATTAGATGGATGTGGTGTACTCGAATTTCAGTAGGTCTTCTATACAGAGCCCCACAAGCTTTATCAACAATATCAAAGTTAGGAGTATAGTCAAATAAAAGTCAAAATAAATTCATTATCGAAGTATGTATGTATCGCCTAACACTACCTTGAGATTAATTTAGGGGAAGTATATTGGCAGAGACTGAGGATTGACTGGTGAAAAGCAGGTTGTAGAAATAAATGGCATCACACACAAAATGCTGGAAGAGCAGATCAGGCAGCATTTACGGAAAATGGTTTTCTTGTGTTTGTGATTAGGAATAAATGGACCATTTCCAATTGGGAGGCTGAGGTTGTGTTGCCATGGAGATAGGATCTAGGGTTATCACAATCTGTATCAGCAATTCAGATGGGGAGATCATCCGACTTCTATATTTTGTGCTCTTGGTGTAACTTGCTTCAGGTGTTGCCTACCTTGTTGAGGAGTGGTACATGTGTGTCCACACCCATTGCTGCAGCATTTCTCATCATCTGGGCAGTCACTGTCATCTGTACAATATTCAGCACATACTCCAACTCCTCTATGTCTTCGAGGACAGATCCCAGGCTTACCTACAGAAGTTAAACACATCGCAGTTGGAACTGGATCAGACTATGAAGTACAACAGTAACCCACTCTTAAATATTCAGTGAAATAACTTGGCCTGCACACTTCTTGATCTGGTGTTTCTTGTTTCAAGGGCATAACAACAGAAGAATGCCCCGAACCCTTGTTCAACTCTTCTCCTTACTTTGATACTAGCTCATAAGTCTAGATTCATTAGTTTTAGGCATCACACACAAAATGCTGGAGTAACTCAGCAGCTGAGTCAGAATCTACAGAGGGAAATAGAAATGTTGTGGGCCATGACCCTCCATCAGGACTGGGAAGGAAGGGGAGCAGAAGCCAGCATAAGAAGGTAGAGTGCACATTTGCGATCAACTTATACTCCCACTTTTATAATGGGGATAAGGTTTCTGTTGTCATTACATAATACCAACCAGCCTCCGTATCCAGCACATCATTCTCTGCTACTTCCACCATCTCCAAAGAAATCGTACCACATCTTCCTCCACCCCTTCCACTTTCCAGAATTGCTCTCTACATGACTCCCTCATCCATTCATCCCTCCACACTGGTCAGCCTCAAGGCACTTATCCCTGCCACTGTAACAAGTGCAACTTCTGCCTCCCTCACCACCATTCAGGCCCCAAACAATCCTTCCAGCCAAGGCAATGCTTCACTTGCGAGTCTGTTGGAGTCTTCTATTGTATTCATTACTACTGATGCAGCCTCCTCTACATTGGTAAGAGCTGATGAAGATTGGGTCACCACTTCGTTGAGCACCTTCACTTCCTCTGCCACAAAAGGCAGGATCTCCTGGTGGTTACCAACTTCAATTTGACTTCGCTTTCCCAAACTGATATCTGTCCATAGCCTCCTCTACTGGTACAATGAGGCCAACATTGGGTTGGAAGAGTAACGCCACATATTCTGTCTGAGGCCATGAATGTTGATTTCTCCATCTTCCAGTAATCACTCTCCCACTTTCCTGCTCTCTTTTTCCATTTTTCCATTCGCCATTCTGGTTACCCTTGCACTCCTTATCCTCACTTACCCAACACTTCCTTCTGGTTACCCCCTCCCAGCCCCTTTCCCTTTCTTCCATGGTCTACTGTCCTCTCCTATCAAATTCCTTCTACTTCAGCCCTTTCAACATTCCACCCATCTCCTCCCAGCTTCTTATATCATTCCCTCCACCCACCCACCTTCCCTCTGCTCTTACCTATCAGCTGCCAGCTTGTACTTACCCCCATCTCCATCTACCTTCATATTCAGGCTTCTGCCCCTTCCTTCCCAGTCCTGATTAAGGATCTTGGCCCAAAATGTCAACTGTTTATTCCCCTCCAGAGATGCACCTGACCTGCTGAGTTCTCCAGCATTTTATGTGTGTTGTTCAAGATCTCTGGTATCTGCAATCTCTCTTGTG
The DNA here is from genome assembly GCF_030144855.1 of Hypanus sabinus. Taxonomy (NCBI): domain Eukaryota; kingdom Metazoa; phylum Chordata; class Chondrichthyes; order Myliobatiformes; family Dasyatidae; genus Hypanus; species Hypanus sabinus. The sequence goes on along the minus strand of NC_082714.1, from coordinate 110,294,515 downwards.
TCTAGTTTTAGACATGTTGCTTCTCCACTGAGTTTGTTTTACCTAGTTCAAGGTGCATCGTAAGTACAGATTGTGAATAATTAGATCAATTTTTGGTCCTAAAGGATCATCCAAGATTTGATATAACGCTTTTGCCGAATGTTAAGGAAATAATGACACAGATTGGCAACTTGGCAATAGGTCAGCTCAAGTTCAAGTTTAATTGTCATTCAACCATACATAGAAATATAGCCAAGCAAAACAACGTTTCTCCAGGGCCAAGGTACAAAACACAGTATCAACAGTCACATATAGCACATATAATTATGGCAGCAGAAAAAAATTACAAAAAAATATATAGCCTGAGTGTCATGGCCTGTAGATTGATGGTGACTGGATGCTGTGCTGGAGACATGTTTCCACAAGAACAAGTTGCAGCAGTTCCTCATCTCGCGCAAGTGCAACCACAGATGAATGCAATCCATTATGTCTTCCCAGGGGTGAACACTGGAGGGGCCAGCCACCAACCCAGTCCAGAATCTAGTGACACACCAGCAATTCCGGCTTCTCAACGGACAACCCTGAGGCCTGGGGGTCTTGGCCGTACAACAACCAAGTCGACGCAGTTCCTTCTCTGTGTATCCCTTAATTATTACTAGAGAATTAGGGCCAATGGTCATGCAACAACAGGGTCTCCTAAAGGGGAAATGTGTCAGCACAAGGCCAAGAATATTGTTCATGTGTTTGAGCACATTGTTGTGTGTGTCCCTAAAATTGTTTCAAGCAGTTCTTAAAAGCTTGCGATATTCTGCAGTGTGATTTAAAACATAGCATAGCTGGGCTCTCATGTATAACACCATACTTCTTCAGAATCAACAGATGTTACTGAAAAACTCAAGCCCTAAGCTCTAGATATTCCCACAAGGAGAAACATCCTCTTCATACTTGTATGAATTTGTATGAGGGGCCAATAAGTGCAGGATGTAATGTCTCAAAGGTGGAGGCCCCATGAGTGGAGGGCTAATGTTCTACCAGTGAAGCTGATGTCTCATTAGTGAGGAAGTGAGGAGGTCAATGTCCCACCAATAGAGGACTTACTGTTCCAGTAGAGATCCTTATATTCCATGAATGGGGGGATTCATGAGGAGGAATTTCTTTGGCCAGGGAGTGGTGAATCTGTGGATCTTGTTGCCACAGAGAGCAGAAGAAGCCAAGTCATTATGTGAATTTAAGGCAGAACTTGTTAGGTTATTGATTGGGAAGGGGTTTATGGGATACACAGAGAAGACAGGAGAATGGGGATGAGGGAGAAAAGGATCACTGTTGATTGAATGGCAGAGCAGGATTGAAGGGCTGAATGGCCTAGTTCTGTACCTGTTTCTTATGGTCTTAAGTAGAATCCCAATTTCCTCTGAGTAGGGAAACCGAAATCCCAAAATAGTGGACGTGATGTCTCATTCAAGTCAAAAATTAGAGAATCTGGCAATGAGGATGAATTGGAAACAGAGGAGACTGAGATGCTGGAACCTGGTATTAGGTGTTGATATAAAAATTGTGAATTCCTTTCCTATCACAGATGTTGCTTGGCCCACTGATTTCTTTCAGCAGCTTGTTTGTTGTAATGAGGACAGGAGGAGAATAAAGGCTGAGTAAGTTGGGGAACTATAAGACTATAGCAGGCTTCCAAAAGGGGTTCTCATCACATACGATTAGGGGACTGTGACTACAAATGGAGTTTGAAGCAAAAGCAAACTAGGTTTAGGGTGAATATATTTAAAGTTGGGAAGCTATCACAAAACATGGGAAACAGAGTCCTGATGAAGGATCTCTGCCCAAACTCCTGTTGCCAGTGATGATGGAGACTATTGTTGCTGAAGAGATTGGCTGAACACACTTCAGCTCACCCAGATACAGGAATGTAGCTTTGGCAGCATTCTAGTGCAATTTTTAGAGGATTCCTGTCTCAACACTGAGCATAAGGCTCTTGATTGTATTCAGCAGCATGTAGTATTGATACGTTGCAGACCTAGGCGAGTGCTCCATGCTCTATGTTCTTAAGACCTAATTTGAAGACAGGATGGCATGGCGTGCTGGTAAATGTGAACACATGGACTTGGCAAAACCAACGATATATTTCCAGAGTGTGAAAAGACTGTTTGTCTTCCTGGTGATTACAAGGTTAGTCTGAACCGAGCAGTGGATGATACACCATATCCTCTGCCCATGTCCCAGGATCTGTATGTTGTTTGATCCTGAACTGTTCTTTTGAATCTTGGCAAGTGAAGGGTGTACCATCATGCTGGTACAGTCTCCAATATGATGGTGTACTCCCATCACGTAGAGCAGCCAGGTGTAATGTTCTTTCTCAGTATGATGACCGGAATCAGAATTAATTTATTTTTGTCGCATGTAATGAGGCACAGTGCAAAGCTGATCTTGCATACTACACACAGAGATCAGTTCATTACACACTGCATTGAGGTATTACAGGGTAAAATTATCAGAGTGCAGAATAAAGTGTACCAGCTGCGGAGTAAGTGCAGTGCAGGTGGACAATGGGGTGCAAGATCATAATGAGGTAGGTTATGAGGTCAGGAGTCCCTCATGTTGTACTCATACATCTTATAACATGGGGTAGATGCTATTCTTGTGCCTGGTGGTACATGCTTTCAGGATTTTGTTTCTTCTGCCCAGTGGGATAGGGGGAGAAGATAGAATTTCCAAGGTGGGTGGGGTCTTTGATTTTGCTGATTGCTTTACTGAGACGGTGAAAAGTGTAGGCCGAGTCCATGGAGGGAAGACTGGTTTCCTGTTATGTTCTGAGCTGTATCCACAGCCCTCTTCTGCCGTTTCTTGTGGTCACAGGCTGACCAAACCATGATGCACCCAGTTAGGATGCCTTCTATGGAACATCAATAAAAATTGGCAAGGGTCGATGGGACCGTGCCAAATTCCATTATCCTCCTGAGGAAGTTGAGGCATTGGTGAATCTGGATCATGGCATCTATGTGGTTAGACCTGAGCAGTCTATTGGTGATGTTCACTCCTAGGAACTTGAAGCTCTCAGCTCTCTCAACCTCAGCACTGTTGATGTAAACAGAAGCACGTGCACCTACCTTCCTGAAATCAACTACCGGTCCTCTTTATTTGCAGTTTTTGAAATTAAGGTTGTTGTCATGACACCATGTTATTAATCACTCTGTTTCCTTCCTACACTCTGACTTAACATTACTTGAGCTTCTCCCCACTACAGCGGGACCATCTGCAAAATAGTAGATGGAGTTAAAGCAGAACGTGGCCATGCAGTCATGAGTGTGCAGGGAGTAGTGTAGGGGCTGAGGGTGGAGCTTTGCAGGGCCCCAGTGTTGAGGATAATCATGGCAGAGGCATTGCTGCTTATCCTCCCTGACTGAGGTTACCAGGGACCCAGCTGCAGAGGGAAACCTCCAATTCTCAGAGCTGGGTGATGAGTTCGCTGAGAATTATAGTACTGAAGGTAGAGCTGTAGTCAATAAACAATCATCTAACTTCGTTACTGTCCAGTTGCTCTAGAAATGAGTGTAGGGCTAGCTTATGTAGACCAGGTGAACCAAAGCAGCTGACACTAAACATTCATGAAAAATGTGTAAGTGTAGGACATTCTACTCAAGATAATTCAGCCCCAAAGATCTTCCAGGCTATCATTGCTGTGATTTACACAGTATCCTTCATTATCACTTTGACCATGGTGATATACCGAGTTTCAAAGCAACAGTGAAGGACCCTAGGGTTTAGGATGTGTACTGAGATGATCCCTGATGCAATCTGTGATGCACCTCCAAAGAATGTTCAGCAATGGTGTCTGTTGTCTTCCTAAATATAATCATTTGGTTGGTTCTAAGTGTGTTCTCAGATATTAAGATAGAAAGGTGTAGATACTTAGAGGACCTGGGCTCCTCATGAATCACTGCAAGTTAACATGAAGGAGTTTAGAAGAATGAGAGGTGGTACCTCATAGAAAATTACAAAAAACACCTGACATGGCTTGACAGGTTGCTAGCCAACTTTCCTGAGGTGTCAGAAAACAGGAGTCTCACATTCAAAATGAGATATTGGCTATTCAGGACCAAGTTAAAAAGGAATATCTCCATCCGAAGAATAGGCATAGTTGCAGTACAGTTACCAAATACAGTACATCCAAGGCAGAGATGGAGAGATTTTAGCTCTGAAGGGGATCGAGTGATGTCAGATTACTTCAGGAGGTGACCTTCTGCTGCGGTTGCTTCTGTTCTTACTCACAAGTGTGTTCACCGGGTGTTTTCTGTGACTTCATCCAACGTGTGTTCCAAAGTGCAAATCCATATTTTTACTAGTTATGGAGACCAGGCGTTCTCTTGTGAATGAGGTGAGGGGTGATGTGAGAAATACTTACTGAATGCTGGAGGCACACAGACTGCACCACAATCATACACGCAGCACTTGTCCGGGCCAGGGCAGTCTTCATCACACTTGCATCCACGCTTTGACACTGCTACCACCAGTCTCCGTGGACACCGTCCAGATTTAACTGCTGCCAGACACAAAGCACACAATAGAGATTCTCCACATATACTGAGTATCACAAACTATATAAGGTAATCATGAGAGATTTAGCTTAACCAATATGAACTGGAGATCACAGAGACCTTTAGTGGAACACAGTCTGAGTCGGAGACATCAAAGGGTCAATAGAATGTGGTCAGGGCAAGAAGCAAAGGAAACACCCCAATTCAATGGAAATTACATAATCTTGAGACATCCCAAAACAGATGTTTTGGTGAAAAACACTCATTGAAACACTTTTGAAGGACAATCACTGTTGAATTCATTGTGAGCAACTATTTCCCCCCCTGGAATTTCACACAAATTGTGCTGAGTAAAAAACAGGAAAAGCTGGTCTAGTGATGTATGTTGGAAACAAATACTGTATCATTCCAGTGCAGTGGAAAGAATTTCCCTGTTTTTGTTATTAGCAGAATTATTGTGTCCAACTAAATTGGCTCCTCCGACAGGGCCACATTCCGTAAGTGTATCAGCCAAAGTAATGTCTCCAAACCTCCAGAGTGGGAAGGAATCATGACAGAGGGTCTGACAAGGACAGTCCTGCAGTCAGCAGATAGAGTAACAGAGTCATAGAGCACAACAGTACAGAAACAGGCCCTTCAATCATCGAGTACATGCTGAACTATTATTCTGCCTAATCATATCAACATACACCTGATCCATAACCCTCCATACCCCTCCCATCCATGTACATACCCAAATTACTCTTCAATGTTGAAATCAAACCCACATTACTCTTCAATGTTGAAATCAAACCCACATCCACCACTTTCATCGGTAGCTCGTCCACACTCTCACCATGCTCTGACTGAAGAAGTTCCTCTGAACAAAACTGGCCTCATTATCAAGGGCCTTCGTGCAGGAAACAGGTTGGTCAGTGTCAGGAAGCCCAACTGCGGTAAAACCAGGGTGGATAATGTTGAAGGGTATTAGTACAAACTTGATCTTTTTGTGCATTCATTTCTGGTCACCTATGTTGAGGTTTTGGAGAGGGATGCAGAAGAGGTTCACCAGAATGCATCCTGGATTAGAGGGCGTGTGCTGTAAGGAGAGGATTGGATAAAATGGCAGAAGCTTAGGGGAGGTCTGATAGAGGTATCTAAGATTATGAGAAGCATGGATAGACAGCCAATATTTTTCACCCAGGGTTGATTAATACCAGGGGGCATGCATCTAAGGTGAGAGGGGGTATGTTCAAAGGAGTTGTGTGGGGCAAGTGTTTTATAGAGAGACTGGTGGGTGCCTGGATTGCACTGGCATTGGTAGAGGCAAATACAGTAGAGGCATATGAACATAAGAGGAAACGGAAGGATATGGACATTGTGCCGAGGTAGGGATTAGTTTAATTGGTCATTTGATTACTAATTTAGTTAGTTCAGCACAACGCTGTAGGCTGAATGGCTTGTTCCTGTGCTCTACTGTTCTTGTCCTTGCTAGTGGTCTGGATTTTGGAAGGTAATGTTCCAGCAAACAACTTATTTCCGTGTCCAATTACTGTCAATCGGAAACATTTATAAATGGATTCAGTAGGGTCAGGAGCTATGTATTTACTAATCCTTGTCCAGCCTTGTTATGATCACCATAGATACCTGCAGGATCCTGTGTCACGAGATTTGCTTTCAGTGCAGGGACATGGAAGCTGAGTGGAAACTGACGTTTAGTTTAGGGAATACGCTGAGTGAAGGCACCTGCCTCTGAAATTCTCCCTGTTCTTTTTTTTAATGTGTAAATCACAGTAATTTTGAATTATTTTTATGCACACTTCCTGTCGGTCTCACCCTTTGGAAAACTGGACAGGGTTTCAGAGTACAATACTGTGGTGAACTACATATACCTTGTCTGGACATGTCCCCTGCTGACAGCTCCTGTGGCTCCTCCCACAGACTCCTGTATAAAGGCGATTGAGGCCTGAGCCCGGTCTCTCAGTCTCCAGGATGTAGTATGATGGTCACTCACTGCTGGTTCCTTCTTCCAGTCAATAAAAGCCAATGTCTCACCTTTACGTCTCAGAGTGAGTTATTGATGGTGCATCAAATACACCCAGCTCGGATGTCATATCTCTGACACATTTCTTGCACAAGATGACACCAAGATACACACTGCTCATTCTTTCCAGCAGAAACCTGAGCTGAGGATTATGACACACATCTTCAGGTTTCACTCACAATTAATCAAGGAGCACCCCAGGCAATATGGGAGACACTCCCTGAGATAAGTGGCCCAGTTTCTCTCAGAGCACTGATGCCTCTACATTCCCTCTTATTTCCTGATCTTCTTGCGGCACTGCTCCAGACACCAGGATCTTTCCGCAGGGAAAGGCAGTTCAATCCTGTTGGCGCCCGTGGTACTGGGGCCACTCATGGAAAGCAGCTGAGCTGAGATCACACCATGACTGAGGGATCTCAGCTTCAGATTCAGATTTATTCATCAACACATACAGTGAAATGAGTTGTTTGCATTAATGGCCAACACACTGGAGGTGGTCTGCAAGTGTTGCTACATGTGCCAGTGCCAACATAGTATGTCCACAATGCTCAGCAGAATAACACAGAACACAACTGAACAAGCCCCTTTCCTCTCTCTCACCCACACACATGGATAGTCCTCCAGCAGTAGGACAGGCCTCTAGGGTTCAAAGTTCAAAGTACATTTATTATCAGATATATAGATGTCACATATACAACCCTGAGATTTATTTTCTTGCGGGCATACTCAGTAAATTCAAGAACCATAACAGAATCAATGAAAGACCGTACCCAACAGGGCAGGCAAACCAATGTGCAAAAAACTACAAACTGTGTAAATACAAAAGAGATAAAAAGAATAATAAATAAGTAATAAGTATCGAGAACATGAGATAAAGAGTCCATTGGTTTTGGGAACAGTTTAGTGATGGAGTGAGTGAAGTTGAGAGAAGTTATCCCAGTGGTTCAAGAGCCTGATAGTTGATGGATAGTAACAGTTCCTGAACCTGGTAGTGTGAGTCATGAGGCTGTTGTATCTTTTTCCTGATGGCAGCAGTGACGAGGGAGCATGACCTGGGTGGTGGGGGTCTTTGACGATGGATGCTGCTTTCCTGTGACAGCGCTCCATGTAGATGTGTTCAATGGCAGGGAGGGTTTTAACTGGGATGAATGAACCATATCCACTACTTTTTGTGAGATTTTCCATTCAAGGGCACTAGTGTTTCCATACCAGGCTGTGATGCAACCAGTCAATATACTCTCCACCACACATCTATAGAAGTTTATCAAAGTTTTAGATGTCATAACAAATCTTCGCAAACATCTAATGAAATAGAGACGCTGCTGTGCTTTCTTTGTAATTGCACTTGCATGCTGGGCCCAGGGCAGATCCTCTGAAATGATAACACCAAGGAATTTAAAGTTGCTGAGCCTCCGATGAGGACTGGCTGATGGACCTCCAACTTCCTCCTCCTGAAGTCAATAATCAGCAACTTGGTCTTGCTGATATTGAGCACGAGGTTGTTGGTGTGGCACCACTCAGCCAGATTTTCAATCTGCTTCCTATGTGCTGATTGTCACCACTTTTGATTCGGCCAACAACAGTGGCACTCTTACAGTGAATATGGTATTGGAACTGTGCTTAGCCTCACCCTTATAACTACAAAGTGAGTAGAGCATAGGGCTAAGCACACAGCTTTGTGGTGCACCTATGCTAATGGAAATTGTGGAAGAGATGTAGTTGGCAACCTGAACTGACTTGAGTGAGGAATTGAGAATCCAATTGCACATGGAGGTATTGAGGCCAAGGTCTTGAAGCTTATTGATTAGCTTTGAGGGGATAATAGTGTTGAATGCTGAGCTATAGTTGATAAAGAGCATCCTGATATACAGATGTTTGCTGTTCAGATGTTCCAGGGTTGGGTGAAGAGCCAATGATAACCCATCTGGGCTGGATACTCTCTGTGAGTCCACCCTCCTGAAGGATATTCTCACGTCAACCTCAGAGACTGAAATCACATTGTCATCAGGGACTGTGGGAGTTTGTGAAGCTTTCTCTATGCTTTGATGGTCAGAATGAGAATAGAAGGCATTGAGATCATCTGGAAGTGAAGCCCTGCTGTCAACTATATCGCCCGAGTTCACTTTGTAAGAGGTAATAGCATTCAAGCTTGGCCACAGCCATCAAGAATTTTTCATTGATTCAAGTTTAGTCTGGAATTGCAACTTGGCCAATGAACTGGCTTTCTGGAAATTGTACCTGGACTTCTTGTATTTTACTTGGTCTCCAGGTGTGAATGCCACTGATCTGGCTTGCAGAAGATTGCAGATCTCATGGTTCCTCCAGGGCTTCTGGTTGGGGAAGACTCTGAATGATGTTGTGGGGACACACTCATCTACGACTTTTTATAAAATCCATGACTACTGTGGTGTATTCATTCAGATCCTCTGGTGAGTCCTTGAACACAGCCCAGTCCACAAACTCGAAGCAATTCCTTAGCTTCTTCTCTGCCTCCTGCAACTGCCTTTTCATTGTCCTTGTCTCTGGAGCCTTACTCTTTAGCTTCTGCCTGTATCAATCCAGGACTATTCCAATATGCAGCCATTGGATTATGACTTCTAGACTTCTGATTGGGTTTGTGTTATGATCTTCTGTATCAAACCCTGGACTATACTGGGGGTCAAACACTGAGTGCACCAACTGACCAGTCCACAAGCCTCCTGCTCGCAAGGACATGCACCGACCTGGAAAAACACAACAACCAGAGATGGCCTTTGTCCGCACATCCACGTCACTGGCCTTTTGATGACTGAGCCGAGGTTTGGACTCCGGATGTCCTGCGTCCCATATCTACATCGCTGGCCTTTTGACCGCACAGTGGAGTCCTCATTTTCGGATGTCCACATCACTGCCCTCGAAACAAGGGTGTGGAGCGAAGGCTTGACCTCTAACTCCTCCATGTCCCTGTCCCTAAACCCTAAACTGACCCGTAACTCCCTTCCCCAAAACCATTCTTATGAACTTAATAAAGCACTTAGTCTGAACCACAACCTCAACAGAGTCTGCAGCTCAGTGCCATCTTGAAGTGACGTTGAGTGCTGCTAGGCCCTGCCCAGCTCAATCAACAACACATGTAAACTGTGCTGCTCTGCTTCCCGATCACTGTGTGAGGGAGGGAGGAGGGTGGTAGATGCCAGTGTGAAGAAGGAGGATAGTAGAGGCCAGTGTGAAGGAGGGAGGAGGATGGTAGATGCCAGTGCGAAGGAAGGAGGATGGTAGATGCCAGTGCGAAGGAAGGAGGATGGTAGATGCCAGTGTGAGGGAAGATGGTAGATGCTAGTGTGAAGGAGGGAGGGGGTGGTAGGTGCCAGTGTGAGGGAGGGAGGAGGTTGGTAGGTGCCAGTGTGAGGGAGGGAGGAGGATGGTAGGTGCCAGTGTGAGGGAGGGAGGGGGATGGTAGGTGCCAGTGTGAGGGAGGGAAGGTGGCAGATGCCAGTGTGAGGGAAGATGGTGGATGCCAGTGTGAGGGAGGGATGGTAGATGCCAGTGTGGAGGGAGGAGGATGGTAGGTGCCAGTGTGAGGGAGGGGTAGGTGCCAGTGTGAGGGAGGGAAGATAGTAGATGCCAGTGTGAGGGAGGAAGGATGGTAGATGCCAGTGTGAGGGAGGGAAGATGGTAGATGCCAGTGTGGAGGGAGGAGGATGGTAGGTGCCAGTGTGAGGGAAGATGGTAGATGCTAGTGTGAAGGAGGGAGGGGATGGTAGGTGCCAGTGTGAGGGAGAGAGGAGGATGGTAGGTGCCAGTGTGAGGGAGGGAAATGGCAGATGCCAGTGAAGGAGGGAGGGGGATGGTAGGTGCCAGTGTGAGGGAGGGGAGGTGGCAGATGCCAGTGTGAGGGGAGGGATGGTAGATGCCAGTGTGAGGGAGGGAAGATGGTAGATGCCAGTGTGAAGGAGGATGGTAGGTGCCAGTGTGAGGGAGGGAGGAGGATGGTAGGTGCCAGTGTGAGGGAGGGAGGAGGATGGTAGGTGCCAGTGTGAGGGAGGGAAGATAGTAGATGCCAGTGTGAGGGAGGAAGGATGGTAGATGCCAGTGTGAGGGAGGGAGGGAGGAGGATGGTAGGTGCCAGTGTGAGGGAGGGAGGAGGATGGTAGGTGCCAGTGTGAGGGAGGGAAGATGGCAGATGCCAGTGTGAAGGAAGGAGGAGGATTGTAGATGCCAGTGTGACAAAGGGAGGTTGGTAGATGCCCATGTGAGGGAGGGAAATCAGACGGCAGAGAGGAAGAATCTGTTCCTGAACTGTCTCTTTAATCATATATTGATGTTAATAACATTACTGACCAAATGATAAATTCTAATCAGTCACTCTCTGAACGTCACAAATGTGTATTCACATCTCAGATATTTTTCCAGTCAGGTGATGACACATACATTGACAGTGCCTGTCAGATTTATTTTAACGTTGATAATCTCAGTGTTGATAATCATACTGGTACAGAACACACTGCTACATATTGATCTTCCTATTCTCGTCAGTAGATACCAGCGTATTTCAATTGACTCCTGTACCAACACCAACAACAAACAATCCAATTGAAGCCAATGACTAGGTTGATGACCACAAAAATTCCTTAATATATCTACTTAAAGTGACACTCTCTGATAGATGCCATTACATATACTGACACAAATACCCACATGGATAATGATGTCTATATTGTAGACCCAAGATAGGTAGCAATATCAGAACTGACTTTGAAATAACCCATCTGCACATTAACATGTAGATTCTTCACTTGTTACTAATTTCTAAATTGATACCATTGTTAGCTAATTATACAATTTATATTTGCCCCAGTTCTTTGATAATCACGGTGTCGATACTGAGACTGTTTCTCCTCAGTAGGACTAACTTTAACAATGTCAACAATATACCATTAGTGACTGAGTAAGTTAACGGATAAAGCCTCATCCAAAGAACACTGACTGAGATACTGGTACAGTGGTCAAGTTACCAGACTAGTAATCCAGAGATCCAAGTACAAATTTCACTTCAGAATTTAAATCCAGGTAATGGTCAGGATTTTTAATATATGTAACTTGGTGTCTGCGAAGACGACATAAAGCTACTCTTTGAGGGGGATGGAGTTTGCTGTCTTGACTCAGGCAACAACATCCAGCTGAAGATCTGCCCTTCAGAGCTAGTAGCAATTATAGCCAAGCTGCACCAGTGCAGTACAGTGACAACATTGGCATCTACCTAACAACATGGAAAATTGCCCATTGTCCTGTTCACACAAAGCAAGACAAGTACAGTCCAGCCAGTTTATGCCCCAGTCTTCAGTAAAGTGATGGAATTGATACAGAGTTATCAAATGGTACTTGGTAGTGCAGTGGTTAAATTACTGATTAATCCACAGGCACCAGTACTGATTCCACTGCAGCCCTGCAGTTAATAATCTAGAACAACTAGTTCTGACAATGACAACCACAAAATCTAATGGATTGTCATGAACTTCCTTGGCAGAGGAAAGTCTGTCACCCTTACCCGATCAGTTCAATATGCCTTTGCAATTAAATTAACTCTTAATTGGCCAGACAAATTTGTGAAGCTGGACCATCTCCACGTTCTCAAGGTCAATCTGGGATAACCAGCAAGTGGTGGCCCTATAGTGACAGCCAGACTCTGAAAAAATGGTTAAATTTTAAAAAAACCTTCTCATCAATGACCTAGTTCAGATTTTGCAAGGACCACACAGCTGCTGACCCTGCTATAGTGTTAACTCAAACTTCAGAGTACCAGGGATGGGATAAAAGGGTTGCATTTGGCCCCATTAAGGAGCTTTGATAGCAGCAAAGTCACTGGGTATCAATGGCCCTGTATTGACCGTGGTTATTGGTCAATAGTCTCAGTGCCAGGCCATCACAATAGGACTTCCTCAGGGCAGTGTCGCAGTTCAACAATGATCTTTCTTGGTCAAAAAGCCAAAAGTGAGGCCAAAATACATCTGATTGCTTCTTTATTAGGTACACCTGCTTATTAATGCAAATATCTAATCAGCCAATCATGTGACAGCAACATAATGGAAAATTGTACACAGACATGGTCAAGAGGTTCAGTTTTTGTTCAGACCAAACATCAGAATGGGGAAGAAATGTGATCAAAGTGATTTTGACTGCGGATGATTATTAGTGCCAGATGGGGTGGTTTAAGTATCTGAGAAATTGATGATCTCCTGGGATTTTTATGCTCCACATTGTTCAGAGTTTCAGAGAATAGTGCGTAAAATGAAAAGCATTCAGTGAGTAGCAGATCTGTGGGTGAAAATGACTTGTTAATAAGAGCGGTCAGAGGAAAATGACCAGTTGAAGCTGACAGCTAGGGACAGTAAGAGCAGTGTGCAGAAAAGCATTTCTGAACGCATGATACATTGGACTTTGTGGATGGGCTACAGCAGCAGAAACCACAAATGTACACTCAGTGTATTTTAAAACCTGGTGATGCTAGAAATGCAGTGTGCTGGGTAATGGCCTTGGAGGGAAAAACTGAAGTAATGTTCTAGGGATGTTTGCTAACAGATGCACTAAATTCAATTCTATTTACAAGTCCATAAAAAATGGAACAATTGATGTCTACATGGATACGGCCACTCTGCAAACAAAAATTCAAAGTTTCTACTTTTTTTAGCAATCTCTTTTTTATCATTAATTTTTATTGCAACACCAACAAATTACATTCAATACAACCAGTTGCCAATTACATTTTGACTTTTTAACCCAGCCCCCCCAACCCTCATTCTCAACCCCCTCTCCACCCCTCTTCCCTCCACCAACCAACTGAATAGTAGTGCATGCACAGACAGAGCATTCCTATTTTAACAGAAGATCTTTTAATTAGATATCAAATTTGTCCACATTAAGATTGTGTTTGGTCGTGCATCATTTACTCTTGCTGATGATAATTCCAGGTAAGAAATGTCCAAAAAGCTCTGAAGCCAGTGAGTACTTGAAATATCATGGGGAGGTTTCCAATGCTGAACTGTGATCTTCTTAGCTGCAGTCAGGCCTGCCAGCCAGATTTTGTCTGTTTTTTTCCGTAAGGGAAAGGTGGGAGTCATCATTTAGAAAATGTACAGCAGGGTCCATTGGTAATTGTAACCCCATTAGTTCTGTAAGAGTACTGATAACCTTCCCCCACAAACCAAAAACCCCAGGACATTCCCATACAACATGTATAAAAGAGCCAATGGTTCTGTGGGGGCAGAATGAACAATATGGGTCAGGAACCAGCCTCATTTGTTGTCTAATTCATAGTGTTAGATACGCTCTATGTCAAAATTTCAAGTGTATATACCGATGATTTGGGTTTTCTCGAAGCACCAGCAGTGTTATCCCAAATTGCATCCCAGTCTAAGTCTTGTCCCAATTCAGATATGTCCCTATCCTAGGCTTTTACTCCTGATGTGGGCATATACTTCTGGGGGTTTAATTTATCATAGATATATGACCCTATCTGTCTTGGAGCACTCTGTATCCAACTTAAAATGGGATGTTCCTTTAAATCTGACCCCCCCCCCCCCCCCGGGAACCCCGTAGGCTTTACAAGCTGATCTTACTCTAAAGTGGAAGAAAAGAGAGTGTTTATCAATATTTTATCGAGATACCAGTCCTTGAAAGCTAAGGATAGTACTTGCCCCATTAACATCTTGAAGAGTAGTAATACCTTTATCCGCCCAAGTTCTGTTAGTGAATGATTTCCCCCAAGATAGAAGATGATTATTGTTCCATGATGAAGATGATTTGCACCATACAATTTTAAATTTTAGGAATTTTTCTGCTAAACACTTGTAGCATATGGGTTAAAATTGGACCGTAATACAAATCACATTTTTTGGTAGACATACTTATAAGGAGAAAGTCCTTCAACCTTATTGGTGCTATTAGCTATGGTCTATATTTTTCCATGATGAAACTTTATCCTCCTCCATCCAATAACTAAGACTTTTTAAAACAAATGCCCAGTGATACAGTTTAAAATTTGGACATGCCAATCCCCCATCTGACTTTCTGAATTGTAGAGCTGACCACTTTACATTGGGTCATTTACCGTTCCAAACATAGCATTGTACTAAGGAGTTCAGTTTTTGCCAATATCCTGCTGGAGGTGCAAACGGGATCATTGAGCTGATAAAATTAATGTGGGGTAAGATGTTCATTTTAATGACCGATATACAGGCTGGGACTGATGCTGGCAGGTGTCTCCATCTATTAATATCTTCTATTTTTTTCAAAATTAAAAAGTAATTTGAATTAGCCACAGATGATAGGAAAGTATTAACTTTAATACTCAAGTAGAGGACTTCATTTGTAACGTTAATCTGGGGAGGGAGAGACACCTTACTTTTATCTGTATTAATCAGCATCAGTGCTGATTTTGACAGATTAACTTTGTATCCTGAAAGAAATCCAAATTGCTTCAGTGTTTTTAAAACATAGGGGAGAGTTTGTTGAACATTTGCCATATAAACTAATGTGTCATCCGCGTAAAGTTATATTGAATGTGATGTTGTACCTATTGTAATAGGGGAGATCTGAGGAGAGTTTCTAATTAAATGTGCAAGTGGTTCAATAGATACAGTAAAAATTACAGGAGACAGAAGGTCCCCTTGTCATGTGCCCCATTCTATGTCAAGTAACTCTGAGAAACCTCCTCCCACACATACCCGGACTGAGGGATTAGCATACAGTGTTTGAATCATATTGATAAATTTATCGCCAAACTTAAATTCTTTTAGAACTCTCCAAAGATCTGGCCATTCAAGGCAATGGAACGCTTTTTCAGCATCTAGAAATAGCCGGCCACAGGCAGGCAGGATTTTATGTGTTACACTCAGTATGTGTAAGAGCCGGCGAATATTATCAGATGTGAGACATCCCCTGATAAAGCCCGTTTGATCTGGGCTAATTATTTTCCCAACTACTGTCTCATGTCTACTGGCTAAGACTTTGGAAAATATCCTGAGGTCAGCATTTATCAAGGAGATTAGACGGTGATTGGCACACTCCAAGGGGTCCTTGCTGGGCTTAGGTATAACTGTAAGCAGGGCTGTGCTTAGATCTCTATGGAAAGCGCCATTTCCAATAGTATAATTTAATGTTTCTAACCATACTGGTCTAAGAATATCCCAAAGTGCTAGGTAAAGTTCCACAGGTATGCCATCTATACCTGGCGTAGAGCCCTTACTTGTAGCTTTGACTGCTTTGAGTAGCTCATCCAGTGCAATAAGAGAGTCTAGAGTTTTGGTGTCCTCTAATGACAACGTAGGGAGGTCTAATTTACTAAAAAAAGTCTGTGAAGTCATTCTCAGAAGGAACTGAGCCACTTGTATACAGATCTTTAAAGTAATTCTTGAATGTGTTATTTATTTCCTCTTTTGAAGATACTACTCCATGTTTAGCACAGGTATAGACCTTTTAGCTTCCTGTTGTTTGAGTGTTATTGCCAAAAGATGGCTCGGTCTGCTGCCTTATGCATAATACACACACACACGCACACGGTAATTCAGTTTTTTCCCCATATTTATCATGTATTGCATTGTACCGGTGCCACAAAGTTAACAAATTTCACAACATATGCTGGTGATATGAAACCTGATTCAGATTCTGAACTCTGCCCTGGTTACAATGCTCTCTAATGTATTTGCTGGTACTGTTGTTTTCCTTCACTGACAGATTACACATGCACAGGTCCCAATTTTCCAGGCTGAATGAACCCTTTCAGCAATTTCTCCAAAAGTCACGATTTTCTCTAATTGCAGCTGTTTTCTGCATTTGTTCAGTCTGGGTGGGTTACTCCCTGGGCCCCAGACTGACATTTGCCTTCAGTGCCACTGAAATGAGACTCTGTGTCGAGTATGAACACGTGTTGCTATAATTCAATCTTGGTTGATTTGAAGTCAAAGCAAGAAACAGATGCTCAGTATAAAGCCACAACTAACCGTCTAGCTGAAGGGGAATGTGGGTTAGGGACAAGGTGAGATGTGGAAAAACACACACAATATGCTGGAAGAACCCAGCAGGTCAGGCAGCATCTGTGGAAAGGAATTGACAGTCGATGTTTTGGGCTGAGACCCTTCAACAGGACATTTGTATGTGTTACTCTGGATTTCCAGCATCTGCAGAATCTCTTGTAATTACACAGAGCGAGACAACTGCCACCACGTCACAAATACCCCCTCCCCCTGTCCCGCAGCCTGAGGTAACTTTGAGAACCTCAATCTGCCACTTGGTGTATTTCTTGTCTTCTATTTCACCCTTGAAAGGAAAAGTAAAGCCTTTTGCATTTCTAGTGCAGACTCAACACTGGAGTCAAATGGGAAGACCAGTGACATGAGCCTTACACAAAATGGTGGAGGAACTCAATTAGTCAAGCAGCATCTGCAGAGGGGAATAAACAGTCAATGTTTCAGGCTAAGACCCTTCATCAGGACTCTTCAAAATCTCCTCCAGCATTTTGCACATTGGTGCTCAAGATTTCCAGCACCTGCAGAATCTTTTGTGTCTCTGATGTGTCAATGACAAGACTTTGCTTTAAGGAAAATGTGTGAGTATCAGGAGTTTCTGATCTCCACCATCCCTATTCAGCAGGAAGTACTCTTTATCTATGAGGAAGAGTAAATAACTTGCAGTTAAATAGCTTCTATAACATCCTGATGGGCTTTACAGACAAGATATTTCAGGAGTGTAGGCATTTAGGTAATATGGAAGATATTGTATGTGGTGCAGCCAGATACGCTGGTGTTTTTGGTAAAGCTATTACAATGTGTCAGTGACTAAAGGCCCAGACACTGATGCAGAGCAGAATAGAACCACTCATAGGGAGCTGTGTAAATTACAACCATGATATCACAGAATAGAACCACTCATTGGGTGCTGTTTAGCACACAGCCGTGATATCACAAAATCGAATCTTTCATAGGGTGCTGTGTAATGCACAGCCGTGATAGAAACCTTCGGCCCACAAAGTTGTGCTGAACATATTCCTACCTCAGAAATTACCAGGCTTACCTATAAGCCCTCTAATTTACTAAGCTCCATGTACCTATCTGAAAGCCTCTTAAAAGACCCTATCGTATCTGCCTCCACCACTGTTGCCGGCAGCCCATTCCACACACTCACCACTCTCTGGGTAAAAAACCTACCCCTGACATCTCCTCTGTACCTACTCCCCAGCACCTTAAACCTGTGTCCTCTTGTGGCAACCATTTCAGCCCTGGGAAAACTGACTATCCACATGATCAATACCTCACATCATCTTATATCAGGTCACCTCTCATCTTCTGTTGCTCCAAGGAGAAAAGGCCAAGTTCACTCAACCTATTCTCATAAGGCATGCTCCCCAATCCAGGAATCATCCTTGTAAATCTCCTCTGCACCCTTTCTATGGTTTCCGCATCCTTCCTGTAGTGAGGTGACCAGAACTGAGCACAGTACTCCAAGTGGGGTCTGACCAGGGTCCTACATAGCTGCACCATTACCTCTCAACTCCTAAATTCAATTCCACGATTGATGAAAGCCAATACACCGTACGCCTTCTTAACCACAGAGTCAACCTGTGCAGCTGCTTTGATCATCCTATGGACTCCGACCCCAAGATCTCTCTGATCCTCCACACTGCCAAGAGTCTTACCATTAATACTATATTCTGCCATCATATTTGACCTACCAAAGTGAACCACCTCACACTTATCTGTGTTGTACTCCATCTGCCATTTTTCAGCCCAGTTTTGCATCCTATCAATGTCCCGCTGTGACCTCTGACAGTCCTCCACACTATCCACAACACCCCCAACCTTTGTGTCATCAGCAAACTTACTAATCCATCCCTCCATTTCCTCATCCAGGCCATTAATAAAAGTCATGAAGAGTAAGGGTCCCAGAACAGATCCCTGTGGCACACCACTGGTCACTTACCTCCATGCAGAATTTGACCCATCTACAACCACTCTTTGCCTTCTGTGGGCAAGCCAGTTCTGGATCCACAAATCAGTCCCCTTGGATCCCATGCCTCCTTACTTTCTCAATAAGCCTTGCACGCGGTACCTTATCAAATGCCTTGCTGAAATCCATATACATTACATCTACTGCTCTTCCTTCATCAATGTGTTTAGTCACATCCTCAAAAGAATTCAATCAGGCTTGTAAGGCATGACCTGCCCTTGACAAAGCCATGCTGACTATTCCTAATCATATTATACCTCTGCAAATGTTCATAAATCCTGCCTCTCAGGATCTTCTCCATCAACTTAACAACCATTGAGGTAAGACTCACTGGTCTATAATTTCCTGGTCTATCTCTACTCCCTTTCTTGAATAAAGGAACAACATCCACCACCCTCTAATCCTCCAGAATCTCTGCCATCCTCATTGATGATGCAAAGATCATCACCAGAGGCTCAGCAATCTCCTCCCTCGCCTCCCACAGTAGCCTGGGGTACAGTTCATCCAGTCCTGGCAACTTATCCAACTTGATGCTTTCCAAAAGCTCCAGCACATCCTCTTTCTTAATGTCTACATGCTCAAGCTTATCAGTCTGCAGCAAGTCATCACTACAATCACTAAGATCCTTTTCCATAGTGAATACTGAAGTAAAGTATTCATTATGTACCTCAGTTATTTCCTCCGGTTTCATACACACTTTCCCACTGTCACGTTTGATAGGTCCTATTCTTATCATCTTGTTCTTCACATACTTGTAGAATGCCTTAGGTTTTCCTTAATTCTGCCTGCCAAGGCCTTCTCATGGCCCCTTCTGGCTCTCCTAATTTCCTTTATAAGCTCCTTCCTAGTAGCCTTATAATCTTCTACATCTCTAACATTACCTAGCTCTCTGAACCTTTTGTAAGCTTTGCTTTTCTTGATTAGATTTATTAGAACCTTTGTACACCACAGTTCCTGTACCCTACCGTAACTTCCCTGTCTCATTGGAACATACCTATACAGAACTCTACACAAATATCCCCTAAATATTTGCCACATTTTTTCCATATTTTTCCCTAAGAACATCTGTTTCCAATTTAAGCCTCCAATTTCCTGCCTGATAGCCCCATAATTTCCCTTACTCCAATTAAACGCTTTTCTAACTTGTCTGTTCCTATCTCTCTCCAATGCTATTGTAAAGGAGATAGAATTATGATCACGATCTCCAAAATGCTCTCCCACTGAGAGATCTGACACCTGACCAGGTTCATTTCCCAATACAAAATCAAGTACAGCGTCTCCTCTTGTAGGCTTATCTACATATTGTGTCAAGAAACCTTCCTGAACACACCTGACAAACTCCACCCCATCTAAACCCCTTGCTCTAGGGAGATGCCAATCAATATTTGGGAAATTAAAGTCTCCCATCACGACAACTCTGTTATTATTACACCTTTTCAGGATCTGTTTCCCTATCTGCTCCTCAATATCCCTGTCACTATTAGGCGGCCTATAAAAAACACCCTGTAAAGTTATTGATCCCTTCCTGTTCCTAACCTCCACCCACAGAGACTCTGTAGACAATCCCTCCATGGTGTCCACCTTTTCTGCAGCCGTGACACTATCTCTGATCAACAGTGCCACGCCCCCACCTCTTTTGCCTCCCTCCCTGTCCTTTCTGAAACATCTAAAACCCGGCACTTGAAGTAACCAATCTTGTCCCTGAGCCATCCAAGTCTCTGTAATGGCCACAACATCATAGCTGCAAGTGCTGATCCACGCTCTAAGCTCATCTGCTTTGTTCAGAACACTCCTTGCACATCTCAAGCCTTTGGTCTGAGCGCGTCCCTTCTGTATCACAGAATAGAATCCCTCACAGGGTGCTGTGTAATGCACAGCCGTGATATCCCTATATTATCATACTTTCTCATGTTTATCTAATAATGCCGAGATGCTGTGTAGATCGCGTGTGAATTATTACATTGCTCAAGATGTTCAATAACTGCAAGCTGTTCAGGCTTCACAAACTTTCCCTGTATTTCCATGTTGATGTAGAGAGGAAGGGCACCAGGAGATGAGCAGAAAAAGGAGAGAGGGAAGCTGGCAGGAAGAGGGAAGATGTAAGGCAAAACGGATGTAGAGGGAGTTAAACAGGGAAGTTTGAGAGTGTAAGAGTCAGGAAAACAAAGGAGAAAGAGATTTTAAAAAACAGAAAGGGAAGAAGGAGGATAAATAACAGAGGCAGGGGCTAGACAAACGGGGATGGAAGGAGGAAGAGGGAATATGCAATGGACCCCAAATAAAGCTGCATTAGGAGTACAGTGGCAACTTCAACACCATCCCTCTACCTCACAGGAGTGCCATGTGGATTTAACAGAATGACAGCTAGAAAACAGAAGGTGACTGGGTTAGTTAATTGTAATTTTCAGGATGGAAGATAGTCAATGGAGAAAAGTTACAGTTGTGAGTTGAGGAATCCAACAGTAGGGGTCAGGACAAAAAATACCAGAGTGAGATATTCAAGGGAAGAGTTGGCAACCATTTGTATATACTGATGGCAGGAAGGAATCAGAACTGTCTTCGGCATGTGCTAGTGATGTCAATCTTAAATCAACATTCAATATAGTAATCAACTAATCACAGTTATTAATAGTTATGGGTGGGGTTAGCTCATAATTAATCATGAATTCTACACAATGCAACAGGCTGAAAGGGCCAGCAGAGTAGCCTGCTTCTGTTCTTATTTTTCTAAAGTTATGAAAGGTAGAGAGTGAATAGAACAGCAAAGAGAAAAGGAGATACTGCCTACTCTGCTGAGTCCCTGGGCATTGTCTGTGTGTGTGTGACTCAGAAAAGGAGACCGACAGAAAGAACAGACAAAAAGAAAATAAGTTAATTTGAAGAGAGAGAGAGTGATGCAGAAGGAGACAGACAAAGGTAGATAGAAGAAAGAGAGTGGGGAAGATGTGGGGGAAAGGGTAAATCAAGCCAAACAGAAAGGGTAAAGCAGCCAGGGTTGTTCTGATGGTCATAGACTAGGAATAAGACCTAGCTGCTGACTAGCAGCTGAAGTTGAATACTCACAGAAGCCAGCAGCATTTAGCTGCCTGCTGAAGGTGAAAGGAATTTACATAGAATGGGTTTCTCACGGTACTGTTCAACTCGAGGATAATAAGAACGTCTGAGACATGAAGAGAGTGGTGAACTCACCCGTGGAGTTGTATCCTTGGGCTGAGGTTGAACCCAGCCACAGTACGATAGTGGCAAGGGTGAGGACCAGGACCAGACGGTCGGGAAACCATGTCCTCATGTCCAGGGGTGAAGGAGCAGCAGCAAGTGTGACAGTGGAGACACAGGGAATGAAACACGTCTGTAACCAGTCTGGTGAGGGTAGATCTCATTACATCAAGTATTTCAAATATTCAGCCTGGGACCTAGCCAATACCATACATAATGTCTGGGCAGAAGCTTAATGCCAGTTAGGATTTAAATCTGTTTCCAATTTAACTGTATCCCTCCAGGGTCCTAGTGCTGCCAGTATAGCCTCAGAATATGTAGTCATGTGTTTGGTTAAGATTTTGTCTGCAGAAGCTTTCAGAATTGCCATTCTTGGCAGTGGAAGAAGTACAAAAACATTTACAATGAAAATCCTGGAGCTGAGAGGTTCTGTTTGCCAAGATAGGCTGAGGCTCTTTTCCCTAGCAAAAAGAAGGCCCAGGAGTAATCTGAGAATGGTTAAATGGTGAAAGAGTTGATATCAGGGAACCATTTCCACAAACTGGGGAGCAGAGCAGTGGATCATAAATACTAGTTCTGCCCTGAGTGGGCTGTTGGTGGGAGTGATTCTCTCTGGGGCAATGAGGAGACCTTTTCCTCCAGTTCAGGGGATACAGTTCTGGGCATCACTACCAGGAAAGGAAAATTAATCTTGTCCTACTCAGGGTCATCATGTCATTGAGAGCTTCTGATCTTTTCTTGGCATCACCATGAACCAAGTTTGTCAATCAATTCCTCCGCAATGATGGTCTCCTCACCATCTTGTAACATGACATACCAATTCTTGTACTCTGAGCTCTGTCCAGTGAAGGCAAACATACCACTCGCCTTTGTCACCAGCTTGCCTTCCTGGGTTGCTACTTCCAGGGGACCACGTCAAGGAACTCGGTGCAGCACAAGTCCACTCAACAGAGGCCAACAAGTAAGTGAAAATAAAAAAAGAAAACAGCAAGACTAGAATAACTAGAATTATTCAGAAGGTCAGGTAAGAGAAGCAGTTAATTTTTTACTTCAAAGACATTTTGAGGCCAACAACCTGGAAACAGTTGGGCAATCAGAATCAGGTTTCTTGTCACTGATATGTATATATGTAAGTTGTGAAACCTGTTGTTTTGTGGCAGCAGGACAGTGAAAGATATAAAACATTACTATAAGTTGCATTCCATAATAAAATACAAACAGTGCAAAAGAGGAATTGGGAAGTAGTGTTCATGGGTTGACAAACTGTTCAGAAATCTGATGGCAGAGGGAAAGAAGCTGTTTCTAAAACATTGAGTGTGGGTCTTCAGGCTCCTGTAGCTTCTCCTTGATGGTAATAATGAGAAGAGGGTGTGTCCCAGGCAGTGAGGGTCCTTAATGACAGATGTTGTCTTCCTGAGGCATTGCCTTTTGAAGATGGTGGGGAGGCTTATGCCCATGATGGAGCAGGCAGAGTCTGCAACCCTCTGCAGTCTCCTTCAATCCTCTGCATGGGAGCCTCCATACCAGGCGGTGATGCCAGCAGTCAGAATGCTCTCCATGGTGCATCTGTAGAAATTTGCCAGCACCCCAGCAACAGAGTAGTGCCGGCCAATCAATAGAAGTCAATGTCCTGGCAACAAGGATTAATTTACATCTGAAAAAATAGGAAACTCTGAAAGTGTGAGGGGTAGGTTGGCTCCAGGAGAAATAATTGTCCTGGGAAATGCACTGGATGCTAGGCCCACCAGAGTGACCACTGGATGCAGGGGAATTCACTGGCTGTAAAATAATCCACTGGATATAGGCTAAGCCTCCTGGTGGGGGGGGGGGGGTGCCACTGGGAACGGGAAAGCCTAATAGATACGGGAAACTCATAAGAACCCACTGGTGTTCCTGGAACACCAGATGCAGGTAGCCCACTGGATACAGAGTACTTCACTGGACACCAAGCACTGGGTACAACTAAACCCAAGCTCTAACCTTGACAGATAAAGGAAATCACACAGAGTAAAGGGGCAACTATGTGGTACAGGGTGTTCTATTGGGTTCAGAGCACCATACTCGATACTGGACATTGTATATGATGCAGCAAAACTCCACTGATATAGATGAACGCACTGTGTACCCTGCTTTTCAATACAGAAAGGTCATCTGTCTCCAGCCACAGTGGCAACACCCTACACTTGAGTAACCATCAACAATTGGCCACTGGGAGTCACTCTCAATACAACTCAATGTTGCTGGGTATGTTTGGAAGACTGGGAGAGATAAAGAGGAACGGTTGGAAGAGGGGTGGGAGTCTTCGTCCCGGTATCGATCCTCCCACCCATTTGGGCTTAATAAACTTCAATCTTGTTTCTACATCAGCACATTACAGCAATACTCAGTGCTCTTGTGGAATGAAGCAGCCCCTCCACTGGGCCAGACTTCCCTGAAGATTCAAAACCGAGTCACATTTCTCCAATTCTTTACCTTCTTTGTACTGACAGGCACGTTGAGGCACCAAACGGCAGCCAACTCAGTCTGTGAGCTGCCACTGACTCCAGATACTTTTGGATAACACCTTCTAATCCGTCCCCTGTGGGATAGTGCTGGTATGTCTCAGTATTAACTCAAAGGACAGACCTCCCCCACCACACTGAAATTCTAAGCACTTCCGCTCCTCTGTTAACCTCCTTTGCCCTCATCCGATACCCTTCTCAAAATGACATCCTTAAACAGTGTAAGCAAACTCTCTATCATTCATCAGTCATGTGCCCAGCAACTATTTTGCAAGTCTTTCACCAGACCACTCCATTACTCCACTTGCTTTAAGGCTTACCTTGATATCTGCTGCAAGGGCTCAGTGCTGACCCTTGGACGATAACAGTCTGTAATGTCTTGCTATTGATATTGGTTTCTTATTGTCACATGTACCAAGATGCAGTGAAAAGCTGGTCTTGCATACTGTTCATACAGATCAGAATATTACACAGTGCACTGAGGTAGTGCAAGGTTAGACGATAACAATGCAGAATAAAGCACAGCACTGGTAGACAATAAGGTGCAAGGTCTTAACAGGGTAGGTTGTGAGGTCAAGAGTTCAATTTATCATAGGGAACAATTTAGTAGTCCTATAACAGTGGCAAAGCTGTCCTTGAGCCTTGTGGTACATGCTTTTGTATTTTCTGCATGTTAGACGAGGAGAGGAGAGAACTTCTGGAGTGTGAGGTCTTTAAATATGCTTGCTGCTTTACTGAGGCAAACAGAAGCATAGATGGAGTCCACGGAAGGGAGGCTGGTTTCCATGATGTGCTGAACTGTCCGCAGCTCTCTGCAATTTCTTCTGGTCACATACAGGGCAGTTGCCATACCAAGCCATGATATATCCAGATAGGATGCTTTCTGTGGTGCCTCGATAAAAATTGGCAGGGATTGATGGTAACATGCCAAATGCCTTTAGTCTCCTGAGGAAGTAGAGGCATTGGTAAGGTTTCTTGGCTGTGACTTCTACGTGTTTGAAACAGGACAGGAGTGATTTTCACTCATAGGAATTTGATGCTCACAACTCCCTCAACCTCACTGCCATTGATGTCGACAGGAGCGTGTGCACCATCCCCCTTCCTGAAGTTTACAGGGGAAGTTTGGTGTCATAACCCACGTCGCTAAGCTTTCTTACTCCCTCCCATTCTCCGACTCATCGGTATTTAAGATATGGCCCACTACGATGGTATCATCTGCAGATTTGTAGATGGAGTTCACTGAATTCATTGAAGATCAAGCTGTTACTCTGTTGCTACTAGATAACTCTTCCAGCTGGGTCCTGGGGTATGCCTCATTATTCTCCAGAAAAAGGAGCCGATCCTTCAGCCCTCAAGCCTGGTGCAGTCAGACCTCGGTTACAATTTGCTTCAACAGTCTTTTTATGTTTCCCTCCATCTTAAGAAATAATGTCTATCTATCTTGTTCAATTTTTAAACAACTCAAGCAATCGTCCTCACACAAATATTGCCAGTAGGTTCCATGTTGCAACAACACTCAAAGTTCAAAGTTGAAATTTATTATTAAATTACGTATATCATATACAACCTTGAGATTCGCCTTCCTTTGGGCACTCACAGAACATAGAAACACAATAGAAATCAGTAAAAATCCAATTTGCAAAAGACAACAAAAACATGCAAATAATAAAAAAGCAAAGAGACATGTGGAACTTGGGCTGCAGAGTCCCTGACAGACAGTCCACGGCTGCAGAGCCCGTTCAGCTCTGAGGTGACTGACGTCCATCCAGGAGCTCGATAACTGCAGGGCAACAACTGCTTCCGAACCCGGCGTCATGGAACCCAAGGCTCCTGCACCTCCCGCACGACAGTCATAGTGAGGAGAGGGAGACAGGCCAAATGCAGGCAGACATGACTGAACACCACTGTTCATTTTCTGCTCTCATCCTCGAGGATTTTAATCCTGCTCGACGCTTTAATCGGCACGGACCACCGGTTTATCTTCTGTCCTCAGCACAGAGTAATGGAGCCGACCGCAGATTCATCTTCCACCATCAGGCCTCGACACAGCAACATCCACCCCAGATAAACCTACACTCTCAAGAGTCTAGTTTGCCAAATTCCCCCAGGAGATCGCAAAAGTACCAGATTGTTAAGTCGGTTCAAATGTACATCCTTAAAAAGAAAATTACAGACTACAGACTGCAACGATCGCAGTTTAGAAGAAGTAAATCTACTAGAGTATCAGTCCTGATGAAGAGCCTCGGCCGAAAATGTTGACTGTTCTTTCTACCATAGATGCTGCCTGGCCTGCTGAGTCCCTCCAGCATTTCAGATGCGCTACTAGAGTATCTAGTAGTTTCGTGAGCTGTCTGCAAAACATCGCCATTGGTCATCGGCACTATCTCCTTAACTAAAAGAGGATGCACTTGCCATGGAGGGAGTGTGATATAGATTCACAGGCTTCATGGATGAGAGATTTTGGTGGACGAGACCTGTGTTCTCTAGAGGTTAGAGGAATGGGATTGTGGAATGAGCTGCCGGGGGAGGGGTGGTTGCGGATTTGATTTCACCACTTAACCATATAACCATTTAACAACTACAGCATGGAAACAGACCATCTCGGCCCTTCTAGTCCGTGCCGAACACTTACTCTCACCTAGTCCCACTGACCCGCACTCAGCCCATAACCCTCCATTCCTTTCCCGTCCATATATCTATCCAATTTTACTTTAAATGACAATACCGAACCTGCCTCTACCACTTCTACTGGAAGCTCATTCCACACAGCTAACACTCTCTGGGTAAAGAAATTCCCCCTTGTGTTACCCTTAAACTTTTGCCCCCTAACTCTCAAATCATGTCCTCTTGTTTGAATCTCCCCTACTCTCAATGGAAAAAGCCTATCCACGTCAACTCGATCTATCTCCCTCATAATTTTAAATACCTCTATCGTCCCCCCTCAACCTTCTATGCTCCAAAGAATAAAGACCTAACTTGTTCAATCTTTCCCTGAAACTTAGGTGCTGAAACCCAGGTTACATTCTAGTAAATCTTCTCTGTACTCTCTCTATTTTGTTGACATCTTTCCTATAATTCGGTGACCAGAACTGTACACAATACTCCAAATTCAGCCTTACCAATGCCTTGTATAATTTTAACATTACATCCCAACTCCTATACTCAATGCTCTGATTTATAAAGGCCAGCATACCAAAAGCTTTCTTCACCACCCTATCGACATGAGATTCCACCTTCAGGGAACTATGCACCATTATTCCTAGACCACTCTGTTCTACTGCATTCTTCAATATCCTTCCATTTACCATGTATGTCCTATTTTGATTATTCCTACCAAAATGTAGCAACTCACACTTATCAGCATTAAACTCCATCTGCCACCTTTCAGCCCACTCTTCTAACTGGCCTAAATCTCTCTGCAAGCTTTGAAAACTTACTTCACAACACCGCCTACCTTAGTATCATCTGCATACTTACTAATCCAATTTACCACCCCATCATCTAGATCATTAATGTATATGACAAACAACATTGGACCCAGTACAGATCCCTGAGGCACACCACTAGTCACTGGCCTCCAACCTGACGAACAGTTATCCACCACTACTTTCTGGCATCTCCCATCCAGCCACTGTTGAATCCATTTTACTACTTCAATATTAATACCTAACAATTGAGCCTTCCTAACTAACCTTCTGTGTGGAACCTTGTCAAAGGCCTTACTGAAGTCCATATAGACAACATGCACTGCTTTACCCTCGTCAACTTTCCTCTTAACCTCTTCAAAAAATTCAATAAGATTTGTCAAACATGACCTTCCATGCACAAATCCATGTTGACTGTTCCTAATCAGACCCTGTCTATCCAGATAATTATATATACCATTTCTAAGAATACTTTCCATTAATTTACCCACCACTGACGTCAAACTGACAGGCCTATAATTGCTAGATTTACTCTTAGAACCCTTTTTAAACAATGGAACCACATGAGCAATAAGCCAATCCTCCGGCACCATCCCCATTTCTAATGACATTTGAAATATTTCTGTCAGAGCCCCTGCTATTTCTACACTAATCTCCCTCAATGTCCTAGGGAATATCCTGTCAGGACCCAGAGATTTATCCACTTTTATCTTCCTTAAAAGCACCAGTACTTTCTCCTCTTTAATTGTCATAGTTTCCATAACTTCCCTACTTGTTTCTCTTACCTTACACAATTCAATATCCTTCTCCTTAGTGAATACCGAAGAAAAGAGATTGTTCAAAATCTCCCCCATCTCTTTCGGCTCCACACATAGCTGACCACTCTGATTCTCTAAGGGACCAATTTTATCCCTCACTATCCTTTTGCTATTAATATAACTGTAGAAACCCTTTGGATTTATTTTCACCTTACTTGCCCAAGCAACCTCGTATCTTTTAGCTTTTCTAATCTCTTTCTTAAGATTCTTCTTACATTCTTTACATTCATTGAGCACCTCATTTACTCCTTTACTTAAGATTTACTTCTTAAGAGAAGTTTGGATAAGTACATGCATGTGTGGGGTGCAGAGGGGTACAGTCCAGGTGACAGGTCGATGGGAATAGGTGGAATAAGAGTCCCGCACAGGCTAGATGGGCTGAAAAGCCTGTTTCTGCAGTGTAGCTCTGTGATTCTAGGTAATCTCGCTAAGGTGAATGCTTACCCTGGTTGAGTAGTCTGGGGGTCCTCTCTAAAGTGAGCAGAAGCTTTTGAATTTTTGAAGTTCTCTGGCCTGGAGCAGGTTGGTCAATAAGTTTGTCAAGTCGAAGCTTGAGAGTTCAACCTTAGTCATCAAACAATACAGCACAGAAGCAGACCCTTCTGTCCAACTTCTCTCTGCCAACCATGATGCCTATCTCCATCAGTAGCATATGCCTGCATTAAGCTCACAACCCCCTACTCCTTTCTTAGCTGTGTACCTGTTGAAATGCCTTTTAATAATGTACTTGCATCTGCCACTAGCTCATTGCACATACTCACCACCCTGTGTGAAAAACTTACCACTGCCCCCCAATCCCCTTTAACTTCTGTCACTTCTTGTGCCCTAGACACACCTGCCTGAGAAAGAGACTCCTGCTATCTATGTCCCGTATAATCTTCTACACTTCTTTAAAGTCCCGCCTCAGACTCCTTCCTTCCAGAGAGAAGAAAACCAGTCTATTCAATCCTGTCTTATAACTATCGCCCTCCAATACAGGCAACACCTTGGTGAATCTTTCCTTTCTAATGCTACCACAGCTTCCTGAACTGCAGTGACCAGACCTGCAGACTAACCTGTGTTTTGTACAGCTGAAAATGAAGGGAGCTAAGGAACATGGAGATGTTCTGGAAAATGGAATTGAGGTGGAGGATAGGTTTTGATTTGGAAGAATGGAGAGTTGGCTCACAGAGCCAAATATGCTAGTCCTTTTCCTTCTCTCTATGTTTTTACATTAGGTCCTTAGCTTGCCTCATCCTGGTGACTCACTTGGCTTCATCATTTCTGCTCCATTCCCCCTCCAATTGCCCTCAGATCCTGGACTATATTCTTCACCCCAATCCCATCATTGCTGTACAGCTCCAGTTAAAGCCATGACCGTTAGAGGCAGGAAGACTCTTTCTGAAGAATATGAAACTACTTACTTTAGTTTCGATTCCTCAGCAGTCAGAATGTTGACTTCTTGTGGGGACAGTTTCCATTTTGTGGTCTATTGGTATTATATTTCATTTCCTGTTTACAAGAATTATGACCAGTATCACTTGCCCACTCTGCTGCTGGGGAAACTAGAGTTTTCAGTCCTCACCTTATCCTTAGACTCTGTCATCTAAACCCCAGGGAAACCACTTGTACCCCAAGCACAACTACCTGATCCTCAGGGATAATCACCAGGTTACTAGATGTAAACTTCTGATTTTTAGTGTGGACCACCTAATCACCAGACACAAATCACCTAATCCCTAACCACATCCAACAGATTTAACCACCAGATCCCCAGAAGATAATCACATAATCCTTATTAATAGCTATTCAGTCCAAGTAATCACCCAATCTGCTGCTCATGAACCTCAGCACCAACCCCCACACACTGATATCCAATCTGATCACCCAGTTCGCAGCTTCCGTCAAATGATTCTCAGACATTCCTTTATCCAATTACCCTCATAAACTGTCAAGGGACCCTCTCCCTGTCTTCCACCTCACTGAATTCCCCTGTTTCTTTTCTCCCACCTTGTTCATCACCCACAAGACCTTTCTTTACATTTCAACAGGACTCTCTCTCCCACATTTGGGCTGTATCCCTCCCTGACTCTCCCCAGAAGGACTTATCACTCCAGGAGCCTATCCTTCTTTGTCCTGCCTTGGCACGGGCTCATTGCTCTTTCCCACAAAGCCCCTGTTCCACTTACCCACTTCCCACAGGGTCTTGACATATTCCCATCTACTTTCTCTCTCTCTCTCTCTCTCCCCCTCTGCCCCCTCTCTCTCTTCCTCTCCCCCTCTCCATCTATCGCTCTCTCTATCTCTATTTCACATTTCCCATCTTCCCATTAGTTACTCCCCACAAGGCCATTTCCTGTCTTTCTCATTTACTTTTTACCTAGACTCTATCTCCTTTCACCAACCATCTCTGTCCACTGCCTGCCCCATCTCCTACATCCTCAGGAAAATGAATCTCAAGGTTGTACATGGCGACAAAAATGCACTTTGATAATAAAATTACTTTGAACTTTGACTTTGAACATGGCACGTTTGTTGATGTAAGTCTACGTGTACATGAGGAACTTCCTTCCAGCTCCTGCGACTATAACCCTGAGGAAGATCGGAGCTTCCATTGGGCTGCTTTATGAGTTCCACTGACTACCTATCTGCTCACCTTGTTCAACAAATAAGACAGAACAGGAAGACTTCTTTTGGACACTCGGACACTTTTCAGTGATAGGGCAAGTGAAGTTATTCTCGTTGATTCAGGAGCCTGATGGTTGAGTGGTAGTAACTGTTGTTGAATCTGATGGTTTAAGTCCTGAGGCTCCTGTGCCTTTTTCCTGATGGCAACAGCAAGAAGAGAGCATGACCTGAATGGTGAGGGTCCCTGATGGTGGATGCTGCTTTCCTGTGACAGTGCTTCGCGTAGATGTGCTCAATATTAGGAAGGGTTTTACCCATGATGTACTGATCCATATCCACTAGTTTTTGTAGGATTTTCTGTTCAAGGGCATTGGTGTATCCATTCCAGGCTGTGATACAACCCCAGTCAATATATCCTCCACTATGTATCTATAGAAGTTTGTCAAAGCTTTAGATGTCATGCCAAATCTTCGCAAACTCCTAAGGAGTTATTCATACCATTGGGTCATAAGCTACCCTAGCAAACCCTGAGATGCCCTTCCAATTTGCATTTGTCCACTTCCTAGCAATAGAGAAAGTCAAGGATAGATCAGTTGGCATTGAGAAGCCACTATAGCCATTATATTCGGTACACATGTACCTAATATAGTGAGAAGGAGTGTTAAAATGATATACAACTGTAAACTTGAAATGGCTCTGACAGTAAGAGTGCAGATGCCCAGTAAAATCATCACCTGTGTAGAGGTGGCCACATCACAAGCAGTTGACCAGGTTGAAAGAGTTGCTGTTGAGCCTCTGCCTGCCCTGGAGGAAGTGTGCAGGTCTCCGGATGGTGCTGAGGGTGGAGGTGAAGGTCCAGATGCTCACACCTCCTTTGGTTACAAGGAGCACGTGCCAGGGATCGGCAGCGTTGGGTAGGAAGGGATGAGTGGATCAGTCCTGATCCCTGTGGAAAGAAGAAATGGAGGATGAAAGAACTGGTGAGGGGATCAAGACAGAGGTGCCAGAAATGGTGGTGGGTGATATGTCGGATGCAGGTGAAAGGTGACAACTGAAGTCTATTACTGTTCTGCTAGGAAGTGGGGAGGGGTGGAGTAGACATGCAGAAAATGGAGGAAATCCATTGACTATGGCAAAGAAGGGAAGGCTGTGCTTCAGGAAAAACTGCCTTCTCAGAGGGGACTGCAGGGCCTTCATAGAAGTCTGAGCGACTCCAATATCTGTCCCCCAGAAGGTCCTCCATCCTTCCTCTTCTAGGTCTTCTAGGCATCACCTGAACTCGCTCAATCTTCCTGCACCGGCTACAGTGGGAAGACAGGAGAGATGTCAAATTTCACAAAGGTTCAAAGCCCAGATGGGAGTAATGGTGCCATCATAACACGGACTGAGAAAGTGAAAGTAAAGGGGCAATGAGGACCAGAATACACAAGACTGATGCTGAGTTCCAGTCAAGGAATCTGTCTATTGATCAGCTCATCTCAACCACCCTCATCAAATGAGCCAGGGCTCTGACATGGCTCAGTTAGGCTAAGTAACAGAAGTCAGAAATACAGCACCCTATCAGACTCTTCGGCCCATCGAACTGTGCGGAGCACTGAGCACCCATTAATCCATTCCATTCTCACCACATTCATATCAGGTGCTCCCCAGAATCTACCACTCATCGAGTGGCCAAAGGATGTGAAATCCGGGTTCATTGAGTAAAGAAATAGAGAAGTACAATTGATGGGAATGAATATGTTTTTTTAAAAAGAGAAGCGAAAGAGGCACTATAAATCAGTATTTTCACACTACTTGGAATGATTGCCTTCCAGGTTGTAAAAGACTCCCAAGTGTTGGTGTATTTTCCCTAGATCATAATCCCTCCCTTACTGTCACAACTCTTTAGCTCAGATGGAAAGGTGGCTACATTAGAAAGCCCTCAATTTCATGCTGACCACTGCCTACAGTTCCAAGCAAGTGCTGGTGGGCAGTTTGTACCGAGTTTTCCACTTACACACCCATTCTGAGAAAAGCATCAGTGAGCACATTCTAAGATGTTGTGGTGAGACTGGTGACCAGTGAGATCAATCTAATCACAGGCTGCAGCAGGAAATCTCATACACTGCTGACGGGAAGAGCAAAGCATGAAGCAGGAGGTGTGCAGTGAGTACCACTTTCAGTTCAGCTTTAATGTTACTTCTGTTAAATTTATTTAATATTCTGGGATTTGGTGTGAAACTGCAGAGTTACATTTATCGCCCGGGCTTTGAAATCCTCAATCTATTTTCACAAGATTCACTTACAAGAGCGCACAACCCTGGTTGAGATATCCCTGGTGAATTTAGACACACTGAGGCAGAATCACTTCATTGCCTTCTTCCCAGTGGAAGTTCACCTGGCTAAGAGAATTCTTGGTAGTCTTTCCCATGTAATGCACCACCTGTAAGACCCTCTTACAGGGTAAATAGCTGGCATGTCTTCTCAAGCATCAGAGCTGATGCGGTAAGAGTGACGTTACATTACCCTGCTCTATCTAGAAATGCAAAGGCTGTAAAATACCATCCTCATGTTAACTGCATAGTCCCAAGCAGCACTATAACCTCCCTCTATCCTGAGCTGATCTTTTTATTTTGCTATGTATTCCTCGTCTTCTGTTGCTGTAACTCATCCACTTTGAGACTCAACGTGTTGTGCCTTCAGAGATGCTTTTCTGCACGTCACCATTGTAATGTTTAGTTATCTGAGTTACTGTCGCCTTCCTGTCAGCTTGAATCAGTCTGGCCATTCTCCTCTGACCTCTCATTAACAAAGTGTTTTTGCCCAGAGAACTACTGCCCACTGGATGTTTTTCCTTTTTTTTCTGTAAATCCTAGGATCTGTTGTGTATGAAAATCCCGGGAGATCTGCAGCGTCTGAGATACTCGAAACCACCCCCCGGCACCAATCATTCCACGGTCAAACTCACTTAAATCATCCTTCTTCCCCTTCTGATGTTTGGTCTGAACAACAACTGGACCCCTTGACCATATCTGCATGTTTTTATGCATTGAGTTACTGCCACATGATTGATTATCTGATTGGATATTTGCATTAATGAACAGGCGGTCATGTGTACCTAATAAAGTGACGGCGAAGTGTAACTATATATCTTGGGAATGAGAGAGAGAGGGTGAGAGATAGATTAAGGCCAATTTCAGAAGGAGATGGAGAATACTGTTGGTTTGGGATGTGGATATGTACAAGTATATGTATTTGTCTACATCCCAAACCAACAACATGCTTTGTGTCCTTCTGAAATTGACTAATCTCACCCACTCCATTCTAGTGAATTACTTGAAACAGTTCTGGCTGGCTATATTCTTTTATGATGCTCTTTCTCAGTTCTGGGCTGACAGTAGTATTCTTTTGATCATGAACGGTTGTTTTTCTCTCTCTCTCTCTCTCAGTTCTGAGTTTACGTTACTCTCCGTTTTGATACCAAGAGCCTTAGACCTCCTATCTTTTCCACTGTAAACCTTTAATCAGTTCTCTCTATGCTAAGATGATGTAGAATCCCTCCCGGTTCTGAACCAACCATTTTCTTACTCTGTGCTGCAGTGTCAGTAGTGAATTCTTCTGTCCCAAGCTGCCATTTCTTCCTCTCTGTACTGAGTAGATTTTATTGGCTGTCCACCCTGAGATGGGCACTTTAATTCTATCCCGAGTGGACCTTATTCCCCGTGTATTCTAAGCTAACATCACCTTCTAACTCTCGCTCATACATACTCTCTCATTGTCCTAAGGATTGGCTCAGCAATGGATCGCAGTCATATTGTTCTGGGTCACAGCGGTTGCTGTCCCAACATCAGCCATCGTGACAGCCCAGTGTGCAGGAGCGGTGACATTGCCCTGCAGGGCCACCAGGGTGAAGAGCCATACCTACACGTCGGTCAGGTGGTACAAGGTACGTGTCCAGCAGCACCGAGTCTGATGTAAAGGGCTATGACAGCAATGTCAACACGGAGCCTGAGGAATGATGGGGTTTGGATGGAGGGAAGGGAGTAGGCCACGGGCTCTGGTAGAAGAGAGTGATGACTGACAGAGTCCTCTGGATGGCTGGTGATTGGTGAAGTTAGTTTTGATTGCTGAGACATGGAATCTAGGCAGAAAGAACGGCGAATAACAGAGTTCTGGTCAGAGGAAGTGTGTGTGAGACGGTGTGGTCAGAGGCTGTGATCAGCGTCAAAGGGAGAGGTTGGCCCAGTTAGCATTTCCCTGAGCCGTGGTGGTCAAGTTAGAGCTTTTCTGAGGGCAGTTGCTGTACTTTGACCATTTATGAGTGGCCATGATGTTGATGGCCCAATCCTGTGCTTGTGTATCTGGTGAGCACCCAGGGTCTGAGTAAATGGTGTCAGGGGATCCAGTACAGTGGGGCACAGGGACTGGATGTCTGGGATGTGACAATGGGATAGTCAGAGTGTTTGGGAGAACACCACATGGGACCATATTTCTCAGGACTGGAGAATGGTGATTGGGTTCTGGGATTCAACTGACTGGTGCGTCTAGGATTGAGTGATCAAGGCCTGGAGTTCAAATATGTGGTTTTCAGGGAATATCTTTGTTCAAAATCAAATGTCCTTGCTGCCTGGGATCAGTTGATTGGGATCTGCTGACTGTGTGTAAGTGTTTCTTAGGGATCAGGAGAAGGGATAGAGGAATATAGTAAGACGCACACACACACACACACACACACACACACACACACACACACACACACACACACACACACACACACACACACACACAAAACGTGCTGGAGGAACTCAGCAGGTCAGGCAGCATTTATAGAGGGAAATGAACAGTTGACGTTTCAGGCTAAGACCCTTCATCAGACCTTACTGGATTCACTGAAAAATGTTATTATAATCCTGTGTGGTATGTAAAAATTATAGTAATTTAATAAATTCAATCAGGTATTAATGGGAAATAACATCCAGCAATCTGGAAAATCTACTGGTCTGGCAACATCAAAGTCTTGAGCTTGTTTTTCAACAGCTCTCTGTTAAGTTCAATCTGCCCAATGCTCATTTTTTTAGATATCTCCAAATTAGACACATTATTGCTCCTTTAATTCCTAACTTTCCTGAAATGCCTGTGAAAAATGCTATGGACTTACTTCTTTCCATTAATCCACTAGGTAAAGGTTTAATATCAATTATTCGAGATAAATTAGCAGCCTTACGACAGGCCCCTGTGGATAAAATTAAAATGGCATGGGAGCAGGATTTAAATACCTCCTTATCTGAGGAGAGCTGGGATTCAGTTCTCAAATCGGTTAACTCAACCTCTCTTTGTGCTCGCCACTGCCTTTTACAGTTTAAGATTGTTCATAGAGCCCATATGTCTAAATCTAAACTATCTCGATTTTACCCTAACATTAGTCCGCTGTGTGATAAATGCAAGAGGGGCGAGGCCTCTCTCATTCATATGTACTGGTTCTGTCCTAGCTTGGAGAAATTTTGGAAAGATGTCTTCACTACGTTATCGTATATTCTGAATCACCACATAGAACCAAACCCTTTAATTGCTTTGTTCGGTTCCTGGGGCGAGACAGATTTACGTCTGAGTCTGACCAAATGCCGAATATTATCCTTTGCCTCTCTCCTGGCTAGACGCTTGATCCTCCTTAGATGGAGAGATGTTGCCCCGCCCACTCATGCTCAGTGGCTTAACGACATCATGGCCTGTTTGGACCTTGAAAAAATTCATTATTCAGTTCTTAATTCGGACCTAAAGTTCCATAAGGTCTGGGGACCTTTTATCGAGTACTTTCATAACCTTCCTCTTGACTAGGGGTTTTTTTTTTTC
The DNA here is from genome assembly GCF_030144855.1 of Hypanus sabinus. NCBI lineage: Eukaryota > Metazoa > Chordata > Chondrichthyes > Myliobatiformes > Dasyatidae > Hypanus > Hypanus sabinus. Next base: position 110,257,594 of record NC_082714.1, on the reverse strand, counting down.
GGTCCCTTGCTTTCAGCTCCCTTTTTTTTGGTAGAAGGCATTATTACCCTCTGTTGCTAAGTGTATTCACAGTCTGGGAGTTTGATTGTCCTGATTTATATTCTCTATATTGTGTTGTGGTTGGTCTGGAGTTTTTTTTTTGTGTTGTGGGGCTTGGGGAGGATACTAAGTTTACTTGTCTTCAATTTGGGTGCTTTTTTTAAATTCTCTTTCTCTGTATCATATTGTCATTGTATGCTTAATTTTGTACTGTATTAATGTTCCTCATTTTGATCTGGGGTTTTTTTAGTTTGTAGTTATGTAGAAAATGTATAAAAAACTAATTAAAAAAAGTCTTGAGCTTGTTGAATTAACAGTTTACTGTATCTTGGGACTGGATGAAGGAATATCCTGGAATTGGGAGTTTTGACAAAAACGGAGAGAAAGTTACCAGTAGAAAAGATGAGAGGTTGGAGAGCCTCTAGTAAATGATTTGGAGAACTTGAGAGAAAATTAGCAAAGTATTTGGAACAAACATAAGGGAGCAGGTACATCTTGATGATGGGACAGATAAAAGATGGAAATCAGGTGGTGACCCAGTGGTGAAACCAGCACCCCAAACCCACATTCAATCCTGACCTCCGGTGGAGATGCAACTTCTCCTGAGTGACCACCTGGATTTCCCCTGGGACCTCACACTTCTCTCCAAAGCTGTGTAGGCTCGTAGGCTGTAAATGGGCCCTGGGAAGGGGGGTGCGGGAAGTGAGTTGATGGAAATATGGTGAGGATAAAAAGAGGATTAGTGTAGGATCAGTGTAAGTGGGTGGCTGACGGTAAGTGAGGACTCATGAGACTGATTACATGCTGCAGCTAGAGATCCAGACAGAAGTAAGAAATTTGCTGGGAAAGCATTGGAGCCAATAAGCAATTCAGGGCAAAAGGGATTTCTTTAGACAAATGCACAGTGTGTGAGAACCTACCTGCAGGAAAGATGTCAAGAAGATTGAAAGAGTGCAGTGAAAATTAACAAGGATGTTGCCAGGACTTGAGGACCTGAGTTACAGGGAAAGATTGAACAGGTTAGGACTTTATTCCCTGATGTGTAGAAGAATGAGGGAAGATTTGATAGATATACAAAATTACGAGGGGTATCAATAGGGTGAATACAAGCAGGCTTTTTTCCATTGAGCTGGGTGAGACTGAAGTAATGGGTTAAGGATGAAAGGCGAAATGTTTAAGGGAACATGTGGAGGAGCTTTTTCACTCAGAGGGTGGTGAGAGTGTGGAACAAGCTGCCAGCAGAAGTGGTGGATGTGGGTTCGATCTCAACAGTTAAGAGAAATTTGGATAGGTACGTGGATGAGAGGGGTATGAAGGGCTGTGGTCTGAGTGCAGGTCGATGGGACTAGGTAGATTAAACATTTGGCACAGACTAGGTGGATCAAATGGCCTCTTTCTGTAATGTTCCGTGATCCTACATTGACGAACATAGATGGTAAATTTGACATGGAAGGAATGACACTTCGGCCACTACTGCAAGGTGGCCACAAGATATGTAATTATACTTTTTCCAAGCCTTGCAGGAAATGTTCTTTGTGATTAAAGAGAAAGAATGTAATGAAAACTGTGGAAACATTATGGGTAAAATTAAGAAAAGGGTACAGATTTAAGATTCAAATAAACTAGGTCCCATGCAGCCATTGTGAAGAAGCAGAACTACTGACTGGAGATGAAGTGATGGAGTAATGGGGATTTAACTTTCATATAGAGTGGGATAAGCAGGTCTTTTCACATCAGGGATCTCGTAGATTTCTGGAGAATCATGGTAGTTTACTGTAACAACATATGAAAGAACCAAAAGGGAATTTACAAAAGTATAGGTGCTTCAACTTACGATGTTGTGCCACCTTCTTAACCTACTCTATAAGATTAATCTAACCCTTCGCTCCTACATAGCCGTCCAATTTTCCTTCAACCATGTGCCTATTGGAGAGTCTCTTAAATGCCGCTGATGTATCTGTCTCTACCACCACTCCTGGCAGGACCTTCCATGCACCCACCACTCTCTGTGTGTGAAATCCTACCACTGACATTCTTTCCTCCTATCTCCTTAAAATTATGCCCCTTCCTATTAGACATTTTCACTTTGAGGAAAAGGCACTGGCTATCTACTCAAGCAATGTGTCTTATAATCTTATACACCTCTATCGAGTCATCTTTCATCCTCCTTTGTTCCAAAGAGAAAAGCCCAAGCTAGCTCAACCTTTCCTCATAAGACATGCTCTCTAATCCAGGCAACAGGGTAGTAAATTTCCTCTGCACCCTGTCCAAAGCTTCCATATCCTTCCTATAATGAGGCAGCCAGAAATGACCGCAATAGTTCAAGTGTGGTCTAACCTGCAACATTACCTCAAGGCGCTTGAAGACAATCCCCCAGCTAATGAAAGCAAGCACATCATAAGCCTCTTAACTACCTAATCAACTTGCAGGAGGAGGCCATTGATTTATTAATGAATCAAGTTTAGTTCAGGACTTAGAGTATACAATCACTGCAATCATGTTTGTGAAGCAGGAATAGTCAGTAGCCACACCAATGTTGAATTAAATTTTCCAAAACTGCGGGAACTGTCTGTTTCTGCTGTAAACTCAGAGAGATCATTTCCCTATTTCAGAAAACTAAAATCACAGAAATTAGAGATTTATAAACCAATAAGCCTAAAATCTATTTGGGGTGAAATACAAACTTCCCCATTGCTCATTCTGAGTGAATGCCATGAAATTTTTCATTTAAGGTCAGATTCTGCCTGTTAAGCCTGATGAAAATGTTTGAAAAGTCTCCTGGAGTATGAATGAGAGACACTCCGTGGCTGTAATTTCACTGGCTTCTATGAAGCCCTGAGCATATCCCCTCTGGATGGTCTGTCACCTGAAACAGAAGCTCTTGCCCTGAAGGTAACATTGCTCAGGCAAGGGAAGAGGTTTTGCTACAATGGACACAAAATCACAGGATGGAGGAAATTAGATCTTCCAGGACCTTGCAGGAACATAGACCAGTACAGACATGATACTGGGCCAACCTATATAAATCTACTCCGTGATCAATCTAATGCTTCTCTCCCATGTAGCCCTGCATTTTTCTTTCATCCATGTGCCTGTCTAATAGTTTCTTAAACATCCCTAATGTATCAGCCTTAACCATCACCCCGGCAGAGTGTTCCGTGCATTTACCACAGTCTGCATAGAAAAACTATCTCCGACATTCTGCGCCCCGCTCCCCAAGACTTTCCTCCAAACACCTTAAAATTATGCCCTCTCATATTAATCATTTTTGACCTGGGAAAAAGGTGCTGTCTGTCCACTCTATCTGTCCCTTTTATCAGATGCTGTACAACTCCTTCAAGTCATCTGTCATCATCCTTCACTCCAGAGAGAAAAGCTCAGCCCACTCAACCTTCCCTGATAAGACATGTTCTCCAATCCAGGCAGCATCCTGGTGAATCTCCTCTGCACCCTCTCTAAAGCTTCCACGTCCTTCCTATAATGAGGCCACCAGAAATGAACCCAATACTCCAAAAAGGTAACGTTGTAAAACACAATTCAGAAGGGAGTTGACATGTTTTTGTTCTAAACCACTTTTTTCAAGTATTCTCCTTCATCAGCCAATCTTCCAACCTTAGTGGAAAAGCTGGCAATGTTGGTAGTATGGAAGGCTACCAAATTGCAGAAACAGATTCAAAACTGAGGAGGGGCAAAACAAGGGAAATGCTTTTCAACACAGTACGTCTCATCCAGTTCTGAATTAGAAAGAATTCTTTCTAAATGGTCAACTAATGGGAAACTTTAACTGTCAGGGCCAAGTGCAGGAGATAATGTGATGAGTGAGTGGGATGCTGGGATGAGGGTGGAGGTTGGGCCCCAGCTGTACAGTCCCTGGGAAGACCATGTTGGGAGTAGAGGGTGGATATCACCCTGCTCGCCTGACAAGGGGGATAGCTGAACTCCAGATTATTAGACATACACTTCTATTCCCAGAAGTTCGCAGGTCAGTCAGTTACTTGAGGGAATTTTTCAAGGTAACTAAAGGAATGGGTAGTCGACAGACAGAAATTATTTTCACTGAGACGCCAGGGGCTTTCTCAGCTTTCTCAGGGGCACCTAGATGACACTCAGACACGGAGAGATGGAGATCCAGAACTCCCTCCCAAAAATGAAAACTGATGTTGAGTGAAGTTTTAAAATCACAGCTTGATGGTTTTTGTGAACTGGAGGGGCTGATGAGGATATGGGGAAGGGCATGTTTTGGAGGAAATTCTGAGCAGCAGAATTACTGGAGAAAGTGAGAGCAACGCCTTTCCTCGTGTCGAAGGGTAAGTGAAGCAGAGTGGTGGGAGTGGGACTGAGAGAGATAGCAAAACAGAAAGCAAAAAAAAACAGAAGAGTGACAGAGAGAGGGAGCGAGAGGGGCAAGATGAGAGAGGGGAGAGCAGATAGGAGAAACCCAAGGGAAGAGAAGTACAAAGGGAATGTGTGAGGGGAGGGGAGGAGAGGGGTATGAGGGGAGAGAAGCATGTGAGAGGAGATGAGGGTGTGAGGGGGAGGAGGGGTGCAGATGTAAGTAGAGTTGTCAGAGGTGCAGCTACCCAGTTCAGGAATTGAGGAGTTGCTGAAAATTTTCTGAGGTTGGCAACTTAAAACTAGAGAGGGATGAGACCCTGTAAAAATAAGAATAAAAATTTTTAAATCACTTAATCAGGTGCTGAATAGGACAGGACCCCATCTCTTAACTCACTCAGAAAGTCTAATAAAGCTGGTGAGAAAACGAGAGCTCCAGCATGGATCAGGTACTAACGGGAATCATCTGTCTCTCGTTTCCAGTGAAGCCAGGTCATCAGACTGGTCTAAAGGAGATTGTAACAATGAAAGTGGATTGGGATAATTTGTTTTATGGGAAGGATGTAATAGAGAAATGGAGGTCATTTAAAGGTGAAATTTTGAGGGTAGAGAATCTTTATGTTCCTGTTAGGTTGAAAGGAAAGGTTAAAGTTTGAGAGAGTCATGGGTTTCAAGGGATATTGGAAACTTGGTTCAGAAAAAGAGGGAGATCTCTAATAAATAAGGCAGCATGCAGTAAATGAGGTGCTCGAGGAAAATAAAGAATGTAAAAAGAATCTTAAGAAAGCAATTAGAAAAGCTAAAAGAAGATACGAGGTTGCTTAGGCAAGAAAGGTGAAAATAAATCCGCAGGGTTTCTACAGTTATATTAATAGCAAATGGATAGTGAGGGATAAAATTGGTCCCTTAGAGAATCAGAGTGCGGAACCAAAAGAGATGGGGGAGATTTTGAACAATCTCTTTTCTTCAGTATTCACTAAGGAGAAGGATATTGAATTGTGTAAGATAAGGGAAACAAGTAGGTAAGTTATGGAAACTATGACAATTAAAGGGGAGGAAGTAGTGGCACTTTTAAGGAATATAAAAGTGGATAAATCTCCAGGTCCTGACCTTGAGGGAAGTTGGTGTAGAAATAGCAGGGGCTCTGACAGAAATATTTTAAATGTCATTAGAAACTGGGATGGTGCTGGAGGATTGGTGTATTGTTCATGTGGTTCCATTGTTTAAAAAGGGTTCTAAGAGTAAACCTAGCAATTATAGGCCTGTCAGTTTGACATCAGTGGTGGGTAAATTAATGGAAAGTATGCTTAGAGATGGTATATATAATTATGTGGACAGACAGGGTCTGATTAGGAACAGTCAACATGGATTTGTGCATGGAAGGTCATGTTTGACAAAGCTTATTGAATTTTTTGAAGAGGTTATGAGGAAAGTTGATGAGGGTAAAGCAGTGGATGTTGTCTATATGGACTTCAGTAAGGCCTTTGACAAGGTTCCACACAGAAGGTTAGTTAGGAAGGTTCAATCGTTAGGTATTAATATTGAAGTAGTAAAATGGATTCAACAGTGGCTAGATGGGAGATGCCAGAGAGTAGTGGTGGATAACAGTTTGTCAGGTTGGAGGCCGATGACTAGTGGTGTGCCTCAGAGATCTGTACTGGGTCCAGTGTTGTTTGTCATATACATTAATGATCTGGATGATGGGGTGGTAAATTGGATTAGTAAGTATGCAGATGATACTAAGGTAGTTGGTGTTGGGGATAATGAAGTAGGTTTTCAAAGCTTGCAGGGAGATTTAGGCCAGTTAGAAGAGTGGGCTGAATGATGGCAGATGGAATTTAGTGCTGATAAGTGTGAGGTGCTACATTTTGGTAGGAATAATCCAAATAGGACATATATCGTAAATGGTAGGGTATTGAAGAATGCAGTAGAACAGAGTGGTCTAGGAATAATGGTGCATAGTTCCCTGAAAGTGAAATCTCATGTGGATAGAGTGAAGAAAGCTTTTGGTATGCTGGCCTTTATAAATCAGAATTTTGAGTATAGGAGTTGGGATGTAATGTTAAAATTATACAAGGCATTGGTAAAGCCGAATTTGGAGTATTGTGTACAGTTCTGGTCACTGAATTATAGGAAAGATATCAACAAAATAGAGAGAGTACAGAGAAGATTTACTAGAATGTTACCTGGGTTTCAGCGCCTAAGTTGCAGGGAAAGATTGAACAAGTTAGGTCTTTATTCTTTGGAGCGTAGAAGGTTGAGGGGGGATATGAGGAGGATAGATAGAGTTGACATGAATAGGCTTTTTCCATTGAGGGTAGGGGAGATTCAAACAAGAGGACATGAGTTGAGACTTAGGGGCAAAAGTTTAAGGGTAACACGAGGGGGAATTTCTTTACTCAGAGAGTGGTAGCTGTGTGGAATGAGCTTCCAGTAGAAGTGGTAGAGGCAAGTTCGTTATTGTCATTTAAAGTAAAATTGGATAGGTATATGGACAGGAAAGGAATGGAGGGTTATGGGCTGAGTGCGGGCCAGTGGGACTAGGTCAGTGTAAGCGTCGGCACGGACTAGAAGGGCCGAGATGGCCTGTTTCTGTGCTGTATATATGGTTATATGGTTATGTGGAACCAACCAGCAGATGGCAACAGCAGTTCTGACTGAAACCTAATCATAAACCCTCACTTTATTCACAGATGGTGAATCAGAAAGACCTGAAGGGAATTATTTGGAAAAGGGGCAACAATATTCAGCTTTACAGAGGTGTAGACCAGAACGTGACGATGGCAGCACAAGACTCTCTCACCATTTGGCAAGTGAAGGAAGAGGACAGTGGAACATATCAGTGCTCCATCTTTGCTTCACTGGGAGGCACCAATCAGAATGGACACGTTACCCTGCAGGTCTCAGGTGGGACGCTGTTTGTCTTTTGTTTAATCTGGATTCAGGTGAAACACTGCCTTTTTGTTTTTTCCCGTCTCAGGGGGGAAATTGTCCCTCACTCACTGACGTCCCCTTGTGCACTTAAGGTCTCAGGTGATGTATTGTCCGCCCTTCATTCACCAAGAGTCTCAGGTGGGGACAGTGAAGATTGGAAGTAATTCTGTTCAATTGAAAACAGGAATCAAAACTATGTCAAAGTCAAAGTTGAGTTTATTGTCACGTGCACAAATCTGTGTGTCCACAGGTGTAATGAAAAGCTTACCTGTAACAGCTTCACAGGCACATAGCATCAGATAAGCCGCATTCAAAACAAGAACATAAATTATATACAACTTTTACAAGGAAGTATACAATTAGGAGGAAGATGTCCACTTTAGTGCTGAGCAGTGTTCCCTCTAAGGTGTGAGTGTGCACACATCTTTTGCTGCTAGCACACAAAGGAATTTAAACTGCACATGAGAAGTTGCCAACCTCTGCCTCGTTGGCATGTTAACTATATTTCATCATTGTGCACCATCACATTTCATTTTCCAGATTCTGATGCCGACGGTGTTGACAACATGATGTATGCGATGATTTGCCTGCAGATTTTAGAACTGGCTTATTTATACTGCTTTTATTGACGAAAATATTGAGAGCTTATGTTGTTGTCACTAGGCAAAAAAATTGCACAGCACAAAATTTTTGCGCACATTGATCATTGCAAATTAGTGGGAACTTTGGTGCTAAGTGATCAAAGTGGTTATAGTGTTCCGAACTGTAGTGATTAAGGGTGTGCTGATTGGTTCGAGAACCGAATGGTTAAAGGGAAGTAGCTGTTCTTGAACCTAGTACTGCGGAACTTTAGGCTTCCTTACTTGCTGAATGACGGTAGCTGTGAGAAGATGGTGTGGTCCAAATGGTAGGTATCTTTGATGATGGATGTTGCCTTCTAGAGGTAAGTAGATGCTACCAGTGGTGGGGAAAGATGCTCGTGTTGAATGTTGCAGAGGGTTTGAAGGGTCAAAAGCCTGCTGCAGTTCTCCTTGTTTATGTTTCTAAAATACTAGAGATACTGCAGGTGCTGGAAATCCAGAGCATCTATGGAGTTGAATAGAAGTTGACGTTTCAGGCCAGCACCCTTTTTCAGGACTCAGTGCCATCAACTGTTTATTTGTTTCTGTAGATGCTGCCTGACCTGCTGAGTTCCTCCAGTATTTTGTGTGTATAACATTTCCAAGTTGTGCAGTAAACCAAAGGACTGGAAAATTCCAGAACTGACAAAAAAAGGGAAAGTAGAATATTTGTACAGGTCCTCATCAGATTCAGTTCCTGAGAACTGCTTGTAACCCAGCTATTTCACACGTCGGAAATGCCAGAAGATACCTATGGAGGCCAATTATCCCTTATGGATAGAATGGCATCTTGCCACTCATCATAATAAACCTGTCACTAACAGATTTAGCTGAGCCTATCTCTAGATCAGATTCACAAAATGGACATTCTGCTTGGGTTCAATTTGGTAAAATTTCAGCTCGTGTCGAGGGCAGTCTTGTAGCAACTGGGTAAGTCATCCCGACATCTCAATCATATGTGCAGGCTGTACGTAAGTCAGCCATTCAGAAGTTGTGGAGGACCTATTTTGATTACTGAGACTGAGAGCTTCTGCAAAAGGGAAAAGATTAGCTAAAGTTGCTGAGAGTCACTTACAGACTGAGACTGTGGAAATTACATTGTAGAATAGGGGAACAGCAGAGAAACTAAACAGATATGTTGCATGTCTTCAAGGAGGAAGATGCATAAAACCTAGAAATGGAAGAGAATGGATCTAGGGCAGAGGTCGGCAACCTGCGGCTCCGGAGCCACGTGCGGCTCTTTGATCTCTGTGATGCGGCTCCCCGTGGTTTGTTAGCTTTTGAAATGTAATTCGAAATTTGAAGATTATGGTGATCTTGTACAATCTGAAAACTTTGCGGAGACACCGTTTCCTGGCACATCCGAACCGGCTCACAATTAGCCAGCGTTCCGGCTAAGGGTGATAGCCTACGGGGGTTTGTGAGTACGTGTCTTTTGGAGCATCCGCGGCCACGGGGACGGGTTGAGGGAGGCTTTAAAGCAAGGCTGTTTAGTTCGAATAAAGTTACCTTTGACTGCAGTCTTTATTTTAGCGCTGCGTGTAGCACAGCGCTACAACGTGTTTTTTTATCGCTATTAATATACATCACAACTGCCAATGCCTGACACCCGCCAGTGCGCGCTTTCTTTTAATTCTTCGATCCAAGGTAGGCTACCTACGGAGTAACCTTCAACCCAACGTCTTTTTTTCGGAGTTCAAAATGTTTTTGTTGCATGCAGAAATGTAATTTCGTTTTCTCTGCAGGAGTTCATCAATTTCATAAATGCAACACATTATAGTTTGTTTATACATAGCATAAAGGCAAAAAAAACCCGTTGTATGCAGTGTTATTTCATTTTGTGGCTCCCAGTGTTTTCTTTTCTGTGGGAAATGGGTCCATATTGGCTCTTTCAGTGGTAAACGTTGCCGACCCCTGATCTAGGGGAATGAGAAGCTTAAAGAAATAATGCATTAATGGAAAAGTTAATGGAACTGAAAGTGAATACATCCCCAGGACCTGCTTTTGAAGGAGATTGAGATGAAGGTTATGAAGATAAAGAGTACACTGATTGTGCTCTTCCAAATTTCCATAGATTCTAGAATGATTGCTGCTGATTGAAAGGTGGGAAATATAACACCACAATCTAAGAAGGGAAGGGAGACACAGAGAGAGAGACTGAGAGATAGGAAGCAGAGGAGGGGGAGGGAGAGAGGGAAGGTGATGCACCATCAATAACTCACACTGAGACGTAAGGCGAGATATCGGCTTTTATTGACTGGAAGAAGGAACCAGGAGTGAGTGTCCATCATACTATGTCCTGGAGACTGAGGCCGAGCATCAGGCCTCAGATCGCCTTTATACAGGGGCCTGTGGGAGGAGCCACAGGAGCAGTCAGCAAGGGGGGCGTGTCCAGACAGGCACATAGTTCACCACATTCACCCCCCCTTTGTTTGAAAGAGTCCCCATGTGGCGAAGTTTCTTACAAGTCAAGTCTATCAGGTGGTCGAATCTGTCGCTGTGATCTACGTAGCACCGGCTGTGATTGCACAGGGGACGGAGGTTGCGCTTGTTCCTGCCCACTAGGCGCCGGTGATCCCTCACGCATGTGCGAGGCGCCTGGTATATATGCGTACGAAACGCCCGGTATACAAGTGTCGTGAGGAGTCTGTGTAGGGCCTGGTGAGTACGGTGTCACCTCGGGTACAGGGTTCATAGTTACCGGAGAGTGTTCAGGGTAGTGGTCTGCTGCACCTGCGGGTGCCAGGTCGCGGATGGAGACCGTGTCCTCCCGCCCATCAGGTAAGACCACGTAAGCATACTGGGGGTTCGCATGTAGAAGGTGAACCCTCTCTACCAGCGGGGAGTATTTATTGCTCCTCACATGTTTCCGGAGCAGCACTGGCCCCGGGGACGTCAGCCAAACTGGTAGGGTGGTCCCAGTGACAGACTTCCTGGGAAAAGAGAATAGGCGTTCGTGAGGGGTGGCATTGGTGGACGTACATAACAGAGAGCGGATAGAGTGCAGTGCCTCAGGGAGGACCTCCTGCCATCGAGAGACCGGCAACCCTTTTGACTTAAGGGCTAAAAGTGTGGCCTTCCACACTGTGGCATTCTCCCGCTCCACCTGGCCATTACCCTGGGGATTATAACTCGTGGTCCGACGAGTAGCAATGCCCCTAGCTAGCAAGTACTGGCGCAGCTCCTCACTCATAAAGGAGGACCCTCTATCGCTGTGGATATAGTAGGGATACCCGAACAGAGTGAAGAGCTGGCGCAGGGCTTTTATGACGGACGTGGCAGTGGTGTCGGGGCAGGGGATGGCAAAGGGGAACCGTGAGTACTCGTCGATAACACTGAGAAAATAGACATTGCGGTCAGTGGAGGGAAGGGGGCCCTTAAAGTCAACACTCAGTCGTTCAAAAGGGCCGGTGGCCTTGACAAGTTGTGCCATGTCAGGACGGTAGAAGTGCGGTTTGTACTCAGCGCAAATTTGGCAGTCCCTGGTCATCGTCCTGATGTCCTCCAGGGAGTATGGCAGGTTCCGAGCTTTCACAAAATGGTAAAATCGGGTGACCCCCGGATGGCAAAGTTGTGCATGAAGGGTGTACAGCTGGTTGAGCTGTGTGCTAGCACATGTTCCCCGGGATAGGGCATCAGGGGGCTCATTGAGTCTGCCAGGCCGGTACAGGATATCATAGGTGTAGGTGGAGAGTTCTATTCTCCACCGCAAAATCTTATCATTTTTGATTTTGCCCCGCTGTTGGTTGCTGAACAGGAACGCAACTGAGCGCTGGTCGGTCAGCAAGGTGAACCTTTTGCCAGCAAGATAGTGCCTCCAGTGCCTAACAGCCTCCACTATGGCCTGGGCTTCTTTCTCCACCGCGGAGTGCTGAATTTCGGAGCCTTGGAGGGTGCGAGAAAAGAATGCTACTGGTCTGCCTTCCTGATTGAGGGTAGCAGCCAGAGCAAAATTGGAGGCATCACACTCCACTTGGAAGGGAGTCCACGGCATGCATCATAGCTTTGGCAATGTCCTCTTTAATGCAGCTGAAGGCCGTGCGGGCCTCAGCAGAGAGGGGAAACGAGGTAGACTTGACCAGGGGGCGTGCCTTGTCTGCGTAATGGGGGACCCATTGGGCGTAATAGGAAAAAAAAACCCAGGCACCGTCTGAGGGCTTTGAGAGTGGTGGGAAGAGGGAGTTCTAACAGGGGGCGCATACGTTCGGGATCAGGGCCAATAACCCCGTTTTCCACGACATACCCAAGTATAGCAAGGCGGGTGGTTCCAAACACACACTTGTCCCTGTTATAAGTAAGGTTCAGAGCTGCGGCCACTTGGAGAAATCGTTGGAGGTTGGCGTCGTGATCTGGCCTGTCGTGACCACAGATGGTGATGTTATCCAGATAGGGAAATGTGGCCTGCAGTTGGTACTGGTCCACCATCCGGTCCATTTCCCTCTGGAAGACAGAGACACCATTCGTGACACCGAAAGGGACGCGCAGGAAGTGATAGAGCCTGCCGCCCGCCTCGAAGGCAGTGTAGGGGCGGTCCTCTGGGCAGATGGGGAGCTGGTGATAAGCGGATTTCAGATCTATTGTCGAGTACACCTTGTACTGAGCAATCTGGTTGACCATATCTGCGATGCGGGGCTGGGGGTACGCGTCAAGCTGCGTGAACCTATTGATGGTTTGACTATAGTCCACTACCATCCTATTTTTCTGCCCAGTCCGAACAACAACCACCTGGGCCCTCCAAGGGCTTGAGCTTGGCTCAATGATCCCCTCCCTGAGCAGCCGCTGCACCTCCGACTGAATGAAGGCCCTGTCCCCCGCGCTGTACCTCCTGCTTTTAATTGCCACAGGCTTACAGTCAGGGGTCGGGTTGGCGAACAGCGGTGGGGGAGGGACCTTGAGAGTGGAGAGGCTGCAAGTGGTGTCGGTAGCGCAGCTGTCGGCCTGGTTCTGGATGGGATGTGTGTGCCCGTGTGTGTGTGTGTGGTCAGTAGCGGGGTATGTGAAGAAGTCCCACAAAACTGAGGATTCCTGACAGTGAATGGTGGGAGGGGCCCGTCGTATACCATAGTCACACTTTCGAGATGGCTCTGGAAGTCCAGCCCCAATAGCACAGGTGTGCACAGTTTAGGCATGACCAGCAGCTCAAAGTCCCAATATTCTGTGCCCTGCACCACCAATGTCGCTACACAACCCGCCCAGATGTCTGTGGAATGCGACCCAGAAGCCAAATGGAACCTCCGACTTACTGGCCGTGTTGCGAGTCCGCAGCGTTGCACTGTGTCCGGGTGAATAAAACTCCCAGTGCTGCCCGTGTCAAACAGGCATCTAGTCCTGTGCCCCTCCACCCGGATGTCCATCATGGACCTTGCAAGCTGGTGTGGGGCGCTTTGGTCGAGAGTTACAGTGGCCAGAGACCCGGTCAGCATCGGAGGGTCGGGGGCGGGGCGTGCTGACGTCGACAAAGATGGCCGCTCACATCCGGGGTACCCGGTCAGCATCGGAGGGTCGGGGGCGGGGCGTGCTGACGTCGACAAAGATGGCCGCCCACATCCGGGCATGCAAGATGGCGGTCCCCACGTTTCACCCGCAGCGCTGCACCCCGCTCGAGGTTGAGACTTACAGACCTTGGCAAAGTGGCCCCGCTTTCCGCAGCTGGAGCAGGTCGCTTCTCGCGCTGGACAGCATTGTCGAGGGTGTTTTTTATGGCCGCAGAAATAACACACAGGCTTCTGATGGGCCACAGCCGTGGTCAGGGTTGGGGAGCTCGTGGAATCGCGACTGGTGGCGGCGTTGGCGAATTCGCTCCCGGGAGCCGGCGGTGGCGGGGTCTGAGGAGTCCACGGAACCGGCGGGGAATCGCGCGACTGGACAGCGTCAGCGTTATGCAGCGCAGCTTCCAGAGCATTGGCCGTCTCTATCGCCGAGCTTAAGGTAAGGTCTGAGTTTTCCAGCAGTCGCTGGCGCATGTACACTGACCTCAGTCCCGTCACAAAGGCGTCTCGCACCAGCAGCTCCGCATGCTGTTCTGCCGTGAGCGTCTTGCAGTCGCAAGCTCGGACGAGTGTCTGTAGTGCTCGGAGAAACTCAGCGCACGATTCTCCAGGCCGCTGTTGCCGGGTAGCTAAACGATGTCTTGCGTAGACGGTGTTCACCGGCCGCAGGTACTGTCTTTTGAGGGCGTCCAGTGCCCCATCGTAGGTCGGCAGGTCCCGGATAATGGAGTAAACTTTGGAGGTGATCCTCGAGAGTAGGATTCTGTGCATAACGGCGGGTTCAGTTGCACGAACCTCCTCCAAGTACGATTGGAAGCAGGCAAGCCAGTGTTCAAAAGCGAGAGCTGCGTCAGGGTCTTGAGGGTCCAAATCCAACCTTTCCCGACGCAAAACGGTTTCCATGTTTTAAAACTTCCAGTCAATAAAATTGATGCACCATCAATAGCTCACACTGAGACGTAAGGCGAGATATCGGCTTTTATTGACTGGAAGAAGGAACCAGGAGTGAGTGTCCATCATACTATGTCCTGGAGACTGAGGCCGAGCGTCAGGCCTCAGATCGCCTTTATACAGGGGCCTGTGGGAGGAGCCACAGGAGCAGTCAGCAGGGGGCGTGTCCAGACAGGCACATAGTTCACCACAGAAGGGGAGCAGGACAGGGAGAGGGAGAGGGAAAAACAGGGAATTACAGGCCAATCATAATGCTAGAATCTTTTATAAGTGAACAAGGCTCTTAGAAACTAATAAGATTGGGCAGACTTAACAAGCATGTATGAAAGGAAATCATATTTGACATCTGTTGGAAGGTTTTGTGGTTGCTAGAGGCAGAATAGATAGGAAGGAACCAGCAGATGCTGTGTATGTGGTACTTTCAACGGCCTTCGATAAAATACCACACGAGAGCATACATGACCACTGAAGCAATGTTCTTCCTTTGCTTGCATAGATGAACTTTTTATCAGCTACGATAGTGCTGGGATCAGGAGCCATAAACAATCTGCTTGGAAGAATTCTCAGATATTTCCTGAGTTGCTGAGTTGCTCCAGCAGATTGGTGTCCTTGTACACAAATTATTGAGAGCTATTGTGTAGCTGAAGCAGGAAAGAAAATGGCATTTAGCCTTTAATGCAAGAGGGTTTGAGTTAAAGAGTAAAGTGGTACCATGGGCTGCCGCTAGCACATTTTAAACCCTGGCTATAAAAGACAAGCATCCTCTATGCCTTCATCGCCTGCTTATCTTCCTGTGCTGCCATCTTCTGACTTGTACACCATAGTCACACTGTTGCTCCACACTCACCAGGGCCCTACCATTCATGGTATATGTCCTACCCTTAATAGCCCTTTCAAAAAGTATCACCACAGACTTACCAGAATTAGATTTGATTGTCATCGTTCATCCCAGCTTACCACTGATGAGCATCTTTCTGTAGCCTGGGACCAGCCTCTTCACTGTCATTGGTGCACCAATTTTGGTCATTGAATGTAGGAACAAGGGTGCCAGTACTGATCCATACAGTACACCAACAATCACAAGCTTTCAATCGCAACACGCATCCCTCCACCATCTCCTACTGCTGAGCCTATTTTAGATCCAATTCACCAGCTTGCTTTGGATCCCATGGGCTCTAATCTTTTGGATCAGCCTTCCACAGGGGACCTTACCGAAGGCTTTATTGAACTCTGCGCAAACCACATCAGTCACACTGCCCGCATAAATACATTTAGATTCCTCTTCAAAAACTCAGTCTTACAGGACCTTCCACCAATTAATCAGTTCTGTCTATCCCTGATCAATTCTTGCCTTTTCAAGTCGCTCAGAATAACTCCCATTAACTTCCTGACCTCTGATGTTGGTGTTTGTTACCTGGTTAATTCCTGCTGCCATCCTTGAATAAAAATACCAAATTTGCTGTCTTCAAACCTGAGGCCAGTAGAGATTTAAATATATCCATCGGCTTTATAAAAGTTGTTTCCCTTGCCTTCCAAACCAGCCTGAAATACCTGAAAAAACCAGGTCCTGGGGACTTACCCATCTTTATGCACATTCACTTGCCTAATACCTCCATCTTTTGTCATCTTAACATGTTCTAGAATTCTCTTATCCCTACTGAAATCTCTAACTACAATGTCTTTCTCCTTTGTAAATATAGGTGAAAAATATTCACTTCAGACCTGTGTTCTCTACCTCCACACATAGACTCTTCCTTGGGCCCCTAATGGGCCATTTTCTTTCCATGGTTACACTCTTGTCCTTAATACACTTACAAAATGCTTTGAGATTTTCTGTAATATGTGTCAATGATATTTCATGGCCCCTTTGTGCACTCCTGCTAAGCACCTCCCTACACTTTCTATATTTCTGAAGGGATATAGATCATACATATCCAGCCATATACACTCATTAGCCACTTTACTAGGTACAAGACTGGAATCTGGTGTGGTTTTCCACTGCTGTAGTCCATCCACTTCAAAGTTCAACATGTTGAGCATTCAGAGGTGCTCTTGTGGTAAACTATGTGTATACCTGTCTGGACACGCTCCTCTGCTGACTGCTCCTGTGGCTCCTCCCACAGACCCCTGTATAAAGGCGATTGGAGGCACTGCTCCTCCCTCAGTCTCCAAGATGTGGTCACTTTTGCAGCTAATAAAGACCTGTCGTTTGCCTCCCATCTCTGAGAGTTATTGATGGTGCATTAATTTTATTAGCTGCAAGTGGTGTCAGTAGCGTTACTGTTGGCATGGTGCTGGGTGGGATGTGCGGGTCGGTGTGTGTGTGTGTGTGGTCAGTTGTGGGGTATATGACGAAGTCCCACAAAACTGAGGATTTCTGACAGTGAGTGGTGGGAGGGGCCCATCATTGTCACACTTTTCAGGAGGCTCTGGAAGTCGAGCCCCAATAACACAGGAGTACACAGTTGAGGCATGACCAGTAATGCAAAGTCCCGATATTCTGTGCCCTGCACCACCTATGTTGCTACACAACCTCCCCGGATGTCTGTGGAATGCGATCCAGAAGCCATGGTGACCCTCTGGCTTACTGGCTGTGTCACGAGTCCACAGCGTTGCACACTTTCCAGGTGAATAAAACTCTCAGTGCTGCCCGTGTCAAACAGGCAGCTAGTCCTGTGCCCCTCCACCAGGATGTCCATCATTGACCTTGAAAGCTGGTGTGGAGCGCTTTGGTCGAGGGTTACGGAGGCCAGAGTTGAACTGCCGTCTTGGTGTCCGCTAAGCGCTCATGGGTCAGAGGCGGGGCGAGGTGGCGCCGACAAAGATGGCCGCCCCCATGCCTCACACGAGGCGGGCAGGCAAGACGGCAGCAACCAAGATGGCCGCCCCCATGCCTCGCACGAGGTGGGCAGGCAAGATGGCGGTGACCAAGGTGGCAACCTCTATGCCTTGCACACGGCGCTGCTCAACCCTGCTCGCGGTTTAGACTTACAGGCCTTGGCGAAGTGGCCCTTCTTTCCGCAGCTGGAGCAGGTAGCTTTTCAGGCTGGGCAGCAATTTCGGGGGTGCTTTTTGAGTCTACAGAAGTAACACTGCACAGACTTGCGACTGGCAGTAGCCGTGGTCGACTCGCCAGTGGGTTGCGGGGACTTCATGGACTTGCGAGTGGCAGCAGCTATGGTCGATTCGCCGGTGGGTGGCGGGGTCTGCAGCATCCATGGGACTGGCGGGAGATCGCGCGGCTGGACTGCATCAGCGTTGTGCAGAGCAACCTCCAGCTTGTCAGCCAGCTCAATCATTGAATGTAAAGTAAGATTGGCGTTTTCCAGCAGCCTCTGGCGCACGTACACTGACCTGATCCCCGTAACGAAGGCGTCTCGTACCGGGAGCTCCGCATGCTGTTCCGCCGTCAGTCCCCTGCAGTCGCAGGCCTGCATGAGTGTCTGTAGGGCCTGGACAAGCTCAGCGCTTGACTCTCCGGCCCGCTGCCACCGCGTCGCTAAGCGATGTCTTGCTTAGACGGTGTTCACCGGCCGCAGGTGCTGTCTTTTGAGGGCATCCAGTGCCCCTTGGTAGGTCGGCAGGTCCCTGATTAGGGAGTATAACCGCGGACTGACCCTGGAGAGGAGGACTCTGTACATGATAGCAGGCTCAGCCGCGGGAATCCCTTCCAGGTACGATTGGAAGCATGCAAGCCAGAGTTCAAAGGCAAGGGCTGCTTCAGGAGCTTGAGGATCAATGTCCAATCTGTCCGGTCGTAAAATGCTCTCCACTCCATCCACTCCCTGTTATGCACGTCCACCAATGCCACCCCTCATGAGCGACTCTTTTCTTTTCCCAGGAAGTCTGTCACTGGGACCGCCCTACCGGCTTGGCTGATGTCCCCAGGGCCAGTGCTGCTCCGGAAACATGCGAGGAGCAATAAATACTCCCCGATGGTCGAGAGGGTTCACCTACTACATGCGAACCCCCAGTATGCCTACGTGGTCTTACCTGATGGGCGGGAGGACACGGTCTCTGTCCTCGACCTGGCGCCCGCAGGAGCACCAGACCCCTACCCCTAACACTCCACGGTGACTATGAACCCCGTACCCACTGATGTGTGTATATATATACCCATGAGACCCTGCACACACTCCCTTCTCAGCCGAGGCCCGCACGCACACCAGCCCTATGTAAACACGACACTCCCATACCGGGCGCCTTGCACACGCATGAGGGATTACTGACGCCTAATGGGCTGACACCTCAAGTCAGGCCGGAGCCAGCACAACCACCGTCACTGGTGCGATCACCACCGGTGCTACGTAGATTGCAGCGACGGACTTGACCTGTAAATATACTTGTCAGAAACTTCGCCCCATGGGGACTCTCTTTTAAAACAAAGGTGGGGTGAATGTGGTAAACTATGTGTATACCTGTCTGGACAAGCCCCTCTGCTAACTGCTCCTGTGGCTCCTTCCACAGACCCCTGTATAAAGGCGATTGGGGCACTGCTCCTCCCTCAGTCTCCAAGATGTTGTGCTCCCTTTTGCAGCTAATAAAAGCCTGTCGTTTGCCTCCCGTCTCCGAGAGTTATTTATGGTGCATCAGCTCTTCTGTGCACCCTACTGTTGTTAGAGTTACTGTCACCTTCCTGTCAGCTTGAACTGACCATTCTCCTCTGATCTCTCTCATTAACAAAGTGTTTATGCCCACAGAGCTGCCGCTCACTGATTTTTGTTTGTTTTTCTCACCATTCTCTATAAACTCCAGAGACTGTTGCGTGTGAAAATCCCAGGAGATCAGCAGTTTCTGAGATACTCAAACCATCCCGTCTGGCACCAACAATCATTCCACGGTCAAAGTCACTTAGATCACATTTTTGACCATTCTGAAGTTTGGTCTGAACAACCACTGAACCTCTTGACCATGTCTACATGCTTTTTTGCTTTGAGTTTCTGCCACATGATTGGCTGATTAGATATTTCCCTTAATGAGCTGGTGTACACATGTACATCCTCTTCTTTCTTTGTAAATCCTCAAGATCCTTTGACATCCAGGGTTCCCATTATGAGAACTCGCTGACTGAACTCTCACCAGTTCACTTTTAAAAGACTCTCCTACAAAATTGGGGTTTTAGCTGCAAATTGCTGATTCCAGGTTCTGTTAGTAATATTGAAATTGGCCTTCTTTCGGTTCAGACACGTAATGTCATGACTATCCTTATCGTTTTCTAGAGTCACTTTGTATCCCACCCCAGAACTACTTTTTAAACTTACCAGTTATAGTCACAATCCCCAAAATGCTCACCCACTGACACTTCATTCCCTTTGCGCCATTTCCTATCTGCCCATCCTAAATAGGACTATCAATGTAACTGCACATAATAAAAACTCTCCGTGATCTGCTTTTAAAAACTCCACCCCACCTAACCATTGAACACTACAGTAATTCCAGTTAATAACAGGAAAGGTGCGATGCCCGGCTACTATAATTCTACAGTATCTCTCCTACACCTTGTCACTTGTCTGGTCCTCAGCCTCAGATAGCTCAAGTTGGCTTTTCTTACCCGTTTCTGAAATGGACTCACACTGTCTTTTGTGCTTGAATAATTTCCTTTCTGAATTTCCCAATATTCACCTAATAGAAGGAGGATAGTTGCTCATTTGAGAAGAGATTAAGTAGACTAGCCTTGTACAGTGAGTTTCGAAGAATGAAGAATTGTCTCATTGAAATGTACACAATTGTACTGGAGCTCACAAACAAGATGCTGGAGAAACTCAGCAGGTCAGGCAGCATCTATGGAGGGGATTAGACAGTCAGCACTTCCAGTCAAGAGCCTTCACCAGTCCTGATGAATGGTCTTGGCCCAAAATGTCTACTGTTTAGTCCCTTCCACAGCAGTACGGATTAATTGCTCCAGAAGGACCTGTTACCTTGCAGGATCTCTAAATGAAAATAAATAAATAACATCTGAGGCTAAAGTAGTAGCCACTCAGGAGTGAGATAGGGAGAAACTCTTCACTCCATAGGTAGTAAATCTTCTGAATTCTCCAGCCATGGTTATATGGGGCTCTGAGGACAGGGCAAAGCTCTGCTCTCTCACACACTGTGCTGATTAAGTTCTTTCTTTTGCCCAGTCTGCCTAACCTCTAGTGCAGCTTCAAGTGTTGCAGTGACCACCCCAGGAATATCCTCCATCGCCTCAGCAGTTCACACCCCACCGGCGTTCTGCCTCTGCGTCAGCTCTGCCCTCCCGCCCGCAGCCTGGCTGACCATCCTAGCCGTGCTCAACATCATCAAAGGCTTGGCCTCCTACTGCAGTATCCAGGTGAGAGCGTCTCCCCGGGCACCTACTGTACCGAGGATGGGGGGAGGGTGGAGGTCAGGCTTCGATGTGGTTGGCTATTAACCTGTAAAGTGCAGAATTCGTGTTTATCGAACAACTTTCTAGAATACAACCCCCAAACCCAATAATGTTCCAGACACCACACAGGTTTCTGAGTACAACACACATTGCGGAGGGCATTGGCTGGGATGTACCTCAGACAGAGAGTGAAGACTGAGCTGTGCCCACTGTAGGATCAGCTCAGACTGTTACAAATACTGTGGGTCACCCCAGACAGAGAACATAGGTACACACACTGTGCAAACACTCTAGGGGTAAGAACAGACTAACACACACAAAATTCTGGAGGAATTAGCAGGTCAGGCAGCATCTATGGAGAGGAATAAAACAGTCAATGTGTTGATGGAGACCGTTTGTCAGGACAGACAGATAAATAGGTAGGTAGTATTACAAGTGCACAGATACAAAAATATTCAAATATTAGAAGAGAGGTAAGAAAGAATAAAAAATAAGTTACTTCGAACAGACTAGCGGGGGGGGGGGGGGTTGGTGTCATCGCTTCCCCGGCTGAAGGTTGACTCACTATAGAGCCTAATGGCCACTTGTATTGATGCCATTGCCCCAGCACAACACCACATAGAAGATTGTACTGAAGCCAACAGACTGGTAGAACTTGTGAAGGAGAGGCCTGCACACTCCAAAGGACCCCAGTCTCCTCAGGAAGTAGAGGCAACTCTGGCCCTTCTTGTACACAGACTCTGTGTTGGTGCTCCACTCGTCTGTCATCCAGGTGCACCCTCAGGTACTTGCATGTCCTCACCATATCCTCATCCTCACCATCAATAGTAACGGAGCAGTGCGGGCTTAGTCTTCCTAAAGTCCATCACCGTCTCCTTTGTCTTACTGATGTTGAGCTGCAGGTGATTCAGCTTGTGCCATTTGACAAAGTCCTCCAGCAGGCCCTGTATTCATCCTCCTATCCTCCTTTTGTACACCCAATTATGGCTGAGTCATCAGAAAATTTCTGCAGATTTTCTCTGTATTGTATCTAAAGTCCGAGGTATACAGGGTAAACCAGAAGAAGGCCAATACAGTCTCCTGTGGGGCCCCAGTGATAGCCATGTCTGACACACAGCTCAGAAGCTGCACAAGCTGTGGTCTGCCAGTCAGGTTGTCCATTATCCAGGATACAATGGAAGTGCCAACCTGCATTGAATGGAGCTTTTCCCCCGGTAATGAGGGCTGAACGGTATTGAAGACACTTGAGAAATAAAAAAATATGATCCTCACAGTGCAACCCTGCTTATCCAAATGGGAGTAGGCTCTGTTCAGCAGGTAGATGACAGCATCATCAACAGAGGATATAAACTGTTGTTACACACTGTGGGTAACCCTAGAGGATACAGACAAGTACATACTGTAGGAACAGCCCACAAAGATAGTATAAATGGGTACTGGGAAATCACCCTGGACAGGCAATGCACACTGGTCTCAATGGGAATATTCAGGCTGGGATGATGTGAGTGATAGGGTGAGAATGTGGAAGATTTTGTAGAAGAGCAGTAGGGGATTGGAAGAGCTGGCCCGAACTTGTGGGAGAATAAGGAAGGATCACAGTTAATCTCAGGGACAGTCATGGGAAACAGCAGATCTGAAGTCCATTCTTCCCATCTGCTCCATACCAGCAGTAGCTTTACTTAAAGCAGATGCTGATGGGAACCCTATTTGAGTAGTTGCTGGAAGGAGAGTTGAAGGAATTCCTGCGTGGGATTGTGGAAAATCTAGTGAGAGTCATGGGGGAAATCTTATATACCCAGCAGTGGGATAACTTTGTAGGATCTAGTGGGAGATTTAGGGAGCTGAGTATGGGAATTTATAGATGATCCTCTGGGTCTTGTTGGAGGTCACTGCTTCTATCCCTGGCCATCAGTGATGATACGCCAGTCACAAGTCCCCTTGGTTTATGGCAACAGTAGCCATAAGCTGGTGTCCTACCAGTGCACCATGCTAGTAGTAAGCCTGTGCATTATCTGAGATCCACGCTATATACAAGGTCAGCATCTGGTGGAGAGGCAGCTATGGCTCCCCTGTCTCTGAGCCAGAGGGACTTTAGTAGAATTCCCTCTCTAGAGGTCAAGCATCGCAGCATTTGTCCTGAGATCAGCAAGGGGCATTATGTAAATTGAGATCTTTATTGGCAGACTCAAGGTGAAAACAGCTCCCCTATCATTTTAACTCTCCTTTCAGGCATTAAGAAGAATGAGGCATCCAGAGAAGGAGGTCTCCTGGCGAGATGTGGACAAGGAGGAGGAAATGGAGATGTCTCTGAAGGAACACATTCAGAGGTTTTCTGTGATGAAACAGGAGAACACTCTTCGAGCTGGTGCACAAACAGTTAACTTCTATTCTGGGAGGAATGTCCGAGCTGTTCCCCCAATGGCCTTCGGCAGGGTGAGAGAGGGGACCACACTTTTCTGACTCCCCGTATACTGGTATTGGAGTCCCATAGCAAATCTCTGTATCTGCGCCATCCACACTGACTGGGGCCCATGCCGAGGTGCAGATCCTGTGTCAGTAAGGCTGCACGGCACTGAGCGAGGTTGCTGGTGATTCCTGGGGTGGCAGGAAAGAGTTCAGTGGAGGACTAGGATGAAGCCCACCTGGGCAGCTAGGAGAGAACGTCTCACTGAGTACAGCAGAGTCCACCAGCATCATTGGGCACAGTGCCCTTGCTGCTCTAGCCTTGTGCAAAAATCCCAGTGCAAGAGCTGCCCCACTGACATCAGACTGAAATTACATTACATCATCCTCCCCCAGGGAGGCATCATGGGTCCTTCGGCATTGCTGAGTCTAAATCCGGGAACTTCTTCCTTAACAGCAGAGATCAAGGTCCTTCACCAGAATTACAGTGGTTCAAGAAAATGGCTCAGTACCATCTTTATTCAACAGATGGCCAATAACCACATGTCTGATATCCAGATTCCATAAAACAGATTTCAAATAGAGAATCCCATCTCTGATTTAAGTAACAAATTGGACAATGTGGGGGGTGGGGGTGGTAGAGGTTGGAAAGACCCAGTGAAGAAACTTAGAGTTGAGTGACCTTGACTTCCACAGGGCGAGCAGTCCAGCCTCCCGAGTGGAGCTAAAGGTGTCCTGCCCATCTCAGTGATTACAACTTCAGAAAGCCTGAGCCTGCAAAGATCTAGCTCAATGTGGTGGGACATGGCATCTCTGGGGTCTCTATATGCTTTGGGTCCCTCAGTGTCCCTACCCCAAGGTGTCTCACCCTGCCCGAGTGGGCAGCCTGTAGTAATGGAGAGTGGCCAGAGGTATTGCCACTGAGACCCCATTGACTGAAGGCTGGAGAAAGAAGCCCCAGCAAGCACAAACCATACCTTTGACCTTGGCTGGTTCCCTGTCACACCTTTAAATGGCAATAATTGCAGATATAATTGGAAGCGTTGTAAACAGCAAGGAAGACTATCAAAGCTTGCAAAGGTCAGCCGGGAAAACGTGCCGAGACTTGGCAGATGGAATTTAATGCAGACATCTGTGAGATGTTGCACTCTGGGAGGACAAACTGAGGTAAAACTTACACAGTGAACGGTAGGGCATTGAAGTGTGTGGTAGAACAAAAGGATCTGTAACTACAGATCCATAATTCCTTGAAAGTGGCATCACAAGTAAATAGTATCGTAAAGAGTGCTTTTGGAACATTGTCCTTCATTGAGTTCCTTATGTTGAAGTTGTATAGGATGTTGGTGAGGCCAGATTTGGAGTATTGTGAGCAGTTCTAGTCACTGACCTACAGGAAAGATATCAATAAACTTGAATGAGTGCAGAGAAAATTTACAAGGATGTTGCTAAGTCTTGAGGACTGAAGTTACAGGGGCATGATGATTAGGTTAAACGTTATTCTCTGGAGTACAGGAGAATAAGGGGAGATTTTATAGAGGTATATCAAATTATGGGGAGTATAGATAGAGTAAGCACATACAGGATTTTTATCGCTGAGGTTGGGTGAGACTAGAACTAGAGGTCATAGGTTTAGGGTGAAAGGTGAAATATTTGAGGGTAATCTGAATGTAAACCTCTTCACTCAGAGGGAGATTTGTGCAAGTGTGGATTGAGCTGCCAGCAAGAGTGGTTGATGTAGGTTCAATTGTAACATTTTAGGAAATTTTGATAAGGAAACGGATGGGAGAGCATTGGAAAACTACGGTCTAGATGCAAGTAAGTGGGACTAGGCAGAAGATCAGGTCAGTATTGACTAGATGGGCCAAAGGGCCTGTTTCTATGGTATAGACAATAGACAATAGGTGCAGAAGTAGACCATTCGGCCCTTTGAGCCTGCACCGCCATTTTGAGATCATGGCTGATCAATTCCTATCAATACCCGGTTCCTGCCTTGTCCCCATATCCCTTGACTCCCCTATCCATAAGACACCTATCTAGCTCCTTCTTGAAAGCATCCAGAGAATTGGCCTCAACTGCCTTCTATGGCAGTGCATTCCAGACTCCCACAACTCTCTGGGAGAAGTTTTTCCTTAACTGTGTCCTAAATGACCTACCCCTTATTCTCGAACCATGCCCTCTGGTACTGGACTCTCCCAGCATCTGGAACATATTTCCTGCCTCTATCTTGTCCAATCCCTTAATAATCTTATATGTTGCAATCGGATCCCCTCTCAATCTCCTTAATTCCAGCGTGTACAAGCCCAGTCTCTCTAACCTCTCTGCGTAAGACAGTCTGGACATCCCAGGAATTAACCTCGTGAATCTACACTGCACTTCCTCTATAGCCAGGATGTCCTTCCTTAACCCTGGAGACCAAAACTGTACACAATACTCCAGGTGTGGTCTCACCAGGGCCTTGTACAAATGCAAAAGAATTTCCTTGCTCTTGTACTCAATTCCCTTTGTAATAAAGGCCAACATTTCATTAGCCTTCTTCACTGCCTGCTGCACTTGCTTCTTCACCTTCAGTGACTGATGAACAAGTACTCCTGGATCTCTTTGTATTTCTCCCTTACCTAACTACACCGTTCAGATAATAATCTGCCTTCCTGTTCTTACTCCCAAAGTGGATAACCTCACACTTATTCACATTAAATGTCATCTGCCAAGTATCTGCCCACTCACTCAGCCTATCCAAGTCACCCTGAATTCTCCTAACATCCTCATCACACGTCACACTGCCACCCAGCTTAGTATCATCAGCAAACTTCCTGATGTTATTCCTAATGCCTTCATCCAAATCGTTAACGTAAATGGTAAACAGCTGTGGTCCCAATACCGAGCCCTGTGGCACCCCACTAGTCACCACCTGCCATTCCGAGAAACACCCATTCACCGCTACCCTTCGCTTTCTATCTGCCGACCAGTTTTCTATCCATGTCAATGCCTTCCCCCCAATGCCCTGAGCTTTTATTTTACCCACTAATCTTCTATGTGGGACCTTATCAAATGCCTTCTGAAAATCGAGGTACACTACATCCACTGGATCTCCCTTGTCTAACTTCCTGGTTACATCCTCGAAAAACTCCAATAGATTAGTCAAGCATGATTTACCCTTGGTAAATCCATGCTGGCTCGGCCCAATCCTATCACTGCTATCTAGATATGCCACTATTTCATCCTTAATAATGGACTCTAGCATCTTTCCCACCACCGATGTCAGGCTGACAGGTCGATAGTTCTCTGTTTTCTCCCTCCCTCCTTTCTTAAAAAGTGGGATAACATTAGCCATTCTCCAATCCTTGGGAACTGATCCTGAATCTAAGGAACATTGGAAAATGATTACCAATGCATCTGCAATTTCCAGGGCCACCTCCTTTAGTACCCTAGGGTGCAGACCATCTGGATCTGGGGATTTGTCAGTCTTCAGTCCCATCAGTCTTCTCATCACCGTTTCCTTCTGAATGTCAATCTGTTTCATTTCCTCTGTTAGCCTATGTCTTTGGCCCATCCATACATCTGGGAGATTGCTTGTGTCTTCCTTAGTGAAAACAGATCTAAAGTACTCATTAAATTCTTCTGCCATTTCTCTGTTTCCCATAACAATTTCACCCAATTCATTTTTCAAGGGCCCAACATTGTTCTTAACTATCTTCTTTCTCTTCACATACCTAAAAAAGCTTTTGCTATCTTCCTTTATATTTCTGGCTAGCTTGTGTTCGTACCTCATTTTTTCTCCCCGTATTGTCTTTTTAGTTAAGTTCTGTTGTTCCTTAAAAACTTCCCAATCATCTGTCCTCCCACTCACCTTAGCTCTGTCATATTTCCTTTTTTTTAATCGTATGCAGTCTCTGACTTCCTTTGTCAACCACTGAGGCCCCTTTCCCCCCTTTGAATCCTTCCTTCTCTGGGGGATGAACTGATTTTGCACCTTGTGCATTATTCCCAAGAATATCTGCCATTGCTGTTCCACTGTCTTTTCTGCTAGGCTATCTGTCCAGTCAACTTTGGCCAGCTCCTCCCTCATGGATCCATAGTTTCCCCTGTTCAACTGCAACACTGACACCTCCGAGCTGCCCTTATCCTTCTCAAAATGCAGATAAAAGCTTATCATATTGTGATCACTATCTCCTAATGGCTCCTTTACTGCGAGATCGCTTATCAAATCCTGTTCATTACATAACACTAAATCCAGAATAGTCTTGTCCCTGGTCGGCTCTCGTACAAGTTGTTCCAAGAATGCATCCTGTAGGCACTCTACAAACTCCCTATCCTGTGGTCCAGCACCAACCTGATTCACCTGCACGTTGAAATCCCTATTCCTCAGTTCTATCCACACAGACTCTACTTCTCCTGACCCTATGTCCCCCCTTGCAAAGGACTTTATAGTGCAGTCTACTCCCAGCTCTGCTAATACTGATACCCTCCCATTTTAATGTTTGTCATTTATTAAATGTTATTTATCCTCCTAAGGAGATATTTGGAATGTGTGATATTCTTAGATGCTGAGAAAGGCTTCAATCGGGTTGAAAGGAATTACTTATTTAAAACCTCAGAAAAATTTCATTTTGGGCCCGATTTTATTCAATGGATTAAATTACTTTATTTATCTCCCTGTGCTTGGGTTCTTACTAATTCTCAGAATTCCAAACCATTCAAACTTCAACGTAGAACTAGACAAGGTTGTCCCTTGAGCCCTTTGCTTTTTGACCTGGCTTTAGAACCCTTAGCTATTGCTTTCCGAAAATCTAATGATATCACTGGTATTTTAAGGAGAGGTATTACTCACAAAGTTTCCCTTTATGCTGTTGACCTTTTGCTTTATATTTCTAATGCTGAGACTTCATTACCTTCCGTACTTTCCTTACTCTCCTGTTTTAGTCAGTTTTCAGGATATAAACTAAATTTTCATAAGAGTGAACATTTGCTTTTGAATAATTTGGTATCAATTAATACTAGCCTTCCTTTTAAAATTGTAAGAAATCAATTTACTTATTTGGGTGTAACAATTACTAAGAATAATAAATACTTATTTAAAGAAAATGTTTCTACCCTGCTTTTATTCCTAAATACTTTTTTGATTCTCTTGATTATATCATATCTTCATAAATATGGAAAAATAAATGCTCTCGACTAAATAAAGTTCATCTTCAAAAAGCTAAAAAGAATGGAGGTTTAGCTTTACCAAATTTTAGGTTTTATCACTGGGCAGTCAATATACGGAATCTCACATTTGGTTATATTATATTAATTGGTATGGGTTTCTTTAGAAGGTAACTCTGTTAATAAATTTTCTATCATCTCTCTTCTCAGATCCTCAATTCCTTTATTTTTAAGTAAACTAACTGATAGTTTTGTAGTTAAACATACTTTGAGGATTTGGGTTCAATTTAGAAAATATTTTGGTTTATTGAGATTTTCTCTTTCAAGTCCCATTTTTTTCTAACTATTTTTTAAACCTTCTATAACTGATGTAATTTTTAAAGATTGGGATAGACTGGGTATTAAATGCTTCCAGGATTTATTTTTTGGAGGAAGTCTCTTTTCATTTGGGCAGTTGTCAGCTAAATATAGCTTACCAAAAACCCACTTTTTTTCGATATTTACAAATTAGAGACTTTCTACGATCTCAATTACATACATTTCCTAAAAGTCCTGAGAAGAATTCATTAGATGCAATTTTTAATTTGAAACCTTTTCATAATGGATCTAATATTTATGGTATGTTGTTGGGAATGAGAAACGTTCCTTTAGACAAAACTAAAAATCTCTGGGAACAAGGTTTACAGACTTCAGTTTCTGAGGAAACTTGAAATGAAATTTTTAAATTGGTTAATACCTTACAGTTGTGTGCCCATCACTCCCTCCTACAATTTAAAATGGCCCATACGGCCCACATGACTAAAGATAAGCTGTCTTGTTTTTATTCGGATATATCTCCCTATTGTGACAGATGTAACAATGGAGAGGCTTCATTGATTCATATGTTCTGGACATGTCCAAGTCTTGAAAAATACTGGAAGGAAGTATTTCAAACTTTTTCTGTACTTTTTAAAGTAAATTTTAAACCAAACCCTTTGACTGCCTTATTTGGTATTATTGGAGGAAAAGATTTACACATTTTGGCTTTTACTTCTCTTATAGCTAGGAGGGCATTGTTGCTTTGGTTGAAGGATGTTGTCTGCCTACTCATGCTCAATGGCTAAGCGATGTTATGTCATGCTTAAATTTAGAGAAGATTCGTTGTTCAATTTCTGAATCAAGACAAGACTTTCTAACATTGTGGGGACCTTTTTAAATTTATTTTCAAAATCTTTGATTTGTTATCAAGCACAGATGTTGGCTAATAATATGTTTTACTATATGATAAGGATTTTTTTTCCTTTTTTCTTTCTTTACCAAACACCTTTTCTTGGTAGTGGGTTTAGATTTTTTTGTATAATAAAATTATTATTTTTCAATATTATGATTCAATTTAATTTACATGAATATGGGGTAATGAGACTATAAGTGTGATTCAAATATATTATAATTGATATATGATATATATCCTCCTATACTCTGTATTCTTTTTTGTAAGAAATCAATAAAAATATTGAAAAAGGAAGTTACTGATCCCCAAAGGTTGAAGGGAGCACTCTAAAGATCCAATGTATGACAGTGGGACAGGAGACAGACTGGGTGTGAACAGTACAACACCAGGCTTGTCGCTCCACCCTTCCCACTCTTCAGCCTCACTGAATAATGCATTGCCCGACCTTCTAAAAAGTTTTGGTTTCACCCAAAAAATAATCCCAGAGATGATCTACTTCAGGTTACACCAAATTTTGTGTGATTACTTCATAGAAAAGTTGTTAATTGCTCCAGTTCCTTGACTGTTGTGATGGTAAAGTGGCTGATTGTGTTTGAATTAATTGTTTTGCTGGAACTCTGCAGAACGTCCTCCATCAACAGCACCATTTGATGCGTCCTGGCTGTCAGTCATATGACGTGTTCTAGTGTATGGCCCTCCTTTCTCCTAGGTACTGCTCTGAGACAGCAGCACTCAGACCACTGTGGACACAGGCCGAGAGGTTTGCCTATGCAAAGCCAATAAAACCATTACGCTGTTTAAAACCCAGGGATTGTAGAGTGAAGCAACACTGCACGAGCCTCTGCCTGTCTCAGCACAAATCAGCAACATTGTCAACTTCCTGTCACCAAGCAGAGCCTGGGTGACATCAACAGTCATTCAGTG
Source organism: Hypanus sabinus (assembly GCF_030144855.1). Classification (NCBI taxonomy): domain Eukaryota; kingdom Metazoa; phylum Chordata; class Chondrichthyes; order Myliobatiformes; family Dasyatidae; genus Hypanus; species Hypanus sabinus. The sequence goes on along the minus strand of NC_082714.1, from coordinate 110,227,201 downwards.
CCACAAATTAATTGCTATTCACTGAATAATACTCACACTGTCCCTCCCATATTAACCACGCTGCTAATGTTAACATCCCAGATCCTCCTCTCCCTCTTTACTTCTACAGGGGGTGCTTTCCTCTATTTTACAATCAACATTCTGGTCACATGCCCACCTGCACCGCTGACTTCGTGTCCTTCCTTCTCTACACTGACTACAATCCTCATATTCTACAGTTGAACAATGTTTCTGGCTTCAGATGGCAAGTAGAGGTCTAAATGTCCCTAACACCAATCTGTATGGACTTTGAGCTAGGAGGTTCATAGGGAAACACAAGAGGTTGTGCAGATGCTGGAAATCTTGAGGAACACACACAAAATGCTGGAGGAACTGAGCAGGTCGGACAGCATCTAGAGTAGGGGTCCACGGACCCTTGCTTAATTGCATTGGTCCATGGCAACAAGAAGGTTCTTCTGGCTGCACTCCTCGTAGATGTGCTCAATGGTGAGGAGTGCTTTGCCTGTGATGGACAGGGCTGTATCTACCACATTCTGTGGAGTTTTCCATGTCTGGGCATTGGTCTTTCCATATCAGGTAGTGATGCAACGACGTTGACAGTTGACGTTTCAGACAGAGACTTTTCATCAGGGCTGAAGAGGAACAGGGCAGAAGCCAGAATAAGGAGGAGGGGAAGGGGAGGAGTACAAGCTGGCAGGTTGTAGGTGAGACCAGGTGAGGGGAAAGTGGGTGGGGTGTTAAAGAAGATAATGTGGTAAGTTGGAAGATGAAATCTACCTTCCCCCTCACCTGGTCTCACCTGTAATCTGTTAAATTGTGCTCCTGCCCTCCCCTATCTTTTATTCTGGTTTCTGTCACTTTCCTTTCCAATCCTATTGAAAGGTCTCTGCCAAAAATATCAGCTGTTCATTTCCTTCCATAGAAGCTGCCTGACCTGCCGAGATCCTCCAGCATTCTGTGTGTGTTGCTTGTGTCAACGTGGTCATTTTACTGCACATTTTAAGTGCCTGGTAACAGATTCCACCATTTTCTCCTGCTACTAACCTCAGGCTGGTGATCCATAGCTTTCTCTTGTCCTGGTTTCTTCACTCCTGGGGTTACATTTACTGCCTCACAATTTGTGGGAACCATTCTAATCAGTATCCCAACAGCCACCACCTTCACACCTAGAGGATGCAGGTGATCTGTCCTTTGGATTGGAGAGATGCATTCTTATGTGAAGCTTTGATGATAGAGGGTTGGGCAGCATTAGGAGTATGGGAGAGGTAGTGGATGTCTAGAGTGGGGGTGACTAGAGAATGACCAATGATCGAAATGTCTCTATGCTGAGTGAATTACGTGGAATAGATCTTGCCGGGAGATATAGGGTGTAAGTGAGGTGAAGAGAATCAAAGTCAAAGTATGTTTATTATCAGAGTGTGTATATATATATGTTACCATCTACTGCCCTGAGATTCATTTTCTTGCAGGTATTTACAGGAAAATAAAGAGATACAATAGAATTTATGAAAATTGATAATTAAATAAAGACTGTCAATCAACCAACATGCAAAGGAAGACAAATTGTGCAAATAAAAAGAATAAATAATACTGAGAAGGAGTTTTGGAATTTTTGAAAGTGAGTCTGTAGGCTGTGGAATCAGTTCAGAGTTGTGGTGAGTAAAATTGACCATATCAGTTCACCTACTGCTTGAGGGTGTTCCTGAACTTCGTGGTACGGGAACTGAGGCTCCTGTACCTCCTGCCGGACAGTAGTAGTGAGAAGGTAGTGGTGAAAAGCAGAATGGTGGGTGCCCTTAAAGATTGATGCTGCTTTCTTATGGTCAAAGCTGGGGGAGGGCTCTGCCTGTGATGGATGGGGCTGTATGCACCCCCTTCTTCCTAGGCATTTGTGTTTCCATACCGAGCTGCGATGAAACCAGTTAGGATACACTCACTGTGTGGCCAAATTTTGCCAAAGCTTTAGATAACATGCCAAATCTATGTAAACTTCCAAGAAAATACAGATCCCCTGATATGATAATGCCAAGGAAACTAAAATTACTGACCCTCTCCACCTCCAGTTCCATAATGAAGACTAGCTCGTGGAACTCTGGCGTCTTCCTTTTGTAGTAAATAATCAGCCCTTAGGTTTCAAAGTAAATTTATTATCAAAGTTTATACATGTCACCATATATTACCCAGAGATTCATTTTCTTGCAGGCATTCACAAAGTATATACAATACAGAAAGTCAGTGGAATCAGTGAAAAAACTGCATAAACAGACAGACAACCAACATACAAAAGACAGCAAATTGTGCAAATAAATAAATAAAATGTCCAGAACATGAGATAAAGAGTCCTTGAAAGTGAGTCCATAGGTTGTGGGAACAGTTCAGTGATGGGGTGAGGGAAGTTATCCCCTCTGGTTTTGGAGCCAGTTTTCAGTGCAAATATGGAATCATACACACACATTGACTTCAAACACCAATGTACAGATTCCGCAGCATTTCCCTTATACTGCATAAAGAAAAGCTTGGATGTTTTCCAGTGTTGGCTGGAGACATCAATGAACAGGGTCACACAGGGTTCATGGAGCAGATTTCTGACAGAGGCCAGGAACAGAAAGTGGGTGGGATCCAGAGGAATGGAGAGAGGGAGGTAGGAAAGGAGATGGGGAGGATGATTGAGTGGGAGGAAGGGAGTAATGGAAGGGGAGAAAGGGAAGGAAGGAATGTGAGATTGGAGGGGTTAGGAGGGGAAAGGATGGGAGGGAGGAATGACAAGTAGAAGGGGAAAAATGGGAGATAGGAAAGAGGAGAGACGGATGGAACAGGGGAAGAATGAAAGAGTGGGGATTAGGAGGAAGGATGGGAGGGAGGGAGGAAAAAGAAGAAAATAAAGTTGTTTCAACAGCCAGATTGAACAGCACTTCTGAAATAGGTTGTCTCATTGGTTTGTAGGATCTGATTGTTGTTTGGGGGCAAGTGTCTCATGAATTCTTTCCTGGCTTTTACAGGACCACATCATTGTGGAAAGCAGAGCGGGGGTACACACTGGGTCTGGGGACAGCTGGTCACTCTGTGACCTGGGGGTCCTGTGACAAATAGGATCAACTAATGGGTATTTTCCCTGGCCCAAACATCTTCAGCCTCTTGCTCCAGGATTCACCCAATGGGCTGGGTGAGGGAAGTGACACAGCTGCTTCATAAGCAACACCCACAACCACGATCATTAGTTGTGAGTGGTTTTGGAATGCCCCAAACATGTAATAAGTCCCCAAGTTGACTCTGATTCCTCCTTTGACGGAGTCACTTCCCCAGGGTGGCCGCTATTCAGATGAACCTCCTTCCTCAGCCCTCCCCTGAGGTGCTCCTGTGAAAATCTTTACCAAAGCAACATCTGCTGTACAGATGAGGCCTAATTTGAAGCAACTGATTCCTCGTCACATGGCTCCCAGTCCTGTCAACCCTGCCCTGAGGCCACTTATAGCTAGCAATCAAAAGTGGAAATACCTCGCTGAATTTTAATGACTTTCTTCCTCTGTTTATTTAGAGCAGCCTTGCTCTACCTCTTTGCCCAGGAGAAACCCCTGCATAAAACAAACTATATCGAAAGCTCACAGTATGTTAGTGCGATCAGTAAGTTGTAGATATAATAATCCAAAAATAATTATCAATGCTCTTTTGGGTAGAGAATGAATTTTTAGCCAACCTTTCTTGAAAAAAGACAGGTAGTTAAGTTTAGCTTACTTTTCTTGAAATTGCTCTTTCTTTCTCTTTTATAAATTTTAAAAACTCATAAGGAAAACATAATAAATTTCTCAATTCTTGGTCAAACTTGAGATAAGCACACAGAGATTTCACCTTCAACTGAAATGAGAGGATTTCTATTCTTGCTCTTGATCCTTATTAAACAAAAGAAAAAGCTTGCTCACACATGTAAGAAGTTGAAAACTGCAGCAAAATTTTCATTACTTTCCTATGAATGGCAGGATCCACAGAAATCCAGAACTTGTCCAGGACTGGTCAGTAAATCTCATCTAGACTGCACGATCAGAGAGCAGCTCACAAAGTTCCTCCTCTTCTCTCAAAGTCACGTTCTCAGGCTGAGCAGAGGATTCAGAGAAAGGGTCCCTCATCCAGTCATACACTTGTGCTGAAAGGGAGGAAAATACTGTCTAATTTTGTTCTGCAGTTCTTCCAGGTGCTTTTCAATAAGACTCGAGACTTTCTGACATCCTTCGTCACTCTCAAGCTGAAGCAGCAGTGGAAACATTTCAAGATTTCCTTTTGCAGCATGATTTTCCAGATATTCAGTTTCCCTGTAAATCCAAGAACCTTGTCATTTGAAGTCAAAATATTTTCTCCAGGGCCCTGCAGAGACTTGTTCAACTGGTTCATATGATGAAAAATGTCTGTTAAGTCAGCTAGTTTTTGCAGCCATTCTTCATCGTCAAAGCACTTAGCAAAATCTGCCCTACTATTTTCTTGAAAGTACTCCTGCAATTCGCCTTTCAGCTCAAACACCCCATTGAGAACTCCTCCTTTGCTAAGCCACCAGATTTCTGTGTGTAGTAGGAGACTGGCGTGCTCTTTGTCCAGGTTTTCACAGCTTTTTTAAACATTCTCGTGTGAACTGGCCTTAAAACTGCTAAATAAATTGCTTCATGAATCGTTTTACTGATTGTAACTTTATTTTCAAAGCTTTAACCTGTTTGTTCTGAGTTTCCAGTTGTCGTTTAAAATAATCGGGACTTTTACGTGTCCTATGGCTGTGATATGTAGTTCAGTGTCTTCAATTTTGCTGGAGCCATTTGTAAGGTGTTCGCCACAGACTAGGCACAATGGAATAGATCAACTTGGATCACCAATCCACGTAAAACCCATTGATAAGTAGCTTTCATTGTAAACATACGGTACCGGTTAGTTCCACCCGCTGCTTTTGTCTCCAGGACCCAGAAGAGGCTGGTGGACTTCTTGTGGGGCAACAGGAGGTACTGGGTCTCTGCCGCGATTCTGAGCCTTCCGATCGCCGAGGGTGGTCAGTCGTCGGTGTGTGAGCGCACCCAGCTGCGGCTCTCCGCCTCGGGACCCTGCAGAGACGCGACGCATTGCCTCTGCCGGGGACAAGTGGGGGCGCTTTGAGGGAATTGCCTCGCTTTTACCGAGAGCTGTTGAGAGTATGGGGGTCTAGTCTCATCCAGACAGGGTATTCCTGTGCCGGTGCGGGAACGGTGCTCTAACTGCGAAGGGGACTGGTCGCCGTTCTATCATGGTGGGTGTCGAGGGGGCTCGGGGAAGTGGAGGGGTTCCGGCTGCACCACCACCTGACGGGCCGGAATGGCCTATCGGACTCAGGCCTCGGAATACCACTGCGGAGAGGGTCCCGCACAATGAGCTGCCTCGAAGGGGTGCCCGCAGCGCCCTTCCGTGCCGCTCCAAGGCGTTTCTTGTCGGGGGTGCTCCCGCACACCTTTCACTCACTTGCCTTCGTCTGCCATCCGTGTTACAGTCCGGCAATGGAGGAGATCCCTTTATGCAGGAGTCCTTCTCCTGTACATTGGGGATTAGGGGTGGAAGGTGTTGTAGAGGGCAGGACCGTGTAACAGGTTCACTGACACCCTGGCCATTGTGGCCGGGAGGAGTCAGTGTACCCCGTTTATACGGAGTGTGAGAGGTCTGAGTTTCCGAAGGGGCTGCTGCTCAGGTTCTCGTTGCACTTCAGCCCCGCCGTCCTTATACACGGACACCCAGTCCCGGAGGGCTTGTTCACGGGTCTAGGTGGCGAAAATACGCGGGCTCTGCCAGGTCTGACCGACTGCCCCTCTTCCGTGTCCGGCTGTCCCTGGTGAGGGGGCCTGTGGTCACAATGGGTACAGTGGGGGGGGGGGGGGGGGCAAAGCGAGCCTACCAGGGAATTGACTATCTTATAGACAATAATTTGAATTTATTCACTGTCTTGTACATACTGAATGTTTTTGTGTAGTTGTGTAATTTTTTTTATGGTTTTGTAAAAAAAGGGACTTTTTGTCTCCATTGTTGCACTAGTGCAGTGAAATGACTCTGAACTTTTCATCATTAACCTTATCAGAATTATCCACAGGCCTAGGCTTAGAATCCTCCGCCCCCATCTCACACTGGACTCCAACTTTCTCCTCCATTGGTAATTTGTTCGCTCCCGTAAGTCAGTCACAGCGCGACTGGAGAAGTTGGAGGGGGGGGGGGGTAACTCGGCAGGGGAGGCTGACGTCACAGCCCAAGTTGAGCGAGTTCATTCAAGGCTCGGAAAATGCACCTCACACTCCTCAACAGCCTACCATCCTCTCCTCCGTGCAATACAGCAGCCATCAATTATCACCCTACCGTCCTCCCCTCCGTACAATACAGCACTCACCAGTTATCAGCCCTACCGTCCTTCCCTCTGTGCAATACAGCACTCAGCAGTTATCAGCCCTACTGTCCTCCCCTCCAATACAGCACTCACCAGTTATCAGCCTACCATCCTCCCCTCCGTGCAATACAGCACTCACCAGTTATCAGTCTTCCGTCCTCCCCTCCGTGCAATACAGCAATCACCAATTATCAGCCTACCATCCTCCCCCCCCACCCCCCCCCCCCGTGCAATACAGCACTCACAAATTATCAGTCTTCCGTCCTCCCCTCTGTGCAATACAACACTCACCAGTTATCAGCCTACTGTCCTCCCCTCCATGTAATACAGCACTCACCAGTTATCAGTCTTCCGTCCTCCCCTCCGTGCAATACAGCACTCACCAGTTATCAGCCTACCATCCTCCCCCCCGTGCAATACAGCACTCACCAGTTATCAGCCTACCGTCCTCCCCTCCGTGCAATACAGCACTCACCAGTTATCAGTCTTCCGTCCTCCCCTCCGTGCAATACAGCAATCACCAATTATCAGCCCTACCGTCCTCCCCTCCGTGAAATACAGCACTCACCAGTTACCAGCCCTACCGTCCTCCCCTCCGTGCAATACAGCACTCACCAGTTATCAGCCCTACCGTCCTCCCCTCCGTGCAATACAGCACTCACCAGTTATCAGCCTACCGTCCTCCCCTCTGTGCAATACAGCACTCACCAGTTATCAGCCTACCATCCTCCCCTCCGTGCAATACAGCACACACCAGTTATCAGCCTACCGTCCTCCCCTCCGTGCAATACAGCACACACCAGTTATCAGCCTACCGTCCTCCCCTCCGTGCAATACAGCACTCACCAGTTATCAGCCCTACCGTCCTCCCCTCCGTGCAATACAGCACTCACCAGTTATCAGCCCTACCGTCCTCCCCTCCGTGCAATACAGCACACACCAGTTATCACCCTACCGACTTCCACTCTGTGCAATACAGCACTCACCAGTTATCACCCTACCGACTTCCACTCTGTGCATTACAGCACTCACCAGTTATCACCCTACCATCCTCCCCTCCATGCAATACAGCACTCACCAATTATCAGCCCTACCATCTCCCCTCCGTGCAATACAGCACTCACCAGTTATCAGCCTACCGTCCTCCCCTCCGTGCAATACAGCACTCACCAGTTATCAGCCTACAGTCCTCCCCTCCATGCAATACAGCATTCACCAGTTATCAGCCTACCGTCCTCCCCTCCGTGCAATACAGCACTCACCAGTTATCAGCCCTACCGTCCTCCCCTCCGTGCAATACAGCACTCACCAGTTATCAGCCCTACCGTCCTCCCCTCCGTGCAATACAGCACTCACCAGTTATCAGCCTACCGTCCTCCCCTCCGTGCTATACAGCATTCACCAGTTATCACCCTACCGACTTCCACTCTGTGCAATACAGCACTCACCAGTTATCAGCCTACCGTCCTCCCCTCTGTGCAATACAGCACTCACCAGTTATCAGCCCTACCGTCCTCCCCTCCGTGCAATACAGCACTCACCAGTTATCAGCCTACTGTCCTCCCCTCCGTGCAATACAGCACTCACCAGTTATCAGCCTACCGTCCTCCCCTCTGTGCAATACAGCACTCACCAGTTATCAGCCCTACCGTCCTCCCCTCCGTGCAATACAGCACTCACCAGTTATCAGCCTACTGTCCTCCCCTCTGTGCAATACAAAACTCACCAATTATCAGCCCTACCATCCTCCCCCCGTGCAATACAGCACTCACCAGTTATCAGCCTACCGTCCTCCCCTCCGTGCAATACAGCACTCACCACTTATCAGCCTACCGTCCACCCCTCCGTGCAATACAGCACTCACCAGTTATCAGCCTACTGTCCTCCCCTCCATTCAATACAGCAATCACCAGTTATCAGCCCTACCGTCCTCCCCTCTGTGCAATACAGCACTCACCACTTATCAGCCTACCATCCTCCCCTCCGTGCAATACAGCACTCACCAGTTATCAGCCTACCGTCCTCTCCTCCGTGCAATACAGCACTCACCAATTATCAGCCTACCGTCCTCCCCTCCGTGCAATACAGCACTCACCAGTTATCAGCCCTACCATCCTCCCCCCGTGCAATACAGCACTCACCAATTATCAGCCTACCGTCCTCCCCTCCGTGCAATACAGCACTCACCAATTATCAGCCTACCGTCCTCCACTCTGTGCAATACAGCACTCACCAGTTATCAGCCCTACCATCCTCCCCCCGTGCAATACAGCACTCACCACTTATCAGCCTACCGTCCTCCCCTCCGTGCAATACAGCACTCACCAGTTATCAGCCCTACCATCCTCCCCTCCGTGCAATACAGCAATCACCAATTATCAGCCTACCATCCTCCCCCCGTGCAATACAGCACTCACCAGTTATCAGCCCTACCGTCCTCCACTCTGTGCAATACAGCACTCACCACTTATCAGCCTACCGTCCACCCCTCCGTGCAATACAGCACTCACCAGTTATCAGCCTACCGTCCTCTCCTCCGTGCAATACAGCACTCACCAGTTATCAGCCTACCGTCCTCCCCTCTGTTCAATACAGCACTCGCCAATTATCAGCCTACCGTCCTCCCCTCCGTGCAATACAGCACTCACCAGTTATCAGCCCTACCATCCTCCCCTCCGTGCAATACAGCAATCACCAATTATCAGCCTACCATCCTCCCCCCGTGCAATACAGAACTCACCAGTTATCAGCCCTACTGTCCTCCCCTCCGTGCAATACAGCACTCACCAATTATCAGCCTACCGTCCTCCCCTCCATGCAATACAGCACTAACCAATTATCAGCCTACCGTCCTCCCCTCCATGCTATACAGCACTCACCAGTTATCAGCCTACAGTCCTCCCCTCCGTGCAATACAGCACTCACCAGTTATCAGCCCTACCGTCCTTCCCTCCGTGCAATACAGCACTCAGCAGTTATCAGCCCTACTGTCCTCCCCTCCAATACAGCACTCACCAGTTATCAGCCTACCATCCTCCCCTCCGTGCAATACAGCACTCACCAGTTATCAGCCTACAGTCCTCCCCTCCGTGCAATACAGCACTCACCAGTTATCAGCCCTACCGTCCTTCCCTCCGTGCAATACAGCACTCACCAGTTATCAGCCCTACTGTCCTTCCCTCCGTGCAATACAGCACTCACCAGTTATCAGCCCTACTGTCCTCCGCTCCGTGCAATACAGCACTCACCAGTTATCAGCCAACCGTCCTCCCCTCTGTGCAATACAGCACTCACCAGTTATCAGCCCTACCGTCCTCCCCTCCGTGCAATACAGCACTCACCAGTTATCAGCCTACTGTCCTCCCCTCTGTGCAATACAAAACTCACCAATTATCAGCCCTACCATCCTCACCCGTGCAATACAGCACTCACCAGTTATCAGCCTACCGTCCTCCCCTCCGTGCAATACAGCACTCACCACTTATCAGCCTACCGTCCACCCCTCCGTGCAATACAGCACTCACCAGTTATCAGCCTACTGTCCTCCCCTCCATTCAATACAGCAATCACCAGTTATCAGCCCTACCGTCCTCCCCTCTGTGCAATACAGCACTCACCACTTATCAGCCTACCATCCTCCCCTCCGTGCAATACAGCACTCACCAGTTATCAGCCTACCGTCCTCTCCTCCGTGCAATACAGCACTCACCAATTATCAGCCTACTGTCCTCCCCTCCGTGCAATACAGCACTCACCAATTATCAGCCTACCGTCCTCCCCTCCGTGCAATACAGCACTCACCAGTTATCAGCCCTACCATCCTCCCCCCGTGCAATACAGCACTCACCACTTATCAGCCTACCGTCCTCCCCTCCGTGCAATACAACACTCACTAGTTATCAGCCCTACCATCCTCTCCTCCGTGCAATACAGCACTCACCAGTTATCAGCCTACCGTCCTCCCCTCTGTTCAATACAGCACTCGCCAATTATCAGCCTACCGTCCTCCCCTCCGTGCAATACAGCACTCACCAGTTATCAGCCCTACCATCCTCCCCTCCGTGCAATACAGCAATCACCAATTATCAGCCTACCATCCTCCCCCCGTGCAATACAGAACTCACCAGTTATCAGCCCTACTGTCCTCCCCTCCGTGCAATACAGCACTCACCAATTATCAGCCTACCGTCCTCCCCTCCATGCAATACAGCACTAACCAATTATCAGCCTACCGTCCTCCCCTCCATGCTATACAGCACTCACCAGTTATCAGCCTACAGTCCTCCCCTCCGTGCAATACAGCACTCACCAGTTATCAGCCCTACCGTCCTTCCCTCCGTGCAATACAGCACTCAGCAGTTATCAGCCCTACTGTCCTCCCCTCCAATACAGCACTCACCAGTTATCAGCCTACCATCCTCCCCTCCGTGCAATACAGCACTCACCAGTTATCAGCCTACTGTCCTCCCCTCCGTGCAATACAGCACTCACCAGTTATCAGCCTACCGTCCTCCCCTCCGTGCAATACAGCACTCACCAGTTATCAGCCCTACCGTCCTCCCCTCCGTGCAATACAGCACTCACCAGTTATCAGCCTACCGTCCTCACCTCCGTGCAATACAGCATTCACCAGTTATCAGCCTACCGTCCTCCCCTCCGTGCAATACAGCACTCACCAGTTATCAGCCCTACTGTCCTCCCCTCCGTGCAATACAGCACTCACCCATTATCAGCCTACCGTCCTCCCCTCCGTGCAATACAGCACTCACCACTTATCAGCCTACCGTCCTCCCCTCCGTGCAATACAGCATTCACCAGTTATCAGCTTACCGTCCTCCCCTCCGTGCAATACAGCACTCACCAGTTATCAGCCCTACTGTCCTCCCCTCCGTGCAATACAGCAATCACCAATTATCAGTCTACCATCCTCCCCTCCGTGCAATACAGCACTCACCAGTTATCAGCCTACAGTCCTCCCCTCCGTGCAATACAGCATTCACCAGTTATCAGCCTACCGTCCTCCCCTCCGTGCAATACAGCACTCACCACTTATCAGCCTACCGTCCTCCCCTCCGTGCAATACAGCACTTACCAGTTATCAGCCTACCGTCCTCCCCTCCGTGCAATACAGCACTCACCACTTATCAGCCTACCGTCCTCCCCTCCGTGCAATACAGCACTCACCAGTTATCAGCCTACCGACCTCCCCTCCGTGCAATACAGCACTCACCAGTTATCAGCCTACCGTCCTCCCCTCCATGCAATACAGCACTCACCAGTTATCAGCCCTACCGTCCTCCCCTCCGTGCAATACAGCAATCACCAATTATCAGCCTACCATCCTCCCCTCCGTGCAATACAGCACTCACCAGTTATCAGCCTACAGTCCTCCCCTCCGTGCAATACAGCATTCACCAGTTATCAGCCTACCGTCCTCCCCTCCGTACAATACAGCACTCACCACTTATCAGCCTACCGTCCTCCCCTCCGTGCAATACAGCACTCACCAGTTATCAGCCTACCGTCCTCCCCTCCGTGCAATACAGCACTCACCAGTTATCAGCCTACCGTACTCCCCTCCATGCAATACAGCACTCACCAGTTATCAGCCCTACCGTCTTCCCCTCCGTGCAATACAGCACTCACCAGTTATCAGCCTACCGTCCTCCCCTCCCTGCAATACAGCACTCACCAGTTATCAGCCTACCGTCCTCCCCTCCGTGCAATACAGCACTCACCAGTTATCAGCCTACCGTCCTCCCCTCCGTGCAATACAGCACTCACCAGTTATCAGCCCTACCGTCCTCCCCTCCGTGCAATACAGCACTCACCAGTTATCAGCCTACAGTCCTCCCCTCCGTGCAATACAGCACTCACCAGTTATCAGCCCTACCGTCCTTCCCTCCGTGCAATACAGCACTCAGCAGTTATCAGCCCTACTGTCCTCCCCTCCAATTCAGCACTCACCAGTTATCAGCCTACCATCCTCCCCTCCGTGCAATACAGCACTCACCAGTTATCAGCCTACCGTCCTCCCCTCCGTGCAATACAGCACTCACCAGTTATCAGCCTACCGTCCTCCCCTCCGTGCAATACAGCACTCACCAGTTATCAGCCCTACCGTCCTCCCCTCCGTGCAATACAGCACTCACCAGTTATCAGCCTACCGTCCTCACCTCCGTGCAATACAGCATTCACCAGTTATCAGCCTACCGTCCTCCCCTCCGTGCAATACAGCACTCACCAGTTATCAGCCCTACTGTCCTCCCCTCCGTGCAATACAGCACTCACCCATTATCAGCCTACCGTCCTCCCCTCCGTGCAATACAGCACTCACCACTTATCAGCCTACCGTCCTCCCCTCCGTGCAATACAGCATTCACCAGTTATCAGCTTACCGTCCTCCCCTCCGTGCAATACAGCACTCACCAGTTATCAGCCTACCGTCCTCCCCTCCGTGCAATACAGCACTCACCAGTTATCAGCCCTACCGTCCTCCCCTCCGTGCAATACAGCACTCACCAGTTATCAGCCTACCGTCCTCACCTCCGTGCAATACAGCATTCACCAGTTATCAGCCTACCGTCCTCCCCTCCGTGCAATACAGCACTCACCAGTTATCAGCCCTACTGTCCTCCCCTCCGTGCAATACAGCAATCACCAATTATCAGTCTACCATCCTCCCCTCCGTGCAATACAGCACTCACCAGTTATCAGCCTACAGTCCTCCCCTCCGTGCAATACAGCATTCACCAGTTATCAGCCTACCGTCCTCCCCTCCGTGCAATACAGCACTCACCACTTATCAGCCTACAGTCCTCCCCTCCGTGCAATACAGCACTTACCAGTTATCAGCCTACCGTCCTCCCCTCCGTGCAATACAGCACTCACCACTTATCAGCCTACCGTCCTCCCCTCCGTGCAATACAGCACTCACCAGTTATCAGCCTACCGACCTCCCCTCCGTGCAATACAGCACTCACCAGTTATCAGCCTACCGTCCTCCCCTCCATGCAATACAGCACTCACCAGTTATCAGCCCTACCGTCCTCCCCTCCGTGCAATACAGCAATCACCAATTATCAGCCTACCATCCTCCCCTCCGTGCAATACAGCACTCACCAGTTATCAGCCTACAGTCCTCCCCTCCGTGCAATACAGCATTCACCAGTTATCAGCCTACCGTCCTCCCCTCCGTACAATACAGCACTCACCACTTATCAGCCTACCGTCCTCCCCTCCGTGCAATACAGCACTCACCAGTTATCAGCCTACCGTCCTCCCCTCCGTGCAATACAGCACTCACCAGTTATCAGCCTACCGTCCTCCCCTCCATGCAATACAGCACTCACCAGTTATCAGCCCTACCGTCCTCCCCTCCGTGCAATACAGCACTCACCAGTTATCAGCCTACCGTCCTCCCCTCCCTGCAATACAGCACTCACCAGTTATCAGCCTACCGTCCTCCCCTCCGTGCAATACAGCACTCACCAGTTATCAGCCTACCGTCCTCCCCTCCGTGCAATACAGCACTCACCAGTTATCAGCCTACCGTCCTCCCCTCCGTGCAATACAGCACTCACCAGTTATCAGCCTACAGTCCTCCCCTCCATTCAATACAGCACTCACCACTTATCAGCCTACAGTTCTCCCCTCCATTCAATACAGCACTCACCAGTTATCAGCCCACTCCCCAATCTCGCGTCAAAAACTGAGAATGGACTCAAGCAAGTAAACACGGTCCCACTCCGTGAACGCGAAGTTCGAAAAGGATGTTTATTTTTTTAATCGCGATTTCTCCGCGGAATCCAGGTTAAGAGCCCCTGACTTGGAGGGAATATAAAGGAACATCAATGCTCTTCATCTTCTCTCCCCCTGGCAAACGGCCACATTTGGAGATACAGTTGGCTGGAATAATTGAGCTGTTGCGCTCAGGACCATAATTATCAGCAAGGGATCAGTCACAACCCTATAACCAACCGAAATCGAAGGGCCGAGTCATTTTAAGGGAGATTTTCGGGTTCTTGATTAGTGAAGGCATCAAAGTTACGGGGAGAAGGCAAGAGGATGGGATTGGAAGGAAATATATATTAGCCATGATCAGAACTTGGAGCAAATTTGAATGCCCTAATTCTGCCCTAATCAATCAGCAGCTCAGACGCCTATGGAAAGTGAAGCAGTTAAAATCTTATGCCTGGGATCTTTATCAGGGCAGAACCCAAATGAAGCCAACTGAGATTCAGATTGCCGACGAACAGAATTCGTCCATCACAATGACGCCAGCGTCTTCGACAGCATCACTTGCACCCAGAATACAAAGTCCCGTACAGAGTTTATATCAGTTGGTTTCTCTGTCATTCCGCAGTGCACCAACGGAACCCCACTCTGCGCAGCTTTGCGGTCCGCCACTACGTTAGAACGAGCCCAGCAGACCCAATCAGGACTCGCATTGTTGGTGAATCACTGCAGCCAGCATGTGGAGTATTAAATTAGTAAACTGGTTTTTATTGTCACACATATCAAGGTAGAAATGAAAAACCTGTACAGAACATTTCATTACAACAGTGAACTCAGCAGGCACAAGATGAAACATCTATGACAGAATGCAGAATAAATATTGAATTGACTATTTCTTACATCCTTCCTATACATGAGGAGTAAAAATCTTTACCTTACGTCTCTGTCTAAATGTGCAATGTATAGTAATTTACAATAAACAGTATGTACAACAGGACAGTCAATATAACGGAAATACAATTATATCGGCATGAATTAAGCAGTCTGATGGCCTGGTGGGAGAAGCTGTTCCGGAGCCTATTGGTGGTCCTGGCTTTTATGCTGCGGTACCGGATGGCAGCAGCTGGAACAGTTTGTGGTTGGGGTGACTCGGGTCTCCAATGAGCCTTCGGGCCCTTTTTACACACCTGTTGCTGTAACTGTCCTGAATAGTGGGAGGTTCACATCAAAAGATGCGCTGGGCTGTCCGCACCACTCTCTGAGAGGAAAGTACAGTTCCCATACCAGGCAGTGATGCAGCCAAGCAACACACACCAAATGCTGGTGGAATGCAGCAGGCCAGGCAGCATCTATAAGGAGAAGCACTGTCCACGTTTCTCCCTATAGATGCTGCCTGGCTTGCTGTGTTCCACCAGCATTTCGTGTGTGTTGCTTGAATTTCCAGCATCTACAGATTTCCCAGTGATGCAGCCAGTCAGGATGCTCTCAATTGTGCCCCTATAGAAATTTCTTATGATTTGGAGGCCCATACCAAACTTCTTCAACCATCTGAGGTGAAAGAGGCGCCATTGTGCCTTTTTCACCACACAGCTGGTATGTACAGACCACGTGAGATCCTCGGTGATGTTTATGCCAAGGAACATGAAGCTGTTCACCCTCTCAACCCCAGATCCATTGATGTCAATAGGGACTAGCCTGTCTGCATTCTTGTTTTCTTGCTTCCACTCTGTCAGGGTGATGACTTCTCTGTAGGCTGCCTCATTATTATTTGAGATTAGGCCAATTAGTGTAGCATCGTCAGCAAATTTAATTAGCAGATTGGAGCTGTGGGGGGCGACGGAAGTGTTACAATCACAGAGAAAGGACATGCATCAGACAATAAGGTGAAAGGCAGTGATGGGAAAAGGGAGAATGACCAGGATGGGTGGGTTTTTTGATGATGTTCTCTGCTTTACCAGGGCAGTGAAGAGAACAGGCAGAGTCCACATCGGGGAGGCTGGTTTCCGTGATGTGCTCCACATACAATCATTTGGAACTCCAGACAAATGTGAGCTGATGCACTTCCCAGACCAACCGCAAGAGGGGGGTATAGAGTAAATGACAAGACGAAGGGGCATTTTTGGTACAGATAGATTTAAGAGTGCAAGTCCACAGCTCCGTGAAAGTGGCAACACGGGGAGATCGTGTGATATGCTTACCTTCATTGGTTAGAACATTGACTATAAAAAACGGGAAGTTGTGGTACAGCTCTACAACACTTAGGTTAGGCCACCTTTAGAGAATTGTATGGAGTTATGGTTGCCACATTACACGACCGAGGTCCAGGCTTTGAAGAGGGTGCAAAAAAATCACCAGGTTGTTACCAGCTTTGGGTGGGCAGAGACTGGACAAACTTGAATTGCTTCCTTTGGAGAGTCAGAGACAGGGGGATAGATGTAAAATTGAGAAAGGCATTGATAGATAGTCTTTTACTCAAGGGCATAAATAACATTCTAGGTAAAAGGGCAAAAGTTTAAAGGAGGTGTATGAGGTAAGTTACTTGACATGAGGGTGGTAGGTGCCTGGAAATTGCTGCTGCAAGCAGATATGATAGCAACATAGAGAAGTACATGAACGGGCAAGGGATGGAGGGATGAGATCATGTGCAAGTAGATGGGATTGGTTTAAATAAGAATCATGTCAGCATATACATCTATCATGAACTGAAGTGCCAGGTCATCTTCCCTAGCATTTCTATGCTGTGTATTCTGTGGCAAACCATATGAAATAGTAATCAAGAGATCTGGAGGGTAAATTTGTTCGTACAAAGAGTGGACGGTATCTGGATTGAGTTGCCAGAGAGGACAGTGGAGGCAGGAACTGTCACAACATTTAAGAGGCATCTGATGGGCACTTGAATGAACAGATTGATGAACAGATGAACATGGAATGAATGCAGGGAAGTAGGATTAATGCAGGTAGGCAGGGTCGTCAGCACATATGTAGTAGGCTGAAGGGTGTGTTTCTATGTTGTACAACTACAATCTCTTCCACTTTGTCAGAGAATGTTCCCTCTTAGTATAACTGAGAATCTGTGATCTCTCAGGGTATGCAAAGGACTCCAAAAGGAAGAATAGGAGAGTTATTCCCATTGTCTTGGTCAATCTAAATCACAAGACCAGAAGATATAGGAGCAGAATTAGGCCACTCGGCCCATTGAATCTGCTCTGCCATTCCACCATGGCTGATTTATTTCTCAACCTTTGTCTCCCGCTTTCTCCCTGTAATCTTTGATGCCCTTACTAATTAAGAACCTATCAACCTCCACTTTGAATATACCCAATGACTTGGCCTCCACAGCCATCTGAGGCAGTGAATTCCACAGATTCACCGCCATTTGGCTAAAGAAATAACTCATCATCTCTGTTCTAAAGGTACATCCTTCTATTCTGACCCTGTGCCCTCTGGTCCTTGACTCTCCCACTATTAGAATCATCCTCTCCTGTTCCTCCTCCCCTGATGGTAGCGATTTGAAGAGGTCATATCCTGGAAGATGATGGATGATGAATGCTGCCTTGTGAAGAGGTCCACAGTGGTGGGGAGGGTTTTGGAGCTGATTGACTCTACAACCCTCTGGAGTGTCTCTCGATCCTGTGCATTGGAGCCTCCATACCAGACAGTGATGCAACTGGACTGTAGAAATCTGAGAGTTACTGGAGCTACACTCAGCCAGTGTTCCATCACAATCCTGTTCTGTGTTTGTGGATGGTAGAAAGAATCTAGTGTGTCAGAAGATGAGCCTCTTGTCACAGGTTACCCAGTCCCTGGCCTGTTTCTGAAGCCACAAGGTTTCCGTGATTGATTTCGGTTTGGTTATTGGTTACTGGTGATCTGCACCCCCCCCCCCGCAGATTTTGATGGGGGAGAATTCGGCAGAGGTAATGCTGCTGAATGTCAGAGGCACATGGGTGTAATATCTCTTTAACTGGAGTTGGTCATTACCTGGTCCTCCTATAGCATGGATAGTTTCAGCCCATGTCTGAACATTGTCTGTGTCTTACTACATGCAGGCATGGGCTGATGATCTTGCAAACAGAATTTAAAATTAAACAATCAGCTGCAAACATCCCCGTTTCTGACCAAATGTTGGAAGGAATCTGCAGTTAAGCCTAGGATGGGTGGGCCTTTTCTCCTCAGGTTGGGTGAGACTAGAATCAGAAGGCACAAATTTGGGGTGAAAGCTGAAATATTCAAGGGGGATCTGAGGGGGGAATATGATGGTGATGTGAGTGTGGAACAAGCTTCCAGCAGAAGTGGTAGATATGGGTTCATTGAACATAGAATGGTGAAGCATATTACAGGCCTCTCACCCCACAAGGGTGTGCCAACCATTTAACCTACTCAAAGATGCTTCCCGTCCACATAGCCTCCATTTTACATTCCTGAGCCTGTCTAAGGATTTTGTAAATGCTTAAATGTTCCTATTGTATCTGTTTCCACCACCACCCCAGCACCATGTTCCATGCTCTGTGCGAAATCCTACCACTGACATCTCCCTTCCCCCCAATACTTTCTTCCAAACACCTTAAAATTATGCCCTCACATATTAACCATTTCTGCCCTGGAAAAAGACATCCACTCTCTCTCCCTGCCTCTCTAAATATGCTGTACACCTCTATCAAGTCAGCTCTCATCCTCCTTCATTCCAGACAGAAAAGCTCAGCTTACTCAACCTTCTCTTATAAGACATATTCTCTAATCCAGACAGGATCCTGGTAAATCACATCTACACCTTCTCTAAAGCTTGTACATTCTTTCCATAATGATCAGAAATGAACACAATACTCCAAGTGTGGTCTAACCAGAGCTTTATAGAGCTGTGATATTACCTCATCACTTTTGAACTCAATCCTCCAACTAATGAAGACCAAGACACCATATGCCTTTGTAACTAGCCCACCAACTTGTGTGGTGACTTTGGGGCATTGATGGACATGGACCCTACGATCCCTCTGTTCCTCCACACTGGTAAGAATCCTACCATTCACTGTGTCCTCTGCCTTCAAGTTTGATCTTCCAAAGTGTATCACATCACACTTTTCCAGAACTCCATCTGCCTCTTCTCAACCCAGTTCTACATCCTATCAATTTCACATTGTAACTATGACAACCTTCTACGCTATCCACACCACCACCAGGAGCTGTGGGATCAATTGTAACATCTAAGAGAAGTTTGAATAGGTATTTGGATGTTAGGGGTATGGAGAGCTATGTCCAGGACTGGGCAGACCAGACTAGGACAGGCTAGATCAGCCCAAGGCCTGTTTCTATGCGTAGTACTTTGTCTATGATTCTAGGACACTGTAACCATTTCCCATTTTGTGAAGTATGACTCTGATCAGTGGAGTGTTTTCCCCTTGATGCCTACTTGGTCCCACTTTCATTAGGGCAACATGATGCTATGCTCACTCAAGCACTGCCTTGACATCAAGGGTAGTTACTCTCCCCTCACCTCTGGAATTCAACTTTTTTGGTCCATGCCTGGATCAAAAATACAATGGGTTCTGGAGCTGGGAAGTTCAGGCCCTTTGAGCTGAGAGTGCACTGAGGCAGTGGAAATATTGGTTCCTTGGCATCCCTGAACAGTTTATTGGTGAACATGTATCACTGTTGATGACACCATCAATCACCAGTGTCTTTACTTTTGGAAGCAGAATTTGTGAATATTTGTAAGGCAGTGGTGGTTAGCCATGGGTAGGCAAGGATGAAGAAAAGTAATTACAATCAGGTCAGCCATGATCTTATTCAATATCAGAACAGGCTTGAGAGACCAGGAGATTTTGACGTCTTTTTCCTAATTTATGTTTACATTGACTGATTAGACAGTAATTGACCTGAGTGGATTTTGTTGTGGTTTCTTGAAATAACCAGGAGAAATTTAAGCCTTTATTTGCAAACAAAAGCTGAGACAATTAATGAGCGTGTCACTAATTGCCCGCTGAACCTAGTACACAGTATTCTTTATAGTAATTTCTTATCTCACTTTCATTGGCATACCCCATCTCCTATCTCAGTTACATTAGCATACCCCATCTCCTATCTCAGTTACATTGGCATACCCCATCTCCTATCTCAGTTTCATTAGCATACCCCATCTCCTATCTCAGTTACATTAGCATACCCCGTCTCCTATCTCAGTTACATTAACATACCCCGTCTCCTATCTCAGTTACATTAACATACCCCATCTCCTATCTCAGTTTCATTAGCATACCCCATCTCCTATCTCAGTTACATTAGCATACCCCGTCTCCTGTCTCAGTTACATTAACATACCCCGTCTCCTGTCTCAGTTACATTAACATACCCCATCTCCTATCTCAGTTACATTAACATACCCCATCTCCTATCTCAGTTTCATTAGCATACCCCATCTCCTATCTCAGTTACATTAGCATACCCCGTCTCCTGTCTCAGTTACATTAACATACCCCGTCTCCTGTCTCAGTTACATTAGCATACCCCATCTCCTATCTCAGTTTCATTAGCATACCCCATCTCCTATCTCAGTTACATTAGCATACCCCGTCTCCTGTCTCAGTTACATTAACATACCCCGTCTCCTGTCTCAGTTACATTAACATACCCCGTCTCCTATCTCAGTTTCATTAGCATACCCCATCTCCTATCTCAGTTACATTAGCATACCCCGTCTCCTGTCTCAGTTACATTAACATACCCCGTCTCCTGTCTCAGTTACATTAACATACCCCGTCTCCTATCTCACTTTCATTGGCATACCCCGTCTCCTATCTCAGTTTCATTAGCATACCCCGTCTCCTATCTCAGTTACATTAACATACCCCGTCTCCTATCTCAGTTTCATTAGCATACCCCGTCTCCTATCTCAGTTACATTAACATACCCCGTCTCCTATCTCAGTTTCATTAGCATACCCCGTCTCCTATCTCAGTTTCATTGGCATACCCCGTCTCCTATCTCAGTTTCATTGGCATACCCCGTCTCCTATCTCAGTTTCATTGGCATACCCCGTCTCCTATCTCAGTTTCATTAGCATACCCCGTCTCCTATCTCAGTTTCATTGGCATACCCCGTCTCCTATCTCAGTTTCATTAGCATACCCCGTCTCCTATCTCAGTTTCATTAGCATACCCCGTCTCCTATCTCAGTTACATTGGCATACCCCGTCTCCTATCTCAGTTACATTGGCATACCCCGTCTCCTGTCTCAGTTACATTAACATACCCCGTCTCCTATCTCAGTTTCATTAACATACCCCGTCTCCTATCTCAGTTACATTAACATACCCCGTCTCCTATCTCAGTTTCATTAACATACCCCGTCTCCTATCTCAGTTTCATTAGCATACCCCGTCTCCTATCTCAGTTACATTGGCATACCCCGTCTCCTATCTCAGTTACATTGGCATACCCCGTCTCCTATCTCAGTTTCATTAACATACCCCGTCTCCTATCTCAGTTTCATTAGCATACCCCGTCTCCTATCTTAGTTACATTGGCATACCCCATCTCCTATCTTAGTTACATTAACATACCCCATCTCCTATCTTAGTTACATTAACATACCCCGTCTCCTATCTCAGTTTCATTAGCATACCCCGTCTCCTATCTCAGTTACATTGGCATACCCCGTCTCCTATCTCAGTTACATTGGCATACCCCGTCTCCTGTCTCAGTTACATTAGCATACCCCGTCTCCTATCTCAGTTACATTGGCATACCCCGTCTCCTATCTCAGTTACATTGGCATACCCCGTCTCCTATCTCAGTTACATTGGCATACCCCATCTCCTATCTTAGTTACATTAACATACCCCATCTCCTATCTCAGTTTCATTAGCATACCCCATCTCCTATCTCAGTTTCATTAGCATACCCCGTCTCCTATCTCAGTTACATTAACATACCCCGTCTCCTATCTCAGTTACATTAACATACCCCGTCTCCTATCTCAGTTACATTAACATACCCCATCTCCTATCTCAGTTACATTAACATACCCCATCTCCTATCTCAGTTTCATTAACATACCCCGTCTCCTATCTCAGTTTCATTAACATACCCCGTCTCCTATCTCAGTTACATTAACATACCCCATCTCCTATCTCAGTTTCATTAACATACCCCGTCTCCTATCTCAGTTACATTGGCATACCCCGTCTCCTATCTCAGTTTCATTAACATACCCCGTCTCCTATCTCAGTTTCATTAGCATACCCCGTCTCCTATCTTAGTTACATTGGCATACCCCATCTCCTATCTTAGTTACATTAACATACCCCATCTCCTATCTCAGTTACATTAACATACCCCGTCTCCTATCTCAGTTTCATTAGCATACCCCGTCTCCTATCTCAGTTACATTGGCATACCCCGTCTCCTATCTCAGTTACATTGGCATACCCCGTCTCCTGTCTCAGTTACATTAACATACCCCATCTCCTATCTCAGTTTCATTAACATACCCCGTCTCCTATCTCAGTTACATTAACATACCCCATCTCCTATCTCAGTTACATTGGCATACCCCGTCTCCTATCTCAGTTACATTGGCATACCCCGTCTCCTATCTCAGTTACATTGGCATACCCCGTCTCCTATCTCAGTTACATTGGCATACCCCGTCTCCTATCTCAGTTACATTGGCATACCCCGTCTCCTATCTCAGTTACATTGGCATACCCCGTCTCCTATCTCAGTTACATTGGCATACCCTCGGCTCCTATCTCAGTTACATTGGCATACCCCGTCTCCTATCTCAGTTACATTAGCATACCCTCGGCTCCTATCTCAGTTATATTAGCATAACCTATCTGCTTGCAACGCTTATCACCAGCACATTAGCTTCTCGATTCGCCACCAATATTTCTGCTCAGTAGCCCATACTTGCTCTAGTCTCCTCCCTGGAACACGTGTCCCCCTTCCTGGCCTTGACTTGTCCCCGTACCATCACACCACTCCATAGCCCATACTCGCTCTAGTCTCCTCCCTGGAACACGTGTCCCCCTTCCCGGCCTTGACTGGTCCCCATACCATCACACCACTCCACGATCCCGTCTACCACCGTTATCTCTACATGCTTGCTTTCACTGTTAGCTACATTCTTAAGGCACTGATGCCTTCAATAGTACAGAGGCTATACAGAGATTACATTCTGGCCAATAAATTGGATACATAGCAAATAGCAAACACAAGGCTGGCCACATAGTTCTGGCCACACAGCAAACGATGCAACTTTATTCTCCAATATAAGGTCTTGCTTTTTGTGAGCAAGACATCCCTGTGTGGTTTTCCACATGCACCCAAACATAACATAGGTGCTGCTTTTTCAATCTGACCATGGCCTCACTGGGCCTAGGACCAACATATTGGAATGGGAATTGGGAGTGGAATTAATATAACAGGGCAATCCACCCTGTCTCAGATGAAGCAAATGTGCTTGCTATTGCATCCACTTTACTTGTGTGGGAACATGCCCTGAGATGGTAATGGTAATGGTGGTAATGGAAGGGTGGAGAAGGGAGTAACTAGGGGAGCAACCTCCAGACTATTGAAAAGGAGGGGAAGGACAGATATGAATCTTTGGAATTTCTTTGCCACAGGTGGCTGTGGAGGCCAGGGTCATTGAATATATTTAAGGCAGAGGTTGATAGATTCCTGATTAGTCAGGGCATGAAGGGGTATGGGGAGAAGGCAGATTGCGGCTGAGAGGAAAATGGATCAGCCATGATGAAATGGCAGAACAGACTTGATGGGCCGAATGGCCGAATTTTGCTCCGTTAGCTTATGATCAAGGTGTCGATGTTGTGACTGAATAGGAACAGCTCAGCTGCATATACTTCTAGTTCTGCTGCTCGGATTGTCAGAATTGATGTCATGTAGAGTGTGGTCAGTTCCATTTGGAATCTTACGTCAGTTCACCATGTTTATTTACATCTTGTCGCAGTCTTCCTGAGTATTAAACATGCTTCATATCTAGGGTAGGTAGCAAAAGTAGAAATTGTGCTATTGATTTCAAACTCTGAAGTGTTGTTCTAAATTGGGAATACAGTGATTCTCGCACAGATTCACATTGGACAATATGTCCTGCCTCTTTGTGTAGTTAGATCTTACTCTTAATAAATGCTTATCACCTAGAAGGTAGCTAGCTTTCCATTCTAAATAACACACACAAAGTCCTGGAGGAACTCAGCAGGTCAGGCAGAATCTATGGAAATGAATAAACAGTCAACGTTTTGAGCTGAGACCCTATTTCAGAACTAGCCATTCTGTTTCTTGTCCCCGACTTCACAAACATCGCTGATCTTTAATCTATTACTTGTTGCAATGATGACTGGCTTCTGTGAGGATCTCCGGGGGGGGGGGGGGGCGGTGGTGATGCGTGGATTGGAAATGAAATGAAACATCTCTTTGACATTTCTGACTGAACATAGTTGTCAATGCTTCTGTGCCCAGGGATGGAATACAAATGTGGTGCAGCTGATGTGATGCTTGTATCCGGCAGTTATCCCATTGGGACGTACTTGGACTCTGTGACACATGGGCCATGTCTGGACATGTTTCACATCTCAACCAGGAAATTAAAGATGTGTAATTGAAGAGCAAGTAATTCAATTCATTCCCAGCTGGCTGCAGAGAAAGGTTGGAAGTGACCACTGCTCACTCTCATTTCCAGATGTGCTATTTTCACACACACACACACACACACACACATACACACACATTCTACAATCTCACTCTCCTCATACACAAATCCTTGATCTTTCACATAAACATGTATGCAATCCTCATTCATACACACCTGGTCGCCCTCCCTCTCAAGGCACAAACACTCCCCTCCTAATCTAACTCCAGCAGTTACCCGTTCATAATGGGATTGATGTGGCAACTGTACAGACCTTGTGAAGACAAAATCCCACCTTCATTGTGTGCCACTACAACATGCTAAACCGGATTAGAGGGACCTGGTGTCTCTGCACTGGGATTCCAAGAAGCTCTGAGGCCCACTAGGGGCAGAAACCTCCACCACCTTGTGATCAGGCATCCCCTTCATCCCACCCTTGCTGTCCAATGAATCGATCAGCCCTGGCTTAGTGAGGACACATGGGGAGCAGGAATGAGGTGCCAAGCTTAGCGAGGGGTGAGGAAGTGACTGGACAAAGGAGGGCACTTGTCCGCCAAACAGCAAGCAATTGGCAAAGCTGAGCCCCTCACACATTCAGTGAGGGAGCACGAGAGATTCTGTCCATGCTGGAAATCTTGAGCAGCACACACACACAATGTCGGAGAGATTCAGCAGGCTGGGAAGCATCTATGGGGGGAAATAAACAGTCAGTGTTCTGGGCCAAGACCCTTCATCCCGGCTCTAAACATCGATAGTTTATTTTCTCCCGATAGATGCTGCCAGACCTGCTGAATTCCTGCAGCACTTAGTGTTCAGTGAGGAACTAGGTGATCAGGGACGGGATACCTACTCAGCAACAAGCAACCTATTACCGACACACGTACACGCGCTCATTGAGGAGTTCAGGGATGCTGAGCTCATGCTCCGTGCTGGGGAATGTGGAGTTAGTCCAGGGGCATACACTGAGTAGTGAAAGGCAGGCCCAGCAGCCTGGTTTGACGTGGAGAGAGATCTCAGTAATGCTGAGGTAAGGGGGAACGCAGGGTCAGAGATGGGGAAAGTGCACTCAGTGATCCAGAACACGGGCTCAGACATGGGGAACGCAGGGTCAGAGATGGGGAAGGTGCTCTCAGTGATCCAGAACACGGGCTCAGACATGGGGAACGCAGGGTCAGAGATGGGGAAGGTGCACTCAGTGATCCAGAACGGGCTCAGACATGGGGAACGCAGGGTCAGAGATGGGGAAGGTGCTCTCAGTGATCTAGAACACGGGCTCAGACATGGGGAACACAGGCTCAGACATGGGGAATGCAGGGTCAGAGATGGGGAAGGTGCACTCAGTGATCTAGAACACGGGCTCAGACATGGGGAACGCAGGGTCAGAGATGGGGAAGGTGCACTCAGTGATCTAGAACACAGGCTCAGACATGGGGAACACAGGGTCAGAGATGGGGAAGGTTCACTCAGTGATCCAGAACAAAGGCTCAGACATGGGGAATTGTAGTGTAGTGGTTAGCACAACGCTTTACAGTACCAGCCACCTGGGTTCAATTCCCACTGCTGCCAGTAAGGAGCCTGTACATCCTCCCCCTGACCGCATGGGTTTCCTGGGCTTCCTCTGGGCTCTCCGGTTTCCTCTCACAATCCAAAGACCTACCAGTTGGTAGGTTAATTGGTCATTGTAAATTGTCCAGTGATTAGGCTAGGGTTAAAATCGGAAGACAGCTGTGTGGAGCAGCTTAAATGAATGTAAGAACCTATTCCGTGCTGTATCTCAATAAAAAAGTCAGCTCTTCAGGTTAGTGTGTCTTTTTTTTGAAAGGCTACGGTGATGCAGACACAGGTTCGGTGATGGGTGGTGGCTCCAAGAACAGAAGTGATAAGAGAGCTTAAGGTTAAGGAACCCTTAGGGAACAGTGATCACAATATGATTGAGTTCATTTTCAAATTTGAGAAGGAGAAACTAAAATCCAATGTGTTAGTATTTCAGTGGAATAAATGGCATGAGAGGGGGACTGGCCAAGGTTGACTGGAAAGGGACACTAGCAGGAAGGACAGCAGAGCAGCAATGGCTGAGTTTCTGCGAAAAATGAAGGATATATTCCAAATAAGAAGAAATTTTTGAATGGAAGGAGGACACTACTGTGGCTAACAAGTGAAGTCAGAGCCAAAGTAAAAGCAAAAGAGAGGGCATAAAGGGAAGCTAAAGCTAGTGGGAAAATAGAGGATTGGGAAGCTTTTAAAAACTTGCAGAAGGAAACAGAGGTCATTAAAAAGGAAAAGGTGAATTATGAAAGGAAGCTGGTGACTAATATCAAAGAAGACACTAAAAGCTCTTTTAAGTATATAAAGGGTAAAAGAGAGTTGAAGGTAGATATAGGACCAATGGAAAATGACGCTGGAGATATTGTAATGAGAGATGCAGAGATGGCAGAAGAACTGAATACGTATTTTGCATCAGTCCTCACAGTGGAAGATGTCTGCAGTACACTGGACATTCAAGAGTGTCAGGAAAGTGAAGTTTGTGCAGTGAAAATTATGACTGAGAAGGTGCTCAGGAAGCTTAATGGTCTGAGGGTGGATAAATCTCCTGGACCTGATGGAATGCACCCTCGGGTTCTGAAGGAAGTAGTTGGAGAGATTGCGGAGGCATTAATGATGATCTGTCAAGAATTAATAGATTCTGACACTGTACTGGATGACTGGAAAATTGCAAATGTTACTCCGCTATTTAAGAAGGGTGAGAGACAGCAGAAAGTAAACTATAGACCTGTTAGCAGTTGGGAAGTTGTTGGAATTGATTGTTAGGGATAAGATTACAGAGTACCTGCAGACACATGACAAGATAGGCCAAAGTCAGCATAGTTTCTTAAAGGAAAATCCTGCCTGTCTAACCTACTGCAATTTTTAGAGGAAATTACAAGCAGGGTAGACAAAGGAGATGCAGTAGACATGGTGTACTTGGATTTTCAGAAGGCCTTTGACAAGGTGCCACATGAGGCTGCTTAGCAAGATAGCAGCCCATGGAATTACAGGGAAGTTATTAACATGGGTGGAGCATTGGTCGATTGGCAGAAAACAGTGAGTGGGAATAAAGGTATCCTATTTTGGCTGGCTGCTGGTTACCAGTGGAGTTCCACAGGAGTCAATGTTGGGTCTGTTGCTTTTTATGATGTATGTCAATGATTTGGACTATGGGATTAATGGATTTATCGTTAAATTTGCCAATGATACAAAGATAGGTGGAGGAGTGGGTAGTGTTGCAGAAACAAAGAGCCTGCAGAGACTTAGATAGTTTAGGGGAATAAGCAAAGAAATGGCAAGTGAAATACAATGTTGGAAAGTGTATGGTCATGCACTTTGGTGGAAAAACTAAATAGGAAGACTATTACTTAGATGGGGAGAGAATTCAAAATGCAGAGATGCAAAGGGACCTGGGAGTCCTTGTGCAGGATACCCTAAAGGTTAATCTCCAGGTTGAGTCGGTGGTGAAGAAGGTGAATGCAATGTTGGCATTCATTTATAGAGGTATAGAATTTAAGAGCAGGGATGTGATGTTGAGGCTCTATAAGGCATTCGTGAGACCACACTTGGAGTATTGTGTGCAGTTTTGGGCTCCTTATTTTGGAAAGGATGTACTGACATTGGAGAGGGTTCAGAGAAGGTTCACAAGAATGATTCCAGGAATTAAAAGGTTAACATATGAGGAAAGTCTGGAAGCTCTTGGGCTGTATTCCCTGGAGTTCAGGAGAATGATGGGGGATCTCATAGAAACATTCCAAATGTTAACAGATTAGATTTGGCAAAGTTATTTCGACAAGAGGACACGACTTCAGGATTGAAGGATGTCCAGTTAGAACAGAGATGCGGAGAAATTACTTTAGTCAGAGGCTGGTAAATCTGTGGAATTTGTTGCCATGAGTGGCTGTGGAGACCAAGTCATCAGTGTATTTAAAGCAGAGATGGATAGGTTCTTAGAATACGTACACAACGCTGGAAGAACTCAGCAGGTCAGGCAGCATCCGTGAGAAAAGAGTCATCCCCTATCTCTATTACTGGGCTTCGGCCTCCTGATGAAGGGTCTCGGCCCGAAACATTGTGTATATTTTTGTGTATAGATACGTTCTTGATTTGCCAGGGCATCAAAGGGTATGGGGAGAAGGCGAGGGAGTGGGGATGGCTGGAAGAGTTGCATCAGCTCATGATTAAATGGCGAAGCAGAATGGCTTGCCATGATCCTGTATCTAGTGGTCTTACGGAGAGGGGAATGCAGACTCGGCGGGGGGGTTCCGGACCATGAAACTGGGCGTGGGGACCGTGGACTCTGGCACGGAATATTAACCTAACGCCCACTTTCCTTCTCTTTGATAACGAACACACACCATTGGCCCTCAAACAGACTTCCCCTTCACCTCTTCCCGCTGCCTCTGCGTCCCCGCCGATCACTGGTAGTCACAACGGGACATCCCTTGCGGGCTTCGAGGGTCCGGCGATGCCTCGGCGTTCTCTCCCCACCACACGTGCCCATTCTGGAAACATGACCCGAACGGTTCTGAGTCCTGCTCGGGGAGACGACTCTGCCCGGACCGGCCGGAGCACCGCCCAGTGTCTGGCAGTGTCCTGGGGCACCGTCAATTTAAGGGGCGGGACGGCAGGGCTGGTTTAAAGAGCCTGGTCTGGTGTGCTCATTGTTCGGACAGACAAGACAATGAACGGTCCCCGGCTGTCCCTCTGCCCCGCACAGACCCTGCGCTGCCTCCGCTCCTACCTGCGGGCTCAGCTGGCCGAGCCGGGATGGGCGGCCGGGCTACTGGGCGAATGCGGGCGCACGTTGGACGGGCTGGAGGCGCTGAGCGCCGCGCACGGGGCTCTGGTGCGGTGCCTCGGCAGCAGCGCGGACTCGCCCGCTCTCCGCCAGCGGCTCAGGCACACCCGCGGCACAATGAGGCAGCAGAGCGCAGGTGGGTGTCCGGCAGGGGGTGAGGAGGGCGCGGACCGGTGGCGAATGTGTGAGGCGGGGAGGCGAAGGAAATCACAAGGCAGATCCGGGGATATTTGTTCATAGTTTGTTGAAATGGTTAATAAAACAAATATCCCCTGCACTTTCTAAGTAGAGGTGTAGATCAAAGGGACTGTGATAAACTACTTGGTGCCGCATATCTTAAAAAGTGCACTAGTACAGAAAAGATTTTTACCGAAATGATTTGCAAAGCTTTCTACTGTGCAGAGCACAGGTAATAACTAATGCCTAGTTTCCCCGAAAGTGGCGACACGGGTAGACATGATCGTGAAGGTGGTGAACGTCAATGCTTATATTCACGGGACGAAGGGTGGGGGGCTTTGAGGACGAGAGGTGGGATGTCACGTTACCGTTGTGCAAAATGTTGGTGGTGTGGCGATCCGTTTCCAAGCGTATCCGAACCGACTCACAATTAGATAGCCTACAGGGGTTTGCGAGCACAGAGCTTTGGAGCCTCTTCGCCATGGGGGGCCGGTTGCCAGAGGCTTAAAAGTGAGGCTGAAGTTTTCGAATAAAGTTTTTTCCTTCGACTGCAGTTACCGACTCCGTGTCGTAATTTTAGCGCTGCGTGTAGCACACCGCTACAGTGGCATCTCAGCTGGAAGATTGCGCGCAGTTCTGATCGCCAAGGCTGTCGTGAAGCCGGACAGGATTCGCCACGCTGTTGCCGGGTCTGGAAGGCATAGATAGATTACAAGGAGGGACTGAATAGATTTGAGGAGGCTGAGATGTGACCTTATGGAGGTTAATAAAATCGCGAGGGGCAGAGACAAGGTGGACAATTGCAGTCTATCTCCCCAAGGTAGCTGAATCTAAAACAAGAGGGGTAGATTTAAGAAGTTTAAATGAGAAACATTTAAAGAAGATCTGAGGCAAGTTTTTCACATTGTCGGTGGTGGGTGTAGAGAATAAACTGCCAGAGGAAGTGTTTGGCTGATGGGAAGCAGCTGGTTTTGAATGTGCCGGTGTGGAACTTCAGGGGTCTGTACCTCCGGAACGACAGTGGCTGTGGGAAGGTGGCATGGCCCGGATGGTGGAGGACCTTCAGGAGGCAGCCCCTGCTGTAGATTCTACCGATGTTGGGGACAAATATCTGCTCTTCGGTTTTATGGACGCTGCAAGAGAAGTTGTTGTCGTGGCACCAGGTGACCCATCGTACCGACTCACCCCACGACAGCGGTGTCATCGGTGAAGACGGAGATGACTTTGGAGCTGTGCTGAACCATGCAGTCACAAGCCACCACAGCAGGGGGCTAAACGCACGCCTGTGAGGTGCGCCTGTGTTCGTCTGCGAGGAGGAGACGTTGATACCAATCCTCACCGACTGAGATCTAACAACGAGGAAGTGGAGTATCCAGTTGCAAAGGGAGACCCGAAGGGATGACATTCGGAGAGGTTTTAAGAGGGGTTTGGTTGTTGGGAGGGTTGCCAGGATAGGATTAGATGGAGGCCAGTTTTAGCATCGGTGCATAATAGTAGAACTGGCTGGGTAGGAGTCTCTATGGATTCAAGCCTCCTTCATGCTAATTTCTATCAAAATAACAGCTTAATAGAAAAAATGTTTTTAATATAAGAAAATGCATTAGAAAAATTATTGGGATGGAAGTTTGATAAATCTCCAGGAAATAATTATTTGCATCTAAGGATATTGTGGTTGCTCATCTGAAGTGGGTCATAGATTAATAGAGCATGGAACAGGCCCTTCGGCCCAACTCATCAGTACTAACTGTGTTGCCCAGTGAGCCAGCCCCATCTGCCCACGTTTGGTCATAAGGCCGCTAAACCTCTCCTATCTGTGTACTTTTCTAGATGGCTTTTAAATGTTGCTAATGTGCCCACTTCAATCAGTATTTCTGGCAGCTCATTCTAAATATGCACCACCCTTTGGTTGAAGAAGTTGTCCTTGTTGTCTCTTCTAAATGTTTCACCTCTGAGCCTAAACCTATACCCTCTTGTTTTTAACACCCGCCCATTTGGAAAATTACTGCGCTCCTTCACCCTGTCTGTGCCTCTCATGACCTTGTTAGCTCTATCAGGTCATCCCCTCAATCTCCGATGCCTTGGGGAATAAAGTCCTAGACTATGCAGCCCCTCCTTGTAACTCGGCCCCCAAGTCCTGACAACATCCTGTTCTGTGCTCTGTTCACTTTGGGAGCTGTGATGAGCGGGTCCCACAGTGCCCAGTGCTGGAGTCCTAGGTCTTCCTCAAACCACTTCAGTGAAGGATCAGGCACCAAAGCTACTATGAGCAGGAAGGCTTCAGAGGGATATTGACAGTGGAGACAAAGTCATGGGAAGTGGAATATAATGCGATGGTGGTTTGCACTATCACAAGGTGGTAGGTATGGAAGTGAGGGAAGTGGCTTTTATGGAGGTTATTGAGGGTGTGGTTGTATAGTTGTTCAGGGCTATAGGTACAGAGATTGTGGTGAGCACAGGTCGACAGGGTTTAGAATGGTTACAGAGTAGATGGGGAGAGAGGCATTTTGGTGATAGATGAAGTCTGGGTTACTGCAGGTCAATCGGTGGTGTTGCCTGAATAACAGAGTGCATAATGTCTCTGGCTGAACCTCCCCTCCCTGGGGACTACTGTCAACAATGTTCTCACATGGCTCCTTCGCATGAGAAATAAACTGTCTGACCTCACCACTTCCTTTACCTTTTGGTAAGCCACCCCACGCTGATTTGACCATTGTCCTTTCTTCCTGATCTGCAGTAATGTGTTCAAGGGGTAAAGCATAGTAGCCACATTTGTCAGGAACCTGTTATAGTAATTGACAAATCCTAAAAAAGACTGCAACTGTGACATGTTCTTTGGCCTTGGATTATCGAGCACTGCTTGAATTTTCTCAATACACTTGTGTAATCCTTGTGCATCGATGGATGACCACAGTAGGTGATGCTTGGTTTAAGGAATTCACACCTGTTGTACCATGCTCTGAACCCATAATCTAATCTTTTTAACATTGTGTTGAGATTTTGGCAATGTTTCTTGTCATTCATAAAGCCTTTTGAGAGTGTTTATGGTGAGAAACACTTTGGACTCTTCCACCTCCATCTGTAGCTGGGCCTCAGCAAACACCACTTTGCTGAAGTGTTTTCCTCCAGAAAGGTTTGCAAAGATATCCTCTATCCTGGGCGGAGGGTATTGATCTATTCCAGTACTGGGTTGATGTTGACCTGCACTCTATTGCAGGGTATGGGGCATGCAAATGGTGGGTGGTCCTCCAATCAAGTTGTAGTTGTCTCAGCCATTTACAAGGGCAATGCTGTCCCACCTGTTTTTACCGCAACAAGTCCAATGTGGCTTATTTGTTGTTGTATTTCACTGTTACGAATGTCATTTCCACAGGAGTTGTCTTTTTTTCAGTATAAAACTGGGGCCTTTCTACCTCTGATTCCCCAAAGGGGACTGGTTCATGGATCTCCTGTTTGAAGGCATGGTAGTGCCTCTACTTTAGGAGTCTGGGAAGATTTGGCTTGACATCTAAAATGTTGACAAACTTCTATAGATGTGTGGTGGAGAGTATATTGACTGGATGCATCACAGCCTGGTAGGGAAAAACCAATTTTCTTGAATGGAAAATTCTACAAAAAGTTGTGGGTGTTGCCCAGTCCATCACTTGTAAAGCCCTCTCCACCATTGAGCACATCTACGTGGACCATTGTTGCAGGAAAGCAGCATCCCATCATCAGGCCCCACCCCCCCACCACCCAGGACATGCTCTCTTCTCACTGCTGCCATCAGGAAGAAGGTACAGGAGCCTCAGGACCCACACCACCAGGCTCAGGAATAGTTATTACCCTTCAGCCATCAGGCTTTTGAACCAAAGGGGATAACTTCACTCAACTCCACTGAAATGTTCCCACAACCAAAGGATTCATTTTCAAGGACTGTTCATCTCATGTTCTTGATATTTATTGTTGATTTATTATTATTATTATTTCTTTCTTTTTGAATTTATGGTTCGTTGTCTTTTGCTCACTGGTTGTACACTCAGTTGGTACGGCCTTTCATTGATTCTGTTATGGTCATTGAATTTGTTTAGTATTTCTGCAAGAAAATAAATCTTAGGGTTGTATACGGTGACAGATATGTAGTTTGATTTATTATTTAATTTATTTCAAGATATAGTTCAATTTACTCAGCATACATATTCCGGTTATCTCTTATACAATTGAATGTGTCTATCTTTCTGATATAGGTAACCATTTCTGCTTTTCTTTACTTAAGATTATTATCACTTGGTACTCATTGTTAGTGAACTTGTGAAATGGTCCAATTTCTGCCTTTTTTTAATATGAACATCTTTCTCCTCTTGCAAAGATTAAAAGAATGTGCTGTGATTTTTTTTAATAACCTGGACTGCATAGGTAGTTGTCTCGGGTTCATTTAAAGCTTCCTCGTCACCGTTGTTATGATTTGTAACTCCAAAAGGTTAGACTAATCAAACTAAAATAATGAGTCTAACTTCATTTTCATTTTAAATGAGGAATGCACCAATGACATAGTAGTGTGATGACATGTGCCATTCACATAGTTTTATATATAACCTCCAATGACTTATGTAAACAACAAAGAATGCTTAATCAAACAATGTATTTAAATATTTCTCAAATATTACTGATGTATTAAATACACAACATCCCCTGCTGTCCTGAGTGTTGTCCCAGACACTTAACGCCACTCTAGGACATTGATAAGGATCAGTTGATAATCAAAGTGTTTGTTCTCTACTCCCCCCACCCCCTGCTTCCCCAACAGCAACCGGAGTGAAGCTGCTGCTGTTGCTGAACAGGAGGCAGAGCCTGGAGCCGCAGGACCAGGAGCAGCTGGAGCACTGGTGGCTGCGCTTTGCCTTCTGCATGCAGCTGTTCCAGAGGGATCTCGGCCTGCTGCTGCGCCTCAGCCGGCTGTTCCTACTCGACCCTCACAGCGCCCACTTGATCAACACGGGCGTGACTTGTGAGCTTGTGGAGCCCAGCAGCAAGCAGGACCGGGGGCTGGCAGTTGGCGAGGAGGCGGAGTGTGCGGAGCCCAGCTTGGAGGCACAGATCGCCCAGATCGCGACGACACTGCACGAGGTGGAGTCCAAAGTGCAGGCCCCCGACTGGAGCGCCAAGGCGACAGCTGAGGCCTGGGCTGAAGCAAGCTATGGAGATGGATGCAGCGCTGACTCACCGGACATGCTGATCGAAGAGGAGGCTCAGCAGATCGGTGACCGCCACACCGGGGACTGCTGCACCATTACGTAGGCACATCATTGCACAGACGTACGACTGTGTTAGCCAGGAAACCGCACATTACCAGCCATTCCCTCAATTTCCACAAGCCAGCTGGAAATAGTCCTACCTCTAAGGTGGTATTCACTCCACATATTCTTTATTTACCATTGCTTGTTTTAGCCCACAGAACAATCTTATTCCTTCACCATAATTTTTCCTCTAACCTATTACTGCTGTTGAGACTAAGGCACATGGATGGAAGAAAAATGGAGGTTTATGGGCAATGTAGAGTTAGATTGATCCTGGAATAGGTTTAAAAGTTGCCCGAATTTCATGGTCCAAAGGATCTGTACTATGTTGTATTGTACCCATGTGCTCACCAATTCCTCCAGATTCCACCACTGACCACTGGGAACAATCTGCAGCAGCCAATAAACCTGCCAACTGGAGTACCTGAGGTAAATGCACACACGTAGTCACAGAGAATGTGAAGACTCCACGCAGACAGCATTGGAGGCCAGGGCTAAACTTGGTCATCGGGGCTGTGCATCAGGGAATGCAGGAGTCTCAGCTGACACTGGAGGTCAATATGTGGACATCACATCAGGAGTCCTGCAGGACAGGCTAAACCCGAGGCCCCGGCTGCACTTGAGTGGATGTGAGATTTTACAAGATGTTATTCTGGGGAAAAAAATGACAATGTTTATGTCTATGGGGTCAATGCAAATCTGTGAATTGGTCCACCAACTGTTCTATTAGACCAAGCTTCCTGGGTGCAAGCTGGTGTTGGATTAGGGTCTAAATTGTCTTTATTTTGTAGTTTAACTTCCTTTATGCCTACACATATATTTATATAATCACATGTTTGTAAATGTTCAGTGGATTTTCAGTCATCGGTAGTACAGCTGGTTCTATATTTGTTGTAGTTTCTCTGCAGTGGACAATATCAAAATTTCAAAGTACATTTAGTATCATGATATATTTTCAGTATACAGCTCTGAGATTTATCTTCCCACAGAAGCCGCCTCCAGATCCAACACTCGCTGCACAGTTTCATCGACAGCTCAATCACTTGGGAAGGCTCTTTCTCTGCAACCTGGCTCTGAGTGATGGATCTGATGATTTTGTGAGCTTTGGGAGCAAGTCTATGATTTGGTATCGACCTGTCCACTCCAGAAGGGCTGCCCTATAACTCTATATTGCAAGACCAATAATTCAAGAAAATAACCAGAGTTCAAGAGTTTCCCGCAGCATTCCATCTCATCATTTCAATTAGATTTATCGAAAGGGAAGTGTGCAAAGTGAGCTTGTCCAGCTGCAAGCAAAATACCCAAGGCACAACAGAGAGTGATGGGTGTCTGGAATACCCTGCCCCGGGTGTGGTTGAGTCTGATCCATCAGGCACATGGTTGATAGAAAAATGGAGGGCTAAGTGGGGGTGAAGTGTTAGATTGATCTTAGAGTGGGTTAGAATGTCAAAATTCTGGGCTGAAGGGCCTGTACTGCGCTGTTATGTTCTATATTTCTTAGTACTGAAAAACAACATTAACTCTTTGGGGTATTTAATGTCCTCCTGCACTTGTATTGGCGTTAACTGATAACTCGGTTCTCATTTCTGAACATCCCACTCTGTACCAATTATCCTGTTGGGATGTGGAGCTCACTACCAGCATTGCATTTGGACTGGAAGTGGACTGAAAAGCCTGAAAGGTGGACGGGGCATTTTCAGCACCAATGTCGAAAGGGATTTGTGGGAATGGGAGGATGCTGCTGATGAGAGACAGTGAACCAGCTGCCCAAACTGTCAGAAGCCGTAACAGTGCCTGATTGCCTACTCATGCATTGAAATGTGATGGGTGTAGGTCACACAGTCTGGACTCTTGTCAAGCCCCACTGGCTCCAACTGCAAGAGCCTCGGCAGAGTAATTGAGGGATGGGTATCAGTAGGGTTGAAAGTACAGAGAAAATTTAAAGGGATGTTGCTGAGACTTGAGGACCTGAGTACAAGGAAAGGTTAAATAGGTTCGGTGTTATTCCCTGAAGTGTAGGAGATTGAGGAGAGATTTGATACAGGTCTACAAAATTCTGAGGGGTATATAGATATAGGAAAAAGTCTGCTTGCATTTATCCTGAGGTGGGGTGAGACCAGAATTAGAGGTCATGGGTTAAGGGTGAAAGGTGAAATGCTTAAGGGGAGAGGAACATGGGGGGTGACTTCACTCAGAGGGTGGTGAGAGTGTGGAATGAGCTGCGGGTTTGATTTCAACACTTAAGTATGGCTAAGTACACAGATGGGAGGGTTACTGAGGGCTACACACACTGATGGGTCTAGACAGAGTTATGGTTTGGCACTGACTAGGTGGGCTGAGGGGCCTGTACTGTGGAGCTAGTGTGACTGAAAACAATCAGCTTCTGGTATCAGACAGGACTCCCAACACAAAGTCTGCCCTCAACAACAGAGTGGTTAGGGAACATCTGTCCTCGGTAATATGACAACTTATCTGCAGGGGCTGAAGTTGGTAGGGTCAGGGGCCGCTGCCCCCCCAAACAGGAGTAAAATTCCCTTGCTGGAGTAATTTGGAAACTGGTCGCCCTTCTACAGTGGAGGGAAAGAGGAATTTCTTCACTTAAAGGATCATGGATCTTTGGAAATCTCTTCTGTGGAAGGCTGCTAAGGGACAGACTTTGAATAGAACATTACAGCACAGTGTAGACCCTTCAGCCCAAGATGTTGTGCTGACCTTTTAACCTACTCCAAATGTTTCCTTCCAGCATGGCCCTCCATTTTACTTTCATCCAGGTACCTGTCTGTTAAATGTACCTAATGTATCTGCCTCTGCCTTTACCCCTGAAAGTGTGTTAAAATGCCCTTTCTCTGTCATTCGCCATATTTCAATCACATTAATATACCTTCTCATAATAGCCATTTCTGCCCGGAAAATGGTGCTATCTGTCCACTGTGTCAATACCTCTTATCATCATCAACATACTCACGATAGAAATATTTAAATCATGAGTGATTTGAGGGGTCTAGAGTGAACATGGGAAAGTGTTGCTGCCACAATTGGATCAATCACGATCTTACTGAATGGTGGTAGAGATGAAAAGGTTGGTTCGACCAGTCCTGCTTATATATTCTCAACACTCTCCCCGCTTCTTCACAGCATCCATCCCTCTAACCCTAAGCTCCCACCTGCTGAAAGATTGTCAGCCATGTTCCAGAATGTGCTTTGGTTGAAAGGGGCTCTGGGATTGTTGAGGCCACAAGGATTCAGAAACAGTCCTCAAACCAGAACCCCTCATCAGCTGAACCAAGTACCTGGTGGAACCCAGGCTCCAAAACTAAAGGAAACTGATACACACGAGCTAGTTTTGATGCCTGGGCTCCTCCAGGTACTTGGCTCATCAGCTACTGGTTGGTCACTGTGCAAAGTATAGACAAGGCCCAGGAATGCTCGGGCCAGAGGATGTACTTCACACTGCTCCACTGAGAGAGGTTTGCATATCAGCCCAAATTATAAACCCACTTCAACTCTAACCTCATGTCCAAACCATTACATCATCTGAGGCTGCACTCTACTGCCACCTTGTGGCCTGCATTTGACGCAGCACCTCATCTGTTATATAAAGACTCAGTCAGCTCTAACACAGCCACGACCCTCCCCACCAAGAGGACGTCTTCAAAAGTCGGAGTTCAAGAAGTTCACATTCATCACCAAGGACCTTCACCATTCGGGATATGCCCTTTTCGGGGAGGAGGTACTAGAGTCTGAAGACTTATTTGTCAGGAACAACCTCTTGCCCTCTGCCATCAGATTCCCAAATGGTCCAGAACCCATAAACACGACCTTTTTTGCACAATCTATTGTAACTTTTAGTAATTTTATGGCCTACACTAAACTGACACAAAACAGTAAATTTCACAATATATGTCAGTGATAACAAACCTGGTTCTGGGCGCACTTGACAATCCCCGAGCATTCATTAACTGTAAATGATAGCTATTAATCATTTTTGAAAAGGTTTAAGCTGAAAAATAGCACAAGACAAATTTAAAGAGAAGGCTGAGGGGTAATTGGGTAAAAAATCACGTAAAAAAATGAATGCTCGCATGTCACCTAATGATAGGGTTTGATGCACCTGGGAAGTAGAACTTCAACATTCACTCTCAGATAACCAATGGAGTAAAATTTATTATTTAGTCAATAATTCATCTATCTGCACACACCATATTTAATTCAGTTTAAGATAGTACACAGGGCCCATATGTCCAAAGATAAATTGGCGCATATTTTTCCTAATATAAGCCCTATTTGTGACAGATGTAACACAGAAGTGGCTACTCTAACTCATATGTTTTGGTCATGTGTAAGCTTAAATAATTTTTGGAAGGATGTGTTTGGAATACTATCTAAAGTTATAGATGTAGATGTTCAACCCAATTCACTTACAGCAATTTTTGGGATTATTCCAGAGGAAGCAAGCAAATTGTCTGCTTCTGCTCAACATGTGATATTTTTTTCAAACTAGTTTTCAACTATGTGATTGTCCATTCCCTTCCTGCTTGCACTCTTCACCCCAAAGGCACCAGCTTCCACAGTCCACTCTGCCTCCCAGCTGGAGGTAGAAAAGTTTGTCTCTTCACATGTCCAATTGCAACACCTGTAAAGAGCCCAAACCCCCTTCATGGAGTGGGGCCTGCAGCCTCTACTTCCCAGAGGAAATCCGGGAGAGGGCGAGGGAATGTCTCCTCCTAACAAAAGCAGAACGGAATGGAACCACTGATTACTGCTATTGTCTCTTGGAGAAGGATTGTGTATTGAGTACTGTACTATTCATTGAAACCCCTCAGGGGACAACCAGAGTGGGCTGGTTGAGGGATTGCATCATCCCAACCTGATTGACACCTGAGACCCCATGAGTGGGGATAAAAGTAGGGTCTGGGGAAACACCCCTCAGATGCACCAGGAGAGACGCTATGGGATCGGTGGGGGCTTGTGTGTGTCCATCCTTGACTGGGTGACGAGTCCACCACAGAAGAATGGTCTAGCTAAAGGACTCAGGGGTCATATGTGAATGGCCACAACAACAAATCGACGGATCAAGATCATAAAGGAAAGTCAGCAAGTCAATAGCTGTTGCTCTCTCTTCAACAATTGCAACACAGCGACCAACAACTACCGCAGCCTGCATAAACTGAACTTTATATTTCCATCAGACAATCCATTATCCCCTAGACAACAATAGAGCTTATTTCTTATTGATTATTATTATATCTGCACTTTTAGGTTTAGTATTGATGATGTATATTTGTGTATTTGCATTGATATTATTTTTGTGTATTTTTACTAATACTGTTAAAAATAGTATCAGACTTCAATGGATACTCCTATCTTTGCTGGCAAGACATCCAGTTACGGGGTTTGTAACAACCCAAGAACAGCAGCCAAGATATAACGTTTCCATAGAATTTATTACAAAACTCAACCAGTGCACTTTATTAACATGGCAAATTAAAAAAAGCACATGCCCATTTACATAATTGGACAAACAAGACATTCAAAAAGGAAAACACAGGAAAAGAACACAGGAGAGGTAGAACAGCTAGAAGTTCTGGTCCTAGACTCAACTCTTCAGCTGCCGGGCATATGCCTCATGTAGTCGTTGCTTGTACTCTGTAAGAAAACAACATTACATCAGATCAGAACGAGACCTTGAACACCAACTCCACCCACCAATGTCAATCTGAGCTTCCACTCACCAAGTGTTGAGATTAAAACCCAGAAAAGGAATAAAGCTTTAGCAATGGAATCCCTCAACAATGGGCTTAAACAGCATCCCCTTAAAACACAGAACCAGCATTTTGCAGACCTCTGTTGGCATATTTCAAATGAAAACCCATGTTGATGATGAAATTGCCATAAATTTAAAACAAGTGTGCACTGTAGATATTAACACTTACATAAATCACAAAACACAATGAAGGGCCCTAGCTCAAACAGCAAGTGCTTCCTGACCTGCTGAGATTTTCTAGCATTTTGTGCATTTAACTGGAGATTTAATCCGTCAGCCCAAAGCGCAAATTAATGCAAAACACCACAGGGCAAGAGAAACAGGTGTAATCACCTGCTGTTTGGCAGGGCTGTTAAGCATTTAAGATCCCATCATGAAAACTTAAGATGCCATTTTCAGAAACCAGCAGCCAGACGGCCAATTGCATGCTCAGCCACACTAAAGTGGTTTCTTACCTTGTTGGTTAGACCACAGTTGAGCTGCAGCAACGTTGAGTGGACTCTGTACATTTGGTTCTGTTTTAGAGAATGAATAAAGAGGTTATCAGATGCAGATGATCTCTACCTATCAACAATACTTGCTTCAGCACTACCACACTGGTCTCCTAATAACTGAAGTAATAACATCAAGTGCTCCATACAAGTTTTCACCACCCTCTTTAAAGTCTTCATACATCTCAAACAGCTGCAGTCTGTATTGGACAATTGTGGCCAAACCAGTAGGTTTTTTTTTTCTTTTAAATGAAGTTTTATAATATCCTTGTTCTGCTTTTAAAGCTCAAGATCCCATATAACTTTGAGGACACTATTCCCAATAAATGGAAGCCAATGCAAGCACATCTATGGAATGATTTTTCCAATCACAAAAGGAAACTACAAAATATTAAAAGTCCCCATCCAGTTCCATTAAATCAAAAACAAAGTGAATGAAGTAGAGGCCAATGAACAAGTGCAGGTCAAATTCAGATAATACATACAAATTAACAGCAAACAAGCTCTTTGCTCCTTATTTAACATGGTGGCTTGGCTAACTAACTTCTAGACAGACACAGCTCAGACAGGTCCTTTAGGCCACCGAGTCTACACACTGACCATTCCTACACACCAAGAAAAAATTAACCTCCTGCTCTTAAAACAGGAATTATACACCAGTGAGCCCAACATCAGTAGGAAAATTATTGCCAGGTATTCCAAGGGGCCAGATATAGGAGTATTTGGATAGGCAGGGACTGATTAGAGATAGTCAGCATGACATGCCTGGTAGATGATGTCTAACCAATCTCATGGAGTCTTTCAAAGTTACCAGGAAAGTGGATGAAGGCAAGGCAGTGGACATTGTCTACATGGACCAACAAGGCACTTGATAAGGTCCAGCATGGGAGGTTGGTCAGGAACTCTCAGCCACTTGGCATTCAAATTGAGGTAGTAAATTGAATTAGACATTGGCTTTGCGGGAGAAGCCAGAGAGTGCTGGTAGATGGTTGCCCCTCTGAATGCAGGCTTGTGACTAGTTAAGTGCCACAGGAATTGGTGCTGGATCTGTTGTTTATCATCTATAACAAACTGGATGATATAGTTAACTGGATCAACAAATTTGCAGATGACACCAAGTGAGGAAGACCATCAACACTTACAGTGGGATCTGGAGCACAGGAAATTTAATGCAGACAAGTTTGAGGTGTTGCACTTTGCTCAGTGAATGGTAGGGCACTGGGGAGTGTTGGTAGAACAAAGGGATGTAGGGATACAGGTCCATAAATCATTTAAAGTGTCACAGGTAAATAGAGTCATAAAGCAAGCAGCTGGCCCACATGGATCGAAGCATTCAGGAAGTTACATTGAAGTTGTACACATTAGTGAGGCCTAATTTGGAATATTGTGCGCCATTTTGGTCACCTACCTACAGGAAAGATGCAAATAAGGTTGATTGAGTACAGAGAAAATTACTGTACAGGGATGTTGCTGGGATTGGAAGACCTGAATTTATAAGATTGAATAGGTGAGAACTTTATTCCCTAGAACATAGAAGATTGAGGGGAAATTTGATAGAGGTATACAAAATTATGAAGGGTATAAAGAAGAGAAATGCAAGCAGGCCATTTCCACTGAGGTTGGGTGAGATTGCAGAGGTCAGAGGTTTGGGGTGAAAGTGAAATGTTAAGGGTCCACAAGGAGAGTGTGTTGAACAAACTGCTAGGCAATGTGGCAACGATTTGAACATTTAAGAGAAATTCAGATAGGGACATCGATGGCACAGGTTGATGGGTCTAGGCAGTTTAACTGGTTTGGCACAAACTAATGCGTCACAGGGTGTTTCAGTGCTGTAGCTTTCTATGACTCAAAATGCCCTGGAATCTGCTTCTGCACACAAAGAGAGAATGCCAGAAGATACTCTGTCTCATTCTCTAGTGCAAGATTTTCCAACAAACCTTCCGGAGACATCTCAGAAGCACTGAAAAAGCTGGAGGAACGCAGGCCAGGCAGCATCTATGGAAAAAGTTCAGTTGACCTTTCGAGCTGAAAAAGCTTTGGCAGGACTGGAGGCAAAAAGTTGGGGAGGAGAGACAAATGCTAGGTGATTGGTGAAACTTTGGGGGGGGTGGGGGGAAGAAGATAGATGAAGCCAAGAGCCAGGAAGTTGTTGGTGAAAGAGACAGAAGGCCATGGAAGAATGGTGGGGGGGGGGGGGGGAAAGCAAATGGTAGTCAGAGAGATGACATGTGGGACAAGTGGGATGGGAAATGTGTTGGACCATTACTGGAAGTTTGAGAAATAGATGTTCATGCCATCAGGTTGGAGGCTACCCAAACACAATACAAGATGTTATTCCTCCAACCTAAACGTGTCCTTATCCTGACAGTGGAGGCGGCCATGGATGGACATATTGTAAAGGGAAGTGGAATTAAAATGGGTGGCAACTGGGAGATCTCCTTTTCCCTCTCTCACCTCATCTCCTAGCCCACCATTCACTTCCCTCTGGTGCTCCTCCCCACCTGCTTTCTTCCATGACCTTCTGTCTTTCACCCATCAACTTCCTAGTTCTTTGCTTAATCTCTCCCAGCTGAGTTTCACCAATCACCTGGCATTTTGCTCCCCTCTCCCTCAATCAACTCCTCAGCTTTTTTCCTCCAGTCCTGCCAAAGGGTTTCGGCCCAAAACCTCACCTGCACTCTCCCCCCCCCCCCCCAATAGATGCTGCTTGGCCTGCTGAGTTCCTTCATTTTGTGTTACCTGGATTTCCAGCATCTGCAGATGTTCTGTTTCAAAATCTTTGAGCTATCCAAACCCAACTCTCACTTCAGTCATCTATGGATGCAAACCCCAAGACAACCACTCATTCAGTTAGCCCAGATATCAATTCAAGTCTACTGGACTGCTTCCAGTTCACTGAAACTTTCAGGAAAGTAGCGCCATTACTGCTAAGTATTCCAGAATTGTCTCACTAGTGTCCTGTAAGAACTTCAGACATGGGAGCAGATTTAGGCAATTGGCCATTAAGTCTGCTCCACCATTCAGAGGTATTTTTTTTATTACCCCTCTCAACTTCCTTCCTTGGCCTTCACCCCCCCCCCCCCCCCATAACCTTCCACTGGGGTTTCGCACGCAAACCCTTAGTTCTGCCAATCGCCCACAGAAACAGTTAGGCCCACCTGCATTTCAAACCCGAGTCCTTACCTCCCAGTAAACTCTGGATCGATAGCAGGATTGTCCTGACGTCGTAAAGTGCTGACCATTTGTCTTTGAGAATATCCAGGCAGATGTTGCCCTCCCCGTCCACATTGGGATGGTAG
Source organism: Hypanus sabinus (assembly GCF_030144855.1). Taxonomy (NCBI): domain Eukaryota; kingdom Metazoa; phylum Chordata; class Chondrichthyes; order Myliobatiformes; family Dasyatidae; genus Hypanus; species Hypanus sabinus. The sequence goes on along the minus strand of NC_082714.1, from coordinate 110,182,618 downwards.
CAGGAGGTGAGGAACTTGACAGTGGGAGGATTGTACGGGTAGCCGCTGGGAAATTCCAGCGAGAGCTTGTACCTCAGTCCCTCGTAGACCTGCATAACAGATCAGAGGCTAATTAGCTTCGGCTCCTCAAACTGAGATTAAATTAGTGACCCCTCACACCCCTGCTCGCAAAAAGAACCAGGCTGGGACCGCTCACCGTGCCCGCTGCGCCGTCGATGGTGCCGATCCAGCGGAAGAGATTGTCGGACTCCGGGAAAGCGGAAATTCCTTTGTTACCGGACATCTGGGAAGGCAAAGGAAAAAGAGTTGGCTCAACCCCCGTAACACGAACAATTAATAAAACACGCCACAGCCACCCATTATCCACCGAGCAGAGCCGAGCTCACTCACCATCAGGGTCATCAGCTCCTGTTGCAACCTGAGGGTGAGAAACGAGACAGTGAGACTCGAATGTCTGCAGATACTAGAGCAGCACACAAAATACTGGAGGAACCCACCAAGTCAGGCAGCATCTATGGAGGGGAATGAACAGGACTAAAGGAGCCTAACCCCACCCTTCCCAATGCAGCCCAGTGTACCCCCGCTTCCCATCCAACCAGGTTCAGCCACCTACTCACCTTTTAGACACCGAGCCCCGGGCGATAGCTGCGCCGCTCTCGCTGCCTTTCCGGACGGCGGTGGTCCCCGAGGCCGCGGTGCTGGGATCCACGTTCTGGGCCATTGCGTCTGCGGCACTGCGCTACACTACTCTGTCACCCACACGCACGAACGGTTCTCCTTCGCCGAGGACAAGTCCAGCCCCGAACAATTCTGCAACTACACAGCACTTAACCCTCTACCTACCCGCCGGAGCAGCTCTCTACTCCCTCCGCAGGCCCCGCCGTTTATTTGAATGTAGGTCCAATCGACATTCCACCAATCACTCTGTAGTTATGATTCAATTGAGCCAATTGTCACCGAGTGTTTATGTATTGGTTGCCGGGCAGTGGGTGAGGTCACAGAGCCCGGAGGAGGCGAGTGCTGATTGGCTTACGTCCTGCACCCTGCGCAATTTTCCCTTTACACACGGATGCAGTGGGTGATTCTAGCGGGCGTTAAGTAAAACCAAAACGTTCACGAAAGTACACGGAGTCATGAGGAAGGGGCTCGGCTCGGCCCACAACGTCGACTGTTTACTCTTTCCCTTAGGTGCCCCCCTGGCTTGCTGAGTTCCTCCAGCATTTTGTGTGTGTTGTCTGGATTTCCAACATCATGCAGATATTCTCGTTGATAATTCTGAATATTTGGAACAGCTTAGAAATCCAGCAACAGATACCAAAAATGATAAAGAAATTGGTTAACCTCTTTGCTCTTCCTCAGATTTAATAGCGGTTTTGGACCGCCAATCTACTCTGATATATTTCTCCTAGTTCTCCGTGCTGATTGGCTCTCAGTTCTCTTGAACCAATTTCTTTGTTCATCCCATATCACTTAGAGCTTTGTTTTTAGCCTCAGAATCAGTATTGGGTTTTATTATTGACATAGGCTATGTGCACTTAAGTTACCATGGTGCTGCCTTATTAACCCTTACCTAATCACGGGACAATTTACAATGACCAATTAACCTAACCAGTATGTTTTTGGACTGTGGAAGGAAACCGGAGCACCTAGGGAAAACCCACACATTCCACAGGGAGGAAATACAGAGACTATTTACAGGACAGCACCAGAATTAAACTCCGAAGCACCCCGAGCTATAATAGGGTTGCATTAACCACTATGCTACCAGTATAGACAGGTACTTGATGGACAGAAGGGCCTCATGACTATTAAATAGTTCCCTATTACAATAAATAGAATCTACCTTGTTATGATGTTGTACCTAATTATTTACCTTCACTGCACTTTCTCTGTAGCTGTTACACTTTATTCAGCATTGTTATCATTTGTATTACTTCAGTGCAGTGTAATGATCTGGTCTGTATGAACAAGCTGTTCACTGTATCACAGTACATGTGACAATAATAAACTAACTCCAGTTCTAAGGTACATTGCTAGGACTATTAACGTTTTTGTTCATCAGTACTCATTACATTTACTTTTTATTTGCATTGAACTCTTGGTTTTCCAGCATTTCTGGGAGTTGTTGTCCACTGAATGTCCCTTTGAGGTCCACTGCAGGATGACCACGCCGGTCCTTCATGCCTGCGCCAGCTCTTCCCGAGACCCTCAATGAGCCGCCCACTCTTGCCACTCCCCACACAAAATGAACAGGGCCCCAGAGGTGTACAGTGAAGCTTTACTTTGCCACATCCCCCAGACAGACCTTGAAGAAGGTCTTTGTGCTTCACCCTCACCTCCCAAAGGCACAGCTGGTACAGATGCTAGTTTCCAGGCGACATGAATGCAGCTCCGCAGCAGAGCTGGGTTTTTTTGAGTACTCCAGCATTACATGCTCGTTTGTTTTGACTGGACTTGTGAATTAAGGACTGAGCAACACAGAAGTTTTTGTCTGCTTTTCTCACACAGAATGCTGGAGAACTCAGCTGATCAGGCAGCATCTATGGAGAATGAAGAGTCTGCATTTCAGGCCTAGACCTTTCAGCAGGAGTGGAAAGGAAGGGCAGAAGCCAGAATTAAAGAGTTGGGGGTGGGTGGAAGCATAATATGCAGGAAATAGGTGAGTCCAGGTGAGAGGGAGAAGGTAGGTGGGTAGTGAAGGGGATGAAAGAGAATGATGTGAGAAGTTGGGGGAGGAGTGAAAGGTGGAAGAGGCAGAGGACTGAAGTAGTAATCTGTGAGTCTGTCTTTCATCTATAAATTTGGCACTCCCAGTATGGCTTCCTCGGCGTTGGTGAGACCGGACACAGATGGGGGGATGCTTTGTCGAGCATCTTCACTCTATCTGCTGTACCAGCCAGTCCCACACTGCCATGTCTGTTTAAAGCCTCCTTTCTTGCCATAATGACAACACAGGTTGAAGGAGCAAAATGTCATTATTCTGTCCAACCTGATGGTATCAATGTCAATTTCTCCAACTCCACTGTTTTTCCTCATCCCTTTTCCCCTCCCTGGCCTCATGATCTGGTTCCTCACATTCGTTCCCTTTTATTCTGTGTCTACTCTCCTATCAGACTCCTCCTTCAACAATCTGTCTCTTTTCCCCTATCCCAGTTTCTCCCTTCCCCATCCAACTGGACTCAACACCTTCTCCCTACCCCCAGTACAACCTTCTTAATCAGGCTTCTGCCCACTTCCTTTCCAGTCCTGATGAAGGGTTGACCCCAACATTGAATGTTCATTTCCCTACATAGATGTTGCCTGACCAGCTAAGTTCCACCAGAATTTTGTGTTACTCAAGATTTCCAGTATCTGTAGAATAATTTGATTTTCAAACTTTTGGTCTACAATTTATCTCTCCGCTACTTGGTATTTAAAGTAATATTTATAGGTTTACAAAGTAATGAATACATAGACATGGCGGATGATTAAAAAAAAATTCTCCCAGACTAGGGGAGTCTAAAACTGGAGATTTAAGGTGAGGGGGAAAGATTCAAAGGGGATCTTCACATTTCAGGGATAGGAAAGCTTTAAAGGCTTATGGGCCAAGTGCAAGCAAATGGAACCAAATCAGGTAGGATAGACACGTCCCATTCTGATATGTCTATCTTTGGCCTCCAATACTGTCAACGTGAAGCCACACTCAGGTTGAAGAAACAACACCTTATATACCGGCTGGGTAGCCTCCAACCTGATGGCATGAACATTGACTTCTCTAACTTCCATTAATACCCCTCCTCCCCTTCTTACCCTATCCCTGATTTATTTAGTTTTTTTCCCCCTTCCCCTTTTTTTTCTCTCTCTGCCTGTTCTCCATCTCCCTCTGGTGCTCCCCTCCCCCTTTCTTTCTCCCTAGACCTCCTGCCCCATGATCCTTTCCCTTCTCTAGCTCTGTATCTCTTTTGCCAATCACCTTTCTGGCTCTCAGCTTCACCCCACCCCCTCCAGTCTTCTCCTATCAGTTTGCATTTTCCCCTCCCCCTCCTACTTTCAAATTTCTTACTATCTTTCCTTCCCCAAAGCATAGACAGTGCTTCTCCCTATAGATGCTGCCTGGCCTGCTGTGTTCCACCAGCATCTTGTGTGTGTTGCTTGAATTTCCAGCATCTGCAGATTTCTTCGTGTTTGCCTGAGCAAAACAGTTCTGAGTTGTCTTACTGCTTATTTTTTCCACCAACTATCACTAACAAAAATCCTTTTTTTTTCCAAAAACAAAAACACACACAACTGACGCTATTTAAAAACTATTTACTCGAAGCACGGTGCTGTGTCTAATGGCCTGACAACAATCTCCTGCCCCAATTAAGCTGCATAATGTCCCAAATAAAGGAAGGGAATCCCAGCCATTTTCACGATAAGTTTTTGTTCTTTAAGATTTGTCCCAAATAAGCAGCTACCCCAATTAATTAGTGAACCAATCCACTGCAAATTAAATGACCAAAGCTCGTCAAATCTGTGTTTTTGGAAACAGAAGCCTGACAATCCACACTCAACAATTTAGGAAGCTTCTTTTCCTCTGCTGTCATATTTCTAAACAGTCCTTTAATAATATTTTGCCTTATTTATTTATTTATTTATTGTAACTTAGTAATTTTTTGTTTTGCACTGTACTACTGCTACAAAACAAATTTCATGGAATATGTCAGTGATAATAAACATGATTCTGAATGCATGGCGTCTCTCAGAATTCCACAAAAGTTACTGTGGAGAAACCTCACTTCATTGCACTGTTATGCCAGACAAGACAGCTGGAAGAACAACTCCTTCATTCCAGCAGGGATGCCGCCTGACCTGTCGAGTGTTTTACAACATATTTTGCTTTTATTTCTCATATATGCAGCTGTCTTGCCTTGGGTTTCTGGTTAATTCCACTTTTGGAAGCCCTTGTGAAGATACCTGCAGCTGTGCTGATGCAAGTTGTTTGCGCCGGTAGAATGAAGCAGTGAACCAATACTCCCAACACCCAGCCATAATGAATAATTTCATTGGCTCTGCTTGTGCCAATAAATCTTGGTCTCAATTAAACAGCAAGCACTGCCACCCCAGAAATCACAGATGTACTTCCATACAGATGCAAAAACCAGGCAACCTTTAGAGGAAAAAAAATACAACTTTTTATTGACAAAAAGCATTAGGAAGACACAAATCTCCAAACTTGGAGAGTTAAATAGACAGGCACAGTAGAAGCTTGTTTCTGATCCACATCAGCTTAATGGAAATATCCAGCATTAACTAATCAAGCCACACATCTAAGCTTGCACAATTGGAAATTCACAAAGTTTCGATTCACAAAGAATCTTACAGTACACATTGCCTGGGTGCTGGATACAAATGCAGTACTAAAAGCTTGTAACGTCATTCCAGGAGGACTGGACAGTTTGGTTGAAGAATTCCAAACTTTAAAGTTGGACATGATGGGAAAATCAGACTGGAGTTTTATATTCATCAAGTTGATGGGGTTAGACTTTAATATATGTAATCACACCTTTTATACACTGTCATCTATTCTAATACCACATTTCTGATGTAATTATACAAGCTCCAGATCTACTCGGTCACAATCTCGCCATTACTGATAAACTACTGATAATTAAAGCAATTATTACTGAACAGATAGAAAGGTTGCACTCATTGACTTGGAGAATAGCATGCAACTCTGCAAAGTGTGACAGTCCCTCCCATCACAACAAAGTTTGGAACAGTTGCTATCATTATTAAAGCTATTGAGACTCAGCCAGGCACAGAGGGCAGTTTCTTCAGGACCCAACTGGACACCTCAGGTAACTTTTGGCGCAGGCTTTATAGAGCACAAATACGCAGGGGCACAATTTACACTTGTTTCACACAATGGCCGGCCCTGGTCTTTTCCATGCTTCGTGCTCATTTGTTGATCCTGTTGCAAGGATCACTTTCAGGAAGACTAATGATCAAAACTAGGAACATCCAGCCCCTTCAAAGGACTTAAATATACCACCAGACACTAGCCAATCCTTGCAATAAAAACTTCCTCCCTCACCATCCTTCCCTCCCCATCTCAGACGAGCTTCCTACTCCTTCTCCGTCCGTAAAGCCATCATGAATTTCTGCATCTTCTCCAGCATCCACATGGGAACAATAAATGGCCGGAGTTCATCCAGTCTCAGCTCAGGGGAGTCCCTGCAACACAATGTGGAATATGGTTAGTGTGCTGCAACAATGTGCATCTGGAACTGCCTTTCACTGTGGGCAGTTTATTAAATATGGAATGGGCTCATGAGAGAGGAACAGAAAGAAAACTGCATTTTTGCATGAATTAAGTCCCTGAAAGAAGAGGTAATTAATCTCATTTCCCTGTTATTCTGCATAATTTTTCTGTTTATTTCTATCCAAACTTTCATTTTTGGGGTCTTGATATTACTGACAAGGCTGGGCAGGATTCATGTCCACCTCTAACCTCCTGAGATTATGTTGGTGGAGACACCTTCATTTGCTGGAGTCCTTCTATCAGAGGTACTCCCACAGAGCTATGGGTTGAGAGTCTCAACATTTTGCTCAGTATTTGTCCTGTCAAGTCCCTTCAAAATCATGTTTCAATAAGGTCACCTTTAATTCTATTAAGCTCCAGTGAGTACGACCTTGGAGTATTGTGTGCATTTCTGGACTCCTCATTATAGGAAGGACGTGGAAGCTTTAGAGAGAATGCACAGGCAATTTACCAGGATGCTGCCTGGAATAAAGAATGTGTCTTAGGAGGAAAGGTTGAACAAGCTAGGACTTTTCTCTCTGGAGTAGAGGAGGGTGCGAGGTCACTTGATTGAGGTATATATGTTAAGAGACATGGATAAAGTGGACAATCAGCATCTTTTTCTATAAAGCAGAAATGGCTAATATGAAGAATAATTAAGATAATTGAAGGAAAGTACCGGGGGGATGCCAGAGGTAGAGTTTTTTTTTAAAAGACACAGAGAGTGCTGTGTGAGTGGAACACACTGCTGAAGGTGGTGGTAGAGGCAGACACATTAAAGACATTTAAGAGACTAAGATTGGCAGATGGATAGAAGAATGGAGGGTTATGAAGCAGGGTTTGGATTGATGTTGGAATGGGTTAAAAGGTCAGAAAGGATGTAATGCTAAAGCTTTATAAGCCATTGGTCAGAATGCACTTGGAGTATTGTGAGCAGTTTTGGGACCATAATCTAAAATAGAATGTGCTGGCATTGGAGGTTCCCAAGAATGATCCTTGGAATGAAAGGGTTAAAGTATGAGGCGCATTTGATGGCTCTGGGCCTGTACTTCTGGAGTTCAGAAGAATGGTGTGGGGGAATCTCACTGAAACCAATTGAATATTGAAAGGCCCAGATAGAGAGGACCTTTCCTATAGTAGAAGAGAAAACAGAAGGACACCCTTTTAGAACACTGATAAGGAGAAATTTATTTAGGCAAAGGATGGTGAGTCTGCAGAATTCATTGCCAAACGGCTGTGGAGGCCAATTTATTTCGGTATATTTAAAGTGGAAGTTGATAGGCTCTTGATTGGTAAGGGTGTCAAAACTTATGGGAAGAAGGCAGGAGAGTGGAGTTAGGAGGGCTTAATACATCAGCCACGATGAAATGGTGGAGCAGACTTGATTGGCCAAATGGCCTAATTCTGTTCCTATGTCTTATGCCTTCTGGTTTTGAGCAAGTAAAATCATGTATTACACACTTTTGGGTTTGAGGATGCAACTGATAGGATAGACAATAGACAATGAATTTGGAGTTTCAAAAGATATTTAATAATAACTTCAAGTTATTGCAAAAAGTAAGAAGGTGATATTTTAACATGGACACAAATTTATTGGAAAAACATTACAGATGAAATTTGACAGGCAATTTTCAGGTTAGCTGTTCAGTATCACAAGGATCATTCCTGACCCGAGATATTGGAAATGCTATTGGTAACAGATGGAAAGACAGCTTGTACTGCTCCTCCTCCCCCCCCACCCACCACCCCCAACTTCTTAATCTGGCTTCTGCCCCCTTCCTTATAATCCTGATAAAGGGTTTTGGACCAAAATATTAACTGTTTATTCCCCTCCAAGGATAAAATTGGAGGTTACCGTGGGGATAGTTGGTACATTATCAGGTCAATGGTTGAATGGATTAGTTAGAAAGCAAGAACAAAGTAAAGAACTGTGGGAGTTGCAAACTGCAGGGTATGTTAGGTATTCCCTCAATTCCCAGAGAGAGAGAAATGAAAACAAACTGAACCAGTATCACAGATTGAATACTGATCCAGATAGGGAAATGAAGTTGTTTCTTCAAATGCATCCAGATCATATTGGATATTAAAAAAAGCATTTGGGCTCAGGCAAGTTTTAAATTGGCCTTGGCCAGGTTCAGATTTTTATTTTTTTGCCTGAGCAGACATCTAAGCTCTGCTATACAATGTTCATTTATAACCTCCCAGTTCTCTGCCTTGCCTCCCTCAGTAGGACCAGCTTGTGATCCAAATTTCCTGGTTGGAAGGTTCTCACCTGTAGTCATCACTGGCTGCCAGTTCTCGAATGTCATCTTCTATTAACAGGTAGGCCTAAAAATAAACATTACAGAGTAGCATGACTAATAGCCATTGAAACTGCACCTGCAACTGCACTTGACATTGTGAAAACTGTGCAGGCAAAAGGCATAACTAGTTAGTACAGTCCTTCACCAACAGAAGAAGGGATCTGCATGAAGGGCACGGAAAGGAAAAAGCATAATCAAAGAGCTGAAATAGGTACAAGCTGAAGGCACAATAAAAATAATAATTGACATTAATTATTAAGTAATGTCATAAGTAATATAGCATAGTAGCCACAGGAAAATTGGGTGTCAATATACTATTCTGGTCCTCAGATCTCTGACTTTAAAAGGCAAGTTTGTGAATATTTGAATTACGAGACTCTGTGGGCCACAAGAACAACGTGATTTTTGTCCTTGTTTCACTGTCAATAAAATAACTAGTGTTAGATCTGGATGCCCCAATTAGATCCTAATTCAAAACATAAAGACAAGAGATTCTGCAGACGCTGGACATTCAGAGCAACACAACATTTTGGGCAGCATCTATGGAGAGGCAGGAACAGTGCATGTTTGTGGCCGAGACCCTCATCAGGACTGGAAAGGTAGGGGGAGAAGCCAGAATAAGGTGGTGGGGGGAGTGAAGGCATACAAGCAGGCAAACAAAGGGCAAGGTGGGTGGGTGGGGGAGGAGGGATTAATGAGGAACTGGGAGGTGATGGGTGGAAAAGGTAAAAGGCTGAAACAGAAATCTGACAGAAAATGAGAAAGGACCATGGGAGAAGGGAAAGGTGGAGGGGCACAAGAGGGATGTGATAGGCATGTGAGAAGAGAAGGGGTAAGAGGGGAACCAGAAAGGGGAATGGAAAAAGGGAGAAGGGGAAGATAGTGCATAGTGAGGCTGTCAGGAAGATGATAGGGCAAAATTGCATTCAGTGGGATGGGTTGTAGTGTAAAAGGGGAACAAAATTGAAAAGGACGACAGACAGGACTGAAGGTGTTATGTATGAATGTATGAAGTATATGAAATAAGATAAATTATCTCATTGAGTAATTAGAGATTAGCAGCTGTATTGCCATGGGCGTCATGAAGTCACGGCTAAAAGATGACTGTAGTTTGGGGATTTAACATCCAAGGATACACAATCTATTGAAAGGACAGGGCGTTAGGCACAGGAGTAGTGGCTCAGCTGTTAAAAAAATAGCATGAAATCTTTATAAAGAGGTGACATAGAATCGGAAGATGTAGAATCCTTGTGAGTAGAGTTAAGAATCTGCAAGGGTAAGAAGACCCTGATAGGAATTATTTACAGGTCTCCAAACAGTAACCAGGATGTGGTCTACAAATTACAGTGGGAGACAGAAAAAGCATAATGTCATAAAGACATTGTTACATTAATCATGGAGGATTTCAATATATAGATTGATTGTGAAATCAAATTGATGCTTAATCCCAAGAGAGAAAATTTGAGAATGCCTCCAAGATGGCTTTTTGGAGCAGCTTCTGGTTGAGCCCACCAGGGGGATCAGCAATTCTGGATTGGGTGTTATGTAATGGACTGGATTTGATTAGAGCTTAAGGTAAAGGAACCTTTAGAAATCAGTGACCATAATATGATCAAATTCACCCTGCAATTTAAGAGGGAGAAGCTGAAGTCAGATGTATCAGTATTACAGCGGAGTAAAGAGAATTACAGAAGAGAGGAGCTGGCCAAAGTTAATTAGAAGGGGGCACTATAAGGGATAATGGCCAAGCAGAAATGGCTGGAGTTTCTGGGAGCAATTCACAAGATGCAGGATAGATACTTCCCACAGAAGAGGAAGTATTCTAAAGGCTGACCATTGCTGACAAGTGAAGTCAAAGCAACATAAAAGCAAGAGAGTGGACGTATAATAGATCAACAATAAATGGGAAGTTAGAGAATTGGGAAATTTTTAATAAACCAACAGAAGTTAGAGAATTGGGAAATTTTTAATAAACCAACAGAAGACAACTAAAAAAACCACAGCTGGGGGGGGGGGGGGGGGAAGAGAAATGAAATACAAAGGCAAGCTAGCCAATAATATCAAAAATACCACCAAATGTTTTTTTCAGATATAGTGTATAAAGAGTAAAAGAGAGGAGAGAGTAGATATTGAACCACTGGAAAATGACACTGGAGAGGTAGTAACAGGGGACAGGGAAATAGCGCATGAACTGAATAAGTACTTTGCATCAGTCTTCATTGCAGAAGACATTAATAGGATGCCAGATGTTCGAGAGTGTTAGGAGGCAGAAGTGATTCCAATTGCTATTACCACCAGGTGCTTAGGAAACTAAAATGTCTGTAGGTAGGTAAGTCACCTGGACCTGATGGATGGCACCCCAAGGTTCTTAAAGAGTTATAGTAGCCAAAGAGATTGCAGAGGCATTAGTAATGATCTATCAAGAATCAATAGATTCTGGAATGGTTCCAGAGCACTGGAAAATTGCAAATGTCACTCCACTCTTCAAGAAGGGAGGGAGGCAGAAGAAAGGAAATATGGGACTAACTTCAGTGGTTGGGAAGATGTTGGAGTCGATTGTTATGGATGTGGTTTCAGGGTACTTGGATGCACATGACAAAATAGGGCCAAAGTCAGAATGGTTCTCAAGGGAAAAGCTTGCCTGACAAATCTGTTGGAATTCTTTGAAGAAATAACAAAACAGGATAGACAAAGGAGAATTGATGGATGTTGTGTACTTGGATTTTCAGAAGGCTTTTGACAAGGTACTAAATATGAGGTTGTTTAACAAGACAAGAATCCCAAATATTACAGGAAAAAATACTATCATGGATAGAACATTGGCTGAGTGGCAGGAGACAGAGAATGGGAATAATAGGATCCTTTTCAGATTGGCTGCTGGTAACTAGTGGTATTCCATAGGGGGCAGTGTTGGGACCGCCTCTTTTTACATTGTGTGCTTGAAGCTGTCATCAAGGAAGAAATAGCAAAACACTTAGAAAGGAGTGGTTCCATTAGACAGATGCAGCATGGATTCAGAAAGGGCAGGTCCTGTTTGACAAACTTATTGGAGTTCTTTGAGGACATAATGAGCGCAGTGGATAGAGGGGAACAGATGGATGTCGTACACTTGGATTTCCAGAAGGCGTTTGATACGATGCCGCACAAGAGACTTATAAATAAGATATAGATGTATGGAGTTGGAGGAAGTGTATTGGTTAACTGATCGAAGGCAGAGAATTGGTATAAATGGGTGTTTCTCTGGTTAGCAGTCAGTGGTGAGTGGGGTGCTGCAGGGGTTGGTGCTGGGCCTGCAGCTGTTTACCATTTACATTGATGATTTGGAAGAGGGGACTGAGTGTAGTGTAGCAAAATTTGCTGATGACATTAAACTCAGTGGAAAAGAAAATTGTACAGAGGATGTAGAAAGGCTGCAGAGGGATACAGATAGGTTAAGTGAGTGGGCCAAGATCTGGTAGATGGAATACAACATTGGTAAATGCGAGATCATCCACTTTGGAAGGAATAATAGAAGATCAAATTATTATTTTAATGGTGAAAGACTGCAGCATGCTGTTGTTCAGAGGGACTTGGATCTCTTGTGTACGAATCGCAAAAAGTTGGCTTGCAGGTACAACAGGTTATTAAGAAGGCAAACAGAATGTTAGCCTTCATTGCTAGAGGGATTGAATTCAAGAGCAGGGAGGTCATGCTGCAACTATATAGGGTACTGGTGAGGCTGCACCTAGAGTACTGTGTGCAGTTCTGGTCTCCATATTGGCTTTGGAGGGAGTGCAGAGGAGGTTCACCAGGTTGATTCCAGGGATGAAGGGGTTAACCTATGAGGAGAGATTGAGTTGCCTGGGACTATACTCTCTGGAGTTCAGAAGGATGAGAGGGGATCTTATAGAAACATACAAAATTTTGAAAGGAATAGATAAGATAGAAGTAGGAAAGTTGTTTCCATTGGTAGATGAGACTAGAACTAGGGGACATTGCCTCAAGATTCAGGAGACAAGATTTAGGATGGAGGTGAGGAGAAACTGTTTGTCTCAGAGAGTGGGTGAATCTGCAGAATTTTCTGCCCAGGGAAGCAATTGAAGCTTCCTCACTAAATATATTTAAGAAACAGTTAGATAGGTTTTTACATAGTAAGGGAATTAAGAGTTATGGGTAAAAAGCAAGGTAGATGGAGCTGAGTTTACGGACAGATCAACCATGATCTTATTGAGTGGCGGGACAGGCTCAATGGGCCAGATGGCCTACTCCTGCTCCTATTTCTTATGTTATATTCTTATGTAAACCACTTGGATAATGAAATTGATTGCTTTGTGGACAAAAATGTAGAAGATAGGTGGAGGGGCAGGTAGTTTTGCGGAAGCAGGAAGGCCACAAAAGGTCTTGGAGAATGGGCAAAGAAGTAGCAGATCAAAGTGTATGATCATGCACTTTGGTAGAAGGAATAAAAGCATTGACTATTTTCTAAAAGGGGAGAAAATTTTAAAAATCTGAGGTGCAAAGGGATTTGGAGTCCTCCTGCAGGATTCTTAAAGGTTAATTTACAGGTTGAATCAGTGGTGAGGAAGGAAAATGTTAATATTTAAAGAGGACTAGAATGTAAAATCAAGGAATAATGCTGAGGCTGTACAAGGTACTGATGAGGCCTCACTTGGAATATTGTGAGCAGTTTTGGGCCCCTTAAGAAAGGATGTGCTGACATTGGAGAGGGTTCAGAGGAGGTTCATGAGAATGATTCCAAGAATGAAAGGCTTATTGTATGAGTATTGACTGAAGGCTCTGAGACTGCAATCACTGGAATTTAGAAGAATGAGGCAGGATCTCATTGAAACCTTTTGAACGTTGAAAGGTCGAGATAGAGTGGTTGTGAAGAGAATGTTTCCTTTGATGGGGTAATCTGGGACCAGAAGGCACAGTCTCAAAATAGAAGGATGTGTATTTAGAACAGAGATGAGGTGGAATTTCTTCAGCCAAAGGCTGGTGAATCTGTGGAATTAGTTGCCACAAGTAGCTGGAGAGGCCAGGTACCTGGGTGTATTTAAGGCAGAGGTTGATAGACACTTGATTAGTCAGGTCGTGAAAGGTTATAAGAAGGTGGCAGGAGAATGGGGTTGAGAGGGAAATGTATCAGTCATGATGAAATGGCAGAGCAGACTTGATGGGCCAAATCAGTTATTACAGCAGATTTACCTGTACACAAGCACATAAAGGCACACATGTCCTTAACAGTGGATTGTAGCATATTCAAAAATATAGAGATGCAGACTGCAATTACTGTTTCCTCATGAAAGATTAATGAGCAACTCTGGTACATACTTGGGATAATTCTGTAAATCTGTGGTTTGGAACAAGGACACAATATGCAAAGTACCATTAACATCCTAGGAGGGAAGATATTTTGCACAAAGTCGACATTAGTATTTGCTGAGCTGGTTCGCCAATACTTACCATTTTACCACCTGTGGCTGGCATATGGTGCTTCTCTCCAAGCCAATGCTTGTCCTGTGAGTCTGCAGAGTACTGAAGATCAGAGAGAGTACAGGTAAGGGCAGTTGTGGCCTAAGTTACACACAGTGACCCACACTGAATTTTTATGGTAAAGGACAATGTTAACACAGCAAAAAGCATTGACTCAGACAACAGTAATATACTATACTGACCCACATTAGACCTTCAGTGAAACATTGAATAGAAAAATACCAATAACCTCACAACTGGAGTCTTTAGTCTTTTTCCAGACTGGAAAATTTTCTGGATTACTGGATATTACTTTTAATAAATACTGCAATTCAGTTAAAAAAAATTTCCAATGGACCAGGCAAGTTGAAAGGGACTGCAGGGACCAGTGCCCACTGAATGGGAAGGGAGTGCTGTATTCACCACCTCACGAGTCAGAGACTGAACCATCAGTATTTCTGAATCATTGGATAGGTTATTGCTATTTCACTGTATTGACCTACACTGAGTTCATGGTGAAGAACAGCAATTACTTACACTGGCAGACTTTAAAACATTGATTGTTTTGTAAGTGCAGAGTAAATGGGATGTTACTCAAGTGGTTCTTAGTGTTTTGAGGATTTCACTATGTAATTTTTTAATGGATAATATTCCATGAATCAAGTGTGCCACCTACTATTCAAAAGAATAGAGAAATTTGGGACAATATGGATATGGGCTTTTGACAGACAGGAGATTAAAGCCAAACTGCAACTGTCATCAAATGGCCTTTCACTGGCTGGCAGCAGGCAATGGGTGAGAATATGTGAATTACATGGTACACTTGCTGCCACCGAGCTTCATGCATCTTGAGACAAAAGCGCATTTGCTCTCACCTTGAATAGTTCAGGGTGCTTTATGTAGATTCTTCCACGAGTGCCACCCATTCCCAAGGCTCTGAAACAGAACAGGGAATGATCTGAAAAGAGTTTGTATACAGAATAGTCCATGATGTAAAACTTTGAATGAATCTAAAAGAGATGCCAATCTTACAGACTGCAGTACACAGAAGTTAAAGAATTTATTGTAAAGTTTACTCAAAAGAAGATGGCATGTAACTTCTGTTGGGAACAGTAGCCCAGCCTTTAACCGTGGACTGTTCATCATGCTAAAGGAGGGGTGCTGCAGCACTCAAGACGTTGCAGGAGTTGGAGAACTACAGTACCGATGATAGGCTGTAATGTTTTGTTAGGTTGGAGTTATTTTCTTGGAGAACAGAGGTGAATGAAAGGAGATTTAATCAAAGTGCACAAAGCTGCAAGAGGACTGGTCAGTGAATGTGAAGGACTATTTCACTTTTCATGGAAGTAGATGAATAAGAGTCAAAGATTCGTGCTTTTTGTTGGAAATATTAGAGCAGGGGTTCCCGACCTGAAGTCTGTGGACCCCTTGGTTAACAGTAAGGGTCCACGGCATAAAAAAAAAGATTGGGATTAGATTAGAGGATTTTGCCCTTGCTCTTTGAATAGAGTGTCCAGAACCCACTGTCTGAAAAGCAG
Source organism: Hypanus sabinus (assembly GCF_030144855.1). Classification (NCBI taxonomy): domain Eukaryota; kingdom Metazoa; phylum Chordata; class Chondrichthyes; order Myliobatiformes; family Dasyatidae; genus Hypanus; species Hypanus sabinus. The sequence goes on along the minus strand of NC_082714.1, from coordinate 110,167,061 downwards.
TAGGCAGAAACAATGATCACACTTAAAACATTCCCCACCCTATACTTGGAAAAAAAAAGCAATTTGTAAAATCACAGATGGAAGAATAGGAGATGGGAGTAACTTAGCCAGCTCAAATTAGCTGCATCACTGCAATGAGCTGAAAGACCGCCTTTGGTAGCATATATTTTTTTATGAACATCAGGATGGAGAAACTAAAGTGAAGCAGAGCTCAGGGTGATAGTCATTGAAAAAAAAATCCAAGTCCAAATCAAAACTCGGTCTCACTAAACCTTCCAGGGCACTAATCAAGTTTTCTTTTCAAATTTGCAGCTACAAGAAGTTCTCATGTTATAAGTCAGAAGTGAACAGGACCATCTATGATGAGGGTATAAACAGGAATTTGAAGAGCAGCTGATCTCACTGGCTCAGTAAGCAAGCCTGCTCAATACTTCCAGCCTACTTAGCTCAACCTAGACCCCTACTCCACTGTTTTGGCACAGAGGGTGGGCTGAAAAGAGAAGACATGCAGAAATACCCTGGACCTCCGGCAGTTGGTAAAACCATTCTCATCCATCCCATCACTCTCCCAACTCTCATTCTTATATATGAGAAGTCTGTAAGTCAGGCATTCAAAACCTGGGGAAGGTATACTGTTTTATTTATGCTCCCTGATCCATTCATAATAGACTAAGATTAGTCTAACCTTTGCTATTTGTACTCCAGCTAATAAGGGAGCCTTGCAACCAGCCTGTCTGCTTCGGTAATTTGGAAGGAGCAGAACGGAAGTAGCTGTATTCTGTATCTAACCACTGCTGCATCTGCCTGGGACGGCAGTCTGCAACCAACTGAAGATATTCTAAATCCCAACAATGACATCTTTACTTTGAGTAAGTACACGTCGTACGTCAAACACAAAAACAAACTTAGAGGTTTGTTCCTTGTACTAAGAAAACAAAATAAAGGGAAGTGCAGCAACAACCCAAGATCCTTTAAGGCAGAAAACGAAGGAAGAAAAGGATTTTAAAGCTAGTTTGTTTCTTCTCCCAGAATTATAATCCCGCAGAACAGGTAAATTTCTAGAGAGAGTACCATAATAGAGCCTGAGAAAGAACATGCAAACTGGCTCCTTACTTGTTAGCACGCGACCCAAGCACAAATGTGGTTGATGTGTTTAGTCTGGCTGGGTCCCACTGAAAATGTATAATAAAAAAGCAATTAGTAGCTCCTTTACAACTGTTCCATCAGTCCTCACCACAGCCATTCTTTACTATCTTTAACTTTCAGCAAAAGGCAGTGCAATTTGCCAATTCCATAAAACAGTAAGACAGAGGAGTAGAATTAGGCCATTTGGCCAGAATCTGTTTCATCATACATCATGCCTGATTTATTTTGCCTTTCAACCCATTCTTCTCCATTTAATCTTTAACACCCTTAATAATCAAAAATCTATCAATCTCTACTTTCAATATATCCAATGACTTGGCATTCATAGCCATCTGTGATAATGAATTCCACAAATTCACCATTGCTAGCTAAAGAAACTCCTCCTTCAGTCCTAGATTCTCCCACAACTGGAAACATCCTCCCCATGTCCATTCTATCTACATCTTACAATATAAATTTCAATAAGATCCCACCTCAATCTTCTAAATTCCAGTGGGTACAGGCTCAGAGCCATCAAACACTTGTTGTATATTAACCCTTACGTTCTCGTAAACCTTTTCTGAACCCACTCAATTCCAGCATATCCTTTCTTAGATACAGGTACAAATACAGCTCACGATACTCAAGATGTAATCTGACTTTTATAAAGTCTCGGAATTACTGTACATCCTTACTTTTATATTCTAGCCCTCTCGAAATTAATGCTAATATTGCATTAATCTTTCTTACTGGTCATTCAATTACATTAGGTCTCCCACACTAGGTCTCCCAAGGCCTTCTGTACCTCCAATTACTGAATTCACTCTGTTTAGAAAATAGTCTACACCTTTATTTCTTCTATCAATCTAGGTTGTGCAAAGCTAAGTTTCAGGTACTGCTTTTCTATCCTACCATTGTAAGGACATGACCAGTCACTGCCAATGTTCCTTAAAAGAGTCTGTGAATCAGCACTGCCCATGAACAAATTAGCATACAATCACTAGGAAATCCGCAGGTGCTGGAAATTCAAGCCACACACACAAAATGCTGGTGGAACACAGCAGGCCAGGCAGCATATATAGGAAGAAGCACTGTCGATGTTTTGGGCCAAGACCCTTCGTCAGGACTAACTGAAAGGAAAGATAGTAAGAGATTTGACAGTACGAGGGGGAGGGGGAAATCCGAAATGATAGGAGAAGACCGGAGGGGGTGGGGTGAAGCTGAGAGCCAGCAAGGTGATTGGCAAAAGTGATACAGAGCTGAAGAAGGGAAAGGATCATGGGACAGTAGGCCTAGGGAGAAAGAAAGGGGGAGGGGAGCACCAGAGGGAGATGGAGAATGGGCAGAGAGGGAAAGAAAAAAAAAGGGGGGGGAGGAAAACTAAATATATCAGGGATGGGGTAAGAAGGGGAGGAGGGGCATTTACAGAAGTTAGAGAAGTCAATGTTCATGCCATCAGGTTGGAGGCTACCCAGCCGGTATATAAGGTGTTGTTCCTCCAACCTGAGTGTGGCTTCATCTTGACAGTAGAGGAGGCCATGGATAGACATATCAGAATGGGAATGGGATGTGGAATTAAAATGTTTGGCCACTGGGAGATCCTGCTTTCTCTGGCGGACAGAGCGTAGGTGTTCAGTGAAACGGTCTCCCAGTCTCTGTCAGGTCTCATCAATATATAAAAGGCCACACCGGGAGCACTGTTTCTTTTTGGATTCCAGACCTAACCAATACCACCACTCTCCTCCGTCTACCGGAATTAGTTCTTACTCTCAATAATTTCTCCTTTGGATCTTCCCACTTCCTCCAAACCAAAGGTGTAACTAACCTGCAACCTGATGGCATGAACACTGACTTCTCTAACTTCCGTTAATACCCCTCCTCCCCTTCTTACCCCATCCCTGATTTATTTAGTTATTTTCCCCCTTCCCCTTTTTTTTCTCTCTCTGCCCATCACTCTGCCTGTTCTCCATCTCCCTTTGGTGCTCCCCTCCCCCTTTCTTTCTCCCTAGGCCTCCCGTCCCATGATCCTTTCCCTTCTCCAGCTCTGTATCCATTTTGCCAATCACATTTCCAGCTCTTAGCTTCACCCCACCCCCTGCTGTCTTCTCCTGTCATTTTGGATTTCCCCCTCCCCCTCCCACTATCAAATCTCTTACTAACTTTTCTTTCAGTTAGTCCTGACAAAGGGTCTTGGCTCGAACCGTCGACAGTGCTTCTCCCTATAGATGCTGCCTGGCCTGCTGCGTTCCACCAACATTTTATGCAATTAGCATACAATTCCCCTTTTGGTGGGGGGACAGGTTGTCATCGCTATTTAGATTTGCAGCATCTCTTTCCACTCTGAGACATTTAAATGACGATAAAGCTATCATCCAGGGTTATACTAGTGCACCCTAGAGGAGCAATTCCCTAATTCGGTTCCCAGTCTTTTTGAAGCAGTGGTTCAGCTGTTATAAAAGGCCTCCATGGGAGCTGGAAGGAGAAAAATCAGGTAGGGCTCCTACTCGACATTATGTTCTATTAGCCTTAAAAAGGAATTTGTGAATATAGGCCAAGGATAACAGTCCAATGCTGTGATACCCTCACTGTCACTGACACCATGGACATCAGTCAATGACAACACTACGCTGCTGTGATATCCACACTGTCACTGACACCATGGACATCAGTCAATGGCAACACTACGCTGCTGTGATATCCACACTGTCACTGACAACAAGATGCATGCACATAGTTCTTACTCCAGTTTCAGTCAGGGAGAGGAATCGTAAACACTTCACTGCAAAAGAGTAAATATAATTCTAGTTAAGGAGGGAAGCACAAGCTGAAAACATTACCTTGGGTCCTTCCCGTTTTATTGGCTCAGTGTACTTAACTTTTGTGCTGAAAAATAAATTAATAAGTTAGAGCCTTCATGATAGCAATAATGTGAGATTTAATTTATTCCTACAATTTTAAAAAAAACTGATTGAAGCACTGAAATAATCCAAGTTCTCAGAGGACTTGGTTGGGTAGATACAAAGTTGATGTTTCCCTGGCTGGAGCATCTGGAACCAGGCACACATTCTTAAAATAAGTCAGCCATTCAGAACAGCGATGGAGAGCACCCAACGTTACCTGAGCTGCTGATAGTAGGAGACAGTTCCCAGCATTACCCAGCTCTAAAGATGGCTCCTGTGGGAAGATTAGCTCCAAACTCTACATGCATCTTTTTCTACTTTGGGACAGTCCCTTACCCTTTGAACTCAGTATTTTTGCTGGCCCTGACCATGCAGTGCCTGGATGGTGAACAGTGGCACTGGAACTTGGAAGGAGTACCAGGCTACTTTTCTTCTCCACAAAACTGTTCTGCAATTAAAAGCACTGTTACCCAGACAGTGCATCATTATCTGTTCAGATACATAAACATTCATCACGAATGATTATTTGCAAGAAAAGCCATAAATTGGAGAAGAGCAGTTTAATCAAGTCACTCTTGGTGCTAGTAGCTCAACAGGATACATTTGCCCGAGGGTTGGTACTTACACAATAGCATTCGGAGCTGTCCGATCAAATGAAATCAGATGTCCTGGTGGCCTTCCTTTCCTCTGCAAGAGCAAAATTTCCTTAAAACTTTGCACATTGTCCTTCACTGTTTAAATACCTTGGGCAGTTTGTGCAGTTCCTTAATTCACAAGGTTACTGTATTCATAACCATTCACTGAAGGTGTATTATAATATTAAAATCAATTCAAGATGGCACTGGCTCAACAGATACAAGGAATGGATAATCAGGTTTACTGTTGTTTTGGATGTTTTGTGTTGAATGATTCAATACCTTGGGTGCATTAGATACAGACCAGAATATACTGTTGATGGTTCAGTTTCTGTGGTGGGATTTAGTTATGTGGTCCAATACACAATGGCATTTGCAATTTTACTAGTTTCCTTTTAGGCCTTTAGCTCTACAGTCCCTTTTGATGGCCACTATCCAATGACCTTTGCTAGAAAAGCAGACTGAAGCACAAATTTGATGCCTCGTTTATGTTAGAAAGCCCACTAAGCACCAGCACTGGGCTGCCATGTGAATGGTTTCTCAGGTTTGGTACAGGCTGTGCAAAGAGCAATGCCACCAACAGGTATGGAGCAATCTCCAAGCTTAGCTTACCAGCTTAAAACTTGCACAAACTACAACAATCGCTTTTAGTTCATCTTAACTTTTCATTTTCAGCTTCATTCAGGCTAACCTTCTTCAAGACCGGACTCCCTCTCTGGCTCAAGTCATCTTCTACCTGTCGCGATCGCTGCAGTAAGACACATTTTACATTAAAATATCACACTTGATTGCACTCAAGTATAAAACATTAAAGCCAATGAAATATTTCTGAGTATGGTTAACAAACATCGCAGCTAATTTGATCATATTTTCTCATAAAAAGCAAAGTGATAATGATGTGATTATCAGTTATCAGGGGGATGATGATCGAGGGATAAATGTTGGAGCAAATCCCTCAGCATATCTTCAAAACCCTAAAGATTTCAGCAATTCTGTTTGAACCCCATCACCAATCCTTTACGTGGTACTCTTCCCACTCTGTTACGACAACTGTCAACACCCCTGCTTTTGACCATTGCTGCTGCAACCCGGGGAGCAGGCAGTTGTGCATCTGGGGAACTACATTCTTTTACAAGTCAGTGCTTCCTTGAGAAGGAAAACAACACATTGGTGTTGTGACACAAGGACTTCTATAAGTGCAAACTGCCATTTCCAGTCCACAATATCACTTCCGAATGTCACTCTTTTTTATGTTAAAATTTTATATCAGATTAATAGTTTGTGGGCATGCTATGTTGATACCGGTCGCATAGTTACACATGCAGGTTCCCCAGCATAAAAGTCGCTGATTTGATTTGATGTTAACAATGCATTCCAATGTATGTGTTGATGTACATGCTACAAATAAAGCTGATCTTTTCTTTCTCTTTATGCTTGAAAACTCCCAGATAGTAGCCATTCCTATGTATATCGCTCTTGATTATGCTGCAAAAGCTTCAATTCATCTTACACAAAATAATCAATACCAACCCTGTGGGCATGTTGAAAGAGACAAATTATGAGTTTGTAATATTCCACTGATTCAAACTGGTTTGGATAAGGCTGAAGAATATATTTGAAACCGTAGTGCAAATGTCTAAGTGAAACAAAATTGACCAAAGCTCCTAAAGTATAACTGGATAAGAAGCAGTTGCATTTTTATCAAAAGAAAATCCTCACTCAGCTGTCAGCTAGAGATAATCCCCTTAGGAACAACTTTAAGTGGCAAAATCCTTTTGCTTGCCCAGATCAATCTAATTAACTGTCAGACTGCACCCTTCCAAAAATCAGTTGGTGCCCTGGAATGAATAACATGGGAGATCACAACAGGCAATCTGCCCTAGACACAATGGATGGGCTGCTGATTATGGCAGCTTTATTCAATAACCAGATCATTAACTACAATCAGAGGACGGAATCAGTCAAAGCAAACAAATGATACAGAACAAAAGTAGTAAACTGTTTGACTAATCCAAACTCCACCTGACACTCAATGGAGCAACATAACCATACTTGTGTAATCACTATGGTCTGAAGTAAACTCAGAGCATACCTTTGTGGTAGAAAGGTCTCCAGTGGGTTTGGTAAGCATCTTCCCTCCATCCGAGTACATCATTTTAGCCTGCACCAGAAAGATGGGATAAGGCACTGAGTCAGGCACTGGCTCATAGTTACAAGGATACAACAAAAAAAATTAATGGAACTGCTGCATTCAAGTATTAATGCACACTGTATCCATAAACTTATTAAAAATCTCCACCCATTTTTGCTGTTCCTTTTACAAATCAATGTTTCTTTCTTTTATTGCTTACCTAATCTAAAGAGTATGATTGGTTATATTTATCAGAAGCTTTAAAAAAGTTTATTCTTTTGGTTATTGGTATGTTTTACTAGAATGCTGGAACTGTCCTTCAATGAAATGACAAGCACAGCAAGGAGAGCTCAAACTAAATAACTATTGTTGTTCAAACATTCATGAAAGCCCTATTTATTCATATTCAAATTGATGTAAATAATTCAAAACATTAAAATATATTTAGTAAAGTTAACACAAAAACAAAATGTAAATAACAGTTAAGGAAATGAAAATATTTGTTAAAAATGTACACCATAACTTAACTGCAGTTTTGCTGTGAGTTGGAGGCTAGCACTGAGTTGATCAAATCATTGGAGAATCAGAAAGATAAGTGACCCACATCCAGCCATGCACATTAGGACATGTACAGACCACGGATGCTGTTCCTATGTAAGGGTCTGGGCCAGCACTATACAGTCAGTACGTCAGTCTTAGTAAGGGTCATCACTATATGTTTAAGTATGGCAAAAAGTACTTCTGAACCTTATTGTTAAATTACATAGCTAAAAATATCCATTCTCAAATATGAACATATCATTCTATAAGTAAAGATTTTCTTGGGTAATCAATGTTGCATTTTGTGTGTTGGAAGTGCAATTTGCATACAACACATCCTGTGGAAGGACAGGGCACCATACACCCCATATAGGGCCATTTAATCCATTCACTCACTGTCTCCCTGCTACCATTTCTCCTACCTGTTCCAAACAGTTTTTACAGGTCTCTTGCACCAGCTGCTCAGGGTCTACATCTTCACCGATATTCTCCTTTACATTCCATGCAGCCTTCTGGAAAAACTGAAAATAGATTCAATCAGGACCAACAGACTCCAAACAAGCAAACAGGGAGCATTTCTGAGCGTCTTCACTTCCTGGTCCCTACTTCCCCCAAGCAACAATCAAGGGGCAGGCTAGCAGACTCGCTTGCTGCACTAGCTCATGAGGAGGACAGCTCTGGGATTGTTCTTGCAGAAATGTGGCTTCAAAACAACATCCATGCATTATCAGTCTGCAGGCCATGACACTCGGGGATTTCAGCTATCTTTTTTTTGTGAATACATGTTTTTCTGCTATCATAGTTATACGTGCTGTGTGACTGTTGATACAGTGTGTTGCACCTTGGTCCTAGACGAATACCAATTCGTTTGGCTGTATTCATATGTATGGTCTAATGACAGTTAACTTGAACTTGAATCAGTAAAGCTGGCTGGTGGCCACTCTTCCCATACCTGCTCATTCTCCCATCACAGCCATTTTTTATTATTCTTGCTTACATGCTATTTTTGTTCACTTCTGACTTATGAACAATTGAAGTTACAAAGATATCTTGTGCCTATACACAAGATAATAAGTTTGCTCCCTTGGTACTGTCAATCTCTACTTCAAATCCATCTTCAGGTTGGCAGTGGGGCCTACAGCTATTTACAGCACATACTAAGCGTTTAGAAGAAGGACAGTATACTGTATAATGTGTTGAAGTCGGTGGGCAACAGAAGGCTGAGTGGGAGAGTGAATAACAGGAAGGTGAAGAGTCAGAAAAGTGATAATCAAGGGCCAGTGACAAGGAGGAGGTAGGTAGTCTACAATGTCATAGAATGTGAGGGCATACATTTTGGTAAAAAAATTGAGGCAATTTAAGAGAGTCTCACTCAGCCAGTTCCTGGGATAAAAAGGTTCCCCTATTGTGAGCAGATACAGAAACTGGACCTGTATTTAGAACTTAGAAGACCAAAGAGCATCTTAAAAATCATAAAATGACATGGCAGGATAGATATCAAGATGTTTCAATTATTGGGAGTTTCCATATTTCCTTATGACATAACCTCCTACGAGTGATTATTCATTACATTATATGGATCGTCATCAAAACTGAACAAACACAGTAATTATTATTTCCTGGAGAACAGAATTGAAAATGCGATAGCTGACAGCGTCAAGCAGTATAGCACAAGTAAGTGACATCAGCCATAGGTCAACAAAGTCGCAACCTTGGTATGAAAAAAATTCAGTTAGTATATTCTTAAATACCTGATGTTATGTTTACTATATCTTATAATTGTAATGCTACAGTATAATTTGATAGTTTAGATCTAGCAATACAGACAAAAGCTTCGGGGAAATCAAGAAGTGAATCATCACACAGGAAACCCAGCTTCTGACCTACTTGTAGCCAAAGTGTTTAACCAAACTGATGATGTAATCACCATTTCATTCCTCTTAAGTTAGGCCTGCCTTGGTCTAGAGCAGGCATGGGCAAACTATGGCCCGCGGGCCATATGCGGCCCGTTAAGCTTTTTAATCCGGCCCGCAGAACTTGATGAAATTATATTAATAAACCTTGTTAACGTTTTTTCCCCGCAATTCTGGCCTTTTCCCAATAGATGACGCACTCTATATACATTGACCTTTGTTGAGGTGCAGCGTATTACTCCACATTTGCGCTTTACTCTTTGTTCGGCTCGACCTATTTGTGTGAACAGGCGTTCAACGTCATGAACATCAACAAAGCCAGCCACAGATCCAAGTTAACTGACCAACACCTCAGATCCATCCTGAGAATCGCCACAACAAAACTAAATCCAGACTTTGATGTGCTGGCTAAAAAGGGAGACCAACAACACTGTTGCCACTGAAATTAAAAATAAGTTTCTTCGTTGTGTTATGTAAAAAATGCATTTGAAAATTTTTTTTTCAATAAGCCTTACATGTTACATGTCATTTCTGTTAAGTGATGGACATGAGTAGTGCACAGGTGCACGTACGTTCTCAAAATAAAAAATGCGCTCCAGATCAAATAACGCGCTCCGCATGCTGGCGCGCTGTCACTGTTCTGTCTTTGTGCTGGTCGTTGTTGAGTTTTGGCACAGGGGACAATTGAATAAGAAGGAGCAGGACAGTAGACCTGCATCTCCTACCGTTTTTGAAATAAAGACAGTCAGGAGGAGAGTGATGATGATAATATCTTGAAGGATAACAGAATTTTCAGTGCTTTAAAATAATTGTTACTATTAAAAAAAGCTGTATTTTATTCATTTAATTTTCAGTGTTTTAAAAGTCATTTCAATAAATAGCTAAATACCATGGGACTTCAAAGACAGATATTTTGTTGTAATGCATTTGTTCATTTTCAATTGAAATTAAAGCACATGTTTTCTACATATCCCATGATATTTTATTTTCTCTTATGAGGTGTATTACCAAAACACTCCGTCCATCTGCTCCATCCCCCTGTCAAATTTTAGAACCCTTTGTGGCCCACAAGTCAAAAAGTTTGCCCACCCCTGGTCTAGAGTGTTGATAACTCCAAAGTTACACCTTTTCACATCAGGTTACAACTTGATCAAGTTATCACCACTATTCAATATTTACACACAATTCCACAACTGTTCAGAAAGTTGTGTTCTGAAAGCAAGTTATGTTTTAGATTGATTACCTTTCACCTGAACATTTCTGAAGAAAGGCTTTTGACCCAAAATATTAACGAGTTATTTTCTGTAGCTGATCCTAGCAGTTTTATTTTCATTTTAGAATCCCAGCTTTTCCTGTTCAATTGTTAGATAACTGTTCCCATTTTGTTACATTACAAACTGTATGAATTATTAAACACAACTAATTCTTACATTCTCCACCTTTTGTTCATTTCAGGAATTCTCTTCCCAACAACACAATGGGAATTCCTTCAGCATGTAGATTGTAGCAATTCTAGATGTGATACACTACTACTTAGTCGAAGGTTGGTAAGGATGGCCAATAAATACTGGTCTTATCAAGGGTGCTGCATTGCCAAAATAAATTTTCATTGCTTGAACTGCCAACCTACCCAGGACAGTGTTTCACTCACCCACTAGGTTCAGTCAGCTTACCTTGGTGTACTTATTGATTACGCCACGGATCTCCTCATTGATGTGAGGCTGCAGAACAGCTCGCAACAGATCCATGGATATGTTTGGATTGGTGAAGCTAAAGAAAGGAGACAGACTACAATGATACCTTTTTAGAGGGCGATGATGTCTTTTAACAGTCAATTCAACATAGTCAATTCAGGAAAATCAACCACTGACAATCTATATACGAGGCATTTCATCCCTACTGTAAGAGCTGGATGTATGAAACAGACTCTTTTGCTCACACTATAACCAAGGTTCCCATCAAATGTTACAGGATTATACTACAAGTGTGGAGGGATTGGGTAGCATATTCGGGAAGTTTAAGTGCAAGTCTTCAGGACTTTGATAAGTGCATCCATTTGGGCTCTATACTAAAGAAAGGATTTTGTTGATTTGGGAACTATATTGATGCCTGGAATTGTCTAAGGAGGAAAGGCCAAGAGAGAGTGGCTCTCTTCCACTCTGTCATCAGATTTCTGAACAGTCCATGAACCTAAAACACATTATTCCCCCTTTTTTGCATTTTTTATTTAGTAAATTTTAATAACTTTATGTTTGCACTATTCTACTGCTACATAATAAACTCTACATCATATAAGACAGTGATAATCTGATTCTTAAATACTGTAATGTTTAAATGAATGAGAGTTGATCTTACTGAAATATAGAAAATTCTGAGAGGGCTTGAGAGGATAAATACTGGGAAGATGTTTTCCTAGGTGGAAAAATCTAGAACTAGGGAGCATAGCTTTAAGATAAAAAGGACACCCACTTATGACCAAGGTGAGAGGGAATTCATTTTCTGAGTGTTGTGAACCTTTGAAGGTCTCTACCTCAGGGAGCTGTGGATTCCAATTCATTTACTATATTCAAAACGGGGTCAGAATTTTGGACTACTGGGAAATTGAGCCAAGAAAATGGAACTTAGGCTAACAATTTGATCACTCGTGATTTTACCAAATGGTAGAAAAAGCTTCAGAGGCCAGGTGGTCTAGCTGTACTTCAATTTCTCATGCTCTTCATCTGAGTATACAAACTCTCATCATTCTGTGCTATCTACAATCTTAAACAATATGAGCATTTCCAAATAATAGTCAACACAAAGTTGTTTTGTCACAAACCAAAGCAAAAATTGGTAATATCCTACAATTTTAAAAGACACAATACACCAAGTAGAGATTAAATATACTTACAAGTTTGCAATTGAGAACCTGTATGTTTTAACAAAATGTTTGAGGAGGTTCATGTATTATTTTGTTTTTATCTTCTGAAAATGATGAGTTCAGATTTAATTTTAAACACAGCGGGAAATGGAGTGGAGAAGAATGCTAAAATTTTACAATTCAGTATGTGAACAAGAGGAAGTCTCTGAAAAGCCATAAAAACACGGACAAAAAGAAAGAGGGAGAACTGAGGCAAGATAAGCTTGTCAAACCGATTTTCCCAAGCTTGTCCAGAATGAGGAGGTATACCATTATAGAATCACAGAATCCTTATACCACAGGAGGCCATTTGACCCTTCTGAGTAACACCAGCGCAGCTATCCCCACTCTATAACCGAAGCTTCTTCAAATTACCTCAGTTCAGATATCTATTCAGCTTATTTCTGAATGCTTGCTGAAAGTCTCCACCACCACATATGGCAATGCATTCCAGAACCTAGCAACTTGCTGTGTGAAGAAATTCTTATCTCACTTTTGCTAATCCTCCTAGTTCTTAACCAATGAGCATAGTTTCTCCCTGTATATATCATTACAATTTTAAATACTTCTTTCAAATCATTACACATACTTGATACCAGCTTCTCCAGTCTATCTAAATAACTAAAGTCCATCATCACTGGAACCATTCACCATCCCTACAGTTTTCACACTTTCTTAAACTGGCACCAGAACACAGCACAGTTGTGGACAACCAGTGTTTTACAAACGTTTATTATTTTTTGAAAGATTGTGATGCCAGAATTGGGAGGAAAAAAAACATTGCTGGAGGAACTCACTAGGTCAAACAGCATCTGTGGGCAGTGGGCGGGGGGGGGGAAGGGAAAGAATGATTGACATTCCAAGTAGAGGCACTGCATCAGTCCTGCACCTTTATCTGTAAAGCCCAGTGCGTCAAATACATTTTAACCACTTTCTCAACCTACCTTGTTATTTTCAATAAACTTTGCACATTAAATCCTGATCTCTTCGTTCTTTTAATACTTTTGGAATTGTATCTTCTAATTTATATAGCCTTTTCTTATTCTTCCTGACAAAATGGAATATGCCACATTTCTCACCATTAACTTTCATCTGCCACCTCTCTGCCCATTTTAGTCAGACTGTTACTATCTCTTTGAAATTTATTATTTTTTTCTGCAACAATTCAATGCACAGCTGCACTTTACATCATCTGTAAATTTTGAAATTGTGTCCTGTATACCCATCCATCTCATTAACATACATTAACTCAGAAAACACCTTCCTCTATCATACGATCATAACATATAGGAGCAGGATTAGGCTGTTTGGCCTATCGACCCTGATCCACCATTCCATCATGGCTGACTGTTATCCCTCTCAACTCTATTTTCCTGCCTTCTCCCCATAACCTTTGACTCTCTTAATAATAAAGAACTTATCAACCTCTGCTTTAAATATATCCAACGACTTGGTCTCCACTGCCCTCTGCAGTAATAAATTCCACAGGTTCACCACTATCTAGCTATAGAAATTCTTCCTTATCTCTGTTCTAAATGGACATTCTACTATTCTGAGGCTTTGACTTCTGGTCCTAGACTTCCCCAATATAGGAAACATCCTCCACGTCTAGTCTATCTGGGCTTTCCAATATTCCATGGATTTCAATGAGTTCCCTCCTCACTCTTCTAATCTCCAGTGACTATAGGCCCAGAGACATTAAAGGCTGCTCATACGTTAACAGTTTCATCCCTGGAATCATTCTTGTGAACGTCCTCTGAACCTGCTCCAATACCAGCATGTCCTTTCTTTGATAAGGGGCCCAAAACTGCTCACAATATTCAAAGAGCGGTCATATCAATGCCTTATAAAAGCCTCAGCATTACATTCTCTATCCTGTAAAACATTTTCACTCTGTACTACATCCCAGAGTTTCAGCATGTTCTTTTAAAAAAAATTCTAAATATATAAAAAATTATTCTGCCCTCACTCTTCCAGGCAGATGGGCTAGGAGGAACAAAAATTTGTTACCCTCTCCAAGATAGAACCAGGAGCACTGTGTCACCTGGACTCTTTGACTCCACTACATCACAGACATTTCCTTTCTCGCTGCAAACCCTCCTCTCCTTTTGCTGTTTTCTCACTTTCCCAGTTCTGTTTCAAGGTTACCACAGATCTGCTATCACTAACATTTTCTGATTTTGCCTCAGTTTTCCAGTACCTGTAGTTATTCTGCTTTTTCTTTCTTTACTACTCACTCTTCTTTCGACTCACATCAACTATTGCAACCATCTCTACCAGGGTTTGCTGGAGCACTAGGGCTCCATGAGAAGTTGCTAGGGGTTCCATGAAATTAAAAAAGATGAGCATAGTTTTTTGTACTTCGTGCATTCTGGGATGCTAACAATGCTATCCAGTGGTGAGCAGTGGCCGAGCAGTTCCGATAGCAATCTCGTTAAAGGTCTTTCAACCCAGTCTGGCAGTTCGCAGTAGGACCATGTTTATTTGCTTGAGTTTTGACATGAGATGGGGGAGGATGGTAGGCTGATAACTGGTGAGCGCTGTATTGCATGGAGGAGAGGACGGTAGGCTGATGAGGGCTGTGAAGTGCATTTTTTGAGCTTTGAATGGACTCACCCAAATTTGGGCTGTGACATCAGTCTCTCTCTCTCTCTCCTGAATTACCTCCAACCTTCTCTTGCGTGCCACCGATTGACTTATGGGAGCGAACAAACTCTACCAGTGTAGGAGAAAACTAGAAGGAAATTTTCATTCTAAAGGATTTTTTTTAAACACACTGCTGGCCTGCCACATTGCTTTTGTAATTGTTACAAAAGGTGGATTAGAAGTGAATTGTATTGTGATGTTTTCGTATCTTTAGCAGTTTTCTCATTTAGTTATTATGCAACAATGGACACAAAAAAACTCCCTCTTTATAATAAAAGCTATTGATCAATGGGTTTTACATGGTCTGATGATCCAAACTGTCCTATTCCATTGTGCCTAGTCTGTGGCAAGCAATGGCTCCAGCAAAATTGACAACTACAAATCACAGCCATAAGACATATAAAAGTGCTGATTATTTTAAATGACTATTGGAATCTCAAAACAAACCAATTAAAGCTTTTGTTATTAAAGTCACAGCGAAAAAAAAACAGGAAGTTATTTAGCAGCAGAAGTTATTACCCAGAAAAGGAAAAGTCACACAGTTGGTGAGAACCTAATGAAGCCAGCATGTAAAACTATAGTGGGTAAAATGCTTGGACAAAATGCAGTATGAGAAATTGAAAAGGTTTCACTCTCAAACAGTAGGATAAGTTAACGCATTGATGACATGTCACATGACGCTGTCATAAACTAAAAAAAAATCTCTATCCAGACTGATGAGTCAACAGGTTTCACCAATAAAATGTTGTAGCATTTATAAGATATTAATGATGGTGAGATTCAAGAAAACTTTTTCTATTGCAAAGAGCTGCCCAAAACAAGACGAAGATATATTTAATGTTTTGTCTTCATCTCTGCAAACAAAAGGTCTGTCTTGAAGGAATTGTATTGGCATCTGTACTGATGGTGCTCCATCAATGGATGGCTCAATGAGAGGTTTTGTTTCTCTTGCAAAACAAAATTCTGACTTCACAACACACAGCTTCAACATTGTCAAAAACATTTCATGTAAATATGAATTAAAATCAATTTACATCCTTTATTTAAAGTAAATCTATTTGAGCCTACCTTTAGAAAAATTAAATCCCATTTTGGCTTAAGACAGTTGTTTAACAAAAATATATGTTTGCCTTTATGAGTTTTTAAAATTTATGAAAGGCAAAGAAAGATTAATTTCAAGAAAAGTGTTAAGCTTAACTACCCATGTTTTTCAAGTAAGCTTCTTTAGATTATTACATCTACAACTTAATGATCGAGCCAACATACTGTGAACTGTAGATATAATAATTTTTATGCAAGGGTTCCCCGAGACCTGAAAGTTATTTGAAGGGTTTCTGCAGGGCAAAAAGATTGAGAAAGACAGATCTATGCTAATCCCATTTAGCTGCATTGAGTCTGTAGCCTGCTATGCCATGGAGAATCAACTGCTCTAAGAGTATCTGCCTTCAGCATCACACCCGATTCCAAACACTCTACGTAGGAAAAACAAAATTCACCCTCAGATCACCTCTCAATTCCTACTGCTCACCTGTCCTCTTATCAGCCTTAGTCCAAGCATGAACAAAAGAATCTGATAATATTCCCCTTCCAGTGCCAAACAGAATGAACAAATACCACGAGGACAACACACACAAAATGCTGGTGGAACACAGCAGGCCAGGCAGCATCTATAGGGAGAAGCGCTGTCGACATTTCGGGCCAAGACCCTTCGTGAGGATTCACTTTTCCCAACTGGTCTTCTGATCCTACCAGATCTGGACCAGGATATTGAGCAAAGAGGTGTTCTTATGTGCACTTTGATGAATGAAATGCTTTACCTCACTGCCATCTGTGATCTGCGACCCCTTCGGGCAACTTGGCGGTGCTTAATCATGATGTTCCATGGATTCTGCAAATAAAAAAGCAAGTACTGAGCAAGTCAGAGAGCATTTGTAGAGAAAGAAACAGATAACATTTCAATTATTGACTTTGTATTGGAAATGAAAAGGTAAGAGATGCTGAAGAGATGAAGAGAAGGAATAAAAAGAATAGAAAGTTTATGTTAGGGTGAAAGGCTTGTGGAGAATGAATGACAGAGTGGTGACATCAGGTTGGAAAGGCTAGTGTCTCAGTGAGGATTGTGTGGGTTTGTGTAGGTTCTGAGTATGGGAGGGTGGGGAGAATGTTGGGGAGGGGATGGAATTAAATAGGAAGCAAATAAAATCCAAAAGTACAAATGGAGGAAAGACAGGGTAAAATATAAAAAGAATCCTAAATTGTGAATTGCATGGTTGGAATAAGCTGAAGGCAATCCCTCGAGTATAAAAAAACTCACAACATGAGCTCATCTTAACACAATACCCCCAGATGCTCACCACACCATATTCTGTACCAAAAGCCAACACTGAACTTACTGCTTTATTACGAATTCCCAACGACATCTATGCGCCCCCCCCCCCATTCACACAAAGGGTATGAACAAATTCCAAAGTCAGAGCATCTGAATAACTGAAGTTATGGAAATTAAAACAATGGGCTGGATGATAACAAACATCAGCCAAGACATTTGGTCAAAACCGGAGGAGAAAACAAAATATTCAGACCAACTAAAAACAAATAAAGAGTGAAGGGAGTGTGAGAATAGATTAGAGAACAACACTACAATATGGAGTGCTTCAAATGAGATTCTGACTCTGAACTAAAACAATCTTGGGGTGGAAAAGAGCAGCACAAAGAACCAACTTAAGAGTTTTGCCTTGTCTTTACCCAGTGAAGATTTTGTTAAAAGCGCAATCAAATGGTTGCAAATTTTGGTAGTATATAAAGCGGACAAAATAAGGTGCTCACAAGAACCATCCAGCCTTTAAGGATGCAACCAGGGATATTGGGAGAAATAAAGGATGGAGATAAGGATGCACTGACCACAATCTTCATTGCAAAAGGGATAATACCAGAGAAGTACAGGGATATAAACTTAGTTGGAATATTATAGTGAGGTTGTATAAGGCATTGGTGAGGCCGAATTTGGAGTATTGTGTGCAGTTTTGGTTACCGAATTACAGGAAGGATATTAATAAGGTTGAAAGAGTGCACAGGTTTACAAGGATGTTGCTGGGACTTGAGAAACTGAGCTACAGAGAAAGGTTGAATAGGTTAAGGCTTTATTCCCTGGAGCGTAGAAGAATGAGGGGAGACTTGATAGAGGTATATAAAATTATGATGGGTATAGACAGAGTGAATGCAAGCAGGCCTTTTCCACTGAGGTTAGGGGAGAAAATAAACCAGAGGACATGGGTTAAGGGTGAAGGGGGAAAAGTTTAAAGGGAACACTGGGGGGTGCTTCTTCACACAGAGAGTGGTGGGAGTCGGAATGAGCTGCCAGATGAAGTGGTAAACACGGGCTCACTTTTAACATCTAAGGAAAACTTGGACAGGTACATGGATGAGAAGGGTATGGAGGGATATGCTCCAGGTGCAGGTCATTGGGACTAGGCAGAAAAATGGTTTGGCATAGCCATGAAGGGCCAAAAGGCCTGTTTCTGTGCTGTAATGTTCTGTGATTCTAAATCAGGATCAGGCCACCCAGCCTATCAAAAGCCTGCTTTGCCATTTAATGATAATGGCTGATTAGACAACTTCAACTCAGCAGTCCTGTGGTAAACTCTCTCCACAGGTTCAACCTGACTTGCTGAGCATTTCCAGCATTATCTGCTTTTATTTCAGATTCCCACTACCTGTCATTGTTTTGAATGCATGGTTAGCTTCATGTGTGTTTCCTTTCAACCTTCTTCATCAAACCTCATCAGTAAACCCTTCTAATACTCTCATCTCACTTCCCCTTGAACACATCTATATCCATCATCCTCTAGTGTCAACATCTGTGAACAGTACTTCAATTGCAGCCTATTTAAAGTTACAAACATTTTAACAGAACTTCTATTTTCATTTTATACATATCTTAAGTAAAAAAAACTATTTTTTTAATAATCATGTTTTCGTAACTGTGTTGCTATGTTTAGTAACCAGTATTAGAACCATAGAACATTACAGCACAGAAACAGGCCTTTTGGCCCTTCTTGGCTGTGCCGAACCATTTTTCTGCCTAGTCCCACTGACCTGCACCTCTCACCTCAACCTTTTTCTCCGTGAGCCTCTGAAGCTCAGAGTTTATTGCTCCTCACTAGTCTCTCAAATAAATTTGCATATAAATTCATAATTAGCTTTCCTTCTTTCTTTTCTCAACTTATTGTAGTGAACTAACCTGACATCAGTGTAGTCAAGGTTTTTGTTTTATTTACTGAAATACAGCATGGAATAGACCATCCCAGCGCCCCCCCCCCCCCATTCTCAAATCTCTCAGTTCTTCAGCCTGCTCAGACACATCTTCCTCATGGATCACAAAATTACTTAATTTTCCAATCACTTTCTATTAATTTCCAGCAGATTTATTCTGCCACTTGTCAAGATCCGTACTTTATCACAATGCAGTGCCATGTGAACATTTTAAAATTGTTCTAACAATTCTCCTCACTCCTTCATCTGATGAAATCAGATGTCTGGGAGCAACTCCTGTGGAATTTTACCTTCCAACATCTGTCGATTTAACTAAAAGAAAACTTTAATCTGCATTTGGCTTTGTAGCCAAATCGACACCCACTCTCAAGTGAAACAAAACTGCAGATGTTGAAAGGTACATAAAGGCACAATACGTAGGAGGCAAGCCACTGGTTCACAACACCTCGAGGTCCCCGATACCGTGCGACTGAACAGCGGGAGTACCTGTACAATTTTGGTCACATAACAGGAAAGTTGTGACTGCGCTGGAGAAGCTGCAGCGGTGATTTACACGAATAATGCCAGCACCAGAACGCTATAGCCATGAGGGAAAACGCGTAGGATTAATTTTTTACGGAATACCGTAGGCTGAGAGGAGACTTGAGTGAATAGAAAAATGAGGGCCCCGGACATAGAAAGATCAATTTCCTTTAGCTAAGAAGTGAACAACCAGGGGCATGAGTTTAAAAGCAGAAAGCAGAGGAGATACTTTGTCAGCCAGATGGTGCTCAGGTGCAGAAAGCCTCATCATGTTCAAATAGTGTAGCTGTTGAGCCGTGGGCTGCCGGGCCAAAAACCCAGAGTAGGAAGGTGGGACTGGGCTGGGAAATTTCCTCCCGACCTGAAGAGGTTCTAAAGAATGCAAAGCATCTGCAGAAGAGCTTCCTACGCCAAACCTATAACCTCCATCCACCGGGTCCCTCTCCATCCTCGTTGGCCCCCGACCACCCGCAGACCCGCCGGCACCCGAGCCCCGGGCTGCTGCTGCCGCCGTTCGACCGGACGGCCCTGCGCCGACATCTGTGGAGGGCAACGGACAGTTAAACCCGGCTCTGCTCACCGTGCTCGGGCCCTCGGATTCGGGCGGGCCGTCAGCTGGGCTTCCCTCTTCACCGCTCGCTCCCATGGTAACCGGTCCTCACGCCTCTGCCCACTGACCCCGACTGCAGCTGCCGCCGCCCTGACTGTCACTTCCGGCACCGGCGGCGCGGTTACGACAATCGTTGATCACCATGTTTGTGCGGGGCACACGGGCACAATCGCCATCTTATTGCGGGGCCAGGGACGTCAGAACGAGACGTTCGCCCGACACCGCTCCAGCTGGCCGAAACCAATGGTGCCATTCGCCGGCCGCATATCACGTTATTAAGCCGATCCCGCCGTCGCTTGACGCATGGGCTCCATAGCTCAGGGGTTAGAGCACTGGTCTTGTAAACCAGGGGTCGCGAGTTCAAATCTCGCTGGGGCCTGCGCCGGAATGTTTTAGCATGAACCGCAGTTTTATTCCTTCCCCCTGTGTGAGGACGGAGGACTGAGGAGGAAGCGTCTTTGTGGCCGAAGACAGAAAAAAATTGAGTCTTCGCTGGACGAAGGGGAGAGACATGGAAAATCTTGGCAACACACATGGAATGCTGCAAAAACCCAGCATCTAAAGAAAAGAGCTGACAGTCGAGGTTGATTGGAAAAGGTTTGATAGGAGAGGGTGGAAGGGAAATGCAACCTGAGTGAAATTATAGACTCAGAATCAAAACTATCTTTAATATCAACTGTGAAATTTGGGAACAGCGGCCTCAGTACAACGCAATACATGATAATATAGAAACAAATAAGTATATTAATAACAGTAAGTATATAGAGTTAAATTAAAATGGTGGATAAACAGAAATAATATAAACAAAAGTGAGGTAGTGTTCATGAGTTGAATGTCCATTTAGGAGTCGGATAGCAGAGGGGAAGAAGCTGTTCCTAAATCGGTGTACCATGCCCTGGGTGATGGACGCCGCTGAGGCAACACTCCTTGAAGGTGTCTTCGATACTATGGAGGCTAGTACCCAAGATAGAGCTGACTAATTTTACAACTTTCTGCAGCTGCTTTCAATCCTGAGCAGTAGCCCCCCCTCGCCCCATACCAGATAGTGACGCAGCCTGTCAGACTGCTCTCCACAATAAATCTGTAGAAGATTTCAAGTAGTTTAGGTGACAAACCAAATCTCTTCAAAATCCTAATGAAATATAGCCACTGGCTTACCTTCTTCATAGCTGCATTGATATGTTGGGACCAGGTTGGATCCTCAGAGATCTTGACCCCCTCAGGAACACTCTCTCCTCTTCTGGTCCCTCTATGAGGATTGGTTCATGTTCCCTCGTTTTATCCTTCCTAAAGCCCACAATCAGCTCTTTGGTCTTACTGACGTTGAGTGCCAGGTTGTTGCTGCAACGCCACTCAACTAGTTGGCATTTCTCTCTCCTGTATGCCTTTTCGTCTCTATGTGAAATTCTGTCAACAATGTATCATCAGCAAAATTATAGTTCGCATTTGAGCTATACCTAGCCACATACAATGGCATGCAAGTAATTTCCATTACTTTGAATAGTTGAGTAGAAGATGAACTGATCTCCAAAAGTCATAAAGTTAAAGATGACACATTCTTTTCAACATTTTAAGCAAGATTAGTGTATTATTTTTATTTTGTACAATTTTAGAATGAAAAAAAGGAAAAGAGCACCTTACAAAAGTTTGGGCACCCCAAGAGATAACTTTTACCAAGGTCTCAGACCTGAATTAGCTTGTCAGGGCTATGGCTTGTTCACAGTCATTGTTAGGAAAGGCCAGGTGATGCAAATTTCAAAGCTTTATAAATACCCTGACTCCTCAAACCTTGTCCCAACAATCAGCAGCTACGGGTTCCTCTAAGCAGCTGCCGAGCACTCTGAAAATCAAAATAAATGATGCCCATAAAGCAGGAGAAGGCTATAAGAAGATAGTAAAGCATTTTCAGGTAGCCGTTTCCTCAGTTGGTAATGTAATTAAGAAACGGCAGTTAACAGGAATGGTGGAGGTCAAGTTGAGGTCTGGAAGACCAAGAAAACTTTCCGAGAGAACTGCTCGTAGGATTGCTAGAAAGGAAAATCAAAAGGCTAGAAGCCTTTTGCAAGGAAGAATGGGCGAAAATCCCCCAAACAGAAAGACTCTGTTTGCGTACACTGAACTGAAAGACTCTTAGCTGGCTACAAAAAGCATTTACAAGCTGTGATACTTGACAAAGGGGGTGTTACTAGGTACTGACCATGCAGGGTGCCCAAACTTTTGCTTTGGGCCCTTTTCCTTTTTTGTTATTTTGAAACTGTAAAAGATGGAAATAAAAAAGTAATCTTGCTTAAAATATTAAAGAAATGTGTCATCTTTAACTTTATACCTTTTGGAAATCAGGTCATCTTTTACTCGCTTAACTATTCACAGTCACAGAAATTTTGATCAGGAGT
Source organism: Hypanus sabinus (assembly GCF_030144855.1). Taxonomy (NCBI): domain Eukaryota; kingdom Metazoa; phylum Chordata; class Chondrichthyes; order Myliobatiformes; family Dasyatidae; genus Hypanus; species Hypanus sabinus. The sequence goes on along the minus strand of NC_082714.1, from coordinate 110,144,475 downwards.
GCACACACTTTTGCATGCCACTGTAGTCATGGGTATATAGAGAGTAGAGCAGTGGGCAAAGCTGAGGTTAGAGTGTTTAACACCCTGAGGTGCACCAGTGTTGATCATCAGTGAGGAAGAGATATTATCACCAATCCACACAGAATTGTGATCTTCCAGTTAAGAAGTCGAGGATCCAATTGCAGAGGGAGGTACAGAGACCCAGGTTCTGTAATGTATCAATCAGGATTGTGGGAATGATGGTGTAAAACACTGAGTTATAGTCAATGAACAGCATCCTGACATAGGTATTTGTATTGTCCAGGTGAGCTAAGGTGTGTGACGAGCCTTTGAGATTATGTGTGTCTTAATCTATTGTGGCGCTAGGCAATTTGCAGTGGGTCCAGGTCCTTGCTGAGACAGGTATTGATTCTGGCCATGACCAACCTCTTGAAGCATTTCATCACTGTAGATGTGAGTGCTACTGGGTGATAGTCATTAAAGCAGCTCAGACTTCTCCTTGGGCACTGGTATAGTTGTTGCCCTTTTGAAGCAGGAGGGAATTCTGACCACAGCAATGAGAAGCTGAAAATGTCCTTGAATACTCCTGCCAGTTGGTTGGCACAAGTGTTCACAGCCTTACCAGATACTCCACCTGCCCTGCCACTTTGCAAGGGTTCACCCTCCCGAAAGACAGCCTGGCATCAGCTTCTGAGACAGAGATCACAGGGTCACCCAGTGCAGCAGGGATCTTCACAGCTGTAGTTATATTCTCCCTTTCAAATGGGCATAGAAGGGTTGAGCTTGTCTGGTAGTGAATTATCACTGCAATTCATGCTATTGGGTTTCATTTTGTAGGAAGTAATGTCCTTCAAACCACGTCAGAGCTGGCATGCATCCAAAGTCGCCTCCACCCTTGCTCAGAATTGTTCCTCCGATGAGTGTGGCCTCTTCGCGGCAGTAGAGGAGGCCATGGACTGGCATGTCAGAATGGAATGTAGAGTTGAATTGGGTGGCCATCGGGAGATCTTACTTTTTCAGCTGGATGGAACAGTCTCAGTGAAGCAGTCTCTCATCTACATCGGGTCTGACCAATATATAGGACTTCACACCGGGAGCACCGGACACAATAGATGACCCCAACAGACTCACAGGTGAAGTGTCATCCCACCTGGAAGGTTTGTGTCCTGAATGGTAGTGACAGAGGAGGTGTAGGGACAAGTGTAACACATTCTGCCTGCAAGGATAAGTGGCAAGGGGGGAGATCAATGGGGAGGGACAAATGGAGAAGGGAGTCACATAGGGAGCGATTCCTGCGGAAAGTTGGGCAAGAGGGAAAGATGTGCTTGATGATGGGACCCCACTGAAGATGGTGGAGGTTATGGAAAATGATGTGCTGGTTGCAGAGGCTAGTGGGATGATAGGTGAGGACAAGAGGAACCCTCTCCCTGATGGGGTGGCAGGAGGATGGGGTGAAATGGAAGAGATGTGGGTGAGGGCAACATTGATGCTGAAGGAAGGAAAGCACCTTTCTTTGAAGACGGGGAACATCTCATTAGTTCTGGAATGAAACTAATTCTGGATAAGTTAGGTTTACAAGAAAATCTGGACATGGAAGCAGCAGTATGAGAGAAGGGAATTTCTAAAGGACTCATTCCACAACCTCTAGGGAGTGACAGGGAAAAGGGAGAGATGGAGTGGTAAGAGCATATCTAAAGGTTTCATAATCCGCTACTTCTTACAGCACCTTTCCAGTTGCTGGAGTATAGTACAAATACAGAAAAGAGCGAGAGAGAAAGAGAGGGAATGTTGGGAAGGTGCTGAGAAGGAAAGGTTGGAGATTATGGCATGGGGAAATGAAGGATAGATGAGCAGCCTCACTGCCAGCCCAAAATGTCTAGAAGTTGATAAGGCCATACACCAACTGCAAACAACAAGACCCTGAGAACACATAGCATCCCTGCTAGCAGAGGGGAACCCAAGTCACAAATTCTAAAATTCCACTACCCTACAAAAAAATTATCTCCATCTCCATGAGTTGCAAATCATAATTCCAGCCAATGAACCCAATCTCTCGTCAGATATTCCAGTGCACTATCATTCAACAAATTTTTCAGTCTTTTTCACGTGTTCACTCATCAACCTTCCCATTAGAATGGAACTAAAGTAATGGGAACCTATTCAGAATCAGAAACAGTTCCTTCAGCATTGTGTGTTGCTCAAGTCTATAATTTCTGTCTTATATGTTGTGAAATCTGTTGTTTTGCTGCAGCAGTGGCATGCAAAGACATGAAATTACTATAGATCACAAAATAATTGAGTAGTACAAAAAAGTACAGGTAATGTTTATAGATTCATGGACCATTCAGGAGGGGAGAAGCTGTTTCCAACCAACATTCCTTGCACTCCAGAATTCCAGTTACTGAGCTGCAGTATGTAGAGGATGCTTGCCCACGTCACACTTGTAGACTGAACTTAAAGATATTGTTGGGCCATTCACCAAAGCATTGGAAAGGCCTCATGTTCAACATCCACAAGACAAAGGTTCTCTATCAACCTTACTACGCTGCTCTCCAATGAGGTAGATGGTGACACCCTGCAAATTGTGGACCACCTCTTGGAGAAAACAGACACTGATGGTGAAATTCAGTGCTGCCAGCCCAACCTTTGCCCAACTAAGGAAAAGTGATTGAACATCGAGAGCTCAAGCAGAAGTCTCATGGTATATTTCAGCAAACAGTGATCCCTGCTTTCCTGTACTCTTCTGCATGAATTACCTTAAGGCATTTCTCCCAGGCCAATGTTCCAAGACTCTAATTATCTCAGGTTATTCCATTGACAAGCTCAACTCCGGACTCCAGAACATACACTCTATCTGATCTTTCATGAGAAGATGGATAGAGGAAAATATTCAAGAAAGTATTCAAAGCCTCCATGAGAAAGAAAATTAATACCCCACAGGCTAAGAAGAGGATTAATGTTTCCTTTCACTGTGCAGGCAGTGTCTATGAACTGAGCAGTGAGTGCCTGTGCTTCAGCAGAGAAGGAAGTGGTCAGTCACATTGTCTGACCTTTCTGTTGAAAGTCAGACAAGTCCAATGCTGATTCAAGATTGTTTAATGTCATTTCCAGTACATGTATAAAGGGGCACAAAATAATTGTTACTCTGGATCCGATGCAACGTAAAAAATGCACTAACATAAAGAACACAACAATTTTAAAAGAAACACAATATTGTAAATACATAAGATAGCTAATATACATAGATTTTTGTATGTCCATAAAGTGATGCTAGCACAAGAGTGTCTGTAAATTGGTGATTGTTAACAGGAAATGATAAAGTGGTGATCAGGGGTGTGGAGTGGTGGGTTACCAGATAGAGGTGTTGATCAGCCTTACTGCTTGGGGGAAGTAACTGCTTTTGAATCTGGTGGTCCTCGCGTGGATGCTACATAACCTTCTCCCTGATGGGAGATGGAGATTATATTGTGTGGCGCTGGGTCTTCACCTGGTTGTTTCTCTCTTCCTCCCATCACTGTGGGTCATCTGGCTCTGGGGCTCCAGGATGTGCTGTTGCTGGATTGTGCAACACCCGTGCACCTGTGTACAATGTTCTGGAGAGCACCCTTGAAGTGAAGGGTATATCTGAATGAAATGTAGGGGATGCGATTAGCTTTCTCCACGATGCTCCTGAGATGGAGTGGCTTTGTTCATCTCTCTGGTCAAGGGCAGCCTTGAAGAGCTACAAGTGCTGTCAGGTTTCATTGTGTTAACTACAAGGAACAACTTCTAAGATCCAGCACCTTATTTTCAGTGCGAGGCAGCCTTTCTTTTTGATAAGGTCATTACTTTGAACCCTATAAAGGCACAGGACAATAGTTCCCATCATCTCTCCTCCCAACCCTCCATCACTACTCTGACTAACAATTTTGAACTTATTTAGACCATAAGATATAGGAACAGGATTAGGCCATTTGGCCCATTGAATCTGCTCTGCCATTTTTTTCATGGCCAATTCAATTTTCCTCTCAGCCCCAGTCTCCTGCCTTCTCTCTTTATCCCTTCATGCCCTGATCAATCAAGAACCTATCAACCACTGGCTTAAATATACATAAAGACTTAGCTTCCACAACTGCCTGAGGCAACGAATTTCACAGATTCACCAGACTCTGGCTAAAGAAATTCCTCCTCATCTCTGTTCTAAAAGGATGCCCCTCTATTCTGAGGCTGTGACCTCTGGTCCAATATTCTCCCACCACTCTATCAAGGCCTTTCAACATTTGATAAGTTTCAATTAGGTCCTCCCTCTTTCTTCTGAATTCTAGTGAATACAGGCCCAGAGCCATCACTCTTCATATTGCAAGCTATTCAATACTGGAATCCTTTTTTGAACCTCCTTTCAACCCTCCCCAGTGTTGGCACATCCTTTCTAAGTAAAGGGACCCAAACCTGCTCAAAATTCTCCAAGTGAGGCCTCCCAAGTGCTTTATAAAGCCTCAACATCACTATATTCTAGTCCTCTTGAAATGAATGCTAACATTGTATTTGCCTTCCTCACCACAGACTCAATCTGCAAATTAATCTTTAGGGAATCCAGCACAAGAACTCCCAAGTCTCTTTGCACCTCAGTTTTTTGAAATTTCTCTCCATTTAGAAAATAGTCTACCTTTCTTTTCTTTTACTAAAGTGCATGACTATACATTTCCTGACACTGTATTTCATCTGCCACTTCTTTGCCCTTTCTCCTAATCTGTCTAAGTCTTTCTGTAGCCTCTACTTCCTCAAAACTATCTGCCCTTCCACCCATCTTCACATCATCCACAAACTTTTCAGCAAAGCCATCAATTCCATCATCCAAGTCATTGACATATAACATAAAACGTGGTCCCAATGCAGACTCCTGTGGAACACCACTAATCACTGACAGCCGATAAGAAAAGGCTCCCCTTATTCACACTCTTTGCCTCCTGATAATCAGCTACTGCTTTATTCATGCTAGAATCATTTCTGTGACATGATGGGCTCTTAACTTAAGCAGCCTCATGTGTGACACCTTGTCAAAGGCCTTCTGAAAATCTAAGTACACAACATGAACTGTCCTGCTTGTTATTTCTTCAAAGAATTCCAACAGATTTGTCAGGCAAGGTTTTCTCTTGAGGAAACCAGGCTGATTAGGGCCTATTTTATTATGTGCCTCCAAGTAATCTGAAACCATATCCTTAACAACCGACTCCAACATCTTCCCAAACATAGAGGTCAGACTAACTGGCTTATAATTTCCTTTTTTCTACCTCCCTATCTTCTTGAAGAGTGGAGTGATATTTGCAATTTTCCAGTACTCCAGAATCTATTGATTCTTGAATTATCATTATTAATGCCTCCGCAATCTCTTCAGCCACCTCTTTCAGAACCCTGGGGTGTACACCATCTGGTCCAGGCGAGTTATCTACCTTCAGACCTTTCAGTTTCCCAAGAACCATCTCCCTAGTAATGGTGATATCACACACTTCTGACCCTTGACACTCTAGAACTTCCACCATACCACTAGTGTCTTCCACAGTGAAGACTGATGCAAAATACTTAATCCGTTTGTCCATAATTTTTTCCCCCACATCACTACCTCTGCAGCATCGCTTTCCAGTGGTCTGATATCCACTCTCACCTTGCTTTTACTCTTTATGTATCTTTTTTTTAGTATCCTCTTTAATATTATTGGCTAGCTTACTTTTGTACTTTTCCTTCTTAATGATTTCTTTAGTTGGTTTTTAAAAACTTCCCAGTCCTCTAACCTCCCACTAATTTTTGCTCTATTATATGCCTTCTCTCTGGCTTTAACTTCTCTTGTTAGCCATGGTTGTGTCTTTCTGCCTTTGGAACAGTTCTTCCTCTTTGGGATGTATATATCTGGTGCCTTCCCAACTGCTTCCAGAAATTCCACCTTTGCTGCTCAGTTCTTTTCCAATCAATTTTAACCAACTTCTCTCTCATGCTTCTGTAATTTCTTTAACTTCACTGTAATCCCATTATGATAGTAACCTCCCTGTTTGCTGGAGAAATTGTGGAAATTAAAATGCAAATCATTATCATATTTTTTTGGACTGCCCCATTATCAAAGACTATTGGAGGGGGATACACAATGCCCTGCAAGACATCTTTAAATGTGAAATACCCTTAGAGAGTAAGACCATATATTTTGGATATATACCTCAAGAATGGTTGAAAAGAGATAAATATTTAATGAATATAGTGTTGGTGGCTGGTAAAAAGACTCTTACTAGGAACTGGTTATCACAGGAGAGCCCAACAGCATCTGTTAATCATCAGCTGGAACAATTTGATTCATACTAGGAAAAATGGTTTAACTACATAATGGCTCATAGGCCTGATTTTATTCTCACAAATCAATGAATGTGTTGTAAAAAAAGATCACTCCCTACTTGTACATAGTTGTTTCCTTTTGCTTGTTTTTTCTTTCTGCTCTTTTCTATAAGTGTATACCTCAGATAAATACTTTGTGGAGATTTGTGACATATATGATATATATGTACAATGTCCGAAATACATCTTATGGAAATGTTTGATGAACTTCAATAAAAAAAATTACAAAAAAGAAAAAAACTCCACTGTAATACTGATACATCTGACTTTATCTTTTCTTTTTCAAATTTCTGGATGAATTCAATCATATTATGATCACTGGCCCCAAGGGTTCTTTTACATTAAGCTCTCTAATCAATTGCAGTTCGTTGCACAACACCCAATCCAGAGTAGCTGATCCCCTAGTGGGCTCAATCATGAAATGCTCTAAAAACCCATTTCATAAGAATTTTATAAACTAGGTCCAATGCTTACCCTATCCTCTGAGTTCCAAACTCTGTTGTATCCACTGCCTTTGCTCACATCATGGGTCAAGACCACTTTCACCCCCAACCTGCACCCCACAGTCATGATGATATCCACACCCCCACCTCTCTGACTGATGTCAACCTCTCCTCCAGTTGGTGGCTGTTGTCACCAACTAGAACTGTGCAGCCTGGAATCCATTCCTCTGTCAGCAAACTTATTGTTCATCACAATAAACTACAGGCAATCGTCAATGCCATGAAATTCCAACAGCCTTATCTTGCCATCAGGTACAGACTCTGCCCCCTCCCCCCCCCCCGGAACAAATACTCAGCAAACACCGACTCCTCCTCCACCGTGGGAACAATTACTGGTGAATAGCTCAGTGGTAGTGAGGAAATACAGAACAGCTTCCAGGGACATAAAGAGCATAATGGGCATGTATATGGCAGGTAGATAACTTGGAAAAATATGAGGTCATCCACTTTGGTAGGAAAAGCTAGGGAACTGGAGTATGCCTTTTTGAAAAATGTGAGACTGCACATGACTTATTGCAAAAGGATTTCATTACAGAAATACAGATTGTCTTTCTACTATGATGCAGGGATGCAGAGAGATAGCAGCTGGAATGCTGTGTACCACTCTAAATCTCCTTATTCAAGAAAGGACACACCAGTCTGGTGATACCCCCAGGGCAGAGAAACAAACACAAAATGCTAGAGGAACTCTGCAAGCTACACAGCATCTACAGAGAAATAAACAGTCAATGATTTGGGCCAAGACCCTTTCATCAGGACTGGAAAGGAAGGGGTTAGAAGATAGAAAAAGGTGAGGGAGGGAAAAAGAGTTACAAGCTGGCAAATGATAGGCAAAGGCAGGTGAGGGAGAAGTTTGGTGGGTGGGAGAGAGGGATTAAGTGAGAAGCTGGGAGATGACAGGGTTAAGACGTAAAGGGCTGAAGAAGGAATTTGACAGGAGACAAGAATGGACCATGGGAAAAAGGAAAGGACAGTAGATGAAGGTGATGGGCCAGTGAGAAGAAACAGGGTGAGAGGGGAGCCAGAATACTGAATGGAAAAAAGCGGGGTGGGGGGGGGGAGAAATTATTGGAAGTTAAAAGAAATTGGTATTCATGCTTTCAGACTGGTACCTACCCAGACACAGTGTAAGATGTTGCTTCTCCAACCAGAATGGCCTGATTGTGACAATAGAGAAGACCTTGGAAGGATGTGTACCGTGTCCCAATCTATATGACAGGGTGACTTCAATCACTACCTTACACTAGGATTGGCTAGTAGATTATTGTTTGGGTCAGTCAAAGTTTTCAGAGGTTGCTTATTACAATCTTGTGACTCACTGGTATACTGGGAATTATATACTCTGAGCCATATTGAATGGATGTACATTTTTTTAAAGAGACAAGTAAATGCCAAACCACAGCAACTTTTGCAACAAGTTGACATCACAAGCTGATTTTCACCCATATAGTTTCTGCCAGACAAGTGACGGGAAAGGATAGAGAGGGCAATCTTTTTTAAACAGAGGTGTGCAGTCTGTTTTAGGTGCACATATGAACCAAAGCTACTATTTCCATGCTTCTGTTACCCCAGTTGTCTGGTTATTGAAATAAGTACAGGGATGGGCATAATATCTCCAGAAATCCCTATACTGGCTATTAGCTGGTCTTCTGTTTGCTTGAAATGAGGAAATAGACTAAAAGATCTGTGGGGTAGGTGAAACCCAGTGAAGTTACAATGAATGAGAGGAGATAGATGACCAAGGCTCACTGGATGTTTCAAAGAGCTAGTTACTTATAGGATGCAAGGAATCTTGTTTTTACATTCTTGGCAAGTAATGAGTTAAAAGTAGGAAACTGAACAATGAGCACACATTAGAGAAGTTGGAAAGCAGCAGCGTCCTGAGTAACACAATCAAAGTTTGTTCCTCAGGACGTTGAAGAACATCTGAGTTTTTTTTTAAATACAATAACCAATCCACTCTGATTTCTGTTCAACAATTATAAAGAGATTAAAGAGTCTTGAGTTTGGGAAGTAAGTTTCAGATTTTAGCTTTATAGGTAGTAACTTACCTTTGAGTGTTGTGAACAATTTTGGGCCAGAGGTACTGGCATTGGAGAGGGTTCAGATGAGGTACACAAGGATGATTCTAGGAATGAAAGGGTTATTGTATGAGGAAGGTTGATGGCTCTAGGCCTGTACTCACTGGTATTTAGAAGAATGAGTGGGGATTTCATTGAAACCTTTCAAATGTTGAAAGGGCTAGACAGAGTAGATGTGGACAGGATGTTTCCCATGGAGGGGGAAGTCTAAGACAAGAGGATACAGCCTCAGGATAAAGGGGCATCCATTTAAAACAGATGTAGAGGTATTTCTTTAGCCAGAGGGCTGTGAATTTGTTACCACAGGCAGCTGTGGAGGCTAACTTGTTGGGTGTACTCAAGGTGGAGATTGATAGGTTCTCGATTGGCTATGGCATCAAAGGTTGCGGAGAGGAGGCTGGGGAGTGGGACTGAAGGGGGTAGAAAGCATCAGTCATGACTGAATGGTGGTGCAGACGATGGGTCAAATGGCCTAATTCTGCTCCTTTGACTGCTCCAATTTCTTAAGGTTTGCCATCCCATGTCAGGTTTAGTACTCAAGACCACAATTTGGAGTTCATAAAGTTAGAAAGCCAAGACAGACAGGGGGTGATGTGGAGGCTTTCTGTGAAAACAGGTGGAATGAAAAAACAGAAAATTTCAGTATTTAAGAAAAAAAATGGGATCAGGATGATGTCTTGAGACATGAGATTGCTGATGTGAGAATCTGGAGTAATAAATAATCTCCTGGAAGAACTCAGTGGGTCAAGCAATTCTTTTGGGGTGGGGGAAAAATTGTTGATATTTTGGGCCTCGACTCAAAACTTTTGATAATTCCTTTCACGTCACACTTGCTGCTTGGCCCACTGAGTTCCTCCAGCAAGTTGTTTTATGAGCAAGGTGCAGTGATTCAGCTACCAACAGGACCAATTAATGTGTAATCGGAAGTAGTGTTGAAGAATGTATAAGGCCAGATGCTCAATATGCATGGTTCAATGAATGACACTTTACACATTAATAACATAGAAATGTTCACACTAAAACATAGACAATAGAAAGTAAAAGGGATGGAGAAGTTCTGCTAAAACTGGGTGGGATAAAAGAGGGTTTTAATTAATATATCCTTGGAATAATGGGAAGGAAGTATCTCAATCATACAGTATTCCAGATAGTGCACATTTTACCGTGTATGGGAAGTCCTGCACTAGTACAGTATATAGCGGATGGGTACGAGGGAAAACCAATTCTGTAGAATGGATGGGGAGAGTTGAGTGAAGGTGGGTTCTGAAAAGTGTTTGGAAAGAGGTGAAGTAAGACTGGCTCTGAACTGTGGATATGGAGAGGTGATGGAAGGCTAGCTTTGTATAGTGAAATGTGTGGGAGGGCGGGGAGTCGAGTGAAGACCAGCTCTGTATTGTGCATAGGGAGAGGTATAGGAAGATGGATGCTCTTAATAAGATATGCACTAAGTGCAAAACTCAAACCATGTGGACAATGGTGCAAGACATTGCCATAGTTGAAGGATTTGAAGAATCTGACATGTTATACTCAAGCTAGAGTTTGTCAAAACCCTAAACTTCATTTTTCCTTATCAAACTTGCTAGTTTTATATAATCCACTTTATTAATTTATGAATTTAATGAAGGAACATCATTGAAGAATTCCTTTATGTGAAAATTATGCTGACATCATATGAAAAGAACGATTGAACCACAAGCAATGTGCCATGGGGTAACAGAGAATTAGGAGTCAATAGGACAACACAGAAGCACTGAATGACAGACATCACAGGGAAGGAACAAACATGGGCAACACCAGGTGGCAGAATAGCACAAGAGTACAAGGTGACAGATCAGCAAAGAACAAAACAATAGGGAAATGTGGGGCACAGGATATCTGGATGATCTCATGTTGAAATAGTATCAAACAAGGAGCCACAATTTAAAATGACAGAAAGGATGCAAGAAACAGAGATTGCTGGAAACTGTGGGTCAGACACAGAGGAAATCAGTTTCAGGTTCATAGGTTCTCTTGAAAAGTTTCCAGTCTGAAACATCAACTGTTCCTCTCTCCATGGATGCCGCCTGAACTGCTGAGTATTTCAGCATGATTCTGATTTCCTGCATCTAGTATTTTGATTTCACAGGGGTTACATCATGGACCATTCTATACCAGGTTTCTGAGAATAAGCTGTATTTTATCAAAAAGCACAAAACTGAAAATTTTTAAACAATCTGGAAATACTCAACAGATCAGGGCAGGTCCTACACAAAAAGACTTCCACACAATTTGTGACTCTCCTGACAAAGGTTCATAAGAGGGTTGACAGGCTGACCACATTCACCTTGCTTATATATTTATATATTAATTTTTTTTTTCTCTAGCAATTAACTCATTTTTAGTTGTCCCCAAAAAGCAATAATTACAATCACACTCAACGCTTCACTTTGCACAGTTGCTGTTTTAAAGTTTTGTAGTAGGAAGCTGCTTATCCAACCTGATGCTGTGTACTGTTACAGTAATACTGTCATACAATACTTAGAATGCACCCTTGCCCAGATCAGCCAGGTTCCCTCACTTGCCTGCATTCAAGTTCAGATGTGTTTCAAACCTAGACTTCAGTTGTGTGACGTATTAACCAAATCCCTAGTGCAGCTGAATCAAAGGAGTACTATGCATGAACTAAATGTTATGAGGTAACCACCATTTCTCCACCATTCTGTGGCTATGTGAACCTTCTGTCAGAAGCTGAAAAAGTGGAGAATGAGTATCTCTGGTGACCTGGCTGTGCTGGGGATAAGTGCTGTGGTTGAGACAATGCATGGACAGCAATATCTTATAATCTCAGTTACTCTGTGACAGGATATCTTGTTAAACACTTCTAGACAAATCATTCCTGTATTTAACCCTTCACTGGGTGGCCCAAAGAAGAAGAACATTGAGTTCCAGTCACTTGAAGCTGAGCGCTGACTGAAAGTACAGAGCTCCCTTGCATTCTATCCAAAACTCCATATCCACAGCATGCTGCACATGTGGGAAACTAACCATGCTGACTGAGTGCACAATGCAAGTCTCCACAATCTTTATGAAAGAAAGCTTTTACAATAGGGCTCTGAGCTCTCATCCCATCTCTTTCTTCTCTTCCTGTAGTTTTCAAGGTTTCCCTTCATGAGTTCATCATGTTCCACTGCGTCAGTGAAGGATTAAATGCAAAGATGGACAGTACACACTAGATGACATACATTTGCACACTCAAGTGCATGAAGTTGTCTTTGAACAATTCAGAGATCGTCTACATAGGTCAACAAGAAGCAATACTTCTTAAAAGGACACCAATGAATTCCTATCCATCACTTTGTACATTTAAACTTAATTCTCAGCAATATAAAGAAATTCCTATACACACGGCATTAAAATGGAGAATGTCTACAGCCACTATTTGCAAAGTTTACAAAAATTAGACAGAATTGCATAATCTCAAAAAAATAAAAAAAAAGCTGATAAAACTGACACAGTATTCCGTTAAGAAATATTTTCATAGAATATATTACACAAGACACATTCTGTTTCTCTCTCCTACATACCTTGGTAAAAATAAAAGCAACAAACAAAACAGTAAGAATACAGAACTGTAGTTCTGCTTAGTAACACTGTACATATCTACATTTCTTGCTGGTGATGACAATAGTTCTGCAGCTTGTTTCAAGTCAGTCTGTTTAAAATAACATAGAGCATTAGCTCTATGTGCTCTCTTTATCAATCACAGTTCAGTGGTGCTCGGTGTTGCTGCTATGGTCCCAATTCTGTTCCTGGTCTTTTTCACCAGATGCCACAGAGGAGGATGAGGAAGATGATGACTTCCCTGTCATTTTATAAGCTGCCATTAACTCCTGGACCCGCTCTGGAATAGGCCCCCATTTTGCAAAGCCAGCATCATTCTGCAGGAAGATGAGAGCTGTGGAGTGCACAGCTTTATAATAGATGTCTTCCCTGAAAGCAAACACGACACATTTCATTTCATCTCACCTCACATTATATCTAGAGCTCCTATATAAAGTAACAAGTTACTAAAAGGAATGCATTTAGTTTTACACTAGGCCACCCCAACAACCATACTGATTTTCTGGCACCCTCACTGCTTTACACCAATGCATCTTCCTGCACCTTCCCCAAAAGCCCCCCCCCCCCCCCCCACACACACACATCATTTGTTCCATGCCCTCACCTGATTACAATCTCAACACCTCAATCTGATCCTGGCTGCCTCACACCCACACCTCTCACAGCTGTCTTTCAAACAATGACTCTCCCTCACCCTGTAACTCCCCTCCTTGCTTTCTCTCCTTAACTGTTCTCTATTATTGTGGTTGTCACTTGCCCAACTCTCAGTCGATCCCATTGGATGCAGGAGATAAATAGTTTAATAAACCTGTCGCTCAAGCCGTATGCTCATGTTAGTACAAAACTTACTTTTTGCAGATGTGTTGAGCTCCACTTCTGTACTCATGCTCATAAGCTGGGACTAGGATTTGGTGGCGCTTAAACTTGCTTTCCTCCATCCGGACCAGAGCTGGTGTTGGAGGGTTTCTCCATTCTGGGATGAACACAGTGAATGACAGAGGCTCGCTTGAACTCCTAAGCAGATTCTGAATGAGGAAAAAATTAACAGGGATTAGTTAATAGTAAAGAAAAGATGTCCCCATTTTACAGCTTTTAGCAGCAGGTCAAGCCAATGCCTTTCTCAATGGATGACCAACTCTTCAACCTACCTTTTCATCAGACCCATTGACTCTAATAATTTTGATAAAAGTTCATCAAGTTTAATTTTATTCTCTGTGGAAAGAGAGAAACAATTAAAATTTCAGCTCAAAGACGCTTCATCAGAATTCAGGTCTGATGAAAGGTGTTCAACCTGAAACAATAACTCTATCCTTCCTTAGGGGCTGTGCAACTTGCTGAGTGTTTTCTTTTTATTTCAGATTTCCAGCAAATGCTGTTTTTAATTTTCATTAATTTAGTTTCCCTCTTGACAGAGCCACCTGAGTTACTGAAGGCTGTCAGCATTCTCTATATTTATTTTGCTAGGTATTGGATTGAGTAGAGTTTTTGATCCACCCTCGCTATAAAGGGTCTATTTACTTTGATGGTGCAACATTACTTTCATAAACTATTTCTTACTGAAGTGGCCCAAGTCAGCTTTTGGTCAATGATGAGTCCTCAGGGAACTTAGTGGATGTCGCTATGTTCCTGGCTGTTGTTACTTCATGCCTAACTATGAATGAGGTTCAAGGCCTGTTTCATTTTAACAAACATTAATCAGGAAAAGGATCTTAAACCTTTAAGATTTAAGATCTTAAGGATCTTTAAGGACCTCTCCTGAAATCTAAATTTTGTATCAAATTGGTTTCAGTTTATGTGTGGTTTATTTTGTTCAGCTAGTTGGATGCCTTGATTCTAAATTTGTTGTGCATTTCTGAACAATGCTTTGCCAAATTTTTAACATTAATGTATGCTCCCAATTTTCATTTACGACGACACATTATTTCAGATCGGTCCTTAAGTGATCCTAGCATCCTTTGAATAGTGTATTAAGGTTCACCTCCAAGGCAGTGCCTTTATGGTCTCATTTTTCTAAGAAGGAAGCAATTAAAATTTATAAGGTTAGTGTAAGTGATGTTGCTCCTAAAGGGATGTTTTTTAAACCCTCTAGTTTTTTTGTGAACTTAATGCCCATCTCCTTGCATAACTAGCAAGACCTCCCACAAAGACTACTAGCTTTAAACAATCCATCAATTTCTACATTCATGAGTGGCTTCCTTGATAGGTAAATCAGTCCATTGCAGACAGTTAATATTAAATGAAAGACAATATTTTCCAGGACTTCCTTCTTCAGATTGCAAGTGAAGCCACATATTTTTACAAGAGTCTATGAAATGCTGTATGATTACTTGAAGTCCCTTTCTATGTAGGAATACAAGTCACAACCATTAATAAACCAGTCATCAAACAACTTCTCAAAGATCTGCTCCCTGTAACATTTTACGATACCTACTGCAAGTTTTTTTTAAACCTGCTTTGACAAGCTGGACAATTTATAATGCATCTCCTGTGTGTGTTTGATTAGATGGCAATCATTGTATTTCTGGGATGATTTATTTTGGCCATGAACAAGAAAAGAACCCATAGTCTCTGCCAGTTAGTTTCTTCCTGTGTAACACACCACTGGATGTATTGTATTTTAACCTAACATTTTCCAGCTGGTGAGACTGTACTGACTTAATAGCATTATGCAATGAAAGTTCCACAACAAATGACACTAAAACAGGACTTTGAGGTAGATGATCCATGATCTACAAAAGAGTTTCAGTTTAGTAATATGGTTAAGCCCAAGTGTCCAAGATTTGAGTCTTGAAGATACTATTCCTTCAATCAGGCTACCAAAAATTATTTGCAGCATCTTGAAGAATTCTTCATAAAGCTTTTTCAGAGTACTGTCAGATTTGTCTGTGTAAATTTTTCTATGCAGCTTACTCTGGTGTTAGAGGCAGCTCTTTCAACTGTGCATACTGGAGGGTCTAATTCACAAAGCAATTCATGCTTACATGCTAATTATAGCAAACTAGTCTCAACATTTATGGATTTTGACTTTTTTGTCTCATATATTACAATAGTACATTAAGCCCAATTGCCAAAAGCTGTATTCATAATGCCAATACGATTTTCTAAAGCTGACCTTTAACCTCAGCAGCTTTAAGTTTGGTGACATTTAATTGGGTACAACTTTTTAACTTTGTGATCTTCAAAACAATTATTTAAAGTTCAAGTATGTTAAGAAAAGTTGGTTGACTATCCATAACACAGCTCCCGTTGTAACTCATTTTCCAAATAATTGGTATATGATTTAGTATTTACAGTATAGAATTGTATGACTGTTCTATTATGTTACTCTACATGTATGGAATCTTACAGTACTGGTAAAGCCTTTAACAGTTATGATATTGCTTGTGACTTGGAGATTGCAGTGATAAACGGTTCATCTTGGGATTTTTGGGTTTGCAAACTACACAGATACAGAGTGAAGTATAATTGTGCATCCATGCACATTGCTGACAAATTTGAGACTTGAACTAGCTTAGAAATGGAGATATGTCCTATGATTGATATTTTGCTCTTCCAAATACGGTTAGATCTGATTCCAATCACCTACATCTTCCCTATAACAATGAATATATAGATTTTGGTAGTATTTCTGGCTGAAATAAACAATTTATTTAAAAGTTCTAACACTGCCTTAATAAAAATAACTGGGGGATGTTTAAATATATTTAATTATGTTTGTAATTTGTAATAGTTTTTATGTCTTGCACCTACTGCTGCCACAAAACAACAAATTTCATGACATACTGTATATCAGAGATAATAAACCTGATTATGATAGTTAATACACTGAGGGCAAATTTTATCTCTTTAAGAAGAAAGGCTGCTATTCTAATGCAACAGAAACATGGTGTGGGTGAGGAAAAAAACTTTTAAAAAGAGGCCATGTCAGCTTTCTTTTTCATCAACTTGATTTTTGAGCATTTGTACTGCTCATTTTTTTTTTTACAGTTCTCGCCCTTCTGTTATTACAAGGTCTTAAAAGAGGTATCGAGTTAACTTTGTCCTTTCTACATCCTCCTGGTTTCATTGAGAGAAACATTTGACTTAGCAGGAGGATATCACCAGGAGAGAATAACAGCTTGAGCTATTGCTATGTCTAATTCAAATGACAGAACTAATCCACAGTCTGCATCATGAACCATGATAATAAGGAAAGAAAAATGAAAATTAATCCCCATTTTTGTAGCACATAGAGAGGATCAGACTGAAATACTGAATAGGGCCAAATTTCAAGGTGACTAGAGTCTATAAGTGCTCCAGAATTTATGATCCTCAATTTCTTTGCTTTCAAGTATCTTACATCTCTTCAGTCCTTAATTCTGGCATATTGCAATTTCTAATTTCCTTTAGCCCTCCAATACTGTTCATGCTGCTAAGGTCTTATGTAATGGAACACCTTCTCTAAGAATTTCCAGTTCTCTTACGTCCTTTAAGTTGTTTCTTAAACCTGCCTCTTTGCCCAAGCTTTCAGCCATTTGTCTAGACGCATACTTAAATAACTAAGTGTCACTTTCCTTCTGCAGCATTACTGCAAAGGACTTCAAGAAGTTTTGTTAAGGTATTAAATTTTAGACACAGTAATAGTGCAAAATGCATTGAGAGCACTAATTTGAATAACTTCTGTGGAAATTATTGGCTAGTTTTACTATTTGCCCCATTAGATGAAAGGACTAATGTTAATGTAGTGTCTCTCGTATCCTCAAAATACTACAAAGTAAGTCGTAGCCATCAGTGCTCTTGAAGTGCAGCTACATTAATTATTTTACAACAATGTTATGTTGGAAGTGTGGAATATGCTACAGAGCATCACCTCTGCTTCCACAAGGATTGTGATATATTATCTAGGTGCTCTGGTTTCCTCCCACAGTCCAAAGCCAAACCAGTAGTTAGTAGGTTAATTTGTCCTGTGATTAGGCTAGAATTAAACTGGTGGGTTGAAGAGCCTGTTCTACCCTGTATCTCCAAATATAAACAAACAAACAAACCAACAAATGGGAGGGCCACACATCCTTCAAACTGGAGCGGAGTCTTTGAAGAATATGTGTTAGGAAGGATTTTTTTTCATAGTAAAGGTTGAGACAATGTGTAACTCTCTCCCAAAGAAAGTGGTTGAGAAGTTCAGATGAAAACCTCAAAACAGAAATGGATAAATTTTTGATAGCAATTTAAAGACAAGGGAATCAAGACAGATGAAAAGACATAATTCAGCCATGATCTGGTTGCCTAGCAAATAATATGAAAGGACTGATTGGTCTCCCTTTTTCTCATGTTTCTGATGTATTCAATGAAGAAATTGGTGCAGCTAGCAAGACACAACATTAATATTAGCCCTCTTATTTAATGAAGCTAGCGTGTACATCTTATTATCATTGATATTGGGAGAGAAATAACAAACATAAAACCACAAAAGAATCATTTTATTTTAATTTTGAATCGTGGAAACACAAAATTTTCCATGAAGGCAGGTTGTTTTAGTTTCTGATGGTCTGGGGATATTACTAGTGTTATAGCCTTTTTATGCCTGTTAATCTCACAAGAGTGCTCAACATTGAAATTGATTTTTCATTATTCAGAATCCAGCTACCACATCAACGGTGCATATCCTGTGACTGTGAAGCTAATCTGACCCCACACCAGCACATCTAAGGTCTTGGGATTCTTGCTAACATCAATCATGCCATTTCTATTTGATCTGTAAGAACCAGTGGTACAGCCACTATTACAATATTAGTGCCTTCTGTTTCATTTTTGGAACGTCAACCGAAGTTTCAAGTATCAAGATAAGATGTTGCCTGATGGACGTTGAAGCATTTTTCCATTGTGAATATCAGCCGAATCAAGGGAAATGGGACTTTCAAAGCAAAGTGGAGCTAAGTTTTCAGATAAGCCTGAATCTTATTGTATGGTACAACTGATTCAAGGGCCAAATGGTTTAATCTAGTTTTTATTTCTTATGTAAGAAATAGAGTAGAATTTAGGTACAGAGAAGAACAAATGTAATCACAAAGTTTCAAAGATCAGAGATAGCATTCTAATAGATTTGGTACAGAGGTCCCCATCTACTAACCATCTCATGAAGGGACCTTTTGTGCTTGAAGATGCAGAGGAGAGAGAGACATTGTTACAGAATTACACTTCGTATCCTGGGAGTCTTTTGTTAAATAGAGGGTTGACTCAAATCATTAAAATTATTGAGGGTATACAAATAAATTAGGATTAATTGTTTGAGCAGCCACGACAGAGTTTTGGCTTCCTCTCTAAATGAAGGAAGCTGAGAGTGGGAATGAGCACAAAAGATTTATTTTTCTCTGAATTAGATCTCCGTGTAGAACATCATTCTGGAGAGTAGTGAAAATCAATTCAGTCATCATGGTGCTCTTCAGATGAACGATATGAGAGAAAAGCTGAAGGATTTGAGGACAACATGAACTGTGGGAGATTTTGAAATGGTAAATGATCCATATTAAGAACTGGAACACTATGCCATAATATCTGCTGGCCTGTTCTAATGCAAGGTACATAAAAGCTGACCAAATATAAGATTTCACAAAAAAGGAGGTAAATTATATTCTCCTCACAATCTGGCCTCAAAATAGAAATTAATAATTTCATGCAGTGATGCTATCTGATCTATATCTCACTATTAAAGTTCTTGTTCCTTGAAACAAAACACTTTAACTATGTGTTAATACAACCCTTTGACCTACACTTGGTCTACTTTGCAATACAGGCTAACACCTTGGACCCTCACCTCCATATGTGTGACCATACTGTCCATCAGCTCTTCACCAAACGGAGGATTTGCTTCAAAGGAGCCGCTGACTGGTGAGAAAGTCAAGAATGAGCTGTAAAGGAGAAAACAAGCAGCAACTTTCACACAGTTCAGCGTCAGCTCTACAGACAGGTATACAAAAGGGACAACACATAGAGGACTGTGGTAGAATCATTTACCCACAACAAAATCCAACTTCCATCCTCGGTGAACACAGCGATTAAACACTTCTAGCACAACCCCAGAAATCTGGGCCTCAAAGCACAAAGCCAGGAATTTGATCTTCACCCACCACCAGAGGGAATTGTCCCTCACACGCAGAAGTGAAGAATCTAAGCTCTCAGAAAGCATAAACCAGAGAAAATAGACATCATTACAAAAAGAAACACAGGGACCTGAATCTCAGCTGCAGGCCAAGTCTTAGGGATCTGATTCTTACCTCACATTAGGCCTGGGATCCCACATTCTCACAGTACAACTAAGCTCTCCCAAGTATAAATTCTCTCTCCCGTAAGTAATAACCATATAAATTTTGCATATAAACTTTCTTCCCTCTGAGAATAAAACCCTACCTCACTCGAATCTAAACACCCATGCTACTGTTGATAAATTCTCATTTCACTCTGGAATTTTTTTCCCCTGTCCTGCAAATATACTTTTTTCTGTTTTAACACTTCTACCTTAGAATATAAATCCATCTTCCTTTGATCAAAACCTTGCTAATCTGAATATAAACCTTTCTCCTCTGATAAGATTTCACTCCTGAGTATAATTCCCTTCCCTTCTGAACGTAAAGTCTCTCTATGAAGCAAAATCCTGCCCTCCTCTACATGTACATTCCTTCTCTCCTACATACTAATCTTCTCTCATTTTGGGCATCACTGTCTCCATTTGACTATAAACCTTCTCTCCTAGGCGATTAACCCTTATTTGTTAATGCATAGATCACCTCACTGAACATAAACCCTCTTCTGTCCAAGATAGAACTCTCCCTTGGAGCTTAGAAAAATAGAGGGCTATGGGTAACCCTAGGTAATTTCTAAGGTTAGGACATGTTCGGCACAGCTTTGTGGGCCAAAGGGCCTGTATTGTGCTGTAGGTTTTCTATGTAACACTGGGTGAAGTTTGTGAATAAAGTCTCTGTCCTTTGAGCTGAAACCAACTCTCTAAGCAGAATTGTTCTTTATGTGAACATAAATCTGCTCCCCTCTAAGAACTGAAACTTTGACAGATTTTCCTCACAGGTGCTGCTTGACCCATTGGGTTTCTCTAGCAGATTGTTGGTGTGTTCTCTAAGAACTCTTACTTCTGCTTTTAAATCCAATGACTTGTCTAAAATTGGTTCTCCCGAGAACAAATCCTCTCCTCCACAGTATGGCTACAGCAAAATAGAAGCCACACATCCTGCTGAGACTATACTAACTTCATGTAAAAGCAAATCACAATAATTCCACTCTACTACCCACCTCCCATTATCCCTCAAATCCTTTCCTTTTTGATGTCAATTGCGATATTGAAACAGCAAAGCTACTGTTCCAACTAGTACAATTCATTTACTATATCAGTCACTTCCTTCTTGTTACTTTTGGTTCTTTTGTCACTTCACTTCAATGTGCACGGCCTATCAATGAAACAGTTTTACCCGAACCTGTCTACACCGGATGTGATTTTAAATAATTAGAGTAATAAAACACCACAGCACAGAAGCAAGCCTATCTAGTCTGCTGAAATATTATTCTGCCTACTACCGTCGACCCACACCTGGACCATAGCCTTCCCAACCATGTACTGACCCAAACTTCTCTTAAAAATTGCAATAAAACGCACATCTAATACTTCTGCTGGCAGCTTGTTCCACACCTGCAGCACTCTTGAGTGAAACTCCTCCTCAGATTCTTAAGTGTTTCACCCTTCACCTACGGTATGACCTCTAAATCTAGTCTCAAATAACCTCAGTGGAAAAAGCCTGCTTGAATTTACCCTATCTATACCCCTTGCAATTTTGTTATCTCTATCAGATCTCCCCTCATTCTCCTACACTCCAGGGAATAAAGTCCCAACTTATTCAACTTTCCCTATAACTCAGGTCCTCAACAACCTTGTAAATTTTCCCTGTATTCTTTCAATCTTATTGTCATCTTTCCTGTTGATAGGTGACCAGACCAAATCAGCACGCAATACTCCAAATCTGGCCTCACCAATGTCTTATACAACTTCAACATAACAATCTAACTCCTATACTCAATACTCTGATTTATAAAGGCCAATATTCCAAAAGCTCTCCTTACAACCCCTATCAAGTGTGACACCACTTTTAAGAAACTATGGATCTGTATCCCTAGATCCCTTTGTTCTACCACACCGCTCTACTGTGCATGGCCTACTCTAGTTTGTCCTTCAATAGTGAAACATCTCACACTTGTCTGCATTAAAGTCTATCTACCATTCTAGAGCACTCTTCCAGCAGGTCCAGATCCCACTGCAAGGTTTCATAACCTTCCTCACTGTCCACTGTGCCTCTATCTTGGTGTCAGCTGCAAATCTGCTGATTTAGTTTACCACATCATCATCCAAATCATTAATACAGATGACGAAGAATGATGGACCCAGCATTGATCGCTGTGGCACACAACTCGTTACAGGCCTTCTGTCAGAGAGTCAACCATCTACCAACCACTCTCTGGCTACTCCCACTAAACAATGTCGAATCCAATTTACTACTTCATCCTGAATGATAAGAGATTGAAACTTCCGGATCAGCCTCCTATGCTGGACTTTGTCAAAGACATTGCAGAAGTCCACATAGACAATGTCCACACCTTTACTTCATCAATTTTCCTGGGACTCTCTTGAAAAAGACTCTTGAAAAACTCTATAATTTTGGCTGAATATGGCCAACCATATTGACCTATCAGGTTTCTTTGCAATCTCAAAACTGCGGATCTGAAATAATGACAGTAATGGCAAAGGCTGCAGACCTGAAACCTTGACTGTTTCTGCTTCCATGGAAACTGCCTGAGCTGCTGAGATTTTCCAGGAATTTGTTATTATTTCAGATTTGTAGCACTTGCAGCTTTTTGATTTCTACTCTTTGCAAGTGACCTCAGTTCCAAGAACAGCCCCAATCTCTCCAGTTTATCTACACAAGTTGTTTGTCTCTGGATTTATTTTAGTAAATCTTCTGTAACCTGTCCAAAGACTTTACATCATTGCATACAGACCTGCACATTCTAATCCACTCATAGCCACCATGACTTCTTTGGTCTTGTGTTTAATGTCTCTATTTATAAGCCTGATATCCCAGATGCCTTTTTAAACCACCTTCTCAGTCTCCTCTGCTGTTATCAACAAACCATGCAAAGTTAGTATAACGCAAACACGAGGAAATCTGCAGATACTGGAAATTCAAACAACACACACAAAATGCTGGTGGAACACAGCAGACCAGGCAGCATCTATAGGAAGAAGTATATTCGCAGTTTCGGGCCGAGACACTTCGTCAGGACCAACTGAAAGAAGAGATAGTAAGAGATTTGAAAGTGGGAGGGGGAGGGGGAGATCTGAAATGATAGAAGACAGGAGGGGGAAGGATGAAGCTAAGAGTTGGATAGTTGAATGGCAAAAGGGATACACAGCTGGAGAAGGGAGAGGATCATAGGATAGGAGGCCTGGGTTGAAAGAAAGGGGGAGGGGAGCACCAGAGGAAGATGGAGAGCAGGCAAGGAGTTATTGTGAGAGGGACAGAGAGAAAAAAGGGAAAAAAAGGGAGAATAAACAAATAAATAAGGGATGGGGTAAGAAGGTAAGGAAGGGCATTAATGGAAGTTAGAAATCAATGTTCATGCCATCAGGTTGGAGGCTACACAGACAGAATATAAGGTGTTTTTCCTCCAACCAGAGTGTGGCTTCATCTTGACAGTAGAGGCCATGGACCGACATATCAGAATGGGAATGGGACGTGGAATTAAAACATGTGGCCACTGGGAGATCCTGCTTTCACCATATATTCTGTGTGGGTAGCCTCCAACCTGATGGCATGAACATTGATTTCGCTAACTTCTGTTAATGCCCCTCCTTACCCATCCCTTATTTATTCATTTCCTTTTTTTCTCTTTGTCCGTCTCACAATCACTCCTTGCCTGCTCTCCATCTCCCTCTGGTGTTCCCCTCCCCCTTTCTTTCTCCCTAGGCCTCCCGTCCCATGATCCTTTCCCTTCTCTAGCTGTGTATCCCTTTTGCCAATCACCTTTCCAGCTCTTAGCTTCATCTCTCCCCCTCCTGTCTTCTCTTACAATTTCGGATCTCCCCCTCTCCCTCTCAAATCTCTTACTATCTCTTCTTTCAGTTAGTCCTGACAAAGGGTCTCGGCCCGAAACTTCGACTGTACTTCTTCCTATAGATGCTGCCTGGCCTGCTGCATTCCACCAGCATTTTGTGTGTGTTGCACGTATAGTTTAACACAGAGATTTCTCTCCTAGAATTGTGGTATTTAGTTTAAATTGTTTTTTCTCATTCTTCACACCAAAATCTAACATTTTGCCTGATCATGAAATCTCTCTCCTCTTAGCATAGACACTCTCTGCTCAGATTAAAAACCATGTTGTAACTGAGTATAAATTATTTCTCTCTGAACGTGAACTCCATCTCTGAACATAATCCCACCACTCTTTCTCTGGACACAACTCCCTACCTCCTCCAAGTAACAACATATTCCTACTATTTAGTACAAACTGTATCAGCGCTTAAGATAAACTACCAGCCTTCCAAACATAAAACCCCCTCTCCTATGTAAAAAAGCATCCATGCTTCTGAATAAAATCTTTCTCTCTCCTGTGAGTAATAACATTCTCTCCTATGAACGCCTTCAAAAGGGCATAAACTCACCCTGCTCCACTCATAAGCACTCTCTCAATACATACATGTATACACTGTGCTTTTAGTATAAGTCTTTCCTCCCTGATCCTTAATATTAAGCTTCTCTTTGACTATAAGCTCAGCAAGGCCAGGTAGAAACCTTCAAAACTCTGATAATAAATCATCTCTTTTCGAAGCAAATTCCCTTCCCAATCTCTATAAAACCCACTTGAACAGTAACTCTTACTCCTGCATATAAATCTTCTTTCTCAGAAGAGATGAGAAGTAAAAGCACTTATCTGAGCACAAACTCTCTCCTGAGTAGGAATTCAATCCGATAAATGAAAATCCTCTTTTTTGACTCAGTTTCTATAGACACTGCTTTCTATCCTTGATACACTTTTATATCCCTCATGCAGCTTTTTACATCTTTGTTCCATTGGTTTCAATTTCACTTTTAAATATCTGTCAAGAACCTGAAAACTCATTTAGATAATAACAATTGCATCTGCATGATCAAAATTTCCTGTTATATCAGAATTCAATTAGGTTGGTGAAGTACAATTTACCTTTAATAATTTCATGCTGGTTCTTTTATGAACCCAATCTTCTCTATATTCCTTTCACTGTTTCTCTGATTATTGTTTATGAAATTCTCATCTCCATTCTAAATGAACATCCTTCTCTTCTGAGTCTGTGTCCTCTCTCTTAAGACTCCCCACCATAGGAAACATCCTCTCCACATCCACTCTATTAAGGCCTTTCAACATTCAATAGGTTTCATTGAGATCCCCCTCATTCTTCTGAATTCCAGCGAGTACAGCACCAGAGACAAACCATCTTCATGATATTCCGTTCAATTCTGGAATCGTTTTTGTGAATGTCCTTTAAACCCTCTCCAATGTCAGCACATACTTTCTTGGATAAGGGGCCCAAGACTGCTCACAATACTCAAGTGAGGCCTCACCAGTGCCTTATAAAGCTTCAATATTACATCCTTGCTTTTATATTCTAGTCCTCGAAATGAATACTAACATTACATTTGTCTCTCACCACCAATTTAATCTGCAAATAATGACTCTAAAATTCCTTTGCAATTCTGAGCTTTGAAATTTCTCCATTTAGAAAATAGTTTACACTTTTATTTCAACTACCAAAGTGCATGACCATACACTTCCTGACACTGTATTCCATCTGCCACTTCTTTGCCCATTCTCCTAAACTTTGTCCTTCTGTAGCCTCTATGCTTCCTCTACACTATCTGCCCCTCCACCTACCTTTGTATCGTACACAAATCTTGCCACAAACCCAACAATTCCGTTATCCAGATGATTGACAATGTGTAAAAAGCGGTCCAAACACATATCCCTGTGAAACACCAGTCACTGACTGCCAGCAAGAAAAGGCGCCCTTTATTGCAACTGTTTGCCTCCTCTACCAATCAGCAAACACTCTATCATGCTATTATCTTTCCTGTAATACCAAGGGTTCTTAACTTGTTAAGCAGCCTCATGTGTGGCACCTTGTCAAAGGCCTTCTGAAAATTGAAGTACACATCAACTGATTCTCCTTTGTCTATCCTGCTTGTTATTTCTTCAAAGAATTCCAACAGATTTGTCAGGCAAGATGTTCCCTTAAGGAAACCATGCTGACTGTGCGTCCAAGTACCCTGAAACCACATCCTTTAACAATCAACTCCAACATCTTCCCAAACACTGAGGTTAGACAAACTTGCCTACAATTTCCTTTCTCCTGCCTCTCTCCCTTCTTGAAGAGTGGAGAGACATTTGCAATTTTTCAGTCCTCAGAAACCATGTCAAAATCTAGTGATTTTTGAAAGCTCACTACTAATGCCCCCACAATCTCTTCAGCCACCTCTTTCAGAACCCTGGGGTGTACACCATCTGGTCCTGGTGATTTATCTATCTTCAGACCTCTCAGTTTCCTAAGCACCTTCTCCCTATTATGGACAACTTCACTCACTTAAGAGTCACAGAGAAGTACAGTACAGAAAAGGCCCTTCGACCTACCAGGTTCATGCTAAAACCATTTAAATTGCATACTCCCATCGACCTACATCAGGACCATAGCCCTCCATATCCCTATCATTTATGTACCTATCCAAACTTCTCTTAAACATTGAAAGCGAGCTTGAATGCACCACTTGTACTGGCAGCTCATTCTACACTCTCATGACTCTCTGAGTGAAGAGTTTCCCTCATGTTCCTCTTAAACTTCTCTTTCCACCTTTAACCCATGACCCCTCTGCTTGTGGTCCCATACAGCCTCAGTGGAACCGGCAGCTTGCATTTTCCCTATCTATACCCTCATAATTCTGTATACATTTATCAAATCTCCCCTCAGTCTTCTATGTTCTAGAGAATATAGTCCTAACCTATTCAATTTTTCCTTATAACCCAGGTCCTCCAGACCCGACAACATTCTTGTAAATTTTCTCTACACTCTTTCAACCTTATTTACCTCTCTCCTGTAGGTACTGACCAAAACTGCACACAATACTCCAAATTAGGCCTCATCAATGTCTTATAAAGGTTCAACATAATATCCCATCTTCTGTACTCAATACATTAATTTATGAAGGCAACTATATCAAATACTTTCTTTACAACCCTATCTACCTGTGACACTACTTTAAATGAATCACTGACCTGTATTCCCAGATCCCTTTGTTCTACAAACACTCCTCTGTGCCCTACCATTGACTGTGTAGACCTAACCTGGCTGGTACTACTGAAGTGCAAAACCTCACACCTGCCTGCATTACATTTCACCTGCCATTTTTCGCCCATTTTTCCAGCTGATGCAGATCTTTCTACAAGCCATGATAGCTTTCCTTACTATCCACTCCTCCTCCAATCTTGGTGTCATCTGCAGATTTGCTGATCCAGTTAAACACACTATCATCCAGATCACTGATATAGATAACAAACAATACAGGACCCAGCACTGATCCCAGTGGCACACCAAGTCACAGGTCTCCAGTCAGAAAGACAACCCTCTACCACTACTACTCTGGCTTCTCCCACAAAGCCAATATCTAATCCAAAATACTACCTCATCCTGAATGTTGAATGGCTGAACCTTTTCGACCAGCCTCCCATGCGGGACCTTGTCAAATGTCTTACTAAAGTCCATGTACTTCTGCCCGACGCACTCAGACTTCAAGCACACTGTTAGTGACTTCCACAGTGAAGACTGATGCAAAATATTTATTCAGTTCATCTGTCATTTTTTTGTCCCCCATTGCTACCTCTCCAGCTTCATTTTCCAGTGGTCCAATATCTACTCTCGCCTCTTGACAGATATGATAACTGTGACAGGCTTTGAAATATTTTTCAAACAGTAAAGGTGCAATATACTTCTAAGTTGTTGTCATATACTGTCACAGTGGAAACTTGGGACACTACTACAGAGTTCAATTCCGATGCCCTCTGTAAGGAGTTTGTAGATCTTTTCTGTGAATGTACGTGTTTCCTCCAGGTGCTCCGGTTTCCTTCTGCAGTCCAAAGATGTACCATCAGTTGGTGGGTTAGCTGGTCACTGTAAATTGTTCCTGCAATTAGTCTAGGGCTGAAAAGTGGTTTGCTGGGCAGCACGCAATGTTGGGCTGGAATGGCCTATATGTACGTCTAAATAAAATAACAAAATAAAACCTTTCACTATACATTTACCCTTTCAGCTTATTTTGGCTCTTAGTAAAAGTCATAGTTAGTCTGATTTCTGTCCCTTTCTAATTTTTCTTCCTTTAACCAACCAATTCTCTTGGAAAAGCTTTGATGACACCACACTATCAGATCATGACTGCATGTTGCATTGGAAAGAGTTGCTCTTTTTTTTTAAAGCAATCACCTACATCTGTTATGTCTAGTTCTCAATCCTTCCATCTCTGCAAGTTATATAACCACCATTGATGCTGCCCTCACCGGCATCTTCTCCATTTTCCAAACATCCATGCTCACCCCATCCTCCCGCTGTCCTAACAGGAATAGTGTGTTTCTTGTCCTCACCTACCACCCTTTGAGCCTCCACATCCAACACATCATTCTCTGAAACTTTTGCCATCTTCAACATCTTTTGCCATCCTACCACTAAACATATCTTTGCATCCCCCAACTCTCCACTTTCTGCAGAGAGCTCTTCCTCTGTGAATCCCTTGTCCATTTGCCCCTCCCCTCTAATCTCCCTCCTGTCACATATCACTGTTAGCAGAAGAAATGCTAGGCTGCCCATTCACCTCCTAACTTACCTCCATTCTGAGCCCCAAACAGTCCTTCAAGGTAAAGCAACACTTCACCTGCAAATCTGTTGGGGTTGCCTATTGCATTGGGTGCTCCTGATGAGGTTCCTCCACATTGGTGAGATCTGACATAAATCGGGGGACTGCTTTGTCGAGCCTGAAAAGTTGGCTGTTTATTCATTTTCATAGTTGCTGCCTGACCTGCTCAGTTCTTCCAGCATTTTGTGTACTTTATCCTTGTAAACAGTTACCCTTTATTAATTTTGATTGTTAACTTTGAACACTCTCAATTTCTATTTTCATTGTGCTAAGGAAAATAATCTCAGTTTCTCAAGTCTATTCATGCAATTGAAGCCTTCCATCCCCAGGTTCATTTTACTAAATCTTTCTTGTACCCTCTGTAGAGATGCTAGATCCTATTCTAGAACATGGTGACTACAATTAGATAGAATGTGTGGTTGTGTTAAATTATTGTTTATAAGTGCTAATGTATCCTCTTTGTTTCTGAATTCTGGCTATTTGTAAAGTTCAAGAACATGCAAGTTTTGTTTTTACAAATAACTTTATTAATACTCCTGTCACCTTTGAAGATTGTGCAAATGGACATTCAGGTCTTGCAACACCTTTTGAATTGAACCATTTACATTTTTCATTTCTTTCAAAATTGCATAATTTCCTTCTCCTCTATATGGGACCACTATAAGGATCAACTGCTAGGTCATTCCATTTCAATAGCCTGTTTACATTCTTTGAAGTCCATAATTACACACTTCTTTAAGTTTTCCCTCCCCATCTAAAGACAGAAAATGCAAACAATGAATGTAAATGTGTTCAACCTCGGATTCCTTTCCTAAAGAATACAGGATTTAGCAGCTGGTCGTAAAGGAAAGAATTAAGTTGCAGGTGTCTTTAGATAAAGGATGATTTGCAAGTGAATAGTCAGGATGAGAAAATTTCAGGTGTATGAACTAATATGATGAAAGCTAACCTTACATTCTATTTTGTTGACTTAAGTATTCTTCAAAAAAGAGAAATTTCATGTATGTAGAAGTTGACTCTGCAAATGTTTGCAGCATGTTAGATGTTTCATGCCCATAAAAGCAACCAAAGGACTATGCTGCTCATACATCTTCTACAACTAGGTAGAATTTCTCTCCTAGAAGAGCATGAATGGAGCTTCACAATCACAGAGTCATACAGCACAGAAAACTGCCCTTCAGCCCAAAGGGTCCCATCTAAACTACCCCCACCTGCTCATGTTTGGGTCATATCCCTCGAAACCTTTCCTATCCTTGCGCCTGTAAAATGTTGTTAATGTACCTGTCTCAACTATTTCCTCTGGCAGCTCATTTGAAATACTGACCACCATCTGCATGAGAATGTTGCCCTCCAGGTTCCCATTACATCTTTTCCCTCAGAGTCTACCATTGATTTATCTGCTTCTGCTATTCAGATCAAATAACAGTCCTTTGTAGGTAACATTAACTAAAGAGAAGTTTGCTTTCTTTGAATCAAGCAACAATGGCCTTGGATAAAACTGGCAGACCTGGTAGTCTTATCCCTGTAGATAATACTTATATTAGAACCAAAAGTTTTAAGTGTCTCTGGCATTGAGGACAAGTGATATGGTGTAGATCAGTTTAGCTGTGTTGAAAGGAAAGAAGGGTAATTCATGGCTAAAGTCCTCAAACATGGAGGAGAATAGCATTGCTTGGGGTTACTTCTGGATTGCTATCTACGTAAGAGGTTCAACAGTTTACTGATGAATGGTTATAAATCTGAAAATTAAAGTAATTTCTAGTCTGGCCTCTTTATTTCGGATTCCCATTTCGGCATTTTTCAAGTTTCTTATTTAATGTTTTTGTTAATCTCTTGACTGGAGATGGGCTTAATTCTAGTGGCTTTGTAGTAATACATTGAATTTGAAAATATTAAATATAGATTGCAACCCGAATACATTTTTTATCTTGTCACTGAGATATCAAACTACAGATTTATCAAGAAGGTTCACAATAATTTTGATCTTGCCACTGTTAAGAATTAAGTAATGTGCACTGTGCGAGGCATTGTTTAAATTTAATAAAACAATGCAATGCCAAATCCAGATTTTGTCTGCTTGGTTCACTCATTGTTGGATGCTTAATTAGTGTTAATTGATTGAGTTTGACCAAGTTATGTGGTAACCTGAATGTTTTCCACATACCTGTGTAGTATCTGGAATATTTGAAATATACTGCATAATTTAATATGTAATTATTCTACAAAATAGTTATCAATGAATGTCACAAGAAACACTGTTTTGTTTTTAAATTAAGCAGTAAATTTTACTGGTGTTTTGTGGATATGTTCTCATCTGTTGTCCTAAAAGAATTCTTTTCCTGTACCAAGAATTTGCATTCATCAGATCAATTTAGAAATAGTGAATTTAGTATTTTCATAATGTAGCATAATCATGATGGATGTTTGTACCCTGTGATTACAGTTGATATTGGCTAAGAATTAGCAAGTGCCACATTCACCTGCTTACATCATCTTCCTCCACTCCCATCAAAGAATTTTTAAGATTCTGAGTACACTATAGTGATTTCTACAACTTAGAACATTAGATAATGCTGAATTGCGACTGTAAGATATGTTACCATGTTGTTACAAATTTGCTTTCTATCCCTTTGCTTTGTAGCTTCCTATGCTGTAGAGAAGTTTGCTTTCTGCATCTGTGCAAGTCTCAGTTAACTCATCAGTAAGACAAAGGAGACGGTGATGAACTTTAGGAATACTAAGCCTGTTTTACTCCCTGTTACTATTGGAGAGAATGTGGATATGGTGAGGATCAACAAGTAAATGGGGTGCAGCTGGATGATAGACGAGTGCAGCACCAACACAAAGGCTGCGTACAAGAGCCAGAGTCACTTCTACCTGCTGAGGAGACTGAGGTCCTCTGAAGTATGCAGGCCTCTCCTTCACATGTTCTACCAGACTGTTGTCACCAGTGCTATGTATGTTGGGGCAATGGTGTCAACACAGGTGATGCCAACAGGCTTAATAAACTGATTAAAGGCTGGCACTGTTATAGGAGTCAAACTGGACACACTGGAGGTTGTGTTAGAAAACAGCACCCTATGGAAAATCCTGGCATTTCTGGACAATGATTCTCACCCTCTGCACGCCACCTTGGCTGATCAGAGGAGCATTTTCAGTAATAGACCAAGAAAACGGCGCTGCTCCAAAGAGCGCTATATGAGATCATTCTTACCCTCGGCCATTAGGCTCTATAATGAGTCAACCTATAGCCAGGGAAGTGATGACCCCTCCTGTTAGACTGTTTCAGGCAACTTATTTTCCATTCTTTCTTGCATCTCTTCTAATATTTGTAAAACTGTGCACTTGTAATGCTACTGTGACACTGTAAGTTTCTTTGGGATAAATAAAGTATCTTTTTATTCATGAGAAGTCAAATTATGACTAAGTTTTTCTAAGTTTTATTAGATTTGTTTAACTACTTGAAGTTAAAACTGTGGGTTCAAATTCATGTCTTCCAATCAATTATCCAGGACTTTGGATGAGACTCCACTGATGTGGTCAGCAGAAACAGAATTACAGGTAAGACAAATGCAAGAAACCAACAATTCAGGAAAAAAAAATTATAGTTCCTCAAAATTTTGAGCAAGCTTAATTAAAATGTTTCTTAATGTTCCCTACACCATGAACAATTCTATCTTTACTAATCTCTTCAGATAACTAAAGATAACTTCTTCATCTAATACCATTCCAGTAAATTTCTTCTGCAATCTCTGTGCCTTGATGTACTTTCTTAAACATGAGACATAATACTCAAAAATCCATGACTAATTAGCAAATTTTAAGGGCTAAAGATAAATTTATAGCTTTCCTGTGACTGCAGTGAAGATCATCCAAGTTTAAAAAAGTAAAATACAGTGTTATGAATTTGTTCTATACATACAAACAATTTCTGTACAAATCAATTCCTGAGCATTTTCCATAGGTTTCCTCTGTTTGGCTGCTGGAGAGCAGCAAGTGACTAGGCAGGATTCTGTCATAATTGTGGGACAACCTTGATAGACCAACTGGTCCTGTCCAACTTATCAATTTCCAATGCAGACTTCTCTGTTCCTGAAATCTAATTATAATTCTATTGATAAAATTACATCCAAGTAACAATGATAATTTCCAGAAATTGATATCAAAACACTTGGTATTGATACAAATACATCAGGTACTGATAATGGTACACTGGTATCATTCAGGTCAGATAATGATCTTAAGTACACCCAGTTCATGGGATATCACTGGCAATGGTAGAAGTTTCTGACCATACCTCTTCTAATTATACATGGTTAAACAGAGTGAATTACCTGACTATTTCAGATGGTTTATTACAAGTTAGCCATGTTACTTTGGGTCTGGAATCACACCTGGCCCAACCAGACATGGATGGCATATTTCCTTCCCTAATATAGTACATTTATGAATCAAATAAGTTTTTAAAGATAATTTAATGGTCATTGTTAATGATACTAGTTTTCTTTTATTAGATTTGTTTAACTACTTGAAGTTAAAACTGTGGGTTCAAATTCATGTCTTCCAATCAATTATCCAGGACTTTGGATGAGATTCCAGGAACAACGTTGTACCCTGAATAAGTCCACAAATTGTTATATTGCATCATGCATTAGATATCAGAGTTAAAAGTGCTATTGATACCAGTACATTAGCTTCTAATATATATGCCACAGATATTCATAACAGCGCACCAGTACTGAAAATGGCATTTGTGCCTTCTTTTATTTATTTCTGTACAAGTCAGTGGAAGAGAATTAGGAAATGTGTTAAGATGAACAAAAGTTGAGAAAGTGAGTGCATATTAAGTGAGGCAATCTCACAAACAGAGTGATAACATAAAAATAAGCCTGGTAGTCTTAGTTAATTTGAGCCTAATTTATGAATGTCTGGAAACAGGCACAGTGAATTCATGAAACCTTAGATGAATTAAATGAGTTGGTCAACAAAGCCTCGGATCTGTTACTTTAGCTTACAACTGGTAGGTATCACAGAGATAACAAAATTTTACAATGCAATGAAGGATTATGCTAAAATGTTAATTTTATACGGTTCTCCAAATATGCTGCATGATCTGTCTTCTATTTTCATTCCACAATCAGTTTACTAGTTTTTTTTGGTCAGAATGGGAATCACTGATCCCACAAAAACTGCTGACAAGCAATTCAATGATCCTAACTCTATACATAAGCTGCCCTATGTTTTTCAGTAACACTGCTCTTACTGTGGAAGTAACCTAAATATTTGATTCTATGCCACTTTAGCAAATACCCACTAAAATATAATTTTTCAAAAATAATATTAAGAAAAAAGGAATACATAGCTAGATGACATATAAATGAGAGTCATGGAAATGAGTGACACTTCAAAATGGTATGGGAAAATGTACATGGGAATCAGAGACACATGCGATTGATGAAGAAAGGGAATGAGAAAAATGCAAATATGAAATGCAAGTGAGAGAGAAAAGGGTTGTACAAATAAGACGTGAATAACAAACACAGAGAAAGAGAAACCAGGGAAGGATAGAGAAATATAAACAAGAGCACAGATGGTAAAAAGACAGGCATGGACAGAGACAAAAAATACTATGGAAGGCAGAGAAAGAAAGATGAGGGAGAAAAACACAAGAAATAGGAGTAGGAAGGCGAGTTACATAGAAACAAAGGCACAGCTACAATG
The DNA here is from genome assembly GCF_030144855.1 of Hypanus sabinus. Taxonomy (NCBI): domain Eukaryota; kingdom Metazoa; phylum Chordata; class Chondrichthyes; order Myliobatiformes; family Dasyatidae; genus Hypanus; species Hypanus sabinus. The sequence goes on along the minus strand of NC_082714.1, from coordinate 110,110,251 downwards.
AAGGCAACTATAAAGTACATAAAAACAAAAAAAATAAGAGGAAAGGACATTAAAAGGCATATGAGAGCAGAACACATTAGGCAAATGGTGATCGTCTAATAAATGCCAATGATTAATCCCTTCAACCAAAACGCACCAATATACCATCCTCCAGTGATCCTTACCACCATGTACCCCATCATCCTTCTCCCAATCCCATCTCTTTAGCACCTTCGCAGAAAGATGCATTTTTAAGAATGTAATATCTATTAAGCACAGTGCCTTGGAAATCACGAGTAATAGAACTTTACAGCCTTGCACAGAACTCTCATGGATACTTTCTCCTCTACCCCCCCACAAAAAAAAACATTTTTCTCTTCTCCACTTTTCTTGGTACGAAGAATGTTGTACCCATCCAAAATAATGCTACAGTGAAGCCAATGAAAAATAAAAATGAAGCATGGAGTAAAATGAGAGCATGAATCAAATCTGTCCATCAGAGGGATATGGTTATAATTACTTGAGAAGCACAAGTGAAAAATAATATGAAGCACAAAAAAAGTGTAATTAATGAGACAAAAATGTGGAAAAGAAACGAACATGGAACTGATGAGAAAGACAGAAAACACAGAGCAAACTAATATTCTTGAAATAACCATAATCAAAATATAAAACTTTAAAGATACATTACCACTTAAAAACAACCACAGAAAATAAACAAACTCTGATTTTAGTAGCAGATTTATTAACTGATTGACCACAACAGACAGAAACATTTGCATTTAGCTCAGTAAAACAAACTTGAGTGATAAATTATGATGCCATACTCACCCCCTAGAACCAAAGTAGCCATCAGTATCAGGGAACGCAGAGCAGTATTGTCTGAAGTAACAGTTCAGTGGTGAGGCAAAGCACTCAAACGTCACACCAAACTGTTTATTCAATGCTTCAAATACAGCTACTGGTAAAGCCCCTTGCAAGCCAGTACCTTCATGTATTCCAAGACCAAACATGGACTGAAACAAAGCAGACACACTATTATAAAATTATTTCTTTTCACAAGAATCATTAACAAGAACCTGCAGTTATTTAATGATGGCATGCAGTGGTAAATCATTTTGAAAAATACTGCTATGCATCTACAAGGAAAATAAAATAGCAAACCAAATGTCAGCCTTTGTTGTAAATGGACCCCAACCAAAATTCCAGCTCACCTGGTCCTATTAAGTGATTTCTCTACTCACAAGAACTTAAGTATTTTGGTCACTCTCAATCATTGAAAAAAATTTGAACCTCCATAAATAAGAATTTTGTTTTCAGCTAGAACAGAAAGGAAGCCTAGGCTACTGTGGTTGGTTGAGAGAAGCTGTATGCATTCATAGTTTGTAGTGTGAAACATGCTAAATAGCTGCCTCAGCAAATTATACTCTGCCTCTGTGGTCATTCTGATGATTTCAAGCGTTACTAAATGGAGATAAATTTCTCTGAAATTGTTTCTTAAAGAACTTTGCACTGATATGTCAATTGGCCCTTCCTCTACATGCAATAACATAGCTTTATTCAATGTACACCCAGTGCTCTTTTTAAGTTAATAACCTAAGAAAATATGAGCAGAGCAAGACACTCAACCCATCAAGCTTGTTCCAGCATTTAATAGCTGGTCTGCTCCAGGCCTCATCTCTACTGTGCCAGTTCCCCATCAACCTCAATTCCCTCATCTTTCAAAAATCTACTTGTTCTTTAAATACCAATCCATTTATTAGTAAACACTATTGAGACTCCAAATGGTAATAAAACTTGAACATAAAAGAGCATCCATCTTTCCATTAGCGACTCAGTGTTCCATAATGCTACAAGTAGCTTTACTATCAATTGCGTTATACTGGCATTAGAAGCAAGGTCCATCTTAGATTAAGGCTGAGGAGAGAGGAAGCAGCTTAGAGTGTTATTATCCAAATACATGAAATGCTAAGAAAGTTCAGCTGAGGTCTGTGGAAGGTGACGATGTTCTGACTTGTACTTGGTTCGGACATAGAAACAAACTGGGCTTTGGTACTAGTGGCTCAAATCCAAGAGGGAAAACACTTGTAATGTTGTTAATTGGAAGGCAGGCAGGCATGTTCTAAATGAGTCCTTATACCACATATGCACTTCCAAATTATGGTAGTTACTAGTGTTGCTTTTGAATGAGTAATTTGTCTGACAGGTCTTATAAAGGGATCAGCAGTTAAGACTGTAAGAGACTGAGGCAATTATACCAATAATTTAAAAAAAAATAAATTTCAAACTGAGGAGCCTGTGCCAGAACTAGTTCAAATACAGTGGGCCATTAATTGCATCAACAAAAACAAAAGAAAAACATCCTTTAACTATGCACAAACAAATCAAGAGAAATTTTAAAAATAAAACCTCAACACAAATGCTAGAATTTCCACAGAGCATTTGGAAGCTATTGTTAAATTCAAGATTTTCACTGGACAGTGAGGAAAGAACACAACTTCTGATAATGAGAAAAGAGCCAAAAAACAATCTTGAAGCTTAATTTGGGCTCAGTGAAAAGCATTTATGATGCAGAGTTAATAACTGGTCACTGAAATCACTAAGGGAAATGCTGTTTAATGTTAATTTCAACTGTGTTTACAGCTTACCTGATATCGCCTGAGTAAACACCAGACCCTTGCCAAGAACTTTTCAAATCGTGGGTCATCAATACAACTGTACCTATACAACTGTTCCTAAAAAAAAAGACAAGATAAAGCTCTTTCAAGGTCTAATTCACTTTTCTGTGTTTTTTCTATCAAAATAAACAATACAAAGCCTTTTCATTCTTACATTCCTTAAAACCAATAGGACTGTTGCCACTCATATTGCCCCCTGGGGTGATACTCTACAACAATAATTGAGGGGCTTCCTTGCCCAATATGGAGTGGAGTGGAAAAACCCTACACAGTGGTCCTTCCCCACCGAATCCTTGTGATGGCTGCACCAAGATTCAGTGCGTCCCTCAGCAAGTACTCCTGCAGCCTGGAATGTGTCAGTTGGCAGCATTCCTCTATGAACATCTTAATCCACTGACAATCTAAAGGGCATCTTTCACAGAGTCGATAATTTGTCAGCAGCATTTGATGTCCATCTGTCTGTTTACCTACAAGCATAAAACTGCCAAGGCTGCACCAAGAAAGCACAAGGTTATAGACCTAAAACATTGACTGTTGCTCCTTTCAAAGATTCTGCCTGACTTGTTATTCTGTTTTTGATATTTTTGGCATCCACATTCTCTTTCGATTTGCACACACCCTATATGAAAGCACTGGAATGGGAACTTTTCAAAGTTTAAAGTAAATTTATTTAAGTATATATACGTCACCATAAACAAACCTTCTTGTGGGCATATTCAATAAATCCATAATAGGATAATAACTATAATAGAATCAATGAAACCACACCAACTTAGGCATTCAACCAATGTGCAAAAAACTTTATTTTCAATCGAGATCGTAATTATTTTTGTGAACAGAAACACTGCAGATTCAGAGTTCTGCTGCCAGGTCCTAAGGTCCACCACATTGAGACAGGTTGAATAAGGGACTTGAGCATCCGCGAACTTTGGTATCCACGAGGGGTCCCAGAACTAATTCTGGGGTCCCAGAACTCTCAGTAAGGAGGGCCGACTGTATTCACTGTTTTTTTTATATAGCGGACTCATGAACAGAGACTTTATAGTACGTTCAAGAGATTTCTGCAGGCTTTTTGCTGTTACCCTTAGGTTCTTTTTCCACCTCCTTCAGTATTGCACATTGTGCTCTTGGTGTAATCTTTGCAGGATGCTCACTCCTAGGGAGAGTAGCAACAGTACTGAGTTTCCTCCATTTGCAGAAAATTTCTCTTAATGTGGACTGATGAACACTCAGGTCTTTAGAAATGCTTTTGTAGCCTTTTCCAGCTTCACACAACTCTACAATTCTTCTTCCAAGGTCCCCAAAAGTTGTTTTGATCAAGGCATATTGCACATAAACAGATAATTTTTGAGAACAGCAAGCTCTATCAGTAATCAGAGTTTGTGTGTCATTTAAAAAAAAATAGGGCAGGGCACCTCTACAACCCAGAACTCCAATCTCAACTCATTGATTGGAACACCTGACCCTGAATAGCTTTTGTAAAAAGCATTACCCCAGAGGTTCACATACTTTTTCCAACAAATAGGTATAACATTGGAGCATTTTTCTCAATAAATAAGTGAACAAGCACAATCTTTTTTTCTGTTATTTATTTAATTGGGCTCTCTTTATCTAGTTTAGGATGTGTGATGATCTGATTATATCTTAGGTCATATTTATGCAGAAATAAGAGGAAATTCTACAGGGTTCAGAAACTTCCTAGCACCACTGTACATTTGTTTTCTTAACAGGTTTGTTACTACAGAGATTATTCATTTTTGACTAGATAATGTTTCACTCATGGTTTCCAACTCTATGGTATCAAATTAATGGTTTTTGACTGTTGATGGTACAGCTCTTCCTGTCATATCAAAATGGTTTATAATTTGTTAAGATATGTATTTCTTGGTTCTTGGCAATGTTTGGTTTTGACATTCAGTAGTGTTTTGCATTGGAGATGATACAGAATGCAAGTAACCTCTCAGAAATAGTTGCAAATCAGGATCTGGAAGGCAGGGAAGAATCTGGGAAAATTATGATCACTAAGGAAGTGGTACTGAACAATTATTGGAATTGGTAGCATGTTAGCGTAATGCTATTACTGTGCCAGTGATCACCAATCAGGGTTCAAATCCTGCTGCTGTCTGTAGGGAGTTTTCAATGTCCTCCCTGTGATAGTATAGGTTTCCTCTGGGTACTTCAGTTTCTTCTCACATTCCAAAGACGGAAGTTAGGCTACTGAGTTGTGGGCATGCTATGAGCACAAACTTTGCTGATTTGTTTTGATGCAAATGCTGCATTTCACTGTATATTTCAATGTACATGTGACAAAAACAAATCTTTTTAATTAGAGCTCTCAGGTCCTGGCAGATTTTATCTTAAGGTCCTTAAACAAATGACCTGTGGGACTGGTATTTCATTAGTTTTAATTTTCTGAAGTTCCTAAGATCCAGGGAGCACACCATTAGATGGGAAAATAGCATATGGAATAATTTTATTCTAAAAAGGAGACAAAATGTGAAACTTCGGCCAGTTCAGATTAACATCAGTAATAAGGGAAACATTTATTGCTATTACTAAAGATATTTCTAGAAGGGCATTTAGAAAAATTCAAGGTAATCAGGCAAAATTAAAATATTTTGTAAAAGAAAAACATATTTGATCTGTTTATTGCAGTTCTTTGAAGTAGTAACATCTGTGGTATAAGGTGGGAGGGAAGGGGAACTGGTGGATTTACAATATTTAGATTTCCACAAGGCATTTAGCAAGGTGCTGCATTTCAGACAGTTGAAAAAAATCAAAAGCCCATGATACAGGATAACATACTAACAAGGATATGATTAGCTGGCTATCAGGAAGGTCTGCAGGAATAAATGGGTGGGTCATTTTCTGTTTGGCACAATGGAGTATAATGTGGGAAAAAGCTGAAATTATCCTTTTTGGCAGAAAAAAAATTAAAATATATATTATGTAAACACCAAACGACTACTGGGTTTGTAGATCCAGGAGAAATTAAGTAATATTTTGATCTTAAAATTTGCATCTTTGTTTACAAATTGCTTTCAGGATTTAGCTCCACCCCATTTCTATTCTCCTCCAATTTTAAATCACTTCAGAAAATTGCGGAAATTCAAGAGACAGACCATTCACTGCTGTGTCCTTGTAGGTGGAACTGAAGCATTCAGCTTATTCTTACTTTCTTGTAGATTACAAAGCTTCAAATGCATTTTCATATGTTTTAAGGGTTTCTGCCTTTACCATTTCATTAGGCCAAGTTCCAGTCCCTTGCCACCAATTTCTCAACTTCCTACTAATCCTTCTTACAGTTACATTTCACACTATATTGCATAAACAAAATCAATTTCATACTCTCTAACCCTATAAACCAGATGAAAAAAGTAACTCACCAGTTTACTTAAGTAGTTCCGGTTGATTTTCCTAACTTCTCCTTTATAACGTACACAGGCCAAATCATTCTCAAAGTGCATTTCAACACGTGGGAGTGGAATTGTAGGGTACACAAGCCTCGAAGGGTAACAGTACACCAACCTGTCCATTACTTCCGGCTTTTCCAACTCTTCTGAAGGAACAGTAGAAATGAAATGTAGATTTCAGAAGGCAAATTGCATCCAATCTCCTCTTTGTAATAATAACAATTCCATGATCATTTACATTACTAACTTTGTATTAAAATAAATAAATGGTTATCTGAATTAAGGTAACAGTTTTAAAGCATCTAGATGCTTCTGTAAAGCAGCTTTTGAAGATATTAAACATCATAGTTTAATTAAGTTTTGTGTAGCGAAGTCCCTTAGCAAAGGGAATTTGTCATCTTTACCTGCTCTGGCCACATACAAATTCAAACATTTCAATGTAGTTGCTCTTAAATGGCGTCTAAAATGAACTAGGAGGCCAGGCAACTCAATTGTACCATTATTGCTCACTTTGAAAAACAGAAAGGAGAAAACAAAACAGGATGGATCACCTTACATTACCCAAGACAACAAGGTAATCACTACAAAGTTTCTGGAGACAAATTCCTGTCTTTACACATCATATTGGGGAGCGCTGCAGTTCTGCTAAATGGGATAGACTTGGATCAATTCAAAACCGTATATACGTGGGGCAATGATGACAGGAGAAATCTGTTTCACCGCAGTCTGTAACCTGCTGCCCAGCTTATTGCACACATCACCACTATCATCACGCTGGGGATCAACACCAGTTTAACAGAGTGCAGAAGGGCACACTAGACCAGTAGTAGGCATACCTAAAATTGAGGTTGTTAGAACATAGAACTACATATGTGCATAACATCAGTGACATAAAGTGATTTAAAACTGGAGAATAGAAATGGGGCGGAGCTAAATCCTGAAAGCAATTTGTAATCAAAGATGCAAATTTGGGCTTGTATATACTGGAATTTGTTTAAAAAGGGCTCAAAATGTAAGCTGGGAAATTATAGGCCGGTAAGTTTGACATCGGTAGTAGGTAAATTATTGGAAGGAATACTAAGAGCTAGGATCTACAAGTATTTGGATAGATAGGGACTTATTAGAAAAAGTCAGCATGGCTTTGTGCGTGGTCGGTCACATTTAACCAATGTATTAGAGTTTTTCGAGGAAGTTACCAGAAAAGTGGATGAAGGGAAGGCAATGGATGTTGCATACATGGACTTTAAGGCCTTTGACAAGATCCTGCATGGGAGGTTAGTTAGGAAGATTCAGTTGCTAGGTATACATGGGGAGGTAGTAAATTGGATTAGACATTGGCTCAATGGAAGAAGGCAGAGAGTGGTAGTGGAGGATTGCTACTCTGAGTGGAGGCCTGTGACTAGTGGTGTACCACAGGGATCAGTGCTGGGTCCATTGTTATCTATATCAATGATCTGGATGATAATGTGGTAAATTGGATCAGCAAATTTGCTGATGATACAAAGATTGGAGGTGTAGTGGACAGTGAGGAAGGTTTTCAAAGCTTGCAGAGGGATTTGGACCAGTTGGAGGAATGGGCTGAAAAATGGCAGACAGAGTGAGGTATTACACTTTGGAAGGACAAACCAAGGTAGAACATACAAGGTAAATGGTAGGACAATGAGGAGTACAGTCGAGCAGAGGGATCTGGGAGTACAGATACATAATTCCCTAAAAGTAGTGTCACAGGTGGATAGGGTTGTAAAGAGAGCTTTTGGTACATTGGCCTTTATAAATCAAAGTATTCAGTATAAGAGTTGGAATGTAATGGTGAGGTTATATAAGGCATTGGTTAGACCAAATTTGGAGTATTGTGTGCAGTTTTGGTCACCTAATTACAGGAAGGATATTAATAAGGTTGAAAGAGTGCAGAGAAGGTTTATAAGGATGTTGCCAGGACTCGAGAATCTGCGTTACAGAGAAAGGTTAAACAGGTTAGGACTTAATTCCCTGAAGAGTAGGAGAACGAGGGGTGATTTGATAGAGGTGTATAAAATTATGATGGGTATAGATAGAGTGAATGCAAGCAGGCTTTTTCCACTGAGGCTAGGGGAGAAAAAACCAGAGTTCATAGGTTAAGGGTGAAGGGGGAAAGTTTAAAGGGAACATGGGGTCGGTCTTCTTCACTCAGAGTGGTGGGAATGTGGAATGAGCTGCCAGATGAAATGGTGAATGAGGGCTCATTTTTGACATTTAAGAAAAACTTGGACAGGTATATAGATGAGAGGAGTTTGGAGGGATACGGTCCAGGTGCAGGTAGTGGGACTAGGCAGAAAAATGGTTCAGCACAGCCAAGAAGGGCCAAAAGACCTGTTTCCATGCTGTAATGTTCTATGGTTCTACGATCCCGACTATGCACTTGCAAATTATCCTTTATCTACAGATGCCTTCAACTTAACCCTTTCCTTTATGATCTGCTGCTAAATCCTATATTCTTCAGGAAAGGGGTCCGGGGTTGAACATATTTACATTTATTTCTTGCACTTTCTGTCCTTACTTTAGACAGGGAGGGAGAGCTTAAAGACTGTAATTATGGACTTCAAAGAATGTATACAGGCTACTGAAATGGAAGGACCTAGCAGTTGATTTATATCATGATCTGATATAGAGGAGAAGGAAATCGTGAAACTTTGCAAGAAATGCAAAATGTGAAGAGTTCAATTCAATAAGGTATTGAGAGACCTGAATGTGCATGTGCACAACCTTCAAAAGGTGGCAGGAGTATTAATAAAGTTATTTAAAACATGTAGGTTCCTGAACTTTACAAATCGAGCGAAAATACAGACAGAAAGAGGATACAATAGCCTTTATAAACAATAACAATTCAACCAGCACATTATACAGTGCTTATAAAAAGTATTCACCCATCTTGGAAGCTTTCATATTTTATCGTTTTACAACACTGAATCACAGTGGATTTAATTTGGCTTTTTTTTTTGACAATGATGAACAGAAAAAGACTTCTGTGTTAAAGTGAAAACAAATTTCTAAAAATTGGTCTAAATTTATTTAATTACTAAACAGTAAATAATTGATTGCATAAGTATTCACTCCTTTCAAGTCAGTATTTAGTAGATGTACTTTTGGCAGTTATTACAGCCTTGAGTCTGTGTGAATAGGTCTCTATCAGCTTTGCACATCTGGCCACAGCAATTCCCCCCAATTCTTCTTTATAAAACTGCTTAAGCTCTGTCAGATTGCATGGGGATCGTGAGTGAACAGTCCTTTTCAAGTCCAGCCACAGATTCTCAATTGGACTGAGATCTGGACTCTGACTTGGCCAATCCAGGAATGTTTTTAAGCCATTCCCATGCAGCTTTGGCTTTATGCCTGGGGTCACTGTCTTGCTGGAAAAGAAATCTCCCAAATCACAGTTCTCTTGCAGACTTCATCCGGTTTTCCTCTAGGATTTCCCTGTATTTTGCTGCATTCATTTTACTTTCTACCTTCACAAGCCTTCCAGGGCTTGCTGCAGTGAATCATCCCCACAGCATGATGCAGCCACCACCGTGTTTCATGGTAGGTATGGTGTGTTTTTGATGATGTGTGGTGTTTGGCTAACACCAAACATAGTGTTTAGTCTGATGGCCAAAAAACTCCATTTTGGTTTCATCAGACCATAGAACCTTTTTCCAGCTGACTTCAGTCTCCCACGTGCCTTCTGGTAAACTCCAGCCAAAATTTCATGGAAGTATTTTTTTTTAAAAAAACAGTGGCTTTCTTTTTGCCACTCTCCCATAAAACTGCGACTGGTGAAGCACCTGGGCAACTGTTGTACATGCAGTCTCTCCGATCTCAGCCACTGAAACTAGTAACTCCTCCAGAGTTATCAGAAGTCTCCTGGTGGCCTCCCTCACTAGTCCCTTTCTTGCATGGTCACTCGGTTTTTGAGGATGGCCTGTTCTTGGCAGATTTACAGCTGTGCCATATTCTTTACATTTCTTGATGATTGACTTAACTGTACTCCAAGAGATATTCAGTGACTTGAAAATTTTCTTACATCCATCTCCTGACTTGGGTTCAATAACCTTTTTCGTGAAGTTGCTTGGAATGTTCTTTTGTCTTCATGGTGTAGTTTTTGCCAAAATACTGACTCATCAGCAATTGGACCTTCTACATACAAGTGCGTTTCTACTATAATCAATTGAAACATCTTGACTGCACACTGGTGATCTCCATTTATCTATTTATGTGACTTCTAAAACCAATTGACTGCACCAGTGAAGAACTAGTGTGTCATATTAATGGTGCTGAATATTTATGTAATCAATTATTTAGTGTTTTATATTTGCAATTAATTTAGATCACTTTATAGAGATCTGTTTTCACTTCGACAGAAAAGAGTCTTTTTCTGTTGATCAGTGATCCATTGTGACTCAATGCTGTAAAACAACAAATCCTGAAAACTTCCTGGGTGGTGGGGGGGGTGTGGAAGAAATGTGTATACTTTTTTTTAATAGGCACTGTATAATGTATGACAAGTAAAAATTGTCTAACATTATAAATTAATACATTGTTTACTTAAATATAGCACCAAATGCCAACAGGAAAAATGGTCCAGTCATTGCCATGAAGGAAAGTTAAAAACTGTATTAGATCAAAGGAAAACTTGCCAAAAATGTAATAAGGCTAAGTACTGTGAAAGCTTCAGAATTCAGTAAAGGATGAAAAGGTATTGCAGGTTGACCTTCAATAATCCAGCACCATTGGGACCTGAGGGGTGCCGGATTTGTGAAAATGCCGAATTACAGAAGGATCACATTAAGCAATGGCTAACCGCCTCATCATACCTTTAAAATATCATGTAAATCAGTACAAGTTAGATAATAATGAAACAGAAATATTAAATGAGTAGCAAGTGAAATTTTAATAAAGTAATATACTGTACAGGCACAGATAAAATAAAGGGTACAGGTAAATGTACAGGAATTAACTTATACAGAACAGTTGAGCACTTCCACTTCTAAAGTGAGACATTTAATATACTTTCAGGCAATGTTACGTGTCTACAAGTGTGGGGTTGTCAGGATCATCAACATTTTCATCTTGAAAAATGAATGAAGCATCAGGAACTGGTGCTGAAACTGGCACAACAGTTTCTTCAGAAACTGTTGATGTTGGTAGCAACACATCTGGGTGAGCAGAAGCAGAAGCTGGAGAAAGGAGGACTTCTATATGTCACATTTTACGCCACCACCAAGCTGCCGGGGAATCGGCGCTGGGCTCTTCTCTCTTCACTCGTAGTTACTGAGGGAATCCTCGTTAGTTTCTTTTCCTCCGCTTAGTAATATGCTTAAATTCAGCGGGTCACCACGTCTGATCTGACGTCGTAGGCAGAAGAGTATGGAGCGCCTGCTAGGTGACGCCGGAGGGCCGTGTTCAACTGCCCGCAGGTGGGCGAGAAGGCGGACCGACCCTGCGCGCACCAGCTCCCCTGCTGCTTGCAGGTGAGACAGGCGGGTGCTGGACGGCCACGTCTCATGCAAATGATATTAATAAATGCAGGAAAACAAAGCAGGAATCGCCTCTCCATGCTTACAAGAGCGTGCCAACACGTGAACAGATCTAGCGCAACCAAAACAATGCTCAGCAGATTGGTACGGTGGTCCAGGAAATTTCAAATTACAGTTGCACAGAAAACTTGAAATCAGTGCCGGATTATTGAAGAAACCAGATTACAGATAGTCAGATTAGTGAAGGTCAACTGTAATAAGGAAAAAGGATGAATATGTGGGTTAGCTAGTGAGAAACATAATAGCAGACTATGAGACTTCTTACACATATAGTACAAGACTAGAAGTTAATGTGGATCCTTTATAGAATGAGACAAGAGACAATACATTGGAAAACAAGGAAATGACAGAGAAATTAAGATATAGAAAAACCTCTGATAAAAAATGGTGACCTAAATTTTAGGTGTGAAAGGTGCTCAAAGATGTTAGAACAGTAAAAGCTCTGTTATCCAGTTCATACTACTCTTGATACTTTAAATCTTTATTATTGGCTTGCTAGTGACTGCATAACTCACCTGAGATGTTGCACTCACGGAGTACTGCTAAATGCTTCTCTCGGACTCGCTTCGCATATTCACTAGATATGTAATATATCTTCCCGCAGATTGCTTCCACTGAATCTTTAGCCACTGCTGCCACATGGGGTCCACATTGTTTCCGCAAATGTTCAAGCCTCTCCTGCAATAAACAAGATTCAGGATTTCATCCAACAATTTAGATCAGAATATATTTCTATAAAGAAGTAAATAGCATGTAAATAGCATTTACATAACCCACATTTTTCATATTACCATTCTCTAAGTTCCAATGCCCCTTTGTCAGTAGTTTGAAATTTCTTGGTACGAAACATCAGTTTTTCTGCTCTATTGTTATTTAGTGTTTAAGACACTTGCTCAGAAACAAGAGTTCTGCTAGAATCAGTGCTAAAAGGCATCATTCCAGTATTAAAGTACTATGCAAAAGTCTTTGGCATATTAAAAAAAAATTCTGTAAAGTTAAGATGCTTGCGAAAATAATGAATTTTCTGAATATCAAAAAATTTCCTATAAAAAGCAATGAACAGTTAACATTAGTTATGATCACCCATTGCCTTTAAAACTACATTAAATCTCAGTTTTATAAGAAAATCAGCTGGTATGTTATTCCAAGCACCTTGGAGAACTTGCCACAGTTCTTCTGCAGACTTTGGCCACCTTGCCTGCTTTTGTCTCCAGGTAATTGCAGACAGCCTCAATGATGGTGAGCGTAGGGCTCTATGGAGACCATAGCATCTGTTGCAGAACTCCTTGTTCTTCACTTTCACTGAAGATAGTTCTTTACGATCTTGGCCATGTATGTGAGGTTATTGTAATGCTGCAGAATGTAGTTGGAACTGATCAGATGCCTCCATGATGGTACAGAGTGATCAATGAGAACCTACTTGTACTTCTCAGCATTGAGAAATCCATTAATTCTGACCAAATTACCAACTCCATTTGTAGAAATGCAGCCTCAAACCTGCAGGGAACCTCCGCCGTGATTCACTGTTGGCTGCAGCTGATCATCTCTGTTGCGCTCTCAAACTCTTCTACAAAGTTCCATTGTTTGAGCTAAAAGTTGCAAATTTTGACTCATCAATCCAGAGTTCTTGCCACCATTGTTCAGCACCCCAGTCCTTGAGTCTTTGTGCTAGGGTGAGTCTCTTGGCTTTGTTTTCTCTTTGGAGAAATGGCTTTTTGGCAGCAAATCTTCAATGAAGACCACTTCCAACAAGACTTCTCCAGACTGTAGTGTGGTTCCAGTGGTTTCTTTGAGTTAAGAGCCAATTACAATGCTGGACTTCTTCCAATTTAGAAGGGATGTCAGTTTGATGCATCTCTTCTGCTACACTTAGTTTCCATAGCCAACCACTGTGTTATTGCTCCTCAACTTGCTCATTTCTTTGTGCTTCTTCAGGAGAGCTTGACCAGCACATTTTGAAGCTCCTGTCTGCCACAAAATTTCAGTTTGGGAGACTTTCCTGATGCAGGATGATCACTAGTACCTTGATACTATGCTCACTCTTGCTATGGCGTAAGAACTTAAGATTTGAAGGTTAAAATCTCACTTCTACCACACCCTCACCTTTTAGTTTGGTTGTCCTTCACCCAGTTTGATTCCTTCTACACCTGTTTCTGTTTCAGTTAATCAGTTCATTGAGTTTATTATATCATTGATGATTAGCAGCTGTTTGTTATCTTTGTTTAATCATACATTGGGCTATATACCTACAAGGTAATCCAGTTTTTATTTGAAAAGTGGTCTGTTACTTAATATGTTACTTTCTTTAATGAAATACAAAACATTCTCTGATTTAATTTCTTGAAAAATGATTGATTGTAAATCTAAAATCTGCTCTTTTCTATTGATGCACTAATGCAGAAGACAGAAAATAAACATCTAGAACAAAATTTATATAAAAAACCTAGGATAAGGTCAAAGTAGCAATTGGACTAGCTGGAATAATGGGCTGAAAAGTGACAGATGGAATTTATCGTGGACACATGTGAGGTGTTGTACACTGAGAGGACCAACCAGGGTAGGTCTTACATGGTGAGTGGGAGAACAGAAGGATCTGGAAATACAGATCCATTAATTCTTTGAAAGGGGTGTCACAGGTAGATAGGGTCATGAAGAAAGCTTCAGGCACATTAACCTTCATAATCAATGTACAGAAAACACAAGTTGGATGTTAAGTTGAAATTGTATAAGACATTGGTGAGGCCTAATTTGAAGTATTGGATGCAGTTTTGGTCACTGACCTACAGGAAAGATGTATGTAAGATTGAAAGAGTGCAGAGAATATTTACATGCATCTTTCTGAGACTTGAAGACCTGAGTTATAAGGTTGAAAAGGTAAGGAATTTATTCCCAAGAGCATGGAAGAATGAGAGGAGTATATACAATTATGAGGGTTAGAGATAAGGGCACATGCAAACAGGTCATTTCTACTGAGCTGGGTGAGCCTACAACTAGAGGTTACATGTTAGGGGTGAAAGGTGAAATATTTAAGGGGGGCATGGGGGGAACTTCTTCACTTAGTAGGTGATGAGAGTGTGGAATAAGCTGCCAGCGCAAATGGTGGATGAGGGGTTGATTTCAACATTTAAAAGAAATTTGGATAGGTACATGGATGAGAGGGATATAGAGGACTATGGATCCAGGTTCAGGTCGATGGAAGTACGTAGATTAATGGTTTGGCACAGGGCCTGTTTCTGTACTACAGTAATGTTCTACCATGTTAACCTCTGGTGAGGGACATAGAAGAAACCCCATCCAGAGTACAACTTGTCCTCTTGCTGCTCTCAGTGCTTCTTTCAAGTGATGCTCAAAATCTTTCATGCCCTGGTATAAGCTCATGACACTTTCATGAATTGCATTCAGAGTTAAGAATTCTCACAGCTATTAATTCCTTATTGTATTCCACTGTGTGCACACCATTCATGAATTTGTCTAGATTGATGTGCCAGACTTTTCTATGGGATAGATCTTCCAATTTTGCTAAGTCCGGAAATGTTGGTGAAGAGCAGAAGAGAATGGCATACAGTATATCATTGCATACTTCATATTAGATGCCTAGATCATTCACAGATTGTCCTTCCTATCTTACAAACATTGCACTGTCTCAGAAGTCGAAATTGAATTATCACAATTTTAGTGATCAGTTATGAATCAACAACACTGCTATAGATCTAGAGTTATGAATTAACTCTTTCTGAATCTGTTCCTACTGATAAGGAAATTTTTTTCTGTTCATAACAAAGTGCCATTAAAGAACTAGAGAATTTTTCAATAATCCAGAAATTTCAATTAATTTATTTAAATTCCTTATTTGCTAAGGTGAGATTTAAAATCCTGTCTCCTACCCCTAGGTCAATAATCCAGTATTATAACTACTACACTGCTGAGTTCTTATTGTTTAGCTTTCCTATTACCTTATTACAGGTAGTCCCCAGTTACGAACATCCAACTTACAAACCGAGGAAGGAGAATGCCGTCCACCATTTTAAGTCGGACCGCGACGCTGTCTGCCATTTTAAGTCGTTGCTGTTGACACTGCGTTGAGTGTGTAACTTTGTATTTGGCTTAAATTTTTCTTAGCAAGATTCACCCTGACCCTGCCCCGTCTCTTCCAGTTGGCTGGTGGCGCAGTGAGATTAGTGCCGGGCTCGAGAATGGAGGTTCCCGAGTTCGGTCCAGTGACAGACTACTCCCGAGCAGTGCTGGGTTGATGTCGAGCTCACAACTCGACCTCATTAAAAAAACACTGCCACCTCCAGTTTAAATTCCCACGCAGAATATTGTGGAAGATTAAATACCCAAACCCAGCACAGCCCCCACTTGTCCTATTTAACCTGTCTTAGTACTGTGGACTTTAGGACCCGGGGAATTCAGTGCAGTGGTCCTTAGGACCCGCCGCCCACAGTGTTTCTGTTCCGTTGGTGGGAAGCGATCACCATTGAAAATAAAGTGGAAATGATAAAGCATTTGGAAAGAGGTGAAACATCATTGGTCATTGGAAAAGCATTGGGCTACAGTCGGTCAATGATCGGAACAATTTTAAAGGATAAAGTGAGAATAATGAAGCATGTGAAAGGCTCTGCCCCAATGAAAACTACAATTATTAATAAGCAATGCAGTGGTTTAATTATTGGAATACATACGTTTCTTAAGTGTTTTATATGCATAGAAAGGTAACATATATACTAAGACAAACGTTTGACTAACTGACGCTAAATAATACCAAATGTACCTGTTCCGACTTACGTAATCCGACTTAAAAGATGGACTCAGGAATGGAACTCGTTCGTAACCCGGGGACTATTCTTCTATGGCTAATTCCTCTTTAAAGACCATCTTGTTTGGCCCCAGTTCCCCACTGATAATTCTCTCTGAATCCAATTCTTGCACTGATGCTCACTATTTTGTGACTTCTATTATCCCTGACCTAAATGACCATATTAATATTCAAGCTACTATTGCGTTATTTTGTAATCTTCCTTTTAACTTTTAGTTTTTCTCTTACCATATAATCTTCTTTTGTAGCAGATGGTTCCTTTCGTAACCAGTTGAAAGTATCTTCAACGTTCCACTTCACAGTTTT
Source organism: Hypanus sabinus (assembly GCF_030144855.1). Taxonomy (NCBI): domain Eukaryota; kingdom Metazoa; phylum Chordata; class Chondrichthyes; order Myliobatiformes; family Dasyatidae; genus Hypanus; species Hypanus sabinus. Next base: position 110,093,507 of record NC_082714.1, on the reverse strand, counting down.
CCTGATATCTGGTGTAGCGTTCCTGGGGAAGCAGCATAAAGTAATCAGGACAAAATGGATCCTGGGATCATTATTTCCAAACAGACAAAAAGAATCAAGATTTCTTCTCAGAGCCTGAAATACATTATTTTATTTTAAGATTCTATAATCACACCAACAACAACCCCAAAGGGGTTTGGGAAAACTTCCACTGTACCTGAAACCATAACAACTTATTTTCTAATTAACCTGTTATCTGACAGACACAGTAATTCCCACTGTGTACCAGAGTGGACACTGTATGGTGTGCTTCCAAAATAACCAAGTTCCAAGTCGAAAAAGTATGTTTGATCCTTTATTATGAAACCAGCAAAGATGAACAATCTTATAGTGACAAAAAACTAACAAAACTAAATTAGTAATAAAGTGAAATAATAACTAGCATAATTAAACATAATTAATACAATAAGTGTTCCAATTAGCAGTCATCAGAAAAAAATCACCCCTGGTTCAATCCCTCTCAACAAGACTAAACTAAGTCGAAGCAAGAATGCATTTGCTTCTACCACGCCCAAACCCACAAATTACCCCCAATAAACATGATACACGAAGTACAATACAGATAGACAGGAAATACATGCATGGCTCCTATGTACAGTACGAAAACAGGCCCTTATACTGCCAACTAGCCCCATTTACCTGCATTCCGCCCAAGTTCCTTTCAACCATTCCTATTCACATCTTTTAAATGTTCTACCATATATCCATTTACCACTTCTTCTAGCAGTTTTTTCCATGTCCACAACCCTCTATGTGAAAAAACTGTCATTCAGATCCCCTTTAAATCTTTCCTCTCTTACCTTGAATCTATGCCCGAGTCTTAGACTCTTTGCGAAAGGATTGTGGCCATACACCTCTTCTATGTCCCTTGTGATTTTACAAACCTCTGTAAGGTCACCCCTCAGCCTCCTATGCTCCAGGAAAAAAAGTCCTATCCTATCCAGTTTTTCCTTTCAACTCAAGCCCTCCAATCCCAGTAATATCCCTGTGAATCTTTTCCGCACCCTTTCAAAGTAAATTTATTATCAAGGTACGTATATGTACCATATACTATCTTGAGATTCATTTTCTTGCAACAATTAAATAAAATAGAATCATTGAAAAACTACAGAGTCGCTATTTTCTTTGGAAACAACTCTATTTCTATCTTTAACATCTCTATTTTTCCCTTTCAGGGTTCTTTTGAAGACCCTGACCTGGAGTTCCAAGCTGACTTTGGTTCTTTGTGGGAGTGGGACCTGCTCTCGGGATCTCATGACTGGCTGCTATATGATGCTAGGACGCGGCCTAGAAGACTAGCGCACCTTCAGGGTTCTGGGATTTCGTGGTTCTGGAGGCAGGCGGACTCGAGCTCGATGCCTCCGCAGGAAATTGGTGTGTTGTGGGAATACACGGAAGATCCAAAGCAGCAAGTTGGGGGCTGGCTGTATGTCTAGAGACTTGATTTTTTTGGGCACAGAGCTCGGAAAAAAGCTCATATATCAGTGAGTTGTTTGGAATGTCTCCCCTCTCACTGTGAAATGGGGATGCCCCTTTTACCCTTATTAGGGAGAGAGTGAGCCTGTGGTATGTGGAATACCGGGTGAACTAGTAGTCTTCGGGGTACTGCAAGTCTGATTCTTTACTGATGCTTTGTTGCGCGCTTCAGCGCTTGGTGGGGGAGGGGGGACCGTCACTTTGCTGCTGCTTTTTGTGGGTGGGGGACTTGGAGTTCTAACATTTAACTGTCATTCATTCCTTGGGGTACTCCTCTGTTTTTGCAGACAGTTGTGAAGAAAAAAAATTTCAAGATGTATATTGTATATATTTCTCTGACATTAAATGTACCTTTGAAACACCAACTGGCAAACTGTTTCTTAGAGGGAAATTACAGGCTGCAGATTCCAGCAACAGCAGTTCAAATCTGGTAGAGTTCTGAGTTGCCTGTAAAATGTACCCATATATCGCCAGTGGCATCTTCCCAAGAGCCCAGCTTAATGACATTGTTCCTGTGGTAAGTAACCAGAACTGCACAGAATATTCCAACTGTCAACCTCTCGTATAGTTGATATAGTTAACATAGTGTCCCAACTCTTCTAATCATCACCTTGACTAATGAAGACAAGCATGTCAGACATGTTCTTCAACAACCTTTCTACCTGTGTTGCCACTTTAAAATCAGATTATCACTGACATATTTGTAAAACATTTTGTGGCATCAGTAAAGTGCATGACATAAAAATTGCTCTAAGTTATACATATATAAATAATACAAAAGAGGAATAGCAAGGTTCATGGACCACTCATAAATCTGCTGGCAGAGAAGAAGCTACTCCTAAAATGTGAATGTGGGTCTTCAGGCTCCCCTCCCCAATGGCAGTAATGAAAAGATGGTGAAATCCTTAATGATAGATGCTGCCTCCTTGAGGCATCCCCTTTTGAAGATGTCCTCAATGTTGGGAAGGTTTATGCATCATACAAATACATTGGATTCCAATTAATAGGGACCTATCGGGATCAGTATATTTTGGCCCAGTTAAATGGCTGCCCCAATTAACCATGAAGTTTCATGGAAATAGTTAAAAAGGTATAAAAAAGACAAATTACTGTTGAGTAAAAAATTATGTATGTAAATGAAAGCAGAACACTATTATTGTATTATAAAACTGTGCATGAGTTCCTAATAGTTATCAACAGAAGAAATTCAGGTATACTGCTGTGTTCTTTTGATTGACTGTAAATGAACAAAATCAGTACAGACATCTAGGGTAGATAATGGACTGCCTTCTTACAATGCTTTCAACGTTTGCATCCTCCAATCTTCATTTTCACTGTAACATTCAAGATGGTTGTTGACACCTTCAAATACTTCATAGTTCCTGACTTAATGAAATAGTGAAATCGTTTCATTTTCACTCAGTTGTTTCTGGTATCAAGCCTCAATGCTTGAAAGCACAGTGAGCAAAACAGTTCTGAATTGTCTTACTGCTTATGTATCGCCAACTATCAGTGGCAAAAATTACTGCTTTTTGAACACAAACCTATGTAATTAATGCTATTTAAAAACTGTCCCCTCTAAGCATGGTGTAGTGTCTAGTGGCCACACAAGTGATGTGACTGATGCTAATTAGAAACTGCTTGGTTACAGGCTCCTGTCCCATTAAGTGGCAGAGTGTCCCAAATAAACAAAAGGAATGCCAGCTATTTTTCGATTAGTTTTTTTTTCTTTATTAATGGTCCCAAGTAAGTGGCTGCCCGGATTAACCGATGGCCCAATTAACTGGAATCCATTGTACTACTTTGAGATTCATTTTCTTAGTCATTTACAGGAAAATAAAGAAATACAATAGAGTTTATGAAAATTCTACAAAGACTGACAAACAACCAATGTGTTAAAAAAGACAAACTGTGCAAATAAAAATCAAACTGAGATCATGAGTTGTAGAATACTTGAGAGTCTAGGTTGTAAATCAGTTGTTGTGGTGAGTGAAGTTAGTGACAATGGTTAAAAAGCTTGATCGTTGAAGAGTAATAACTGTTCCTGAACTTGGTGGTGTGATACCTCCTATCCAATGGCAAGAATGAGAAGACAGCATATTGGGATTCTTTGATAATTGATACTGCTTTCCTGTGGCAGCACTCCATATAAATGTGTTCAATGATGGGTAGTGCTTGCCTGGGGTGGACTGGGCTGATTCCACCACTTCCTGTAGACCTTTCCATTCCTGGGTATTGGTGTTTTCATACTAGGCCATGGCACAACCAGTTGGGATACTTCCCATTGGGCATCTAAAAAAGTTTGTCAAAGATTTTAGTGACATGACAAATCTAAGCAAACCTCGAAGAAACCATAGAGCTGAATGCCTTTTTGTGATGGTACTTGCTTGCTGGCACTAGGACAGATCCTCTGATATGATACTGACAAGGAATTTAATGCTCCTGTTCCTTTTGCTTCTGAACCCCTAATAAGGACTGGCGTATGGACTTCTGGCTTCCTCCTCCTGTAGTCAATAATCAGTTCCTTGGTTTTGCTGACATCGAGTGAGTTGTTGTTGTGGCACCACTCAAGCAGATTTTCAATCTCCTTCCAATAATCTGATTTGTCATTATCTTTGATTCGGTCAACAGTGGTGTTGTCTGCAAACTTTAAAATGGCATTGGCCACACAATCATTGGTATAAAGGCAGTAACACAGGGGACTTAAGCAGACAGCCTTGTAGTGCATCTTTGCTGATGATGACTGTGGAGATGTTTTACCAATATGTACTGATTGGGGTCTGCCAGTAAGGGAATTGAGGATCCAGTTGCACAGGGAGGTATTGAGGCTCATGTTTTGGAGCTTAGTGAGCTCCTCTGAGATATATCCTCCAAGATGCTAATCCAGGAACTTGAATTATTTTCATCGATGACCCAGATAATAAGGACTGGTGTGTGTTCTTCCAACTTCCTCATTCTGAAATCCACAATTCAATGCATAGAACTATGTATTTGTACCGCTAGATCTTTCTGTTCTACAATGCTCTCCAGGGCTCTGCCACTTACATGCAAGACTTACTCTGGCTTAGCTTACCAAAATGCAGCACTTTGCACTTGTCTGAGTTAAGTTCTATCTTTCATTCTTTGGTCCAGTTTCCCATTTGGCCTGGATCCTTTGTAATCTCGGATATTCTTCATTATGATTGACTAGACCACCAATTTTGGTGTCAGTAACCTTGCTGACCCTGCCAACTATATTCTCATCCAAATCACTATAGACAACGAACAATGATTCAGCACCAATGCATACTGCTGGTCAGGCTTCCAATCTGAAAAACTCTCCGCAACCACCGCCTGACTACTTCCACTAAGCTAATTTTGAATCCAATTGGCTACCTCACCCTGGATCCCATGTGATCTAACCTTCCAGATCAGCAGACCATAGGGAACCTTGTTAAAAGCCTTGCTGAAGTCCATTCAGATGAATTGACTTTTTGGTTATCTCTTCAAAATACTCAACAAATTAGAGGGAAGCCATACTGACTATTTCTACTTAGTTCACATGTTGAAAGCCAAATAAATGCAGATACTAACAATCTAAAATAAAGGCAGAAGATGTTGGGAATACACAACAGGTTAGGTAATCTTTGTGAGAAGAAGAACAAATTTAACATTCTCAAAATGTTAACAGATCAGAAGCCTTCATCAGAACTGGAAATCAGAATATCTTTTCGAGTTCTGATGAAAGGTCATTGAACTAAAAACATAACACTATTTGGAGCACAATTTTGCAAAGTGTAAGCTTGAAGTCATCACAATCTGAGTTCATTACACTATTAAGGCATTAATCCAAATCTCTTGCATTTTATGCTAGCTTTGAATATTGTTATGAATAAAATAAATTTGGGAGTAAGCAATACATATAGTTGTTGCATGGGGTTCATAATTCCAATGTACATGATACAAATGTTTCACATAGCAGCCTTGCACTTTGCTGAAGAGTTATTTAAAATACCATCATCACTATTTTAAACATTTCATGCAGTAACACATTGGGAAGCACATGTGAGAATCTACCTGAATACTGCCACTGTGATCATCCCAGGGAGAGCCACTCTTAATATTGACATTGAGTTACATTTGGTCCGAATACTGAAACTGGGAACATTGCAGATAGAATCCATCTGAATACTGGAAGCATAGTGGAGCTTGTCTAAATTTTGATAAAGGAAACATTGCCAGGTATTTGAATTTGAATACAGATAGGGAGATCATGACAAGAAAAATTCTGAGTACTAATTATGGGATTAATCAAAACTTTGACTGGATGTAGGGAATCTATAAGAAAGAATTGTCTCTAAGTATTTTTTTGCACAGTACTACCATTTTCTGACGTACAGAATGGAAAGCTAATAATGAGACTATTCTGTTTGAATTGTGTCACTCCAGTCTATCATTTCTTTCCTTCTTAAATAACAATTTCTCCTTGGTGGTCATGCAGTCCTTAGGTACCAAGCTTGTAGTTAAAGAGCATTAGAAGATGTTTAATTAGAGCCTGTGTTATTGCCTTTCATTTCTTTTAAGAGCCTGGGTTACTGGGCTTAACAATTTTTTTTTTACTTTTAAGCACACTAGGCCTCTTATTATGTCCTCTCTCTGTTCATCATTTCCAATATTACACATCATTTCCTTCTTCGGTGAAGATACTTTGGATACTTTCACTTGTCAGCACATTAGCATAGAACATTAACTCATATTTAGGAGTAATATTACTGAACACAACAACATCCCAGAAAGAGTTGGTTGTGATATTGTGAAATTGCAAAATCTATTTTTGTATTGATTCTGAGAACATACAATGAAAGATTTTAACTTGAACACTGTGAACTTCTCAAAATATACACAAATATGAAGCTGGGATCATCCCAAGATGAAGTAGTCGAAATGTTTTCCCCAGTAAACCAACCTGGATTCAATCATCCGCTTTGCCGACTCTGCGTATTTAAAAAGCAATCTTCGAGCTTCCTCCCTGTATTTAATACGAGACAATCTGCAAGATTAAAGATTTACAATGATGACACACTGGCAATTTCAACATAATGAACCATGTAGCATGAACATAAACCACAACAAAATGTGAGAATTATATCTTCATATTCATGTAACATTTCTTCCAAACAACTGTTATTGACAGAACCTGCCTTGCCATCAAAACAAAAATGCAAATGTGAGGCAATATATTCCTGAGTAGAATTGCTAAATACAGTAAAATACAGTAACTGCTCAAGCCACCAAGCACTTTGCTTTATTAACCATTTCCTGCATTTTATTATCTAAGTACGTATATGTCACTATATACCATCATGAGATTCATCTTCTTGCAGGCATTCAAAGTAGGACAAAGAAATACAACAGAATCAATGAAAAGCTACACAAAAACAATCAATGTGTAAAAGGCAAACCATGCAAATACAAACAAACAAATAAATAAATAAATACCAAGAACGTAAGTTACAGAGTCCTTGAAAATGAGTCCATAGTTTGTGGAATCAGCTCAGTGTTGAGTGAAGTTATCCACACTGGTTCTGGACTCCGATGGCTGATGATCAATAACCGTTCCTGAACCTGGTGGTGCGTACGCAAGGCTTCTGTATCTCCTTTCCGATGGCAGCAGTGAGAAGAATAGCTTGTTCTTGGTTGTGCAGGGGAGTTTATGCAGAGGGAATTACATGGATGGGTTGGAAAGTATTTGCAGTAGTCTTTTATGGAATATGGCGCACGCACGCACACACACACACACCTAATCTGTATTACCCAAAATAAAATCAAATTACCTAATAGGAATGTCATTCATTACTTCTCGGAACATGGAAGGTGACACGACAGGATCACAATCACTCGGCAGCAAAGGATCCTTGCCCTTGTCAATTGCCTTGCGTTCCAAAAGCCAGCGGTTAAATGAATCACGAGGTGGATCAATCCCTGCCAGGGCAAACAAATTGGTGTTAAAAGTACTCACAGACTAATATCTTGTCTGGATATTTCCATTTTCTCACATTTTTGCAGTAGCCACTAACTAAATGTAATAGAAAAACTTGTTTCAAATTGTCCATTATTTTCTACTATTGTGTATATTAGGTGTCACAACTGCAATTACTCAAAAAAAATTTGAATGTCATTTAAACAATGGGACAATCAAAATTTAAAGGAGAACATGTGCTTTGGAAGTAATTGAGTACAGGAAAATATCCACCAAATTTGATCAATGATTAGCTAGTTAATTTCAGGATTGCCTTTGAGAACATTACAACCAGTTTCAATTGAAAGAGGCTAGGTTTCCACCTTTTTCCCCAACTGTTATCCAATCTATAGTTGGAAAATTCATAATGGTTATTGGGTTAGGACACAAATGGTTTAACTACTATGCTTTCTAAATCAATTATTACTGCCTTGGCTAACACACAAGGCAAGGTTCAAGGAGGGCCTTCAGCAAGAGTCAGAATCTTGAGAATAAAACATGTTCAGAAAAATCAAATTCAACCATACCCTATGTAGTATTCCCTTACTCTATACTATAAAAACCCTGTTTCTGAAAAGAAGGAACATGCATTTACATTGCACCTTTATATTGTCAGGACAGAGTTCCAAACAACCAATGGTATACATTTGAAACATTTGATATTGAATATTAAGAAACATGACAGGCAATTTGGACATAGCAAGCTCCAATAAATATCAGAGATAAACAACCAGTTAATGAATTTTACTGGTTAATATTGCCCAGTACACCTTTTTCATTAGATGATACCCTAGGGTCTGAGGTGTTTAAAACACTGAAAACTGGGCTTGTACCAAATAAAGTTTGAACAGTGGAAGAGTGATTGAAACAAGAGATTTTGAAGAGGCTTGGCAGGGTCCACTTTGAAAACATCTTCTTGTGTGGAAAATCTAGAACTAGGCATCACTATTTAAAGAAAGTAAATCTCCCATTTAAGACAGAGATGAGCCGAAATTTCTTTTTGCAGAGAATCATGAGTCTTTAGAACTCATCCCCTCAAAGAGCAATGGAAGCACAATCTTTTAAAATTTTAAATTAGATATAGATAGGGTATTACCTAAAGTAGGCAAAAATGAAGGACTGAGGGAAAATAAAATCAAACATTTATTTACTATACAGTCAAGTGACTCCTCCTGCACAATTCATGTTTCTATGGCAAGTTGAAAGGAAAGGGAAATGAACGTTCCTGCTCTGAAAACAACCCTAAGCCTGAAGCTTGAAATGCTTTCTCTTTCACACTTTGTGATTTGTTTTTGTGCATATCAACAACTGTTGAACATTTCTGCCTTGCCAACTATAGGGATTACCTTCTCTCTGTTGACACAGCTCCTGGTAGTGTTGTCTCAGTTTTACTGTCAGTTGTGCTCGTAGTACTTCCACATCTGGATGTGGTGGAAACATCTCAATTGGAGCAAGCTCCTTAATCACTGCATTAGTTGGAATTTCAAGGTCCCAGTAAACACTGTAACACAAAATTGTAACCTGGAGTTTACATATCAAGCTTATATTTAGCTACCTCTAAGAATTTCATAAAATGAACTCCATTACCTAGAAAGTGGATTGTGCAGTGCAGACTTTTTCTAATGTAATTAAAAATAAATGCCTTTTGAGGGAAAAAACACAAAAACATGGTTAATCTCTGGGACTTGCATAGTTCATGAAATATGATCCAGTTGCTTCCAGTTGTAGTCCATTGCAGCACAGATTGATTATTTGACACATAGAATCCATGCAGAATGATGTTGTTCAATTTGTAATATAGTGTTAGTACGCCCGATGAAACTGGGTCATGTTTTGTCTGCTTCAGCAACATTGTTTTTTACTCACAAGGAAGTATCTTCTCACACCATTCTATTCAAGGCAATTGTGAAATTTAAAGGACTACTCCCACAAATGACCATACAAATCTACAGGACACTGAATTAGAGAGGCCAAATTAACCACAGCAACTTTGGATGAAGTAACTCCTTCCAATGATGCATTAGGGTTATTCAATTGGGTATACTTAATGAACTAGAGCAACAAGACATACCCAAGTGCTCAGAGGGAGGGGAGCAAAACAGGAGTATGTCATCAGTACAACCTCCATAAGAAGTAAGTCATTCTCCTACCAGCTCTCTGAAGAGCGATAAATATACATTGGCAATAGAGCTCAATCATCATTTTAGGCCCAGATCAATAATCTATTTAGGGATAAGCTACAGTCATGCTCAGACAGAGCAGCTCATAAAGGTCAAAGTCACTTTCACCATTTCCTAGCCTGGGATTCATTTCAAGGAATAGCATCTACACTATATATCCATGTTTTCTCTTCAATGCAATATTAAGGTGGTGTTGAAACCTACTGTCTTTTTAATCTCTTTTTATAAGATATTAGATGAATAAATATGAAGCTAAAGTTATAGCTTAATCATTTGTACTTTTTTTAAAAAGCAAACTTTCACAATATTATTGTCTTATTGGCAGAAGGTGCTATAGCTTTTCATTTTTCTTTGGCCAAGTATTAGCACATTACCCACGTGATGCAATTGTGCAACTACTGACTGGTTTATTCTTATCTAAAGAATTTTCTGTTAACTGGATTATAAAAGGTGATGGATTTTTCAGAGGTGACATCTTCATCTTCTTTTTATCTTTACTCTTTGCTTTTCATTGCTTTGTTCCTCAGCTCTTCACTTAGTTTGCTTAGTATTTGTGTGTTTGTTTAGACTTTAAGGTAAGAAATTGTTAAAAATCAAGACTGCTTGCCATTCCTGATCCCCAGAAGAACCCTAAGGATCAGTAAAATAACAGAGATCCAACAGTTTGGCACCCAAACGTGGGATGATTACTTGAAGAAAACTGGACAAAGAAAGGAAATTTCAAGCAAGCATCTGAGAGGCAAGACAACTTCTTCTGTTCCTTAGTGTCTGAGAAAGACCTTGGGAGGGTGGTGCAGTCAACCCAATGGGTGATGTTAACACTGATGTCAATCATGTTGGAAGGCAGCCGACACTGACTACTCCTCAGAAACAGTGACAACTTGGAAATTTCAAGGAGCTGCAAATACTGATTCAACAGAGACTTCTAGTGGCTTAAATGATGATGACTGTAATGAGGTAATTGGTCTGGCAGCTATGGCAAGACTTGCCCCAGTAAAAACTAAGAGAGAGAAAACATGCAAGACTGATGATTATGAAAGGAGACAGGAAGTTTATCATCAACTACCAGATCCAGAACAATATTGACAAATGGCCCAGGGAAGTTCTACATCCTTAAAAAGGAAGCTTAAAGACTTGGGTTGAATTTCAATGAATTAAGAACACATACAAATTGCATGGTGTTCAAATTTTAGCTACCATGCTAACAATTCAGCAAATAAACCAGTTGACAGTGAGTTGAAGGTGGTAGAGGGGAGGATAAACAGAGCTTACCAGATGATTGGGATGAAGTTAAGCAATAGTTGGAACAACAAACCCCAGTACAGGATGATTTAGGCTTCAGATGATGTTTCTGAATATGACAACTGCTACAAGACTGTTTGGATCACTTACTCAGAAGATCAACCAATAATTGGAGATAATATGGAGGAATCCACAAAAACTCTTTCAAATCAACCTTCATGGATGGTTTGAAACCAGACGTTGCCAAAATGGTGAAACTGACAAAAGCAAATTGGAGTGAAACTGTTGTTTCCTACAGCGATCTGGTGCGAACTGCTGAACAAGTAGAGTCCAATTGAAGTCCAAATAAGATTGGTACAGATAAGCCAACTGCCTACACCTGCTAACCAACTGAACAAGTGGAACTGGAATTCACAGCAATATGTTAATTTACTAATTGGATATGAATGTGATTTTTTTTTAATGTCTGCTCAATTACATAGCCCTTAAGGGACACAAAGTGAATTTGGACAAAGCATCATTGCAACAAGTGGAAGTGATTTCTTGGGACTGAAAATTTCCCAAGGCAAACAGGAAATCACTGAAGATCATGCAAAGGCTGTTAAATCATCAAAACCACCTACAACAGTTCAGCAACTTTGATCATTTCTGGGTTTCAGTAATCACAACAGAGCATGGACCGATTCATATGCTGCAAATGCTCAACTCCTTACTTGTGTGCTGAAAAGCAGGACACACTCTGACAACTCTGTGACTCTTAATGAAGAACAGATAGAAGCTTTCCGAAGCTAAAGGGGATATTATGTACTGCATCTGCATTGGGAATCCCTGATACAAGAAGATCATTTATCATATATGTCAATGAGAAGCCTGGCTACATGACAGCTGTTTTAACTCAAGAACATGGAGATCAACAGTGTTTTGTTGGGTATTACTCTGCCAAATTAGACAAATGCAGCCTTCAGATGAGGTTCATGTCTGTAAGTGGTGCAAGCAACTTACCTAGCAGTCACGACTGTTTCCAGCATTGTGCTAGATTAGAATTTAAATGTCTGATGTCCACACAGTGCATACTTTACTGACTATGAACAGGCCTCTCAAGTGACAGCTGTTCGGTGGTCCAAGTGGTCCACTGCTCCTGAGGCACCTAATATCATCCAACTAGCAAGTCCAGCTACACTGTTGTCAGTAGACATGGAAGATTATGATGATCACGACTGTGCAAGAACAATAACATGCCAAGAAGATGCAAATTACCATAAAGAAGCGCCTTTGCTGTACCCAGATCTGACACTGTACACTGATAGCTCCTCAGCCATTGAGGGAAAAATTTGAATGGCTGGTTAGGCTGCTGTCTCAGAAAATGAAGTGATGGCCTCAGGAACCATGGTTCCTGGTAATTCTGCACAACAGACAAAACTGAAAGCTTTGACTGAAGCAAATAAGCCAGCAAAAAGAAGATCAACTAATACCTACATGGATTCTCAATATACCTTTGGAGTCATTCATGATTTTGGAAGTTCATGGAGACAAAGAGGATTTCTTACAGCTGTGGGAACTCGTACGAGAACTTACTGAAGCCTTGCAATTACCATCAGAAGGTGCAGTATTAAAATGTAAAGGTTACTCTAAAATGACCACAATGGAAAGACATCAAAAAAGGCAGCAAGAGAAGGAATAAAGAAAATTGGGGAAAAAATGCAAGAAAACCCAATAATTAAAACTATGGAAACCAAGTTAAACACAATGTCACAGACGAGCATGCAAGATCAGTGCTCAAATGAAGAAAAGTGGCACTGGATGGAAAATTGTGAGTTATTAAAGGACAATGAAGCATGGAGATCCAGCACTAGTCATAGACTGGTGGCCCCATCTCAGCTGTTTGCTTATCTGACACTGTAGACACACTCTTCAGGACACATTGAAGTACAAAAGATAGTTGAGAGATTCTCCCAGTGGTGGTGGAAATCAAAATTCAGGATACAAGCTTGACAAATGGTTGAGAGATGTATGGCATGCTTCTCCTGTGGTAGCGCGCCTTACTCTGATTATCAGAAGTCACTTACATTGTTATTGTTTAGTTTAGAAGCTGCATCTGTTTTTCACATTGGATAACTGCCTGGTGTCCTGCTTCAAATATCCTGGGTATATAAAACAGCACGTGGAAGGGGTTTACTCTCTTCTTTCTTTGTTTAGGAAATCACCATTGGGAAGGTATGCTCTGTGTGCACTTTTAACTAACTATATTTGTTGATTTTAAGTATGTCTGTTGAGTATTTGGTTTCGTAGTGTCTGTAACTTGGGGAACAAGAAAGTTTGATCAAATTTTTACTGTTTTAAAGAAATGATTAATATACCTATTCCAAGCCAGTGCACTTCCTGTCTCACTTGCCAGACCCACGAAGCTGATTCAACATTATAATGCTAGAAAACAAGCCCCAGATCAATGGAGAAGCTACCTCAAGTACCTGATACATTTTTTACATCATCAGGTGGACTACATTATTTCACCAAAGTGCTAGGGATATTCAGATATATTAATAAGGGTGGACAAATTTTCAAGATGGGTGGAAGCCATCCATGCAAGAAAAGCTACTGTCACATACAAAGCCTAAATTCTGATTAAGGACTACCTTTCACTGGAAAAGTTTGTCAGGTTATGTTGTACTGATGAATAGTCTTTTAATTGCCCACATCACCCAAAGTCATCAGGATAAGTTGAAAGAATGAATGGCATCAAACAAAGACTGACTAAGGCTACATTCACACTAGACCGGATAATTTTGAAAACGCCAGTTTCACATAAAAACGATAGGCATCCACACTATGCGTTTTCTAAAATATCTCTGTCTACATTGAAACGGAGATTTCGTTGAATCTCCTCCTACTGTGCATGCGCAGGACACATCTACCAAAAACAAGCAACATGTTTGGTGTTGAATCTCGCTGTGCAAGACGGTGCATGTTTGTTCAGTTACAGACTAGAAAAACTTAAAACGATGGGCAACTGTTCACTCTCGCTCAGGAAGATTTAAAGGTTAAAAAAAAACAAATACTGAAGCGTATGGAGGCAACCGACGGGGAGTTCACGGACCATATGACCCGGCTGACGACGAACTCTGTTGCATTAATAAAGCACCTTGTTAAATGTGTAAAACATGTCTGCATCAGTATTAACTTGTATTTCCATACAATGTTACATTAGGCTGTTACACATTAATTGTCATAGAAGTACTTGCATAAATAGATAAACCACCTTCATACAAGCAAGGACAGAAAACAGGGCAAAGTGAGTACAGTATACTTATTTATTCAGTAAGTTATGAGTCCAAGTATTTGGTGAGTACACTTCTAACTCTTCTGGCTTCAATCTCGTTGCCGTCTGTTCTGAAATTGTTAGGTTTTGTTCAAGAAAACAAATAAATGGCGCGCTGCTGTCTGACAACGTTTTCAGATTTCTCTGGTTACCCTGTCCACATTGATCTGCCCAAGCAGTGTTTTCAAAAATACCCACCCTGGAAAGCGTTTCTGAAAAGCTCGGTTTCAGGAAACGAAAACGCTGTTTTAGTGTGGACAGAGGGTAAAAGCAAAGAGAAAAAGCTTCAGTTACAGATTTATCTGGCGTAGTATGGACGTAGCCTAAGTATCACGACAAAGGTGTACCATGGCCTACAGCTCCTCCTTTGGTTTTATGCAGCAATAGGGCAACCCCAACCAAGACAACAAACTGACTCCATTTGAAGTGATGATGTCACTATGTCACCACCAGATGCTCTCAATCTCAGAGAGGCAAATATATACATTATAGTCAACAGCTTAACTGGTTATTGTGTGAAACTAACCTAAGTTGTTCAGTCTGCTTCCCAAGAAGTTACTGCTTATAGAAGTGGTCCATTGGAAAGACACACCTCAATTCCTAGCAAATGGATCCTGGTCAGGAAACTGCACATGGAATTCCTGAGAGCTCGGCGGGAAGGTCCTTACCAAGTACTGTTGATTACCAATTCAACAGTTAAAGTAAGTGGATACATGCCAGCCATTGCAAGCGAGCTTATGTGAGTCCAGGTTAAGACCAGTACGGTGGAAAGACTTCGAGCATGAATATAATTATCAGGTGCTTTTTATTGGTCATATGGACTATATTTTGATGCTTATTGTTATGTTTTTGCCTGCTTCCCTTACTCATGATGTGCTGGTTGAAATGACTCACAATGAATATGTAGTACTATAAGTGCTTTTAATAAGTACTCTTTGATTATTCGGTAACACAGATAATTTAAATTTTTTTCTGCCTTTGAATTTTCATACGTGATTCTGCCAGAGTCCCTTATAGAATTAATGAGGGGACTGTTGAAAAACACATAAGATATTAGATGAATTAATTTGAGACTAAACTTGTAGTTTCATCTTTTGTATTTTTTTAAACAAACTTATGTATTTTTCATAGTATGTGGTGGTTTGTTCCAACTTACTGGCAGAAGGTGCTATAGCAGTTACATATGCCTTTATACTTTGCTTTGGCTAAATATTAGCACATTACCCATCTGATGTAATTGTGCAATCAGTGATTGCTTTATTCTTATCCAAGGAATTTTCCATTATCTGGATTATAAAAGGCGATGACGCCACCCTCATCTTTTTATCTTTGCTTTGTTTCTCACCTCTTCACTTAGTTTATTTAGTTTTTGTATGTTTGTTTAAACTTTAAATGATCATTACGAATTCTTGTAATCCTTAGGGAAGAACCCTAAGGATCAGAAAAATAAGAGTTCTAGCTTTGAACACGTCTTTGAGCATCAACCAGCAAGCTGAACAGAAATCAGATTTATGTAATTTACCAAAGTAGTCCATATTGTCTGTCATATTTTAGCTTCTACTACTAGGATGACTGTATTTTGGGGATGAGATATTTTCCCTTCTTCATTGGCTTCTAGTTCCTGTCCATTCTCCAGGAATGCAACTGTTCAAAGATAAAAACAATTGCTACAGGTTGAACAGGAGCCCATTGTAGAATTTTATGGAGAATCTTTATTAGTGGATTCTGGAAGGTTGCCTCAAATAAGACACACTTACCCAGGGTGAAATCATTTCCCCATTAAGGACTCTATTCCCTGCACATTTTCGTTTACAAGCATACATTATCACAAGGGATAATAAGAGTTAATTCATAAACTTTCACAAGGTAACTTACTGAATTATTGACAAACAGAAACTAGCTTTGCTATGGAAATTGAACAGGAAGTGTGAATGATATGTAATTCATATAAACAAGCCAATACAGGGATGAACCTGACTCCAGGCTTTATCTGTTGCGTAATTCTGTTATTGTAAGTAATTTTGATGTGTCCCGCTTGGTGGCGCAATAATATTAGCACCGGACTCTGGAGCGAAGGTTTCTGAGTACGAATCTAAATCTGGTTGAGGTTCGAGCTAGCAACTCGGCCTCATAACAAGAATAGCTTGCTACGGAAACACCGACATGACGGTGCCCCGATAACTCCACTGCTAAGTTAAGGGCTATTCTTCTTCTTCTGTTTAATGCTACAACTGATCCATGCCTTGTTTTAGGAAATGGGCCAGGTTGTGGATTGGATTAAGTACCAATACAATAACATAAACTTCAGTACAAATAGTCTCCAACCTCAACAGGTTTATCAGGAGCTTAGATCTGAGTGCTGATACTTGTACTTTACTAATATTTCTGCAGCTTAAATTTATGTATTAATATTAACCAGACTGAATTTGATTACTAATATTAAGTAGCTTGAATTTATATACTGATAACATCCAGTATAGTTCTGTGAAAATATTAAAATTAATAAGTCTGAGATTCAAAATTCCTTGCTGCCAGAATTTGATATTATGTACTTACGCTGTTGGACGGATATGTACAGGTGCAAGAACAGCTGATGACGAGGACGCTGAAGACGCCGATGCCCCTTGTGCCAATGACAACGATGATGGTGGAGGCTGTGGTTTATCATCAGTTGACTTGGATGC
This sequence comes from Hypanus sabinus, assembly GCF_030144855.1. Lineage (NCBI taxonomy): Eukaryota > Metazoa > Chordata > Chondrichthyes > Myliobatiformes > Dasyatidae > Hypanus > Hypanus sabinus. The sequence goes on along the minus strand of NC_082714.1, from coordinate 110,076,572 downwards.
ACTTCGGGATAGAGGTGTACTTGAAACACCAGAAGCGACCGGTGAAATAGGAATTGTCGGAGTTGTAGGAGTGAAGGAGGCATCTGTCTGTAAAAACAAATAAGTAATTTATTCAACAATTTCAGTTAACAAAATCAATCAACAGCTTGAGAGAAGAGAACTCTAGATACAGTGAACATTTATCTAATGGCTACATAACCATTGATTTTTTTTTGCTGGAAAGAAGCATAAAAGTGCTCTTTAGCAATAGTGTCAATTGTTGGCAGATTTATTTGCTTTAGAAATTGTTGGCCATTGGGGTAAGTGGCTGCTGGAAAATAATGTAAAACAAAAACAAAGGAGGGAATAGAGAAAAATATAAAAGACAGATAATGGAACCAAGGTCAGTTTATCTCCACTGGAATGTTTGAGCAAGAGGAACAAAGCTGACATTTTGCATACAAAAACAGTCACACAAAAATAATTAAGCTTTGAGGATATCATGTTGTTTGAACATTGAGCTGAGGTGCATACTGCAGTGGCATGTATCCAAAACAGGTCAATAATTGATAGAAATTAATGAGAAGGAAAGTAGTATTAAGTCCAGATAACAAAATAACAGTACTTCCTTGTGCAACTATTTTCTCTGCCACTGAATAATAGGAGACTGGGAGCAATAGAACTCCATACACTTGCATTATAGTATGAAGTCCATCAGAAGGAAGGCTTCAGACAAAATTTCTGAGACACCTAATAGATGAGTCAAAAACCAAACTCCTCTCAGTGTATGACAGTTCAGGTACTCTCCGCTGCATTTTGAAAGTCTTTGCCTGAATACTTATGCTTAATTGAATAAATGCTATAATTGATATGATTTAATGTTGAGCTGTCTCACCTATTAAAGGATTAATTGTACAACAGCAACTGATGTTACCCTCCTCCCTCCCCAAACTATTTGCAATCTTGGTTACCCACAGGCAGTTACAGCATTCTGAATGTGTTTTAATAAAATTAGAATTGATAGTTAATATCATTAATAGTTATATTGAACTACCAATAAACTGGATAAGGCCTCCACAGTAACCTCAATGCATCCCACTGATGTTTCCCTCCCAATACCAGGATTCTAATTACCCAGAATGTATTCAAGTCACAATAGGACACATACATAGAATTTGAACCCTGTTACACCTAATTCTCCCTGATTTTATATCAGCATTCAGTGCTCCAAGTTAAAATTTGTATCTTCATCCATTCCTTTTCAGATCAATTATTTAATCTTTCCTGCCTTCTATACTACTGTAGAACTATTTCTCTATCCATCTAATATTCCCTACTCACACTACCCTCTAACTCTTTTCTCAGACCCTGAACTTGATTATAAGTTTTTACATCTCAAACTTTGTCCAGTTGTAATGAATGGTCATCAGTCTGAAATGATACTTCTGCCTTTTTTCTCCACAGATGGCTGAGTTACACAAAAATGCACAGAATAAAGAGAATTGACAATGGAACAAGCAATGAAACAAAAGTTGGATCTAGAGGAGGTGCAAAAGGGAACAGCCAAATTGCCAAACCCCACTGAAGCTGCAGATCATAAATCAAAGTGCTGGAAGTACTTTGGTCAGTCATCATTGGAAGAGAGAAAGAGAATCAATGTTCCATGTTGATGACATTTCATCAGACCTACCTGAAATTATTGAACTCTGCTCTGAATTCATAAGGTTGTAATGTGCCAACAAGTACATCTGAACACACAAAATTAATCCCCCACCTGCAACTCTTTCCAGTGAATTACACTAAGATATTGGAGTGGGAATCTAATGAAAAGTTAAAATAACAGTTAACCAGAAGCTTGGGACACATTTACGAACCAAGTAGAGATACTCCATAAATGATCACCCAGTATGTAATTAGTCAGCTGAATGTAGAAGGGACCACGTATGAAGCAGCATATGCAATATACTGAAAATACTAGAAGTCTTGGAAATGATGGAAGTTGATCTATTAAATGAGCACTGAGGAACTGAGGTAAGAAATGAGGGTAGCTCTATTGACATTCTGAGAACAGGGAGGTTGAGAGCAGAAGTGCAGGAAATGGAACAGGTTGGATTGAGGAAAAATTAAAATACATGTCAGGGGTACTTCTTTTCTCCACTTCACTTCTAAAACTTGTCTGGGTTATAGCCAAAGGGTCATCAGATATTCACTGACAGGCAAAATGAATGGAAAGATTAGTTTTGACTCAGAAAATCTAAAAATAAAATCAGACAATTCCTACTCGGGGTTTTTTGAAGCTATTTGTTGATTGCTGCTGGGTATCCTCAGAATGTCGCCGCTTCCTTTGTGAATTTTCAGGTACGGAATCGCCTTCAGCCAATTCTACAGTTGCATTTAACCCAAGAGGATCAGACTACAAGAAAACAAAATTAAATGTTAAACTACAGCAAGACATTAAATACATTATTTTATCATAGCAACTGGTAATAATAAACATTTAATTTTGTATATTAACTTCTGTTCTTTTAATCTGGTATTCTCTAGACTAGGCAAAGTCTCCCACGGTGTTTTCTCCACTGTCTTCCTCTCCTTTTGTTATAATTTAAGTACCCATTTTTTTTACTACCTCCACCGTGTCTCTAGCACTGCCATCAACCCCATTACAGACAACACTGGCTGTAATCTCTTGCAAGCTTAAAATTCCATCCTACTTTTAACCCCACTTCCTTCTTTGCCAGATCCTGGTTCTCCCCCACTCTGTTATCCGATCCTTCCCCCAGTAATTTACAATTCCGTTTTCAACTTCCCTGTCTAACTTAAGTGCTCTATTCAACCAGGGATTTCCAGAAAATAAATCTGTGGCAGCACATTCTCATCTCCACTTTGGATGGTACTAAACTCACAAAAAGCATAGGAGCTATTGGCCTTTAATATCGTCATCCAAAATAAATCATTATTCAGAATCACCCTGGAATGGCAACACTGTAATTCTTCTGGGTTCATTTTCTATGACAACATCATTTAACTATTTCACTCTTACTACCTCCAAACTAACTTTTTTGTGAAGAAATCACGCTCACCCCCATCTCCTGATCAGCTCTCATATTTAATTTTATTTTAATTTTAGCGATACAGCTAGGAGTTGGCTCTTCCAGTCACACCACCCCAGCAATCCCCAACAAACCCGATTAACCCACATCTAATCATGGGACAATTAACAACGGTACGTCTTTGGACTGTGGGAGGAAACTGGAGCACCCAGTGAAAACCCACATCGACACTCCTTACAGAACCATGCCAGAATTGAACTCTGAAACACCCTAAGCTGTAAAAGCATTGTGCTAACTGCTACAATACTGTGGCGCCCTTGAATTCAATATTGCTTGAATTCCCTCAGACTTTGATGCTGCCTAACTCTAACTTCCTTAAGCTTTATAAAAATGTATGGTATCTTCCCCCCTAATTCAATCTTCTTGTAATGCAAATTTTAATCACTCCACCCTAGGCAGCTATGCCTTCAACTTGTAACCAAATTACAAATTCCCTCCTTAAATAATGCTCCATTTTGGTACTCTTTAAACTCTTTGTCCAAGTTTTTACATCTGCCCTAATATTTCATTTTGTGAGGCATCCAATTCTGTTACTAGCACTCCTAAAATACAGTTCTAAACATTTCACTATGCTAAAAAAAAATCAGACATGACCAAAGAGCTGAAATAAAGATGACAAAGCAGATTCTCTTGATGTGAAGGGAATTTTAACTCTAATATGGTGTCAAGGCTCCAAGACTGATAAGAAACTCTTCAATGCCAGTGTCAGATGTAGTACAAAGGAAGATGAATGTACTTGTTGGAAAGAGACAGTATTCTTTAATCTTACACATTTAAACACTATCAAATACAAAGTATAGACAGATCAGTTAGTCTGAGATGGAGACGTTAACAGATGACTCGAAAATCTGGATCACACAGGACAGGTTTTTACAAAACTCACTGAATCTGCATAGGAGACCACATCAAAGCTAGCTAACATCATATACTAAATTGACAGTATAAGTGAATGACTATTTCATATGGAAATAATATCTGGGGTCATAGAAGCCTGGAATAGAGATGGTAAGCAGATAAGTACTGCATTTCTTGTGTTGCAAAAGAAGATGTCATAGAAGATGCCAAAGTAGCGGCTGGCGAAAACATAAGAGAACCAGATTGTCCCAAGTGAAGTTTGCTTTCTAAAAGGAAACATGGGGAGCAATACTTATTCCTATTATGTCACAAACAATTATTATTCTTCACTCAGAAGGTCACAAGTAAAAAACAAAAACTCAGAGTAAAAAGCTATTATCAAAGAATATAGTAATGAGCAAATATAGTAGTTTGTAGATTTAAATGCACCATTTAGAAGTGACAGAACTTGTTCTGTCAATACAACACAGTTGAATGTCAAGTACAGGAAACAATGCAGTATCACTCTGAGAAAGCATTTAAATCTGGATAGATTTCTAAACAAAAGAGCTATGTTCTATCTGCATGGGTTGAATTAAAAGCCAAAAGTATGTTTAATCCATTGTAAAAGCTGATTTTGCTAACTGATATTTCTCACGTGTCAACTACCCTCTGAGTCCGACTGAAAGGTTTCAGCCCAAAACTTCAACAGTACTTTTTTCCCATAGATGCTGCCTGGCCTGTTGAGTTCTCCCAGCATTTTGTGTGTGTTGCTTGGATTTCCAGCATCTGCAGATTTTCTCTTGTTTGTGACCTTCTAACTATTGTTAATTCTGGGCTTTTCATGCAGGTCTTTTGCACGCGTGGCAGAAAGATTTCATTTCACACAAGGAGGTTCACAGAACATACAGCAAAGCAAGGCATTAAGAATCAATGGCTTTGGTGATGAGGCCCGCTCTGTGTAACGTGATGTATAACCTGGAAATTGTGTACATCTGAATGCCTTGGCAGTAGAACACCGGGAGGACTTCAAACATTTGACTCTTTGCTGAGCTGTAATGGATAAGCATCCTCCTTGTGTTTGTGACTTAGGGTTTTGGCAATATTTAAATTGATGGAGTATAAGTGTTGTACAGTTAATAGAAACATTAACGACTTTAACTGCCTTTTTTTTGCATCTGTTTAACTGCTTGACATTATTTCCAGATTTGTCCCTAACCACTAGATCCCCAATGAGATGCTTCAGTTCTTTCACTCAAGTAATGTAGGGAACGTTGCAATGGATGGCAAGGAACAAAATAATTCATTTCTGTGCTGTTGAGGGATAAATGTTAGCTGGGGCACTGGAAAGAAATCCCTTGGATGTCCTTAAAATAGTGATACAAGATCTTTTCTGTCAATCCTAAAGGGCAGATAGGATCTTAGTTTCACACTTAATTTGGTGTGGGTATTTCAACAATTAATACAAAATTTAACTAGGTACAGCAAGATTAAGAAAAGGGAACAGTGGATGAAATTGACAAAAAGCAAGAGAATGAAAGAAAAACAAATTCCTTTATTAAATAAATAAATCTAATGTTTCCCTAAAAATATTAAAGCTGTAATTAAACTTTTAATTGTTAAAAGGGTGTAAGCATGTAACAACAAGGTTCATACTGTGTGAGTTCAATATGCAATCAATGAGCAGACACATATACAAGTTCATTAGTGTAAAGGAAAGGCAAAGGGTACTGTCATGACAGCAGAGCGTGTTGCTGAATTTCCAGCATCTGCAGATTTTCTCATGTTTACACTTTGGACAGCAAGTTTTGAATATTCATGGTTATACACATTTGGTTTTTGTCTTAAACTACAATACTATCTATCAACAAAAAATAGAGAAAACCATTAACACTGCCATTATTTCATCTGCAAATTATGTATGGTCCATTAGTTTTGAATCCTTTGAGTTCTACTTCCAGTAGTATGTCTAGAGCTAGTGTTTTCGTAGGCTAGGGGGCGCCACCTGCAGATAAGAGCTAGAATAACAGTGCACAATATCCAAATCACCATTAAGAAGTCCCAGAAGATGGCAGCATTATAGGTTTAAAGTGAATATGTCATACATAAGAGCATAAATAGAGTTTACAGTATCTTTGCATAGTTTCCAAAGAAAACAGCTTTATTAAAACGTTTCTGTTTTGTATGTTATGAGTCAGGTACAAGTACTAATCTAGGATTTTACAAGTAAGGAATAGCCAAAGTTCAAAGTATGAGTAGTTGCAAGATGTTTGTGAACACTTTGCAATTACCTGCTTTTCCGCATTAATTACGCATAAAATGTGGTCTGATCTTCATCTAAATCACAATAATACACAAACACAAACTGCCTAAACTAATTGTGCTTTTCATGTCTTTATTGAACACATTGTTTACTCATTCACATTCCGGGCTGGAAAAAGTATGTGAACCCTGCTATTTAATAACTGGTAGAACCTCTTTTAGCAACAATAACCTCCACAAACATTTCCTGTAGCTGCTGATCAGACTTGCATAGCGGTGAGGAGGAAATTTAGACCATTCCTCCATACAAAGTTGTTCAGGTCATCAATATTTCTGGGATAGCTTGCATGAACAGCCGTCTTTAGGTCATGCCACAGCATTTCAATTGGGTTAAGGTCAGGACTCTGACTTGTCCATTCTAAAACACAAATTTTCTTCTTTTTAAACCATTCTGTTGTTGACTTAATGGTGCGTTTTGGATCATTCTGTTGTTGCATCATTCAACTTCTATTAAGCTTCTGGCAATGGACCGTTAACCTGACATTCTCCTGTAAAATGTCTTGACACAATTTTGAATTAATTGTTTCCTCAACAATTGCAAGGTGTCCAGGCCCTGAGGCAGCAAAGCAGCCCCAAACCATGATACTCCTTTCACAATGCTGCACAATTGGGATGAGGTTTTGGTATTGGTGTGCACTTCTGTCAAAAAGTTCAACTTATGTCTCATCTGTCCACAGAACATTCCCCATAAGTGTTGTGGAACATCCAGGTGGTCCTTTGCAAGCTTGAGACATGCAGAAATATCTTTTATGGAGAGCAGTGGTTCCCTTTGTGGTGTCCTTCCACGAACACCATTCTTGTTCAGTGTTTCTTCTTATAGTGGACACATGAACAGAATCTTTAGCAAGTTCTAGAGATTTCTGAAAGTCTTTTGCAGTTACCCTTAGGTTCTTATTCTCCTCATTCAGCATTGCTCATTGTGCTTTTGGTGTGATCTTTCCAGGACACCCACTCCTAGGGAGAGTAGCAACAGCACTGAATTTCCTCCATTTGTAGACAATTTTTCTTACTGTGGACTGATGAATAATCAGGATTTTAGCAATGCATTTGGAGCCTTTTCCAGCTTCATGCAGCTCTACAATTCTTCTTCTGATATCCTCTGAAAAGTTGTCTTGATTGAGGCATGATGCACATAAACAGATCTTTCTCAAGAAGAGCAGGCTCTGCCATTAACTGGTCTGTGTCTTTTTTATAGGGCAGACAGAGGTCTTCTAACCCACACCTCCAATCTCATCTCATTCACTGGAACACCTAACTCCAAACAGCACTTTGTAGAAGACATTACCCCAGTTGTTCATATAGATTTTTGAATCTAGACTGTGATTGTTTAAATGGTGTATTCAGTATTGATGAGAAGTACAATTGTTTGTGTGTTATTAGTTTAGGCAGATTGTGTATTATTGTGACTTAGATGAAGATCAGACCACATTTTATGAGTAACTAATGCAGAAAATCAGGTAATTGCAAAGTGTTCACAGAAGTTTTCTTGCAACTGTATAGTTTATACAACATTGAGATTTGTCTCCTTATAAGCAGCCACGAAACATAAAAAAATAGACCATTAATAAAAGATTGTCACCCAATGAACAAAAAAATCATGCAAATAAAAAGTAAGCAAATAACTTTCAGAACTAAAGCTCATGAAAGTGAGTTCACAGACACAAACCCAGTCATCACTGCAGCTGGCCCAGGAGCCCATTAGCTGCAGGCCATAGCCTCAGTTCAATGCAGAGATGAATAAACCTTGCCTGGCATTGAGCTGAACACTAGCCTATCCATCACCTCCAGCCCTGACACTCTGATCTTTTCAATACGGCCCAGCACTTAAAATTAGCCAAACCACAGCTCATTCTTCGCTTTCGCACCAGGGACCTGCCTCCTCAATTCAGCCCATATTCAACTTTCCCAATCTGGCACAGCGCTTAAATCAGTCAAACATCATCTCGTTCTTTGCTCTTGGGCCTAGGCTCTGCTGCTCAACTCAGATCTGCCACTTTGAATCGATTCCAAGTCTGCTCCAGCAATGGTCAGTCACTGGCTCATTCCTTGTTCTCAGGCCCAGGCTGCACTGCCTCAATTCAGCCCATACACGCCAAGCCGCAATTATCCTGAACCTATAGATGGTTCAACAGCTCAACTCCAAAAGAGAAGTTATAGACCATTGATTGCAGTGATCGTTTTCCAGAAAAAATGTGATTTAATAAAGTAGTTAGTAGTTTTGTTTGTCACCGTGTTTCACCAGTGCCATCTTAAGCCAGATATCATTTATGATATACACTCAATTTAAAATGCAACTGTATTATAAAGTATGTAACATAATTGTTCATTTAACTCCAAGGATATTTCCAGCAATGTCGTGGTAAGACGTGCATGTGAAGATTTTCTCAAAAAGTGTTCAAGAAAGTAGCAATGATTAAGAAATGACAGTAGTACACTGACATACAAAAGGTGACGCAAGATCCTTTCTCAAGATGAAACTACTCTTCCAAGGTAGCAGGATTTGCTAAACTATTGATTAGAAAACATATGGGATCCTGAGGTTCCAAAGTTAAAGAACAAAGTACAAACCCCATTTCCAGAAAAGTTGGGATATTTTCCAAAATGCAATAAAAACAAAAATCTGTGGTATGTTAATTCACGTGAACCCTTATTTAACTGACAAAAGTACAAAGAAAAGATTTTCAATAGTTTTACTGACCAACTTAATTATATTTTGTAAATAAACACAAACTTAGAATTTGATGGCTGCAACACACTCAACAAAAGTTGGGACAGAGTTAAAATAAGATTGAAAAGTGCACCGAATATTCAAGTAACACCGGTTTGGGAGACTCCACATTCAGCAGGCTAATTGGTAGCAGGTGAGGTATCATGACTGGGTGGAAAAGTAGCGTCCATCAAAGGCTCAGTCTTTGCAAGGAAGGATGGATCGTGGCTCAGCCCTTTGTGCCAAAATTCATGAGAGAATTGTTAGTCAGTTCAAAAGGAACATTTCCCAATGCAAAATTGCAGAGAATTTAGGTCTTTCAAAATCTATAGTACATAATATTGTGAAAAGATTCAGAGAATCCAGAGACATCTCAGTGCGTAAAGGGCAAGGTTGGAAACCACTGTTGAACACGCGTGATCTTCGAGCCCTCAGGCGGCACTGCCTAAGAAACCATCATGCTACTGTGACAATTATAGCCAGCTGGGCTCGGGAGTACTTCAGAAAACCATTGTCACTTAACACAGTCCGTTGCTGCATCCAGAAATGCAACTTGAAACTGTATTACGCAAGGAGGAAGCTATACTTAACTTTATGCAGAAACGCCGGCGAGTTCTCTGGGCCCGAGCTCATCTCAGATGAACCGAAAGACTGTGGAACTGTGTGCCGTGGTCAGATGAGTCCACATTTCAGCTAGTTTTTGGAAAAAAACAGGTGTCGAGTTCTTTGTGCCAAAGATGAAAATGACCATCCAGATTGTTATCAGCGAAAGGAGCAAAAGCCAGCATCTGTGATGGTATGGGGGTGCATCAGTGCCCACGGCATGGGTGAGTTGCATGTATGTGAAGGTACCATTGACTCTGAGGTGTATATTAGGATTTTAGAGAGACATATGTTGCCATCAAGGCCACGTCTCTTCCTGGGACGTCCATGTTTATTTGAACAGGACAATGCCAGACCACATTCAGCACGGGCTACAACAGCGTGGCTTTGTAGACCACAGAGTGCGTGTGCTTGACTGGCCTGCTGCCTGTCCAGATCCATCTCCTATTGAAAATGTATGGTGCAACATGAAGAGGAGAATCAGACAATGAAGACCACGGACTGTTGAGTAGCTGAAGTCTTATATCAAGCAAAAATGGACAAAATTTCCAATTACAAATCTACTACAATTAGTATCCTCAGTTCCAAAACGATTAAAAAGTGTCATTAAAAGGAAAGATGATGTAACACAATGGTAAACATGCCTCTGTCCCAACCTTTGTTGAGTGTGTTGAAGCCATCAAATTCTAAATTTGTGTATATTTACAAAATACAATTAAGTTGGTCAGTAAAACTATTGAAAATCTTTTCTTTGTACTTTTGTCAGTTAAATAAGGGTTCACGTGAATTAACATATCACAGATTTTTGTTTTTATTGCATTTTGGAAAATATCCCAACTTTTCTGGAAATGGGGTTTGTATAAAGCGGTAAAATGCACGACAAACTTGCATAAAGCGTTATTTACTACTGATTAGAAGACTGTGTCCAATTCTAGTAATTTGACTTTAGACAAGGCAGAGAAAAAGATTTAGAAGAATGATTCTAGGGAACAGAATTCATCTATATGCTTACATTGGAGAAGCTGAGGTTCAACTGCTATGCACAAAATGAGGAGAGATTTGCTGGAGGCACACATCATGACAAATATAGATAGGGCAAACTGAGACAAGCTGTTCACAACAGCAGGTAGTTAAAGGAACGAAAAACAAGATTAAATTTTTGAGGCAAACAGTACATGGAAGAGATGCTAAAAAAACTTACGAAAAATAGTTATGCTATGGAATTTATTGGGCAAGGCTGGATCTATCCCTTCCACAGATGCTACCAACTTACTGAATTCCTCCAGCATTTTTTGTATGTTACTCAAGATTCCCAGCAATTGCAGAATCTCTTATGTTTAGAATCTACCAGTGTCTTTACAGAGAAGCCATCAGGGCCTGTTTCACTGTTGTTGCTTGCTGTGTTCTGCTGAGCATTGTGACCATGCATGCTGGCGCTGGAATGTGTGGTGACAATTGTTGTCTGCCCCCAACACATCCTTGAGGCCAAATAACACATTCACTATATGTTTCGATGAACATGAGATAAATAAATTTGATATAAATAACTGCATTCCAGGGGAGCAAAGTAGAACAAGAAATACAAAATCCTGTATTACATAAGAGATGGAAAGATGCAAGTATACATGAGAGATGACAGGTTTAAAAGAGGGAACAAGGAAAAATATAGAAGCATCAGAGAGGGATTAAAAACATTCAGTCTTTATCAAGATCTGCAGCTTAAGTCATTGCAAAAGAGGGCTAACATTAGAAATCCAAAGTGCAGAAATACTGAAAATAAAGCAGAGTCACTTGGTTATACTTATAAATAGATAGGTCACTGGTCCATTGAGATATATTGTAGGTTGCTGAGAGAACCATGGAAAGAAAAGCCACAAACCCCAAAACTGTAGATTAGTTAATTCAACATTTGGGCCAACTGTTTACCAACTTTAAGAAGGTACGCAGTCACATTAGTAGCCACTGGCATTAGTAAGGTAACTACTGATTCTACAAAGATGTTTTACTCAGTGATACAGAGCACCATTTCAAAACCTGCGAAAAAAAAACAAAGCTTATAGAGCTTACAGATATTCTAAAAGAAACAGTGAGTAGAATTATTACAGTGCTGAAAGGGGCTATTCAGGCCATCAAACCTAGATGGAGTTCAAGAAAAGTCCAGTCAATCTTATTTCCTGGCTCCTTCCTCAAAGCCCTGAATGTTATTTTCCTCCTCATGTATAATATCTTCGAACATTATGATCGATTTGCTTCCACTAGCACAAAAATATATTTTTCCATAAAAATACCTGCTTCATGTCAGGCTAACCTTTCTCACACTGTGAGGGTTTGATGGCCCAACAGCTTCTTTTCAGTCCTGTAATAATTCTATTAATTGTTCATATTATCCAGAAACTGTGAATAGCACTGTGTAACATGATCTTGTTTCTATCTAACTTCATGGAACTCCATATTAATCCACTTCTCCTGGCCTGGACCATCAAGCATTTTGTCCTGGTGCTCTGGACCATTTAAGCCAATTTTCATCTCCACTCCTTGGCCTCCTTGTAAAATAACAGAGGAATCGTGGCACAGATCATATGTCTCATCCAATCTATGTCCACATGAGCAGCATCCTACTGCATTTATGCTTGAAGTTTACATGTCACTGCTTCAATCATGAAGTTCAGTAGCACAATATACAGAATGACAGGCTGTTTTCAGAGTTAAATCCTTGGTCCCTCATTCTTAAATCCTACTTTCTACAGAGATCTAGAATTGGAGTTAAAGCATACATGTTGTTTTACATTAAAGGCTTATTAAGTATGTACAGTATTATTCACCATGTTGCCTTGGCATGGAAAACAGTTGCAAAGGCTTCCAGGTTCTTTTTTAATCATGTAACTTAGTTTGATTCACGGTGTACCTTTCACTGCTAAAGGATATATTAAAGTGAACATTTTCTTCCTTCAATTACAACACTGGACACAAGGAATAGCTCCTTGCAAGTAGCTCAGAAGTCTAGAGCTGTTCTAAGCTCAAAACATTTGGTTACTATAGTGGTGCTTCCACTGCTCTCAATCAAGCAGAATTTATTTAAGTTCTTCCCTTGTGGAGCCATGTAGAAATGAAGCAAAGGACAAGTGACTGATGTGCCTTGTCTTTAACGTCTTTGCACTTCTCTCTAAATACCTGCCTCCCTTTCAATTCTTCATATGTATATAGTTATTTATTCATCTCTGCCATCAACTTGTGGGGCAAGCTTCAGAAATGAAATCACTAAATTAAAAAAAATACTTGTAGCATGTCTAGATTATCTCAGGGTGGATAATGAGTTGAATATCTGTTCTCAGAGCACTACTCATGAATTTTGATGTATGGTCAGTACAAGTACAGATTTTTATTTCTGTATTTACATATTTGAAACAGGGTGTGGTGCAATCTGTGTTCTGCAAGACTGGAGTTCCAGGGACCAGTAAAGGGAGTGAGACATAGCAAAATAACAGCTACTATCAGTTGTAGGAGTTTCACGGTTTTTTAAAAATTTAAGATTATATAACAACAATTGTAAAATTGTTGAAGAGCAATTGATTGTAAGGTAAAGGATCAGAAAGTTTATGTTTTTTTCAACACCTTTCCCGAGCACTAAATAAAATGATAAAGATGCTCACAGAAAATCCTACTATAAAAAAGTTGCTGGCCTTGCCACAATGTTTTCCCTTGTTACATTTTAAGAGTTAACTGAAGGTCTCATTTTACATACTACCTTTAAAAAGTTAACCACAACAGAAATTTGAATAACTTAATGACATTCCACCTAATCAAAAACAGCATTCTATAGATAAAGCAAACAGCATCGAAACCAGTGATTCACAAGACTGGAGTTTCACTCTTTCCATGTTGTGACAATGAATGATTTTAAAGTATGCATACTTAGCAGAGATAGGTCATATGATTGAACACTGCTGCAACAACTACCTCTCGCTCAACATCAGCAAAACTAAAGAGATGATTGTTCATTTCAAGAAGGGGAGGGGGGGGCAACATGTGCCAGTCTACACGGAGGAAAATGGCAGTGTAGAGATGTAGCACGTTTAAATTCCTGGGGTATAACATACTGGATGACCAGCTCTGGGCTCAACCCATAGATGGAATCATAAGGAAAGCACACAAGTATCTACTTTCTCAGAGGATTAAGGAGGTTCAGCTAGTCCTCGAACACTCCACCAAACTTCTACAGTTATACTGTTGAAAGTATCCTGACTGGTTACATTATGGCACAGAAAATTAAATGCACAAGAACTTGAGAAGCTACCCAAATTAGTAGAACTTGCCCAATACATCATGGACACCTTCCTCCTTACCATTGATAGTATCTACAGGAGGCACTGCCTCAAGAAGGCAACATCTTTTCCCAAAGACCCCCACCACCCTGGGCATGCCATTTTCTCACAGTTCAAGAATAGCTACTTCCCTTCAACCACTGGGTTCTTGAACCAACCAAAAAACCCTAATCACCGCAGTTTAGAAATACAAAGACTAAAATTTTGCACTAAAATGAACTTTGTTGTTTATTTTTGTTCTAATTATGTTCTTCCTTGTAAAACACTGTGTATAATTTATGTTAAATACATGTTTGTTATGAACGTTGCTCAGGTGATGTTTTGTGCCTGTGATACCACTGCAATTAAAGTTTTTTTTATTGTGGCTGTCCATATGTGTACTTGTGCATATGACAAAAACTCACTTTGACTTTAAAAATCACAAATAATGCAGTAAAATTACAGATGGTGTCAATTAGACCTTCAAGCCCAGGTGGTAGAAAATACAAAAGGAATCCAGGGATAAGCAAGGGCAACAAAAGGCCTGGTATTGACTGAACCAGTTAATGAGGCTGGTGAAATTTCTCCTCTTCTAGGTTTTCTCTGCTAGACTCTTCGGGATCCAAATGTTCTCATGTATTCTACCTAAAAAGCCTTAGGAGTATTTTATCACTGAACTGTCAATTACAATTAATAAAAATTAGAATCATGAAAACCAAAACATTGCAGATGCTGGCAATCTGGAAATACTCAGTAGGTTAAGCAGCATGTGAAGAAAAAGAAACTGGAAATGTCCTCATTGACAGTTTAATGAGGACACAGAGCAAGAGGAAAAGAGAACATAAAGAAAAAAGGACCATAAATACTCTGAACTGAGACAAACAAAAAACATATTTTTGAACTGTATAATGAAGAGCCGCAAGAAATATTGGGGTCAGGCAGAGCTAACAGAGAAAGAAAATCTGAGCTAATATTATAGAAATATAGAAAACCTACAGCACAATACAGGCCACAAAGTTGTGCCAAACATTTCCCTACTTTATTTTTCTAAGCTCCATGTACCTATCCAAAAGTCTCTTAAAAGACCCAATTGTATCCGCCTCCACCACTATTGCTGGCAGCCCATTCCATGCACTCACCATTCTCTTCATAAAAATCTTATGCCTGTCATCTCCTCTGTACCTACTCCCAAGCACCTTAAACCTGCGTCCTCTTGTGGCAACCATTTAAGCTCTGGGAAAAAGGCTCTGACTATCCACACGATCAATGCCTCTCATCATCTTATACACCTCTATCAGGTCACCACTCATCCTTCGTCGCTCCAAGGAGAAAAGGCCAAATTCACTCAAACTATTCTCATACTGGCATGCTCCCCAATCCAGGCAACATCCTTGTAAATCTCTTCTGCACCCTTTCTATGGTTTCCACGTCCTTCCTGTAGTGAGGAGATCAGAACTGAGCACAGTACTCTAAGTGGGTTCTATGGGCATATGATAGGAAGACTGTAAGGTATCTGGGTAGAAAATAAACCGCTGTTCCTCAGCTAGCTGAATCTTGCTAAACAATGCAAGAGGCCACAGACAGATATGTCAGAGTGGGAATAGGATAGTGAATTAAAATAGCAAGCACCAAGAAACTGAAGTTCATCCACATGGTCTGAATACTGGATGCCACTTTATAGACACCTATCTACATTTGGCTTCTCAATGTAGGGGTGACCATAAAATGACTAAATGAAATATAATGGAAGAAGGCCTTACCTTCTACATGATCTTACAATCTTTTTATACCTTCATCCCACACTAAGGGTTCTCTCTTACTTTCTTGAAAAGACAGTAAGTTGACCTCTACTAGCGCAAACATTTGCCACTGGCTAAACTTATTCACAAACTGAGTAACAACTCCTTCAACTCCACTCACCTTCTCCAAATCAAAGTTGTAGTCATGGGAATTCACATGAGCTCAAACTGCACCCATCTTTTCAAGCCCCTTTTCTGGTTCATCAATGATAGCATTGGTGCTGATTTCTGCACAGAACTACTTTTGCTGCAAATGTAAACATTGCTCTCATTATCAAATGGTCAGTTTCATTTTCTTCCTTTCCCTTTCAAGGGACAGGTTAACAACAAACATCAATTACAAGCCCACAGACTTACAATTTTCTCAACTACATTTGCACTCACCGCACCTCCTATTCCATGCACCCAGTTCCTCTTATCTCTGCTTTATCTGCTTGATGATGAGACTTACCACATGTACCTCTGTGTGGCCTTTTTCCTTCCTTTTACCATAATTGATGGCTCCTTTGACTACATCTCAGTTCCCACCTTCCATTCTCCTGCACAGGTTATAGCTCCCCAAGTCCTTACTTTTTGTATCACCAACTTCTACATTAAACATTCAAAATTTCTACCACCAGTTTCCTATCACAAGGAATTTTCCCCAGTACACACACCTTCCCCTTAGCATTCCGAAGGAACTGTCTGCTCTTCCATCTTTACCAAATAGTTTTCCCATACAACTACAGTAGATGCAGTAGATACAGTAGATCATCTTGCCACCCACCATCAAGGATTCCAGCTGAAGCAGTGTTTCAGTGTACTTCTTCCAAAGCAATGTATTGTAGAATGTGCATAATAGGGTCTCTTATACACCAGAAATACCAAACACAAATTGGGTGACTTCTTTGCAGAACACCGGTATTCAATCCTTCAGCTTGAGCCCGAGCTTCTTGTTTCCTGTCATCTTGGCATCTTGTCAGCATAATGCTTTGCAGCAGCAGCAACTGAGATTCAATTCCCACCACGGTCCAGTTTCCTCTCATATACATTTCAAAGGTGTACAGGTAGTAAATCGTGGTCATGCTATGCTGGTATTGGAATTGTGGCAACACTTGTGGGCTACGTAGGGCACTAGTGGGCTGTGTTGGTCATTGATGCAAACTTTGCACCTCACTGTATTTTTCGTTGTACACATGACAAATAAAGCTAAACTTCTTTATCTCTCTCTGATCTATCTGCATTGTTATAGCGGACAAGTTCTGCTATGGATTTCCTATCTGTAATATTGACTCAGTTATTCTTTCTTTCTTAGTGCCTCCTGAATTGCTGGACATTTTCTACAGCTCTGCATTTTGTACTCCTACATTCCTCTGCCTGAGTTTCCCATTCTGTCTTCATTAACCTGTAATTACATGGCTACACTTGACAACCCAAACTTCACCTTATTTGAGATATTCCCTTTGCCCTATCCATCTATTTCCTCATCCCATCTTTAACTTGAGACATTAACTTTGTTTCTCTTCCCATAGTAGAGGAAGCAGCATCTGTGTGTTTCCAGTATTTTCTGTTTTTATTTAATACAAATCAGAGTTGACAATATTGATGGATCTTCAAGATCCATTCAACTGACATTCATATAAAGCTGGCACAGGAGAGAAGGGTTTCTTTGCAGAATTTATCTGATACTCTGGAAAAATTGAGATATGATTAGTTTCAGTGAAAGTGAGAGGTTTCTTACAAAAAGACCGAAATTGACAGATTTCTGTCCCAGGCTGCATTTATAAACTGAGCAATTATACATTCTAGAGCTAAGAAAACCCAAAGAAAAAATATACTGTATATTACCATTCCAGCATCTCCCACACAAAGGCAAGGTAATAGGTGATCTACATTTAGAAGAGATTTGCCCATCGCAATCAATTCCATTTTTTCCTTGCAATCTCAGTTAGGTCCAGTCATCCCATACACAGCAACCACTTAGAATGCATGAGTTTGTTTTACTAAACGTAATCTCAGAAGCAATTCCAGTAGCATTTAACCAATAAAATAATCTACTTTAGCATCAGAATGGATTTCCTGTAGCCGTGTGCTACACGCAGCGCTAAAATAATGACACGGAGTCGGTAAACTGCAGTTAAAGAAGATTTTATTCGAACTTCACAGCCTTGCTTTAAAGTCTCCCTGATCCCACCCTCCCTGAGCGCGGATGCTGTAGGGGCACGTACTCAGAATCCTGCGCAGGCTTTTCCCTTTGTTGGTGAAGCAGACCTGGCGCCCTTTTGGGACTGGCCTTTGTGCCGGCACGCTGGCTATTTTTGAGCCGGTTCGAGTGCGCTAGGAAGTGGGTCGCCACATAACCCCCCTCCAGAACCGGCGATACACCCCCCAATGTCCACAGTCTGGGCCGGACCCTGTTTGGGAGGTTGGCCTCTGCGCCACGGTGCTGGAAACTCGACCGGTTGCGCCAAGTCCACCTGGGCCGGTTTGAGTCGGTCCACCGTGAAAACCTCCTCTCCCCCCCCCAACGTCCAGCATGAACGTGGACCCGTTGTTCCTGAGCACCGTAAATGGCCCCTCGTAGGGCTGTTGCAACGGTAGCCGATGCCCATCCCTTCGTACAAACACAAACTTACAGTTCTGCAGGTCTTGGGGTACGCAGGTCGGGTTCTGCCCATGCTGCGAAGTGGGTATGGGGGCCAGGTCACCGAGCCCGTCGCATAGTCTGCCCAGAACTGCTGTGGGTTCTTCCTCTTGCCCCCTTGGGGCTGGTATGAACTCCCTGGGGACGACCAGGGGTGTGCTGTACACCAACTCGGCCAACGAGGCGTGCAGATCATCGTTGGGCGCCGTGCGGATGGCGCGTAGGACCCAGGGAAGCTCATCCACCCAGTTAGCTCCTCTCAGGGGGGCCATGAGAGCCAACTTCAAGTGATGGTGGAAATGCTCCACCAGGCCGTTCGACTGTGGGTGGTAGGCAGTGGTGTGGTGCAGCTGTGTCCCCAAAAGGCTGGCCATAGATGACCACAGGCTGGAGGTGAACTGGGCGCCTCTGTCGGAGGTAATGTGGGCCGGTACACCAAAGCGCGTCACCCAGGTGGCGATCAGTGCCCGGGCGCAAGATTCGGAGGTGGTGTCGGTGAGCGGGATCGCCTCTGGCCATCTTGTGAACCGGTCCAAGATAGTCAGGAGGTGCCGCGCTCCGCGCGACACTGGCAGAGGGCCCACGATATCCACATGAATGTGGTCGAAACGCCGGTGGGTGGGGTGAAACTGCTGCGGCAGAGCTTTGGTGTGCTGCTGCACCTTGGCCGTCAGTCAGTGCATGCACGTTCTGGCCCATTCACTGACCTGCTTGCGGAGTCTGTGCCAAACAAACCTGCTGGAGACCATCCAGATAGTTGTCCTGATGGAGGGGTGGGCTAAATTATGAATGGAGTTGAAAACGCGTCGCCGTCAAGGTGCCGGGACGACGGGACGGGGCTGGCCGGTGGTGACGTCACAGAGTAGGGTCCTCTCACCTGGGCCTACGGGGAGGTCCTGGAGCTGCAAACCGGAGACTGCGGTTCTGTAACTCGGGATCTCCTTGTCTGCCTGCTGCGCCTCTGCCAGCGCCTCAAAGTCTACCCCTTGGGAAAGGGCATGAATGTTAGGGCGAGAGAGTGCGTCCGCCACGACATTGTCCTTACCCGAGACGTGCCGGACATCCGTCGTGTATTCAGAGATGTAGGACAGATGGCGCTGCTGGCGGGACGACCAGGGATTGGACACCTTCGTGAACATAAAGGTAAGTGGTTTGTGGTCCATGAATGCGGTGAAGGGCCTACCTTCTAAGAAGTACCTGAAATGCCGGATTGCCAGGTATAGCGCCAACATTTCCCGGTCGAAAGCACTGTATTTGAGCTCAGGTGTCCGCAGGTGTTTGCTGAAAAACGCCAGGGGTGGCCAGCGACCTGCGATGAGTTGCTCCAGTACCCCACCGACTGCCGTGTTAGATGTGTCCACGGTGAGGGCAGTAGGGACGTCCATTCTGGGGTGCACTAGCATCGCGGCGTTTGCCAAGGCTTCTTTCGTTTTAATGAAAGCGGCGGCGGACTCCTCATCCCAGGTAATGTCCCTGCCCGGACCCGACATCAGGGCGAACAGGGGGCGCATGATTCGGGCGGCTGAAGGGAGGAAGCGGTGGTAGAAATTGACCATACCTACGAATTCCTGAAGGCCTTTGACTGCGGTGGGTCGGGGGAAATGGCGGACCGCATCTACCTTAGCGGGCAGAGGAGTCGCCCCGTCTTTAGTAATCCTGTGGCCCAGGAAGTCGATGGTGTCGAGCCCAAACTGGCATTTGGCTGGGTTGATTGTTAGACCGTACTCACTCAGTTGGGCGTAGAGTTGACGGAGGTGGGACGGATGCTCCTGACGACTGCTGCTGGCTATGAGGATGTCGTCCAAATAGATGAATGCGAAGTCCAGGTCGCGTCCCACCGCGTCCATTAACCGCTGGAACATCTGTGCGGCATTCTTCCGGCATGCGGAGGAACTCGAAAAGGCCGAACAGGGTGATGAGAGCCGTTTTGGGGACGTCGTCCGGATGCATCGGGATTTGATGGCATCCCCGGACGAGGTCTACCTTGGAGAAGATCCGTGCGCCGTGCAGGTTTGCTGCAAAGTCCTGAATGTGCGGCACAGGGTAGCGGTCCGGTGTGGTGGCCTTGTTCAGCCTGCGGTAGTCGCCGCATGGTCTCCAGCCCCCTGTCGCTTTGGGCACCATGTGCAGGGGGGAGGCCCATGGGCTGTCGGACCGCCGGATGATCCCCAATTCCTCCATCCTCTTGAACTCCTCCTTCGCCAGTCGGAGCTTGTCCAGGGGAAGCCTTCGAGCACGGGCGTGGAGGGGTGGTCCCTGGGTCGGGATGTGGTGCTGTACGCTGTGTCAGGGCATGGCTGTCGTGAACTGTGGTGCCAGAACCGATGGGAAATCCGCCAGGACTTTGGTGAAGTCGTTGTCGGACAGCGTGATGGAGTCGAGGTGTGGGGCTGGCAACTGGGCTTCTCCCAGGGAGAACGTCTGAAAGGTCTCGGCGTGGACCAGCCTCTGCCTCGGCAGGTCGACCAGCAGGCTGTGAGCCCGCAAAAAATCTGCACCCAGAAGTGGTTGGGCTACGGCGGCCAGTGTGAAGTCCCAAGTGAACCGGCTGGAGCTGAACTGTAGCTGCACCGTACGGGTGCCATAGGTCCTTACCGTGCTGCTGTTCATGGCCCTTGGGGGGGGACCCGGTGCCCTGTTGCAGGTGTTGTAATTCGTCGGAGGTAAGACGCTGATCTCGGCACCGGTGTCGACCAAAAAACGGCGTCCCGACCTCTTGTCCCACACATAGAGGAGGCTATCCTGAAGGCCAGCCGCCTTAGCCATCAGCGGCGGCTGGCCCTGGCGTTTCCCGGGAACTTGCAGGGTGGGCTACAGCGGCGGGCTTCTGCACCCCACCGCTGGTGGTAGAAGCACCATTGTTCGTTGGGCTCCTCACCCCTGCCTCTGGGGTTAGCGGGCTCTGTGGCCGGGCATGGTCTGGTCTGCTGCTGGGAGCGTGGCCTGGTGATCTGTGTGACAGACGCCCCACTCACCTTCTTGGCGTACCACAGCAAGTCCACCTGGGCTGCCACCTTCCGGGGGTCGCTGAAATCCGCGTTGGACAGCAGCAGGCGTATGTCCTCGGGCAGCAGCTCCAGGAATGCCTGCTCAAACATGAGGCAGGGTTTGTGTCCGCTGGCCAGAGACAACAACTCATTCATTAAAGCCGATGGGAGGTCTGTCTCCCAAGCCATCCAGGTGCAGTAAACGGGCAGCCCGCTCACGCCATAAGAGTCCAAAAGTCCTTATGAGCAGGGCTTTGAATTCCGTGTACTTGTCATCCGCTGGGGGAGACTGTACGAACTCCTCAACCTGGACCGCTGGGTCCTGGTCGAGGGAGCTCACCACGTAGTAGTAACGTGCGTCCTCTGAGGTTATCTGCCGAACGTGGAATTGGGCTTCTGCTTGCTGGAACCATAGGTGAGGTCGCAGCGTCCAGAAGCTTGGCAGTTTCAACGAAACCGCATGAACAGATGCAGCGTCGGTCATCTCCGGTCCAAAAATCGTTTGGACCGTCGGAGTCACCAATTGTAGCGGTGTGCTACACGCAGCACTAAAATAACGACATGGAGTCGGTAAACTGCAGTTAAAGAATATTTTATTCGAACTTCACAGCCTTGCTTTAAAGCCTCCCTGATCTCGCCCTCCCCGGGCGCGGATGCTGTAGGGGGCACGTACTCACAATCCTGCGCAGGCTTTTCCCTTTGTTGGTGAAGCAGACCTGGCGCCCTTTTGGGACTGACCTTTGTGCCGGCGCGCTGGCTATTTGTGAGCCGGTTCGAGTGCGCTAGGAAGTGGGTCGCCACATTCCATTGGTTAATCATCTCCCTCACTTAGCATCTAGTTCTGAAAGATGAAGAAATACTAGTCTCTGTTAATGGTGGAAACAATTACTTCAATACACTTCCACACTTAAGCATTCACAATTCACATAAGTAACTTGCTAATGAAATAATTCAAGTTACGTGATTCTACAAAAGTTCCATGGTTTCAAATCATAACACTGGCCCAACGTTCAAATTATGAACTAAGCTTCAAGATTCAGGATGGACCAAGGCTAATTTGAGAATAATGGGACTCTTTACATTAGATAAGGGAAAAAATTACTCAGGAATTCTGCTCCTGATCATTACCTATGCTAAAAAATGTGGGCTGTAAAAACAACAGCTGAAATGGGTAAGCTAGCACATTTGTTAAATTTGAAAACAAGATAATTTTATTTATTATATTTTGTTGTGGTAATTGAACAGAATGTTCAGTAAAAAATGACAATTCCTACTTAATTAGCTTACAAAGAAATATAGCCATGGGATATACATCATGCCACTATTTCAACAATTAATTAATCAGCCCAAATTTATTGACTAGGACCAATTAATCAGACATGGGCTTCTCAACGGGCAAAATATCTCAACACAAATGGCAAACAAACACCAGCTGTATACAAAGACTTCCTGATAAATGAACAGAATGCAATGCAGAGCAATTCTGACAGTAACTGAAGGTTCAAAGTTATTGCACAATAATGATATCAAATAATTTAATCTAAAGAATGCTCTTAAACCTAATCAAGTCAGTATAAGACTGTAAAGGTCACATGGGCACCTTTGATGCAACAACCACTTTCCTCTATTCATTTCTGCCTTTATCCACTCTTGTTCTACATTTAAGGTTGAAATCAGTTGTTTAACGTCTTCCTCCATCAGTCCACAGCCCACCATAGGATGGTAATAGTACAGGTTCCGAGGTTTTTTTGTTCCACATCAGTTTTATAATTTTGTACAAGAACTCTTAATTGCTAATAAGTCTGATTTGATCTTTAGTGTATTCATTTGCTCTATGCTCAATGTTATGGTACACGTTGAAGTCTTATGAAGTATTGCATTTCCAATCTTCCAGATGGTCCAAGTCTTTCATCCAAGCAAGTGGTTAAAGTATCGAGAGCAGATTGAGGCTGAAATTTTGACATCACTCTGATTTTTTTCTAATTCAGACTTGCTTCAATTTAGCTAGCTGGCCAATAACATAGGCCTTTTTTACTTTTAAGGTCCCTTCATATGTGATGGTTGCTCTGTGTACCATTTTTATTTCATTACTGCAATCTTATGTCATTTTTCCTCAGCAATAATTTTCACTCTATATTTTGTTGTACTTTTATGCAGGTTTTCTATTATTTCCTTTACCTCTCTGCAATTGCAATTATTACTTCAATATTATTTCCGAAACAAAGACAGTCAATTCTTCTTCCTCCAAATTTCATTATTTCAGTGAAGCTCTGAGGGATCTGGCAAAATTTGTTCAGTGACAAATACATAGGCTGAAAATAGAGCCTTGCTGTACACCTAGTATGGTAATTAGGAATCCATTACTACTTATATTGTTGTAAAGTTCTTAAACAAGACTTATGATTGTAGACTGACAACGTGCTTCTTCATTGTCGGTTTAACCTAACAAGTTTTTGTTAGTCTTTGAAATTATGACAGAAAATGGAATAAGCAAAGCAAAATTGAAATGAATCATAGAGGGATGTGCAGGATTCAAAGAGACTTTCATCACAAAAACAATAAAAGTTTTCTGAATCTGGAAAAGAGAACCATGAATTGTCAACTAAAGTATATGCAATAAAAGACTTGCTTACTGAAAAAGTACAATGGAAAAGCCAGATCCAGAAATAATAACACAACTAAAGAGGATGCAGAACAGAAAATAAAAACAAAACTTTAACCTTTGAGAGCAGTTGAAGAAACATGGAAGACAGACAAACTGGCATTGAATATTTTTATGAGAATATGATGCAAGAGTACGCTACTTGGCCCTTTGAGCCTGCTCCACCATTCATAAACATCATGACTGATCTCCCTCAGGTTGATTTCCTTACACTATCAAAGTTCAAAGTAAATTTATCATCGAAGTACATATGTCACCATGCACAACCCTGTGATTCATTTTTTTGCAGCCATACTCAATAAATCCATAACAGAATAATAACCATAATAGAATCAATGAAAGACTGCATCAACTTAGGCACTCCACTACAAGTGTGCAAAAGACAACAAACTGCAAATACAAGAAGAGAAGTAATAATAATTAATAAATTAGCAATACATATCAAGAACATAAGATGAAGAGTCCTTGAAAGTGAGTCCACAGGTTGTGAGGACATTTCAATGATGGGGCAGATGAATTTGAGTGAAGTTATTCCCCCTTTGGTTCAACAGCCTGATGGTTAGGGGTAAATGTTCCTGAACCCAGTAGTGTGACTCCTGAGAGTCCTGTACCTTCTTCCTGTTGGCAGCAGTGAGAAGGAGCATCAACTGAGTGGTGGGGGGCCCTGATGATGGATGCTGTTTTCCTACAACAACGCTTTGTGTAGATGTACTCATTGGTGGGGAAGGCTTTACCCATAATGGACTGGGCTGTATCCACTACTTTTTGTGAGATTTTCCATTCAAGGACATAGGTGTTTCCATACCAGGCTGTGATGCAGCCAGTCAAATACTCTCCACCACACATCTATAGAAGTTTGCCAAAGTTTTAGATGTTATGCCAGAAATCTTCACAAACACCTAAGGAAGCAGAGATATTGCCGTGATTTCTTCGTAACTGCACTTACATGCTGGACCAAGCACAGGTGCTCCAAAATAATAACACTGAGGAATTGAAAGTTGCAACCCTCCTCACCGCTGGTCCCCCGATGAGGACTGGCTTATGGACCTCTACTTTCCTACTCCAAGTCAATAATCAGTGCTTTGGTCTTGCTAACTTTAATCAATAGGTTGTTGATGTGGAACCACTTCAGCCCGATATTCAATGTCCTTCCTATATGCTGATTCATCACAACCTTTTATTTGGCCTACAACAGTGATGTCATCAGCAAACTTGAACGTGGTACTGGAGCTGTGCTTAGCTAGTCATTAAGTGTAATGCGAGAAGAGCAGGGCTAAGCACACAGCCTTGTGGTGCAACTGGGCTGATGGAGATTGTAGAGATGTTGTTGCCAATCTGAACTGAGTGGGATCTGCAAGTGAGGAAATCTAAGATCCAATTTCACAACGAGGTATCGAGGCCAAGGTCTTGAAAATTATTGATTAGCTTTGAGGGAATGACGGTATTGAATGCCGAGTTGTAGTTGATAAGGTGCATGCTAATGTATGCATCCTTGCTGCCCGGATGTTCCAGGGTTGAGTGAAGAGACAATGAGATTATATCTGCTGTGGATCTGTTGCTCTGGTAGACAAATTGGATCAGATCCAAAACTCTTCTCAGTCAGGAGTCGATATCTTTCATCACCAACCTCTCAAAATACTTCATCACTGTGAATGCAAGTGCTGCTAGATGATAGTCATTGAGGCAGGTTTCCACATTCTTCTTAGGAACTGGTATAAGTGAAATCTGCTTGAAGCAGGTAGGTACCTTAGACTGCTAAAGTGAGAGGTTAAAGACTCCAGCCAGTTGAACCATACAGATCTTCAGCACTTGACCAGGTATCCTCATCTGGGACCGGATGCTTTTTGTAGGTTCACCCTCCTGAAGGCTGTTCAAACGTCAGCCTCAGAGACTAAAATCACATGATCAATGAGGGCTGTGGGAGTTCGTGATGATTCCACTGTGTTTTGACAGTCAAAGCGAGCATAGAAAGCATCGAGCTCATCTGAAAGTGAAGCCCTGTTATCACCTATGTTGCTTGATTTTACTTCATAAGAGGTAATAGCATTCAAGCCTTGCTCAACTATTGAGCATCCCTCATTGATTCAAATTTGCCACTTTGTTCGTGAGATGGTTTTCTGGAGATTGTTCCTAGACCTATTGTAATTTTGTTGCTCACCAGACTTGGATGCCTTAGATTTGGCCCTCAGCAGATAGCGGATTTCATGGTTCATACAGGGTTTCTGGTTGGGGAAGACTCTGAATGATTTTGTGGGGACCTGTTTTAATAAAGTCCATGACAACCATGGTGAATTTATTCAGATCCACAGATGAATCCTTGAACAAGCCCTAATCGACTAACTCGAAGCAATACCGTAGCCACTCCTCTGCCTCCCGCAACCACCTCCATTGATCTAATCTCTGGAACTTTGCTCTTTAGTTTCTGCCTGTGTACAGCCAAGTGATCAATTTACTGAAATGTAGTCTGGGCATGGAACAGTAAGTATTCCTTACCTTGGCCTTAGTATAACTGTGGTTTAGTGTGTTGGGGCCTCTGGTACTACAGGTTATATGTTGATAGTAATTGGGCAGAGATTTTCTTTAAACAAGTCTGATTGAAGTCCCCAACTATGATTTGAAATGCGTTGGGCAGACTGTTTATTACTTGGAGACAGCATCGTGCAGTAGCTCAAGCATTATAGCTGGTTGCTGGTGGTATGTAAACTGCGATGGAGGAGAACTCACTAGATAAATGGAACATTAGGTGTTCAACGTAAGGGGAACATGAATTCGACAAAACTGCCACATCAGAGCACCACCCACAGTTTACCATCTCCACTTTTTTGCCTTTTCCAAAGCATCAGTTTGGTCCATCCTGTGAATCAAGAATCCTTTGGGTCTGATTGCCACATCTGGTGTGCTGGGAGTAAACCATGTCTCAGAAACACACAGAACTCAACAATCTCTCATTTCCCTCCAATGCAGCAATCAGGTCTTCAATTTTGATCTCCAGTGACTGCACATTTGCTAACAAGATGATGGTTAGAAGGGAGTTTCATTTCTATGTTTCAGCCTGGCTTGGAGCTCCCCCTCCCACCTCATTTCTGGCCATGGCAATGAACCTTCATCTGCTTAAACATGCCGCATCTGCTTGCTTGAGAGTTAAATCTGCTGAGTCTTTCAGAAGGTCGTGATATCTGTAGTTCATTAGGTTGATTTAAAAGTACATTGCTTAAAGGGAAATTACATGCTGTATATTGCAGTGAGAGTAATTCAAAAGGGATATATTTAGTCCGTAGAAAGTCACTGTGGTTCACTGGTGCTATCTTAAAGGGGCACCTTAAATCCTCATAGCCAGTTACAGAATACTTGCAGAACAAGAGAAATACAGTCATTCATAAAGTTTTTAAAAAATCTACAAAATTAGATAATCTAATGATTATAGTAAAAAATTAATAATAGTTTCTATAAAAATGGAATCAAGACTAACATAACAACTATCAATTATTACCTATTAGAATATTTGAGGCTTGTGTTTGTTTGCAACATTCTGGAACAAGCTGGATTCAGATCATGAAGAATCACCACGGAGCAAATATTTGGTTTTAATCACTTTATAACATCCTACCAAAATTCACAAGTCTTATCGTTAATATTAAACACAATAAACACCAAGTGCAGAGAGGCAACGATTCTTTATTTACCAGTACTTATTAACAGTGGACCCAGTCAGGGAAGATAACTCACCTGCAAACAATACACTTTGCATTAGCATTATGCCCTCCTGAGTCTTTGAGTCTAAAAACGGGAGAGTAATGTTTTGACCAAGACTTACATGATGCAGGTTAAGAATTTGGTTACTTACAATGATGTCATGCTGTCCAAACACAGGCATTTCCCACAGTGACTGATTGGTAAACTTATTGAAGTAATATGGCCTGTTTTCTCTCCTACTCCAACACTTTGACCATCCTGCCTGCACCAGCTCATCTGAAAAGAATACACTCAAGGTTAAAATTAATTAAAAATGAAGTGAAATGAACTGTCAATGACACATAAAATTTACTTTAACCAAATATTAGTCAAGGTGAAGTCATGCCATCTTGTTTTTATCAGGTTAGCTAAGAATTTGAAAATAGTGCTGTATTCAACTTAATGAAGTGCCAGATGCACTGAGATTAAAGTTTTAAAGCTTGTCTAGCAAACTGAAGTATAGTAGATTGGACATGCATCTTCCATTCTATTCCTCTGCCAGTTTTCATTCTACCCCTCTGGAGACTTTTGTGATTGCACAAAGCTCATATTCACTCATGTACAGGACTGTACATGAATGTAATGGACTACAAACACAAAGTATACTGCAGATGCTGTGTTCAAATCAAGACGTACAAACAAGCTGGATGAGCTCAGCAGGTCGGGCAGCATCCATTGAAATGAGCAGTCAACGTTTTGGGCCAAGACCCTTCGTCAGGACTGAAGGAGGAGGGGGCAGGGACCCTATAAAGAAGGTGGGGGGAGGGTGGAAGTTGCCAGGTGAAAAACCAACCAGAGGGAAGATCAAGGGGTGTGGAGGAGAAAGGCTGGAGAAGTGAAGAAGGAATGAAAGGGGAAAGCACTATGAGTAGTAGAAGGCGGCAGAATCATGAGAGAGGTGACAGGCAGCTAGAAGTAATGGACACTACTAGAAGTAGTGTAATGGAGTGCCTGGTCCTTTTCATTCTTCCCAGTCCACATACACATACAGAAGAAGCAATCAGATAAGTAACTTAATATTTTCTTTGGAGCAAATCACTGCTTGTTTGATAAATGCAAATTCAATGAGTGAACATATGATATAAAAACCCCCTTATGACAAATAGAATTGACAAAGTTTTGAGTGCATCACTTAAAGGGGTTAGAACAAATGAAGATACTTAAGACTAATAAACAACATCTTTATAAGGAGATTAACTGAAATAATAGAGATCATGGTATTTCTAAGTCAATACTTGTTTCCCAACCAATAAAAATGTTGAAAAGTCCAAACTAAGAATGTGAATATTTATAAATTGGCTGTCACACAAAAATCAATCCTTAAAAGACAAAGAAATTCAAAAAATGTAGCTTTAAACAAGCATTAAAGGCAACATTTAAACCTTGCTAATGTCTGTATCTGGTCTCAAAGAAACTTAACAGAAGCCTTTTAAAAACCTACTGAAATTCAGTATTTTTCACAAATGGAAAATCCTTAACCATAAATACCTTCCGACATTTCAGATCTACAAATATGTCACAAGAGGTTTCAAAGACAAAGAAAAGCACAAACACATCAGAATTAGGTTTAATATCACTGGAATATGTCATGAAATTTGTTGTACATAGCACCCTGCACAAACTCCAGGAAAACCACCAGAGGTAATGAGATTGATCCCTGGTTCTAAACACCCCAAACTTCAGAAATATCAAAATTCTATCTACCCAAATCCCATAAGAATTATAAATATTTGAATGATATCACTCCTACTGTCCTAAATTCTGAACTGTCTGTCCTCACGTAATAAACTTGTCATTGCAAGAATCAAATTAAACCCTTGTTAAACTTCCTCTATCACAAGATTGTCTTCTCTTGTGTAGGGAGATCAAACTTGTACAAAATATTCAATATATTCTACATGCAATCTCAAAAAGGCTTGAAATAATTGGAGAAAGACATAACTAATCTCGTATTCAAATCTTATTGCAATTAAGGACAATGTAGCACTTGCCTTAATTAAAAACAGATATTGCTAGAAACAACAATAGGACAGGCAGTATCTATGGAAAGAGTTAATAATTCAAGCTTAAGAACCTTCATCAGAACTCCATTTACTTTCCTATATTTTGCTGTATTTGCATGTTATAACTTCAAATGATTTCTGTAACATCAATAACTTTCAATCTATCAGAATACTAGTTAGGATCACCTAATTATTTTACACTTTTATATTTCAACTTCCGTATCACTGTCTATTTACTAACTATATCACCAAATTATCATCCAATTTTATACCTGCAGCTCACCTGAAATATATTACACTTGACCCCTGCATCCAAATCAGTAATAATAGCTTAGGAACAGTTGGGGCTAATCCCTGTGACACCCTAATGGTTATTACCTCCTAACACAAAGTTTATCCTTTTATTTCTCCAGATTTCTGCCCAATCCACTTCAAATTTTTCCCTATTTAATAATCTTTTGTACAGCAGCTTTTATGAAGACCTTCCGAAAGTCCAAAAACACTATGTCAGTTACTGGCATTTATTTTACTAGATACAAATTCAGAAAGTTTCAAAAAAGTGGTTTATTGACAACTTTAACCTCTTGCTTCAGCAGTCTGAGGTACACACTTGCTTCAAGCAGGACTTAATCATACTGGCAGCCAAGAAAAACATGGTAACCACCCTCAATGACTATTGTCCAGTAGCACTTACATCCACTACGATGAAGTGCTTTGAGAGGATGGTCATGAAGCATATCAATTCCTCCCTGAGGAGTGACTTGGATCCACTCCAATTTGCCTACCATCACAACAGGGTAACAGCAAATTCCATTTCATTGGCTCTGCACATATGCACAGAAAAAATGCACTCATCAGGATACTCTTCAGTGACTACAGCTCAGCATTCAACACTACCATCCCCATGAAATTAATCATTAAGCCCAAAGCCTAGGCTTTGATACCTCTGTGCAACTGGACATTGATTTCCTCACTTGCAGACCCCGGTTAGTATGGATTGGAAACAGTATCTCCTCCACACTCACCATCAGCACATGTGCACCACAAGGCTGTGAGTTTAATACATCTAAGTACATCTCCAATGCCATATTTAAGCTTGCTGACGACACCACTGTTGTTAGGCAAATCAAAGATGGTGACAAAGCAGCATATAGCAGGGAGACTGACAAACTGGTTGAATGGTGGCACAACAAACTCTCACTCAACATCAGCAAAACCAAACAGCTGATTATTGACTACATGAGCAAGAAACTGAGGGCCCATGAGCTAGTCCTCATCAGGGAAAAAGGTGGAAAACGGTAGTAACTTTAAATTCGTTGGTGTTATTTTAGAGGATAAGTTCTGGGACCATAATTTAAGTGATATTACATTATCACTTTACTACTTCTACTTTACTAGAGGCTTGTGCAAATTCATCATGTCCTATAGATGTACAATGGAGAATATCCTGACTGGCTGCACCAGGACCAGAAAAAGCCTAAGTATGGAAAAATCTACAAAAAGTAGTGGATATAGCCCAGCCCTTCAGAGGAAGACCCCTCCTCACCTTTGAGCACATCTATAAGGAGCTCTGCTACAAGAAAGCAGTATCCATCATCAAAAACCTCCCACCATCCAGACCATGCTCTCTTCTTAACTGTTGCTATTGGGCAGGTGGTAAGAGGAGCCTTAGGTCCCACAACCCCAGGCTGATGAACAGTTACTACCCTTCAACCATCAGGCTTCTGAATTCACTCACCTTAACTCTGAACTGACCCCACAACCTATGGATTTACTTTTAAGGACTTTACAACTCATGTTTTCAGTATTATTTATTTTATTATTATTTATTCCTTCTTTGCATTTTTACAAGTTGTCTTCTTTTGCACACTGGTTGCTTGTCAATCTCTGCATGTAATTTTTCATTGATTCTAATGAATTTCTTTGTTCTGTGAATTCCTACAAGAAAATGAATCTCAGGGTAGTGCATGGTGACGTATATACATTTTGATAATAAACTTAATTTGAACTTCGAATTTAAATAGTGTATACATATTTCCTTCTGTTCCAATGATGGGAATCACACTAGAATTGTGAATGATTACAGCCAATGGTTTCACTCTATCCTTAGCCATCACTTTCAATACCCTAGAATGCAGGTCATTAGATACTGGTAATCTAAAACTTTTCAGTCTCATTAACTTCTCAAAAAATTACTAACTGGAATCTCTTTGAGCTCTTTGTTCACTCTATACTTACAGTTCTCCACTATTTCCAAGTTTTCTGCACCTTCTTTCATGAAAACAGAAAAAAAAACTTGATAATTTCTTTGCCAATTTCATTGACACAGATCCACTTGCAATGCTGGAAATGCTTGCCTAGTGAACACAGGACAAAATTAAAGCTTAAAAAATAGGAGAGAATTAATCAGAGGCTTAGCTGTCACCTGGCAGATCCTGCACCAAAGGTTTGCCAGCCTTTGGCGATGAGGGCTGTCCTTGGTCAGAAGTACTTGCTGGACGGATCATTGTTGTGGGATCCCCTGGTTGAGGGCTGCTGTGATTTTCACTTGCCATTTTGTTTGTATCTGCCCTACAAATTAAGAGGACAAGTCAACAATTACCCCATGACACACTTTGTGAAGCAAACATTCTATTCAAGCTAGAATTTGCACTAGTCGCCCAACTGTAAAACTTCCAGTTAAATACCCTAAAATATTAAAACACAAAATCATATCAATTAAGATATAAGAATCAAATAAGTTAAAGTAATAACATTCTCCATTAAGTTTGCAAATTGATTGATACAAAGCAAAAACTAATAATTCTATAGAAATCAATATGACTTCACCTATCTACGCCTTTCCTTGACTCTAGTATCAATCTATTTAAGGTAAAACAAATCATTGTTCAAAGGTTAAGTGCACATGCTCCAATACTGAGTACTTAAGTCCAAATGTGTCAAAGTTCCTTATTGTTTCTTGCTGTAATTGTTGGAGTGGATTCCAGTTAATTGGGACATTGATTAATCCAGACAGCGACTTACTTGGTACAACACTTAAAGAAATAACCTAATCAGGGAAATAGCTGGGATTCCCTTTGTTTATTTGGGAGATGATGCCACTTAATTGGGACAGGATACTTACCAATTTCTAACTACACACACAAAATAC
This sequence comes from Hypanus sabinus, assembly GCF_030144855.1. Classification (NCBI taxonomy): domain Eukaryota; kingdom Metazoa; phylum Chordata; class Chondrichthyes; order Myliobatiformes; family Dasyatidae; genus Hypanus; species Hypanus sabinus. Next base: position 110,043,759 of record NC_082714.1, on the reverse strand, counting down.
TGGTGGAACACCAACGTTTCGGGCCCAGACCCTTTGTCGGGACTTCGTTAGTCCACAGTGCTTCTTCCTATATATGCTGCCTGGCCTGCTGCATTCCACCAGCATTTTGTGTGTGTTGTTTGAATATCCAGCATCTGCAGATTTCCTCTTGTTTGCAGTTTCTAACCAGTGTCTTTTGCGTGAACTTGTGTGGCCATTTGGCATCCTGATTGGCTGCATCATTGCTTGGTATGGGAACTGTACTTCCCTCAATCACAGACCTCTGCAGAGAACGGTGAAGACAGCGCAGCGCATCTGTAGATGTGAACTTCCCACTATGCAGGACATTTACAAAGACAGGTGTGTAAAAAGGGCCCAAAGGATCATTGGGGACCCGAGTCACCCCAACCACAAAATGTACCAGCTGCTACCATCTGGGAAATCGTACTGCAGCATAAAAGCCAGGACCAACAGACTCCGGGACGGCTTCTTCCACCAGGACATCAGACTGATTAACTCATGCTGATACAACTATATTTCTTGTTATATTGACTATCCTGTTGAATATACTATTTATTATAAACTACTATCAACTGTACATTGCACATTTAGACAGAGACGTAAAGATTTTTACTCCTCATGTATACGAAGGATGCAAGTAATAAAGTCAATTCATTACACTGTGCTTAGAGTGAGCAGTTTTTAAATAGCGTCAATTGTGTGTGTTAAAAAAGCATTAATTTTTGCCACCGTTATTTAGCAAGAAATAAGCAGAGACAATTTAGAACTGTTTCACTCACTGTGGTTTCAAACATTCAGACTTCAAGATGCCAGATTACCAGACTGAAAATGAAACTATTTCACTAATTAACAAGTTGGAAACTACAAAGAATTTAAAGGCATCAACAATCATCTTGAATGTTAGAACGAAAAACAAAGAGTTTGAGGATGTAATTGCTGAGAACAATTATATGAAATCAATCCATTATCTGGACTAGGTGTCTGCGTGATTTTGTTCATTTACAGTCAATCAAAAGAATATGGCATTGTACACTGGATGAATTCATGTCGATAACTATTAGGAACAAATACATAGTTTTCTAGTACTGTAGTAGCATTCCAACTTGTTTTGTATTTCATCATTTGTTACTCAGTTAAACGGTAGCTTGCCTTTTTATACTTCTTTAACTATTTCCATGATACTTCCACTAATTGGAGCAACCAGTTAATTGGGCCAAAAGGTATTGGTCCTGATGTGTCCCAATTAATTGGAATCCAATGTATTTATATAATCCAATGCAAGTATTACATAGGTAGAATTTTACTAAATAGAATTTAATTACTGAATCTTAGCACTATGGTAATTAATTGAGATCCCTTCAAGCCCAGAAGTTTCATGCATCTAGAAATAGACCCTTCAGCCCACCATGTCAGTACCAACAACCTTCCCATTCCTAACTGATTCTCCTACCGTCCACCTACAATAGCGTCAATTTAACTTGGCCAATTAATGTAACAAAAATTCATCTATCAGCCAGTACACATTTTAGCACATGGGAAGATACCAGGATATACCAGAGAAAACCATGTAGTCACAGACACAACATGCAAACTCCACACAGAAAGCCAAGGTTGGGATTTAATTTGGGTTTCTAGACTGTGAGGCATTACGCCACCTTAAGGAGTTTCCAGAAAACAATATAGGGATATAGGAGGAATAGGAAGTTTCAGAGTTTGAAGTTGCAGGGTAAATTATTCTATCAGGAAAATAAAATTGGCAGTCAACGTTGTCATTTTCAAAGATTTTCCAAAATCATTATGTAGTGGGGTAACAATTTAGCTAATGAATTTCCTCGTGTTTGCATAGCTAGTGAATTTGCTATTTAGATAACTCTAGCATTATATGTATAAATTCACTAATTAATGAAAATCCCTGCAGTTATTTTAGCAAGTCTTATATTTCATATTCCTATTCCAGAAGATCAAGTACATAAAATATAGCGGAGTACCAAAGATACAGCTTCTTGTAATTGAAGATGATTTCTAATTCTACAAGTTATTTTGTTTATGCATAGTTGCAGAAAATTTATTACTAGTTTGTGGTCAAAAGATATACAGAAAAAAAGTGAAAGAACTCAACAGTAACATTATGGTAAAAGATTGACACAGTAGCCTTCAACCTGTTCAATTTAGTAACATTTAAACAATATGATTCCCTTAGGTCACAATACATTTGAAATTCAACAGGACAAAGGTGCACTGCTAACTGTGATTAAACTAGCAATCTTATTTTCTTTATTAAAATAGTGCAGCATAATACAAGAGAAAATCTGCAGATGCTGGAAATCTAAGAAACACACAAAATGCTGGAGGAACTCTACAGGCTAGGCAGCATCTATGGGGAAAAAAGTACAGTCGACATTTCGAGCCAAGATCCTTTGGCAGGACTGGAAAAAAGATCGCTTTTTCCCTCCAGTCCTGCCAAAGTGACTCCTTCTTATCCTCTGTAGCTTAGACAAAGTGGCATTGCCAGAACCACATGCATTTGCTTCAGAAGAACTATTTGGTCTCTTCTCCAAAAAAACACCAAGCTGTGCTTCACTTCCAGCAATCACAATCTGGGCAAAATGTTCCTACTTTGGGTGGAATTTAACTACTCTAGGAACGAGAGCAAATGAAAAGCAGAGCTGAAGAACACATAGCTTGGATAAAAAATCATTTCTCTCTCCACAGTCGCTGCCGAGTGTTTTCCCGTTTTACTGCATTTGGGAAGCCTAGAACTATGTGATCATCCGTACAAAAATAGTCTTCATAAACCATTCAACTTGAAATATATATGGATTCAGATATATGGTTGCAGATTTTTTTAAAAAGATAAAGCACCTGATCATGAAGCAGCAAAGAAATTCATGATGAGTTTGCCAAGATTGGTATTGATGAAAACCTAACACTAGAGCAGGTTTTCAAAGATGATTGTATTTATACCTCATTCAAAAGCTAAAATACAGTGTACTGTAACCTTTTAATCAAAACACACCATCGTAGGTGGAGACTAATATCCTGGTGCTGTTTGTTGTTGTTCAACAGCTGATTCAGGTATTTTCCCCATGCTGCTGTGCTGCTTTTGTTACCCTGCACTCGTTATATTTATGATGTGTAATAATTTTTACTGTTAGGAACATATCTGTGATGAACAAGTATAAGACAAAGACTATCTACCAGAAGCACATAAATTCAGTGAGAATTTATGGCGATCTCAAGCTATCTCACTGTATATTTCAAAATCCCAAAAAATCTGAGATCTGAAATACACCCAGCCCCATGCATTTTGGGTAAGGGGTATTCAACGTATATTACTTTGTGTTATGTGTGTGAGTTACATGTACTGTATGGTGGACCTTGGTCAGCGGAAACATTGTTTTGTTTGGTGGTATAAGTATGTACAGTTGAATGACAATAAACTGAACTTGAACTTGAAATAAAGAGAAAAACAAGCCAAATGGCAGCTATATACATTACACATACAAAAATATTGATGTTGACATTAGTTCACATAAATTAAAAATTTTCATGACTCTAAAGATTTAGATGATAAGCTGTAATAACTTGATTTTAAAATTTAGGAAATGAACAAAATCCTTTATACAATAGATTCACATCCTGCACCTCAAAAGCCTGCTGAGTACTTCAATACATAGGTACACCAGAAAAGCAAGAAATGCAACTGAAACATCAGCTGCTGTAAACACAGAAGGAACAAAGTACATAAAGTACTGACTAGAATATCAACATCAATACTTCTGCTCTGCAATAACTTCAATTTTCTGCCTGAGAAAGTACTACTGTATGCATGGGCTAAAACCAAAGGTTCAGCTCCAGGTACAGTCCAAATTTATTTTGTGTATCTGGAATACAAAACCCGGTAAAGTATAAAGCTGATGGGTCCATAGCTTTAAAAAGGCAAGAACTCTTACTTACAATTTACCTCACTGCCTTTTATTCATTCATTTTCAGGATCTGCATATCATTGTCATGGGCAAAATTTATTGTCTCCTCTGCAACCAAATTCCCCTTGTCCCACATACAAGGGGTGATTGATATGTTCGTGGCCTAAGGTGGAAGGAGTCAATTTTAGAAAACCTAGCACATTTATTTTCCAACATAGTCCCCTCCTACATTTACATACTTAATCCAGAAGTCGTGGAGCAAATGGATCTTGGACCTCCAGAAAGTGTCCACAGCAGAGGTGATTGATAAGTTTGTGGCCTAAGGTAGGAAGAGATGAGTTATACAGCTCTCTTTACATGCACATGCTGCTTAACTCTTTGAGTGAGTGATTATGCAGAAAGTTAGCAGCACAGTAGCATAGTGGTTAGCACAATGCTTTACAGTACAGGTGACCCGGGTTCAATTCCCACTGCTGCCCATAAGGTGTTTGTACCTTGGGGGACTTGATAGAGGTATTTTAAATTATGAGGGGGATAAATAGAGTTGACGTGGACAGGCTTTTTCCATTGAGAGTAGGGGAGATTCAACCAAGAGGACATGAGTTGAAAGTTAGGGGGCAAAAGTTTAAGGGTAACACGAGGGGGAACTTCTTTACTCAGAGAGTGGTAGGTGTGCATCTGGACCTGACTTGCACTACCGTACTTTCCCTTCTCTAATTATGATTTAAAATTTAAATTTTATTATATTTACTTCGATTTGTACTTCAGGGAGCATGAAGCACAGAAACAATTATCACTGCGATGATTGTACGCTCTAGTAATTGTTTGGTGACAATAAAGTATTTGTATTTGTGTGGAACGAGCTTCCAGTAGAAGTGGTAGAGGTAGGTTTGATATTGTCATTTCCAAAAAAATTGGATAGGTATATGGACTGGAAAGGAATGGAGGGTTATGGGCTGAGTGTAGGTCGGTGAGACTAGGTGAGAGTAAGCATTCGGCATGGACTAGAGGGGCCAAGGTGGCCTGATTCCATGCTGTAATTGTTATATGGTTAAAGTCTGAAGTTAACAACTCATCAAGGGGTGATTGATAAGTTCGTGGCCCACAGTAGGAGATGAATTCATAATCACTCAGAGTTGACTTGCATGTGCATCTAAGGAGAGCTGTATAACTCATCTCCTTCTACCTTAGGCCACGAACGTATCAATCACCCATCTGTGGACACTTTCTGAAGGTCCAAGTTCTGTATGCTCCACAACCACTGGACTAAGTGTGTACATGTCGGAGGGAACTATGTTGAAAAATAAATGTGCTATTTTTTCTAAAATTGATTCCTTCTACCTTAGGCCACAAACATATCAATCACCCCTCGTATTCTCCTCTCCCAAACTGTGACCTAAACTAACTTGCTTATTTTTCTAGTGCTTATGAACGGTCCCAGATACAAAATATTAACTGTTTCTAATTATGCCCTACTGAATATTTCCAACATTTCCAGCATTTTGTTTGCATTTATTGTCCATCCATTACCAGCATCAAGAAGCTGACAGAGCCTTCGTGAACTACTGCAGCCCTTTCAGCAGAGGTACACCTAAAATACAGTTGAGGTGATTTCAAGAGTTAGATACAGAGAAATTAACAATTTCCAAGACAGTGAGATTTGGACAGAAACCTACAAATGATAGCACTTACGTGCACATGAATCCTTTGCCCTTCTTGGGTAGAGGTCATGAATCAAGAAAGTGCTGTTGGAGTAGCTTATGTTAAAAAAAAAGGTATAAAGCATATGTAGTTGAAGCACAATGCAGCCATTGTGCACCTGTAGTTCAGGGAAAGAATGTTTAACATGGACAGACTCACATATTTTTCTTGATTTTCACACATTGAGACGTGGAAACTACTTTAATCAAGCTAGCTTGTGCCTTCTTGATTGGGAAAAATGTGATAGTGTCACTTGCCACAGGACATTCAAACTCCAACTTGTTCATGGATCCACTTATTTTGTGACCAGTTTCTGATCAATGGGGATTCCAGAATGTTGATGGGGAGAAACTCAGCTTTGCATGTCTCTCATTTTTATTATATGGTCACTATGTGGCACTTAAGAGCTCATGTCAGAACATTGTTGATAACTTGATGCATGCAAGCCATGACCTGTTTCATTTGCTGAGTTGAGAATGAATCTGAACATTGCCCCCATAAACAGACATCCCCATTTTTGATCTGAATATGGAGGAAATGTTATTGAAGCAGCAGATACCTTGCCCAAAGAAGTGACATCTAGGAATTGAGATGACTAAGGCACATCCAATTACAAGTATTTTCAGTTTAACCAGACGGGAATGAGAAACTGGTCATGGCAAGTTGATTATTAAAAGGCAACAGTGCAGTTTAGAGCTAAAGGATTCTTGTGAAACCCGAACTGGGGCATTGATAAGTAAGTTACTGTACAACAGGACTGACCAGACATTTTGCTGATCACTGGGTAATAATATACCAGATTCAATTTTCTGGTGCTTATTTGTGAGCAGAACAAAGTTTATCAGTGTTTGTCACAATGGTACAGAAACAGCTTATCTCAAGACAAGGCCAGTCTGGAATGCAAATCTTCAACATCATGAGTGTCCCATGCCTTTTGTTGTATTTTCTGATGTCATTCAAATGAATTTAGTTGGCTGAAGGCTGGATTTTGTGATGGTGGGGATTTCAGGTGTTTAGATAGATTTTTCATTCCAGAATTCTGACTGAACACAGCTGCCTGTGCTCCAATTGCGGCTTAAGCACTCAAGCTGATTTGTGCCATTGTTAAAGATGAGCCGTCTCTTCCCAAACCCTTCCATTCCCCCCAATTAATTTCAATTACCCATATGTGACAGATCTCCCGATATTTGATTTGAGCTATGCATTGTAAAATTATTGCGTTTTTTGTCTGTTATACACATCTGGTACTTCTATCAACATGCCCTTCTGTATCCCTCATTGCATCAGATATGATCCCCTGGTTTGACTTTAACAGTAGGATTAGAAATATTCCACACCTCAAGAGAATAACTTTGGTGGTGTTTTTGATACATGTACCACAGCACCTGGATCAGCCCATTAAACAAGAACATGAGCAACAAAACCTTATTCGCTTATCTGGAAAATTAACCATTTAACAAAGGAATAATATGCATACAACTTTGTGTCTAACTTTATAGGTTTCACCAGTTTCAATCATTAAAATGGTTTACAATTGCTCAAACACAATAGATTAATGGAACTTCTACCAACCTTCAAGATACCCATTACTTTTCCCATCAATTACGGACAGAGGCATAGGCTAATGGCTTTTCTTTAATCCCTTTGAAAGTACACAAAATGACAGTAATGTATAAGCTACTGGTAAAATTCAAATAAAAGTTAATGTTTTGGCAATGAAAAGTCTCAAATCTATTTTTATGCCTCATCTTTCTATTTAGTTGGTATTCAGCCACAGCAAGTCAAATGAAGGACTAATCTCATTAGAATTTCCAACAAATTGAATAAACTTTACATACAGTATAGCCATATAACATGTACAAGAAAAAATATTTTTTATATAAATTGGACCATAATTTTCTAAATCCAAGCTGCACTATGGCAGTTAGTAGAGCTGCTGCCTCACAAGACCAAAGGCGCTGTCTGACAGCTTGGGCTTCCTCCATGTGCTCCAGCTTCTTCCCACATTCCAAAGTTATGAAGATTGGTAGGTTATTTAGCCACTGCAAATTGCCTCTATTGAGGTGGCAAGAGAATCTGAGAGAAGCTGATGAGTGTGAGAATAAAGAAATGGGATTAATATAGGATTAGTACAAATGGGTGCAAAATGGTAGATATGACCTCAGCAGGCCAAAGCTCCTGTTTTCATTCTCTCTAATAATTATATCCCACTGGAAATATTATATAAATCTCTCTCTATATCTATCTGATAAATTTAACTGTTTTCCAGTGGGATGGGAATGGTGGAAATCATCCAAATCTACATACCATATACAAAGAAATAAACTTACAAGATACTATTTTTAATGCAAAGTAGTCTTTTATTTAGGAAATAGCACTGTAGTTATGAAAACACATCAACGATCCAGGGACTGAAACAAGTTCATACCTCATGGGAAGACTTAACTCATTTAGTCTATGCCAGCTCTCACAGCATTCCCATTCTCTTATTTATTTTCTGGTAACATCTTCCCGCTTAACTTCACTTCAATTCTATGTCCCTACTACACTTGTGGCAATTTACAGTAGCCAATCAAATTAACAAAGCATCTTTTGTGGGAGGAAACCAATGCAATCATGTACAGTAGTGGTTGCCAACCCGTCGATCTTTGAGACTTTCCCAGTGATCCCGAAAAAAATGAAAAATAAATACACAAATACTGCTGTAATGTGAGCATTATAAAAAATAAGTAGTACTAATTAGGATGATGGTAATATAGCAATACTACCGCTACTGCAAGCTGTTTGTGAAGATAGATTGCTTCTGGGTTGAGGAGCTTTAGTTCTGTTCTTTCTGCCCAGTGCACGTGTGCAGCTCCCCCGCCATGCACTGCAGTAGAAAAGACCCAAAGTAAAACCCCACAACCTGGAAGCAACCTCTTTACAAGCAGCTTTCTGTAGCAGGGGGTATAGCTATATGATCATTATCCTAATTTATATTAACTTATCTTTATAATGCTCATGTTAGAACACTTATCCCCCTTTAAATTCCAACATTCCCCAAATGTAAATAACTAGGAAACAAAAAACAGTGGTGTCATTATCTTGCATACCTCTGAAACTTATATTAGTATCTCAGTAAGTTTACCAATACAAAACACCTGAAAAACATGACAGATTCAACATTCAGTCTAACAAAGGAAAGTGTCCATTCAAATATTCAGTCTGTCAGGAGGTTTGCAAGGGCGCTGTTCTGCAACAGATGAAAATTATTAAATCTAAGTACAGGAGCTGTCTTACTGACAAACACCTCTAAGATTGTCTCAAACTGGCTGTCTGTAGTTATGAGCCAACTTTCTCACTCCCAAATAAGGGACAAAAGTAGCAGTCAAATACGAGACACTTGAGAAATACGAGACTCTGAGAAAGACTACCATGACGCCTTGCGTGGGCACGTGTGCTCATGCATGTACGTGCCGATTTTTTTCTACGAATCGGTTGTGGCTTAATCCTACCAATTCTGTTTAGTGAAACTACACACTGTACATACATTATTTCTACTTTATATAGACTATATTTATCACATCATTCCTGCTTTTACTATATGCTCATGTTATTTTAGATTTTAGGTGTTATTTGGTATGATTTGGTAGGTTATTTTTTGGGTCTGGGAACACTCAAAAATTTTTCCCGTATAAATTAATGGCAATTGCTTCTTTGCTTTATGCCATTTCGGCTTAAGAAAGGGTTCATAGGAACGCTCTACCTTAGCGGGGGAAAATATGGGACAAACCAATTTAGCCCTATATATGGGATGTCCTGGCTAACACGGGACAGTTGGCAACCCTAGGGAGCTAGGAGAAAGTACTCAGCCCCAGTCATCACACTGAGTGCAAGTCAATTTTTATTCATTTATTTTTTGTGTTGAAATAAAATTAAATAATGAAGCATTGAATTAAAGGTGTTGTAATGGGAGCATTATAAAAATAAGTAACACTAAATATGATAATGGTAATATAGCAATACTCCCACTATGGAAAGCTGTTTGTAAAGAGAGGTTGTTTCTGGGTTGCGGGGTTTTACTTCCAGTTTTTTCTGTCTGGTGTGTATGCCCGTGATTAACCGATTTAGTAGGTCGATCTTGCCTTTCACTAAGGCCAAGGTTGGAGGCTACTAATGTAGAGAATATAAAACACCACACAAGGTGAGAATCAATGTTCACTGGAAATGGGGCAGCAATGGTAACTGCTACATCGCTGTGCCATCCAAGTAAACCTGGGCTACTCCATCCCAACTTAGAAAGTCAGAGGTCACTGGCAAGAGCAGCATTTATTGCCCATCTACATTGCAATGTGGAAGAATTGAAAACTTAGTATCAGTCTATGAAATAAAATGATGGCCATTTAAGACAAATGTATTTCCCCTCCCTTTTACTAATCTTAAGGGAAACTTCATAAAGGGAAGTTCAGTCAATGTATACTTAAGGCAGACAATGATAGCTTGATAAGCAAGAAAGTAAACAGTAAACTATGATGGACTGGATGTAGAGCTGAAATAAGTCAGATCAGTTACGGCCTACTTGCATGGCAAAGTGGTGTTGAATCTCTCTGAAAGAACTCCCATAAAATATCTGGAATAAAACGTTAGCTGCAGTAATGGCAACCATAAAAACTACTAGTTGGTCACAGACAACTTAATGTCAAGTGACAAATGAATGCCCAACATCCAGTAAAAAAGTTACCAACTTTCACACATCCCCAACTTTCAACAACTAGTCTCTGACATCAGTCACAACCTGCACCGCACAACAACCCATCCTAACCCACCCAGACATCAATGGTCATGCTCCACAAACATTCACACTCCAGGAAATAACACATGGCAATCCTCTCCTTTCACCTGCCTTATTCACTTCTCATCTAGATACATACACTCTCCAATCATCCAAACCTCAGCCTCCCTCATGTGCCTGCCACAGTGCTGTCCCTTATGCCCCCAATCACCCGCCGAAAGTGACACCCCCCCAACACATTCCGGCCCGAAAGTGACACCCCCCCCAACACATTCCGGCCAGAAAGTGACACCCCCCCCAACACATTCTGGCCCGAAAGCGCCCCCCCCGTCACCCCACCCTCACGCCCCGGCCCAAAAGCAACACCCCCCCAACACATTCCGGCTCGAAAGCGCCCCCCGTCACCCCATCCTCACGCCCCGGCCCAAAAGCGACACCCCCCAACACATTCCGGCCAGAAAGTGACACCCCCCCAACACATTCTGGCCCGAAAGCGCCCCCCGTCACCCCACCCTCACGCCCCGGCCCAAAAGCGACACCCCCCCAACACATTCCGGCCAGAAAGTGACACCCCCCCAACACATTCTGGCCCGAAAGCGCCCCCCCGTCACCCCACCCTCACGCCCCGGCCCAAAAGCGACACCCCCCCAACACATTCTGGCCCGAAAGCGCCCCCCGTCACCCCACCCTCACGCCCCGGCCCAAAAGCGACACCCCCCCAACACATTCTGGCCCGAAAGCGCCCCCCGTCACCCCACCCTCACGCCCCGGCCCAAAAGCGACACCTCCCCAACACATTCTGGCCCGAAAGTGACACCCCCCCCAACACATTCCGGCCAGAAAGTGACACCCCCCTAACACATTCCGGCCCGAAAGCGCCCCCCGTCACCCCACCCTCACGCCCCGGCCCAAAAGCGACACAAGTGACACCCCCCCAACACATTCCGGCTCGAAAGTGACACCCCCCCCAACACATTCCGGTCCAAAAGCGACACCCCCCCAACACATTCTGGCCAGAAAGTGACACCCCCCCAACACATTCCGGCTCGAAAGTGACACCCCCCCCAACACATTCCGGCTCGAAAGTGACACCCCCCCCAACACATTCCGGTCCAAAAGCGACACCCCCCCCAACACATTCTGGCCCGAAAGTGACACCCCCCCAACACATTCTGGCCAGAAAGTGACACCCCCCCAACACATTCCGGCTCGAAAGTGACACCCCCCCCCCAACACATTCCGGCTCGAAAGTGACACCCCCCCCCAACACATTCCGGCTCGAAAGCGCCCCCCGTCACCCCACCCTCACGCCCCGGCCCAAAAGCGACACCCCCCAACACATTCCGGCTCGAAAGTGACACCCCCCCCAACACATTCCGGCTCGAAAGCGCCCCCCGTCACCCCACCCTCACGCCCCGGCCCAAAAGCGACACCCCCCAACACATTCCGGCTCGAAAGTGACACCCCCCCCAACACATTCCGGCTCGAAAGCGCCCCCCGTCACCCCACCCTCACGCCCCCGTCGCCCCTCCCCCTCCCATCCTCTTCCTCCGCTCCACTCCGCGCGCCCGCGCCACTCAATGGAGCCGCTGCGCGGTTGGCGCCTGACTGCGCATGCTCTGGCTATGCCGCCCGCCCAGATCCTCGGCCGCAGGTTGAGCAAGCCAGGGGGAAGGCTCGCGTTCGGGCAGCGCAGCGAGAAACTCTAGGGCCGCTTCGGGGACGAAGCGCGGAATGCGGCCCCCGAGATCGGACACAGTTACCGACCGAATGAGGACAGGGCATCGGCGTCAGCAGGCTGAGCAGACCGCGCTCCCGAGCGGCGTCACTGGAAAAGCCTCAAAATGGCGACGGTGGCAGGGAGCCCGCCCGCTCGCCGCCACCGTCCCCCCACCCCCCCGGCTCTCTCCTTCCCGCTTTCGGGCGGCAAATGACGGACCAGTGGTGAGGTGCGTGGTGCCGTGCTCGTCATGCGGCGTGTGCTGGTGCTATGCGCGGCCCGATTACCGGCTATGCAGTTAGGAGAGGCTCGACACCGAACCACCTCGTTGCTGATCCCGCCTCCGCTTCACCGCTCAGCCACCGCCGCCTCCATCTTGTGTTTCGGAGCGCCGCGCCGGCCCCCGCGCAGGCGCACAGCGCCGGGGCTCCCCCACTGATTGGCTCGCGCCAGGAAGGGGCGCGGGCACCGATTGGCGGGGCTGGAGGCGTCGGTAACAAATACGCTCGTTGCTTTAGCCGAGGGGGCGATCTTCGCTTCATCTGATTGGATAGGGATGCCGCTGAAGAACCAGCGTTTTGGCGATTGGCTGCTGATCCGGGAGGGTACGTCATCAAAATAAACAGGGTTCGGGAGGGTGTTTTGTTGAATATGGGTGGGGTGGGGTTGTGTTGTGTTGTCACGGAGGTGTACTGCTGCTGCTGGTTGTACTGATGTAGTGCTGTGTGGGCGTTGTTACTTACTGTCTTGTCACTCATCGCTAGGGCTATGATATTGTTTTGGCCTTGTGACTTGGCATTGAGCGGTGATGCTTGGGGTGGAACTGAGTGTTGGTTTGTAGAACTTACAGCTTGTCGTGCCCTCTCCCCCACATAATCTATTTTCGATATATTATGTGCCTATCTAAGAGTCTCTTAAATGTCTCTAATGCATTAACTACTATAATAATGTAATAGGCAGTGTGTTCCATTCTCTCTCTAAATTAAACTATCTGACACCTTCCCCCCCCCCCCCCCCCCCGTACTATCCTATTCCCCTTTAGTGAGCACTCAGACTACAGAGGAGGTGACTCAAGGACTGGTGCTAGGCGAATAGTTTCTTGCTTCATGTCAACAAGGCAATGGAAAATATTATTTTTGTGGGGGTTTTTGTGCTGCATCAGATCTAGAGTAATGATTATTTTGCTCCCCTTTAAACTTGATTGCTGGAAATGACATTAAATAATCTTGAATCAACCACCTTGAAATTAGGCCCTCTCATATTAACCATTATCTTCCTGGGGAAAAAGGTGCTGGCTGTCCACTCAATGCTTTTTATCATCTTGTACTCTTCCATTAAATTGCTTCTCATCCCCATTTGCTCCAAAGAGAAAAGCCCTAGCTCGCTCAATCCTTTCTCATGTGAGGTGTTCTCCAATCCAGGCAGCATTCTGATAACCTCTCTAAAGCGCCCACTTCCTTCTTATAATGAGGTGACCAGAGCTAATTCAAGTCGAACCAGTTTTATAGAGATGATGACATTGCTCCATGGCTCTTGAACTCAATTCCCTGACTAATGAAGATCAACACACCACATGCCTTCTTAACCACTCTATCAGCTTGCACTGCAGGTTTGCAGGTTGACCATAATGCTTAACTATACTAATCCCTAGTTGTATATCTCTCTATGCCCTGCTTATTCAATATCTGTCGAGATGTTCATTAAGTGGTTGTTACTGTTCCTTCTGGATACCAACTTCTAAGTGAAAAATTTACCCCTCAGATCCCCTTAAATATCCTCTCTCTCACAAACCAGTGTCCTCTAGTTTTAGACCCTACTATAGGAAACGTACTCTAAACATCAATCTTATCTCTGCACCTTAATTTTAAATACTTCTATCATATCAGCTTCATTTGGTCAAGGAAAAAAGACCTAAACTGTCTGATCCTGATAACCTAAGTTCTCCAATCCAAGCATCAATCTTTGAATGTTTTCTGCAGTCTCTCTGGCTTACGCGAAGTGTGGCCCTAACATTTTGTACCACTGTAACACAGTGCCCAACCCTTGTAGTCAGTGCCTTCCTCACCACAGCTCCGATCTATATTCCCATTTTAAGGAAATATCTACTCTTATCCCAGAGTCTTTCTGTTTAACACCATTCCCTGTGGTATGTCCTGGTTCAACATCCCAAAATGGAATACTTAGCATGTATCTGAAATAAATTGCATTTGCCAGTCCCTTGCAAATTTTCCCAGTTGATCCATATTCTCTTGTAACCCAAGCCAACTTTCTTCACTGTGCTTTATTCACTTGTGTTTTACTAAAGAAATTTATTGTCTTCTGCAAACTTGCTAATCGTGCCACTTGCATTCTCCTCCAAATCATTAATATATATGACAAAGAGAAGGGGCACCCAGCACTAATCCCTGTGGCACACCACTTATCACAGACCTCCAATATGTTAAACAACTCTCCACTGCCTCCTACCAGTAAGGCAAATTTATATCCAGTTTGCTAATTTGTCCTGGATTTCTGGTGTCTCATTGGCTCCACTTTGATTGGTCATGAACAGAGACTCTACAAGACCCTAAGAAATAGGTGCAGAATCAAGCCATTTGGCCCTTCAAGTTTGCTCCACCATTTCAGAACAATCCTGAATCTTAGGGTCCATTGGCCCACAATGTCTGAGGCAAGCACAATTAAACTAAATCTCTGCCTGTATGTGATCTACAGTACATCCCATCATTCTCTTCACATTCATGTGTCTAACATCCTCTTTAACACTACTATTGTATCCACTTCCACTGCTACCCCTGGCACTTTCTGGAGAAAAAAAATTATTCTACACACCTCCTTTGAACTTTACCCTGCTCCTTAAATGCACATTCTATGGTACTTGGTATTTCTATCCTGATATATATATTTTAAAAAATCAGAATATCCTATCTAATGCCTCTGAAAATTTTATTTACTGAGAGAGACAGCACAGAACAGTCCCTTCCAGCCTAATGAGCCACAGCCCTGCAAACCACCTATCTGACCATAGTCTAATTACAGAACAATTTACAATGACCAATTGGCCTACTAACCAGTACATCTTTGGAGTGTGTGAAGAAACCAGAGCACCCAGAGGAAACCATACGTCAGGAAGAGAAAATACAAACTATTTACAGAAAGCGCTGAAACTGAACTCCAAACTTTGACACCTCGAGCTGTAATAACATCCCAGTAATTGTTATCTGCCGTAGCACCCTATAAACTTCCCTTCAGCCTCCAGAGACAGCAACCCAAGTTTGTCCCATCTCTCCTTATCCTTAGAGCATACCCTCTAATCCAGGCAGCATCGTGTTAAACCCTTTACAAAACCTCCACATCCTTGTAAAGGGGTAACCAGAATTGCACAGAATATCTAGCCTTTTCTCTGACCTCCTAGTAATCTCTGCCTATGGCTAAACTTAGGTATGTGCAGAACAAGCAAGATATTAAGCGCATAGGTAGGGTTGATGATGAGAAACTCTTTCTCTTAGCAGAGCTGAATGTAATTAGAGGTTGTAGATTTAAAGTAAAGGTTGGGAAATTTAGTGCGGGGTGAAATATTTTTTTCACCTGGAAGTAATGAATCAGGTTTATAATCACTGGCTTATGTTGTGAAATTTATTGCTTTGTGGCATCAATGCAGTGAAAGGCATTAAAACATTACTGTAAGTTACAATAAAAGAAATAGCACAAAGATGAATCATGAGATAGTGTTAACTAGCCCAACACTCAAACCTAATCCTAAGGTCTAAGAGGGACACACACCCACAAACCGTAGGCATATCCCGATTAACCCTGGCCACAGCCCCACAGACCCGAAGCACACCCCAATTAACCCTGGCCAAACCCCCATAAACCCGATGTCCTGTGTCAGGAGGGGCAAGATCCAACAAAGGCAAGTGTTGGACCTGGTTAACGAAGGCGTGGGCCAGATCAAAGTGGCAGGGTTGCGTGAAACTGAATCTCAAGTGATGAGATCAAAAAGCACAAGAGGACTGATTCGCCCACTGAATACTGGTTAGAAATCTGAAGGCAGAGGGATAGAAACTGTTCCTAAAATGTTGAGTGTGGGTCTTCAGGCTCCTGAATCTCCTCCCTGAGAAGAGGGCAAATGCCGAGTGGTGAGGATCTTTTATGATGGATGTTGCCTTCTTTCGGAGCTGCATTTTGAAGGTGTCCTTGATGGTGGGAAGGGTTGGTTAAGTGCATTTTAGTGAAGGCAAATACTCTCAGAACAGTCACTGTGGGAGTGAATGGAAGCACAGTGAGCGTGCTGGAATCCATGCTACAGGCCAACAATCTTATTTGTGTTCCTCTCTACTGTTTGTTCCCTGGAAGGCAAGCTGGATTGCCTTCAACTGGGAGATGAGGAACTGCTGTGTGCTTGTTCTTGCATGAACATGGCTCTGAGGCACCATCCCATGAGCCATCAGTCTTCAAGCTACCCCACTCGGGAACATGCTAATATTTGTGACTGTATGCACTATCATAGCTGTGTGTGACTGTATGCACTGTGTTTTGCAACTTGGCCCCAATGGAATACTGTTTCATTTAGCTGTATGCATGTGTATGGTTGAATGAGAATTGACCATGAACTTGAAATTTAAATATTTAGATGGTCTTACAAAATGGCATGGCATAAAAGGCTTACAGGCTGAATGCTAGAAAATAGGAATAGTACAGATAGTTACTTAGTAGTTGGCACACACAGTGGACTGAAGAGCCTTTTATTTGTGTTGATTGGCATGGAATTGAGGCCTAAATGTTAGCCCAAGAGAGGATGTCGAAAATGTACACTTACCCAGCCACAAGTAGTTTGCAGAGAATATAGATGGTACTTTTCCTTTGTTTTGAGGTACTTGCTGTAGGTAGTTGATATCTCCAGAGTTGTACAGGAGGACAGGCATTGCTGTAGTCTGCTTGTCCATGAATTTCGTGCCAGGTTTGTGGCTGGCTTTCTTCTCATCAATTGCTCTGGAACTATACTGATTCACTGACTTGAGATGCTGGAAATTTTTAGCAACACAGACAAAATGCTGGAGGTGTTCATCAATCCTGATGAAGGGTCTCAGCCTGAAGCGCTAACTGTTCATTTCCCTCTATAGATGCTGCCTGACTTGCTGAGTTCTTCCAACATTTTGTGGTGTGTTGACTGTTATACTGATTCACTGAAGGCAATACTGGCTTCCAACACTCCAGTGAGATGGCTCCTAGTCTCATCGTGGACATTGATTGTTAGAAGATAGTGTTGTACAGAAGACCAGGTTGGTAGTCTTTCTGACATTTAGTGTAAGGCATATTCTCTTGTATGCTTCTGCAAAGGAATTGACAACTACTTGACGCTTAGCCTGTGAACATACAAATACATAAAAATTGAAATCCAAAATGTAGCTCAGTAGTTGAAGTTGAGGTGACCTTGGCACTGGAATAGAAGTTGTGCAGCTTAATCAGTTTACCATTTTTCCTGTGGATTAATCTCAATCCATTGGAAAGCTTATTGCAGGTGAGGTGTAGCATTGTATCAACAAACACTACAAGAAGTTTTGGGATGATGAGGCAACCTTTAATGATACTGGTGTACCCTGTGATTGGGTCTATGATGCTTAAAGTAATGGCATGGATGTGATCAAGAAACAGATATGAAATAGAGAATTTTTGTAGACGACAAAATTTGAGAAGAATGGTCCATCTTGATTGAAGAAGCAAATATATGAGTAACATGAGAGTGTAGAGGTTAACGTAATGCTTTATAGCACCAGCCATCAGGGTTCAATTCCCACTGCTTTTTGTAAGCAATTCTCCCCTTGACCGTGTGGGTTTCCTCCAGGTGCTCCAGTTTCCTGTCACGTGGTTAGGGTTAGTGTGTTGGCACTTGCAGGCTGCCCTCTGCATAATCTTTGGACTGTGTTTGTCGTTGATGTGAACAGCACATTTCACTGTATGTTTCAATGTACATGTGACAAATAAAGCTAATCTTCTAAGTACTTGAAAAGTGATAAAAGGCCAAATATAGTGCTTCTTGCTGATTCTTGCATTCCTCTTGGAGTTGATGCATTGTGAATATCATGTCCACTGGATGGACAGAATCCACTCTACAACTTGGGAGCAGCTCTGTGGCTGTGTGGAGTAGATGGTCGAGTAGGGTCCTGCTGATATTTTTCACTGTGGCCAGGAAGGCCATTCTGGTCATTTCCTTTCTTGAAGATGGTCAAGATTATGATGTGGCTGCTATTGAATGTTGGCACTGAGGTCTAGCACTTGGTATTAGCAACGTGAGTTGATGCAGACACTGGTGCCAGCAGTAATGGTTGTTGTTGGGGCCAATTCCTGAACATTGACTCAACCCCTGGAGGCCCAGACCTAGCATTGAGGGGGCATTGTAGCATAGTGGTTAGCACACTGCTTTACAGCACCATTGATCACTGATTGGGGTTCAATTCATGCCACTGCCTGAGTTTGTATGTTCCCCCTGTGACCCCTCGTGGGTTTTCTCTGGGTGCTCCTGTTTCCTCTCACATTCCAAAGATGTATGGTTAGTGAGTTCTGGGCATGCTACGTTGATAATGGAAGCGTGGCAACACTTGTGGCCTGCCCAGCACAATCCTCACTGATTTGATTTGACACAAACGATGCATTTCACTGCATATTTTGAAGTGCTAACCCTTAACTGATAGTACAGAAGACTGGTAAGCCTGCAGAGTGACTATTGATACCAAGTAGTGCTGCTCAGTAGAATGGCATGAATCACTAACAGAGGCACTGTGCATTTGTTGGTGCTTATTAATGCAACTACACATGATACTGGAAGATTACTTGTACCTAGAATGGGTTATCCAGGCTCTTCCAATCCCTCTCAGAAACTTAACATGCCACTTTGACATCACTTCTCTTTTTAACACGAATGGGTATAAGACATTCATTTCTCACCAAGTATAACTGAAGATTCCCATTCATTTGTGCTCTAGAGCCCTAACCGTAATTGTTGCTGTGCCTGAGTGTTTGTCTTTAGCATTTCATGCACCAGGTTCCTACTGCATACCAACATTTACTAGCTTCTTATAATTTAAAAAATTATTCTGCTTCTCTTCTCTACCCATCAGAGTAGATAAACTCTAGACATGAGAGACCGCAAATGCTGGAATCCTGATGCAGGGTCTCTACCCAAAACATCAGTTATCCTTTTCCTTCTGCAGGTAATGCTTGATCTGCTGAGTTTCTCCAGGAGTTTGTTCCGTGCTCCAAAATTAATATCTTCTTTTTCCCACATTATATGTCTATCACTATCTTGATCACATGCTTAACTATTCAACATCTTTTTGCGGCCACTGTGCAGGATCTTCACACTCCACGTTCCTGGTCAGATTAATGTCATCAGAAGAGTAGAATAGTCTAAACGGTGGCCTTCAAATTCACTTGCATGGCACAACATATGTGTATGCTGCATTTTACTATAACATCATTGTTAAATACAATTTTACGTGCCAGCAGACCTAAGATTTTGTGCATAATAAAGTTTCATTGGTGAGATACCTCAATTTATAAGATGATGAACTCCCTGCATGCTATAACTTTAATTTGCTTTTTTAGACTCCACAATTTCTATCCATCCCTTTGTATCTAAGTTGAATTATATGAATAGTTAGTACCTAATATCAAGTTTTAACCCATTATACTCTCATAACTGTTAAATATCTATTTTTGTATTGTTTTCAGTCCTTCAACCATTCCTTCATTCATTCTGACATATTAGTCCCAAACCCTATTTTATGGTTTAATCTTTTGAGTGGTACCCTATCAAATCCCATTTTAAAAATTTCAATAATTACATTGTGGGTTTCCTCAACCCCCCCCCCCCCACAAATCACTGCACCTTCGTTGCCAGATGAGTCTTGAAAAACACTGAGTTCATCAAGCACAATTTCACTTTAAGAAAGGTTTGTTGACTTCGTAATAATTTTCTAACTGTCCTTAACAATGGGTTTTACCATTTGGTGTAGTTCCTCACTTTTGCCTCTTGCTCCTTTCTTGAATTGTGGTGTTGGATTTGTTGCCTTCTAATTTGATATTTCTGTTCCAGAATCTAATAAATTTTTGAAGATTATTGGTAACTAATGCATTATTTCATCGGCCATCACTCATTGAACTAGTATCCGGAGGCCTGGACTGTCCATCCATAACCAAGAGTTTGCATTCCACTATGACGAATGGGGAAATTAAATTCTAGTGGTTATTTCTGGAATAAAAATCAGGTTTGCATCAATGGTGACTTTAAGATGATTGGATCATTGTAAAATAAAACTCTGAAAATATGCTGTCTTTCAGCTGTGTGACTCCTGTCTCTCCAATTGCCTTCCAGTTCTTGATGTAAAATGCATATCAGCTGCATCTGTGACATCCATGTACCTGGAGGGTGCAGGTTTTGGATCCAGGGGATGTCAGCCTTTGGTATCACATCAACAACAACAAATTTCACATCATATATGTTAATCATAATAAACCAGATTCTGACCCCAAACTGGCTGTGATATTTCTGTAACTTTTGTTTTGTTTCCTATCGTGAAGACTGATAAAATATTAATTTTAATGTCTCAGCTTTTCTATGTTTAAATTACTTCATTTTTAGCTCCAGAGAACAATTGTTTCTTTTTGATATTCTTTTAATAAACATCTCCTCCACAATCTCCATCAGCACAGGTGCACGACAGGGTGGTGCTTAGCCACCTGCTCTCCTTTCTTTACATCTATGACTACGTGGCTAAGTACAGCTCCAATACCATACTCGAGTTTGCTGATGACACCACTGTTGTGGGCCATTTCAGAGGTGGTGAGGAGCAGCATACAGGAGGGAGAATGAAATGAAATTTTGTCTGGTGTCATGACAACAACCTCCCACTCAATGTCAGCAAAGCCAGGAACTGATTGTAGACTTCAGGAAAGGGAAACTAGAGATCCATAAGCCAATCCTCATTGGAGCATCAGAGGTGGAGAGGGTCAGTAACTTTTAATTCCTGGGTTTTACTATCTCAGAGGACTTGTCCTGGACCCATCATAGAAATGTAATTGCAAAGAAAGCATGACAGTGCTTCTACTTTCTCAGGAGTCTGCGGAGATTTGGCATGTCATCAAACTTCTATAGTTGTATAGTTGACTGGCTGCATTACAGCCTGGTATGGGAACACCAATGCTTTTGTATAGAAAATCCTATAAAACATAGTTGATTCGGTCCAGTACATCACGAGTAAAACCCTCCCAGCAATTGAGCACACCTACATGAGACACTGTTATAGGAAAGTAGCATCCATCATCAAAGATCCTTACCACCCAGGCCTTGCTCTTTTCTCACTGTTGCCATCAGGCAGAAGGTACCAGTGCCTCAGGACTCGCACCACCAGGTTCAAGAATAGTCACTACCCTTCAAATGTCAGGCTGTTGAATAAAAGAGGATGACTACACTCATCTGTTGAGATGTTCCCACCTACCAATGAACTCACTTTAAGGATTCTTTATCTTGTTATTTCATACTTTTGTTATTATTGCTATTTATGTTTGCAGTTGCACAGCTTGTTGTCTTATATGCTCTTGTTCTTTCATTGATCCTGTTTACAGTTACTATTCTGTAGATTTGTTGAATATACGCACAAGAAGAAGAATCTTGATTGTATGTGGTGACCTGTATGTACTCTGATAATTTTACTTTGAACTTTATATAGTTGTAGAAATTGTCAAATTAAAGAATATCTATTTCTTTCTCATTTACCTTTGTGTTCTCTTTATGTGAATGTTATGTCATTGGTTGGTTCTTAAAATTTCATTCTCCTCAGGCTTACTATTGACAGTTTTATAAGCATTCAATCTGGTCTCCATGGTTAACTGAAAAGAAATTACACCATCAAGATTTTTGTGCATTAAAAGTATTTAAATGTTATTTTTATCATTTATCTACTAGTGAACCTTTTAATCTAGTTTTCTAATCTATTTAGACCAGCAAGCTATTCATTATTTTAATGAATTATTTCATTTTGTTTTAAATCTTAGAAATTCATGTATTGCTCAATAGATGTAACTACCACCTTGAAATCTATAACCATTCCTCAGTTTCCACCTTTTTATAATTTAAACCCCTTTTCCAGCTCTGGTTAATCAATTCAGCAGGACCCCTGTTCCCTCCCTTTTTAAGCAGACGTGTTTCAATAGAATAGAATTTCTTCATTGCTCCTGCCAATACCCCATGATTGAAACCCTTTCTTCCATTCCAGTACAAAAATTTCCTGCTCCATTCAGCTTTATGATGATTTGTGCATGGAATAAGTAAAAAATCTGGGGTTCATTATTTTTAAAATTCTAATTGTAACTTCAGCCCAAGCTTCTCAAGTTTTTTTGCAGAACTTTTATCTTCATTCTAGCATACGTAAACAAAACCAACTGTATTGCCTGCTCCAAATTCCTTAATCTGGAACCAAAATGTTGCATGTTCAGTCATCAGCTTCAGCACCATTGAGACGTCAATGTTAGTAAACCTTTCTGTCTCATCCCTTGATCACATGTCCCTGATTCAGTTTCCACTTCTCACAAAGCAAAGCATCACACATCTCTCTTCTGTGGCCAACATCATGGTAAAAACACTAGAAACTGTTATGGTGTGAATTGTTAAGTAGGAACTGATTGCCACTTAAGTTGCATACCAACATTCACTCAAGAGTGTGCATGAAGCTTTGGTGGATAGCATTTTGGCTTGGCACTTTCCAAAAAATACACACATGGAGTATGAGGAATCCAATATTCCCCATTTCACATTCTTGCTTTTAGTCCTGTAAAGAGGTCCTCAGAAGCGTCATCACCAATTAACTGGAATCAGAAAACTTGCGCTCATTTCTCAATTACACTTTATTTACTTGTGCACGAGGAAAACAGACTTGTGAAGTTTAAGCAAAGAAATACAAATTTTATACAAAAAATGATCAGTTGGATGCAGATATTGACTAATTAGTAACCTTGTAGATGTTCAAATTCCTAACATGCATAATCAAATCATTAATGCCACTATTGTAGTACAAGTCTTAATAACCAATAGAATCTATGTGTTAAAGGCAAATAATACTCCAGAATTGATAAAATAACTGAACAATAGGAAATGTTACCCTGGAATGCTTTGTTTGATTGCTAATGGTATCCCAAATGACTTTGGTCCCCTGCTGTGCAGAGGGAAGTCGTGCTCTTCAAAGACTTTCCTTTCCTGGGTTGACTGCACACTATCTCTAAACTGTCCTTGCTTCCACATTATCTTACCCTTTTGTGTTGTAGCTTCCACAGAAGGTGAATGCAGGTGTTTCTGGGGCACCTTATGAAGGCATTGATAACACCCAAGGAACATTTGGATTTCGTTGCATCAGGTGTGATAGAATCGGAGGGGCAAGAGGAGCAGGTGTTACATTGCTTGTCTGAGAAAATATTATAGCGGGGCTTTGGCAGGATAGATTAGAGGGCTCATCTAGGGAGGCTATTTGGGTGGAATTGAGGAATTGGAAAGGTGTAGTAACACTTACAAGGTTGTATTATGGACCACCTAATGGGGAATGAGAATTGGAGGGCCAAATTTGTAAGGAGATAGCAGATATTTGTAGTAAGCACAAGGTTGTGATTGTGGGAGATTTTAATTTTTTACACATAGACTGGGAAGCCCATTCTGTAAAAGGGCTGGATGGTTTGGAGTTTGTAAAATGTGTGCAGGATAGTTTTTTTGGAGCAATACATAGAGGTACCGACTAGAGAAGGGGCAGTGTTGGCTCTCCTGTTAGAGATTGAGATAGGTCAGGTGACAGATGTATGTGTTAGGGAGCACTTCGGGTCCAGTGATCACAATACCATTAGTTTCAATATAATTATGGAGAAGGATAGGACTGAACCCAAGGTTGAGATTTTTGATTGGAGAAAGGCTAACTTTGAGAAGATGGGAAAGGACTTAGAAGGAGTGGATTGGGACAATTTGTTTTATGGGAAGGATGTAATAGAGAAATGGAGGTCATTTAAAGGTGAAATTTTGAGAGTACAGAATCTTTATGTTCCTGTTAGGTTGAAAAGAAAGGTTAAAAGTTTGAGAGAGCCATGGTTTTCAAGCGATATTGGAAACTTGGTTTGGAAAAAGAGGGAGATCTATAATAAATATAAGCAGCATGGAGTAATTGAGGTGCTCGAAGAATATAAAGAATGTAAAAAGAATCTTAAGAAATCAGAAAAGCTAAAAGAAGGTATGAGGTTACTTTGGCAAGTAAGATGAAAGTAACTCTGAAGGGGTTCTACAGTTATAGCAAAAGGATAGTGCCGGGTAAAATAAGAGATGGGGGAGATTTTGAACAATTTCTTTTCTTCTGTATTCACTAAGGAGAAGGATATTGAATTGTGTAAGGTAAGGGAAACAAGTAGGGAAGTTATGGAAACTATGACGATTAAAGAGGAGGAAGTACTGGCACTTTTAAGGAATATAAAAGTGGATAAATCTTCGGGTCCTGACAGGATATTCCCTAGGACCTTGATGGAAGTTGGTGTAGAAATAACAGGGGCTCTAGAAATATTTCAAATGTCATTAGAAACGGGGATGGTGCCGGAGGATTGGCATATTGCTCATGTGGTTCCATTGTTTAAAAAGGGTTCTAGAGTAAACCTAGCAATTATAGGTTTGTCAGTTTGACGTCAGTGGTGGGTAAATTAATGGAAAGTATTCTTAGAGATGGTAAATATAATTATCTGGATAGACAGGGTCTGATTAGGAATCGTCAGCATGGATTTGTGCATGGAAGGTCATGTTTGACAAATCTTATTGAATTTTTTTAAGAGGTTACGAGGAAAGTTGCCGAGGGTAAAGCAGTGGATGTTGTCTATATGGACTTCAGTAAGGCCTTTGACAAGGTTTCGCACAGAAGGTTAGTTAGGAAGGTTCAATCGTTAGGTATTAATATTGAAGTAGTGAAATGGATTCAACAGTAGCTAGATGGGAGATGCCAGAGAGTAGTGGTGGATAACAGTTTGTCAGGTTGGAGGCCGGTGACTAGTGGTGTACCTCAGGGATCTGTACTGGGTCCAATGTTGTTTGTCATATACATTAATGATCTGGATGATGGGGTGGTAAATTGGATTAGTAAGTATGCAGATGATACTAAGGCAGGTAGCATTGTGGATAATGAAGCAGATTTTCAAAGCTTGCAGAGAGATTTAGGCCAGTTAGAAGAGTGGGCTGAACGATGGCAGATGGAGTTTAATGCTGATAAGTGTGAGGTGCTACATTTTGGTAGGAATAATCCAAATAGGACATACATCGTAAATGGTAGGGCATTGAAGAATGCAGTAGAAAAGAGTGATCTAGGAATAATGGTGCATAGTTCCCTGAAGCTGGAATCTCATGTGGATAGGGTGGTGAAGAAAGCTTTTGGTATGTTGGCCTTTATAAATCAGAGCATTGAGTATAGGAGTTGGGATGTAATGTTAAAGTTGTACAAGATATTGGTAAGGCCGAATTTGGAGTATTGTGTACAGTTCTGATCACCGAATTATAGGAAAGATATCAACAAAATGAAGAGAGTACAGAGAAGATTTACTAGAATGTAACCTGGGTTTCAGCACCTAAGTTACAGGGAAAGGCTGAACAAGTTAGGTCTTTATTCTTTGGAGCATAGAAGGTTGAGGGGGGACTCGATAGAGGTATTTAAAATAATGAGGGGATAAATTGACTTGACGTGAATAGGCTTTTTCCATTGAGAGTAGGGGAAATTCAAACAAGAGGACATGATTTGAGACTTAGGGGGCAAAAGTTTAACGGTAACACGAGGGGGAATTTCTTTACTCAGAGAGTGGTAGCTGTGTGGAATGAGCTTCCAGTAGAAGTGGTAGAGGCAAGTTCGGTATTGTCATTTAAGGTAAAATTGGATAGGTATATGGACAGGAAAGGAATGGAGGGTTATGGGCTGAGTGTGGGCCAGTGGGACTAGGTGAGTGTAAGTGTCGGCACGTACTAGAAGGGCCGAGATGGCCTGTTTCCGTGCTGTAATTGTTATATGGTTATATTTATCCTGCATATTCTTGAAGACATCATCTGAAGATGGTAAATGCTGTTGCACTCTAAATAAAGGTGATACAATGGTCATGAAACAAAATGCTGGAAATGTCCATCAGGTCAGGCACCATTTGTGTGACAAGAAACAGTTAATACTCTTAAGGATAGGAATCCATGAGTAGCCTAGGTTGCTGTCCAGTATGAACAGTGTATATGAATTTCATTTATTGTGATAATGATTGCGAAAAAGGCATAGAGCTAAGACGGTGTCCTTTACTCCTGCAAGTGCAAGATACCTCTTTTCTGCCAGAGCATTTAGTGGTGTTCTCCAGAATCTATTTCCTCCTCTTTATGAGCCCAACTCTTCCAGCATAAACTACCGTATGCGATAAGAGTACCTCACGTTCAGTGGACTGGAACCCACATTTACAGCTGTGTGACAGTTGTATGGAGTGGCACTTCTTGAAAATGTATGTTTTAATTCTTGAAAGAAAATTAGGAAGTGGAGTAGGCAATATGGTCCTTAGAACTTGTTCCAGACATTAAATACAATCACAACTGATCCTTTATCACAATACTCTCTTCTCATTATCAATGGATATCTTTACTGCTTAGATTCAAATTATGGTAATCAATTATGAAAGCAAAACTTTGAGTTAATGCCAGATATTCAAACATTCAAATCCAATTTAGGGACCAGCTTTCACCATGATCTACCACATTTAAACTATGAATGCAGTAGTGTAAAAAATCCAAGAACAGGGTGTGAATAAGTCTCACAGCCTGGGTGAAGAAGTTGTTGCCCTGCCTAACAGTTCTGATTCTTGCACTGTGGTATCTTCTGCTTGACGGTAGGAGGTCAAAGAAATGATGGGAAGAATGGGAGGGGTCTTTGACATTGGTGGAGGTGCTACAAATGCAGCACTTCTGATATACAGTATGTCCTGAATTGGGGGGGGGGACTTGTGAAAGTTAAAAGTGCATAAATTAGTCCTATAGTTGGCAACAGATTCACAAGATCGAAGAAGGAAGATCCAGCTTACCACACTCGCCCCAACACAAAAGCCAAATTGAGAAATCACAGAAATGGGACATTGTGGCAGATTCTTTACTGAAGAACAAGAAAAATAAACTTCAGGGCTTGGAGGGTGATGATGATTTTGGCCATTATACTGTGATCCACTGTATGATTGTATAAATCATTAAAAATCTCTCATTGATAAACCAATGGTGTTTTCTTTTGCTGACTTGTTTACATTAACAGATCATTGGAACAGTGATATCCTACAAATCCCATGGCAGAAGGGTTCTTTTTTATGAGCAGCGGAAGTGATAAGTTTCCAGTCAGTTGGGGAGAAAGGTTTGGAGCTTTAGTATGGAAATGTAAACTGCAGTGGGAGACATTCTGGAAGGACAATGATCTGGGAGTAGAAATTTCTGCGAAGTAAGTTGGGAGTAGTCCAAGACCTAGCAGTGGAAGTGAGGAGTACAAAAGAGAGGCTGTGGAAGGTCTGTGACCTAGGAGGGCAGTGCCACCTGCAGAAGCAGAGTGTTTCATTGTGGGAAATTGAGTAGAGGAATACAGTCCTTGGTGGGGTGTGATGAGCAGCTTTTATTAAGGGTCGGGGAGCACTGCAAGGGAGAGAGATAAAGTTAGTCTTCAGGAGGAGGAAGAGGTTGCATTGATTTGGAAGTTTGCCTGAGGAGTAGAAGAAAATTTTCGCAAGGATGGTGAAAATAATCATTATATTTAGTCCAGCAGTCCCTCCGTTTCACTGCAGTTTACTTATGTCTAACAAAACTATGCAGCTACAGTAATGAATAAGCTCTCAAATGCAATGAAGAAGTCTGATTTAAATATTAAGAGTCCTAATGTTTTATGATAAAAACATCAAAACTTCACATTGCAAAAATGGCACCCTTACAGATTTGGTTCATATTATCTATATTGGGTTCCTTAACTACTGATTCTATCTTACCTATCAGTCTGCAATACTATAAATCTAGATAAAGAGCCTATAAAAACAAATAGTGATGATTATGCTTCATAAAGGCAACACAGATGGTCGATGCAGAAATGCGGTAGGAAAAGACTAGTGGACACTGAATTAGGGATATGATAATAAAACAGATTACAAGTGGATTGGATGTGGTAGTAAGAGGAGTGGCCATTGTTGGAGTAGGGCATTGTTAGAGTGATCCAGCTTTGGTACAACAGGCTTGAGCAAGCACTGGTGGAGGTTCTAAATAAGTTTCTAGTAAGTTTTTTTTTGTTAGTACATAGGTCGAGTGCTGAGAATGGGTCCAGAATTAGTGGTATGTTCCTGTGTGAACATTGAGAGACATCCAGTCTCCCTGATAACTACAACTGCATGTAGTGCTCAGAGCTGGAGCTCATTAGTGACTGTGTAAAAGAAATGGAGCTGCAGCACCATTTGGCTCATACAGGAAAATGAGGAGGTGATAGAGATATAGTTAGGGTGATAGGTACAGGGAGGTAGTCACCTCCAAGTTGCAGGAGGCAGATATCTAGGTGACTGTCAGGCGAAGAAAAGGGAATGGGCAGCCAGAGCAGAGTACCCTGTAGTTGTTCCCATCAATAATGTATACTGCTTTGGGTATTATTGGGGAGGGAGAATGACCTACTAGGGAGAAACTGCAGGTCTTTGGCACTGAGTCTGGCTCTGTGGCTCAGGGGGGAGAGGAGGGAGAAGAGGAATGCAGTAGTGCTGAGGGATTCCCATAGTTAATTGAGCAGACAAGAGATTCTGTCTATGTGTTAGATTCCCTTACAGTATTTTGCCTCCCAGGTATGAGAGTCAGGGATGTCTCAGATCTTGATCATAGGTCTCTATGAGGGTGAACAGCCAGAAGTTGTGGCACATGTTGGTACCAATGACATAGATAAGAAATGGGAGGAAGTCCTGAAGAGAGAATTTAGGGAGTTAGGTAGAAAGCTGAAAAGCAGGGCCTCCAAAGAAGTAATCTCTGGATAGTTGCCTATGCCGAGCACCAGTGATGGTAAGAATAGGATGATTTGTCAGATGAATGTGTGGATGAGGGATTGTGCAGGGAGTAGGGTTTTAGATTTCTGGATCATTGGGATCTCCTCTGGGGAAGGTATGGCCTCTAGAAAAAGGAAGGATTACAACTGAATCCAAAGGGACCATTATCCTTGCGGGCAGGTTTGCTAGAACTGTTAGGGAGGTTTAAACTAATTTGGTTGGGGATGGCAACCAGAATGATAAGGTCGAGAATGGTGCAGTAGGTATACAAGTAAATGCAGTGTGTAGTGAGACTGAGGAAGGACAGGCAGATGATAGGGCAAAACTACTGTCAGTGGGATGAGTTGAAGTGTAACGTGGGGGCAGAATTGAAAAGGGTGATGAATACAGGATTGAAGGTGGCATGGCTCTGTGGGTAAAAAATTAAATGCTTAGAAAGAGGTGACAGGATCAGAAGATGTAGAATCCTTTTAGGTAGAGTTAAGAAACTGCAAGTGTAGAAAGACCCTGATGGGAAATGTGTACAGGCCTCCAAACAGTAGCCAGGATGTGGGATACAAATTACAGCAGGAGGTAGAAAAGACATGTAAATAGGGCAATGTTATGATTGTCATGGAATTTTAATATGTAGGTAGATTGGGAAATTCAGATTAATGCTGGATCCCAAAAGAGGGAAAGTGTAGAATGCCTGCGGGATGGTTTTTAAGAGCCCACTAGAGGAAAGGCAATTCTGGATAGGGTGTTGTGTAATGAAACACTTTTGATCTGTGGATGAAGGTACAGAAATTTTTAGGAAGTAGTGATCATAATATTATAGAACTTACCTTGCAGCCTGAGAGGGAAAAGATAAAGTCAGATGTATCTGTAGTAGAGTAAAGTGAATTACAAAGGCATAACAGTGGCTGACAAAGGAAGTCAAAGACAGCATAAAAGTAAAGAAGATGGCATATAATAGAGCAAAAAATAGTGGGAAGGTAGAGGATTGGGAAGCTTTTAAAAACCAACAGAAGGCAACTGAAAAGAGCCATAAGGAGAGAAAAGATGAAATATGAAGGGAAACTAGCCAATAATATAAAAGAGGATGCCAAAATGTTTTTTTTTAGAAATATATAGGGTAAAAGAGAGGGTAAAAGAGTGGATATCAGACCACTGGGCTGGAAAATGATGCTGGAGAGGTAGTAATTTAGAACAAAAATGAGGAGGAATTTCTTTAACCAGAGGTAGTCAATCTGTGGAATTCATTGCACAAGAAGCTGTGGAGGCCAGGTCATTCAGTATATCTAAAGTGGAGGTTGATAGGTTTTTGATTAGTCAAGGCATCAAAGGTTACAGGGAGGAAGCAGGAGAATGTGTTTAAGAGGGATAATAAATCAGTTATGATAGAATGGTGGAGCAATGTTGATCACCCAAATGGCCTACTTCTGCTCTTATGTCTTATACCAAATCAGAATCAGACTTTAATCGCCAAGTACCTGTACACATACAAGGAATTTACTTCCAGCAGATGTTGTCTCTTTGCTCATAACAATAATAATGATAATATAAATGAAAATATAGATTATACATACAAGTAGTGCAATCCAAGTAATAGTTAGCCGACAGTAATGAAATATAGCAACTGACTTGCCTTTTTTGTAGTTGCATGTTGGGAGAAAGATAGATATTTGGAGATTTTGACACCCAGGAACTTGAAGCTGCTCGTCCTCTCCCCTGCTGCCCCCTCAATGAGGTTCTATTCTCCAACCTTCCTCTTCCTGAAGTCCACAATTCTTGTTGTGACATCACTCAACCAGCCTATCTACCTCACTCCTATATGCCTCCTTGTCTTTCTTTCTTTTTCAATCTTTTTATTGAGTTTCATATAAATATAAAAAAAAACATAACAAAATAATGAATAGGTTATGAATACAATAGACTTAAGATTACATTAATAATAGGATAATAATATCCTATTAAACATCAACAACAAAAAAGTACATTAATCAATCAAGTCTATATAATTATATATGAAAAAAAAACAAAACTAATCATCCAAAGAAAAAGAAAAAAAAATTTAAAATGTGTGAAAGAAAATATATATATGAAACAAGCACTAAACTAAAACTAACATGGGCAATAATAACAGTTTATAAGTATATGATAGTGTCAAAGAACTCCGGAACTCCATACCTGAACAAGAATAAACAAAGAGAAGGTCTGGGAAAGGCCAAATTAATTCACATGAAAATGTCGAATGAACGGTCCCCAAGTTTCTTCAAATTTAATTGACGAGTCAAAAATTGTGCTCCTAATTTTTTCCAAACTCAGATAAGAAACAGTTTGAAAAAGCCACTGAGACGTGGTAGGAGGGTTTACTTCTTTCCAATTTTGTAATATAGACCTTCTGGCCATTAATGTTACAAAAGCAATCATTCGTCTGACTGAAGGAGAAAACTGATTACCATCCTCATTTGGTATACCAAAGATTGCAGTAATAAAGTTAGGTTGTAAATCAATGTTCCAAATTGAGGAAATGGTAACGAATATGTCCTTCCAATAATTATGTAAAGTAGGACATGACCAAAACATATGGGTTCCTTGTCACCATCTGAGATTCTGCCAACAGTTGTGTCATCAATCAATGTACAGATGTCACTTAAATACACCATGTTGGTCAGATGACAGCCTTCTGTTTCATCATGATTCAGAATTTAAGATAAAAGCTCTAACAATACTGTAGATAGTGAACAACACTGTAGGTTGTCATTACCCCTCAACCATCAGGCTCTTGAGCCAAAGGAAATAACTTCACTTGCCCCATCACTGAACTGTTTCTACAACCGATGTACTAGCTTTCAAGGACTCATTATCTCATGTTTTTGATACTTACTGATTGTTTCTTATTCTTTCTATTATTTATTTTTTTCTTTTTTGTATCTGCGTAGTTTGTTGTCTTTTGCACACTGATTGTCTGCCCTTTTGGTGCCCTCTTATACTGATTCCATTATGGTTATTGGACTTACTGAATATACCCACAGAAAATGGATCTCAGGATTGTATATAGAGAAATATATATACTTTGAAAATAAATCTAAACTTTTTGATTAGATGCTGATTGATGTTTTTTTGGGTTAATGCACCCATTAAGTTTATTAACAACTAGCCTGGTTAATATCCAATCTACTGCCAGAGAGTCAATGTCACTTTCCTTAAGTAGGAACTAGATATATTTAACAACATTATTTACTTGAAATTTTCTTTGAAACCCTTTAGACTTATTAACAACATGGGGTATTTGACCTCTCTTTCACATCATGTATACATTATCCACTGCTTTACAGATTAAATACTTATTTGCTTATTAAGATACCATTATCTACTTACCCTTTTGAAAAATAGCTCCCTCCTATTTCCTCTCCAAATTAAATTATGCATTCACATTTATTTACACACTTTATTTAAAAAACAGCTTTAACTTGAGTTGGGCTTAAATACTTTCATCAAAATTTGTCCTTGCAATTACAAATTGGGGGAAAATTATATTCTCCAGATCCTGCAGCACTTAAAACCTGCTTAAAACAGCAAGATCAAAGAATTATTTGTGGATTTCATAACGGAAGTTAGAAGAACATCCTCCACGAGGATCAGGGTTGAAAGGGTAAGCCACTTCCTGGGGATTAGCATCTGGTAAGATCTTTTTTGAGCCCATCACACTGATGCAATCACAAAGAACGCACACCAGAGTACTTCATTCAGAGTTTGAGGAAGTTTGGCATGCCACCAAAGACCCTAGCAAGTTTCTACAGATGTACTGTGGAGACGGTGGTTGTATCACCGTCTAGCATGGAGTCTCCCACGTACTGAGGGTTGTAGAGTCAGTCAGCTCCATCACAGGCACAAACCTCCCCACCATCGAGGACATCTTCAAAAGGCAGTGCCTCAGGAGGGTCACTTCCATCATTAAGGACCCTCACCAACTGAGACATGCCCTCTTCTCTACTACCACCAGGGAAGAGGCAAAGGAGCCTGAGGGCACACACAACATTTGAGGAACAGCTTCATCCCCTCCACCATCAGGTTTATGAACGGTCCATGAACCCATGAACACTACCTTGCCATTCCTCTTCTGCACTATTTGTTTATTTTCATTGTGACTTAATGTAATTCTTGATGTATTGCCATGCAGAGCTACTGGAAACAACAAATTGAATGACATGCTGTCTATCAGTGATAATAAATCTGATTCTGATTCCCTTCATCTTCACCGTGATCACCTGCTCTTTGTCCTTGCTTGCTGATCTTCCACACTTCAGCTGACACCCCATCCAAAAAATAGCCCTCCTAGCAAAACTATACTGTTTTTATACTCATTCCTGTCCTCTGGATTGAGTGGGTTTGCATTTGTGCATCACTGCCTACAGAGGCCAGCCACAGAAACCACAGGAATGAGGAGACGTTCTCACATTCCCGGATGAGCTCCACCTTCTTATGCTGTTTCTCCATTTTCAAAACATAACTGCAAGTGGGGCAAGAAACTGACAGCTTCCTCAGCGTGGAACTCCTGACCGCGACATTCCTGGAAATCCTTTAATCACCGAAGACAATCAAACTCCAGGCATCACCAGGAATTCCATTGGCTGGTGAGTGCAGAGTATAAAAGGGGGCCTATCAGTGTGTATTACCAATGGAACAGCTCGTTCCCTTTAACATTATTTGTCTGAGCTATTTGTGGTTCTCCTTTTGTGAGAGACAGTTTGGCATCTTCACTGCCATACCTGCAGCTCATGCCTCAGCATAACCGAGCGCTGGGCTCATGCTGCACTCCGAAGTTTAAATGCTACTCCAGGCTGACACTCCAGTGCGCTGCTGAGAAATGCAAGTGTGATGGAAGGTCCCTTCTCTGCCCTGTACAGCTGTGAACAAGACCATCCTGCCTCCTCTCAAATAAAGCCCAGGTTTCATTTGCCTTCCTGATAGCTCGCTCAACCAGCATACTAATTTGTGTCTTTAATAGACAAAGGCTTGTAGATCCTTCTGTGCAGCTTCTGTCAGGGACTATCATTTAGAACAGCTCTTCAAGAAAAATACTAATGGACTGATAAATAGGAGCCCATTGATGTAATTCCAAGTAGCATTTGATAAGAAACCAATAAAACTGCATTAGGCAAAGTCTTATGAGGTTTGTGGTAACTTAGTAGCATAGATGGGGGACTAGTTACAGACTGAAAAAGGAAAGAGGGGAAACAGGCCATTTTTAAGTTAGCATACTGGAACTAGTGGAGCACTCAGATGGGTTCTATGTTAGTGATTTGGACAGAGATGAAATGTAATTGCAATGTATCCAGTTTACTGGCACTACAAAGATGGATAGGCGAACACATTGTGAGGAGGATAGACGGTTTGTTAAGGGGTATTAAGGAGCTAAGTAAGCAGGCAAAAGTCTGGCAGGTAGATTGTAATGTGTGGAGTGTGGGATTATCTGCTTTGAGTGAAGGAGTAGACAAATAATTATTCGAATTGGGTTCTGATAGGAACTGGGAAATAAGCTGCATTCTCCCATAAACAATTTTAGTGGAAGAATGGAGACAGAGATGACTATGGATGCTGGAATCTCATGAAACAAACAATTCTCTGGAGTAGCTCAATTGTTTCAACCTGAAACATCGACAATTCCTCTTCTCCCACAGAGACTGCTTGACTTGCTGAGTTCCTCCAGCAAATTGCTTGCTCTTTTGGAGGAAGGCCTTTGCCTTGGGACGGTTCACTCTGAATCTCAATTTAGATTCTGCAGCTCTCTCCCCAATAGCACTGTGGGAGGACCTTCACCTTGTTGGAATTCTTTACGGAAATAACAGGCAGGACAGACAAAATGGATGTTATTTACTTGGATTTTCAAAGGGTCTTTGCCGCACATGAGCTAAACAAGTTAAGAGCCCTGGTATTACAGGAAAGATCCTTGCATGGATAGAAGATTGGCTAACTGGCAGGAAGCAAGGATTAGGAATAAAGGGGATCTTTTCTGGTTGGCTGCCAGTGACTAATAATGTTCCGCCGGGGTTGGGTCTGTGTCTGTGGGACTGCTCCCATGCCTTATGCTCTTATGATTGCAGAAATTCAGGAAGGTATCTCACCACTACCTTCTCCAGGATAATTAAGTAGTAAGTACTGGCAACAAATCACAGATCCCAGAACTGATCAAAACTGATCCTGACCCTTACTCCAAAGCCAAAGCGCAATCATTAAATAAATTGGAAGCAGAGAATTCAATTAAGTTGAGTGGAAGCAGTGAGATTAAGTATCCTGAGGGCAACTTTGCACAGGAGGTGAACAGCGTGGGAAGATCTAAAGGCTGATTGAGAACTACAATTATACATATATAGAACTGACAGTGCCAATATATAGGTCATTTTAAAAACTGGGCTGGATTTTTTGCTTTAAATAAAACCACAAATCAGTGCTCTTGGCCATTAATCACAACCTGAGTTGAACGCAGCTCAACTAGAAGAGGCAGGGTGTGGCCGGAGCATTGAGAGCAAGTAACTATGTCACTCTTCAATGGCTATTTCATCCCTTGCAAACAGTATTCCACATAGTCAAGTAGTCCTCCTGGCAGGAGTGCACATCAGTTCAAGATCACCAGCTGAAAGTCACAGGAAGAGGTAAGGAGAATTTTCCTCGTGGATAAACAAAAATAGAGTCTTACATTACTGTAGCATCCCCTACATCCCTTTGGGACTTCCTGAAACAATTTTATAGCCAACGTTCTTCCCACGAGCAGTAGTGTTTTGATCATTACTTTCTTTTAAACACTGATTGAATGATAAATATTATGTGGATTTCCAGAATAACTCCCCTGGACTTCTGATATATAGAACTTCCACACCTGAGAGCTCAGACAGAGCCTCATCTTGACCAAATGCCTTCAATGATCTTCTGAACCTTCTGAACCAGAGACAGATGTACACTTCAGAAATGGGTTACGATGTTCTAGGCACCTGATCATTTACTCATTCAATCAGACCACGGTTGGAGGCTGAATGCCGGAGGTAGCCTGTTCTGGGATTAGAGGAGTAACTATATGTGTGAGTGGGTGGGTAGGTGGGTGGATGGGAGTGAATAAAGGGGCTTGTTTTGCTGTTGTTTTATTGCTGTTGTTCTATCAAATATTGTGGGTATGTTATGTTGGCAGTAGAACATGTGGGGACAGTTGTGGGCTGTCCCCAGCACATCCTTAGGTTGTGTTGGCTGTTAATGCAAACAACACATTTCACTGTAAGTTTCAATGTGATAAATAAATCTGAATCTGTATTACTGTGGGAAAGGATAAGGATCTAGACAGATGATGGTGGGAATGGGGTGGGCGAGAGGTGACATGTCAAGAGAAGGAACTTCATACAGCAGATCCAAGCTGAATCCCATTTCCTTGTTTTTAATGCAATCCTCTTGATTCTCTTCCACAACCTTGGAAGTCTGTCAGCAAAAATTGGGACACTTGTCCAGATATGGGTATGGGATTTGGTATTGGTTTTTTATTGTCTCGTGTACCAAGTAGTGAAAAGCTTGTCTTCCAAACTGTTCATACAGGTCGGATCATTACACAGTGCATTGAGATAGAACAAGGTAAAACAATCACAATGCACTGAGGTAAAAACAATAAGGTAAAATAATAATAATAACAAAAACAATATACAATAATAATGCAGTATAAAGTATAAAGGCTACTAAAAAAGTGCAGAGCAGGTAAACAAAGTGCAAGATCAGAACAAGGTAGAGCGTGAGGTCAAGCATCCACCTTATTGTACGAGAGGTTCATTTAAAAGTCTGAGAACAGTAGGGTAGAAGTTGTCCTTGAGCCTGGTAGTACACACTTTCACTGACCTGGAGTATGTGAACAATGTGGAGCAGGATGTGTGGAAAGGAACCTGCCGTGTGAAAGGTGAGGAGGTGTACTCCTGCTTGAGACTGTAGAAAGCTGCTGCTTCCCTCCCAGATGAAAGGTCTCAACTCAGATGTTCCTGTGAACTGATCCGCTAGATCAGTTTGTTTTTTTAGCTCTTCCTTCCCCCTCATCCTGTTATTCCAGTTAATTTAGTCCCAGCACGAGTGAATTTAGTTGTCTTCAGTAGCTGTTTGTTACTGACAGGAATGCAACTGCAGGATAAGCTTCTCTTTCTCTGGTAATGCTGTAGAGCTGGCATATCGGAGTGTCTCAGCAGATTCACCCACCCTTCACTCCCCTTCCTTGCCGTGCACCAGCTCCTGAATTAGAGATCGAGCATAGAAATGTTGCCCAGCAGTGGTAGTACTGTCTCCCTGGAGCACAGCTGTACCCTAGCTGTAGTGGAACTTACATCAAAACACCAAAACTGTAGAAATGGACTCCAGCAAATGGAAAACAACTTGTCAGTACCCAACTTAAGGAAGGAATTGGCAATGTTGATAGTTCTATGCAATTTGATCCAATATTGAATCAAATTGCAGCAGTAATAGAACTGTTCATCATAATGATGGAATTGATTTGTTTTGGTTTATGTCAAATGTTCCAGCTGGTGGTGTAGTGGCATCAGCACTGGACTTCAAGACAGATGGTCCTGAGTTCAAACCCAGCCCAGTCCCAACCTGGGCAGCAGCAATATCTGCATGGAAGAAAGGCCTGTATTGTAAAAAAATACTGCTTATAACAATGATTAGTGAGGCACAGAGAGATCTGTATTTACTGACAAGTACCTTTATTGTTTAAACAAACAAATACGTGAATTCCTACACTAAACACCTTGTGTGTACACTCGCTAGGTACCCCTGACTCTCCTGAATAGTCAAAGAATAGCAAAGGTATTACCCGGGCAAGGGAGTTGGCCAGGCATTTCTTGTTGTCCCAATTCACTCACCACGTGTTTCTCGCAGGGTTACTCACGCTTGTATCTGCAATGGTTATTCTTCGAAGTTACCACTACCAGCACACACAAAGCATCCACTTTTATATCCATCTTATACCCTTATCAACTCAAATATTGCATTCCAGTGTCATTGGCCACAGGCCATGTGTCTGTCCTTTAACATCTTGTTACTGGCTCTGCTCCAAGCCAGCATCCACTTATTGCCCTCTCCCCACCAAGTGACAGTCGATAATTTATGGTTTTCTGTTCTCAATCAGCAATGAGCTTGAATCACTTCAGGTAGGCATCAACCCTAATGTTCACAAACTTGCATGTTATAGCCAACCAAAGAACATTTCACAAATAACTGCCTATTTGGAAATTATCTCCAGTCCAGCAGATTACCTGAAGAATCATTGTGTCTTCTTTAATACATTGATCAAGCCCAGCTCGTCAAGCTCAGAAAATGGAGAATAGAGTGTCTTCACAAAATGGCAGCCTCCATCCCCAAGCACACAGCAAGAACAAAGACAATTAGTCTGTCTGCTTCCACTGTCCTTGATTCATCTGAATTCACTGATATGTAGATTGTCATTCTTTCTGGCCAACACCTAGCAATCTACTTCTGTATCTTGGCATGAAAACCCTATGGTCCATGAGATCACAAAGTCAGACTCAACTTAATGACTGAACAACAAACCAAGATTCACTGAAAAGCTTGTTTAGTATGCTGTTCCTACAAATCAGATCTTTACTCAGTGTATTGAGGTAGATCAAGCTAAAACAGTAATAATGCAGAATAAAGTATAACAGCTACAGAGAAATTAGTGCAGGTAAACAACAAATTGCAACATAATAATGAGGTAGATTGTGAGATCATGAGTTTATCTTATTGGGCAAGAGGTCTGATAAGCTGTCCTTGAGCCTGGTGGTACAAGCTTTTGTATCTTCTGACTGATGGAATTACCGAAGTAACAGAGGACTGGTATTGACTATAATAATGTGGGAAAATATCTCAGCCTCAGTAGAACTATACTCCAATTGGGGGGAAGGACAACCTGCCAACAGTTAGAACCTTCCACGGTAAATGTAGAACCTAATCCCAAGTGATGGTAATTTTCAAAATAAAAGTTTCCACCCCAGTGACACAGGAACCCAAGCAATCGTGGGACAGTAACCTTGCAAAGGTGCAACTAGAGTTTCAAAGTGTGGAAGCGGACCTCTTGGCCCCCATCAGCACGAGCGATCCTGCAAATGCTGGAAATCCTGAGCAACACACGTAAACTGGTGGGGGAACTCATGAAGTCGGCAAGATGGCACCAGCGACCAACAGTGCCATTCCGCAGACAGCTCACAAGACTACTAGATACTCTAACAGATGTATTTCTTCTTCTAAGCTGTGATTGCTTCAGTCACTAGCCTGTAATTTTCCTTTTAAGGATGTTCATTAGAACCAACTAAATAATCTGGTGCTTTTGCATCTCCTGGGAGATTCGGTGAACTCGACTCGAGAGTGCAGGTCTGGTCAGGGTAGCTATCGCTAGTGGTGGATGCTGTGTTGAGGCCTGATGGCGGAAGAAAAGCCCGTGGTTGATCCATTACTCTGCACTGATGGTGGATGAAAACCCATGGTGGCTCTATTACTCCACGCTGATGGCCAAAGAAGAACTCATGGGCAGCTCCATTACTCCGCGCTGATGGTGGAAGAAGAACCCAGGGTGGGCTCCATTACTCTGCCCCAATTAAAGTGGCAAGCAATTTTAAAGGATAAGAGTGGAAAATGAGCAGGTGTTCAGTGATGTCTGCCTGCATTCACCAGAGCTCCCTCTCTTCTCACTACTACCGCTGGGCAGGAAGTGCAGGAGTCTTGGTCCCACACCACCAGTTTAGGAACAGTTATTGCCCTGCAGTCATCGGGCTCCTGGACTGTCCTGAGCGCTGAACGGGCTCCACAGCTGTGGACTCCACAGTTCACATACATTTTTATTTACTTCTTTGTACCATTTGTACGATTTTATCAAGGCGTCAAGGTGAAGGGCAAACAGGTTTTTATCTCATTACCCCGCGAGGTTTACTCACCTCAGTGCTGAACTGTCTGCAGCTGTGGCCTGCTGCCATCATCTCCTGGACCAGCTTTACTCACCTCAGCACTGAACTGGTTCTGTGGCTGTGGACTCATTTTCAGGGACTCTTGGTTAATGTTCTGTGTGTTATTTGTTTACTTTGTTAATCGTTTGCACAATTTACTTTTTTTTCTCACTTTGGGTGTTTGCTGGTCTTAGTCTTGAGGTGATTTT
Organism: Hypanus sabinus; assembly: GCF_030144855.1. NCBI lineage: Eukaryota > Metazoa > Chordata > Chondrichthyes > Myliobatiformes > Dasyatidae > Hypanus > Hypanus sabinus. The sequence continues at coordinate 110,003,425 of NC_082714.1, read as the reverse complement.
CATGGATTCTGTTGTGTTTCTTTGTTTTGTGGTTGCCTGTAAGAAGACGAATGGTATACATACTCCAATAATATATGTACTTTGAACTTTGAACTACTGTGCGTCAGGCCACATCTATGGATGGAATGAAGAGTTTTGGGCCGAGGCCCTTCAATGTCGACTGCAAATTATTGATGCTGCCTGACCTGCTGAGATCCTCCAGCTTTTGAGTGTGTTTCTTGACCCACTGACTCAGTGCTGACCATTACGCATCTGCTTACACTAATCCTGTCTTATTCTCTCCATAATTTCAACAATTCCTCCCAGTCTCAAATTCCATCGCTGTCCTAGGGACAATCTACAGCAGCAAATTCACACAAACAAGCCCCCCCCCCCCCAGCCTTCTTTCACCCATTTTCACCCCCATCCCCATCTGTCTTCTGTCCACCCACTACACAAGGTTCCCTCCAACCCCTAATCTGGTTCCATATGCTGTTCATCTCTCCCCTTATAGTTCACATTTTCACCTCCTTTACTTATTAGAATCCAGCTCTGGTAGCACTTTGTGTTCCCTCTGCTCTCCCATCTTCACATTGTCCATCCCTCCATCTTGTTCCATCTGTTTTTCCCCTTCCCCCTTTCTCTCTCTTTGTTTGCCTCCATCTATCATTTGCCAGCACCAGCTTTGCCCACCTCCTTACCTGGCCCTACCCGTATGCTATCTCACACCGCTCAGTCCACTAGTCACCTGGGAATCCATACTCGCTACTCCCCTTCTCCTCCTTATACTGACCATCTCACCACCCCCCAACTCTCAGTCCAAATGTGAGATTTTGACTCAAAATGTCAGCAGTTCCTTCTCTCCCACAGATGCTGCTCAACCCACTGAGTTCTCCCAGCAGATTGTTTGTAGCTCCAGATTCCAGCATCTGTGGTCTCTTGCATCAGCCAGTTAACATACAGAGCCTGCTGTGGGAGGTATTGGAGCACCCGGAGGAGCCCCATTCTAGTGTCCCCTTCCAGTCAACTTTGACCAACTCCTCTCTTATGCAGCAGTAATTCCCTTTACTCCACTGTAATACTGATACATCTCACAGTTGAAGCTGGGTTGCTGGAGCTGTGAGATAGTGGTCTATTCTCTGCGCCACTGAAGGTGATGAAACTGTTGTCTTCTCTATCACAGAAGGCAGCAGTGGCCATGTTGTTATATTTGAAGGGATCAAGGCAAGGAGATGGAAGGAACTGGGTGCTGAACTGAACAGCAACCATGATCACGTTCAATAATGGAGAAAGTCTGACGGGCCAGGCAGACTATTCTGCTCCCATTTTTATGTTTTGTTAAAGGATTATAATACTTCCAAACCAAACGGTAAGCCCAAGAATGGGGAAATTTTCAGAATGGCAATTAAACTGCACAATTGAAAGTGGAAGAGCTGTACTCCAGCAGTGCTGGAACTCTTATCTAGTCATGCATATCTCTCTCTCTGAACAGCAATTGCACCAGATCAACACACGCAAAATGCTGGAGGAAATCAACAGGTCAGGCAGCATCTATGGAAATGAATAAACAGCTGACATTTCAGGCCGAGACCCTTCTTCAGGACTGCATTTCTAGTATCTGCGGACTTACTCCTGTTAATAATTAAAGGATCTCTGCAGCTTTGAAACGGTTGCTCAGCTGTATCAGAGCAGCAATGAAAATGTGCCCTCCTATCATATCAAAATGTTTAGAGGAGGTACAGGAGCCTGAAGACCCATTCCGGTACAGCTTCTTCCCTCCACCATCAGAATTCTAAACAGTCTGTGCACTCATCGACACTATCTCGTTATTTCTCTTTTACACTATTTATTTTGTAATTTATAGTAATTTTTATACTTCTGAATTGTATTGATGCTGCAAAGCAACAAACTCCATGTTGTATAAGTGATAATAAACTTGATTCCGATTCTGAATGAAAGGTAAATCAGTAACCCAGTAACAGTTGGAATTCTGGTAGGACTGTACAGCAGTAACAGTGGAATTGCACAGATTCTGAGCAACTGAAGAACTGTAGCCCAGCAACAGTCAAACTTGTGACAAAGGAGCTTTGGTCTGAAGCAATAACTCTATTTTTCTTCCCACAGATGTGTCCTGACTGCTGAGTATTTCCAGCACTTTCTGGTTTTACTTTAAACGAAACCAGCATCAGCATAGATGTACATCAGGTAGATCAATACCAGTGATCTATTCTGCAAACTCCACTTTAAATACACCCAATGACTTGGCCTCTACAGCTGTTTGTGGCAATGAATTCACAGATTCACCACCCTCCATCTAAAGAAATTCCTTCCCATCTTTATTTTAAAAGGGCGTCTTCCCATCGTTGAGTGTAAGGTTGTTGCAGCAATCTCAACGATCTCACTTCTGTACGCTTCCTCTTCACCATCTGAGGTTCTGCCAACAACAGTTGTGTCTTTGGTGAATTCGTAGGTGGTGTTTGCACTGTGGCTAGCCACACAGTCACAGGTGTAGAGGGAGTAGGGCAGTAGACTAAACATGCATCCTTGAGGTGTGCAGGTGCACCTGAGCCAGCTCCAGTGGAGGGGTCTCCTTGTCCTTGTACCTGATGCCATACTCCAGGAACAGGCACTATTCCAAGCTCCATTATGACAAGCCATTTTCAAGAAGACAGGGATATTGCTTCAAGCATCCTTGAAAACATAACATAACATCTTCATTGTTTCTGGGAAATCCCTGGTCTACGCCACTGAAATTGGAGTGGGGGGGGGGGGTGGTGAGACACACATTTGGGAAAGGACCTTGAGCATTGAGTCTGCATGTTGAAGGACAGCAGAAAGACCACCCTTCCATCCACCTCCCTATTAAACAACACCTCTCCCACCTGTGACAGAATCTGTCACCCTTCAGTCACTTCAAAACCTGCAGAACTGGGGGAGAAGCAAGTTGCCCTCAGATCTGGAGGAACTCCAAACTGCACTTCAGCAATTGTTGAACAGTACCTCACAGTGAGAGAGGAGTCCCTCAGAGATGGTAGAAATATGCTGAGGCAATCATACTGTTGGACCCTTGCAGTAGAAAACTGGTGGTCAGCATGCCTAGAAATGTACCTCAGCAATGGTAGGACCTATCCCATCAATAGAGAACTCTATTTTTCAATGTTAGAACCATACTCTTTTAAATGAGCAAACTGTGCGTCAGCAAGTGTAGAATTTTATCCCTGCTTTGGTGAACTTGGACCTTACAACAGTAAAGCTGTAATGTTAAAACACCTATGGTAGACCCTTCATACCCTTCCCACCCATGTACCTGTCCAATTTTCTCGTGTGTTACAACTGAACCTGCTTCTACCATTTCCACAACAGCAAGTTCTACATTCACATTGCTCTCAGATTCCCCATAAATATTTCACCTTCACCCTAAATTGATGATATGCAAAATTCTGAAGGGTATAGATGGGTAAATGCAAGCGGGTTGGGCGAGGTTATAACTCAGGTCATGGGTTAAGGGTGAAAGATGAAAAGTCTAAGGGGAACATAAGTGGAAACTTCTTCACTCAAAGGGTTGTGAGGGTGTGGAATGGGCTGCCAGTGCAAGTGGTGCATGTGAACTCATTTTCAATGTTTGGGAGAGGTCTGGATGGATACATGGATGGGAGGGTTATAGAGGGCTATAGTCCTGCTGCAGGCCAAAGAAAATGGGTATCGAAATGGTTTGGCCTGGACTAGATAGACCAAGGGAACTGTTTCTATGCTGTGCTTTTCTATGATTCCACAAGGATGGTCAGACTGGTTAAAGCTGCCAGAAAGGTGAGAGTAACTCAAATAACCATGCATTTCAACATTGGTGTGCCGAAGAGCATCTCTGAACAACATGCCGAATCTTGAAGTGGATTGGCTACAGCAGCAGAGACCATCAGCATACACAATAGATGCAGGGCTTATGCAGGCAACATGTATGATTTGAGGTGAGATTGGACAGGTAGCTGCAGGGCATACAGACAGCTGGCACTGTACGGGTGCCATTAGTCTACTGCTGCTCCCCAACTGCACCATATTAACCACAAGTCTACACAAAGCCATTCTCAGTGAAGGTCAGCATCAGACAAGGCAGCCCAACACTTCTCTCCATCACTATCAAAGGGTCAGTGTAGGTGGGCATCATTGACAGTGTCAACACAAACAACAGATGGAGGAACTCAGCAGATCAGGCAGAGGGAGATGGATAGACATTTCAGTCAGAGACCCTTTGTCAGACCTGAAACGGAAGGGGGCAGAAGCCTGACTAAGTCAGAGGGTGGGAAGCACAGCTGGCATCTCATCATTGCCCTTCGTGCCCTCTTCGCCTGTCACCTGCGAGCTTGTGCTCCTCTCCTTCCCCACCCCCAACTCCTTCTGCCCCCTTCCTCTCCAGTCCCGATGAAGGGTCTCGGCCTAGAACGTTTGTTCCCTTCCATGGATGCCGTCTGACCAGCATCTGCAGTATCTCTTGTGAGTGTCAAGTCCGTACGTTGACCCTGTGTAGGGGCAAGGCTGGTAAACCCACTGGACAGGTACTTGCGAGTCGCATTGTTTACTCCGTTCCCAATCTCAGTTGTTTATCTGCTCAACTGGGAACCCGGTGTACAATGTACGTCAAGCACAGTGTGTACTACCAGTACGCACGCAGACAGAGCGGAAGAAAAACATTACATACCGACAGGCCTTCATGTGTACAAGACTGTGTACATACAGACTGATGTCTGTATATGTATGTGGGTCCCAGTGTGTACGGGCAGAGCTGAGAGCTCACAACCACAGCCCAAGATGTACAGTACAGCTGACTGCTGAGACACTGCTGCGTGTGAGACCAACAGAGAGAAAGTGAACGTGAAAGTAATGAGGACAGCTTGCTTTTGGATTAGTGAGGGAGGGAGAGAAGCACATGAGACACAGTGTGAGCGGGCGGGGGCAGGGCTGGGTTGTTTGGGGAGAGGGCCACTTTCGATGCGAGTCGTCGCGGCTCCAGTTGCTGGGGAAGGATACCGACGCTGAACGGGGGAGGCTGGCTGGTCCCGACCATGAGGGATGGCAGAGCGCAGCCTGCCTGTAATCCAGCTCTTCAGTTACAGCTTTTGTTGACGTGCTCTGCAGCCAAGCCTCCCACGGAGCACTCTGTGTGAACTGGCGTAGATCACTGCTGTACTGCTGGGTGGCGGTATTCAGGAGAACAATTGGCCTTTTCATACTGTCAGTAGTCTCTCAGCCGATGTTGCACTCCACGGTCTCAGTGAACCCTGCCTGCACTGTTTACGGGAAAAATGGGTTGATTTGATGTCATTTGTTCTGACAAGCGGAGAGAGAGGGGAGGACGGGGAGCGGAGTCACATGTCACCAAACAGCTGAGGTTAGCGAACCTCTGGCCAAAACTGGGGAGGGGGGAGTGATCAGGGATTTCCAGTACGTGGGAATAATAGAATCATTCCCCGCTGCCCACAAGCTGTGACGCCTGAATAAGCAATTGCCTCACAACGGACCCTCCCGAAGGAGAGAAGCGACTGACACTGCTCCCCGGGATAAGAAAGACTGTCTAACCCATTCTTCGGCAGCTTTGTGCAGGGTGAGTTTGCGTTGATGGCAGCAGGTGCGGCGGGTGAGGGATTGAATGAAAATTGCAGGCTGAGATCACACGGAGCGAACACTCCCCTTGGCCAGGGGCCGGGACCCCAGGATTCCCGGGTCAGCTGGCCTGGGCTCAGCACGGACTGGTGAAGGTGTCGACACGCACTGTGAGGGTGGCACACAGCGGGACAATGTGTTCACATTTGTGTAAGGCGTCCAAACAATTCGCTCACGGTTCTATAATACATTGGAAGGGAGAAGGATACAACAGGTTAACATTGACTCGGGAAAGAGAGAATTGGTTTACATTGACCCGGAACATACAGTACCCGCTTTACACTGTCCCGGGACAGGGAGTACCCGGTTTACACTGACCCGGGACAGGGAGTACCCGGTTTACACTGTCCCGGGACAGGGATTACCCGGTTTACACTGACCCGGGACAGGGAGTACCCGGTTTACACTGTCCCGGGACAGGGAGTACCCGGTTTACACTGACCCGGGACAGGGATTACCCGGTTTACACTGACCTGGGACAGGGAGTACCCGGTTTACACTGTCCCGGGACAGGGAGTACCCGGTTTACACTAACCGGGGACAGGGAGTACCCGGTTTACACTGACCCAGGACAGAGAGTACCCGGTTTACACTGACCCGGGACAGGGAGTACCCGGTTTACACTGTCCCGGTGACAGGGATTACCCGCTTTACACTGTCCCGGGACAGGGAGTACCCGGTTTACACTGACCCGGGACAGGGAGTGCCTGGTTTACACTGACCCGGGACAGAGAGTACCCGGTTTACACTGACCCGGGACAGAGAGTACCCGGTTTACACTGACCCGGGACAGGGAGTGCCCGGTTTACACTTATTCGGGATAGAGAGTACCTGGTTTACACTGTCCCGGGACAGGGACTACCCGGATAACACTGACCCGGGACATACAGTACCCACTTTACACTGACCCGGGACATACAGTACCCACTTTACACTGACCCGGGACAGGGAGTACCTGGTTTACACTGACCTGGGACAGGGAGTACCCGGTTTGTACAATAAACAATAAACAGTAGGAGCAGGAGTAGGCCACTCGGCCCTTCTAGCCAGCAGAACCATTCACTGTGATCATGGCTGATCATACACAATCAGTACCCCATTCCTGCCCTCTCCCCATATCCCTTGACCCCGCTAGTTATAAGAGTTCTATCTTACTCTCTCTTGAAAGCATCCAGAGACTTGGCCTCCACTGCCTTCTGGGGCAGAGCATTCCACATATTCACCACTCAATGGGTGAAAAAGTTTTTCCGCATCTCTGTTCTAAATGACCTACCCCTTATTCTGAAACTGTGGCCTCTAGTTCTGGACTCACCCATCAGCGGGAACATGCTTCCTGCCTCCAGTGTGTCCAATCCCTTAATAATCTTATATGTTTCAATCAGATCCCCTCTCATCCTTCTAAATTCCAGTGTATACAAGTCCAGTCGCTCCAATCTTTCAACATATGACAGTCCCGCCATTCCGGGAATTAACCTTGTGAACCTACGCTGCACTCTCTCAATAGCAAGAATGTCCTTCCTCAAATTTGGAGACCAAAACTGCACACAATACTCCGGGTGCGGTCTCACCAGGGCCCTGTACAGCTGCAGAAGGACCTTTTTACTCCTATACTCAAATCCTCTTGTTATAAAGGCCAGTATGCCATTAGCTTTCTTCACTGCCTACTGTATTTGCATGCTTGCTTTCATTGACTGATGTACAAGAACATCTAGATCTCGTTGTACTTCCCCTTTTCCTAACTTGACTCCATTTAGATAGTAATCTGCCTTCCTGTTCTTGCCACCAAAGTGGATAATCTCTCATTTATCCACATTAAACTGCTTCTGCCATACATCTGCCCACTCACCTAGACTGTCCAAGTCAACCTGCATTCTCATAACATCTTCCTGACATTTCACACTACCACCCAGCTTTGTGTCATCCACAAATTTGCTAATGTTACTTTAAATCCCTTCATCTAAATCATTAATGTATATTGTAAACAGCTGTGGTCTCAGCACTGAACCTTGTGGTACCCCACTGGTCACAGCCTGCCATTCCAAAAGGGACCCGTTAATCGCTACTCTTCGTTTCCTGTCAGCCAGCCAATTTTCAATCCATGTCAGTACTCTGCCCCCAATACCATGTGCCCTAATTTTGCCCACTAATCTCCTATGTGGGACTTTATCAAAAGCTTTCTGGAAGTTCAGGTACACTACATCCACTGGTTCTCCCTTGTCCATTTTCATAGTTACATCCTCAAAAAACTCCAGAAGATTAGTCAAGCATGATTTTCCCTTCATAAATCCATGCTGACTCGGACTGATCCTTCTACTGTTATCCAAATGCATCGTAATTTCCTCTTTTATAATTGACTCCAGCATCTTACCCACTGCTGACGTCAGGCTAACCAGTCTATAATTCCCTGTTTTCTCTCTCCCTCCTTTCTTGAAAAGTGGGACAACATTAGCCACCCTCTAATCTGCAGGAACTGATCCTGAATCTATAGAACATTGGAAAATGATTACCAATGCATCCACAATTTCTAGAGCCACCTCCTTAAGTATCCTGGGATGCAGACCATCAGGTCCCGGGGACTTATCAGCCTTCAGACCCAACAGTTTATCCCACACTGTTTCTTGCCTGATGTAAATTTCATTCAGTTCATCCATTACCCTAGTTCCTTTGGCCACTATTACATCTGGGAGATTGTTTGTGTCTTCTAGTGAAGACAGATCCAAAGTACCTGTTCAACTCATCTGCCATTTCCTTGTCCCCCATAATAAATTCACCTGTTTCTGTCTTCAATGGCCCAATTTTCATCTTAACTATTTTTTTGCTTTTCACATACCTAAAGAAGCTTTTACTATCCTTAATATTCTTGGCTAGTTTACCTTCATACGTTATTTTTTCTTGGAGTATTGCCTTTTTTGTTATCTTCTGTTGCTCTTTAAAAGCTTCCCAGTCCTCCAGCTTCCTGCTCATCGTTACTATGTTATAGTTCTTCACTTTTATTTTTATACCGTCCTTTACTTCCCTTGTCAGCCACGGCCGCCCCTTACTCCTGTTACGTAACTGGGTTAACAGGCCAGCAGAAATGGAAGGATACATTGTGGTACTGTAACTAAAGGTGTTTATTAGTAAACTAAGTAATACAGTATCAGAAATGCAGACATACATATAAAACAGGTTAGCAATAATAAAAACAGAAGTGTAGGAATAATAATCAACAATAAAAAACAAGCTCTATCGAAGTCTAGGGGTAAATGAATTGTCATAGAAGAATATAAAGTTCAGTTCAGTTCGTGCTGAGGTAGTTGTTGTTGTGTTGCAATTGTTGGAGAGAGAGAGAGAGCGAGCAAGAGATTGAGCAGCTGCAGCAGGAAATCCTTCTGTTGTCTTCTTGTTCCATCGTATGATGTGGTCATTCGGTTATGACCCCTCCGTTCTCAGTTAGACCGTTCTTCCATGGTGGACTCGTCACTCTGGCATGAGTGGACACAACACAACCCCCACCGGCCCTGCCGTCACACTGTGAGCTTTGTGACCGATCTCCTGATTTGGTCTCTAAGCCCCCACCTTCCTGTGGGTGCACAACACTCTTTCAGTGTCCACTGGTGTGTCTGAGGGTGTCTCCCCACACCTGTCTTTTATCCCCACTGATGGACTATCAGCCATCCATCAACTCAAAATGACCATGTCCATCAAATCAGGCCACTCCTGCTGTCTCCTCAGGAATGTTAACGAGCAAAGTAATGTCCTTGCAGTGAAAAGGTAAACAATCCAGGAAGAAGCCATAATACATGAATCAACGGTCTCTCTCTCTCTTATCTGTAGCAGATTCTCTACCTCTGTTCTTCATCTCTCTCTCTCTCATTAGCAGCATAGTTCCCAAGGGGGGGGGGTTAACTCTGGACCCCATTTCTATCAGGTCTGTTCAGCACTCATAACACCCCCATCCTTCAAGGAATTTTCACCAGGGTGAAAATTAACTAGTAAGGCACATTACAAAGTCTAATATAATACAGAAGTGGTCATTAACTACAAGAATAACACAGATATACTCTCAAATTAACACCTGGATAAACAATCAGCAATTACATTGTCAGTCCCCTTTACATGTTGTATTTTACTATTAAATTCTTGTAACAACAGACTCCAACTTAATAATCGTCTATTTTTATTCTTCATGTTAGTCAAAAATACCAAGGGGTTGTGATCAATATAAATGATTAATGGTCTCTGTGCCAAACAAATGTAGACCTCAAAATGGTGTATCACCAGGATAAGTGCCAGTAATTATTTTTCTACGTGGAATTAATTCTTAGCTTAGGTGTATATTACAAAGTGTGAACCAATACATGTGTGATTATAATGTAGTACATTACAGAGGTTCGTGCAAATACTAATCTCTATTTTACTTTTAAACTTAACATTCAGTCAATCAATCTACCATGATATTGTCCTTATCTTTCACGTGCTTTGTCTAAAAAAAAAGTCAAATTCCCGCAGAACCAGATCCTGTTATTCAAAGTGGCATTTCGTCAAGCCTTGCCTCTTTTCCACTTAACTCTCACGTGGTTAGCTGGCTCACCAGCTTGGAATAGGCCTTCACAGGGGCTAGCTTATCACTAATGTTTTTCAAAATAAGCCAATTTGCTGAACTTCTGCACCACTCATTAATTTTAAACAGGTCATTAATTTTATCTTCAGGATCTTTAATTCTATTAGTTTCCAGTTTAACACCTCCAGGTGATCCCTCTTGGTCAAAACAACACTTCAAGTTCTGTCTCCCCAAATCACGTACTTGAACAACATCACCAAGTTGTTTATCTTTAAATTTCAAAACAAACTGTAATTGATTCGCAGGCACCTTGTTACCAGACCACTGACCCTTCAGTATGGTTACTACTTCTAAAACCAATCCAGACTTTAAATTTTCTTTATTCAAAAGTTTAGGAACAATACTTTTCTCTTTTCCTTCAATAAAATTCACATCACCAGCTTTCATCTCATCACTAACTTTTAACACAAGTGACTGAGAATCCTCACTTTCCACTGGTGCCAAGGTTAACCCTTTCTTCACTGAACCAAGTCCATCTGACCCAAAAGGACTGCATTCCTTTTTAAACAAGTCAGACCCGTCAGACTTTTCCTGAGCTTCAACACTAGGTTCAGTACCCTGTGCATCCACAGGTACTTTCACAACCTGAACACAGGCAAACGGGACATCTGCCACTTCTAGGCTTTCAATACCAGTCCCCTTTTCAAATTCCAAGTTCCCCTGATCCTCCCAGTTACTCTCTGGGCAACTCCCATGCGGAGTAAACTCAACCTTGCAGTTTAAGACAACCTCGTCTGCTAACCCAGCAGACTCCCTCAAGGTAGCAGCATCCTTTTCATCTCGGACTGCCCTTACATCATTGGGAACACACTTATATTCTTCAACTACAACCAGCTCTTTCAAGCTACATAAATCACCAGTGTCCAACCCTGGACCTTCTTGCTGCCCCATCTGTTTCCCATCTTGGCTCTGTGCCTCCATAACCTCCTTCCTCACTAATGGTAAATCCATCTCCTCTCCTTTACTCTCCTTAACCCCACTATCCTTTTTCTCCTCATCCGGTAACCCCTTCTGAAACAAGGCTGGTAAAAACTTCTCAGCTAAATCAATGCCGGACTCTTTTAAACTGGTTCCTGTCTCTGCCGCCTTTCTAGACACGCTGCGAGTTACTGCGCAGGCGGGATTAATCTTGGAATTTATGGGCGGGTCCTCAGCATTTACAGGCTTGCTTGTCAGCTTCACTGCTGAATACACATCCCCACCTGCAAGATCATTACTGAGTAGGACGTCCACACCGTCCATCGGTAGTTCCGACCACACCCCTATTTTGACTGGTCCAGATACCAGGTCACATTTCAGAAACATCCTGTGCAAAGGTACGGCCTCAGTCCCTTTTCCGATACCTCTTAGCACATTTACCTCCCCAGTCTCGGTCTCAGCACCAAAGTATAACACCTTCCTTAAAATCAATGTCTGACCAGCCCTAGTATCTCTCCAGATCCGCACTGGAACTGGGGTTTCTCCCTCCTTCACAGATACCATCCCCTCCGAAATAAACTTCTCACGCCCCTCTTGAGCTCTATCTAACCTTGCCTTCCTCATCGGTCTGCTGACCGGCTCAATGCAACCAGTCGTGGTTGTCATCTTTCCTTTTCCTGTCTCCTTCTTCAGAGCAAAGCACTTAGATGCTATGTGGCCAGCTTTCCCACAATTATAACACATAAAGCTGGGAACCTCCTTGCCAGCCTGCTTTTCCTCCTCCTTGACTTTTCCACTAGTTCCCAGCTTATTCTCTGACTTAGCCGCTGGGCTTTCTCTACCGTCCCTATTACCCCTCTGGTAGCTCTTATTTGGGGGAAACTTTATCTTATGGGTTAAGGCGTATTCATCTGCTAGCTTGGCAGATTCTGATAATGACTTATTCTTCTTCTCCTCGTTCAGGTATGTTCGGATATTATCCGAAACACAACCTTTAAATTCTTCGATCAGAATCAACTCTCTTAGGTGGTAGGAATCCTCCTCCACCCCTTCTGCAGCACACCAACGGTCAAAGTACACACACTTCTCGTATGCAAACTCTGTGAACGTCTGATTCCACTGTTTCCTTAAGTCCCTGAACTTTGTCTATACACTTCGGGTACCAGCTCATAGGGCCGAAGGGTAGCCTGTTTTGCTTCCTCATAATCCTCTGGAACCTCCGCAGACAACGCTGCATATGCTCGTTGAGCCTTCCCTTTAAGTATACTTTGTAACAACACCACCCACTTTTCTCTAGGCCACTTCTGGTTCGCGGCCATTTTTTCAAAATGCAAGAAGTACTGATCAATGTCCGTCTCCTCGAATGGAGGTACCAACTTAATCTCCCGACTAACATTAAAATTTTTCCCACGGTCTGCCCTACTATCCACGTGTTGCCATTTCTCCCTCTCGAACTGTCACTGTTTTTCTGCCTTCTCCACCTCCAACTTAATTCTCTCCAGCCTCATCTCTTCTAGACGTAACTGGACCTCCCCTTTCCCTACAGGAAAGTGTTCTAACACCTCCAGCTTGAATATCTGCCTCGCAACATAATGTTCAGCTATCTTACATTGTATCTCAGCCTTCGTCATCCCTTTCTTAACCTCATTGAGTTCCAAGGTCTCCACCATATCCCACAACTCAGACTTTTTAGCCTTAAACCCACAGGGTACGGACTTAACAGAAACTCATCAACATTCACTTCTGCTGTCTGCCTCTCTGGTATCTGACACAACCAGATCAAATTAAGGGAATTCTACCCCGATTCACTGGCCCCCCCAATTTGTTAATAAAATCCCAGACGAACCTCCAATTTGTTATGTATCCCGTAACTGGGTTAACAGACCAGCAGAAATGGAAGGATACATTGTAGTACTGTAACTAAAGGTGTTTATTAGTAAACTAAGTAATACAGTATCAGAAATGCAGACATACATATAAAACAGGTTAGCAATAATAAAAACAGAAGTGTAAGAATAATAATCAACAATAAAAAAACAAGCTCTATCAAAGTCTAGGGGTAAATGTATTGTCATAGAAGAATATAAAGTTCAGTTCAGTTCGTGCTGAGGTAGTTGTTGTGTTGCAATTGTTGGAGAGAGAGAGAGAGCGAGCAAGAGATTGAGCAGCTGCAGCAGGAAATCCTTCTGTTGTCTTCTTGTTCCATCGTATGATGTGGTCATTCGGTTATGACCCCTCTGTTCTCGGCTAGACCGTTCTTCCATGGTGGACTCATCACTCTGGCATGAGTGGACACAACACAACCCCCACCGGCCCTGCCGTCACACTGTGAGCTTTGTGACCGATCTCCTGATTCGGTCCTCTAAGCCCCCACCGTCCTATGGCTGCACAACACTCTTTCAGTGTCCACTGGTGTGTCTGAGGACGTCTCCACAGACCTGTCTTTTATCCCTATTGATGGGGTATCAGCCATCTATCAACTCAATATGTCCACGTCCATCAAATGAGGCCACTCCTGCTCTCTCCTCAGGAATGTTAACGAGCAAAGAAACATCCTTGTAGTGAAAGGTAAATAATTAGTGAAGAGCCATAATACATAAATCAACCGTCTCTCTCTCTTATCTGTAGCAGATGCCTTTACCTCTTCTTCATCTCTATCTCTCATTAGCAGCATAGTTCCTGGGGTGGGGGATAACTCTGGACCCAATTTCTATCAGGTCTGTTCAGCACTCATAACACTCCCCTTAAGATCTTTCCTTCTTTTTGGAATGAACCGATCCTGCACCTTCTGTTCCTTTACCTCGAGGTCCCTGATCAAATCTGGTTCATTGCATAACACTAAATCTAGAATTGCCTTCTGCCTGGTTAGCTCCTGTACCAACTGTTCTAAGAATCCATCTCGGAGGCACTCCACAGACTCCCTTTCTTGGGGTCCAGTAACATTCTGATTCTCACAGTCTAACTGCATGTTGAATTCCCCATGACAACTGGATCATTACCTTTGCGACATGCCAATTTTAACACTTCATTCCAATTACACCCAACATCCAGAGAGTACCCGGTTTACACTGACCCGGGACAGGGGGTAACTGGTTTACACTGACCCGGGACAGGGAATACCCGGTTTACACTGATTCGGGACAGAGAGTACCCGGTTTACACTGACTCAGGTCAGAGAGTACCCGGTTTACACTGACCCGGGACAGGGATTACCCGTTTTACACTAACCCAGAACAGGGAGTACCCGGTTTACACTGACCTGGGACAGGGAGTACCCGGTTTACACTGACTCTGGACAGGGAATACCCGGTTTACACTGACCCAGGACAGGGATTTCCTGGTTTACACTGACCCGAGACAGTGAGTACCGGTTTACAATGACTCGGGACAGATAGTGCCTATTTTACACTGAGCTGGGACAGAGAGTACCCGGTTTACACTGACCTGAGACAGAGAGTACCCGGTTTACACTGACTCGGGAAAGGGAGTACCCGGTTTACACTTACTCGGGATAGAGAGAACCCGATTTACACTGACCTGGGACAGGGAGTACCTGGTTTACACTGACCTGGGACAGGGAGTACTCAATTTACACTGACTCGGGACAGGGAGTACACGGTTTACACTTACTCGGGATAGAGAGAACCCGATTTACACTGACCCTGGACAGGGAGTACCCGGTTTACACTGACCAGTGACAGGGAGTACCAGGTTTACACTGACACGGGACAGGGAGTGACAGTTTACACTGACTGGGACAGCGAGTACCCGGTTTACACTGACCTGGGACAGGGATTTCCTGGTTTACACTGACCTGGGACAGAGAGTGCCCGGTTTACACTAACCTGGGACAGGGAGTACCTGGTTTACACAGACCTGGGACAGAGGGTATCCTGTTTATACTGACCCGGGACAGAGAGTACCCGGTTTACACTGACCTGGGACAGAGGGTACCCGGTTTACACTGACCCTGGACAGGGAGTACCCGGTTTACACTGACTCGGGTCAGAGAGTACCCAGTTTACACTGACCCGGGACAGACAGTACCCGGTTTACACTGACTGGGGACAGAGAGTACCCGGTTTACACCGACCCTGGACAGCGATTACCCGGTTTACACTAACCCAGAACAGGGAGTACCCGGTTTACACTGACCTGGGACAGGGAGTACCCGGTTTACACTTACTCAGGATAGAGAGAACACGGTTTACACTGACCTGGGACAGGGAGTACCCGGTTTACACTGACTCAGGACAGATAGTGCCTATTTTACACTGAGCTGGGACAGAGAGTACCCGGTTTACACTGACCTGAGACAGGGAGTGCCTGGTTTATACTGACCTGGGACAGGGAGTACCCGGTTACACTGACTCGGGACAGGGAGTACCTGGTTTACACGTACTCGGGATAGAGAGAACCCGATTTACCCTGACCTGGGACAGGGAGTACCTGGTTTACACTGAACTGGGACAGGGAGTACCCGGTTTACACTGACTCGGGACAGGGAGTACCCGGTTTACACTTACTCGGGATAGAGAGAACCTGATTTACACTGACCCTGGACAGGGAGTACCCGGTTTACACTGACCAATGACAGGGAGTAC
This sequence comes from Hypanus sabinus, assembly GCF_030144855.1. Lineage (NCBI taxonomy): Eukaryota > Metazoa > Chordata > Chondrichthyes > Myliobatiformes > Dasyatidae > Hypanus > Hypanus sabinus. Next base: position 109,987,666 of record NC_082714.1, on the reverse strand, counting down.
CCGGTTTACACTGACCTGGGACAGTGAGTACCCGGTTTACACTGACCCTGGACAGGGAGTACCCGGTTTACACTGACCAGTGACAGGGAGTACCAGGTTTACACTGACACGGGACAGGGAGTGACAGTTTACACTGACTGGGACAGCGAGTACCCGGTTTACACTGACCTGGGACAGGGATTTCCTGGTTTACACTGACCTGGGACAGAGAGTGCCCGGTTTACACTAACCTGGGACAGGGAGAACCCGGTTTACACTGACTCTGGACATAGTGTACCCGGTTTACGATGACACGGGGACAGAGATTTTCCGGTTTACACTGACTCGGGACAGAGAGTACCAGGTTTATACTGACCGGGGACAGAGAGTACCCGGTTTACACTCATCCGGGACAGAAAGTGCCCGGTTTACACTGACCCTGGACAGAGGATATCCTGTTTATACTGACCCGGGACAGAGAGTACCCGGTTTACACCGACCCTGGACAGGGATTACCCGGTTTACACTAACCCAGAACAGGGAGTACCCGGTTTACACTGATCTGGTACAGGGAGTACCCGGTTTACACTTAGTCAGGATAGAGAGAACACGGTTTACACTGACCTGGGACAGGGAGTACCCGGTTTACACTTACTCGGGATAGAGAGAACCTGGTTTACACAGACCTGGGACAGGGAGTACCCAGTTTACACTGACTCTGGACGGGGAATACCCGGTTTACACTGACCCAGGACAGGGATTTCCTGGTTTACACTGACCCGAGACAGTGAGTACCCGGTTTACACTGACTCGGGACAGATAGTGCCTATTTTACACTGAGCTGGGACAGAGAGTACCCGGTTTACACTGACCTGAGACAGGGAGTGCCTGGTTTACACTGACCTGGGACAGGGAGTACCCGGTTTACACTGACTCGGGACAGGGAGTACCCGGTTTACACTTACTCGGGATAGAGAGAACCCGATTTACACTGACCTGGGACAGGGAGTACCTGGTTTACACTGACCTGAGACAGGGAGTACCTGGTTTACACTGACCTGAGACAGGGAGTACCCGGTTTACACTGACTCGGGACAGGGAGTACCCGGTTTACACTTACTCGGGATAGAGAGAACCCGATTTACACTGACCCTCGACAGGGAGTACCCGGTTTACACTGACCAGTGACAGGGAGTACCTGGTTTACACTGACCTGGGACAGTGAGTAACAGGTTTACACTGACACGGGACAGGGAGTGACAGTTTACACTGACTGGGACAGCGAGTACCCGGTTTACACTGACCTGGGACAGGGATTTCCTGGTTTACACTAACCTGGGACAGGGAGTACCTGGTTTACACAGACCTGGGACAGAGGGTATCCTGTTTATACTGACCCGGGACAGAGAGTACCCGGTTTACACTGACCTAGGACAGAGAGTACACGGTTTACACTGACCTGGGACAGAGGGTACCCGGTTTACACTGACCTGGGACAGAGGGTACCCGGTTTACACTGACCCTGGACAGGGAGTACCCGGTTTACACTGACTCGGGTCAGAGAGTACCCAGTTTACACTGACCCGGGACAGACAGTACCCGGTTTACACTGACTGGGGACAGAGAGTACCCGGTTTACACCGACCCTGGACAGCGATTACCCGGTTTACACTAACCCAGAACAGGGAGTACCCGGTTTACACTGACCTGGGACAGGGAGTACCCGGTTTACACTTACTCAGGATAGAGAGAACACGGTTTACACTGACCTGGGACAGGGAGTACCCGGTTTACACTGACTCGGGACAGATAGTGCCTATTTTACACTGAGCTGGGACAGAGAGTACCCGGTTTACACTGACCTGAGACAGGGAGTACCTGGTTTATACTGACCTGGGACAGGGAGTACCCGGTTTACACTGACTCGGGACAGGGAGTACCTGGTTTACACGTACTCGGGATAGAGAGAACCCGATTTACCCTGACCTGGGACAGGGAGTACCTGGTTTACACTGAACTGGGACAGGGAGTACCCGGTTTACACTGACTCGGGACAGGGAGTACCCGGTTTACACTTACTCGGGATAGAGAGAACCCGATTTACACTGACCCTGGACAGGGAGTACCCGGTTTACACTGACCCTGGACAGGGAGTACCCGGTTTACACTGACCTGGGACAGTGAGTACCCGGTTTACACTGACCAGTGACAGGGAGTACCCGGTTTACACTGACCCTGGACAGGGAGTACCCGGTTTACACTGACCAGTGACAGGGAGTACCAGGTTTACACTGACACGGGACAGGGAGTGACAGTTTACACTGACTGGGACAGCGAGTACCCGGTTTACACTGACCTGGGACAGGGATTTCCTGGTTTACACTGACCTGGGACAGAGAGTGCCCGGTTTACACTAACCTGGGACAGGGAGTACCCGGTTTACACTGACCTGGGAGGGTGAGTACCAGGTTTACACTGACACGGGACAGGGAGTGACAGTTTACACTGACTGGGACAGCGAGTACCCGGTTTACACTGACCTGGGACAGGGATTTCCTGGTTTACACTGACCTGGGACAAAGAGTGCCCGGTTTACACTAACCTGGGACAGGGAGAACCCGGTTTACACTGACTCTGGACATAGTGTACCCGGTTTACGATGACACGGGGACAGAGATTTTCCGGTTTACACTGACTCGGGACAGAGAGTACAAGGTTTATACTGACCGGGGACAGAGAGTACCCGGTTTACACTCATCCGGGACAGAAAGTGCCCGGTTTACACTGACCCTGGACAGAGGGTATCCTGTTTATACTGACCCGGGACAGAGAGTACCCGGTTTACACCGACCCTGGACAGGGATTACCCGGTTTACACTAACCCAGAACAGGGAGTACCCGGTTTACACTGATCTGGTACAGGGAGTACCCGGTTTACACTTACTCAGGATAGAGAGAACACGGTTTACACTGACCTGGGACAGGGAGTACCCGGTTTACACTGACTCGGGACAGATAGTGCCTATTTTACACTGAGCTGGGACAGAGAGTACCCGGTTTACACTGACCTGAGACAGGGAGTGCCTGGTTTATACTGACCTGGGACAGGGAGTACCCGGTTTACACTGACTCGGGACAGGGAGTACCTGGTTTACACGTACTCGGGATAGAGAGAACCTGATTTACCCTGACCTGGGACAGGGAGTACCTGGTTTACACTGAACTGGGACAGGGAGTACCCGGTTTACACTGACTCGGGACAGGGAGTACCCGGTTTACACTTACTCGGGATAGAGAGAACCCGATTTACACTGACCCTGGACAGGGAGTACCCGGTTTACACTGACCAATGACAGGGAGTACCCGGTTTACACTGACCTGGGACAGTGAGTACCCGGTTTACACTGACCAGTGACAGGGAGTACCCGGTTTACACTGACCCTGGACAGGGAGTACCCGGTTTACACTGACCAGTGACAGGGAGTACCAGGTTTACACTGACACGGGACAGGGAGTGACAGTTTACACTGACTGGGACAGCGAGTACCCGGTTTACACTGACCTGGGACAGGGATTTCCTGGTTTACACTGACCTGGGACAGAGAGTGCCCGGTTTACACTAACCTGGGACAGGGAGAACCCGGTTTACACTGACTCTGGACATAGTGTACCCGGTTTACGATGACACGGGGACAGAGATTTTCCGGTTTACACTGACTCGGGACAGAGAGTACCAGGTTTATACTGACCGGGGACAGAGAGTACCCGGTTTACACTCATCCGGGACAGAAAGTGCCCGGTTTACACTGACCCTGGACAGAGGATATCCTGTTTATACTGACCCGGGACAGAGAGTACCCGGTTTACACCGACCCTGGACAGGGATTACCCGGTTTACACTAACCCAGAACAGGGAGTACCCGGTTTACACTGATCTGGTACAGGGAGTACCCGGTTTACACTTACTCAGGATAGAGAGAACACGGTTTACACTGACCTGGGACAGGGAGTACCCGGTTTACACTTACTCGGGATAGAGAGAACCTGGTTTACACAGACCTGGGACAGGGAGTACCCAGTTTACACTGACTCTGGACGGGGAATACCCGGTTTACACTGACCCAGGACAGGGATTTCCTGGTTTACACTGACCCGAGACAGTGAGTACCCGGTTTACACTGACTCGGGACAGATAGTGCCTATTTTACACTGAGCTGGGACAGAGAGTACCCGGTTTACACTGACCTGAGACAGGGAGTGCCTGGTTTACACTGACCTGGGACAGGGAGTACCCGGTTTACACTGACTCGGGACAGGGAGTACCCGGTTTACACTTACTCGGGATAGAGAGAACCCGATTTACACTGACCTGGGACAGGGAGTACCTGGTTTACACTGACCTGAGACAGGGAGTACCCGGTTTACACTGACTCGGGACAGGGAGTACCCGGTTTACACTTACTCGGGATAGAGAGAACCCGATTTACACTGACCCTCGACAGGGAGTACCCGGTTTACACTGACCAGTGACAGGGAGTACCTGGTTTACACTGACCTGGGACAGTGAGTACCAGGTTTACACTGACCTGGGACAGGGATTTCCTGGTTTACACTGACCTGGGACAAAGAGTGCCCGGTTTACACTAACCTGGGACAGGGAGAACCCGGTTTACACTGACTCTGGACATAGTGTACCCGGTTTACGATGACACGGGGACAGAGATTTTCCGGTTTACACTGACTCGGGACAGAGAGTACCAGGTTTATACTGACCGGGGACAGAGAGTACCCGGTTTACACTCATCCGGGACAGAAAGTGCCCGGTTTACACTGACCCTGGACAGAGGGTATCCTGTTTATACTGACCCGGGACAGAGAGTACCCGGTTTACACCGACCCTGGACAGGGATTACCCGGTTTACACTAACCCAGAACAGGGAGTACCCGGTTTACACTGATCTGGTACAGGGAGTACCCGGTTTACACTTACTCAGGATAGAGAGAACACGGTTTACACTGACCTGGGACAGGGAGTACCCGGTTTACACTTACTCGGGATAGAGAGAACCTGGTTTGCACAGACCTGGGACAGGGAGTACCCAGTTTACACTGACTCTGGACGGGGAATACCCGGTTTACACTGACCCAGGACAGGGATTTCCTGGTTTACACTGACCCGAGACAGTGAGTACCCGGTTTACACTGACTCGGGACAGATAGTGCCTATTTTACACTGAGCTGGGACAGAGAGTACCCGGTTTACACTGACATGAGACAGGGAGTGCCTGGTTTACACTGACCTGGGACAGGGAGTACCCGGTTTACACTGACTCGGGACAGGGAGTACCCGGTTTACACTTACTCGGGATAGAGAGAACCCGATTTACACTGACCTGGGACAGGGAGTACCTGGTTTACACTGACCTGAGACAGGGAGTACCCGGTTTACACTGACTCGGGACAGGGAGTACCCGGTTTACACTTACTCGGGATAGAGAGAACCCGATTTACACTGACCCTCGACAGGGAGTACCCGGTTTACACTGACCAGTGACAGGGAGTACCCGGTTTACACTGTCCCGGGACAGTGAGTACCAGGTTTACACTGACATGGGACAGGGAGTGACAGTTTACACTGACTGGGACAGCGAGTACCCGGTTTACACTGACCTGGGACAGGGAGTACCCGGTTTACACTGACCTGGGACAGTGAGTACCAGGTTTACACTGACACGGGACAGGGAGTGACAGTTTACACTGACTGGGACAGCGAGTACCCGGTTTACACTGACCTGGGACAGGGATTTCCTGGTTTACACTGACCTGGGACAGAGAGTGCCCGGTTTACACTAACCTGGGACAGGGAGTACCTGGTTTACACAGACCTGGGACAGAGGGTATCCTGTTTATACTGACCCGGGACAGAGAGTACCCGGTTTACACTGACCTAGGACAGAGAGTAAACGGTTTACACTGTCCCGGGACAGAGGGTACCCGGTTTACACTGATCTGGTCAGAGAGTACCCAGTTTACACTGACCCGGGACAGACAGTACCCGGTTTACACTGATCTGGTACAGGGAGTACCCGGTTTACACTTACTCAGGATAGAGAGAACACGGTTTACACTGACCTGGGACAGGGAGTACCCGGTTTACACTGACTCGGGTCAGAGAGTACCCAGTTTACACTGACCCGGGACAGACAGTACCCGGTTTACACTGACTGGGGACAGAGAGTACCCGGTTTACACCGACCCTGGACAGCGATTACCCGGTTTACACTAACCCAGAACAGGGAGTACCCGGTTTACACTGACCAATGACAGGGAGTACCCGGTTTACGCTGACCTGGGACAGGGAGTACCCGGTTTACACTGACCCTGGACAGGGAGTACCCGGTTTACACTGACCAGTGACAGGGAGTACCAGGTTTACACTGACACGGGACAGGGAGTGACAGTTTACACTGACTGGGACAGCGAGTACCCGGTTTACACTGACCTGGGACAGGGATTTCCTGGTTTACACTGACCTGGGACAAAGAGTGCCCGGTTTACACTAACCTGGGACAGGGAGAACCCGGTTTACACTGACTCTGGACATAGTGTACCCGGTTTACGATGACACGGGGACAGAGATTTTCCGGTTTACACTGACTCGGGACAGAGAGTACCAGGTTTATACTGACCGGGGACAGAGAGTACCCGGTTTACACTCATCCGGGACAGAAAGTGCCCGGTTTACACTGACCCTGGACAGAGGGTATCCTGTTTATACTGACCCGGGACAGAGAGTACCCGGTTTACACCGACCCTGGACAGGGATTACCCGGTTTACACTAACCCAGAACAGGGAGTACCCGGTTTACACTGATCTGGTACAGGGAGTACCCGGTTTACACTTACTCAGGATAGAGAGAACACGGTTTACACTGACCTGGGACAGGGAGTACCCGGTTTACACTTACTCGGGATAGAGAGAACCTGGTTTGCACAGACCTGGACAGGGAGTACCCAGTTTACACTGACTCTGGACGGGGAATACCCGGTTTACACTGACCCAGGACAGGGATTTCCTGGTTTACACTGACCCGAGACAGTGAGTACCCGGTTTACACTGACTCGGGACAGATAGTGCCTATTTTACACTGAGCTGGGACAGAGAGTACCCGGTTTACACTGACATGAGACAGGGAGTGCCTGGTTTACACTGACCTGGGACAGGGAGTACCCGGTTTACACTGACTCGGGACAGGGAGTACCCGGTTTACACTTACTCGGGATAGAGAGAACCCGATTTACACTGACCTGGGACAGGGAGTACCTGGTTTACACTGACCTGAGACAGGGAGTACCCGGTTTACACTGACTCGGGACAGGGAGTACCCGGTTTACACTTACTCGGGATAGAGAGAACCCGATTTACACTGACCCTCGACAGGGAGTACCCGGTTTACACTGACCAGTGACAGGGAGTACCCGGTTTACACTGTCCCGGGACAGTGAGTACCAGGTTTACACTGACATGGGACAGGGAGTGACAGTTTACACTGACTGGGACAGCGAGTACCCGGTTTACACTGACCTGGGACAGGGAGTACCCGGTTTACACTGACCTGGGACAGTGAGTACCAGGTTTACACTGACACGGGACAGGGAGTGACAGTTTACACTGACTGGGACAGCGAGTACCCGGTTTACACTGACCTGGGACAGGGATTTCCTGGTTTACACTGACCTGGGACAGAGAGTGCCCGGTTTACACTAACCTGGGACAGGGAGTACCTGGTTTACACAGACCTGGGACAGAGGGTATCCTGTTTATACTGACCCGGGACAGAGAGTACCCGGTTTACACTGACCTAGGACAGAGAGTAAACGGTTTACACTGTCCCGGGACAGAGGGTACCCGGTTTACACTGATCTGGTCAGAGAGTACCCAGTTTACACTGACCCGGGACAGACAGTACCCGGTTTACACTGATCTGGTACAGGGAGTACCCGGTTTACACTTACTCAGGATAGAGAGAACACGGTTTACACTGACCTGGGACAGGGAGTACCCGGTTTACACTGACTCGGGTCAGAGAGTACCCAGTTTACACTGACCCGGGACAGACAGTACCCGGTTTACACTGACTGGGGACAGAGAGTACCCGGTTTACACCGACCCTGGACAGCGATTACCCGGTTTACACTAACCCAGAACAGGGAGTACCCGGTTTACACTGACCAATGACAGGGAGTACCCGGTTTACGCTGACCTGGGACAGGGAGTACCCGGTTTACACTGACCCTGGACAGGGAGTACCCGGTTTACACTGACCAGTGACAGGGAGTACCAGGTTTACACTGACACGGGACAGGGAGTGACAGTTTACACTGACTGGGACAGCGAGTACCCGGTTTACACTGACCTGGGACAGGGATTTCCTGGTTTACACTGACCTGGGACAAAGAGTGCCCGGTTTACACTAACCTGGGACAGGGAGAACCCGGTTTACACTGACTCTGGACATAGTGTACCCGGTTTACGATGACACGGGGACAGAGATTTTCCGGTTTACACTGACTCGGGACAGAGAGTACCAGGTTTATACTGACCGGGGACAGAGAGTACCCGGTTTACACTCATCCGGGACAGAAAGTGCCCGGTTTACACTGACCCTGGACAGAGGGTATCCTGTTTATACTGACCCGGGACAGAGAGTACCCGGTTTACACCGACCCTGGACAGGGATTACCCGGTTTACACTAACCCAGAACAGGGAGTACCCGGTTTACACTGATCTGGTACAGGGAGTACCCGGTTTACACTTACTCAGGATAGAGAGAACACGGTTTACACTGACCTGGGACAGGGAGTACCCGGTTTACACTTACTCGGGATAGAGAGAACCTGGTTTGCACAGACCTGGACAGGGAGTACCCAGTTTACACTGACTCTGGACGGGGAATACCCGGTTTACACTGACCCAGGACAGGGATTTCCTGGTTTACACTGACCCGAGACAGTGAGTACCCGGTTTACACTGACTCGGGACAGATAGTGCCTATTTTACACTGAGCTGGGACAGAGAGTACCCGGTTTACACTGACATGAGACAGGGAGTGCCTGGTTTACACTGACCTGGGACAGGGAGTACCCGGTTTACACTGACTCGGGACAGGGAGTACCCGGTTTACACTTACTCGGGATAGAGAGAACCCGATTTACACTGACCTGGGACAGGGAGTACCTGGTTTACACTGACCTGAGACAGGGAGTACCCGGTTTACACTGACTCGGGACAGGGAGTACCCGGTTTACACTTACTCGGGATAGAGAGAACCCGATTTACACTGACCCTCGACAGGGAGTACCCGGTTTACACTGACCAGTGACAGGGAGTACCCGGTTTACACTGTCCCGGGACAGTGAGTACCAGGTTTACACTGACATGGGACAGGGAGTGACAGTTTACACTGACTGGGACAGCGAGTACCCGGTTTACACTGACCTGGGACAGGGAGTACCCGGTTTACACTGACCTGGGACAGTGAGTACCAGGTTTACACTGACACGGGACAGGGAGTGACAGTTTAAACTGACTGGGACAGCGAGTACCCGGTTTACACTGACCTGGGACAGGGATTTCCTGGTTTACACTGACCTGGGACAGAGAGTGCCCGGTTTACACTAACCTGGGACAGGGAGTACCTGGTTTACACAGACCTGGGACAGAGGGTATCCTGTTTATACTGACCCGGGACAGAGAGTACCCGGTTTACACTGACCTAGGACAGAGAGTACACGGTTTACACTGTCCCGGGACAGAGGGTACCCGGTTTACACTGATCTGGTCAGAGAGTACCCAGTTTACACTGACCCGGGACAGACAGTACCCGGTTTACACTGATCTGGTACAGGGAGTACCCGGTTTACACTTACTCAGGATAGAGAGAACACGGTTTACACTGACCTGGGACAGGGAGTACCCGGTTTACACTGACTCGGGTCAGAGAGTACCCAGTTTACACTGACCCGGGACAGACAGTACCCGGTTTACACTGACTGGGGACAGAGAGTACCCGGTTTACACCGACCCTGGACAGCGATTACCCGGTTTACACTAACCCAGAACAGGGAGTACCCGGTTTACACTGACCTGGGACAGGGAGTACCCGGTTTACACTTACTCAGGATAGAGAGAACACGGTTTACACTGACCTGGGACAGGGAGTACCCGGTTTACACTGACTCAGGACAGATAGTGCCTATTTTACACTGAGCTGGGACAGAGAGTACCCGGTTTACACTGACCTGAGACAGGGAGTACCCGGTTTACACTTACTCGGGATAGAGAGAACCCGATTTACACTGACCCTGAACAGGGAGTACCCGGTTTACACTGACCAGTGACAGGGAGTACCCGGTTTACACTGACCTGGGACAGTGAGTACCCGGTTTACACTGACCAGTGACAGGGAGTACCCGGTTTACACTGACCCTGGACAGGGAGTGACAGTTTACACTGACTGGGACAGCGAGTACCCGGTTTACACTGACCTGGGACAGGGATTTCCTGGTTTACACTGACCTGGGACAGAGAGTGCCCGGTTTACACTAACCTGGGACAGGGAGTACCCGGTTTACACTGACTCGGGACAGGGAGTACCCGGTTTACACTTACTCGGGATAGAGAGAACCCGATTTACACTGACCCTCGACAGGGAGTACCCGGTTTACACTGACCAGTGACAGGGAGTACCTGGTTTACACTGACCTGGGACAGTGAGTACCAGGTTTACACTGACACGGGACAGGGAGTGACAGTTTACACTGACTGGGACAGCGAGTACCCGGTTTACACTGACCTGGGACAGGGATTTCCTGGTTTACACTAACCTGGGACAGGGAGTACCTGGTTTACACAGACCTGGGACAGAGGGTATCCTGTTTATACTGACCCGGGACAGAGAGTACCCGGTTTACACTGACTCGGGTCAGAGAGTACCCAGTTTACACTGACCCGGGACAGACAGTACCCGGTTTACACTGACTGGGGACAGAGAGTACCCGGTTTACACCGACCCTGGACAGCGATTACCCGGTTTACACTAACCCAGAACAGGGAGTACCCGGTTTACACTGACCTGGGACAGGGAGTACCCGGTTTACACTTACTCAGGATAGAGAGAACACGGTTTACACTGACCTGGGACAGGGAGTACCCGGTTTACACTGACTCGGGACAGATAGTGCCTATTTTACACTGAGCTGGGACAGAGAGTACCCGGTTTACACTGACCTGAGACAGGGAGTACCTGGTTTACACGTACTCGGGATAGAGAGAACCCGATTTACCCTGACCTGGGACAGGGAGTACCTGGTTTAAACTGAACTGGGACAGGGAGTACCCGGTTTACACTGACTCGGGACAGGGAGTACCCGGTTTACATTTACTCGGGATAGAGAGAACCCGATTTACACTGACCCTGAACAGGGAGTACCCGGTTTACACTGACCAGTGACAGGGAGTACCCGGTTTACACTGACCTGGGACAGTGAGTACCCGGTTTACACTGACCAGTGACAGGGAGTACCCGGTTTACACTGACCCTGGACAGGGAGTGACAGTTTACACTGACTGGGACAGCGAGTACCCGGTTTACACTGACCTGGGACAGGGATTTCCTGGTTTACACTGACCTGGGACAGAGAGTGCCCGGTTTACACTAACCTGGGACAGGGAGAACCCGGTTTACACTGACTCTGGACATAGTGTACCCGGTTTACGATGACACGGGGACAGAGATTTTCCGGTTTACACTGACTCGGGACAGAGAGTACCAGGTTTATACTGACCGGGGGCAGAGAGTACCCGGTTTACACTCATCCGGGACAGAAAGTGCCCGGTTTACACTGACCCTGGACAGAGGGTATCCTGTTTATACTGACCCGGGACAGAGAGTACCCGGTTTACACCGACCCTGGACAGGGATTACCCGGTTTACACTAACCCAGAACAGGGAGTACCCGGTTTACACTGATCTGGTACAGGGAATACCCGGTTTACACTGACCCAGGACAGGGATTTCCTGGTTTACACTGACCCGAGACAGTGAGTACCCGGTTTACACTGACTCGGGACAGATAGTGCCTATTTTACACTGAGCTGGGACAGAGAGTTCCCGGTTTACACTGACCTGAGACAGGGAGTGCCTGGTTTACACTGACCTGGGACAGGGAGTACCCGGTTTACACTGACTCGGGACAGGGAGTACCCGGTTTACACTTACTCGGGATAGAGAGAACCCGATTTACACTGACCTGGGACAGGGAGTACCTGGTTTACACTGACCTGAGACAGGGAGTACCCGGTTTACACTGACCAGTGACAGGGAGTACCCGGTTTACACTGACCCTGGACAGGGAGTACCCGGTTTACACTGACCAATGACAGGGAGTACCCGGTTTACACTGACCTGGGACAGTGAGTACCCGGTTTACACTGACCAGTGACAGGGAGTACCCGGTTTACACTGACCCTGGACAGGGAGTACCCGGTTTACACTGACCAGTGACAGGGAGTACCAGGTTTACACTGACACGGGACAGGGAGTGACAGTTTACACTGACTGGGACAGCGAGTACCCGGTTTACACTGACCTGGGACAGGGATTTCCTGGTTTACACTGACCTGGGACAGAGAGTGCCCGGTTTACACTAACCTGGGACAGGGAGTACCCGGTTTACACTGACCTGGGAGGGTGAGTACCAGGTTTACACTGACACGGGACAGGGAGTGACAGTTTACACTGACTGGGACAGCGAGTACCCGGTTTACACTGACCTGGGACAGGGATTTCCTGGTTTACACTGACCTGGGACAAAGAGTGCCCAGTTTACACTAACCTGGGACAGGGAGAACCCGGTTTACACTGACTCTGGACATAGTGTACCCGGTTTACGATGACACGGTGACAGAGATTTTCCGGTTTACACTGACTCGGGACAGAGAGTACAAGGTTTATACTGACCGGGGACAGAGAGTACCCGGTTTACACTCATCCGGGACAGAAAGTGCCCGGTTTACACTGACCCTGGACAGAGGGTATCCTGTTTATACTGACCCGGGACAGAGAGTACCCGGTTTACACCGACCCTGGACAGGGATTACCCGGTTTACACTAACCCAGAACAGGGAGTACCCGGTTTACACTGATCTGGTACAGGGAGTACCCGGTTTACACTTACTCAGGATAGAGAGAACACGGTTTACACTGACCTGGGACAGGGAGTACCCGGTTTTCACTTACTCGGGATAGAGAGAACCTGGTTTACACAGACCTGGGACAGGGAGTACCCAGTTTACACTGACTCTGGACGGGGAATACCCGGTTTACACTGACCCAGGACAGGGATTTCCTGGTTTACACTGACCCGAGACAGTGAGTACCCGGTTTACACTGACTCGGGACAGATAGTGCCTATTTTACACTGAGCTGGGACAGAGAGTACGCGGTTTACACTGACCTGAGACAGGGAGTGCCTGGTTTACACTGACCTGGGACAGGGAGTACCCGGTTTACACTGACTCGGGACAGGGAGTACCCGGTTTACACTTACTCGGGATAGAGAGAACCCGATTTACACTGACCTGGGACAGGGAGTACCTGGTTTACACTGACCTGAGACAGGGAGTACCCGGTTTACACTGACTCGGGACAGGGAGCACCCGGTTTACACTTACTCGGGATAGAGAGAACCCGATTTACACTAACCCTCGACAGGGAGTACCCGGTTTACACTGACCAATGACAGGGAGTACCTGGTTTACACTGACCTGGGACAGTGAGTACCAGGTTTACACTGACACGGGACAGGGAGTGACAGTTTACACTGACTGGGACAGCGAGTACCCGGTTTACACTGACCTGGGACAGGGATTTCCTGGTTTACACTAACCTGGGACAGGGAGTACCTGGTTTACACAGACCTGGGACAGAGGGTATCCTGTTTATACTGACCCGGGACAGAGAGTACCCGGTTTACACTGACCTAGGACAGAGAGTACACGGTTTACACTGACCTGGGACAGAGGGTACCCGGTTTACACTAACCTGGGACAGAGAGTACACGGTTTACACTGACCTGGGACAGAGGGTACCCGGTTTACACTGACCCTGGACAGGGAGTACCCGGTTTACACTGACTCGGGTCAGAGAGTACCCAGTTTACACTGACCCGGGACAGACAGTACCCGGTTTACACTGACTGGGGACAGAGAGTACCCGGTTTACACCGACCCTGGACAGCGATTACCCGGTTTACACTAACCCAGAACAGGGAGTACCCGGTTTACACTGACCTGGGACAGGGAGTACCCGGTTTACACGTACTCAGGATAGAGAGAACACGGTTTACACTGACCTGGGACAGGGAGTACCCGGTTTACACTGACTCGGGACAGATAGTGCCTATTTTACACTGAGCTGGGACAGAGAGTACCCGGTTTACACTGACCTGAGACAGGGAGTGCCTGGTTTATACTGACCTGGGACAGGGAGTACCCGGTTTACACTGACTCGGGACAGGGAGTGACAGTTTACACTGACTGGGACAGCGAGTACCCGGTTTACACTGACCTGAGACAGGGAGTGCCTGGTTTACACTGACCTGGGACAGGGAGTACCCGGTTTACACTGACTCGGGACAGGGAGTACCCGGTTTACACTTACTCGGGATAGAGAGAACCCGACTTACACTGACCTGGGACAGGGAGTACCTGGTTTACACTGACCTGGGACAGGGAGTACCCGGTTTACATTGACTCGGGACAGGGAGTACCCGGTTTACACTTACTCGGGATAGAGAGAACCCGATTTACACTGACCCTGGACAGGGAGTACCCGGTTTACACTGACCAGTGACAGGGAGTACCCGGTTTACACTGACCTGGGACAGTGAGTACCAGGTTTACACTGACACGGGACAGGGAGTGACAGTTTACACTGACTGGGACAGCGAGTACCCAGTTTACACTGACCTGGGACAGGGATTTCCTGGTTTACACTGACCTGGGACAGTGAGTGCCCAGTTTACACTAACCTGGGACAGGGAGTACCTGGTTTACACTGACCTGGGACAGAGAGTACCCAGTTTACACTGACCTGGGACAGAGAGTACCCGGTTTACACTGACCCTGGACAGAGGGTATCCTGTTTATACTGACCCGGGACAGAGAGTACCCAGTTTACACTGACCTGGGACAGAGAGTACACGGTTTACACTGACCTGGGACAGGGAGTACCTGGTTTACACTGACCTGGGACAGGGAGTACCCGGTTTACACTGACCCGTGACAGGGAGTACCCGGTTTACACGTACTCGGGATAGAGAGAACCCGATTTACACTGACCCTGGACAGGGAGTACCCGGTTTACACTGACCTGGGACAGTGAGTACCCGGTTTACACTGACCAGTGACAGGGAGTACCCGGTTTACACTGACCCTGGACAGGGAGTGACAGTTTACACTGACTGGGACAGCGAGTACCCGGTTTACACTGACCTGGGACAGGGATTTCCTGGTTTACACTGACCTGGGACAGAGAGTGCCCGGTTTACACTAACCTGGGACAGGGAGTACCCGGTTTACACTGACTCGGGACAGGGAGTACCCGGTTTACACTTACTCGGGATAGAGAGAACCCGATTTACACTGACCCTCGACAGGGAGTACCCGGTTTACACTGACCAGTGACAGGGAGTACCTGGTTTACACTGACCTGGGACAGTGAGTACCAGGTTTACACTGACACGGGACAGGGAGTGACAGTTTACACTGACTGGGACAGCGAGTACCCGGTTTACACTGACCTGGGACAGGGATTTCCTGGTTTACACTAACCTGGGACAGGGAGTACCTGGTTTACACAGACCTGGGACAGAGGGTATCCTGTTTATACTGACCCGGGACAGAGAGTACCCGGTTTACACTGACTCGGGTCAGAGAGTACCCAGTTTACACTGACCCGGGACAGACAGTACCCGGTTTACACTGACTGGGGACAGAGAGTACCCGGTTTACACCGACCCTGGACAGCGATTACCCGGTTTACACTAACCCAGAACAGGGAGTACCCGGTTTACACTGACCTGGGACAGGGAGTACCCGGTTTACACTTACTCAGGATAGAGAGAACACGGTTTACACTGACCTGGGACAGGGAGTACCCGGTTTACACTGACTCGGGACAGATAGTGCCTATTTTACACTGAGCTGGGACAGAGAGTACCCGGTTTACACTGACCTGAGACAGGGAGTACCTGGTTTACACGTACTCGGGATAGAGAGAACCCGATTTACCCTGACCTGGGACAGGGAGTACCTGGTTTAAACTGAACTGGGACAGGGAGTACCCGGTTTACACTGACTCGGGACAGGGAGTACCCGGTTTACATTTACTCGGGATAGAGAGAACCCGATTTACACTGACCCTGAACAGGGAGTACCCGGTTTACACTGACCAGTGACAGGGAGTACCCGGTTTACACTGACCTGGGACAGTGAGTACCCGGTTTACACTGACCAGTGACAGGGAGTACCCGGTTTACACTGACCCTGGACAGGGAGTGACAGTTTACACTGACTGGGACAGCGAGTACCCGGTTTACACTGACCTGGGACAGGGATTTCCTGGTTTACACTGACCTGGGACAGAGAGTGCCCGGTTTACACTAACCTGGGACAGGGAGAACCCGGTTTACACTGACTCTGGACATAGTGTACCCGGTTTACGATGACACGGGGACAGAGATTTTCCGGTTTACACTGACTCGGGACAGAGAGTACCAGGTTTATACTGACCGGGGGCAGAGAGTACCCGGTTTACACTCATCCGGGACAGAAAGTGCCCGGTTTACACTGACCCTGGACAGAGGGTATCCTGTTTATACTGACCCGGGACAGAGAGTACCCGGTTTACACCGACCCTGGACAGGGATTACCCGGTTTACACTAACCCAGAACAGGGAGTACCCGGTTTACACTGATCTGGTACAGGGAATACCCGGTTTACACTGACCCAGGACAGGGATTTCCTGGTTTACACTGACCCGAGACAGTGAGTACCCGGTTTACACTGACTCGGGACAGATAGTGCCTATTTTAAACTGAGCTGGGACAGAGAGTTCCCGGTTTACACTGACCTGAGACAGGGAGTGCCTGGTTTACACTGACCTGGGACAGGGAGTACCCGGTTTACACTGACTCGGGACAGGGAGTACCCGGTTTACACTTACTCGGGATAGAGAGAACCCGATTTACACTGACCTGGGACAGGGAGTACCTGGTTTACACTGACCTGAGACAGGGAGTACCCGGTTTACACTGACCAGTGACAGGGAGTACCCGGTTTACACTGACCCTGGACAGGGAGTACCCGGTTTACACTGACCAATGACAGGGAGTACCCGGTTTACACTGACCTGGGACAGTGAGTACCCGGTTTACACTGACCAGTGACAGGGAGTACCCGGTTTACACTGACCCTGGACAGGGAGTACCCGGTTTACACTGACCAGTGACAGGGAGTACCAGGTTTACACTGACACGGGACAGGGAGTGACAGTTTACACTGACTGGGACAGCGAGTACCCGGTTTACACTGACCTGGGACAGGGATTTCCTGGTTTACACTGACCTGGGACAGAGAGTGCCCGGTTTACACTAACCTGGGACAGGGAGTACCCGGTTTACACTGACCTGGGAGGGTGAGTACCAGGTTTACACTGACACGGGACAGGGAGTGACAGTTTACACTGACTGGGACAGCGAGTACCCGGTTTACACTGACCTGGGACAGGGATTTCCTGGTTTACACTGACCTGGGACAAAGAGTGCCCAGTTTACACTAACCTGGGACAGGGAGAACCCGGTTTACACTGACTCTGGACATAGTGTACCCGGTTTACGATGACACGGTGACAGAGATTTTCCGGTTTACACTGACTCGGGACAGAGAGTACAAGGTTTATACTGACCGGGGACAGAGAGTACCCGGTTTACACTCATCCGGGACAGAAAGTGCCCGGTTTACACTGACCCTGGACAGAGGGTATCCTGTTTATACTGACCCGGGACAGAGAGTACCCGGTTTACACCGACCCTGGACAGGGATTACCCGGTTTACACTAACCCAGAACAGGGAGTACCCGGTTTACACTGATCTGGTACAGGGAGTACCCGGTTTACACTTACTCAGGATAGAGAGAACACGGTTTACACTGACCTGGGACAGGGAGTACCCGGTTTTCACTTACTCGGGATAGAGAGAACCTGGTTTACACAGACCTGGGACAGGGAGTACCCAGTTTACACTGACTCTGGACGGGGAATACCCGGTTTACACTGACCCAGGACAGGGATTTCCTGGTTTACACTGACCCGAGACAGTGAGTACCCGGTTTACACTGACTCGGGACAGATAGTGCCTATTTTACACTGAGCTGGGACAGAGAGTACCCGGTTTACACTGACCTGAGACAGGGAGTGCCTGGTTTACACTGACCTGGGACAGGGAGTACCCGGTTTACACTGACTCGGGACAGGGAGTACCCGGTTTACACTTACTCGGGATAGAGAGAACCCGATTTACACTGACCTGGGACAGGGAGTACCTGGTTTACACTGACCTGAGACAGGGAGTACCCGGTTTACACTGACTCGGGACAGGGAGCACCCGGTTTACACTTACTCGGGATAGAGAGAACCCGATTTACACTAACCCTCGACAGGGAGTACCCGGTTTACACTGACCAATGACAGGGAGTACCTGGTTTACACTGACCTGGGACAGTGAGTACCAGGTTTACACTGACACGGGACAGGGAGTGACAGTTTACACTGACTGGGACAGCGAGTACCCGGTTTACACTGACCTGGGACAGGGATTTCCTGGTTTACACTAACCTGGGACAGGGAGTACCTGGTTTACACAGACCTGGGACAGAGGGTATCCTGTTTATACTGACCCGGGACAGAGAGTACCCGGTTTACACTGACCTAGGACAGAGAGTACACGGTTTACACTGACCTGGGACAGAGGGTACCCGGTTTACACTAACCTGGGACAGAGAGTACACGGTTTACACTGACCTGGGACAGAGGGTACCCGGTTTACACTGACCCTGGACAGGGAGTACCCGGTTTACACTGACTCGGGTCAGAGAGTACCCAGTTTACACTGACCCGGGACAGACAGTACCCGGTTTACACTGACTGGGGACAGAGAGTACCCGGTTTACACCGACCCTGGACAGCGATTACCCGGTTTACACTAACCCAGAACAGGGAGTACCCGGTTTACACTGACCTGGGACAGGGAGTACCCGGTTTACACGTACTCAGGATAGAGAGAACACGGTTTACACTGACCTGGGACAGGGAGTACCCGGTTTACACTGACTCGGGACAGATAGTGCCTATTTTACACTGAGCTGGGACAGAGAGTACCCGGTTTACACTGACCTGAGACAGGGAGTGCCTGGTTTATACTGACCTGGGACAGGGAGTACCCGGTTTACACTGACTCGGGACAGGGAGTGACAGTTTACACTGACTGGGACAGCGAGTACCCGGTTTACACTGACCTGAGACAGGGAGTGCCTGGTTTACACTGACCTGGGACAGGGAGTACCCGGTTTACACTGACTCGGGACAGGGAGTACCCGGTTTACACTTACTCGGGATAGAGAGAACCCGACTTACACTGACCTGGGACAGGGAGTACCTGGTTTACACTGACCTGGGACAGGGAGTACCCGGTTTACATTGACTCGGGACAGGGAGTACCCGGTTTACACTTACTCGGGATAGAGAGAACCCGATTTACACTGACCCTGGACAGGGAGTACCCGGTTTACACTGACCAGTGACAGGGAGTACCCGGTTTACACTGACCTGGGACAGTGAGTACCAGGTTTACACTGACACGGGACAGGGAGTGACAGTTTACACTGACTGGGACAGCGAGTACCCAGTTTACACTGACCTGGGACAGGGATTTCCTGGTTTACACTGACCTGGGACAGTGAGTGCCCAGTTTACACTAACCTGGGACAGGGAGTACCTGGTTTACACTGACCTGGGACAGAGAGTACCCAGTTTACACTGACCTGGGACAGAGAGTACCCGGTTTACACTGACCCTGGACAGAGGGTATCCTGTTTATACTGACCCGGGACAGAGAGTACCCAGTTTACACTGACCTGGGACAGAGAGTACACGGTTTACACTGACCTGGGACAGGGAGTACCTGGTTTACACTGACCTGGGACAGGGAGTACCCGGTTTACACTGACCCGTGACAGGGAGTACCCGGTTTACACGTACTCGGGATAGAGAGAACCCGATTTACACTGACCCTGGACAGGGAGTACCCGGTTTACACTGACCAGTGACAGGGAGTACCCGGTTTACACTGACCTGGTACAGTGAGTACCAGGTTTACACTGACACGGGACAGGGAGTAACAGTTTACACTGACTGGGACAGCGAGTACCCGGTTTACACTGACCTGGGACAGGGATTTCCTGGTTTACACTGACCTGGGACAGAGAGTGCCCGGTTTACACTAACCTGGGACAGGGAGTACCTGGTTTACACTGACCTGGGACAGAGAGTACCCAGTTTACACTGACCTGGGACAGAGAGTACCCGGTTTACACTGACCCTGGACAGAGTGTATCCTGTTTATACTGACCCGGGACAGAGAGTACCCGGTTTACACTTACACTTACACTTACACTTACTCGGGATAGAGAGAACCCGATTTACACTGACCCTGGACAGGGAGTACCCGGTTTACACTGACCAGTGACAGGGAGTACCCGGTTTACACTGACTGGGACAGCGAGTACCCGGTTTACACTGACCTGGGACAGGGATTTCCTGGTTTACACTGACCTGGGACAGAGAGTACCCGGTTTACACTGACCTGGGACAGAGAGTACACGGTTTACACTGACCTGGGACAGAGGGTACCCGGTTTACACTGACCCTGGACAGGGAGTACCTGGTTTACACTGACCTGGGACAGAGGGTACCCGGTTTACACTGACACGGGACAGAGATTAGCCAGTTTACACTGACCCGGGAAAGGGAGAACCCGGTTTACACTGACTCGGGACAGATAGTGCCTATTTTACACTGAGCTGGGACAGAGAGTACCCGGTTTACACTGACCTGAGACAGGGAGTGCCTGGTTTATACTGACCTGGGACAGAGGGTACCCAGTTTACACTGACCTGGGACAGAGGGTACCCGGTTTACACTGACCTGGGACAGAGGGTACCTGGTTTACACTGACCCGGGACAGAGGGTATCCTGTTTATACTGACCCTGGACAGAGGGTATCCTGTTTATACTGACCCGGGACAGAGAGTACCCGGTTTACACTGACCTGGGACAGAGAACCCAGTTTACACTGACCTGGAACAGAGGGTACCCGGTTTACACTGACCCTGGACAGAGGGTACCCGGTTTACACTGACCCTGGACAGAGGGTATGCTGTTTATACTGACCCGGGACAGAGAGTTCCCGGTTTACACTGACTTGTGATGTAGAGTGCCCTGTTAACAATGACCTTGGACAGAGTGTACCCGCTTTACACAGACCCTGGACAGAGAGTGCCCGGTTTACACTGACTGGGACAGCGAGTACCCAGTTTCCACTGACCCGGGACAGAGTGTATCCTGTTTATACTGACCCGGGACAGAGAGTACCTGGTTTACACTAACCTGGGACAGAGAGTACCCGGTTTACACTGACCTGGGACAGGGAGTACCTGGTTTACACTGACCCGGGACAGAGAGTACCTGGTTTACACTGACCCGGGACAGAGAGTACCTGGTTTACACTGACTCGGGACAGATAGTGCCTATTTTACACTGAGCTGGGACAGAGAGTACCCGGTTTACACTGACCTGAGACAGGGAGTGCCTGGTTTATACTGACCTGGGACAGAGGGTACCCGGTTTACACTGACCTGGGACAGAGGGTACCCGGTTTACACTGACCTGGGACAGGGATTTCCTGGTTTACACTGACCTGGGACAAAGAGTGCCCGGTTTACACTAACCTGGGAAAGGGAGAACCCGGTTTACACTGACTCTGGACATAGTGTACCCGGTTTACGATGACACGGGGACAGAGATTTTCCGGTTTACACTGACTCGGGACAGAGAGTACAAGGTTTATACTGACCGGGGACAGAGAGTACCCGGTTTACACTCATCCGGGACAGAAAGTGCCCGGTTTACACTGACCCTGGACAGAGGGTATCCTGTTTATACTGACCCGGGACAGAGAGTACCCGGTTTACACCGACCCTGGACAGGGATTACCCGGTTTACACTAACCCAGAACAGGGAGTACCCGGTTTACACTGATCTGGTACAGGGAGTACCCGGTTTACACTTACTCAGGATAGAGAGAACACGGTTTACACTGACCTGGGACAGGGAGTACCCGGTTTTCACTTACTCGGGATAGAGAGAACCTGGTTTACACAGACCTGGGACAGGGAGTACCCAGTTTACACTGACTCTGGACGGGGAATACCCGGTTTACACTGACCCAGGACAGGGATTTCCTGGTTTACACTGACCCGAGACAGTGAGTACCCGGTTTACACTGACTCGGGACAGGGAGTACCTGGTTTACACTGACCTGAGACAGGGAGTACCCGGTTTACACTGACTCGGGACAGGGAGTACCCGGTTTACACTTACTCGGGATAGAGAGAACCCGATTTACACTAACCCTCGACAGGGAGTACCTGGTTTACACTGACCAGTGACAGGGAGTACCTGGTTTACACTGACCTGGGACAGTGAGTACCAGGTTTACACTGACACGGGACAGGGAGTGACAGTTTACACTGACTGGGACAGCGAGTACCCGGTTTACACTGACCTGGGACAGGGATTTCCTGGTTTACACTAACCTGGGACAGAGAGTACCCGGTTTACACTGACCTAGGACAGGGAGTACACGGTTTACACTGACTCGGGTCAGAGAGTACCCAGTTTACACTGACCCGGGACAGACAGTACCCGGTTTACACTGACTGGGGACAGAGAGTACCCGGTTTACACTGACTGGGGACAGAGAGTACCCGGTTTACACCGACCCTGGACAGCGATTACCCGGTTTACACTAACCCAGAACAGGGAGTACCCGGTTTACACTGACCTGGGACAGGGAGTACCCGGTTTACACTTACTCAGGATAGAGAGAACACGGTTTACACTGACCAGGGACAGGGAGTACCCGGTTTACACTGACTCGGGACAGATAGTGCCTATTTTACACTGAGCTGGGACAGAGAGTACCCGGTTTACACTGACCTGAGACAGGGAGTACCTGGTTTACACGTACTCGGGATAGAGAGAACCCGATTTACCCTGACCTGGGACAGGGAGTACCTGGTTTACACTGAACTGGGACAGGGAGTACCCGGTTTACACTGACTCGGGACAGGGAGTACCCGGTTTACACTTACTCGGGATAGAGAGAACCCGATTTACACTGACCCTGGACAGGGAGTACCCGGTTTACACTGACCAGTGACAGGGAGTACCCGGTTTACACTGACCTGGGACAGTGAGTACCCGGTTTACACTGACCAGTGACAGGGAGTACCCGGTTTACACTTAATCGGGATAGAGAGAACCCGATTTACACTGACCCTGGACAGGGAGTACCCGGTTTACACTGACCAGTGACAGGGAGTACCCGGTTTACACTGACCTGGGACAGTGAGTACCCGGTTTACACTGACCAGTGACAGGGAGTACCAGGTTTACACTGACACGGGACAGGGAGTGACAGTTTACACTGACTGGGACAGCGAGTACCCGGTTTACACTGACTCGGGACAGGGAGTACCCGGTTTACACTTACTCGGGATAGAGAGAACCCGACTTACACTGACCTGGGACAGGGAGTACCTGGTTTACACTGACCTGGGACAGGGAGTACCCGGTTTACATTGACTCGGGACAGGGAGTACCCGGTTTACACTTACTCGGGATAGAGAGAACCCGATTTACACTGACCCTGGACAGGGAGTACCCGGTTTACACTGACCAGTGACAGGGAGTACCCGGTTTACACTGACCTGGGACAGTGAGTACCAGGTTTACACTGACACGGGACAGGGAGTGACAGTTTACACTGACTGGGACAGCGAGTACCCAGTTTACACTGACCTGGGACAGGGATTTCCTGGTTTACACTGACCTGGGACAGTGAGTGCCCAGTTTACACTAACCTGGGACAGGGAGTACCTGGTTTACACTGACCTGGGACAGAGAGTACCCAGTTTACACTGACCTGGGACAGAGAGTACCCGGTTTACACTGACCCTGGACAGAGGGTATCCTGTTTATACTGACCCGGGACAGAGAGTACCCAGTTTACACTGACCTGGGACAGAGAGTACACGGTTTACACTGACCTGGGACAGGGAGTACCTGGTTTACACTGACCTGGGACAGGGAGTACCCGGTTTACACTGACCCGTGACAGGGAGTACCCGGTTTACACGTACTCGGGATAGAGAGAACCCGATTTACACTGACCCTGGACAGGGAGTACCCGGTTTACACTGACCAGTGACAGGGAGTACCCGGTTTACACTGACCTGGTACAGTGAGTACCAGGTTTACACTGACACGGGACAGGGAGTGACAGTTTACACTGACTGGGACAGCGAGTACCCGGTTTACACTGACCTGGGACAGGGATTTCCTGGTTTACACTGACCTGGGACAGAGAGTGCCCGGTTTACACTAACCTGGGACAGGGAGTACCTGGTTTACACTGACCTGGGACAGAGAGTACCCAGTTTACACTGACCTGGGACAGAGAGTACCCGGTTTACACTGACCCTGGACAGAGTGTATCCTGTTTATACTGACCCGGGACAGAGAGTACCCGGTTTACACTTACACTTACACTTACACTTACTCGGGATAGAGAGAACCCGATTTACACTGACCCTGGACAGGGAGTACCCGGTTTACACTGACCAGTGACAGGGAGTACCCGGTTTACACTGACCTGGGACAGTGAGTACCAGGTTTACACTGACACGGGACAGGGAGTGACAGTTTACACTGACTGGGACAGCGAGTACCCGGTTTACACTGACCTGGGACAGGGATTTCCTGGTTTACACTGACCTGGGACAGAGAGTACCCGGTTTACACTGACCTGGGACAGAGAGTACACGGTTTACACTGACCTGGGACAGAGGGTACCCGGTTTACACTGACCCTGGACAGGGAGTACCTGGTTTACACTGACCCTGGACAGGGAGTACCTGGTTTACACTGACCTGGGACAGAGGGTACCCGGTTTACACTGACACGGGACAGAGATTAGCCAGTTTACACTGACCCGGGAAAGGGAGAACCCGGTTTACACTGACTCGGGACAGATAGTGCCTATTTTACACTGAGCTGGGACAGAGAGTACCCGGTTTACACTGACCTGAGACAGGGAGTGCCTGGTTTATACTGACCTGGGACAGAGGGTACCCAGTTTACACTGACCTGGGACAGAGGGTACCCGGTTTACACTGACCTGGGACAGAGGGTACCTGGTTTACACTGACCCGGGACAGAGGGTATCCTGTTTATACTGACCCTGGACAGAGGGTATCCTGTTTATACTGACCCGGGACAGAGAGTACCCGGTTTACACTGACCTGGGACAGAGAACCCAGTTTACACTGACCTGGAACAGAGGGTACCCGGTTTACACTGACCCTGGACAGAGGGTACCCGGTTTACACTGACCCTGGACAGAGGGTATGCTGTTTATACTGACCCGGGACAGAGAGTACCCGGTTTACACTGACTTGTGATGTAGAGTGCCCTGTTAACAATGACCTTGGACAGAGTGTACCCGCTTTACACAGACCCTGGACAGAGAGTGCCCGGTTTACACTGACTGGGACAGCGAGTACCCAGTTTCCACTGACCCGGGACAGAGTGTATCCTGTTTATACTGACCCGGGACAGAGAGTACCTGGTTTACACTAACCTGGGACAGAGAGTACCCGGTTTACACTGACCTGGGACAGGGAGTACCTGGTTTACACTGACCCGGGACAGAGAGTACCTGGTTTACACTGACCCGGGACAGAGAGTACCTGTTTACACTGACCCGGGACAGAGAGTACCTGGTTTACACTGACTCGGGACAGATAGTGCCTATTTTACACTGAGCTGGGACAGAGAGTACCCGGTTTACACTGACCTGAGACAGGGAGTGCCTGGTTTATACTGACCTGGGACAGAGGGTACCCGGTTTACACTGACCTGGGACAGAGGGTACCCGGTTTACACTGACCTGGGACAGGGATTTCCTGGTTTACACTGACCTGGGACAAAGAGTGCCCGGTTTACACTAACCTGGGACAGGGAGAACCCGGTTTACACTGACTCTGGACATAGTGTACCCGGTTTACGATGACACGGGGACAGAGATTTTCCGGTTTACACTGACTCGGGACAGAGAGTACAAGGTTTATACTGACCGGGGACAGAGAGTACCCGGTTTACACTCATCCGGGACAGAAAGTGCCCGGTTTACACTGACCCTGGACAGAGGGTATCCTGTTTATACTGACCCGGGACAGAGAGTACCCGGTTTACACCGACCCTGGACAGGGATTACCCTGTTTACACTAACCCAGAACAGGGAGTACCCGGTTTACACTGATCTGGTACAGGGAGTACCCGGTTTACACTTACTCAGGATAGAGAGAACACGGTTTACACTGACCTGGGACAGGGAGTACCCGGTTTACACTTACTCGGGATAGAGAGAACCTGGTTTACACAGACCTGGGACAGGGAGTACCCAGTTTACACTGACTCTGGACGGGGAATACCCGGTTTACACTGACCCAGGACAGGGATTTCCTGGTTTACACTGACCCAAGACAGTGAGTACCCGGTTTACACTGACTCGGGACAGATAGTGCCTATTTTACACTGAGCTGGGACAGAGAGTACCCGGTTTACACTGACCTGAGACAGGGAGTACCTGGTTTACACGTACTCGGGATAGAGAGAACCCGATTTACCCTGACCTGGGACAGGGAGTACCTGGTTTACACTGAACTGGGACAGGGAGTACCCGGTTTACACTGACTCGGGACAGGGAGTACCCGGTTTACACTTACTCGGGATAGAGAGAACCCGATTTACACTGACCTGGGACAGGGAGTACCTGGTTTACACTGACCTGAGACAGGGAGTACCCGGTTTACACTGACTCGGGACAGGGAGTACCCGGTTTACACTTACTCGGGATAGAGAGAACCCGATTTACACTGACCCTCGACAGGGAGTACCCGGTTTACTCTGACCAGTGACAGGGAGTACCTGGTTTACACTGACCTGGGACAGTGAGTACCAGGTTTACACTGACATGGGACAGGGAGTGACAGTTTACACTGACTGGGACAGCGAGTACCCGGTTTACACTGACCTGGGACAGGGATTTCCTGGTTTACACTAACCTGGGACAGGGAGTACCTGGTTTACACAGACCTGGGACAGAGGGTATCCTGTTTATACTGACCCGGGACAGAGAGTATCCGGTTTACACTGACCTAGGACAGAGAGTACACGGTTTACACTGACCTGGGACAGAGGGTACCCGGTTTACACTGACCCTGGACAGGGAGTACCCGGTTTACACTGACTCGGGTCAGAGAGTACCCAGTTTACACTGACCTGGGACAGACAGTACCCGGTTTACACTGACTGGGGACAGAGAGTACCCGGTTTACACCGACCCTGGACAGCGATTACCCGGTTTACACTAACCCAGAACAGGGAGTACCCGGTTTACACTGACCTGGGACAGGGAGTACCCGGTTTACACTTAGTCAGGATAGAGAGAACACGGTTTACACTGACCTGGGACAGGGAGTACCCGGTTTACACTGACTCGGGACAGATAGTGCCTATTTTACACTGAGCTGGGACAGAGAGTACCCGGTTTACACTGACCTGAGACAGGGAGTACCTGGTTTACACGTACTCGGGATAGAGAGAACCCGATTTACCCTGACCTGGGTCAGGGAGTACCTGGTTTACACTGAACTGGGACAGGGAGTACCCGGTTTACACTGACTCGGGACAGGGAGTACCCGGTTTACACTTACTCGGGATGGAGAGAACCCGATTTACACTGACCCTGAACAGGGAGTACCCGGTTTACACTGACCAGTGACAGGGAGTACCCGGTTTACACTGACCTGGGACAGTGAGTACCCGGTTTACACTGACCAGTGACAGGGAGTACCCGGTTTACACTGACCCTGGACAGGGAGTGACAGTTTACACTGACTGGGACAGCGAGTACCCGGTTTACACTGACCTGGGACAGGGATTTCCTGGTTTACACTGACCTGGGACAGAGAGTGCCCGGTTTACACTAACCTGGGACAGGGAGAACCCGGTTTACACTGACTCTGGACATAGTGTACCCGGTTTACGATGACACGGGGACAGAGATTTTCCGGTTTACACTGACTCGGGACAGAGAGTACCAGGTTTATACTGACCGGGGGCAGAGAGTACCCGGTTTACACTCATCCGGGACAGAAAGTGCCCGGTTTACACTGACCCTGGACAGAGGGTATCCTGTTTATACTGACCCGGGACAGAGAGTACCCGGTTTACACCGACCCTGGACAGGGATTACCCGGTTTACACTAACCCAGAACAGGGAGTACCCGGTTTACACTGATCTGGTACAGGGAATACCCGGTTTACACTGACCCAGGACAGGGATTTCCTGGTTTACACTGACCCGAGACAGTGAGTACCCGGTTTACACTGACTCGGGACAGATAGTGCCTATTTTACACTGAGCTGGGACAGAGAGTTCCCGGTTTACACTGACCTGAGACAGGGAGTGCCTGGTTTACACTGACCTGGGACAGGGAGTACCCGGTTTACACTGACTCGGGACAGGGAGTACCCGGTTTACACTTACTCGGGATAGAGAGAACCCGATTTACACTGACCTGGGACAGGGAGTACCTGGTTTACACTGACCTGAGACAGGGAGTACCCGGTTTACACTGACCAGTGACAGGGAGTACCCGGTTTACACTGACCCTGGACAGGGAGTACCCGGTTTACACTGACCAATGACAGGGAGTACCCGGTTTACACTGACCAATGACAGGGAGTACCCGGTTTACACTGACCTGGGACAGTGAGTACCCGGTTTACACTGACCAGTGACAGGGAGTACCCGGTTTACACTGACCCTGGACAGGGAGTACCCGGTTTACACTGACCAGTGACAGGGAGTACCAGGTTTACACTGACACGGGACAGGGAGTGACAGTTTACACTGACTGGGACAGCGAGTACCCGGTTTACACTGACCTGGGACAGGGATTTCCTGGTTTACACTGACCTGGGACAGAGAGTGCCCGGTTTACACTAACCTGGGACAGGGAGTACCCGGTTTACACTGACCTGGGAGGGTGAGTACCAGGTTTACACTGACACGGGACAGGGAGTGACAGTTTACACTGACTGGGACAGCGAGTACCCGGTTTACACTGACCTGGGACAGGGATTTCCTGGTTTACACTGACCTGGGACAAAGAGTGCCCAGTTTACACTAACCTGGGACAGGGAGAACCCGGTTTACACTGACTCTGGACATAGTGTACCCGGTTTACGATGACACGGGGACAGAGATTTTCCGGTTTACACTGACTCGGGACAGAGAGTACAAGGTTTATACTGACCGGGGACAGAGAGTACCCGGTTTACACTCATCCGGGACAGAAAGTGCCCGGTTTACACTGACCCTGGACAGAGGGTATCCTGTTTATACTGACCCGGGACAGAGAGTACCCGGTTTACACCGACCCTGGACAGGGATTACCCGGTTTACACTAACCCAGAACAGGGAGTACCCGGTTTACACTGATCTGGTACAGGGAGTACCCGGTTTACACTTACTCAGGATAGAGAGAACACGGTTTACACTGACCTGGGACAGGGAGTACCCGGTTTTCACTTACTCGGGATAGAGAGAACCTGGTTTACACAGACCTGGGACAGGGAGTACCCAGTTTACACTGACTCTGGACGGGGAATACCCGGTTTACACTGACCCAGGACAGGGATTTCCTGGTTTACACTGACCCGAGACAGTGAGTACCCGGTTTACACTGACTCGGGACAGATAGTGCCTATTTTACACTGAGCTGGGACAGAGAGTACCCGGTTTACACTGACCTGAGACAGGGAGTGCCTGGTTTACACTGACCTGGGACAGGGAGTACCCGGTTTACACTGACTCGGGACAGGGAGTACCCGGTTTACACTTACTCGGGATAGAGAGAACCCGATTTACACTGACCTGGGACAGGGAGTACCTGGTTTACACTGACCTGAGACAGGGAGTACCCGGTTTACACTGACTCGGGACAGGGAGTACCCGGTTTACACTTACTCGGGATAGAGAGAACCCGATTTACACTAACCCTCGACAGGGAGTACCCGGTTTACACTGACCAATGACAGGGAGTACCTGGTTTACACTGACCTGGGACAGTGAGTACCAGGTTTACACTGACACGGGACAGGGAGTACCCGGTTTACACTGACTGGGACAGCGAGTACCCGGTTTACACTGACACGGGACAGGGAGTGACAGTTTACACTGACTGGGACAGCGAGTACCCGGTTTACACTGACCTGGGACAGGGATTTCCTGGTTTACACTAACCTGGGACAGAGAGTACCCGGTTTACACTAACCTGGGACAGAGAGTATCCTGTTTATACTGACCCGGGACAGAGAGTACCCGGTTTACACTGACCTAGGACAGAGAGTACACGGTTTACACTGACCTGGGACAGAGGGTACCCGGTTTACACTGACCCTGGACAGGGAGTACCCGGTTTACACTGACTCGGGTCAGAGAGTACCCGGTTTACACTGACTCGGGTCAGAGAGTACCCAGTTTACACTGACCCGGGACAGACAGTACCCGGTTTACACTGACTGGGGACAGAGAGTACCCGGTTTACACCGACCCTGGACAGCGATTACCCGGTTTACACTAACCCAGAACAGGGAGTACCCGGTTTACACTGACCTGGGACAGGGAGTACCCGGTTTACACTTACTCAGGATAGAGAGAACACGGTTTACACTGACCTGGGACAGGGAGTACCCGGTTTACACTGACTCGGGACAGATAGTGCCTATTTTACACTGAGCTGGGACAGAGAGTACCCGGTTTACACTGACCTGAGACAGGGAGTGCCTGGTTTATACTGACCTGGGACAGAGAGTACCCGGTTTACACTGACTCGGGACAGGGAGTACCTGGTTTACACGTACTCGGGATAGAGAGAACCCGATTTACCCTGACCTGGGACAGGGAGTACCTGGTTTACACTGAACTGGGACAGGGAGTACCCGGTTTACACTGACTCGGGACAGGGAGTACCCGGTTTACACTTACTCGGGATAGAGAGAACCCGATTTACACTGACCCTGGACAGGGAGTACCCGGTTTACACTGACCAGTGACAGGGAGTACCCGGTTTACACTGACCTGGGACAGTGAGTACCCGGTTTACACTGACCAGTGACAGGGAGTACCCGGTTTACACTTACTCGGGATAGAGAGAACCCGATTTACACTGACCCTGGACAGGGAGTACCCGGTTTACACTGACCAGTGACAGGGAGTACCCGGTTTACACTGACCTGGGACAGTGAGTACCCGGTTTACACTGACCAGTGACAGGGAGTACCAGGTTTACACTGACACGGGACAGGGAGTGACAGTTTACACTGACTGGGACAGCGAGTACCCGGTTTACACTGACCTGAGACAGGGAGTGCCTGGTTTACACTGACCTGGGACAGGGAGTACCCGGTTTACACTGACTCGGGACAGGGAGTACCCGGTTTACACTTACTCGGGATAGAGAGAACCCGACTTACACTGACCTGGGACAGGGAGTACCTGGTTTACACTGACCTGGGACAGGGAGTACCCGGTTTACATTGACTCGGGACAGGGAGTACCCGGTTTACACTTACTCGGGATAGAGAGAACCCGATTTACACTGACCCTGGACAGGGAGTACCCGGTTTACACTGACCAGTGACAGGGAGTACCCGGTTTACACTGACCTGGGACAGTGAGTACCAGGTTTACACTGACACGGGACAGGGAGTGACAGTTTACACTGACTGGGACAGCGAGTACCCAGTTTACACTGACCTGGGACAGGGATTTCCTGGTTTACACTGACCTGGGACAGTGAGTGCCCAGTTTACACTAACCTGGGACAGGGAGTACCTGGTTTACACTGACCTGGGACAGAGAGTACCCAGTTTACACTGACCTGGGACAGAGAGTACCCGGTTTACACTGACCCTGGACAGAGGGTATCCTGTTTATACTGACCCGGGACAGAGAGTACCCAGTTTACACTGACCTGGGACAGAGAGTACACGGTTTACACTGACCTGGGACAGGGAGTACCTGGTTTACACTGACCTGGGACAGGGAGTACCCGGTTTACACTGACCCGTGACAGGGAGTACCCGGTTTACACGTACTCGGGATAGAGAGAACCCGATTTACACTGACCCTGGACAGAGAATACCCGGTTTACACTGACCCTGGACAGAGTGTATCCTGTTTATACTGACCCGGGACAGAGAGTACCCGGTTTACACTTACACTTACACTTACACTTACTCGGGATAGAGAGAACCCGATTTACACTGACCCTGGACAGGGAGTACCCGGTTTACACTGACCAGTGACAGGGAGTACCCGGTTTACACTGACCTGGGACAGTGAGTACCAGGTTTACACTGACACGGGACAGGGAGTGACAGTTTACACTGACTGGGACAGCGAGTACCCGGTTTACACTGACCCGGGACAGGGATTTCCTGGTTTACACTGACCTGGGACAGAGAGTACCCGGTTTACACTGACCTGGGACAGAGAGTACACGGTTTACACTGACCTGGGACAGAGGGTACCCGGTTTACACTGACCCTGGACAGGGAGTACCTGGTTTACACTGACCTGGGACAGAGGGTACCCGGTTTACACTGACACGGGACAGAGATTAGCCAGTTTACACTGACCCGGGAAAGGGAGAACCCGGTTTACACTGACTCGGGACAGATAGTGCCTATTTTACACTGAGCTGGGACAGAGAGTACCCGGTTTACACTGACCTGAGACAGGGAGTGCCTGGTTTATACTGACCTGGGACAGAGGGTACCCAGTTTACACTGACCTGGGACAGAGGGTACCCGGTTTACACTGACCTGGGACAGAGGGTACCTGGTTTACACTGACCCGGGACAGAGGGTATCCTGTTTATACTGACCCTGGACAGAGGGTATCCTGTTTATACTGACCCGGGACAGAGAGTACCCGGTTTACACTGACCTGGGACAGAGAACCCAGTTTACACTGACCTGGAACAGAGGGTACCCGGTTTACACTGACCCTGGACAGAGGGTACCCGGTTTACACTGACCCTGGACAGAGGGTATGCTGTTTATACTGACCCGGGACAGAGAGTACCCGGTTTACACTGACTTGTGATGTAGAGTGCCCTGTTAACAATGACCTTGGACAGAGTGTACCCGCTTTACACAGACCCTGGACAGAGAGTGCCCGGTTTACACTGACTGGGACAGCG
The DNA here is from genome assembly GCF_030144855.1 of Hypanus sabinus. Lineage (NCBI taxonomy): Eukaryota > Metazoa > Chordata > Chondrichthyes > Myliobatiformes > Dasyatidae > Hypanus > Hypanus sabinus. The sequence continues at coordinate 109,953,885 of NC_082714.1, read as the reverse complement.
AGTACCCAGTTTCCACTGACCCGGGACAGAGTGTATCCTGTTTATACTGACCCGGGACAGAGAGTACCTGGTTTACACTAACCTGGGACAGAGAGTACCCGGTTTACACTGACCTGGGACAGGGAGTACCTGGTTTACACTGACCCGGGACAGAGAGTACCTGGTTTACACTGACCCGGGACAGAGAGTACCTGTTTACACTGACCCGGGACAGAGAGTATCTGGTTTACACTGACTCGGGACAGATAGTGCCTAATTTACACTGAGCTGGGACAGAGAGTACCCGGTTTACACTGACCTGAGACAGGGAGTGCCTGGTTTATACTGACCTGGGACAGTGAGAACTCAGTTTACACTGACCTGGGACAGAGAGTACCCGGTTTACACTGACACGGGACAGGGAGTGACAGTTTACACTGACTGGGACAGCGAGTACCCGGTTTACACTGACCTGGGACAGGGATTTCCTGGTTTACACTAACCTGGGACAGAGAGTACCCGGTTTACACTAACCTGGGACAGAGAGTATCCTGTTTATACTGACCCGGGACAGAGAGTACCCGGTTTACACTGACCTAGGACAGAGAGTACACGGTTTACACTGACCTGGGACAGAGGGTACCCGGTTTACACTGACCCTGGACAGGGAGTACCCGGTTTACACTGACTCGGGTCAGAGCGTACCCGGTTTACACTGACTCGGGTCAGAGAGTACCCAGTTTACACTGACCCGGGACAGACAGTACCCGGTTTACACTGACTGGGGACAGAGAGTACCCGGTTTACACCGACCCTGGACAGCGATTACCCGGTTTACACTAACCCAGAACAGGGAGTACCCGGTTTACACTGACCTGGGACAGGGAGTACCCGGTTTACACTTACTCAGGATAGAGAGAACACGGTTTACACTGACCTGGGACAGGGAGTACCCGGTTTACACTGACTCGGGACAGATAGTGCCTATTTTACACTGAGCTGGGACAGAGAGTACCCGGTTTACACTGACCTGAGACAGGGAGTGCCTGGTTTATACTGACCTGGGACAGAGAGTACCCGGTTTACACTGACTCGGGACAGGGAGTACCTGGTTTACACGTACTCGGGATAGAGAGAACCCGATTTACCCTGACCTGGGACAGGGAGTACCTGGTTTACACTGAACTGGGACAGGGAGTACCCGGTTTACACTGACTCGGGACAGGGAGTACCCGGTTTACACTTACTCGGGATAGAGAGAACCCGATTTACACTGACCCTGGACAGGGAGTACCCGGTTTACACTGACCAGTGACAGGGAGTACCCGGTTTACACTGACCTAGGACAGTGAGTACCCGGTTTACACTGACCAGTGACAGGGAGTACCCGGTTTACACTTACTCGGGATAGAGAGAACCCGATTTACACTGACCCTGGACAGGGAGTACCCGGTTTACACTGACCAGTGACAGGGAGTACCCGGTTTACACTGACCTGGGACAGTGAGTACCCGGTTTACACTGACCAGTGACAGGGAGTACCAGGTTTACACTGACACGGGACAGGGAGTGACAGTTTACACTGACTGGGACAGCGAGTACCCGGTTTACACTGACCTGAGACAGGGAGTGCCTGGTTTACACTGACCTGGGACAGGGAGTACCCGGTTTACACTGACTCGGGACAGGGAGTACCCGGTTTACACTTACTCGGGATAGAGAGAACCCGACTTACACTGACCTGGGACAGGGAGTACCTGGTTTACACTGACCTGGGACAGGGAGTACCCGGTTTACATTGACTCGGGACAGGGAGTACCCGGTTTACACTTACTCGGGATAGAGAGAACCCGATTTACACTGACCCTGGACAGGGAGTACCCGGTTTACACTGACCAGTGACAGGGAGTACCCGGTTTACACTGACCTGGGACAGTGAGTACCAGGTTTACACTGACACGGGACAGGGAGTGACAGTTTACACTGACTGGGACAGCGAGTACCCAGTTTACACTGACCTGGGACAGGGATTTCCTGGTTTACACTGACCTGGGACAGTGAGTGCCCAGTTTACACTAACCTGGGACAGGGAGTACCTGGTTTACACTGACCTGGGACAGAGAGTACCCAGTTTACACTGACCTGGGACAGAGAGTACCCGGTTTACACTGACCCTGGACAGAGGGTATCCTGTTTATACTGACCCGGGACAGAGAGTACCCAGTTTACACTGACCTGGGACAGAGAGTACACGGTTTACACTGACCTGGGACAGGGAGTACCTGGTTTACACTGACCTGGGACAGGGAGTACCCGGTTTACACTGACCCGTGACAGGGAGTACCCGGTTTACACGTACTCGGGATAGAGAGAACCCGATTTACACTGACCCTGGACAGGGAGTACCCGGTTTACACTGACCAGTGACAGGGAGTACCCGGTTTACACTGACCTGGTACAGTGAGTACCAGGTTTACACTGACACGGGACAGGGAGTGACAGTTTACACTGACTGGGACAGCGAGTACCCGGTTTACACTGACCTGGGACAGGGATTTCCTGGTTTACACTGACCTGGGACAGAGAGTGCCCGGTTTACACTAACCTGGGACAGGGAGTACCTGGTTTACACTGACCTGGGACAGAGAGTACCCAGTTTACACTGACCTGGGACAGAGAGTACCCGGTTTACACTGACCCTGGACAGAGTGTATCCTGTTTATACTGACCCGGGACAGAGAGTACCCGGTTTACACTTACACTTACACTTACACTTACTCGGGATAGAGAGAACCCGATTTACACTGACCCTGGACAGGGAGTACCCGGTTTACACTGACCAGTGACAGGGAGTACCCGGTTTACACTGACCTGGGACAGTGAGTACCAGGTTTACACTGACACGGGACAGGGAGTGACAGTTTACACTGACTGGGACAGCGAGTACCCGGTTTACACTGACCCGGGACAGGGATTTCCTGGTTTACACTGACCTGGGACAGAGAGTACCCGGTTTACACTGACCTGGGACAGAGAGTACACGGTTTACACTGACCTGGGACAGAGGGTACCCGGTTTACACTGACCCTGGACAGGGAGTACCTGGTTTACACTGACCTGGGACAGAGGGTACCCGGTTTACACTGACACGGGACAGAGATTAGCCAGTTTACACTGACCCGGGAAAGGGAGAACCCGGTTTACACTGACTCGGGACAGATAGTGCCTATTTTACACTGAGCTGGGACAGAGAGTACCCGGTTTACACTGACCTGAGACAGGGAGTGCCTGGTTTATACTGACCTGGGACAGAGGGTACCCAGTTTACACTGACCTGGGACAGAGGGTACCCGGTTTACACTGACCTGGGACAGAGGGTACCTGGTTTACACTGACCCGGGACAGAGGGTATCCTGTTTATACTGACCCTGGACAGAGGGTATCCTGTTTATACTGACCCGGGACAGAGAGTACCCGGTTTACACTGACCTGGGACAGAGAACCCAGTTTACACTGACCTGGAACAGAGGGTACCCGGTTTACACTGACCCTGGACAGAGGGTACCCGGTTTACACTGACCCTGGACAGAGGGTATGCTGTTTATACTGACCCGGGACAGAGAGTACCCGGTTTACACTGACTTGTGATGTAGAGTGCCCTGTTAACAATGACCTTGGACAGAGTGTACCCGCTTTACACAGACCCTGGACAGAGAGTGCCCGGTTTACACTGACTGGGACAGCGAGTACCCAGTTTCCACTGACCCGGGACAGAGTGTATCCTGTTTATACTGACCCGGGACAGAGAGTACCTGGTTTACACTAACCTGGGACAGAGAGTACCCGGTTTACACTGACCTGGGACAGGGAGTACCTGGTTTACACTGACCCGGGACAGAGAGTACCTGGTTTACACTGACCCGGGACAGAGAGTACCTGTTTACACTGACCCGGGACAGAGAGTATCTGGTTTACACTGACTCGGGACAGATAGTGCCTATTTTACACTGAGCTGGGACAGAGAGTACCCGGTTTACACTGACCTGAGACAGGGAGTGCCTGGTTTATACTGACCTGGGACAGTGAGAACTCAGTTTACACTGACCTGGGACAGAGAGTACCCGGTTTACACTGACCCGGGACAGAGAGTACCCGGTTTACACTGACTCGGGACAGTGAGAACTCAGTTTACACTGACCTGGGACAGAGAGTACCTGGTTTACACTGACCCGGGACAGAGAGTACCTGGTTTACACTGACCCGGGACAGAGAGTACCCGGTTTACACTGACTCGGGACAGTGAGAACTCAGTTTACACTGACCTGGGACAGAGAGTACCCGGTTTACACTGACCCGGGACAGAGTGTATCCTGTTTATACTGACCCGGGACAGAGAGTACCCGGTTTACACTGAACTGGGACAGAGAGTATCCTGTTTATACTGACCCGGGACAGAGTGTACCCGGTTTACACTGACTCAGGACAGTGAGAACTCAGTTTACACTGACCAGGGACAGAGAGTACCCGGTTTACACAGACCCGGGACAGAGTGTATCCTGTTTATACTGACCCGGGACAGAGGGTACCTGGTTTACACTGACCCGGGACAGAGAGTACCCGGTTTACACTGACCTGGGACAGAGAGTACCCGGTTTACACTGACCCGTGACAGGGAGTGCCCAGTTTACACTGACCTGGGATAGAGAGTACCCGGTTTACACTAATTCAGGACAGAAAGTACCCGGTTTACATTGACCCGGGACAGAGTGTATCCTGTTTATACTGACCCGGGACAGAGCGTGCCCGGTTTACACTGACATGGGACAGAGTGCATCCGGTTTACACTGACCTGGGACAGAGTGCATCCGGTTTACACTGACCCGGGACAGGGAGTGCCCGGTTTACACTGACCAGGGACAGGCAGTGCCCGGTTTCCACTGACACGGGACAGAGAGTACCCGGTTTACCCTGACCTGGGACAGAGGGTACCCAGCTTACACTGACCTGGGACAGAGAGTACCCAGTTTACACTGACCGGGGACAGTGAGAACCCGATTTACACTGACCTGGGTCAGCGAGTACCCGGTTTACACTGACCCGGGACAGAGAGTACCCGGTTTACCCTGACCTGGGACAGGGAATACTTGTTTTACACTGACCTGGGACAGAGAGTACCCAGTTTACACTGACCCGGGATAGGGAGTGCCCGGTTTACACTAATTCAGGACAGAAAGTACCCGCTTTACATTGACCCGGGACAGGGTTACCCGCTTGTCATTTACGTGGTATAAGGAATACCCTGTTTACACCAATCTGGTACAGAGGGTACCCATTTTATACTGACCCTCTTTTCAGTTTACTCTCTTTTGTTTCAATATCTGTTAATCTCTGCCTCGTGTTCACCCCACGACTCCACCTGTAGAGATCTTCATGGTAGGGAGCTGCAGAAATTGCTGATCGTCCAGGTGGAGAATTTCCTCTTCAGCTTCACCCTACATGGGCGGCCTTTCATTATGAAAGCATATTCCTTTGTTGTAAATACCTGCAAGGGGAAAGATCCTCTCAGCATCCACTCCATCAATTCTCCCCAACCCTGTTTCAGTAGGATCAACTGCCCACATTCTGCTCATCTCTAATGGTGTCCAACTGCCCAACCGGTTAAACCTTGCATTCCAAGAATCACTAAGTGATGGCTCCATCCTGCCTTTAGTGATCAGAATTAAATTTACTTTACATGTATGAACATCGAAACATAGAGTGAAATGCGTCATTTGCCTCAACATTGAGCACCCCCATGGATGGGATGAGGACAGGCTCATGTCTGGTGTACAGCATAGGATGCTCGACGCTCGGCAGAACAACGTAACACTCAACAAAACAGAGCTTAACAAGCATTAAAACAAGCCACATTCCTCCCAATGCACACACAGAGTCCTTCAACCCTCGGACAGGCCCTTCCCTTGAGATTACTTCGTCTCTTAAATAGGGGGGCCAACGCAGGCAGAGCTACTCCAGGTGAGGCATTGCTGACAGCCTGTAATCCTGCACCAGCTCTTCTCTGATGTTTATGTCCATACACCTTGCAATATAGGACAATTTTCCACCGGACTTCCATGAGCAAGAACTGTCAGATCTCTTTGCACTGCAACACTTTGTTGGGTGGGGAAATGGCAAAGTGGTGGGGGGTGTGTCATTTGGCAGGGGAAGATATATGGGGGTGGTAATGTGGTCTGGAGGAACAGATAGACCTTGCAGTACACATCTACAATGATCACAAGACAGCTGATTAAATAGTCATATGGGAATAACCTCTATTAATGAGGTACCGAGTATAAAAGTAGAGGGGTTGGTTACAGTCGTACTGTATACAAGTCTTGTTAGACCACAGCTAAGAACCAGATAAAACTCAGGTCACCACAATACAAGAAAGGTGTGATTGCACTGAAGTCGACAAAAGGATTTAAACCGATTTCACCAGGAATGGAAAATTGAAGCTGTGAGTAAAGATTGGATAAATCGGGAACTGCAAAAGGAGATGAAGAGGAGTCTGTTAAAGTAAATAAAAAGCATTCACTTCCCTCAGCAGAAGGGTCAGACTCCAGGAGTAAATGGAAAGTAATTGGTGGAAGAATGAGGGAGGAAGTGAGTCTGCCTGGAGAGTTGTGGTGGGTTTTTGGAGCTCACTGTCTGAAAGGCATGTCCTGCACCTTTGCCATCATCAGCGCCTGACACAAGACAGTTTAAACTGACTTTAACACACCCCTAACTCTCATACTGGGTCGCCTGCTCTCACCTTTTCATACCCCACCCCCACACTCTTTGCTGCCTAAAATGTACTTGCCTTTCTTCTTCCTGGTTCTGACGAAGTATCTCCAAGACAGTCGTTGTTCCGGGCGGCAGAGTGCCATGGTGGTTTGTGCAATTGCACAGCGACTGGGTCCGATTCCCATCACTGTCAATAAGGAGTTTGTCCATCCTCTGTGTGGCTTTCTCCCACATTCCAAAGACGTAGGGTGAGGGTTGGTAAATTATGGGAATGCTATGAAGGCACCAGAAGCAGGACAACACTTGCAGGCTGCCCCCAGCACATCCTCGTTGATTTTATTTGAAGCTAACGTCACACCTCAGTGTATATTTTAATGTACCTGTGATGAATAAAATTGATCTTATGACCTTATCCCTCTTGCACAAATGCTGCCTGATCCTCTGGGTGCTTCCAGCATTTTGTTTTCACCGTTTGAACTTTTTTGGTTTTCGTTCACTGATTCCAACATTAACCAATTACCCTGTACCTCCTGACTCTAACAATTAACTCATTGCCCTCTGCTAACCGTCCCTGTGGTGGAGGAACCCATCAACCCCCGTACTCACAAAACTCCACCTATAAACTGTGTGCTCGCTGACCATGTCCCGTTATCCCGACATTCTGGAGCCCGTTGACTTGCCTTGGCTGCTGGCAAGCAATAGCTCAGGTTTAATGTTCCGATCCTCATTTACAATGCCCCCAAGCCCTTATTATGCTCTATTCCACACCAAAATAAAATTGGAGGGTTACAGACGGTGTAGGGAGAAAGGTTAGATTTATTGAGGAGTAGGTTAAAAGGTTGGTACAACGTTATGAGCTGAAGGGCCTATACTGTTCTGTGTTCTGTGACTCTCAGCCTTCTGAGAAATGTCTGCTCCTCCAACCCTCACAGCTCCACAATTATCCATTTGTTTTGTTGCCTGCACCCATGCTTTTGAAGTCTAGACCCTTTCCGTCTGCACAGAAGGCATGAAGAAGGGGGCTGAATGGTCTACTGGGCTTGTCCAACAGGTCTGAGGGTCTGACGAACATCTTTCTGTTCCTGCGTGACAGACTGGAGAAACGGAATGGCCTTTTGCTGCTTCTATGCTACCGTCCGGAAAGGCTTGCTCCTGGAGGCCCCCGAGTGCAGACGATGTCAGCAACAAGGCTGCGGCCGTGGGCTCTGCGGTTGGTCTGTGCGGAGCCTGTGACTGACTGCTGCTCCTTGCCTTGCAGGTCCATCGGAAGACGATGGCTCTCTGGATCTCTGGCCTGTTGCTCCTGATGGTTCTGGGCGCCACGACCAGCTCTAATCCCGGCTGCCGTATCCGCATCACTGACCGGGGCCTAACGCTGAGTAAGATCCCAAAGCCTTCGCTCACCACAGCACCCCCCCACCCCTCTGGGGCTGAATAAATGCACGACTACTTTGTGATCAGTGGAAGTGGAAAAGCTGTATGAATGTCCGAATCAGAAACAGGCTTATTATTGCTGAGAGAGGTCATGAAATTTATTGTTTTGCAGCAGCAATAAAATGCATGACATAAAAGAGTACTGTCTGTTGGTAGGGTCTGGATGCTGAGAGCTGATTTACTTCACTGTCAGCCTCTTAGTGGTCATAAACCAGTCACTGTGGCTGCCATTAGGGAGTAACCCCTATCTCTCCCCAGGACAAAAGACATACCCTACAGTCTCCTTTCTTTCACTGAACAGGTTACAGAGGGTGAGAAGTAACTGCATTTGTGAAGTGTACACACACACATAGGCATAGTCGCTTGATGGCGGTATGCCCCATATACACATACACTTCATTAGCTACACCTGGACACCTGCTCATTAATGCAATAACTAATCAGCCAATCATGCATAAAGGCATGCAGACATAGTCAAGAGATTTAGCTGTTGTACACGTCAAACGTCAGAATGGGGAAGATCTGTGACCATGGAATGATTGCTGGTGCCACACAGGATGGTTTGAGTATCTCAGAAACTGCTAATCCCCTGGGATTTTTACTCAGAGAGTTTACAGAGAATGGTGCAAACAACAACAACAACAACAACAAAATTCCAGTGAGCAGCAGTTCTGTTTGTGAAAACACGTTGTTAATGAGAGAGGTCAGAGGAGAACGGCCAGACTGGTTCAAGCTGACAGGAAGGTGACAGTAACTCAAATAACCACACATTGTAACAGCAGGGTGCAGAAGAGCATTTGTAAATTCACAACACTTTAAACCTTGAAGTGGATCGGCAGAGGACCATGAACACGCTCTCAGTGGCCACTTTAACAGGTACAGGAGGTATATATAGGCTCTGTATAACTTAAGGATACTTCATGAACACCCACATAGATTATTCCCAATTGCTGCACATCCACACAAGCCCAACACTATCAATGTATTTATACCGTCCCGATACTCTAACATTCACAGATCCTCTGTGCACTCACGGAGTCAATGCTCTATTCTGTCACACATATTTCTTCATGTAGGGCCCCTCAGCCCATATACAACACGCAGACTATCCTTGCATGCAGACCCACAAAGACACAGCATAATATGAAGCCTGCATCCTTGCATATAATCCCCTCGTGCACACAGATCCACCTCCACGCACACATGTACACAGTTTTGTTAGTACATGAACGATGAAGAGCATTGAGAAGGGAAGTTTCCACCCCGTAAAGTCACAGCAAAAGCAAATCAAGATGATAACGTTCTTGGAAGTTAATCTCCTCCTCAACCATTACCCTGGTGAAGTTTCTCGGGCTGAGAGGTGGAGGTGGTGATGAGCCTCCAAGAGCTACACTGCACAGTACCTCAGTAGGCAGCATCTATACTGTGCTCTGCTGTTATTAAGAAGGGCTCCTTGGACACGAATCTCAATCACATGGCAGGGTCAGGGCAGCAAGCAGATGGAAGCATCACAACCCTCAGGCTCCCCATTAGCCACACACACCACTCCAACATGGAATTAGGTTGTCACTTGTCCATCATTGTTAGATCTACATCCTGACTGTTAGTTATTAACATGAGGACTGCAGTACTTGCCAGAGCCTCACCAGTACCGTCTCCTGGGCAGCTGGAGGTTTGACAGTGACACCCACCCACATCTCAGGAGAGAGTAACAAATAAAACGCCCTTGGTGCGCACATTTTCTTTCCCATATTACAGGAGTGGGCACACATCACTCAGTTTACTGCTTGCAAAATCTTTGAAGTATCTTGAGGAGATTTGCAAGTGCAAGATGTTTACAATAGGTGTACACACGAACCCTGTCTCACATACTATCACATCATTCTCATGTCCTCATACACATGCACACTAGCACACTGTCACATCACACTCACATACACATTTACACCCCAATACACTCATGTACTCACAGAAATATACACTCAGTGGCCACTTCATGAGGTACCTCCTGTACTTAATAAAGTAGTCACTGAGTGTATGTTGTGGCCTTCTGCTCCTGTAGCTCATCCACTTCGAGGTTCAATGTGTTGTGTGTTCAGAGATGCTCTTCTGCACACCACTGTTGTAATACATGGTTATTTGAGTTATTGTCACCTTCCTGGCAGCTTGAACCAGTTGGTCCATTTTTCTCTGACCACTCTCATTAACAAGGCATTTTCACTCACTGGACGTTTTTTTGTTTTTCACATCATTCTCTATAAACTCTAGAATCAGTTGTTCATGAAAATCCCAGGAGATCAGCAGTTTCTGAGATTCTCAAACCACCCCGTCTGGCACCAACAATCACTCCATAGTCGAAGTCTCTTGGATCACACTTCTCTGTTTTCTGTGCATGACCGAGCCAGGCTGAACAAAACCAAGTGTGAATACTCTTTGTTCTTTACAGTTCAGTATGAAGGACTGAAGTTTGTTGCTGAAGAGATTGAAAATATCACCATTTCGGATTTGTCTGGGAAACAGGGTCCATTCCAGTATTCCATTAATGGGTGAGTGTCTCTTTGGTTCTTTGCTGCTGTTTGCTTGAGGACCAGGGTCACTGAGCTCTGTATTTTGATATCCTGCAGGGTGAAGATCACCGAGCTGAATATATCCAGCGCTGCCCTCAGCTTCCAACGTGGCGCAGGTCTCTCCCTCGAAATGCAGGACTCGTCCATCAGCATCACCTTCCAGAGGAATATAATGTACTGGCTGATGTGCGTGCCTTTTTTCCTCATCTTCTCTTTCTTGACCTGTGCTGTCCTGTTGTGTTGTTTATCCCCGGCATTTGTGCTTCATCTGCTTTCCTCACTGAGACCCTCTGTCACTGGAAATGCTGGCGAGTTAAGTATTGCACCTTTACACTGGGGATCCTTTCAAACTTCACTTTACAGAGAATCTACAGCAGAAAACCAGGAGATTTAACCCCCAGCTCTCACCAGGCCATGCCAAAGTTTACCACAGGGTTATAAGAATTGTACAGCACAAGATCAAGCCCTTCTGTCTATCACATTCATGCTGCTATTTACCCATCCTCACTAGTCCTATCTGCCTGCTTTAGGATCATATTCTTCAATGCCTTGCCTATTTCTAAATGCCTCTTAATGACTGTACCTGATTCCATCTCCTCCTCTAGCAATGTGTTTCAGATATCTCTGTGTGATAAAGACTTACTCCTAAGATCCCCTTAAAATCTCTCAGCTCTCACCTTAAAACCATGACCACTTGTTTTTGATATCTATACCATGTTTTAACCATCTACCCCATCCATACATCTCATAATCTTGTCTATCAGCTCCTTTGCTCCAGGGGAAATGAGCCCAACCTATCCAATCTCTCTCCGTAATGAAAACCCTCCACTCCAAGTTTGCCCTAACTAGTGTTTGGTGGAGCTGCTACACGATGTCCCTACTCTTATCACCTATGCTGCAGCTTATGAATGGAAGTATGTCATATGCTTTCATTGGCTGAACTCCAAGGTTTCTCTGTTTCTCAACATTGCGCAATGTTCTATCACTCACTGTACATCTCCTACCCATATCTGATTTCCCAAAATGTATCACCTTGCACTTGTCAGGACCGTATTCCATTTGCAAACGCTCTACTCAAGTTTCCAACTGATCTATATCTTCCTGTTGCCTCAGACAATCTTCCTTGCTATCCGCAATGCCACCAATTTCTGTGTCATCTGCAAACTTACCAATGATAACTCCTTCATTCACATCCAAGTCATTGTGTAGTTCACAAACAGCAGAGGTCCAAGCACCAATCCCTGTGGTACATCACTGACCACAGACTTCCATACAAAACGTCATCCTTCCTCCACTATCCTCTGGCGCTGATCAGTCAGCCAGTTTTGGATCCTGAACATCATAAACATCTGGACAGCCTTTCACGTGGCACCTTGTCAAATGAATTTCCATAGACATCTACTATCCAGATTAATCTCTTTGGTTACCTCCACAAATAATTAAATTAAATTAATGAGACAAGATTTTCCCCTCACAAATCCTTAGAACTTACTCCAAAATTTTCATAGCACTGATGCAGGGATCACTGGCCTGCAGTTACCTGGCCTATCTCTGCTGCCCATCTTAAGGGAACAACATGCCCTCCCCTCCAGTCCTTCTGGTACCTTGCCTGTGGCTAATGAAGATAGAAGAATCTCTGACAGGGGCCTAGCAACTTTCTCCATAGTTACCCATTGCATTCTCCTCCATCCCTGGGGAATTATATACCCTTATGTATTCCAAGACATGTAATACCTCCATCTTCTTAATACCTACATGGTCTAGACAATGCCCCCATGTTTCACTTGCTCCCTCCACCCTTTTTATTTCTAACTCCATGAAGTAACCTCCTGTTATTGCAGTTGCGATGTTCATCTCAACTGCTTCTTCTTTATTGCATTCCCAAATATTCTAATTTCCCTTTTTGGTTATTAATGACCATCTTACTTTGGTGCCCTCAAGTTTTGATCTCTCCCACACTTAGAGGCTTGTTTGGGTGGAGTTGTTTTCCAGGCTCTAAAATGCAGTCAATTTCATTTGTGAAAAACTATTGCACCATTATATGTACCTTGATTTCTCTATCTATCTGCATGGTGATATTCTGTGTTCCTGTTACTGTGCTATGTAATCGAGACAGAAGGCTTGCCAGTCTTAGTGTGTTCATGATTTAACTCTTCCCTGTGGACATGTATTACTCCTAAGACAAAGTGGGAAACTCCCTCAACAAACCAGGACCTAGAAGTGTATTTACAAATAGTGTTCTGCATTGAAAATCTTGTTACTGAGACACAATTTTTACACGTGGTATCTATGGATTGAGAGGAATGGAGTGAGGTCATTTGGGATTGTAGTGCAGCAAGAGATCAGAGGTCTCACCAAAGAGGATGAGGTGGTTGCTTAGGGGACTGGGTGTGTCCAAGATATGGCTGTTGATGAGGAATCAGGTTTTGTGAGGTGTTGGTGTCAGTGTAAGTAAGGGTTAACTTTGGTCAAGATTCAAGAAGTGACCAGGATTTCTGGTGATAGATTGGGAAGGAGCAGGGTATTCTGGAGCTGAATTTATGAGGTGCTGTGACCAGGGGATGTGGTGGTGCCTTTGCTGGTTAGCTGGGCTCTGAAGACCCTGCCCTCATTGCTAAATCACACTCTATTTACTTGCGCACAAGGAGAACAGCCGGCCCCTATCACCAAACTGAAAGTTAGAACAGAGAAATGCTATTTTTATGCAGATTGACTTGTTGGATACAGATACTGACCAACTGGTAACCTTGTGTATGTTTAAATTCCTTATTTGCATGATCAATCACCAATCACACTACAATGATACCAGTATTAATAGAAAATGGAATCTAGCCTTCAGAATTAGTGAAGTAACTGACCACTAGTAAGTGTTACCCTAAAACCCTTTGAATCTTTACCTGACTCTGTATGGCAAATAGCTCCAGTCTCCTGCTGTGCAGAGGAAAACTACTCGTCTAAGAGTTTTCTTGCCAGGGCTGACTGCACACTACCTGTTAACTGTTCTTGCCTGCACATTATCTTAACCCTTACCTTGCTGCAACTTCCACAGTGGGACATGGTACATGACTAGAGTTCTTTTCTGCCACCACTGAGACATTTTGTGTTTTTTTTACAGTCAGGACGTTGGTCAGATTAATGCCTCTGCTGAAGGAGCCAACATCTGGGCTGTACTACATCTGTCCAAGAGTAAATCTGGCCAGCTGAAGATAAGCAGGGTGCACTGCAAAGCCTCCATTGCCAGAATGAAAGCAAGGTTTAATGGCAGTTTTAGGTAAAAAAAATATTTTTCTCACGAGGCACGACGTGTTTGAGGATTGCTGTCGTGATGGGAAACCACTGTCTCATCGCACAGGGTGCACTGCAATTACAAACAGAAATATATCCGTGAGTCTCCAGAAAAGCAAAAGCTCAATCCCTCTCAGTTATCATGAAAGGAAGTGAGAACAGGCCCAAGAAGTGGTTCCTTAAACCTGCCCCCAAATTTAATATGGTCACTGACACGGTTTCTGACCATTCCAATATCTCTTAATGTAGCAATTAAAGATCTATTAGTCTCATTGCCTGAGCTAAAGAATGCCAAAAGTTCCTTTCTCATTTAGATGAAGAGGAAGATCCCAGCCTCAACTTAGTCCCAAGTTACTCGTCAACCATCAGGCTCCCGAACCAACGTGGACAACTTCGGTCACCTGAACACTGAAATGATTCCACAAACTATGGACTCACTTTCAAGAACTCTACAACTCCTGTTCTCAATATTGTCAATCTACTGCTTTTGCACAGTTCATCTTCTTTTGCACGTTAGTTGTTTGTCCTTCTTCCTGTGTTGTTTTTCATTGATTCAAATGTTTCTTTGCATCGACTGAAAGTGCCCACAAGAAAATGATTCTCAGTATAGTATACAGTGACATATGCTGTATGTACTTTCATAACAAATTTACTTTGAGCTTTGAAGTGGTATAATTCCCCCCAGCTTCCTGTCCTTCCAGCATCTTGGCTTCATCGCTGACAGTCCCTCTAAGATCCCCGTACTTTCAGCTTCATCTGTTCTTCTGAATTCATTTGTACAGAGGCCAGTCTTATTTAGGTCCTTCTCAGGGTGACCCCCTCATCCAACATTGAGCCTATTGGATCTACAGAATCATGTACATCCTTCCCTAGGAAAGATGAAATCTCTAGATTCTCACCAAACCCCTGTGGCAAAGCTTCCTTACTGTTTTTTTTTCATCAAATCCTCATAATAAAGGCCAACATCCAAATACTTTGTCATGGTTAGCTGTATCTATGTATTTACTGTGTAAGTTTTGTGAACCAACTCTCCTAGAAGTACTGATAGTATTTCACCACTTAAAAAGTAAATATCATCTTCTCAATTCTGCCAAAGCAAATGTCCTCACATTTCCCATATTGTGTTCCTTCTGCCACTTCATTTTCCCCATTGCTTCAGCTGTCAATGGAACTTTGCAGAATCTTCACATCCATCTCACATCATACCTTTTCTCCACCAGCTAACTTGACCACATTACACCGTGGGCAAGATAGTCATGCACACAACTCTGGATAAAATAGCCCATTACTGTTGAACATCCACCTCACCTGCCGTAAATCCATTATATGAACAGTTCTTGGCACAGATGGGAAATTGGTTTCCTCATATTTTTTTAGCTATGTTTTTATTTACCCCAGGACTCATTTTCCAGTTTACAATTACCCTAAGTGATGTCAACAGTAAATCAACATGTGGAATTCCTCTTCAGTGAAGTTTCAATTTCTGAAGAACGACTTTACTCTAAGACCTGATAGATTTTACTAATTATATTTCATCTAAAATGAGAGGCCAACACTTAAATTGTCTCACTGAGATGTGTTACTTGAAGCTTTGCTTGTGGAGATCAAAGTCATGTCTTCTCTCACTCTCTAGCGTGGAGGGTACAATCTTCCTGCTGGTTGATGCCAGAACACTGATTTCCCATACATGGTATTTTTCTTTAGCTCCTCTCTAATAATACAGGTGATTTGCTAAGTTCATGCTATTGTCTCCTTTTACAGAGGCTTTTATCAAGTATTCGCCACCGTTCTCACCACTGGTTTGCGCTTCCTCATAAACCAACAGGTAAATCTCACTTTCTGCGTATTCACCATGTCTTTTAATTCATTTTTCGGAGTGTAGATTTTTTGCCCATTCCTAATTATGTGGAGGTGAGCTGCCTTTTTGAACGGGGGGGGGGGGGGGTATCCCATAGAACTGAGATGGAAAGAGTTCCAGCACTTGCCCCAGTGATGATGAAGGAAAGCAATATATTTCCAACTCAGGGCAGTGCATGACTTGGAAGGGAATCTGCAGGTGGTGGTGTTCCCATCTGCCCACTGTCCTTATCCTCCTTGACGGTAGATGTCATAAATTTTCAAGGTGCTTTTGGAGTAGCTTAGGAGAATATCTGCACTTTATAGCCGGTAAATGCTCCAGCTGTGGAGCACATGAGGTGGAGCGATTGAATGTTTAGGAGGCCACTGGGATACCAATCACATGGGCCACTTTGTAGTGAGTGGTGCCGAGCTTGAGCTTGAGACAGAGTCATTTGTAATCAATGCACCATAGAAAGCATCCTCTCTGGACGCACATCGCAACAACTGTTCCCTACGTGACTGCAAGAAACTGCAGAGTTGTGGGCACAAATCCAAAGACCCCACCCTCCCCAAATTTTCTCCCTTCTCCCCCCCCCACCTCCCAATCGGGTAGAAGATGTATAGAAAGCCAGAAAGCTTGTACCGCCAGGCTCAAGACAGCTTCTATCCCACTACATAGACTATCAGACTCTTAAATGGATTTCTTGTACAATACAATGGACTCTTGGTCTGACAATCTACCTCATTATGGTCTTACACTTTATCATTTACCTGGACTGTACTTTCACTGTAGCTTTCACTGTGCACTGGCATAATGCACCATGTGATGATTTGATCTGTATGAACAGAATACAAGGCTTTTCACTGCATCTCGGTACATGTGACCCTAATAAAACAAAGCACTAGGGCAGGCACCTACTCCAACAGCCATGAAGATTCTGTGCTAATCTCATTGCAAATCACTTCAGAGTGAAGGGAAGGATCTCTTGACTCTGTAATAGATTCCAAGTCCTCCACACCTTAGAGTTGGACAAATGTTCAGACATTGTGGAGTACAAAGCCGAAAACCTTGCCTAGATCAACACGCAAGGCAGTGGAAGAGCTCAGTAGGTCATGCAACATCTGTGAAGGAAATTGGACAGTTAGTGTTTTGGGCTGGACCAGATTAAAAGATTTGATCTGAAATGTTGACTGTTCATTTCTCTCCATCGATGCAGCCTGACCCATGCCCAGCACCATGTGTGTCGCTCCCGATTCCGTCATCTGCAGTCTCTTTTGCCTCAACCTGGTCTTAATGATTCCCCATGAAGGAGCTGATCTGAACCCCAGGCAGCAACACTGGCTGGATGCAGCTACAATGGGAACAGTGGCAACTCTGCTCTCTGCACCTCCACAGTCCAGTGGCTGCCCTCAAGAAGCACTGAATCATTTTTCTCTGGAGCTCAGTCTGATCTGGTGCTGTGTGAGGCTGGCTGCCTGACCATTGCAGGCAGAGTCACCGTCCTCTCCAGTCATCATGTGATTTGCTCCGGTCACTCTGGCAGCAGGCTGAGGCCCCTGTGGCCATGCTGGGCTCAAGGTTCACCTCCTGGTGAAGATAAAGCACCTGAAAATAATCCAAAGAAGCACCAAGTGAATGGGAAGAATCAGATTCAGGTTCATTATCAGCATCTATAAGGAGAAGTACTGTCAATGTTTCGGACTGAGACCCTTCGTCAGGATCCTAACGAAGGGTCTCGGCCCGAAATGTCGACAGTGTTTCTCCTTATAGATGCTGCCTGGCCTGCTGTGTTGTTTGAATTTCCAGCATCTGCAGATTTCCTTGTGTTTGCTCAGGTTCATTATCACTGCCTTATATGTTGTGCAGTTCAGTGGTTCTATTTAATATCAGAGAATGTGTACAGTATACAACCTGAAATTCTTACACTCCACAGACATCCACGAAACGGGAAAAAAACAAAGAATGACAGAAAAACGTTAAAACCCCAAAGCCCCCCTCACCCCTCCCATACACAAACAACTGCAAAGCATCAACCCCCCACCAGCCTCAGCAAAAGCATTAGCCCCCTCAACACCCCCATGCAAGCAATAGCAAAGCCCCCAAAAGAGACCAAGCATCAAAAAACCACTTTGACATCCCACAGGCTCTCTCACTCTCTCACCAACAAGGGAGAGACAGGTATCACTCCTGCCACAGCAAGGGGGTGCGGGGCAATAGCTCACTGTTTCAATGTTACAATCTGCAAAGTTGCTCATTTTGACAGCAGCGTACACTGCTGTCTGGATTTCCGATCTCCTGCGACGCCTGGCGAGGGATTGGGTTGTGCACAGAGCAGCAGGGCCACACCCTGAAGGTGCATATCTTCCAGGCTGCTCCTGGAGACATCAAAAACACTAGGCCACTCAGTGAGCGGGAACCCACCGCTGTGAAGCACCACAGTTTGAGTGCAGCTATAAATCACGGTCTCTAATAGGACCCCAGCCACCCTGAAAAGGAAAGAGACATAAAAGAAAAGAATTCAAAGATGAACTGGAAGAAGCTGGCCTTTGGCTCCATCTTCAGTGTTGTTTGGCAGCAGCAGGACAGTGCAGACATCACGTCACATAAGTTAGAAAATGCAGTAAAGGCTGATCTTCATGGATTCATGGACCATTCAGTAATGTCATAGTGGAAGGGAAGAAGCTGTTCTTGAATCACTGAGAGCTGGTCTTCAGGTTCCTGTACCCTTTCCCTGATGGTAGTACTGAGAAGAGGCTATGTCCTAGATAGTGATACATGCTGCCTTCTGAAGATATACTCCGTGGTGCCCATGATGGAGTTTACATCCCTCTGCAGCCTCCTTCAATCCTGCTCATTGGAGACTCCATACCAGATGGTGGTACTTCCAGTCATAGAATTCTCCAACGTACGTCTGTAGAAACTGCTGAGTCTTTGATGACATGCTAGATCTCTAATCACAGTGAGGGCACCGGTAATGCAGATGACTTCTTGCTGTAGCTACTGAGCTTCAGGTTTTGGCAGAGCATGTTTTTCTTGTGTTAGAGAAGTAATCTTATGATCCAGGAATACTGTATGTAGTGTAGGGTGTCAGTGTGAGGGTGTGAATACAGAGTATCTGGGTGCTTCACCAGTGATTGGGTTAGACTATAGGACCATAAGACATAGGAGCAGAATTAGGCCATTTAGCCCAGCAAGTCTGACCCTCCATTCAATCATAGCTGATATAGTTTTCCTCTTAACCCCATTCTCCCTCCTTCTCCCATAACCTTTGACACTCTTACTAATCAAGAACCTGCTAACCTCTGCCTTAAATATACCCAATGACTTGGCCTCCACAGCTGCCTGTGACATCAAATTGCACAGATTCATCACCCTCTGGCTAAGGAAATTCCTCTTCATCTCTGCTCTAAAGGGATGTCCTTGTATTCTGAGTCTGTGCCCTCTGGTCCTAGATTCCCCCTCTCCACATCCACTCTATCTGGGTCTTTCAATAGTCAAACAACAACAACACACACAAAATGCTGGTGGAGCACAGCAGGCCAGGCAGCATCTAAAGGGAGAAGCGCTGTCGACTTTACAGGCCGAGACCCTTCGTCAGGACTAACTGAAAAGAAAGATAGTAAGAGATTTGAAAGTAGTGGGGGGAGGGGGAAATGTGAAATGATAGGAGAAGACTGGAGGGGGTGGGATGAAGCTAAGAGCTGGAAAGGTGATTGGCGAAAGTGATACAGAGCTGGAGAAGGGAAAGGATCATGGGACGGGAGGCCTCAGGAGAAAGAAAGGAGGGAGGGAAGCACCAGAGGGAGATGGAGAACAGGCAAACAACTAAATATGTCAGGGATGGGGTAAGAAGGGGAGGGGCATTAATGGAAGTTAGAGAAGTCAATGTTCATGCCATCAGGTTGGAGGCTACCCAGCCGGTATATAAGGTGTTGTTCCTCCAACCTGAGTTTGGATTCATTTTGACAGTGGAGGAGGCCATGGATAGACATCAGAATGGGAATGGGACGTGGAATTAAAACGTGTGGCCACTGGGAGATCCTGCTTTTTCTGGCGGACTGAGCATAGGTGTTCAGCAAAACGGTTTCCCAGTTTACGTCGGGTCTCACCAATATATAAAAGGCCACACCGGGAGCACCGGACACAGTATACCACACCAGCTGACTCACAGGTGAAGTGTCACCTCACCTGGAAGGACTGTCTGGGGCCCTGAATGGTGGTGAGGGAGGAAGTGTAAGGGCAGGTGTAGCACTAGTTCCATTTACAAGGATAAGTGCCAGAGGGAGATTGGTGGAAAGGGAAGGGGGGGGGGGGGCGAGTGGACAAGGGAGTCACGTAGGGAGCGATCCCTGCGAAAAGCTGCGGGGGCGGGGGAAGATGTGCTTGGTAGTGGGATCCCGTTGGAGGTGGCGGAAGTTACGGAGAATTATACATTGGATCCAGAGGCTGGTGGGATGGTAGGTGAGGACAAGGGGAACCCTATCCCGAGTGGGGTGGCGGACGGATGGGGTGAGGGCAGATATGCGGGAAATGGGAGAGATGCGTCTGAGAGCAGAGTTGATGGTGGAAGAAGGGAAGCCCCTTTGTTTAAGAAAGGAAGACATCTCCTTCGTCCTGGAATGAAAAGCCTCATCCTGAGAGCAGATGCGGCGGAGACGGAGGAATTGTGAGAAGGGGATAGCATTTTTGCAAGAGACAGGGTGGGAAGAGGAATAGTCCAGGTAGCTGTGACAGTCTGTAGGCTTATAGTAGATATCAGTAGATAGGCCATCTCCAGAGATGGAGACAAAAAGATCAAGGAAGGGGAGGGAGGTGTCGGAAACGGACCAGGTAAATTTGAGGGTAGGGTGAAAGTTGGAGGCAAAGTTAATGAAGTCAACGAGCTTTTTCTTTCTCCTGAGGCCTCCCGTCCCATGATCCTTTCCCTTCTCCCGCTTGGTATCACTTTCACCAATCACCTTTCCAGCTCTTAGCTTCATCCCACCCCTTCCGGTCTTCTCCTATCATTTCACATTTCCCCCTCTCCCCACCACTTTCAAATCTCTTACTATCTTTCCTTTTGGTTAGTCCTGACGAAGGGTCTTGGCCCGAAACGTTGACAGTGCTTCTCCCTATAGATGCTGCCTGGCCTGCTGTGTTCCACCAGCCTTTTGTGTGTGTTGTTTGAATTTCCAGCATCTGCAGATTTCCTAGTGTTTGCTCTTTCAGTATTCAATAGGTTTCAATGAGATCCCCCCCCATTCTTCTAAACCCCAGTGATTACAGGCTTGGAGCCTTCAAATGCTGCTCGTACATTAACCCTTTCATTCCCAGGATCATTCTTGTGAACCTTGCCTGGACCCTCTCCAAAGCCAGCACATCTTTTCATAGGTAAGGGGCCCAAATCTGCTTATGGTACTCCACGTACATCTGACCAATGCCTTAAAAAGAGTCAAATTGTTTTGGATATTCTGTGCCCGATGGACTACTCTCGGCAAGCACTGACTGAGAATGATATCAGATGATAATCTTGTTGATGCCCATGAGTTGCCACGTTGATTTGAACTGTGCGATTGAGGAGGAGCAATATTGTCTTTTCTACCTGAATAATCCCCCTGTCTCTGCTCCTGTAGATTTGTCCAACCTTACAGCACTCAGGGCTGGTGCTGCTGAACTCTCTGCTGGAGACCGTGCCAGGTATGTATGTATCCTGCCCAGTGAATGCAGCGTGCGCGGAGAACAACCAGCTCCGTGTTGCATGCTGGCGTGACACCTCCGCCCTGGGAGCTGAACTGGAGTGGGGCAAAGTGTTGTTTCCTGTGAAGGCGCCTGGCATTCTGACCACCTCAGCCGTCAGCAGTACAGTGCGTCGGGAGGGTGGGGGAGCTTGGTGAGGTGAGGGACCGGACTATGCGTCCTGATAACAATGCGACTCCTGGCTCCAAACTGCACAGATAAAATGTGGACTGGTGACAAAGTGCTTGCCACCCCTGCAGCCAGGAGGATCTTCAAGGGCTGCCCGGAATCCCAGTGGGAGACCTGGTGTGCCCGAGCGATAATGAAATGGTTCACTTATCCCGGAGAGGTTACCGTTTTCATCTGCAATTTTGCCCTCCTGTAGTCTAAGCTAGATGAGTGCAAGTCCCATCACTGATTATGTTTTTCAATGGTCTTGTTAATACTCTCCTCTGGACTTCTGGGACTAACACTTTTTCTCCCTTATAAAGTGAAAACAGCGGTGGACCAGTACATAGGGATCGATTATTCCCTCCTCAGTGACCCAAACGTTACTTCTGACTACATGGACATGGACTTCAAGGTAAGGGTTACAAGCTGGTACAGAGCCTATGGGTAGTGATAGTTCTCTTCCCACTGGCCAGAAGCAGCATCATGAGGCAGGGCACTGTTGATTCACCCATCACCAGAGATTTCCTGAGGAGACCAGCCTGAGACCAACCTTCAAGGAGAGGCAAGACCAGAGCTGAACTGGCCACCAGGGTAAGGTGTAGGCTCCCTCACCTATTCCACAGACCTAAGGGCTGGTTGGTTAATTGGTCACGTGGGTGTAATTGGCAGTGCGGGCTCGTTGGGCTGGAAAAGCCAGTAACTTGTGCTGTACCTTTAAATAGAAGCAAGATAAGTAAAATGTTCCCCCTGGGCACACTTGCACCAAGGAGTGGGACTGGTGTGTGGGGGATGTTCTTGATGGCCAGCCTGTCAGACGGTGATATTGTTCAGGTGGAGGGTGACCTAAGTGTGTTCTGTCCGTTCCGCAGGGGCAAGCGAAGTAGAGCTAGTGGCTACGGGTGTCAAAATCCAAAGTTGCAATCTCAAAGTGAGGGGGTGGCGACTCGGGACCGAGATGGGAAGAAGTTTCTTCACCAAGTGGGTGACAAAACTCTGCAATTCTCAGCTGAAGAGGGTCAAAGGTTTTTCAATATTATGAAAAGTATTCTGAAAATCCAAGCATTTTAGATTAAAACAGTAAAGTGGCAGTGAGTTTAAATGCCAACTGCAATCTTACTGGATGGTAGTGCAATTACATGATGTAATGGGTTATGGGTTTTGTGGTCATCTTGCATTGCAAGTCAGGTAACTGCCGTGCGGCATAACACTGATGTTAATTCATGGCTGGTGCCAAAATGGGTGAGCTTCACTGCCCAGCTAACCCTCCCAAATCATAACCACTTTATTACTCTTTACCTCAGGCACTCCTCTTCAAGGGGCAAGAATACTGTTGTCAAATCTGGTGGAAAAGATGCATAAGATTTTGCTCGATTTCCAATAAAGAACCAATTCAGATAGACTCTTTGGTTTTGTAGCCTCTGTAAAAGTTTGTACCTTTTATTTTATACAGATGCATGCTTCCACTGGTAAGCCAAGATAAATCAGTTCACTCAGCCTGAAGCATTGACTCTTTATTCCTTTCAGTAGGTGATGCCTGACCTGCTGAGTTCTTCCAGAATTGAGTGAGTGTGTGTGTGTGTTACACACATTGCACAGTACAACATTTGTTTCTCTTTAACTCCCCACATGCCTATCTAATCACTTCACTACCTCAGCTAGAATATGAAGGTTTTCTCCTTCAATGCACCTAAGAATTACCACATTACCCTGAATGCAGAGGAGTGATTTATTTCTTGTAAAACGTTTGTTCATGGTGGTCTGGAAGAATTACTGGATGATTTGTCACTACCTATGTGTCTGATGGGTGAATACACATGTTGATTGTTAGATTTTGTTGGCTCTCCTGGTTGACGTTTTTATCTATTGAATTTAAATGGAGGTTTTCATGAGACAAATCCAGTTTGGTAAATACTTTAGTTCCTGCCAGATTAGTTTGTGGGTATTCTTCATCAACTACCACTTGTTTGGGTGTGGTCTTGTCGCTGCAGACTGCACTGGTCCATTTAAGCTGCACGGGTGCGAGGCTGCACAATAACTGAAATGCTCCTGCACAGCTGGAATTTTCTTTAATATAATGTTTTATTAAAGTGCTATGTAGTTTTCAGACCATGTAAACATTTATTGTGCAGCTGTAATTAGCGAGAAGGTTGGCAGAGTGTTACACACGACTGCCATTCCATCTCACCAGGCATTCCACATCTCCAAACGTTTGAAGAATTGCTCCCAGCTACAACTTCAGTTGCCTTGTGCTTTTGCTTAGATGTGTTTTGCTGAAGTTCTGTAAATAGGTATCAGGTCTCGTCATAATGCAGTGCACAGTCATGTCATCTTTCAAACAAATGCAGGCAGTCCCCGGGTTACATACGAGTTCCATTTCTAAGTCCGTCTTTAAGTCGGATTTGTACGTAAGTCGGAACAAGTACATCTGGTATTATTTAGCATCAGTTCGTCGAACGTTTGTCTCAGAATATAGTATATATTTTACCTTTCTATGCATATAAAACACTTCAGAAACGTATGTATTCCAATAATTAAACCACTGTGTTGCTGAGTAATAATTTCATTAGGGCAGCGACTTTCACCCGCTCCATGATTCTCACTTTATCCATTATCCTTTAAAGTTGTTCCGATCGTTGACCGACTGTAGCCCAACGCTTTTCCAATGACCGATGGTGTTTCACCTCTTTCCAAATGCTTTATTATTTCCACTTTATTTTCAAACGCAATCGCTTCCCGTCAATGGAACAGAACCACTGCTGCCGCCGGCTCCCGAGCTTTGCGGGCTCCCAAGATCCACTGGGTCCTAAGGACCACCGCATTGAGACAGGTTAAATGTGACAAGTGGGGGCTGTGCTGGGTTTGGGTATTTAATCTTCCACAATATTCTGCGTGGGAATTTAAACTGGAGGTGGCAGTGTATTTTTTACGAGATCGAGTTGTGAGCTCGACATCAACCCAGCACAGATGGTACGGAGTCACTGGATCAACATCAACCCGGCACGGGAGCGGACTGACACTGGATCGAACCTCCGTTCACGAGCCTGGCACTGATCTCACCACGCCACCATCCGACCAGAATGGGGGGGGGGGGGGTCAGGGTGAATCTTACTAAGAAAAATTTAAATTAAATACAACATTAAACACTCAACACAGTGTCAATGGCAACAACAGTGACTTAAAATGATGAACGGCGTTGCGATCTGACTTAAAATGGCGGACGGCGTTCTCCTTCCTTGATTCGTAAGTACGAGTTGTCTGTAAGTCAGACGTTCATAACTCGGGGACCACCTGTACTCCAAAATCTTGGTGGAGCCATTGTCCACCACATGCCAAGGATGTGGAACCTGGCACATGCTGTAAATCAGCAAGTTCCACATTTGACTGATTTACAACCCGTGCCAGGTTCCACATCCTTGTCATCAAGTTCCTTGCAGCAAAAGCTGATATGCTCATCTGAATGTTCTTTTACTCTGGACCAGACCTACAAACTGCTTCAATAACAGGCAGCTATTTTCAACTCGTGTCTCTGTCCCAGGTAATTGTTATTGTGCCTCCTACAGGTAAATTGCAGAAGTATGCCTTTCTCTTGGATTCTGACCAAATGTTCATCTTCATCTTTATCGAAGCTGTTCTCCGACAGGTTCTGAATGCCATCTTTCATCAGTCAACCAGAAAATTAGTCTACCCCTAGAGCTCTCTCGCTCTTGCAATGCTCTCAGCGTGCCTTCAGTCCTGCAGTATCATTGCCAGTGGGCTCACCAGCATTTCAAATTGCATGTTCCACAAAGCAATTTCAGAATTAACTGTACAGGGGAGCTATTTCAAAGGGAGCTTAAACACTAAACAGACAGGCTAGGTTTGGAGTCACACACCATCAAGATAGGGTAAGCCAAAGGTCGTGAGCGAAACCAGGTGGAGTTTTATGATAATCCAGTGAATTTTGTGGACAGCATTGCTATTTTCCCATATCTAGAGAATTAACTGAATTTAAATTCTCTGAACACTGGTCTGTACATTGTTAGTTCAATTCTTTGGATCACTAGTTTGATAACTTAACCTGTGCCAACACAGTCTGTACCCCCACCTCCCTGATGTGCCCTGTCCCTCACTCATCCAATACCCATCAAGCCAGACCGCAGAAGGACATCAGGCTGTGGTATCAAGAAATGACGAAGAGCATTGGTTACAGAACAGCTTTGGGAACAGACAACATCCCAGCTCTAGTACTGAAGACCGAGTACATTTACACCCACTGGCATCTACTCAACAATTACTCAAGTATGTTCCGTTCACAAAGAACAGAACGTGTACTGGTTCCATACTGCATATTACTCAGACTCTAAACCAAGTCAAGCTTTACCATGGAAAATTGAGAATCAATTTACCACAGTCATCGACAAAGAGATCCATGCAGTGCTATTGAGTGACACTTACTCACCATCACCATGCTCTGCAATGTCCAGACTGGCTTTCACCAGGAGATTGCCACTTCAGACCTCATCACAGCCTCGGTACAATCTGAGAAACGAAGTGACCCAATGATCTCCTCCAGCCAGCTGGAATCAAACCCTACAGCAGGAGCAGGCTCCCTGTCACCGTCGGTGCACTTTATTCTGATTTCATTCTGCTGTTAATCATTTCTTATCTTGATTTTAATTGAAATCCCATGTCTGTGTGCACGCTTTACTGAGATTTTCCTGCCACTTTTTTCTTCCAGGGAATGTTCTATCCTCTTCAATATAAAAACGAAACTCTGCCAAACACTGCAGCTAAACCCCATCTGAAGAGCAAGGATCGCATGGTGTATATCTCTCTGTCCGAGTACTTCTTTGACTCCGCCATGTTCTCCTATTATAAAGCTGGATCGCTAAAGACTGAGATTCCTGAGAGTCAGGTGAGCTTCCAATCCTTACAGCAACTAATGTGAAATAAGTCACTGGCAGTTACTGAATTCTGTTGCCAATTTGTTACCAGATGCCAGTGGACCTTGCCTATTTACTCAGGACAACTTTCTTTGGACCAATCATCCTATTGGTGAGTAACAAGGCGATGTTATATATTATTACTCCCTTTCTCTGTCTCATCCTTCTCCTCTTGCTTTCTGTTCTCTCATTTTCCTTCTCCACCTTTCTGTCTGATCTCTGATTATCTCTGTCTACGCATCTCTTTCCCCATGTCTCACAGAGTCACAGAGCAAAATACAGCTCGGACACAGGCCCCTCATCTCACCAGCCACACTGACCACTGTGTCCAGCCGGCTAGACCCAATTCCCTGTGTTTGGTCCAAATCCCTCTCAGCCCTGTTCCTCCCTGTCTAGCCAAGTGCTTCGAAAATGATACTATTTGTACCTGTCTTAACCTCTTCCTCTGGCAGGTCGTTCCATATACTCACCACTCTCTGTGTGGAAAAGGTTGCCCCTCAGCTCCCTTTGAAATCGTTCCCTCCTCACCCTAAACCTATGACCTCTAGATCTGGATTTCCATATCCTGGGAAAACTGATGTCTCTCATAATTTTAAACACTTCTATAAGGTCATCACTCATTCTGCCACATTCTAAAGATTAAAGGCCTGGGTTGGCCAACCTCTCCCTGTAACTCAGGCTGTTCTCGCCCTGGCAGCATCCGTCGTAATGAATCTTCTCTGAACTCTTTTGAGCTTAACCATGTCTTTTCTATAATAGGGTGACCAAAACTGTACATAGTAGTCCAAGTGCAGCCTCACCAATGACTTGTACAACAGCAACATGAAGTCCATAAACATATCTTTTGCTCTCTTTCTTGTTTTCTGATGCATCCATTCTCTCTTTTTCTGTCTCAAAGTACCAAAGCTCTGCATTTCTTTCACTTCCCTACTAAACACAAACCTAGTCTGGTGTTCTTTTGCTATTTTCTCCTTCATTGCTATAAAGTTGAAAGTAAATTTATTATCAAAGTACGTATATGCCGCCATATACCATGGATTCCAATTAATTGGGACACATCAGGACCAGTACGTTTTGGCCTAGTTAAGTGGCTGACCCATTTAGCCAAAGTTTCATGTTAAAAGAATATAAAAAAGAGGAACTGCTGTTTAATTGTATAACAAATTATGTTTTTAAATGAAATTTAGAACAAATTAGAACACTATCAATATAAAACTGTGTTTTAGTTCCTAATAGTTATCGATGGAGGAATTGATCCAGTGTATGCTGCCATGTTCTATTGATTGACTGTAAATGAACAAAATCAGCACAGATACCTTGAGTAGATAATGGACTGCCTGCATTGCCTTTCTGCATGAAGTTGTGTCGTAATCCAACAATAAATTTCCTGGCACCCTTTGTAGTCACTAATTCAAGTTTTGATGCGTAATCTTCATCAATTTCCTCATCTTCATAATTCCTGTTTTCATACAATGCCTTCAATGATTGTGTCCTCCAAATCTTCATTTTCATTGCAACATTCAAGATGATCATCGATATCTTCAAATTCTTCATAAGCAAAATTATCAGAAGTCACTGATTTTGTTTCACTGGCCCAACTGGATAACATAACACAAGCACACCCAACTGACACAATTTAAAAACTTTGCTCTAAGCACCATGGAGTATCTAACAGCATGCGAATGAAGCTAGTTAGAGATTGTTTGGCAACTGTCCCAATTAAGCAAAATAGTGTCTCAAATATACAGAGAGAATCCTGGCTATTTTCTCAAATAGTTTTTTGTTCTTTAAGAGTTGTCCCAAATAAGCAGCTGACTCAATTAATTGATCCCGCAGTTAACTAGAATCCACTCTCCAATGATTATAGCAGAAAACAATAAGGAATTTTGACACATTTGGACTCAAATTCTCAGTATTGGAGCATATGCACTTAACCTTTAAGCAATAATTTGATTTACCTTAAATAGATTGATACTAGACTCAAGGAAAGGCGTGGATAAGTGAAGCCATATTGACTGTATTGGTATTTGCTTTGTATCAATCAATTTTCAGACTCTTAATCTAGAATATGTTATTACTTTAACTATAGATTATTTGGTATTTGTATCATAACTGTAGTTATGTTGTATTCTGTGTGTACTAACTTAAGATTCATTTCCTTGCAGACATTCACAGTAAATCAAAGAAATACAATAGAATCAATAAAAAGCTACATTGATAGGCCTAGGTGTTGGAGCCTAGTGATTAGTTTTGACAGAATGGTAGTGTTGAATGCTGAGCTGTAATCATTGAAGAGCATCCTGCTGTATGCATCTTCATAGTTCAGATGTTTCAGAGTTGAGTATTGATCCAATAAAATCAAGCCAATGAATTCTGCTTAAGGGTTTATTTTGATATACTGTAAGTTCTAACTCAGTTCCTCATCAAAGTCTATTGGAATGAGATGCGATCAGTCTATATTTTGATGTCGTATATTTGACACAGAATATGTGTAAGTGTTAATTTTCTGCCTCCTTTCCCAATCACTCCCAAGACCCCGACATCATCAGCCAAGGAAGCTCCCTTGTTGCTGGAGTTGGAAGTGACGTCAGTTCCTCATTGTACAATCAAGCCTTCGGGGATCACTGTCGGTGTCAACGCTCGCATGAATATCATCATACTGCCGCCCAACTCCCCTCCGGTCACACTTTCCAGCATAATCATGGTAAGCAAAGTGTTCCCAATATCCCCACACTACAAAATCCTTAGCACCACGGATAAAATGTTGGAGGAGGTCAGGTAGCATATATGAAGGGGAGTAACAAGCCTGTGCTTCAGGCTGAGACCCTTCACCAGCTTCTCCAGCATTTTGCATGTGTTACTCAAAATTTCCAGCATCTGCAAAATCTTTTGTGTGTTACTATGTCACTCTACTCCTACTGTCATACAATGCGTCTGTACTCACAGGTTACCTACAATCACACTGTGTGCCTGTAGTCAAAAAGCCTTGTGCTTACACTGTCTTCAAGCCCTTGTAGCCTAAGTGTCCAAATATTTTGCAATTACATTTAAATGTTAGCCCCACAGTTACGTACATTGTTCTAATTGTAATGGTATCCAGATCATCACATAACTCTCAGGATGTATCTGCACCCCGAGGTCCCTCTGGGCACTATTCCAAAGCTCAGTTCTGTTAAGCAGCACCACCTGCAGATGCCCTGGTCTGTCTGAATTCCTCTGACCCGTTGTATCCTGTCCACCATGTTGCATGTCCATCCAGGCAAAGAACGTATTGTTTCCATGCGCGTGCAAACCCACCTCCAAGGATTAGTGTGTTGGGAAAGGCTGCAAATGGACCACACATGTTAAAGTTGGAGATCACGAGTACAAAGTACAGGGTCTTGTATTTTGGAAGAAGGAATAAAGTCATTCTTCCAAAATGCAATACCGATTTTCTAAATGTGGAGCAAATTCAGAAATCAGAGATGCAAAGAGAATTGGGAATCCTTGTGCAGGATTCTCTAAAGGTTAACTTGCAGGTTGAGTCAATGGTAAAGAAGGCAAATTCAACGTTAGCATTAATTTCAAGAGGACTAGAATATAAAAGCGTGGATGTAATGTTGAGGCTTTATAAGTCACTGGTCAGAGTGCACTTGGTTTATTTTGAGCAGATTTGGCCCCTTATCCAAGGATGGATGTGCTGGCAATGGAGAGGGTCCAGAGGAGGTTCACGAGAATGATTCTGGGACTGAAGGGGTTAACATATGAGGAGTGTTCAATGCCTCTGGGCCGGTATTTGCTGGAGTTTAGAAGAATGAGGTGGGATTCCATTGAAACCTATCGAATTTTGAAAGGCCTAGATAGAGTGGATGTTTCCTATAGAGGGGGAGTCCAGGACTGGAAGATACAGACTTAGAATAGGAGGATGTCCCTCTGGAACAGAGATGAAGAGGAATTTCTTTGGTCAGAGGGTGATGAATCTGTGGAATTCTTTGCCATAGATGGCTAGGAATTCTTTGCTATAGATGGCTATGGAGGCAAAGTCCTTGGGTATATTTAAAGTGGAGGTTAGTTAATATATTCTTGATTAGTCAGAGCCTCAAGGATAATGAGGAGAATGCAGGAGAATGTAGTTGACAGGGATAATAAATTGCCATGATGGAATGGCAGTGCAGACTCAATGGGCTGAATGGCCTAATTCTGCTCCTATCTCTTATGGTCTTACAGTCATGAAGCACAGAACCATCAGGAGGTAGGAGGAAATATCAGAAACTATGGGTATTAAAAGTGGTGACTCTATCCTGTTTCCCTTCTCTCCTGATGTTTCCTGCTTCAGTCTTTGAACATCCAAACTGGATAACAGTAGTTTCAGAAAAATAGCAAGGGGGAGTGTTATTTAAAAGGTAATATCTTGGAGAAATCTTGATAATACAACTTGGCCCTGTTCATCAGATAGATTAGCTTTATTTGTCACGTGTACATTGCAACATACAATCAAGTGCGTCATTTGCGTCAAGACAAATCCATGAGGATGGTGCTAGGGCAGCCCATGTGTGTTGCTGTGTTTCCAGTGCCAGCATAGCATACCCAGAAACGTACTGACCTGTTCGTCTTTGGAATGTGGGAGGAAACCAGAGCTCCCAAAGGAAACCCATGTAGCCATGGAAAGAACTTACAAATTTGTTACAGACAGTGGCGGGAATCGAACCTGACTGGTGATCACTGGTGCTGTAAAGTGGTCACAGTGGAGTGTGGACTGCACTCAAGTGGTCACCTTGGAGTGATGCATGCACAAGTGGTCACAATGGAGTGTGGTGTATGCACAAATGGTCACAATGGAGTGTGGTGTATGCACAAGTGGTCACAATAGAGTGTGGTGTATGCACAAGTGGTCACAGTGGAGTGGTATGTGCACAAGTGGTCAGTGGAGTGTGGTGTATGCATGCAAGAGGTCACAGAGGAGTGTGGACTGCACACAAGTGGTCAGCTTGGAGTGGTGTATTCACAAGTCACAATGGAGTGTGGTGTGCACACAAGTGGTCACAGTGGAGTATTGTGTGTGCACAAGTGGTCACATTGGAGTATTATGTGCACACAAGTTGTCACAGTGGAGTGGTGTGTGCACAAGTGGTTACAATGGAATGTTGTGTGCACACAAGTGATCATGCACATGTGTTGTTTGTTCACTGGTATCCCACAATGAGAGATGTTCTATATTCTCATCTGGGTTTTCCATTGCAGGAGTCAAAGTTGGATGCAAAGGTAGCTTTGAAAGGGAAGAAGCTAGCTATCACACTGGGCCTTAGAAGGTAAGACTATTGTATTCCTCATTGTGTCACGTGTAATTCCCATCTCTTGCAACAATGGTAATGATACATATGATCCTGAGGTCGATCACTGGACCCTGCGCTGTGGGTTTGATCGGTACGTCACCCATTGGCTCCAAGGAGGGAGTGACTACCTTAGCTTGACACCTAGCCCAGTGAGCTACAGGTGACCAATCAGGGAAATCATCCCAAATTAAAAAGGGACCGTCAGCATTTGGAAGACCATTTAGAATGGCTGTGGTTACATTCGAATGCCTTCTGGCAGGAAGTCCTTTCACTATTTGCTGCTTCATTGCTATCACATTGATGCCAGCTGAAGCCACAATCTTTGTCCCCTATGTGTGCAAGATGTGCACAATGAAGTCTCCCAACTGAGAAGCTTGCTATCCAGGAAAATGACCAGTCTCGAAGAAACAGGCAAACTCCTTAAAATTTTTATCTCAATCCAACTCTCTGCATAGGGTTAAAGATTGTGGCACTGGGTTCAAGTGTATTCTGTGAATACTTTATTTATGGCCTCAGAAGTAGGCCAATCCTCACTTTGCCTCTTATCCATTTAACTGGATAATTAAACACTAATGCAAAGAATATAGGGTTTACTTTTTGTTATCCTTCCGGAGGGCACAGCTTCAGAAAAGAAAGATGCCCCTTTAGAACAGAGATGAAGAGAAATGTCTGCAGCCAGAGGGCAGTGAGTCTGTGGAATCCATTGCCATAGTTGCCTATGTCAAAGACATTGGGTATATATAAAGTGGAAGTCAATAGGTTGTTGATTAGTAAGTGCGTTATGGGGTTGAAAGGGAAAATCATGATGGAATGGCAGAGCAGACTCGATGGGCTGAATGGCCTGGACTATTTCTGCTCCTGTCTCTTATGGGTCTATGATGTGAAACTCTTGGTAGATTTGTGCCAAGCGCATGAGGTCAGCTTGCCATAATTGGTTCAAGCAATTACTGCACAGTGAGGAAGGATTCAATGAAGTAACAAGTTGGCATTAAAAGCAGCAAATGTGGACTGAGATGATATTGAGACAGGAATCTGGAAACAGTGAAGTAAAGCAGTGGTAGGTGTTACGTACCCCATAACTGGGTTAACAGACCAGCAGAAATAGAAGAATCCGTTGGAGTCTGGTGGTACTGAAAACTAAAGGTGTTTGTTAGTAAACTACACAATACAGTATCAAAAATGCAAATATACATATAAAACAGGTTAGCAATAATAAACATAGAAGTGTAGGAATAATACTGTTGTGGTAATTCAGTTAGGACCACTCCATCCTCGGCTAGACCGTTCTTCCGTGGTGGACTCGTCACTCTGGCATGAGTGGACACACTCACAAGTCCCCAATGGTCCTGCCGTCAGACTGTGAGCTTTGTGACCGATCTCCTGATTCGGTCTCTAAGCCCCCACCTTCCTGTGAGTGCACAACACTCTTTCAGTGTCCACTGGTGTGTCTGAGGATGTCTCCACACACCTGTCTTTTATCCCCACTGATGGGGTATCAGCCATCCATCAACTCAAAATGACCATGCCCATCAAATCAGGCCACTCCTGCTGTCTCCTCAGGAATGTTAACGAGCAAAGTAATGTCCTTGCAGCGAAAAGGTAAACAATCCAGGAAGAAGCCATAATACATAAATCAAATGTGTGTGTCTCTCTCTTATCTGTAGCAGATGTTCTTGCCTCTGTGCTTCATCTCTCTCTCTCATTAGCAGCAGAGCAATAGCAATAGTTCATAGTTCTCAAAAGGGGGGGGGTTAACTCTGCACCCCATTTCCATCAGGTCTGTTCAGCACTCATAACACCCCCCATCCATCAAGGAATTTTCACCGGGGTGAAAATTAACTAGTAAAGCACACTACAGAGTCTAATATAATACAAAAGTGGTCATTAACTACAAGAGTAATACAGATATACTTTCAATTAACACCTGGATAAACAATCAGCAATTACATTGTCACTCCCCTTTACATGTTGTATTTTAATATTGAATTCTTGTAACAACAGACTCCAACTTAATAACCGTCTATTTTTATTCTTCATGTTAGCCAAAAATACCAAGGGTTGTGATCAATATAAATGATTAATGGTCTCTGTGCCAAACAAATGTAGACCTCAAAATGGTGTATCACCAGGATAAGTGCCAGTAATTCTTTCTCCACAGTGGAGTAATTCTTAACTTAGGTGTATATTACAAAGTGTGAACCAATACATGTATGATTATAATGTAGTACATTACAGAAGTTTGTGCAAATACTAATCTCTATTTCACTTTTAAATTTAACATTTAGTCAATCTACTATGATATTGTCTTTATCTTCCACAAGCTTTGTCAAAAAAAAAGTCAAATTCCTGCAACACCAGATCCTGTTATTCAAAGTGGCATTTCGTCAAGCCTTGCCTCTTTTCCACTTAACTCTCACGTGGTTAGCTGGCTCACCAGCTTGGAATAGGCCTTCACAGGGGCTAGCTTATCACTAATGTTTTCCAAACTAAGCTCAATTGCTGAACTTCCACACCACTCATTAATTTTAAGCAGGTCATTAATTTTATCTTAAGGATCTTTAATTATATTAGTTTCCCATTTAACACCTGCAGGTGATCCCTCTTGGTCAAAACAACACTTCAAGTTCTGTCTCCCCAAATCAATTACTTGAACAACATCACCAAGTTGTTTATCTTTAAATTTCAAAACAAACTGTAATTGCTTTGCAGGCACCTTGTTACCAGACCACTGACCCTTCAGTATGGTTACTACTTCTAAAACCAATCCAGACTTTAAATTTTCTTTATTCAAAAGTTTAGTAACACTTTTTCCCTCAATATCTTCAATAATATCCATCTCACCAGCTTTCATCTCATCACTAGCTTTTAGAACACCATCTAACACAAGTGACTGAGAATCCTCACTTTCCACTGGTGCCAAGGTTAACCCTTTCTTCACTGAACCAAGTCCATCTGACCCGAAAGGACTGCATTCCTTTTTAACTAAGTCAGATACCTCAGACTTCTCCTGAGTCTCCACACAAGGTTCAGTACTTTGTGCATCCACAGGTACCTTCACAACCTGAACACAGGCAAATGGGACATCTGCCTCTCCTAGGCTTTCAATACCAGTCCCCTTTTCAAATTCCAAGTTCCCCTGATCCTCCCAGTTACTCTCTGGGCAACTCCCATGCAGAGTAAACTCAACCTTGCAGGTTAAGACAACCTTGCCTGCTAACCCAGCAGACTCCCTCAAGGTAGCGGCATCCTTTTCATCTTGGACTGCCCTTACATCATTGGGAGCACACTTATATTCTTCAACTACAACCAGCTCTTTCAAGCTACATAAATCACCAGTGTACAACCCTGAACCTTCTTGCTGCCCCATCTGTTTCCCATCTTGGCTCTGTGCCTCCATAACCTCCTTCCTCACTCCACAATGTTCACCTAGGGGTATCTTATGGGCCAGGTTCAAAATTCCGTTCCTTGACAACACTAAATCTGCTTCATCTCCCTTACTTTCCTTAACCCCACTATTCAACGCTTTACCATCCTCTAACCTCTCCTGGTACAGGGCTGATAAAAACGTCTCAGCTAAATCAACACTGAACTCATTTAAACTGTTTCCTTTCTCAGCCGCCTTTCTCGACATGCTGTGAGTTATTGTGCATGCGGGATAAATCTTGGAATTTATGGGCGGGTCCTCAGCACTTACAGGCTTGCTTGTCAGCTTCACTGCTGAATACACGTCTCCAGCATCTCTCCAGATCCGCACTGGAACTGGGTTTTCTCCCTCCTTCACAGATACCATCCCTTTCGAAATAAACCTCTCACACCCCTCTCGGGCTCCATCTAACCTCGCCTTCCTCATCGGTCTGCTGACCGGCTCAATGCAACCAGTCGCAGATACCATCTTTCCCTTTCCTGTCTCCTTCTTCAGAGCAAAGCATTTAGATGCTATGTGGCCAGCTTTCCCACAATTATAACTCGTAAAGCTGGAAACCTTCATGCCAGCCTGCTTTTCCTCCTCCTTGCCTTTTCCACTAGTTCCCAGCTTATTCTCTGCCTTAGCCAGTGGGCTTTCTCTACCGTCCCTATTACCCCTCTGGTAGCTCTTATTTGGGGGAAATTTTATCTTGTGGGTCAAGGCATACTTGTCTGCTAACTTGGCAGTCGCAGACAGAGTCCCTGTCTCCTTCTCATCCAAGTATGTCCTCATACCTTCGGGGACACAACTTTTAAATTGCAGCCTATCAAAATTTCAATTGACCCCTTTTGAGGCGCACCACCAATCCCAATACATTTGCATCTCATGGGCAAACTCTAAATACGTGCGGTCCCACGGCCTCCTCAAATTCCGGAACTTCTGCCGGTATGCCTCTGGAACCAATTCATAACTCCTTAGTTTAGCCCTTTTCACTTCATCATAATCTTTAGACTCATCCATGGACAATGCCGAATACGCTTGCTGAGCCTTCCCCCTAAGTACACTCTGTAACAGAACAGTCCATTTCCCCTTAGGCCAATTCTGATTCAAAGCAACTTTCTCAAAATGGAGGAAGTACCTATCGACATGCATCTCCTCAAATGGGGTTACCAACTTAATCTCCTGACCAATCTTGAACCCCTGGTTTGGCTCTACTGCCTGGCCTCCTCCCTGCAATGCCTTCAGCTTTTCCAGCTCAAATCGCCTCTCTTCCCGTTCCTTCTTGGCCTCCAGTTCTAGCTTCCTTACTCAAAGCTCATGCTCCCTCTTCTCCCTTTTCTCTCTCTCTGCCTCAGGCTGCCTTATCCGGAGTTAATGCTCTCTTTTCTTTTCCTCCTCAGCCAACCTTAATTTTTCCATCTGTAACTGAAGCTCACTCTCGGTTAGTTTCCTCTCAGGGAACAGTTCCAATGCCCCCGATGGGAACACACCTTGGGATACATAACACACGGCTATCGACCTCTGTATCTCCAACTTTCTCATCGCCGGTTTCACTGCCGGGAGATTCAACTTTCTCACAATACCCAACAATTCCATCTTTTTGGCATCCTCTAATGCCCCCGTAGTTGGTTCTTTTAAAAATTTGTCAATCTCCATCTCTGCTGGTTTCCCATCTGGTTATCCACACAACCAGATCAGATAAGGGACTTCTATCCCAATTCACTGGCCCCCCAATTTGGTAATCAAATCCTGAAGACGAGGCCCCAATTTGTTATGTACCCCGTAACTGGGTTAACAAACCAGCAGAAATAGAAGAATCCGTTGGGAGTCTGGTGGTACCGAAAGCTAAAGGTGTTTATTAGTAAACTACACAATACAGTATCAAAAATGCAAATATATATATAAAACAGGTTAGCTATAATAAACATAGAAGTGTAGGAATAATAATCACCAATAATAAACAAGCTCTATCAATGTCTAGGGGTAAATGAATTGTCACAAGAGAATATACAGTTCAGTTCAATTCATGTGTGCTGAGGTAGTTGCGGTTGTTGTATTGTAATTTGTTGGAGAGAGAGCGAGCGAGCGAGATATAACAGCTGCAGCAGGCAAACCTTCTGTTGTCTTCTTATTCCGTCATACCGTTGTGGTAATTCGGTTAGGACCCCTCCGTCCTCGGCTAGACCGTTGTGGTGGACTCGTCACTCTGGCATGAGTGGACACACACATACAAGTCCCCACCGGCCCTGCCCTCACACTGTGAGCTTTGTGACCGATCTCCTGATTCGGTCCTCAAAACCCCCACCTTCCTGTGGGTGCACAACACTCGGTCAGTGTCCACTGGTGTGTCTGAGGATGTCTCCCCACACCTGTCTTTTATCTCCACTGATGGGGTATCAGCCATCCATCAGCTCAAAATGACCATGTCCATCAAATCAGGCCACTCCTGCTGTCTCCTCAGGAATGTTGATGAGCAAAGTAACGTCCTTGCTGTGAAAAGGTAAACAATCCAGGAAGAAGCCATAATACATAAATCAACTGTCTCTCTCTCTCTCTGTCTTATCTGTAGCAGATGTTCCTGCCTCTGTGCTTCATCTCTCTCTCTCATTAGCAGCAGAGCAATAGCAATAGTTCATAGTTCTCAAAAGGGGGGGGAGAATGGTTAACTCTGCACCCCATTTCCATCAGGTCTGTTTAGCACTCATAACATAGGAATTACTCACCGGAAGGTACAGTCCCGTACCCTGACAGGCAGGGTGCAGTATTCCCACAGTAATCAGCCAGAATCAGTATCATTTTGTGAAGGGAAAAGGATGAACTGATTATAATTCTTTGAGGAAGTAATATGTGGCGTAGGGAGTGTGCTGAGATTTCCAGAGTGTATCTGATCAGATGCTGAAGATCATGGTGTAGGAGATTACAAATTGCCATGGATATATTTGGAAGTTTATTCCTCCAAGGCTGATGGAAGCAGAGCGTGAATATTTTTAAGGCAAAAACTGATAGATTATTGATGAGCAGAGGGATAAAAGATTGTAGAACGGTACAGCACAGTTTGGGATTTTCAGCCCGAGATGTTTGTCGATGATATAAACCTACTTCAAATGTCAATTCTTTATTCCCCTTTACTCATGCTGCCTGACTTGGTGAGATCCTCCAGCATCTTGTATGCTGCTCACAATTTTTCATATATCCATGTGCCCATCAAAGAATCTCTTAACTGTCCCTGACATCCAATCTACCACTACCCCAGCGGTGAATTCCAAACACTTACTGCTCTGTGTAAATAACCTACCTCTGACATCCCCCCCAACCTTTCCTCTACTCACCTTAAAAGGATGCCCTCTGGTCTGGGTCATTGCTGCACTGAGAAAAAGATGTCAGCTGTCCACTATATCCGCATCGTGTGTAATCTATCAAATCACCTCTCCTTCACTCACCCTTTCCACATAAGAATTGTTAGATGGGAAAGTGAAATTGATGTTACAATCGGATCAGCCATGACCTAATTTAATGGTGGAGCGGGGCCGGGGGGGACTACTGTTCCTCCTAATTGATATGCCATTTGCTACCTCAGCTGAAGGTAGTTAGATCTGGAGATGATGTTGCCCAGCAGGTCCTTTGGAACTCAAGAATGAGGCAAACATTTTATGGTTACAGCCATCCGACGATCTGTTCGTCTCGGTACAGGTCAGGCGGGGTGAGAAGCAACAAAGGGACTATGACTGTGATTGTAACTGTAGCAGAGGAACACAAACATGTTCCTCCTGACTTTCGCAGCTATCTTGTACCTATTTCCACCCTGTCACTTATAAAAAATGCAATTCCCTTCTCTCAATTCCTCCATCTCCGCCGTATCTGTTCTTAGAATGAAGCTTTCCATTCTAGAACATATAGTGAGCTACCTTGGCAGGACCCAGTACTGTAATTGCGAAATGCTCCTGAAGCCTGCAGTTTTGGTGGGAGGGAGATGTAAATGCACTGGCAGCTGAAGAGATTCAGAATCAGGCTTGTTATCACTGATTTACACGATGTCAACTTTGTTTTGCGGTGGCTGTACAATGCAACTTAAAATTACCATAAATTACAACACAGTGCTAAAAGAAAGGAATAATTAGGTAGTTTTCATGGGTTCATGACTGTTCAGAAATCTGATGGCGGAGAGGAAGAAGTTGTGTTTTATTTATTGAGTCTGTACATCCTCCCTGATAGCAGAAATGAGGAGAGGGAATATCCCGGATGGCGAGAGTCCATAGAGGTGGATACCGCCATCTTGAGGTACTGCCTCTTGAAGATTGGGGTTGGGGGTGGTGGAAGAGATGGGTTATGTCCACAGTGGAACTAAATCTACAACACTTTGTGGCCTCTCGCGATCCCGTGCATTGGAACCTTCGTGCCAGGCAGTAATGCAACCAGTCCACTGTACATTCTTAAGAACTTGCTGGAGTCTTTGGTGAAACACCTCAAAGTCCCAATGAAGTTTAGCCGCTGACGTGCTTTCTTCATGATACATTCAATCTGCTGGGTCTCTGAAACGTTGATGCCCAGCGTCAGTTGAATGGTAAATGCTAACCATTCCCACCACCAGCTCCTCAATAAGAACTGTTGTGTGTTCTTCCAACTTCCAGCTTCTCCTTCCTGAAGTCTGTAGTCAATTCCTCAGCCTTGCTGACATTGAATGCACGAAGAGACTTAATGGAGCGAGGAGGTGGTTGATACATCTTTGGAGTTGGGGTTTCCGGGTGATTTCTGTGAACAGACTTTTGAGCCATGTGACGATTTCCCTGTTACCATGAGCTACCTTTGTGCATTTTACATTTCTCAGAACAAGCTCCCTGTGGGGTCCCCGAGCAAGAACGTCAGCTGCTGCTGGACTTGGGCTATAGATTCCAGCTTGGGCTGTGGATGCAACACATTTTACACAACCATCAAAAGTTCAAAGTAAATTTATTATCAAAGTACATGTATGCCAGATATACAAGATGCATTTTCTTACAGGCATTCACAATATATACAAGAAACAATATAGAATCAATGAAAGACTGCACGCAGGAGGTCAAACAATTGATGTGCAAAAGTCAATGAACTATACAGATACGAAAAGAAAGAAAAATAAAGAATTAATAATAATAACGGACTAAGTAGTTAACACAAATTCAAGATGGTAAATGCAGAAAATGCTGAGAAAAACGAGGAACAATCCAACTTATTACAGGATCTTGTAGCAGTTTAACTCAATGTGATTACTTGCACTGGCACAATCAAGGGGCAAACTTCATTCACCAAAATCTTGCTTTAAAATACAAACTCATAAAAGACACCATACCTTACTATAAATACAAACCTGATCCAGTTTTAGTGTCAGAATCTGATAAATTATATTATGACCAATCCATTATTAGAGATAGGACAATCCATATTAACCCCCATCTAGATATAATATTGCAGGATAGAAAAGCAAGAACAACTTACTTAATTGATATAGTCATTCCAAATGCACACAACTTTCAGAAATCAATAAGTGAAGAATCCAGAAATACGCTGAATCAAAAGAGGAAATTGAAAGACTATGGAACATGAACAAGGTGTATGTTGTCCCAATAGTAATATCTATAACTGGTTTCAGCCCAAAGTCACTACACAAAAGTATTAAACAATTAGGGCTACACAGCAATATTTCTGTAGGTTTACAGAAAGCCAAAATACTAAACACCACTAGAATAGTCCAAAAGTTCCTAGCAGTTGAGAAATGAATGTGCTTGGCTAGGCCCGAACCTCAAGTTTCACCAGCTTCAGCTGAGATTAATTAAAAATACAACAATAATAATAATAATAATAAATAAATAAACAAAAAAATCAAGAACGTGGGATGAAAATAAGTCCATAGGAATATTTCACATTTCACTGTGCAGGAACAATTCCCTTCTGTAATTCTGATTCAGAGCTTTAGGTAACAAAATGGACGAGTTCACTTCATGAGAACGTGTGTAGGAATTACAGTTTCTAAGCTGGGAGAGTTTCAGTTATCAAATGTGTGCTGGAACAAGTTCTGAAATATTCACAATGTGGGAGCAATGTCCTGAGGAGTACAGTCCTCTTAGAGGACTGTAAGCTGACAGCTGACACTTAGAGGATTGATTTAATTATTTTCTTTCCCATAGATTCAGGATGTTCTCAGCAAAGTCAACTCTGGAATCACTGGCGGTAAGTAGTCACGATCAGGGGTGAGGATCTTCATCACTGCTGCATGGGCTACAGTCTGATGAAACACTTGCCTATTTCAGAATGCACTCAATTAGTAATGCAGTAGTTATTTAAAATCAAAACTGGCACTTGTGCAGGACTGAGGAACAGCAAACACTCTGCTGTATTAAGTCATGACTCTGGAAGTGGTTTGGTTTACTATTGTGACGAGTACCAAGATACAATGAAAAATTTGGCTTGCATGCTGATCAGATAATCACACAGTGCGAAGAAATAGAAAAGGTAAAGCAATAACTCCGCATAACAGCTACAGAGAAGGTGCAGTGCAGGGAAACAATAAGGTGCTAGATCATAATGAGGTAGGATGTGAGGTTAAAGTTCCACTTATTGTACAGGGGAATTCTTTAATAGTCTGATAACAGCAGGATAGAAGCTGTCTTTGAGCCTGATTTTACGTGCTTGCAGCCTTTTGTACCTTCTGCTCAGTGAAAGAGGAGAGAAGAGAGAATGAGAATGGATATGATCTTTGATTATGCTGGCTGATTTACCAATGCAGTGAGAAGTGTAGACAATCCATGGAGGGGTAGCTGGTTCCTCTGATGTGCTGAGCTGTGTCCCTGCAGTTTCTTGCGGTCACGTGCAGAGCAGTTGCCGTATCAAGCTGTGATGCACCCAGACCAAATGCTTTCCATGATGCATTGATTAAAAGATATAGTAAGGCTAATCACAAATGAGAGAAAGTCTGCGGATGCTGGAAATCCAAGTAACACACACAAAGTGTCGGAGGAACTCAGCAGGCCAGGCAGCATCTACAGTCGACGTTTTGGGCCGAGATCCTTCAGCAGGACCTGCTGAATGTTGCTAGTGAAGCTACTTTCTCAGGTAAATTAAATATATACCTTTGTACAACACTGATGAAGAGCAGGAAAGTTATCACCATGTCTTGGCCTAAATTTATCCCTTAGTCTTCATAATTAAAATTGGTTAGCTGGTCAATGTTGCAGAGCTCTTTGTGGGATTTTGACTGTTCTGTCTCCAATGTGACCACCTCATAAGTACTTCACGTGTTGCAAAATTCTTGGAGGTGACAAGTCATGATACAAATACAGGCTGTGGCAGTTCTGAGGCACCAGCTCAACATCTTCCCACATGTGAACAATTCTAGGACACTGTTTTGAAGGTAAGTA
The DNA here is from genome assembly GCF_030144855.1 of Hypanus sabinus. Lineage (NCBI taxonomy): Eukaryota > Metazoa > Chordata > Chondrichthyes > Myliobatiformes > Dasyatidae > Hypanus > Hypanus sabinus. The sequence goes on along the minus strand of NC_082714.1, from coordinate 109,911,098 downwards.
AGGGAGCTACTTCTGTTATCTTGGCCAATAATGATCTCTTTACAAACACTTAAAAAGCTATTTTATTTCTAAATGATCTTTCTGGGAGTTTGCTATATATAGATCGGTACAAGTGCATTGTTGGCTGTAAGTCACTTTGGGATTCCCAGAGCTTATAAGTGCATGACTTTGTTGAATGGAAGACATTCTATCCTGTTAAATGTTATCCTCTATGAAGGTTTATCCAATCACTTTAGCCACCACAGTTGTGCACTTGCATCCACAGGAGTAAAATACAATGAAAAACAAAACTTTTATTGTGAGAGACTGTGTCAAGGTGTAGTAACTATACATTGCTTGAGGAGCATTTTAAAGAATACTTACATTGGATAAGTCAACTTCTTACCATGTTTAGGGTGCTCTCACCCTGGGAAACTCCAGACCTGTAAGATACATGTAACCATTTCCTTCATTCTGGTGCCTCTACCATTTGTTTGTAGAGCAGAAGTGAAAGGACTGGTGGATTCTGATGTTCTTGATCTGAGGTCCTTTGGAAGTCTAGACTGAGGCATAAACGTTTTTGCTTATGATAATTTATTAAGCTCTAAGAGAACAAAGGAATTGGAAAAGGAGAGTAGTGAAAGCAGCACCCAGTCATGAGAGAAGGCGAAGTTGGGAAAGAGATCAAGGCAACGTGGTTTAGCCTTCTTATACCAATTTGTTAACAGCAATAAGTACCATTCAAATTGTGTAGATGAGTTAATCAATCAGATAGCCCTTATTCAAATAATGCAATATTCGCAATTGTAACCACTAGGAAACACACTGAACAAATGCATATTCATAGGTAATGGTATACAAACAAGCATAAGAGAGTTAATCTACAAGGAAATAACAATTATATGGTCTAATCCAACAGAACATCAGAAGGATGAGATGAGCAGTTTAACTCTAGGCCATCTCTAAGTCTTGCCTTGTTGCCAGAGTTATCAATAGCTATCAGTTTGTGTTAATTATCATAACATACTGAAAAGACATTGGGAATTAAAGGATTCGTACTTTAAAATTCCTTTGAACTTTGTACTTTGTTCTTTGAACTTTGAGTTTCCACTTATCTCAAGATTTTCAAATTTCTTTGTATCTAATTTCTATGATGTGGAAATACAGAGGCAACAGGGTTAAATAAGAGGACAACAGTGCAAAGGCCCAGATAGCTGAGTTGGAGGCCTTCCACATGACCTGGGAATTGAACTTCATGTAATTAAATAAATTGAGAATTGCAAAACTCTTATTGATAAAATTGACCAGGAGACATTAGATTGTTATAAACTCCCAATTGGTTCAATAATGTTCTTCGAGGATGGAAATTCAGTTTATATGTGATACTGACTTATGAAGCAAGTCCCTCAGGAGAGTTAGAGAGAGCCAGCAGCTCTCACAGCTCATGATTTGTTTTTAAACCACAAGTAGCTTCTACTAAGCTGTCTGGTCAGACATCCCTTTCCGTTTCCTCCTGTGTCAGCATTCTAATGGGACAGATCCCACCATGACTCCTGTGGATCAAGGATCAAAAAAAGTTCAAAGTTAAGTTATTATCAAAATACATATACGTCACCAGATACCACCCTGTGATTAACTTTTTGTCAGTATTCACAGTAAATACAAAGAAACATGATGGGGTAGATAGAGTCATAAAGAAAGCTGTTGGTACATTGGCATTCATAAATCAGAGTACTGAGTATAGAAATTGGGATGTTATGTTGAATTTGTATAAGATGTCAGTGAGGCCTAATTTGGAGTATTGTACAGTTTTTCTCACCTACCTACCAGAAAGTTGCAGATAAAGGTGAAACACTGCAGAGAAGATTTACAGGGACGTTGTCAGGACCTGAGTTACAGGGAAAAGCTGAGTAAATTAGTACTTTATACCTGGTGTGTTGAAGAATGAGGGGAGATTTCATAGATGTATACAAAACAGATGAGAGGTATAAAGAAGATAAATTCAAGTAGGCTTTTTCCACTGAGATTGGGTGAGTCTAGAACTAGAGGTCATGGGTTTAAGGGTGAAAGGTGAAATTTTTAAGGGGAACATTAGGGGGAGCTTCTTCATTCAGAGGGTTGTGTGAGTGTGGAATGAGCTGCCACTGGAAGTGATGGATACAGATTAGATTTCAACAGTTAAGAGAAGTTTGGAGAGGTACATGAGGGAAATGGAGGGCTATGGTCCAGGTGCAGGTCAATAGGACTAGGCAGATTAATAGTTCAGCATAGACTAGATGGACCAAAAGGCCTGTTTCTGTGCTGTAGTGTCCTATAACTCTATGACACTAAACAATGATAAAAAAAACACACACAACAAAGACAGACAAACAACCAATGTGCAAAAGAAAACAAACTGCGTAAATATAAAAGAGAAAATAAATAAATAAGCAATAAATATTGAGAACTTAAATTGCATAGTCTTTGAAAGTGAGTCCATAGGTGAGGGAGCATTTCAGGAATGAGGTGAGTGAAGTTATCCCCTCTGGTTCAGTAGCCTGATGGTTGAGGTGTAATAACTATTCCTGTACCAGTTATATGTACATTTAGAACAGAAATGAGAGGGATTTTATTTAGGCAGATGGTGGTAAATATGTGCAATTCATTGCCACAGATGGCCATGGAGGCCGAGCCATGAGTATATTTAAAGCAAGTGAGGAAATTGAGGATCCAATTGCACAGGAGGTATTGGGGCCAAGGTCCTGATGGAAATACAGAGGCAACAGGGTTAAATAAACCCTTGATGGGTTTTGAGGGAATGATAGTGTTGAATACAGTGCTGTAGTTAATGAAGAGCAAGCTGATGTACACATCTTCACTGTCCAGATGTTCCAGGGTTGAGCATAGAGCCAATGACTCTCCAATTCCACCATCAAGCATCTTCCCAAGGAACCAGAGGAGATGTAATTCCTGCCCTTTTGCTTCTTCTCTTCCCACAGACGATCTTTCCAGCTGATGCAATATCTCATTACAGCCACTTCCAATCTGGTGCACTGGAATTGGAATTGGTATATTACAGTTAATTGCACAGGGATACTTGTCTCACTTACTGTTCAAACAGATCAGATGTGAGACAGTGCTGTGAGGTACAACAAGGTAGAACAATAGCAATGCAGAATACAATGTTACACTTACAGAGAAAGCACAGCGGAGGTGGACAATAAGGTGCAAGACCATAATGAGGTAGATTATGAGGTCAGAGTCCATTTTATCTCACTTGGCAACCTTTCAATCGCCTTGTTACAGCAGAGTAGGAGTTGACCTTGGGTCTGGTGTTACACGCTTTCAGGCTTTAGTGTCTTCTGTCCAATGGGAGAGGGGAGGAAAGGGAATCTCTGGGATGGGTGGGGTCTTTGATTATGTTGGCTGCTATAGAATCAGTGAGAAGTGTAGACTACGTCCATAGAGAGGAGGCTGATTTCTGTGATGTGCTGAGCACTGTTCACTGCTCTGCAGTTTCTTGCAGTCACATCCTCTTCTTGAAGAGTGTTCTTCTCAAATGAGTGAAAATCAAAAGTAAAACTGGTGATGCTGAAGTCTAAAACAAAACCTGGAAATGCTGGAAATACTTGGCGGGTCAGGCAGAAGAGAAACAGAGTCAATGCTTCAGGTTGGAGACTTTTCATCAGAGGGAGTGAGAGCAGTGGCACAGGGTAAGGATGAGATGCAGTGGAGGAATTTGCTAACTATGGTAGAGGGGTAGCCACAGTTCTGAGGTAATATGTAGAAAGTCTCATCATTGGAGCAAATACAATGGAGATAGAGGAACTGGGAGAATGGAAAAGAGTTATTAGAGAATGTAGGGTGGGACAAAGAGCAGTCAAGAGAGCTGTGGGAGTTCTGTGGGAGCCCACAGAAAAAGATACTACCAACATTCAAAGCAGCCCACCAACACCACAGGCTGTGACTGCTGCAGGTGTTTCTCAGGGAGCAGTCCACTTACAACTGAGACCACTCAAACAATTAAGAGAAGAAAGACACACATGAAATAGTCATTAGAAATAAACACGTTCATAATGTGTCTATATTACCGAGTAACAAAACTTGAGACTGACATGACAGCATACAGGGACCAACTTCATCAACAGTTTATAGCACGATATTCCTCCAGGCCAGTAAATGCACAACAAATAGCAGATCAACATAGAGTGAAAGCAAAAAATAATGTAATCCCTATAGGCATGTTAAACCAAATAAAACATGAAGTTGCACAAGACCTAGAAAGAAACCAACCATGACGATACTACGCAAGGAAATAATGAAGATGCAACACACTGAAGCAACTGCTTCACAATTGGACGTTAACAGCAACAACACAGATCCAGAGCCTCTGCAGTATGCTGATGAGAAAGCTGAGCTTACAGACAAAATTTTCCTTATATTTAACACCACACTGAATATACAGTATGCAACAAAAAGCCCTACATACTAAAACAAAGTAACTCATCAAAATTTGCAAAAATTATTAATATTCTCAACAATATCATATTACTATAACATTTAAGAAAACATGAAACATTTGAAGAACTACACATAATAACATACTGTGCAGCATTAACAGCAGTGTAGGGCAATGGTTCCAAAGCAGAGGCACTCTTTAATAGAAACCTAAAACTGAGTAACAAAATGAGAACACTGAAATGGCAGAAGAGATTAAAAAGCAAAATTGAAACCTTAAGAGCAGAAGTAGCCCGCCTAATGGAATATAAAAAGGAGCAAGAAAGTTGAGAGATAAGCTAAGGAAATACTAAGGAAATATAAAGTCCACACAAGATATGATCAATCCAACAAAAGTATTGTAGAATTTATAGATACACTAAAACTTATTCTAGGCTTATTGCCTACAAAGCCAGACCAAATAGATACATGAAATGCATCAGACAAAGAAAACTGAAATATCAATTCAGAAACAATGAAAAAGATTCATGGGTTATTGTAGATACAGGATACTGAAGTGAAATTTGACACACTAAAATGTCACCAAGCCCAGCACAGAATTACCAACAAATACAGTGATAATGAACTTTTGGTCTAATATCTGGGCTAATAGGGCGACACACAATCAAGAAGCAAGCTGGGTTGGGAGGAAATAACACACTCACATAATTGAAGAAATACAAATACTTGAAGATACAATGGATATGCTGAAAGAGGTTATAAAAATACCCACAACTGGAAAAGTGCTGGCAGTGATAATATTCATAAATATTGGTTTAAAAAATTTACTTGCGTTCATCCATACATATTAATGTATACCAATAATTTTCTTGAAAATCCTGAAAAGGTGCCTGAATTTTTGACAGAAGATGAAACATATGTTTTACCTAAAGGGAAAATCACAAAAGATCCATCAAAATATCATCCCATTACTTGTTTATAAGCCATACAGTATATAAAATTGTAACATCATGCATCTCGCAATTAATGACCACTCATTTAGATAAGCACAATATACTTACAGAACTGCAGAAAGGATGCCGTTAGAGTATGAAAGGACGTAAAGAACAACTGATAATAGATTCTGTAATTCTAAATCAAGCCCAGAGGAAAAGCAGAGATCTTTCTTGTTGCTAAGTTGACTACCAAAAGGCATTTGACTCTGTCCCACACTCATGGTTAACAGAAGTAATTAATATATATAAAATACACCCAATACTTGTGAAATTCCTTCAACATCCCATGAAGCACTGGTGTACCATAATCACTCTATTAACAACCAAAAACAAACAACCACCGTTATCAAAATACACTAAGGCATTTTCCAAGGTGACTCTCTAAGTCCACTATAGTTCTGTCTAGCTTTAAACCCCCTCACTAATTTACTGAATAAAATGAAAATTTGTATCAAATCAGAAACAAAGAAATGAGCTATACCTTAACACACCTTTTATACATGGACAATTCAAAATGACATGGTCCTTCATCAGTAAAGCTAAAATGATTAATTCAAATGGCAGAACTATTTCCGAAAGATATAAACATGAGCTTTGGACTGGATAAGTGCAGAACATTAAACATAAAGAAAGATGCAATAGAGCTAATAGAACACAAAACAGAGAAGCGGGATATGATACAACTGATGGATGAATATAAAACATATAAGTATCTGGGATATTCACAAGCAAAGAAAATAGATCATAGTGTGTTAAAGGAAAAACTTGAAAGAATATATTTCAAGGCTTAAGAAAATCTGTCAAACAGAGCTCAACAGTAAAATATAACAAAGGCAATAAGCACTTTTGCCATACCTATATAAATGTATTCTTTTGGCATAATGTCTTGGTCCGGAACCAGTCGGAAAATTTATGAAGTAAAATAAGAACTGAAATGACAAATTTCAGAAAACATTATGTATACTTGATCGCACTTAGATGTAACTACCTAGGACAGAAGGGGGAAGAGGAATAACAGACATTAAAAATCTACACAAAAGTAGGATAAAACTTATAAGGATATATTTTCATCAATGAAAACAGGATTCGACACTTCATGCGAGCATATGCAATTCTGATAAGAAGTATACACCACTATACTTAAATAAGAGCACAACCTAGAAAAATGAAGGCATTATCACTATTGAAGAAAAAGTTAACCAATGGAAGCGCATGACCCTCCATGGAAGACGTCCCCATGTTGTGAGCAGACTAGATGTCGACAAGCAAGTGTTGAACGCTTGGCTCAGAGTTGGAGATCTCTTCCCAGAAACAGAGGGGTTCTTTGTGGCCATACAAGACTAGGTGGTTAATACAAATATCAAAAATACATATTAAAAGACCAACATGTTCTAGATGATAAATGTAGAAAATGGCAAGGAAAACCAGAAACAATCCAACATATTACAGGATTCCGAAGCAGTTTAACACAATCTGATTACTTGCACAGACACAAACAAGTGGCAAACATTATTCATCAAAATTTTGCTTTAAAATACAAACTGATGAAGGAAATCACATCTTACTATAAATACAAGCCTGATATAATTTTAGAGTCAGAATACCACAAATTATATTATGGCTGATCCGTTATTACAGATAGGACAGTCCGTAATAAACATCTGGATATAATAAGATAGGATAAACAAGTAAGAACAACTTATTTAATAGATATAACCATTCCAAACACTCCTAACTTACAGAAATCATAAGTGGAAAAACACCAGAAATATGCTAAGGAAATTGAAAGACTATGGAACATGTACAGGGTGTACCTTGTCTCAGTAGTAATGTCTACAACTAGTATCATCCCAAAGTCATTACACAATAGCATTAAACAATCAGGCCTACACAGCAATATTTACATAAATCTTCAGAAAGCCACAATACTAAACACCACTGGAATAGTCCAAAAGTTCCAAGCAATTGAGAAATGAATGTGTTTGGCTATGCTCATACTGCAGGTTTCACCAGCTTGAGCTGAGAAAAATAAACACACAATAAACATTATAAGGTAGCTTAGATACATAGATTGATTGTATGTCCATAAAGTGACCAGGTATACATAAGGTGACTGACGGGAAATAATAAAGTAATGGTTGAATTAGTGGGTGGAGATGTTGATTAACTTTACTGCTTGGGGAAAGTAACTGTTTTTGAGTCTGGTGGTCCTGGTGTGGATTATATTTAACCTCCTCCCTGATGGGAGTGGAGCAAACAGTCCATGAGGATGTGTGGGATCCTTCATGATGCCACTGGCCCTTTTCTGCAACATTTTGGTACGTATGTCCTTGATGACAGGTAGGCTGACGTCAGTGATGTGTCCATCAGTTTTGACCACCCATTGTAGACCACCACGATAGTGCAGCTTCCACACCAAACAATGATGCATCTTGTTGGGATGCTCTTCACTGCATATCTGAAGAATGGTGTGAGTATGGATGTGCAAAGTCCAGCCCTCTTCAGCCTCCTCAGAAAGCAGAGGTACTAGTGAGCTTTCTTGACTGCGTAGGACGTGTTCTGGGACCATGAGAGGTTGTGTGTGATATGTACTTTCAGAAATTTGAAACTGATTGCGGCTTCCGGTGCTGTGCTGCCAACGTAAAGGAGGGAGTAAATGGTGTGAGTTCTCCTTAAGTTAATAACCATCTCTTTTGTCTTGTTGACATTAAGAAAGAGGTTATTTGCCTTGCACCAGGCCTCGAGCTCTTTTGCCTCCTCTCTGAAGGCATTTGCATCGTTGTTGGTGGTGAGCCCCATCACTGTCATGTCATCGGTAAACTGGATGACGTGACTGCTTGGGCATTTGGCCGTGCAGTCATGTGTGAGCAGAGTGTTCGGCAATGGAATCAGCATCGGCCCTGGGCGGTATGATGGGGAGGAAGGAGCGGTTGTGCGTGAGATGGCCTTTCTTGAAGTACTATCGTTGTCTACACGCTTACTAATGTAGCTGATGACCGATGAGGCATATTCTTTGAGGTATGAGTCTAGTTCATTTGTGGTCGCCTCCTTGAGCATCTGCCAGTTAGTCTGTTCAGAATAGTCCTGAAGCATAGAGATTGCCTCATTTGGCCAAACAGTGATGGTCCTCTTGACTGTTTTCTCCATTTTCAGCAGCAGTCAGTATGCTGGGATTAACATTATGGAGATGTGGTCAGAGAGTCCAAGGTGGAGGCTTTGTAAATATTGAGCCTGTTTGTATAAGCATGGCCCAGTCTGTTTATTTCCGGAGTGGTAATGGTGACGTGTTGGTGAAATCTGGATTAAATGTTCTGCAGGTTAACATGACTGAAGCAATGATTCATGTGCTGTAAACCTCCTGGTTATGAGTTGAGGCCTGTGGAAAGGTGGTCATACAATGAAGGTCACACAGCTGAAGGAAGAGGGACAGAGCAGCAAACGGGTTATGAAAGTTTGAATCTAAGCTTCTTTAATGATTGATACTCAGGACATGGTCAGTAATCTGCTTTGTACCAAGAGGATAGTGAAGCAGAATCAGGTTTATTATCACTGACGTATGTTGTGAAATTTGTTGTTTTGCAGCAGCAGTATAGTGCACGGCATAAAAATAAATCAAAAGTGCAAAAGAGGAATAGTGAGGTAGTGTTCATGGGTTCAAGGACCATTTAGAAATCTGATTGCAGAGGGGAAGAAACTGTTCCTAAAATGCCGAGTGTGGCTCTTCAGGCCCCAGTGCTGGTAATGAGAAGAGAGCATGTCCTGGATGGTGAAGGTCCCCTATGATGAATTCTTCTTGAGGTACCATATTTTGAAGATGTCTTCTATGGAGGGGTGGGTTGTATCTGACTGAGTCGACAACCCTCAGCAGCCTCTTTCGATCCTGCACATTGGAGCCTCCAACCAGGGAGCAACATAACCAGACAGAATGATCTCCATGGTGCATCTGTAGAAACTGGTAGTCTTCAGTGACATATCAAGTCTCAAACTCCTAATGAAGTAGAGCCTCCGGTATGCCTTCTTCATGAGTGCATCAATGTGTTGGGCCCGAGACAGATGCACCAAGATGTTGCACTCAGGAACTCACCCTTTACACTGCCGACCCAAATACAAGGACTGACCTGTGTTCTTCCGACTTCCCCTTCCTGAAGTCCACAATCAATTCCTTGGGTTTTCTGATACTGAGTGCAAGGTTGTTGCGACAACACTCAACCAGCTGATGTATCTCACCCCAGTCTCACTAATGACAGCATTAGAATGGGGTCATTGCTATGATGAAAATCTTTGAAAGCCTTGGCAATCGTAAGAACCAATAGCAGGTAGGAGCAATGAAGTGATTTGAATTTAAAATGTTTACTGACACTTCTGTACTCTTATAGTTGATTCCTATCCAGACTCCAATGAAGGCTCTTCTGCAGCTCACTGTCATGCCTATTATCAATGGTAAGTTCTCTCCACTTACTCTTCTACTGTCATAGTTTACACACTTACGACGTTGCACAGACCGCTATTGCATGCACACCCTCTTGCTATTCTGGGGATTCCGAGGTTGAAGTGTTAGTTTTACACATCCCATTGTATAGATCATCACAGTTAGCCGCTGCCTTTACATCCTCATGCAAGTGTAGCTTATAACAAGGTTATAATTGCTTTCAGAGGCCATTGTACAAATAATGACATTGTGAAGATATATTTGCACACTATGGCATTCTGTATATTTTGACAATAGTCTGTTTTATGTATGTATTTACATAATTGTATAGGTTATCATGGTTTGCTGCTGTATTTATATTCCCAAAATATTAGGTGGATTCTCACAGCCTTTCGCCATGTTTTCACATTCACAATAATGTGCAATCACAGTTAGGCATTGCCTATTATGATCAGGCATGCAGATTTTCAGAATTTACACTGTCACGATTATTAGAGCTCAGTGCTTACACACTCACAAATTTGTGTACAGTGTCACAGCTGGGTATTATCTTACACACTTCGAAGCCAATGCCAAAATCAAATTTATTTCCATAGGCACAAATTGATGCATAAGAACACGCACAGGTTCAATGAAAAACTTAGTTGCAACATCACAGGCACAAAGCATCAGATAAGCAGCATTCACAAGTGAAACATAAATTAAACAAATTTTATACAATGTACAAGAATTAGAACAAATAAAAGTCCATTATAATGCAAAGTGTTGCCTACTGAGCTAGTGTTTAGGGTTGTGCCAGTTGGTTCAAGAATCGAATAGTTGGAGGGAAGTAGCTGTTCCTGAGCCTGGTGATCTATGTTCCCTCTAAGCTGTGCACATGTGCACACACACACGTTTTTCAACCGGCACACAAAGGAAATTAATGTGCGCACAAAAGGTCAGTTACCTAAAATAATGTAGTAATTAATAATTATACTTATTGAAATGCCAAAGACAGGAGAGAGAAAGATAACTGAGTGACTTAAATATGTATGTTGTTTTGTTGTTATTCTGTGCAGTTTTAAGTCGAATATTTTGTAAACCTACATGAACTGTGCCATGTGTGCATTTATTGCGCACATACATTTGTCACAGCAAACAAAAATTTGCACAACATAAGATTTTTGGCACATTGACTACTAAAAATTAAAGGGAACATTGCTGATGATGTCAGGCTTCTGTACCTCCTGCCTGATGGGAGCTGGGAGAGGATGGGATGGTGGGGTTCTTAGACGATAGATGTTGCCTCCTTGAAGCAACTCATCCAGTAGATACTAATGATGGCGAGAGATGTGCCCGTAGTGCATCAGGCAGAGTCTACAACTCTCTGCAGGATCATATCCTGAGTATGTAACTATATTGCTGCCAGCTGCCAGCAAAGTGTTGCCTCTCTAGCACCATCTTATGTTTAGTTATTCTTACGACATTGTGTAGGTTTTCAGTTAGGTGAAGGACTTGCAGATTCACATCATCTCAGGGCTGGCCGCTGGATTTGTGCAAACTCCATTCTATAGATTTTAGTGGTGTGATTGCAAACATATTATTACTTGGTTCCTAGATTATGGTTGCCATTTACACTCATATATATTTCATTTTCTAAAAAAAATATTTTTTTCATAATATGCACAGTAATTACTATTGGGGCATGTCTTCATTTATATTCTATGCCATCATTACATTACCTTACATTACATCCACACCCCTCATGCTTCCCCCTTATGCATCAGGGGGACGTGGGCAAGGTGGTTACACATGGGCCAGTCACTCACTATCCGGGGCAGTGAGCCCCTATACTCTGCTCTTTCACCACCATGCCTTCCACTCTGAGCTTCAGTGTGTCTCACAACACTTCCTCCAGCACTGTGGGATGTGCTAGTCGGCTGCATTCCCTTGCAGACATCCCCTTAAACTGGAAGACCAGCAAGTTTCAGGCAGACCAAAGTGTTTCGCTCACCATGTTGATATTTAGACCGTAAGAACATGAGACGTAGGAGTAGAATTAGCCCACTGGCCCATCAAGTCTGCTCCACTGTTCAATCATGGCTGGTCCTTTTTTTCATTCTTCTCCTCAACCCCATTTCCTGGTCTTCTCCTCGTAACCTTTGATGCCATGTCCAATCAAGAACCTATCAGTCTCCACCTTAAATACACCCAACGACCTGGCCTCCAAAGCTGCATGTGGCAACAAATTCACCACCTTTTGGCTTAAGAAATTTCTCTGCATCTCTGTTTTGAAAGGGCAGCCCTCTATCCTGAGGTTGTGCCCTCTTGCCCTAGACTCTCCCACCATGGTAAACATCCTTTCCACATCTATTCTGTCTCGGCCTTTCAACATTCGAAAGGTTTCAATGAGATCTCCCTCATCCTTCTGAATTCCAGCGAGCACAGACCCAGAGCCACCAGATGCTCCTCGTTGGCTCGTTGGAATGTTTTGTCTCAGTCTCTCTCCCTGGGAACAGCCTGTAGTTCAGACAACCATCTGATTTTTGTATTTTAAAACTAGACTTCATTCATTATTTTAAAAATGTACAAAAGGAAGAAACAGTGCAAAAAAGTCCTCTGTTATACAATTGTTTGTATTAGTGATAGATTCATAGAACACTACAGCTCAGAGACAGGCCCTTCAGCCCATCTAGTCCATGCTGGTATATATTTCTGACTATAATTCCATCTACCAGTCAGTACCTGGACCATAGCTCTCCATATCCATCTCATCCATGTACCCAGTCAAACTTATATGTTTAAGCCACATCCACCACTTCTGCTGGGAGCTTGTTTCACTCTCACACCATTTTCTGAGTGAAGAAGTTCTCCTTCAGGTTCCCCTTAAATATTTCAATTTTCATCTTAAACCCATGACTTCTAGTTGTAGTCTCACCCAACCTGAGGGGTGGGGGGAAGCCTGCTCATATTTACCCTATCTATACCCTTCATTATTTTGCATACTTCCATAAGATTTCCCCTCATTCTCTTGTGCACCAGGGAACAAAGTCAAACTCTAGGGAGGGTTATGTACAAAGTTCGAAGTAAATTTCTTATCGAGATACGTGCAGTATGTGTTACCATATTCTGCCTTGAGATTCATTTTCTTGCAGGCATTTACAGGGGAAAAGAAAAACAATAGAATTTTATGAAAACTATATACAGACAAAGCATGAAACAGACATAAAGCCACCAAGTATGGCCACATTCTCAATCTACGTACAGGAGGTCACTCTTTAGTCAAAATGACTAGAGAGTTGTGATTTGCCCCACTAAAATGATGAACTGAATGCTGAGAATTTGGGCCTTTTCTGGGCTGTGCCGGGGATTTGGATCTAAGGACTCAATTTGGTTCGGAATGCCTTTGCTGTTGCTCCCTGCTATTGGCTATACGATTTGTTTTGTGTTTTTTCTCTTTTCTGTGGGCACTGGGGGAGAGGGGAGCAACATTGGTCTTATTTTTTAAAATCGGGGTTCCTTGCTTTGCGACTGCCTGTAAGAAAACAAATCTCAAGGCTTTGTAATTTATACATTCTTTGATAATAAATGCACTTTGAAACTTCGACAGAAATGTCAGCTTCTGTTCTGCACTCACTATCAGAAGGAAGTTGAGTGAGTTTGCAGTGTGCTGACTCCAAACACAGCTGAGATCAGCTGTCTGAATGGGAGTGGGATATGGAGAGCTTTGGTCCAGGTAATGGTAGACGGAATCATAGACAGAAATATAGACCAGCATGGACTGGATGGGCCTGTTTCTGAGCTGTAGTGTTCTATGAATACATAGCCCCATATGGTCCAGGATGGCAGCACCTTTAATGAAGCAGATGACATTGTGTGTGTGGAAGTAAGTAACTTGTGCTAGGTGTGACCACTCCCTCCTGTGCAGCCATTTCCTTTTCTCTGTCTCTGCTCAGAGCGAGCTCTTCAAGGAGTACAGATTCCACTGCCAGAAGGAGTTGACCTCATCAACGAGACAGTGACTAACTACCTGGTGAGTCATCTAACTCATTAAAGGATCCTGTGCACTAACTATTTACACCAATCTTTTTAAAGGTTTGGTAACTATTGATAAGGGATAGTTGACCAATATTGTCATTTTGGGCCTGACTAATTAATCAATAGATCACACAATATGTACTTCTCCATCCATATTGCTTTACATTAGCCGACCTAACCTTCAAAAGTGACCATTTATCAACTTGTGTGCATTAGTGCTATGCTGCCAGGTAGCGGCGCCCACATAATAAAATATCACCCATCCTTTACTGTGTATTTGATGTGCTGAAGGCTATGCTGAAATGTACTGATACCCATCATTCCCACATAATGGTAGTGGGCACAAGGGCTATACTTCATACCTCACAAAGCATGTTGTGACTGTGATCTATTCATCAGAGAGACACTGGAACTGGTGACATAAAGGTCTTTATTCATTAAAGCAAGAAAGCATGTTCCTGGTGACCCCCTCATAGAGCCTCCCAAATTCGAAGTACATCTCAGTTTTAGACCTTTAAGGTCAAAGAAATAACAGGGTGATTCAAAACAATTTGAATAGTTGCAATGACTTCATTTACTTCAACTTTTTGAGTTGACAGTGCTTCCTTTGAACTACTTACAAGGGGTGATTGATAAGATTGTGGCCTAAGGTAGAAGGAGTCAATTTTAGAAACCCTAGCACATTTATTTTTTCCTACATTTACACACTTAGTCCAGCGGTCATGGAGCATACGGATCCCTTCTTTGTAGAAGTCGGCGTCTTGGACCTCCAGAAGTGGTCCACAGCAGGGGTGATTGATAAGTTTGTAGCCTAAGGTAGAAGGAGATGAGTTATTAACTTCAAACATTCTGCATTTTCACTCAGAGTTCAACTGCACTGTATGTAATGAGAGCTGTATAACTCATCTCCTTCTACCTTAGGCCACGAACTTATCAATCACCCCGCTGCAGAGAAAAGATCTGTATGCTCCATGACCACTGGACTAAGTGTGTACATGTAGGAGGGGACTATGTTTTGGAAGACTCTTTTGGAAGAGGACAGCGAGGCTTGAGAGGAAGTGCGGCGGCGGCCATTTTCAAATTGTCCAATTGCTTCTCAGATCGGAGTTCTGAGAGGCGGGACTGCGCAGGCACGTGAAGGAGGCCCAGGAAGGAGGGAAGATATATAAAGAACGCCGCCTTAAGAAGCGGGCAGCTTCGTTTGCGGGCAGCGGAGTGAGCCGGGCGCAGAGTGTAGGGTTTGGGCTCAGAGGGCTTAGGCGGAAGAGGGCACAGTAGGCTTATCTTTTAGTTCTTGTATTTTCAGTTATTTGGGAGGTATGAGTGTGAGGGCAGCTTGTTGTTCTCGGTGTCGGATGTGGAAGATCCTGGAGTCTCCGAGCCTCCCGGACGTCCACATCTGCGCCAGGTGCGCCGAACTGCAGCTCCTGAGGGACCGAGTTAGGGAACTGGAGCTGCAGCTCGATGACCTTCACCTGGTCAGGGAGAGTGAGGAGGTGACAGAGAGGAGTTACAGGCAGTTGGTCACTCCGGGACCACGGGAGGCAGATAGGTCAGGAAGGGGAAGAGGCAGGTACTAGAGAGTACCCCAGTGGCTGTACCCCTTGACAATAAGTACTCATGTTTGAGTACTGTTGGGGGGGACAGCCTACCTGGTGGGAGTGACAGTGGCCGAGCCTCCGGCACAGAGGATGGCCCTGTAGCTCAGAAGGGTAAGGTTAGAAGAAAGAGGTCCATAGTAATAGGGGACTCAATAGTCAGGGGCTCAGACAGGCGTTTCTGTGGAGGTGACCGAGAGTCCCGGATGGTAATTTGCCTCCCTGGTGCCAGGGTTCGGGACGTTTCTGATCGCGTCCAAGATATCCTGAAGTGGGAGGGTGAAGAGCCAGAGGTCGTGGTACATGTAGGTACCAATGACATAGGAAGGAAAGGGGAAGAGGTCCTGAAACGAGAGTATAGGGAGTTAGGAAGGCAGTTAAGAAGAAGGACCGCAAAGGTAGTAATCTCGGGATTACTGCCTGTGCCACGCGACAGTGAGAGTAGGAATAGAATTAGGTGGAGGATGAATGTGCGGCTGTGGGATTGGAGCAGGGGGCAGGGATTCAAGTTTCTGGATCATTGGGACCTCTTCTGGGGCAGGAGTGACCTGTTCAAGAAGGACGGGTTACACTTGAATCGTGGGGGGACCAATATCCTAGCGGGGAGGTTTGCTAGGGCTACAGGGCGGACTTTAAACTAGTAAGATGGGGGGTGGGAGCCTATTTGAGGAGACTATGGGAGAGGAGGTTAGTTCACCAGTGGAGCAAGTAAATAGACAGTGTGTGAGGGAGGAAAGGCAGGTGATGGAGAAGGGATGCGCTCAGCCCGAAGATGTAGGGGAGAAGAAAGAAAAGGATAATAAATTTGAATGCATTGTTAGGGATGGAAAGAGAGGAGGAGATGGAGAGTATCTTAAATGTATCTATTTTAATGCTAGGAGCATTGTAAGAAAGGTGGATGAGCTTAAAGCGTGGATTGATACCTGGAATTATGATGTTGTAGCTATTAGTGAAACATGGTTGCAGGAAGGGTGTGATTGGCAACTAAATATTCCTGGATTTAGTTGCTTCAGGTGTGATAGAGTAGGAGGGTCCAGAGGAGGAGGTGTTGCATTGCTTGTCCGAGAAAATCTTATGGCGGTGCTTTGGAAGGATAGATTAGAGAGCTCCTCTAGGGAGGCCATTTGGGTGGAATTGAAGAATGGGAAAGGTGCAGTAACACTGATAGGAGTGTATTATAGGCCACCTAATGGGGCGCGTGAGTTGGAAGAGCAAATGTGTAAGGAGATAGCAGATATTTGTAGTAAACACAAGGTGGTGATTGTGGGAGATTTTAATTTTCCACACGTAGACTGGGAAGCTCATTCTGTAAAAGGGCTGGATGGTTTAGAGTTTGTGAAATGTGTGCAGGATAGTTTTTTGCAACAATACATAGAAGTACCGACTAGAGATGGGGCAGCGTTGGATCTCCTGTTAGGGAATGCGATAGGTCAGCTGACAGATGTATGTGTTGGGGAGCACTTCGGGTCCAGTGATCACAATAGCATTAGCTTCAATATAATTATGGAGAAGGACAGGACTGGACCTAGAGTTGGGAGAGATTTTGAATGATTTCTTCTCTTCAGTATTCACTAAGGAGAAAGATATTGAATTGTCTAAAGTGTGGGAAACAAGTAAGGAAGTTATGGAACCTATGACAATTAAAGAGGTGGAGGTACTGGCGCTTTTAAGAAATTTAAAAGTGGATAAATCTCTGGGTCCTGACAGGATATTCCCCAGGACCTTGAGGGAAGTTTGTGTAGAAATAGCAGGAGCTCTGACGGAGATCTTTAATATGTCATTAGAAACGGGGATTGTGCCGGAGGATTGGCGTATTGCTCATGTGGTTCCATTGTTTAAAAAGGGTTCTAGAAGGAAGCCTAGCAATTATAGACCTGTCAGTTTGAAATCAGTGGTGGGTAAATTAATGGAAAGTATTCTTAGAGATAGTATTTATAATTATCTGGATAGATGGGATCTGATTAGAAGTAGCCAGCATGGATTTGTGCGTGGAAGGTCATGTTTGACAAACCTTATTGAATTTTTTGAAGAAGTTACGAGGAATGTTGACGAGGGTAAGGCAGTGGATGTAGTCTATATGGACTTCAGCAAAGCCTTTGACAAAGTTCCACATGGAAGGTTAGTTAAGAAGGTTCAGTCGTTAGGTATTAATGCTGGAGTAATAAAATGGATTCAACAGTGGCTAGATGGGAGATGCCAGAGAGTAGTGGTGGATAATTGTTTATCGGGATGGAGGCCGGTGACTAGCGGGGTGCCTCAGGGATCTGTTTTGGGCCCAATGTTGTTTGTAATATACATAAATGATCTGGATGATGGGGTGGTAAATTGGATTAATAAGTATGCCGATGATACTAAGGTAGGAGGTGTTGTGGATAATGAGGTGGATTTTCAAAGCTTGCAGGGAGATTTATGCCGGTTAGAAGAATGGGCTGAACGTTGGCAGATGGAGTTTAATGCTGAGAAGTGTGAGGTTCTACATTTTGGCAGGAATAATCCAAATAGAACATACAGAGTAAATGGTAGGGCATTGAGGAATGCAGAGGAAAAGAGAGATCTAGGAATAACTGTGCATAGTTCCCTGAAAGTGGAGTCTCATGTAGATAGGGTGGTGAAGAGGGCTTTTGGAACGCTGGCCTTTATAAATCAAAGCATTGAGTACAGAAGTTGGGATGTAATGCTAAAGTTGTACAAGGCATTGGTAAGGCCAAATTTGGAATATTGTGTGCAGTTCTGGTCACCGAATTATAGGAAAGATATCAATAAATTAGAGAGAGTGCAGAGATGATTTACTAGGATGTTACCTGGGTTTCAGCAATTAAGTTACAGAGAAAGGTTGAACAAGTTAGGTCTCTATTCATTGGAGCGTAGAAGGTTGAGGGGGGATTTGATCGAGGTATTTAAAATTTTGAGAGGGATAGATAGAGTTGACGTGAACAGGCTGTTTCCATTGAGAGTAGGGGAGATTCAAACTAGAGGACATGATTTGAGAGTTAGGGGGCAGAAGTTTAAGGGAAACACGAGGGGTATTTCTTTACTCAAAGAGTGATAGCTGTGTGGAATGAGCTTCCTGTAGAAGTAGTAGAGGCCAGTTCAGTTGTGTCATTTAAGGTAAAATTGGATAGGTATATGGACAGGAAAGGAGTGGAGGGTTATGGGCTGAGTGCGGGTAGGTGGGACTAGGTGAGATTAAGGGTTCGGCACGGACTAGGAGGGCCAAGATGGCCTGTTTCCATGCTGTGATTGTTATATGTTATATGGTTATATGTTGAAAAATAAATGTGCTCGGTTTTCTAAAATTGACTCCTTCTACTTTAGGCCACGAAAATCAATCACCCCTCTTATCGCCAATGGAAGATACCTCAAAATGTTCAAATACTTCTGCTGGGACAAAGTAATTCACTCAGATGGCTGTAAAGCTTCTGAGAGCAGAGATCCCAAGCACTCAAAATGAATGTTGTTGGGGCTGATTCTTGAGTATACAACTGTCCCAACTATTGATAGATCAACAATACCTGTGACCATGTTTGATGTGCCAAATGACATACATGATGGTGCAAATAACTTGGCCAATGTTGCCTGGTTTGACGCAGACCAGTTAACATAACTCCATTTTTAAAAAAATGTTTGGCAGATGCATGCAAGAATGCCACATGGTCATTTCACTTTACAAAGTGTAACTCTGAGCATCCAGCCCCCTGTTATGGCCCAGCAGCCTGTGCTCAGTAGGCAATAGCGTTTACAGAGCTGTGTGCTTTTAAATCCAACTGATGCTGCTTGCAAATTACATTAAAAACTGAATACTGGTTCCTGTTTGAATTAATATCTACTATATTCACATAATTCATAACTCCAGAATAATCACTAACAAAGCAATGAGTAGCAGGACACTGAGGAGTGTGGTAGAACAGAGGAATCTGGGAATACAAATCCACAATTCCTTGAAAGGTGTCATAGGTAGATAGGGTAGTAAAAAGTTTTTGGCACATTAGCCTTCATAAATCAACGTATTGAGTACAGGAGTTGGTATGTTATGATTAAATTGTATAAGACATTGCTGAGGCCTAATTTGCAGTATTGTGTGTAGTTTTGGTCACCTATCTACAGGAAAGATGTAAACAGTATTGGAAGAGTGTAGAGAAAATTTACAAGGTTGTTGCTGGGACTGGAGGACCTGAGTTATAGGGAAAGGTTGAATAGGTTAGGACTTTATTCCCTGCAGTATAGAAGATTGAGAGGATATTTGAGAGAGGTATACAAAGTTATGAAGGGTAGCCAGAGAGTGGTGAATCTGGGGAATTCTTTACCACTGGCAGATACAGAGGCCAAACTTATATACTTAAAGCAGAGGTTGATTCTAGATTGGTCATGGCATGAAGAGATACGGGGAGAAAGCAGGAGATTGGGGCTGAGAGGAAAATTGGATCAGTCATGATGAAATGGCAGAGTAGACTCGATGGGCCAGATGGCCTAATTCTGCTCCAATGTCTTATGGTCGTATGGTATAGACAACATAAATGAAAGCAGGCTTTTTCCACTAAGGTTGGGTGAGACAACAACCAGAGTTCATGGGTAAAGGGTGAAAGGTTAAATGTTTATATGGAAAATGGGGAGGAACTTATTGACTCAGAGGATGGTGGGAGGGTGGAACGAGCTGACAGTGCAAGTGGCGGATGTGGATTCGATTTCAACATTTAAGAGAAATTTGTACAGGGAGGGGTATGGCCTGAGTGCAGGTTAATGGAACTAGGCAGATTAATGGTTCAGCATAGAGAAGGGCTTGTTTCTGTGCTGTAGAGTTCTATGACTTTATGACCATAAGACATAGGAACAGAATTAGGCCATTTGACCCATCGGATCTGCGTCATCATTCTTTCATGGCTGATTTTTTATCCCTCTCAACCCTGTTTTCCTGCCTTCTCCCCATAACTTTTAATGTCTTTATTGATCAAGAAACCATCAACCTCCACTTTAAATATATCCAGTGACTTGGCCTCCACTGCCACCTGTGACAATGAATTCACAGATTTACCACCCTCTGGCTCAAGAAATTCCTCCTCATTTCTCTTCTCAAACCTGTGCCCTCTGGTCCTAGACTCCCTCACTACGGGAAACATCCTCTCCACATCCACTCTGTCTTGGCCTTTCAATATTCAATAGGTTTCTTGAGATCCCCTCTCATACAGTGAATACAGGCTCAGAGCAATCAAACACTCCTCATACATAGGATAACTTCAAGAAATAGGAGGCAGGGAGGCAGGGATATGATATCATACTGGGAGGAAAGGTTGGCCATTGTGTTGCAGGGTTGTGGCATATGATGGGGTGTGTCTACAGGCCAAGTGAAACACCTTCTGCCCAGACCTAATGCTAAAAAGGTGCTCATCTTTTTCAGCCAATTATCACGGCCCTGACACGGGGAAATTCAGCTGGTGCAGTCAGTTTTGAAACAGAGCTAAAGTAAGAAACATCAGTCTTATTGTATTATTTAATTAGACCAACCTCAAAAAAAAAATCAGGTTTTTCACCCCATCTGAATAAAAAATATCCTGAAAATCCAGCCACAGCTTAACCCTTGGAAACTGAAATTTCATCAGTTAGGAATGCAATTTATAATTTTATTTTTAAGCCTAATGAAACAATGCACAGTTGCCAATTGTGTTCTTTGTCATTTGTAGGGCTTTCTGTCGATTGGAGCAGATTTATACTTTTACAAGGGCCTGAGAGAGGTGATCAATAAGAATGCACAGCAACCCCCCCCAAACAACTCAACACTTCCGAAGTAGAACAAGGCTGTGAAAAATAGTAACTTCTGTACCGTGTATGAAGACCACAGCAGTATTCTACTTACCTATTAACTAATGTTATGCATTATTAGCCAAGCACTGGCTCTATGGAATCTTTTCACTTTGTATTACTAAGTCTTTGCGAGAGTATAGAATCAAGCATTTCAAGCTGAGAGTACACTGAAGGTCATATTGGTGTGCAACAACTGTTTGTTCCTTGCCATTGTATTCTTGCAGAGTTTGCACTATTGAATCTATGGGCTGCTGTCAATTAAAACTACTCTACACTCTGAAAGAGAGGGGACAATATTACTGCAAAACCCTGGGCACATCCTGAACTGCTAACATATGATTGTAGATTACAAGCAGCAATGCATGGTTTATAAGTAGTTTCCTTCCCTCGATCATATAAAGTTATCATTCCTTGATCACAAACCTGAGGGTTGAAGGGGGGGAGGTTAGCAAAGGATGACACCTGCCACCCATGGTGGAATTACTCTGTGGTACTCTCCCACTCCCACTCCCACTCCCACTCATTATGTCCATAATATGTACTTAATGATCTCCCCATTTGGATCATGAGATGCACAAACTGAAGTTAATAATACACCCAGCAACTGACCCTCTTGCAGTTTGATAGAAGTAAGTCAACTCGTTCATTAGAATTGTGGCCAGCCAAATACAAAGACTGTACAGTATGTGATTAGTGGAGCCTGTCCTTTTTGTTTAGGCCATTTGCAGATTACACCAGGAATCATGGAAATAAGCTCTGTTCAAATCTTTAGGCCCATACATGCCATTATCCAAGCTGCACCAATAAACTCTGCTTTATTCCCTATGGAAAGGCTTTCAATAACCAATGCATTATACTGACAGTAGATACCTCCGTTTAGTCAGAATTGCCATTTGTTCATCTTTTGTCTCACTTATACAGTATATCATAGAGTCATAGAGCATTACAATGCAGAAACAGGCCCTTTGGCCCATCTAATCCATGCCAACCTTTTTTTCTGCCTAGTCCTATCTATCCTCAGCCAGACCATAGATCCTCCATAACCCTCCCATCCATGTATCTATCTCTTAAATGTTGGACCTGAAGCAGCTCCATTTTGTCTACCACCTGAACAGATCAACAGCAGATGCCATTTCACTGGCATTTCGCTCAGCTCTGGATCACCTAGCAATAAAGATGCATACATCAGGATGTCCTTTATCAGTTACAACTCAACGTTCAACACTATCGTCCCCTCCAAACTCCAAGACCTGGACTTTAATAATGTCCTGATTCTCGGTGTTAGGTTCATAGAAGTGAGGTGTGTTAGACAACCGAGCATTTGCAATTTGTGCACTATATTAGACCTGTCACTTCTGTACCTATCTTGACCAATTGTGCATATTGCTCCCCTCTTGTGATCTCTCTCCATTCTCAAAATGAGAGAACCCAATACCTGGCCATCAGTTTCCTTTCAGTCCCCCACACCAAACATGCATTGCCTCCCCAAATCCCCACCAGTGACCAGCTGTCTTGCCATTCTCCACAGAAGACAACTCCTGCCAACTCAAGTGCCAGATAAGGAACAGAGCTAAAGCTGCTCAGACTCATGTCACTCCGTCTGTAGCACATTGTAAGGCCTGTCATTAAACCAAGGTCTCAAAGATAATTGGAAAGTAACTAAGGAGACTATTGAAAACCACTTCAGCTAATACTGGACATGGTCTGGTGTGGCATACCATCAGAGGGATTGTGTATTCCAAACAAGAATACTTGTGCTGGTCAGTAAATATGAGAGCGATACTTCATGTGACAGTGATCATGGGCTAAAATCTCAAAAGAATGTGCCTAAGGATTAGGATTAAATGCTGCACATCACTGAAGCCTGTGAACTGAATATTCTGTTGTGAACAGCACTGGTGAATTAAATCCTCCCTGTAAATGATTCAATACATAAAATATGCCTTGTAATGGTACCACCGCAGTAGATATTTTCTGCTATGGTCCCTGTAATGCTGCTGGATGAATTATCAGAAGTATTGGATTATAGAGAATGCCAGTTTAGGTGTAGTCCATATATTAATGACTCATGCAGTTCATCCTGTGTTAATCAAATATAACGATGCACCTTTGTATGTTAATGCACTCATCTTTCCATCAAGAACACAACCATATTGTACAACGTGGAATAAATATTATAATGATATCTCAATGCTTGAAGTAAACCATCCATGGGTAAACATTATGTCACAGGTGATGTCAGTAATCCATCCTGTCCCAAAAGAATCTCTGGAGGATTGGGAAGATTTTTAAACTCAGTGGCCACTTTATTAAATACATCTGTACACCTGCTTACTAATGCAAATATCTAATTAGCCATTTATGTAGCAGCAACTCAATGCACAAAAGCATGAGGGGTTCAGTTGTTGTTCAGACCAAACATTAGGAGGAGAAGATATGTGATCTAAGTGACTTTGACTGTGGAATGATTGTTACTACCAAATAGGCTGGTTTGTGTATCTCAGAAACTTCTGAACTCCTGGGATTTTCACACACAACAATCTCTAGAATTTACAGAGAATGGTGCAAAAACCAAAAATACATTGAGTGAGTGTCAGTTCTGTGGGTGAATTCCAACTGATTTTTCAGGCAAGATTTTCCCTTAGGGAAACTATGCAGACTTTGACCTACAGTGCCTATAAAAAATATTTATTCCCCTTGGAAATTTTCAAGTTTCATTGTTTTATTTTTTTTTAATTTTTGAATCACAGTGATTTAATTTGGCTTTTTGACACTGATGAACAGAAAAAGAATCTTCTGTGTGTCAAAGTGAAAACAGATCTCTACAAAGTGAACTAAATTAATTACGAATATAAAATACAGAATAATTGATGGCATAGCTATTCATCCCCTTCAAGCACAGCAATTACAGCCTTGATTCTGTATGGATAGCTCTCTATCAGCTTTGCACATCTGGACACGGCAATTTTTCCCCATTCTTCTTTACAAAACTGTTCAAGCTCTGTTGGATTGCATGGGAATCATGAGAGTGCAGCCCCTTTCAAGTCCAGCAACAAATTCTCAATTGGATTGAGGTCCGGACTCTGACTTGGCCACTTCAGGACATTAACTTTGTTGTTTTAAGCCATTCCTGTGTAGCATTGGCTTTATGGTTGGGGTCATTGTCTTGCTAGAAAACAAACCTTCTCCCAAGTCACAGTACTCTTGCAGACTGCATCAGGTTTTCCTTCAGAATTTCCCTGTATTTTGCTGCCTTCATTTTACCCTCTATCACAAACATTCCAGGGCCTGCTGCAGTGAAGCATCCCATCACCAGGTGCAGCCATCACCATGCTTCATGGTAGGTATGGTATGTTTTTTGATGATGTGTGGTGTCTGGCTTGTACCAAACATAGCATTTAGTCTGATGGCCAAGAAGCTCAATTTTGTTTTCATCAGACCGAAGAACTTTCTCCCAGCTGACTCCAGAGTCTTCCACATACTTTCTGGCAATCTATGACAGGGCTAAGATGAGTGGGAATACATATGACAGGGCTAAGATGAGTGGGAATACAGATGATTGGGAAAGTTTTAAGGAACAGCAGATCTTAACTAAAAAAGCAATACGGAGAGAAAAAATCAGGTATGAGCTCAGTCTAGCCAGGAATATAAAAGGGGATAGCAAAAGCTTTTTTAGCTATGTGAAGAGAAAGAAGATAGTTAAGAACAATGTTGGCCCCTTGAAGAATGAATTGGGAGAAATTGTTATGGGAAACAGGGAAATGGCAACAGAATTTAATGCATACTTTAGATCTGTCTTCACCAGGGAGGACACAAGCAATCTCCCAGATGTATGGATGGGCCAGGGTCATAAGATATCAGAGGAATTGATACAGATTGACATTAGAAAAGAAACTGTGATGAGTTGACTGGTAGGACTGAAGGCTAATAAATCCCCGGGTCCAGATGGTCTGCATCCGAGGGTTCTAAAAGAGGTGGCTCAGGAAATTGCGGGTGCATTGGTAATCATTTTCCAATGTTCCTTAGATTCAGGATCAGTTCCTGAAGATTGGAGAGTGGCTAATGTTGTCCCACTTTTCAAGAAGGGAGGGAAGGAGAAAACGGAGAACTATCGCCCTGTTAGCCTAACGTCGTGGGGAAGATGCTTGAGTCCATTATTAAGGACGAAATAGTGGCACATCTAGATGGCAGAAATAGGATTAGGCCGAGCCAGCATGGATTTACCAAGGGCAAATCATGCTTGACTAATCTGTTGGAGTTTTTTGAGGGTGTAACAAGGATGTTAGACGAGGGTAAGCCAGTGGATGTTGTATACCTAGATTTTCAGAAGGCATTCGATAAGGTGCCACATAGGAGATTGGTGAGTAAAATCAGAGCTCATGGCATTGGGGGCAGGGTTTCAACATGGATAGAAAACTGGTTGGCAGATAGAAAGCAAAGGGTAGCAGTGAATGGGTGTTTCTCGGACTGGCTGGAGGTGACTAGTGGGGTACCACAGGGCTCTGTATTGGGACCACAGCTCTTTACGATTTATGTCAATGATTTAGATGAGGGCATTGAAAACTATATCAGCAAGTTTGCTGACGATACTAAACTGGGTGGCAGTGTGACATGCGAAGAGGACATTAGGAGAATACAGGGAGACTTGGATAGGCTGGGTGAGTGGGCAGATACTTGGCAGATGTCATTCAATGAGAATAAATGTGAAGTTATCCACTTTGGAAGCAGGAACAAGAGGGCAGAGTATTGTCTGAACGGTGTAGAGTTAGGTAAGGGAGAAATGCAAAGAGACCTAGGAGTCCTAGTTCACCAGTCAATGAAGGTGAATGAGCAAGTGCAACAGGCAGTGAAGAGGGCAAATGGAATGTTGGCCTTTGTTACAAGGGGAATTGAATACAAGAGCAAGGATGTTCTTTTGCATTTGTACAGGGCCCTGGTGAGACCACACCTGGAATATTGTGTACAGTTTTGGTCTCCAGGTTTAAGGAAGGACATTCTGGCAGTTGAGGAAGTGCAGCGTAGATTCACTAGGTTGATTCCTGGGATGGCAGGGCTGTCTTATGCAGAGAGATTGGAGAGATTGGGCTTGTACACGCTGGAATTGAGGAGATTGAGAGGGGATCTGATTGAAACGTTTAAGATAATTAAAGGATTTGATAGGATTGAGGCAGGAAATATGTTCCAGATGTTGGGAGAGTCCAGTACCAGAGGGCATGGATTGAGAATAAGAGGTCAGTTATTTAAAACAGAGTTGAGGAAGAGCTTCTTCTCCCAGAGAGTTGTGCGGGTGTGGAATGCACTACCTCGGAAGACGGTGGAGGCCAATTCTCTGGATGCTTTCAAGAAGGAGCTGGATAGATATCTGATGGATAGGGGAATCAAGGGATATGGGGACAAGGCAGGGACTGGGTATTGATAGTGAATGATTAGCCATGATCTCAGAATGGCGGTGCAGACTCGAGGGGCCGAATGGTCTACTTCTGCACCTATTGTCTATCCAAGATTTCATGTGAGTTTTTTCAACAGTGGCTTTCTCTTTGCCACTCTACCATAAAGCTGTGAATTGTGAAACACCCAGGCAGCAATTGTATGTGTGGTCTCTCCCATCTCAGCCACTGAGCTTGTACCTCCTCTAAAGTCATCATATTCTTTACAGCTGTGTCATATTCTTTCTATTTTTTGATGATTGAATTAACTGTACTCCAAGGGATATTTAGTGACATGAAAATTTTCTTATATCCATCTCCTGACTTGTGCTTTTTAATAACCTTTTTGTGGAGTTGTTTGGAGTGTTCTTTTGTCTTCATGGTGTAGTTTTTTGCCAGGATACTGACTCACCAGCAGTTGGGTCATCAAATACACGTGTATTTTTACTACAATCAATTGAAACACCATGACTTTACACAGGTCTCCAAAAACAGATCTCCATTTAAATAATATGTAACTTCAAAAATAAATTGGCTGCACCAGTGATATCTTAAGTATCATATTAAAGGGGGAGGGGAGAATAATTATACGATCAGTTATTTTGTGTCTTATATTTGTAATTATTTTAGATCACTTTATAGAGATCTGTTTTTCCTTTGACACAAAAGAGACTTTTTCTGTTGATCAGTGTCCAATAAAGCCAAATTAAATTCACTGTGATTCAATATTGTAAAGCAATAAAACATGAAAACTTCCAAGGGGGGTTAAATACCTTTTATAGGCACTGTATATTATCATGTGCCTCCAGTACCCCCAAACCACATAATTAACAATCGACTCCACATTTTCCCAACAACTGAGGTCAGGCTAACTGGCCTATAATTTCCCTTCTTCTGCCTCTCTCCCTTCTTGAAGCGTGGAGTCACATTTGCAATTTTCCAATCCTCCAGAACCATTTCAAAATCTAGTAATTCTTAAGAAAGATCATTACTAATGCCTCCACAATAATTTCAGCTACCTCTTTCAGAACCCTGGGGTGTATTCCATTTGGTCCAGTTGAGTCATCTACCTTCAGATCTTTCCCACTTTCCCAAGTATCTTCTCCCTAGTAATAGCAACTGTACTCACTTCTGCCCCCAGGAGCATTCTAACTTCCGGCATACTGCTAATGTGTTCCACAGTGAAAATAGATGCAAAATACTTATTCAGTTTCCCTGCAATTTCCTTGTCCCCCATTACTACCTCTCCAGGGTCATTTTCCAGTAGTCTAATATCTATCCTTGCCTCTCTTTCACTCTTCTGGACCACCTGCCTGTCAGCTCACCCCATAAATCTGTGGAGGAGGAGGAAACCTTCGACCCCACCAAACTCCCACTGCAGTGCCATTGCTTTCAGTAAAAGGGAGGCCAGCACTCTGCAACCTCAGAGGCCACAAGAATGTGCGATTGACCATGTCCCGGGTACCACCCCTCCCCGAGATTGCCTGTTCTCCCTCTCCCTTCCTGAGACCCAGGCCATGAATGACATTGCCAAAGTGCTACAGCTTAATTAGACCATCCCAGTTCCTACCAGTGCAGGATTCTTCTTTGTCAAAAAGAAAGATGGGGGTCTCCATTCCTGCATCGATTACCATGGACTCCACAAAATCACCATTAAGAACCACTACCTTCCCCTCTTGATGGATATTGCATTCAAAACACTTGTGTAACCCAGATCTTCACCAACTGTATGTATAGAGCACATACAAGCAGATCCACATCCATCAGGGAGATGAGTGAACAAGCTAGATGGTGCTGGTAAACCACAACGATATGTTGTGGGCAGCTTATAAAATTTCCAAATATACTTCTTTTGAACTAATCTCACTGCAACCTGCAGCCTGTAATTTCCATTTAAGAAACATAATTTTGAACAGACTTAACACACTATGAATTCATGATTTTCTGAAGGAGTCAGCAGACTTAATTCTAAGGCATGCTTTAAGCAGATGAAAGTAGATCACCACAGTTGAAAGAGAGAGAGGAGGGGAAGTCTCCAAGCCAGGCTAAAACAAAGAAGCACAAAACAACTTCTACCCAGCGTTCTGGTAGCAAATATACAATTGCTGAAGAACAAGATTGAGGACCTGAGGACAAAATTGCTGTATTGGAGAGAAATGAGGAATTGCTGCATTCTTTGTTTCATGGATACATGGTTCATTTCAGACATGCTGGCTATGTCAGTAAATCCCAAGGGCTTCTCGATACTTAGGTGGACTGGACTGCTGATTCAGAGAAGGTAAAAGGTTGGGATCTGTGCTTCATGAAAAAGTCTCTGTTCTCTGGTACTCAGACACAGCGGACTTGATGCACTCTTGTCCCCCTGATCTGGGACATCTAATGATTAAGTGTCAACCATTCTACTTACCAAGAAAGTTCTCTTCTGTGATCCTGACCACAGTTTACATACCACCAAAGGCCAATATTAAGCAGGAACCAGATGTATTGAGTGTCACCATCAGCAAACAAGAAACAGCTGACCAGAATGCCTTTCAAATCATTGCCAGGGAATTCAGTCAGGCTTTTTTGAAGAAATCTCTGCCCAATTACCATCAGCACATAACCAGGGGTCCCAAAACAATTTGGAATACCTCCCGTTCCATGTCTAAATTGCATTTTGAGAAATCTGACCACTTGATTAATCTTCTCCTACCTGCATACAGTCAGAGACTAAAGAGCAAGGCTCAGAGATAAGGACAACAAAGGAGCAGTCATTGGAGGCAGAGGAGAGGCTATGGGATTACTTCGAGTCAGTGAACTGGGCGGTATCCAAGAACTCAGAGGATCTGAACCAATATACCACAGATGTCACAAACTTCATAAAAACACTTGTAGATGAGTGTGACCCCACAAAATCATTCCCCAACCAGAAGCCCTGTATGAACCATGAGATCCACAATCTGCTGTGGGTTTTATAAACGCAGTCTTCAAAAGTTCAAGTTCAAAGTAAATTTATTATCAAAGTACATATAATGTTAATGACAGCTCTCATCCACAGTTCTTTGTTCATTGAACTAGCCAGCCTCAAACTGTTGCTTCTAGCTTTCAGTTACCTTGTTGCTTGTCATATTAAGCATCTGTTCTCCCTTGTTTTGTGACCACCATGGCTTATTATTTTGCAGCTTATTAGTAAACTATCACATGCTGTTTAATTGCCCGTGCTGCTTTGCTTCCTGGTCAGGCCGCCTCTCCATTTCCTGACAATGAGAAGCAGAAGGGAGCTGGTCAAATGTTATGCCCATTTCACCTATGGCTCACAAGTGTGCTGCCAAGGTCTGTGAGAGCCCAGAAGGATATACTATTTGAAGTTTGAAGTAAGTGCATTATCAATGTACATATACATCACCACATACTATCTTGAGATTAATTTTCTTGCAGGCATTCACAGTAAAAACAAAGAAACACACACACACAGTAGAATTAATAGAGAGGAGAGGCTGTACTTGATCTGGTATTGGGAAATGAACCTGGTCAAGTGTCAGGTCTCTTAGTGGGAGAGCATTTTGGAGATAGTGATCACATTTCTATCTCCTTTACCATAGCTTTGAAGAGGGAGAGGAACAGACAAATTAGGAAAGCATTTAACTGGAGTAAGGCTACTGTGGGAGGTTAAGGGAGGAGATTTCTGAGCCTCTGACAATGACCTCTGCTTTATCAATATGGATGGGAGAGGTTCCCAAGGATTGGAGGGTTGCAGATGTTGTTCCCTTATTCAAGAAAGGGAGTAGAAATAGCCCAGGAAATTACAGATCAGTGAGTCTTACTTCAGTTGTTGGTAAGTTGATGGAGAAGATCCTGAGAGGCAGGATTTATGAACATTTGGAGAGGCATAATATGATTAGGAATAGTCAGCATGACTTTGTCAAAGGCAGGTTGTGCCTTACGAGCCTGATTGAAATTTTTGAGGATGTGACTAAGCACATTAATTAAGGTAGAGCAGTAGATGTAGTGTATATGGATTTCAGCAAGGCATTTGATAAGGTACTGCATGCAAGACTTATTGAGAAAGTAAGGAGGCATGGGATCCAAGGGGACCTTTCTTTGAGAATGCAGAAATGGCTTGCTCACAGGAGGCAAAGAATGGTTGTAGACGGGTCATATTATGCATGGAGATCGGTGATCAGTGGTGTGCTTCAGGGATCTGTTCTGGGTTCCCTTCTCTTCATGATTTTTATAAATGGCCTGGATGAGGAAGTGGAGAGATGGGTTAGTAAATTTGCTGATGACAAATTTGCTGGGGGTGTTGTGGATAGTGTGGAGGGCAGTCAGAGGTTACAGAGGGATATTGATAGGATGTAAAACTGGGCTGAGAAGTGGCAGATGGAGTTCAACCCAAATAAGTGTAAAGTGGTTCATTAGGGTAGGTCAAATATGATGGCAGCATATAGTATTAATAGTAAGTCTCTTGGCAGTGTGGAGGATCAGAGGGATCTTGGGGTCTGAGTTCACAGGACACTCAAAGCTGTCTGCACAGGTTGATTCTGTGGTTAATAAGGCATACGGTGTATTGGCCTTTATCAATTATGGGATTGAGTTTGAGCCAAGAGGTAATGTTGCAGCTATATAGGACCCTGGTCAGACCCCACTTGAAGTATTGTGCTCAGTTCTGGTCACCTCACTACAGGAAGGATGTAGAAACTATAGAAAGAGTGCAGAGGAGATTTACAAAGATGTTGCCTGGATTGGGGAGCATGCCTTATGAGAATAGGTTGAGTGAACTTGGCCTTTTCTCCTTGGTGCGGCGGAGGATGACAGATGACTTGATAGAGGTTTATAAGGTGATGAGAAGCATTGATCATCTGGGTCATTTATAAAAGTCAGAGGCTTTTTCCCAGGGCTGAGATGGCTAACATGAGAGGGCACAGTTTTAAGATGCTTGGAAGTAGATACAGAGGAGATGTCAGGGGTAAGTTTTTTAGGCAGGAAATGGTGAGTGCGTGGAATGGGTTGCCGGCAACAGAGGTGGAGGCGGATACAATAGGGGCCTTTAAGAGACTCCTTCTAGGTACATGGAGCTTAGAAAAATAGAGGACTATGGGTAACCCTAGGTAACTTCTGAAGTAAGTACATGTTTGGCACAACATTGTGGGCTGAAGGGCCTGTATTGTGCTATAGGTTTCTATGTTTCTAAAAAAACTACACACAGAGATGGACATCAAGTAATGTGCATAAAAAGATAAAGAGTGCAATTGCAAAAAAGAACAAATAATATTATGTAAATAACATTGAGAACATGTGATGTAGAGTCCTTGAAAGTGAGCCAATAGGTTGTAGAATTAGCTCAGTGTTGAGGTGAGTGAAGGTGTCCACACTTACTCAGTTACCTGATGGTTAAATAGTAATAACTGTTCCTGAACCTGGTGGTGTTATGGTAGATTATAGGTTCAAGAGGGAAGGAGGCGAAACTAGTAAGCTGACACAGGAGGTCGATAAGATGTAAGAATATAAGAAAGAGCAGCCTGTGTGATGGGTAATTGTTTACCTGCATGCCACTTCCCTGCAGTGTCCCCACACACTATGATACCCTTAACACCCAAAAAAAACCTATTAGTGTCTGTCTTGAAATTACTCAGTGTCTGTGCCTCCCATTCTTGGGTAGAGAATACCAGAGAGGCTGGAATTTTGGGGTGAAAAAGTCTTTTCTCATCTCAGCCATGAATAGCCGAACCTTTAATTTGATGGTGTTCACTTTGGGTGTAGGCAGCTCAGTCAGGAAAACATCTGTGAACTTTTCAACAAAATCACCTCTTTGTTTCTAAACTAGAGGTTCCCAAGCATTTTTGTGCCATGGAGCCTTTTCAACTGAGGGGTCTGTGCAACCCAGGTAGGGAACCCCTGTTCTAAACACTGACTAAGGAAAAATGGAGACTAGGAAATCTGCAGATGCTGGAAATCCAAAGCAACACACATAAAATATTCCTGGAGGAGCTCAGCAGGTCAGGCAACATCCTGACGAAGGGTTTTGGCTCGAAATATCGACTTTTCCATAGATGCTGCCTGACCTGCTGAGTTCCTCCAACACTTTCTTTGTGTTGCTAAGGAAAAATGAATTAAGATCAGTGAATAGATCACATTCCTCTCCAAGCTCAGGTTACTGTGTCAAATGCTAGGTCAAACCCTGGTAAACTGTATCTATGGAGTTCCCATCAAACTTATAGCAAATATGGAGCCACCAAGTAAAATCTTCCTCTTATGGTCTCTGAAAATCTCTGATGGTCTGCATCTGATGGACAGTGTAAAGTCTTCATTTTGGGGTTCTAAAATATTTCGAGTCATGCTGAGGAAAATATTGGGCAGGGGTGCTGTAGAATATACGTTGCTCTGTATACAACCCATCTCATTTTCTTTCAGAGTAGACCGAGTTTTACTCTGTTCTGCTTCTTCTCCTGGAGTTTTTTATGGAATGGTGTAAGAGAGAAACTTATACAGTATTGAACCAGCACTGTTTCTGCCCTGGGATTGTTCAAGAGGACATTGAAGAGGGAGAGTTACTCGATATCACACCAGCAGTTTTTAAAGGGACAGCATAAGAGTGCAGTTACTCTGCATCTAGCCATGTCCCGGGAAGTGATTGATAAGTTATTAGGTTTCTGAAGTGATAGTGTTCCAAAAGTCCAACGTTCTTATCTCTCAGGGTTATGGAAAATGTTACTAGTTTGAAACATTAAACATGGTATAATGTGACTGGACCTCTTATTATGTTCTCACGAGGGCAATTTTGCAGTATTACTCATCGGTAAGTTTCCAGCCCTCGGTTGACTCTTGACAGGAGCCCAGGGATTGCTCCTGAGAAACGAAGTGATTTAAGAAGCTGGCTGGCTGTGCTAATTCGCATGCTGCGGCAGCAGGGGAGGGAACTGGCGATTCAACAAAGCGGGATCCTCAAGAATGATCTTTACCCTCTCAATAAGAAACATTTACAGACTGGCCAGAATGTTTCCATACCGCTACAGCCGATGTGACCACGGAGAGCCCGGCTAGTGAGTATGAAAGCAATGTGCCGCTGCCAGTTCCCCTCTGTGGTTTGAATGGTTGATGCCACAGTCGCTGGTTAATGTGTGGCTACTGCCAGTTCTTGTTGGACGCTGGGAAGCAGACAGTCCAGTCACAAGCTTCCAGCTCACAGCCAGAGGTACCGATTGCCACAGGCACCTGCTCATCGCTCTGGATCCTGAGAAGTTCGTATTATTTTACAGGGATGTCAGCGCAGGGAACATCAGGGAAGAGAAATTCCTGTAAGTAATAATCCACCCCGCCATTCCGCTGTATGTTATCAGTTCGCTGGGATCCAGAGGAAGGAGGACAGGTCACTGGAAAGGAATGTGAAAAAAACAGCCAGATTTAAAGCATATCAGAGAAAGGGCTGACGCTGAGTCACTAGCTTCCAGCATTTCATCCAAGATTTGAACAGCTGGCTGTTATCAGTAATCTTGCAAAGAGGGGTATATTTTCAAACTCAAAAGTTTTGTGTCAGTGGGAGGGAGCGAGACAAAACACTGACATGGTGTGTAACGTATTAAACCGTCTTATTCTATGTGAGATTTTTTTGAAGATATCCCCAATACTCTGCAGTAATTTAAGGAACCTCATCACCCATTTCATGGCTTCTTCTTATTATTACCATCGGGGAGGGGGTACACGAGCCAGAGGACACACACACTCAACGGTTTAGGATCAGCTTTTACCCCACCCGCCATGAGACTTCAGAACTGTCCATGAAACGATGAACACCACCTCACTATTATTGCACTACTTAATTTTATATATATTCTTAGTAATTCATGGTCTATTTTATATACTGCACTGTACTGCCGACCAAAATAACAAATTTCACAATATATGTTAATGATAATAAAAATAAAACTCTGATTCTAAATGAATATTACACTGAATCAAGACAAAACACAGTATACTAGTGTAGGGGTATTGTAACCAGATATTTAGGAAAGATGTAAGGGTTTGAGTAAAGATTATTTAAATAATTTCTCTGATTTGTCTATGGCTCTGTGAGTCCAGTGGGGTGTTCTTGGAACTATTGAAATTTTGGAATGTGATACAGTTACCTGAAATCAGGAAGGGTATGGACAGACATGATGGAATAAAACTGTTTCCACTGGGCAAAGGGTTAATGAAATGGGGGACACAGACTCAGTGGCTACCTTATTTGGTACAGGAGTGGAACACGATGTGGTCTTCTACTACTGTACCCCATCCACTTCAAAGATCGACGTGTTGTGCATTCAGAGTTGCTTTTCTGTACACCACTGTTGTAACACATGGTTCCTTGAGTTATTGTCATCTTCCTGTCAGCTTGAACCAGTCTGGCATTTTCCTCTGACCTCTCTCATTAACAAGGCATTTTCACCCACAGAACTGCCACTTACTGGATAATTTTTGTTTTTCACACCATCCTCTGTAAACTTTAGAGACTGCTATGCATGAAAATCCCAGGAGATCAGTAATTTCTGAGCTACTCAATCCTCCCTGTATGGCACCAACTATTATTCCACAGTCAAAATTAGATGACATTTCTTCCCCATTCTGATGTTTGGTCTGAACAAAAACTGAATCTCTTGACCATGTCTGCATGCTTCTATGTACTGAGCTCAAAGCAAATTTATTATCTAAGTACATATATGCCACCATATACCACGCTGATTCATTTTCTTGCAGGCATACTCTGTAAACCCAAGAACTATAGCAGAATCAATGAAAGACTGCACCCAACAAGGCAGACAATTGATTTGCAAAAAACAACAAATTGTGCAAATACAAAGAGGAAGTAATAATAATTATTAATTAATAAATAAATGCACGATAAATATCAATAACATGAGATGAAGAGTCCTTGAAAGTGAGTCCATGGGTTGTGGGAACAGTTCAGTGATGGGATGAATGAAGTTATTTCCATTGGTTCAAGAACCTTGTGGTTCAGGGGTAATAACCATTCCTGAAACTGGTGGTATGAGTTGTGAGGCTTCTGTACCTTCTTCCTGATGGCAGCAGTGAGAAGAGTTCTTGACTTGGGTAATGGGGTCCCTGATGATGAATGCTGCTTTCCTGCGACAATGCTCCATGTAAATATGTTCAAAGTGGACTGGGCCATATCCAGTACTTTTGTAGGATTTTATGTCCAAGGGCATTAGTGTTTCCATACCAGCCAGTGATACAAGCCAATATACTCTCCACCATACATCTACAGAAGTTTGTCAAAGTTTTGGATGTCATGCCTTATCTTCGCAAACTTCAAAGGAAGCAGAGAGGCTGCCATGCTTTCTTCACAATTGCACTTAAGTGTTGGGCCCAGGACAGGTCCTCTGAAATGATAACACCAAGGAATTTAAAGTTACTGACCATCTCCACTCTGATGAGGACTGGCTCATGGACCTCTAGTTTCCTCCTCCTGAAGTCAATAGTCAGCTCTTTGGTCTTGCTAACCCTGAACTGTCGTTGTGTCACCTCTCAACCAGATTTTCAGTCTCCCACCTATATGCTGATTTGTCATCACCTTTTATTTGGCTAAAGACAGTGGAGTCGTCAGCAAACTTAAATATAGCATTGGAGCTGTGCTTAGCCCCACAGTTGTAAGTGTAAAATGAGTACAGTAATGGGGCTAAGCACGTAGCCTGCTGGTGCACCTGTGCTGCCACATGATTGGCTGATTCGATGTTTGCATTAATGAACATGTGTACATAATAAAGTGGACACTGAGTGTAGAATGAAGGTTGTTGGCAAAAAGAAACAAAAGCAACTTGAGACAGTGTTTCTGTGCATGGATAACCAGGCTCCAGAACGCATTACTGGGGCAAGTAGAGGAGGCACGTTCAATTGTAGCATTCCTAAAGGGAGATCCTGCTTCTCCCATCATACCTTATCCACTCCTCTTTGAACCTAAGCCTCACTAATACAGCCAGTTGTGCTACAATATGCATTTTCAAAATGAAAATTTAGATGTAACGTGTTTAATGAATTAGGGAACACTGTTTGTATTAACACACACAAAATGCTGGTGGAACACAGCAGGCCAGGCAGCATCTATAGGGAGAAGCGCTGTCAATGTTTCGGGCCGAGACCCTTCGTCAGGACCCTTGTGTTTACTGTTTGTATTACGTGGGTCAATTTAGAGAATCACTTGAGTGTTACTTTGGAAAGTGAAATTTGTCTTGGGGAAATAAAACTGCTTCCATATAACATCCCTGCAGTAATCAATCATCATTATCACTAAAGAACACTGGCTACTAGTCTCACTGGGGGGAGGCATTTGGAAATAGACAAGAAATCCTGTTGATACTTGTGTAAAGATACATTGTTAAACACTGCAACATACAGACTTTAGTATGCTTAGTTTGAAGTAATAAAATAAATTTATAGCTTAGAAAAACACCTTTGTTTTTTGAAAAAGGAACTTTTTCATTGTAAGTCTGAAACTCTTAAATTGCTTACCGTATTCCCGTTGACATAATTTTTATCACGATCTTCTCTGCACAAGTTAATTTTTAGAAGAGCAAATATTGCATTATAGCAGATGATAAAGTGGGGTAAATACACAATGACAAATTTCCAGTGAAATAAAACATCCGGAAGTGATCCATATGAGACTATGGAGTGATCATGAAGAATGGTGAGGCTGAAGGGAAGCAGAATCAAATGACCATAGAATTTGATAAAGCTAATTAGCAAGAAATGTATAAAATACTGCAAGGGATTCTGAAAATATAAGTAAAAGAGTAGTAAAAATAAATGTGGTCCTACAGACCAGAGACAGAAACAATTATAATCAAGTTTCAAGTTCAATTATCATTCAACCATACATGAGTATAGCCAAATAAGAGTGTTCCTCTGTGACCAAGATGCAAAACATATTACCAACAGCACACAGCATATAGCAGGAATAGTTATGATTTCAGAAAAGCAAGTCCCTGATTTCTCCTGATCCAGCTTGTTTTTCCACCAAGCGAACACCAGAGGGCAGCACTCTCAGAAGGGGCCAGCTCCCAACCCAGTATGAAATGCAGCGGCATACATCCACCTCTCACCTTTGCTGGTGACTACGAGGCATGTGGGCCTTGTCCGCGGAACAACCAAGGCAATGCAGCTTCCCCACTGTCGGTCTCACCATTAAACCTGTGGAATGTGCTTGCAGTATTCTATGCAACCAATGTCCAGCAGGGTCTTGCATTCACAATAAAAACAATAATGGGGATTAATAAAATTACTGAGGCATTAAAACTAACATTTTGCAAAAGATACAACTCTAACATAATTGTATGGTAACCAACCAATAGTCTAAGGACAGTGAAGTACATAAAATCATTAAATCACTGTAGAGAAAGTACTGGAAAAATTAAGAGAACTAAAACCATATAAATCCCTGATTCAGATGGCCTATGTCCCAGATTTCTAAAAGCTGAAATATTGAAGGCTTTAATGATCATCTTCCAACATTTCTAAAAATCTGGAACAGTCCCAGTAGCTTTCAAGATAGCAAGGTAACACTTTCTTCTTAAGGAAGAAGAGAGAAAAAGTCTGGGGAATAGTATCTTCTTAAGGAAGAAGAGAGAAAAAGTCTGGGGAATAGTAACCCATGCAGTCTGGTAACCGTGCTTGCAAACATTAGAATTCTTCATTAAGGCTGCAGAGTCAAAAAAAGATTAGGGAATATTTATGAAGACTATAATTTTAATCAACCGAAGAGCTTTTTGAGGATGCAACTAGATATTGGAGGGAAACAATGGAAGTAAAATATCTGTATTTTCAAGGGGCATTTGTTAAGTACAAGGCTGAAGCTACTACTTAAAATAGAGGCTAAAAAAGTTATAAGTAATATCAGAATTGCAGAGTGGTTACAGTTCTGGAAACTGAGATTAGGAACAAATGGTTTGTTTGCAGGTTGTGAGCAGTTTTAGCCTCTGTACCTTGTAATCAGCTTGGATTTAATAGGCTGATTATTGGCGGGAGGTGGCAAGGATGGAGGACTTTGGCCAAATATTGAAAGCTTGAGGCCCATATTCATCAAGAGGTGATGAACTCATTGAAGCACACTTGAGAGGGTCTAATAAGCTGGATGTCAATAAGCTGACTGACCAATAAGCAGGCATCATCACAGAACAAAATAAGGAGAAATTTTGAGGATTGAATATCTTTGGAATTTTCTGCCTCAGATGGAGCACGCACAGGACTAAGTTGAAGGAATTTTGAGCAGATGAAATGGAGATCATATTCAGTGGCAGAGCAGACTGGGGGGTGGGGAAGTAGGAATGAGTGGCCAATTTCTGCTCTGATTTCTTAGTTCTTACTGGCCAGGTCAGGAGGATGAATGTTGTGGCAGAATACATAATTGCTGCAGCTGGTCACCCATGGATGCTCAGTTCTGTGCTTCCAGGTCAGTGCTATCCCATTCACTTCTGTAACTCTGCTGCAGAGTGTATTTAGTGTGGGCTTGGACACTTCACAAGATCAATCAGCAGGTCACTTCCAACAATATTACCATAAAGAGATGTACCTTGGGCAGGTAGGCAGATAAGAACGAGATCAGATAGATTTCTCTCCTGAGCAGTTTCACCCATCACTTTGCACTGCAGCAGTATTATTGGTGTGTCCTATGGGACACTTGGCAATATTGAAATCTGCCATACAAAGACAAATCTCCATCCTTGCCGATCTGTGCTTCTTCCCAGTGGGATTCAACATAGTGGAATACTGATTAAGCTGTTAAGGGAGATGAGTAACCATATAACAATCACAGCACAGAAACAGGCCATCTTGGCCCTCCTAGTCCGTGCCAAACCCTTAATCTCACCTAGTCCCACCTACCCGCACTCAGCCCATAACCCTCCACTCCTTTCCTGTCCATATACCTATCCAATTTTACCTTAAATGACACAACTGAACTGGCCTCTACTACTTCTACAGGAAGCTCATTCCACACAGCTATCACTCTTTGAGTAAAGAAATACCCCCTCGTGTTTCCCTTAAACTTCTGCCCCCAACTCTCAAATCATGTCCTCTAGTTTGAATCTCCCCTACCCTCAATGGAAACAGCCTGTTCACGTCAACTCTATCTATCCCTCTCAAAATTTTAAATACCTCGATCAAATCCCCCCTCAACCTTCTACGCTCCAATGAATAGAGACCTAACTTGTTCAACCTTTCTCTGTAACTTAATTGCTGAAACCCAGGTAACATCCTAGTAAATCGTCTCTGCACTCTCTCTAATTTATTGATATCCTTCCTATAATTCGGTGACCAGAACTGCACACAATATTCCAAATTTGGCCTTACCAATGCCTTGTACAACTTTAGCATTACATCCCAACTTCTGTACTCAATGCTTTGATTTATAAAGGCCAGCGTTCCAAAAGCCCTCTTCACCACCCTATCTAAATGAGACTCCACTTTCAGGGAACTATGCACAGTTATTCCTAGATCTCTCTGTTCCTCTGCATTCCTCAATGCCCTACCATTTACTCTGTATGTTCTATTTGGATTATTCCTGCCAAAATGTAGAACCTCACACTTCTCAGCATTAAACTCCATCTGCCAACGTTCAGCCCATTCTTCTAACCGGCATAAATCTCCCTGCAAGCTTTGAAAATCCACCTCATTATCCACAACACCTCCTACCTTAGTATCATCGGCATACTTACTAATCCAATTTACCACCCCATCATCCAGATCATTTATGTATATTACAAACAACATTGGGCCCAAAACAGATCCCTGAGGCACCCCGCTAGTCACCGGCCTCCATCCCGATAAACAATTATCCACCACTACTCTCTGGCATCTCCCATCTAGCCACTGTTGAATCCATTTTATTACTCCAGCATTAATACCTAACGACTGAACCTTCTTAACTAACCTTCCATGTGGAACTTTGTCAAAGGCTTTGCTGAAGTCCATATAGACTACATCCACTGCCTTACCCTCGTCAACATTCCTCGTAATTTCTTCAAAAAATTCAATAAGGTTTGTCAAACATGACCTTCCACGCACAAATCCATGCTGGCTACTTCTAATCAGATCCCGTCTATCCAGATAATTATAAATACTATCTCTAAGAATACTTTCCATTAATTTACCCACCACTGATGTCAAACTGATAGGTCTATAATTGCTAGGCTTCCTTCTAGAACCCTTTTTAAACAATGGAACCACATGAGCAATACGCCAATCCTCCGGCACAATCCCCGTTTCTAATGACATATTAAAGATCTCCGTCAGAGCTCCTGCTATTTCTACACAAACTTTCCTCAAGGTCCTGGGGAATATCCTGTCAGGACCCAGAGATTTATCCACTTTTAAATTTCTTAAAAGCGCCAGTACCTCCACCTCTTTAATTGTCATAGGTTCCATAACTTCCTTACTTGTTTCCCACACTTTAGACAATTCAATATCTTTCTCCTTAGTGAATACCGAAGAGAAGAAATCATTCAAAATCTCTCCCATCTCCTTCGGTTCCACACATAGCTAACCACTCTGATTCTCTAAGGGGCCAATTTTATCCCTCACTATCCTCTTGTTTTTAATATAACTGTAGAAACCTTTCGGATTTACTTTCACCTTATTTGCCAAACCAACCTCGTATCTTCTTTTAGCTTTTCTAATCTCTTTCTTAAGATTCCTTTTACATTCTTTATATTCCTCGAGCAATTCCTTTACTCCATGCTGCCTATATCTATTGTAGAAATCCCTCTTTTTCCGAACCAAATTTCTAATATCCCTTGAAAACCATGGTGCTCTCAAACCTTTAACCTTTCCTTTCACCCTAACAGGAACATAAAGATTCTGTACCCTCATAATTTCACCCTTAAATGACCTCCATTTCTCTATTACATCCTTCCCATAAAACAACTTGACCCAATCCACTCTCTCTAAATCCCTTCGCATCCCCTCAAAGTTAGCCTTTCTCCAATCAAAAATCTCAACTCTAGGTCCAGTCCTGTCCTTCTCCATAATTATATTGAAGCTAATGCTATTGTGATCACTGGACCCGAAGTGCTCCCCAACACATACATCTGTCAGCTGACCTATCGCATTCCCTAACAGGAGATCCAACACTGCCCCATCTCTAGTCGGTACTTCTATGTATTGTTGCAAAAAACTATCCTGCACACATTTCACAAACTCTAAACCATCCAACCCTTTTACAGAATGAGCTTCCCAGTCTACGTGTGGAAAATTAAAATCTCCCACAATCACCACCTTGTGTTTACTACAAATATCTGCTATCTCCTTACACATTTGCTCTTCCAACTCACGCGCCCCATTAGGTGGCCTATAATACACTCCTATCAGTGTTACTGCACCTTTCCCATTCTTCAATTCCACCCAAATGGCCTCCCTAGAGGAGCTCTCTAATCTATCCTTCCAAAGCACCGCCATAAGATTTTCTCGGACAAGCAATGCAACACCTCCTCCTCTGGCCCCTCCTACTCTATCACACCTGAAGCAACTAAATCCAGGAATATTTAGTTACCAATCACACCGACAGGTTACCTCGCCCGACTCTAATCTATTATCATGGAACTGTTAATGTCAAGGGTTCTCAATGCCACACCCTTCTGACTGTAGACTCTTCTCTTGATAAGCACAGCTTAAGTACAATGACCATCAAACCTTAAATTATGTCCCGAGAATACAATTGTCAGGCTTCTGTGGAGATCACAAGGCCCTAACAG
Source organism: Hypanus sabinus (assembly GCF_030144855.1). Lineage (NCBI taxonomy): Eukaryota > Metazoa > Chordata > Chondrichthyes > Myliobatiformes > Dasyatidae > Hypanus > Hypanus sabinus. The sequence goes on along the minus strand of NC_082714.1, from coordinate 109,868,702 downwards.
TCAGTGTGAAGGGTTTTCCAGGTCCATCTCATTTGATCTGCTCTTTTTTTCCAAAAAAATCCAGATCCTGAATTGGTGTAAGTTTGGATTTGGAATTGTCAGACACAGGGTGATTCCTGATCCCTTCCCCCTCAAATTGGAAAGGCATTCAAAAAGTTAATAGGATTTCTTGAAAAGGGAGAACACGGAGGACAAACACATTATCCCTCACTACCCAACCACCCACCAATCTGCTCCACCTGTGGCAGAGCCTGCAAGTCCCATATTGGTACACTCTCAGAGCTCATAAAACAGGAGTGAACATAGAGCAGAATACAAGCCCTTTGATCTACAATTGTGTGCAGACCTTTTAAACTACTCTAAGATCAATCTAACCCTTTCCTCCCTCATAGCCCTTTTTTAAAAATCATCCATGTGGAAGCAGCTCATCCTTGACTGAGAGATTGTCTGCAAAATAGGTGGTCTGATTAAATATGGAAACCAGGTTGCCTTCTCAGCAGAATATTAACAAACCTGATGGTTTGCAGAAAACTGGAGAGCCTTGTCTTTCTCTATTAGCTTATTTATTTCAGATTTATGCAAGGCTCATGTTGACCACACTGTGACCTTTGCACTTCTGCTTTTCAGCCGAACCAGAACACCCTCTAAGGTTGCTGAGTGCTGAGTACGCCCATGCGATGAAGTTCAGGGACCGGCAGAGTTTCTTTGAAGATGTGCTCCAGCCTGATGCAGACTGCTTCACCAGAGCATACTGGCAAATCAAGTCTCAGAGGCGTGAGTACAGATAGTCTTTTTCAGTATTAGACTGCTCAAATAGCTTAGATTTGGTGCTCTGGCTGCTGGAGCAGGGCCTAATCCTGACTCAATAAGAGCTGACTTTCTTTTCTTCCTTTGTTCTTTCAAGGGATCAAACTGTACTGGTGATCCTGGCATTAATTATCCATCATTGGATAACAAAACAGAGGAGATTGATGAGTGTGTAGTCAGTTATTGGCAATCAATTAAGATTTCTCCACTAATGATGTTGAGCTAACTGGATGGGCTTTTAAGAAACAATGCTGCTAGCCTTCCATTGCCATTGGTGAGCACAAAAAGAAAAAGGAATAAGCCATTTTTGTCCTTGTGCTTTGCCCATGAATCAATAACACAAGAGATTCTGCAAGTTTTCTATCTTCTGGTTATCTCTCTTCTCCCCCCAACCCCTTTTTTCAAGCTCCATTCTGGCCCCCTCTTATCCTTTCTCTTCTCGTCACCTGCTTATTACCTACCTCTGGTGTCCCTTCTTCCCTTTCTCCCATCGTCTTCGGTCCTCTCATATTAGATTCTTTCTTCTTCAACCCTTAACTTCTGCCACCTCTTATCTTCTCAATTGATCCTCCACTACTCTACCCACCCACTTTCCCCCTCACCTATCATCTGCTAGCTTGTACTTCATCCCTTCTTTTCACCATCTTTTTCTGGCTTCTTTCCAGTCCTGATGAAGGGTCTCAGCCCAAAATGTCGATTGTTTATTCCTCTCCATAGATGCTGATTGATCTGCTGTTCCTCCAGTATTTTGTGTGTTTCCCAGTATTCAACAAAATCACAGCTGATCCTTTACTATTGGCACAAGTCCAATATCCAATAATTCCTTTAATATCCAAATCAATATAAATCTCATTTTGAATATTGAATACCCGTTTTGGGTATTGAAAAAAAGGTCTTTCCTGCTTAGTCCCGAATGGGCCAACTCTTATTTTGAGACAGTGACCCCTGAGAAGACAGCCATGCCCCCTTCTCACTACTATCACTGGGTAGGAGTTACACAAGCCTTAGGTCCCACACTGCCAGATTCAGGAACAACAATCAGGCTCCTGAACCGGCAGGGATAAATTCAGTCACTCACTCTCCAATCTGATTCATTGACTCACAGACTCACTTTCAAGGGCTCTTTACAACTGATGTTATTATTTTTATTTTCTCAATTTGTCTTCTTTTGCATGTCAGTTATTTTAAGCCTTTGCCTGTAAACCATTTTTTGTAAATTTCTATTGCATTTCATATTTCCCTGTACATGACTGCAAGAATAAGAACTTTAAGGCTGTATATGGTATCAGATAAGTACTTTGATAGTAAATTTACTTTGAATGTTGTTCTAGAACCCCACTTCCCGTCCACAACCAGAGGAAGCATCTACCCCAGTAAGAACTTAGTATGCTTCAATGAAATCAATTCTCATTCTTTGAATCTCAAGGCAGAACAGCCCTAGTCCACTTACCTCTCTTCGTACTATAGGTTCACCATGCGAACAATCGATTTAGTGAATCCTTATTACACTACCTCTTTTGCAAGTGTATCCTTTCTGAGAAAGGGCAATGTAGAAACTTTTATGGTCTTTATATTTATTTTGCATTAAATTATTTGTTTATTCTGTCATCCATTTTCTTACTAATTTCTTGGCCTTTTTAATGAAATCTTAAATTATCTCAACATACTTACTCCTCATTTTTGACAATATTATATATCATTTTCTTGAATATAAGTGCTGGAGAACATCTTCCCCAGTGTCTTGTTTCTGCCGGTGTCATGAGAATACAAGTACCAGGATCAGATAATTACATAAACAGACAAAGACTTAAAAATAACCAATGTGCAAATTGGGCAAATAAAAGTACTAACACTGGCTGGTGGATGTTGTTTGCTTAGACCAGGGGTCCCACCTTTTTTTATGCCACGGACCAATATCATTAAGCAAGGGGTCTGTGGACCCCAGGTTGGAAACCCCTGGCTTAGAACATTGTCTATTGGTATCTGCCCTCTCCTGGTGCCTGCCTTCTGGAAGTGACTGCTCTTTGCTGCAACTTTCTTCTGCCTTCATCTGGTGATTGCCTCTGCTTGTGATGGTCTCGTAGTGATTACCTGATCCTGGTGCCTGTATTCTCATGACGACTTTCTTCTGGTGGTGTCTATTTTCTACTGGTACCTGCTTTTCCCTGTTAACTGCTTCTGCTGGCACCTGGTTTTTGCTATTGACTCCGTTCCACTGGTGTGTGGTTCCCTGTTGCCTTGCTTCTGCTGTCGACCAGTGGATGTTTCTCTGCTGGTAACTGCCTTCTCCTGTTGATTACCTTTCTCCCGGTACCTGTCTTTGCCAATAACTACCTTCTCCCATGGCTGCCTATGCTGTTGGTCTCTCTCCTGCTGAGTATATTTTGCTGGTGACTGCCTTATGATGTTAATTTTTCTGGTTGCCTGCCTTCTGTTGGTAACTGTTGCCCTGGGTTCTACATTTTAGAAACATAGAAACATTAAAAAAACTACAGCACAATACAGGCCCTTCGGCCCACAATGCTATAACGAACATGTACATACTTTAGAAATTACCTAGGGTTACCCATAACCCTCGATTTTTCTAAACTCCAAGTACCTATCCAGGAGTCTCTTAAAAGACCCTATCATATCTGCTCCCACCACTGTTGCTGGCAGCCCAATCCATGCACTCACCACTGTCTGCTTAAAAAAAACCCACTGACATCTCCTCTGTACCTATTTCCAAGCTCTTTAAAACTGTGGCCTCTCGTGTTAGCCATTTCAGCCCTCTAACTACCCAAATGATCAATGCCTCTCATCATCTTATACACCTCTATCAGGTCACCTCTCATCCTCCAACACCAAGGAGAAAAGGCCAAGTTCACTCAACCTATTCTCATAAGGCATGCTCCCCAATCCAGGCAACATCCTTGTAAATCTCCTCAGCACCCATTCTATAGTTTCCACATCCTTCCTGTAGTGAGGCAACCGGAACTGAGCACAGTACTCCAAGTGGGGTCTGACCAGGGTCCTATATAGCTGTAACATTACCTCTTGGCTCTTGAACTCAATCCCACGGTTGATGAAGGCCAATACACCATACGCCTTCTTAACCACAGAGTAGCAGCTTTGAGTGTACTATGGACTAAGACCACAAGAGCCCTCTGATCCTCCACACTGCCAGGAATCTTACCATTAATACTATATTCTGCCATCATATTTGACATACCAAAGTGAACCACCTCACACTTATCTGGGTTGAACCCCATCTGCCACTTCTCAGACCAGTTTTGCATCCTATTGATGTCCCGCTGTAACTTCTGACAACCCTCCACATTATCCACAACCTTTGTGTCATTAGCAAATTTACTAACCCATCTCTCCACTTCCTCATCAAGGTCATTTATAAAAATCATGAAGAAAAGGGTTTCCAGAATAGACCCCTGAGGCACACCACTGGTCACCAACTTCCATGCAGAAAATGATCTGTCTTCAACCACTCTTTGCCTTCTGCAGACAAGCCAATTCTGGATCTACAAAGCAAGGTCCCTTGGATCCACAAATGCCTCCTTACTTTCTCAATAAGCCTTGCATGTGGTACCTTATCAAATGCCTTGCTGAAATCCATATACACTATATCTACTGCTCCACCTTCATCAATGTGTTTAGTCACATCCTCAAAAAATTCACTCAAGCTCATAAAGCACGGCCTGTCTTTGACAAAGCCATGTTGACTATTCCTAATCATATTATGCTTCTCCAAATGTTCATATATCCTGCCTCTCAGGATCTTTTCCATCAACTTACCAATCACTGAAGAAAGATTCACTGGTCTATTTTTCCCCCAGTCATCTCTACTACCTTTCTTGAATAAGTGAACAACAGCTGCAACCATCCAATCCTCCAGAACTTCTCCCATCCCTGGAGGATCATTGCCAGAGCTTCAGCAATTTCCGCCTCCCACAGTAGCCTGGGGTACATCTCATTCGGTCCCAGAGACTTATCCAACTTGATGCTTTCCAAAAGCTCCAGCACATCTTCTTTCTTAATGTCTATACGCTCAAGCTTTTCAATCCGCTTTAAGTCATCCCTACAATTGCCAAGATCCTTTTCTGTAGTGAATACTGAAGAAAGTATTCATTAAGTATCTTTGCTATCTCTTCCTGTTCCATACACACTTTTCCACTGTCACAATTGATTGATCCTACTCTATCACTTTTTATCCCCTTTGTTGGAACCTTGCTTCAGGTTCATATTATTCGCTGGTGACTTCCAGGCCTAACCTGTTTATTTTCACCTCCAGAGTTTCCAACAATTAGCTATTTGCATGCCATCAGTGATACACCTCCCTGTAAAGAAAAATGGGTTTTCTCCACAAGTTCTAGGCCCTTCATTATTTTATGCAGTTCAATTAAGTAGCCCCGCAGATTGCTCTGCTCCAAAAGAAACACTTCAGTCTATGAGATATTTGCAAAGATACAAAATGATTCAACGTTTAGCAATATTCTTGTGACTCCACTCATGTGCTTTCTCTGGGAGTACCACATCCTTCTGTTATATGGTGGTCAGGGCAGTACTCATTATAGGTATCTGGATAAACCTACTTAGTGTTTTAAAATAGCTTTAGATTCAAGATGAACATTGTAATGGGAAATTAGAATGGCTAAATAAGTGCTTTGCATCTGCCTTCACTACAACACAACATTTTTCCATTTCACCAAAAATATCACTCCAGTATGCCTTAAGTTTGGGACAAGTCCAAAAACAGTGGGTGAAAATTCCAGTATTTACTTTACACTTAGAACACATTGGAGAAACACCCGTCTTAAATTTTGAGAGATGATCTGGAATCAGATGGGCTCTATGCAGAATTTTGAGTTGCAATGCTATTACACACTGAAATTTTCTTTGCATTATCACAGACGTCTTCCCATGTTTCAGCTGTAATTTCTACTCCCAGCTCTTCCTCCCAGACCCTTCCCAGCTGCTCAGCCTCTCCACAAGAACATTCCCTCAGGATGCTGTAAAAAGTACTGATGGAGACTTCACCCTTAGAACGAAACATGCTCTTTTCTATGTCAGAACTATAGAAATCAGTTAACAATGGTATTTTTTCTGTATATAATCTCTTATCTGAAAGAAACAAAAAAGATCCTTGTTGGGTATGTTAAATTTCTGTACTATTTGACTAAAAGACATCATCATTCCTTCATCAAACAAATCTCCTAGATGGAAAATACCTTTAGAAATCCAAAGTTTAAATCCAGAATCCATTATGCCAGGCTGAAAATCTGGACTGCCGGTTATTGGAGTGAAGGGTGATATTTTCGCTGCGCTGCCCTCAATTTATCGCACCGCCCTCCAAGCCCTGACTGTATTAATTGTTATTAGATTGCGACAATATTCCTTACCTAGTTTTGTCTTTTTGAGGAAAAGCAAATTAATAAGAGGGCATATTGCTTGTGAAGCTTCAATATCCAGGCAAATTGAGGAGGGGTCCCTACATACCCAGTAAACCACATTTTCAAGACCAAGTGTAGAGTTTCAGGGTACCCAAGTGGCATTCAAGGTATTGCTCCTCTAGTTTACACAGGGCTTCATCCTGGTATTACAAAAGGCTAAAAATGGACAGTGTGGGAATGGGGAGTTGAAAAGGTTTGCAACTGGGTGTATAGGATGGGCTTTGCTGACTGAGCATAGGTGTTCTGTGAAACAGTCATCAACTCTGCATTTGGTCTTGAAAATGTAGAGGCTGCCACATTGGGAACATCAGATGTCACAGGTCAGAGGAGATGCACGTGAATATTTGCCTCAATCTATTGTGAATCCATTCGTAAAATATGACCTCTTACAAGTTTTCAAAGAAGGGAAAAATAACAAGGCAGTTTATAACTTGAAGTATTTCATTACCTATGGCTGAAGAGATTTCTTTCTCCCACAGCACCACTTAGCAGCGTTTCTTCAATGGAAGTCAATGTGGACACACTAGAGCAGGTGGACCTTTTGGATGTGCCTGACCACGAAGTACTTGGTGACTTCCTTAATTTCAACATGGATGGCTTTGAGGTATCAGCACTGTCAGGTAAGCAAAAAGCAGAGGAAAGCAATGGAACATTTGTCAGACGAGTGTTACTGGTCAGAAAACCTCAGAAATAGTCTGCCATATCATGGGATTTATAGGCAGCTAAATGATCCAGACAAATGGGATTCCCAATGATGTTCCAGACATAGTGTCAGTTTGCATTATACCATGAAAATGGAGGAATTATGCTGTAAGTGTGGAGCAGCAACAGCAACCCAGGGTCCAATTTACATGAGAACGAGCTTTATCCAGCTGCTTTTAATCCTGGGGTGGTGGATATGATCATTTTTGGTTTTGTGAAAACTGGAATGTATCCTGCTCTTGACTTTTTTTGAATATTTAATATTTCCTCAATGCCATTTCTTCACACAGATGAGCAATTTTATAATAATCAGATTACTCTTCAAGATCGAAATTCTGCAGAAACAAGATCCAGGAAGTCATCCACTTCTTCCAATTCCACGGACCCAAATTCAGCTGATGGAGCCGAGACACCAACTGTCCAGTCAGATGAGGAGGATGTCCAGGATGACACTTCTTTACCTACAACAAGCACAGACCAAGACATTGTGACACAACCCAGAAATGAAAGCTAAAACTGAATGCTAACAGCTGGGAGAGAATAGCACACTGAAATCGATGTGCAAAGTTGAAAGGGGATAGGAGCAGAAGTGAATAGAAATAAATGTAATTTTTTTTTAACATTGGTGCACTGTTAAAAATGACACAGACTCTCAATGACATAGTGTATCTAAGTCAAAGGGGGATTCTATCATCCATATATTGTCATTCACACACTGACTTTGGCATACACAAGGATTCACATACTGATCCAATTATGCATGAAGTCAAGAGTATCACAGTTCCATAAACACACTTTGACATTGCCAACAGATAGTATTCTTGTTGCATGTAGGATATAGATAGCCAAGATTATTGATATAAATACTAATGCATAGAAACAAAGATGCTATCATTTATGAAATCAATATCATGCAGATCATTCATTTTTATTCTAATATCACAAGGAGATGTTTCTGTGGGGCTATTAACATTTGGAGTAATATCAAATGATGCCAATCAGGCACTAGGCAACAGAACAAGCTGCTAATCTAAGACAGGCTGCAACATGAAAACACTGCTGAGTTTTCCAATACAGACAATTAAATGACTTTTATCACCAAGAACTGACAACTGAAAATGTGGCTTCAGGAAGAGAACTAATTGTTTGCTGGAGTACAGCAATCTTTCATTTAATAAAATTGACTTTCATCATGAAAAGGACATATGTAAGGAGCTGTATTGGAGATTTATTTCACTTTTTATACACTTAATGACAATCATGAATCATTTAAGTTACAATTTTATGGTCTCAAGTGTTTCACATAAATATCTATTTGAGTGTGATAAACCTGTGGAATATGCAGTAAAAAGGCATAGACATCATTTCTAAGTTGCTTCAACGTCACACTGGTGAGCTGTTATGTTCTAAACAGGAAGAATTTAAATATAAATTATAAATTGGTTTATTATTGTTATATGTACTGAGTGAAAACTTTTGTTTTGCATGCCATTCTTACAGATCATTTCATTACAACAGTGCATTGAGGTTGTACAAGGGAAAACAATAACAAAATGCAGAATAAAATGTGACAATCACGGAGAAAGAGCAGCATAGGCAGGCGATAAGATGCAAGGCCATAACCAGGAAAATTGAGAAGTCAAGAGTCCATCTTGAAGAACTAGGGGCCAGTAAAAGTCATAACAGTGAGATACATGTTGTTCTTGAGCCTAGTGCTTTCAGGCTTTTGCAACTTCTGCCCGATGGGAAGGGGATGGACAGAATGTCCAGTGTCAGATGGGGGTTCTTTGATTAAATTGGTGAGGGTTGAAGTGCCTTGCCAAAGTTTTTCAGTTTCCTGAGGAAGTATAGGCAATGGTGAGTCTACCTGAATGGACCAGGACAGGCTATTGGTGATGTTCACTCCTGGGATCTTGAAGCTTCCAACTCACTCAATTCCACCACCATTGATTTAAAGAAGAGCACGGACAGGCACTGCCCCTTTCTAAAATCAATGACAAGCTCTTTTGTTTTCCCTGATAACTTTACAGAGTTTATATCTCCATTTGTTGCAGTACTGGACTTGAGTAGTAAACAAATCTCTCAGTTCAACCAAGGTTTGCAGTTTGGAAATACCTGACTGACCTCTTTGGTACGTATTGCTGATGAAGTCCATGGTGGTGGTGATATACTCATCTAGGTTGGCACTGAGTATTTGAACATGGACTAGTCTAAAAAGCAGTTTTATCGAGTCAGAGAGCACTGCGGCACATAAACAGAACCACTGACTGTCTAGTCTGCTGGACTATTAGTCTACCTAGTCCCATCGATCTGTATGTGGACCGTAGCCCTCCATAACCCTCCCATCTTTGTAACCTAACCTTCTCTTAAATGTTAAAATCAAACCTGTGTACACTACTTCCAGTGGCAGCTCATTCCACATTCTCACCACCCTCTGAGTGAAGAGGCTCCCCTTCATGTTCTCTTTAAACATTTCATCTTTCACCCTTAACCCATGACCTCCAGTTCTAGTCTCATTCAACCTCTGCTGAAAAGGCCTACTTGCACCGTATCTATACCCCTCAATTTTGCATGCCCCTATTAAATCTCTCCTTCTCCTATGCTCCAGGGAATATCAACTTTTCCCTATAACTCAGATCCTCAAGTCCCTGCAACATTTTTGTAAATTTTCTCTGTACTCTTTTAAGCTTATTGATATCTTTCTTGTAGGTAGGCAATTAGAACTGCACACAATACAACAAATTTGGCCTCACCAACATTTTATAGTTGCATAGAAGCTCATCTATTTCTTTAGACTAGCACAGTAAGACTTCTGTACCAGATCCTCATGATTCAACTTGTTTGTACACAGGAAGGAAGGAAGGCTTGATTTACCAAAGTATGGCCCAGTGAGCAGCTCAGCAGGTGTCTTTGATTGTTGTGTAGCAATTGATATATGGACATAGTAGTTGTATTTTGATAACACACCTTTGAAGTTGGCTTGATTGAAATGGGTCTCTGGATATCCTGTTTCAAGGATGTTGATCATGGATTCATTGAGTGCAGGCTTCACGTCTCAGGTTTGAATTCAGACTGCCATCAAGATAGCTGAAGTGAACGCTTGTGGCAGGTAGAACTGGTGGTATTTCACCAATAGATTTCTAATTCAGCTGAGCAGGGACTCAGCAGGTTCATCATGTCCCAGCACCACAAGGAGTTGATTAGGAAGCAGGCCATTTTACCTCTTGCTTGGCCCAAGGACACTGTACAGTCCATCAGGAGAATGGAGAAGCCCTCAGGTTGTATGGTGCAGTCAGGTGAAGCAGATATAAACCACGTTTCAGTGGGGCAGAGCACACTGGATGGGTATCCAGCTTGTGGTATGTAGGCCTTTGGGAAAGAAAAATTAAAGTATAAATTTAAAAAATAATGGGAACAATGAATGTTCTCTTCCTGAGTATCATCCATATCCCTCATTCCCTTAATATTCATGTGTCTATCTAAAAACCTTCTTAAAACACCACCAAACAGCATGCTTCCAATACTACCGTTGGTAACTCATTCCAGGCACTTACCACTGTGTATAAAAAAACCTGTCCCTCATGTCACCTTTAAACTTCCCCTCTCTCTTTAAAGGCATGTCCTCTGGTGTTTGACATTTCTACCCTGGGGAATAGATTTTGACTATCTACTCTTTATTTGAGAGACTACTAGACAGGTATATAGAGGAATTTAAGGTGCAGGGTTATATGGGAGGCAGAGTTTAAGGGTCGGCACAACATTGTGGGCCGAATGGCCTGTACCATGCTGTATTGTTCTTTGTACTCTTTACCATTCACAATTTAAAGATCCTCTATCATGTCTCATCTCAGTCTCCTACGCTCTAGGTAAAACAACCCAAGTTTGTCCAACCTTTCTTTATAGCTCATACTGCACTGTCTAATCTAGGCAGCATCCTCTGCACCCTTTCCACAGTTTCTACATCCTTCCTATAATGGAGTGACCGAACTGCACATAATGAAGTTTTATACAGCTCCAGCTTAACTTCCTTACTGTTAAACTCAATCTCTCTACCAATGAAGGCAAGTATGCCACAACCTCCTTTGTCATCTGATTCACTCGTGTAACCAATTTCAATGAACTTCAATGACTTGGACCCCAGGATCCCTCTGGACTTCAATGTTACTAAGGGGCCTACCATTAATTGCATACTTTCTCCTTTCATTTGACCTCCCAAAGTGCAGTACCTCACATTTGCCCAGATTAAAGTCCATCTGCCATTTCTTTGCCCATTATCAGTAATTTGTCTATATACTCTTTGATAGTATTTTACATTGTCCACAACCCCACCAGACTTGGTGTTATCTGCATATTTGCTTATTCACCCATTTATATTGTCATGCAATATCAATGATCAAAATCACCAACAAAAGTTCCTGTATAGATCCTTAAGTAACATCTCTGGTCACGACCTCCAGACAGAATAACAGCTTTCCACTCCTACTCTATATTTCCTATGGGCAAATCAGTTCTGAATTCAAACATGCAGTCACACTGAATCCAATTTATCTTCTGATTCCATGAGGAACCGTATCAAAAGTCTTATCGAAATCCACAGATAATATCAACTACCTTACCCTCATCAAACATCTTTGTCACCTCCTGAAAAGACTGAGTCAGGTTTGTAAGGTGCCACTTGCCCTACACAAAGCCATGCTGGCTGTCCCTGAGCAGATCATGCCTTTTCAAATGTACTTAAATCATATCCCTAATAATCCTCTACTGACATGAGGCTCAGCTAATTTTATCTTTTTTCATAACTATCTTAAAATGTAACAAGTTGTGGTCACTACCCCAAAATACTCATCCACTATCAGATCTGTAAACTGGCCTGGCTCACTTCCCAAAACTAGGTCCAGTATGTTCTCTTCTCTAGTTAGATTCTTCAGATATTGTTTTAAGAACTCCTCTTGGATGCACTGAAGAAATTGCACCCTCTCTAAGCTTCCTGTGTTAAGTAAGTTACAATCAATTCTGAGAAGTCAAAGTCCTCCACTACGACAACCAGTTGTTCCTGCACCTTTCCATAATCTGTCAACATTCCTGTTCCTCAGCCTCTGTGGCTTTTGGGGAAAGTAGATGACGACAGTATAACACACACAAAATACTGGTGGAACACAGCAGGCCAGGCAGCATCTATAAGGAGAAGCACAGTCGACGTTTCGGGCCGAGACCCTTTGTCAGGACTAACTGAAAGGAAAGATAGTAAGAGATTTGAAAGTGGTGGAGGAGGGGGATATGCAAAATAATAGGAGAAGACCGGAGGGGGTGGGATGAAGCTAAGAGCTGGAAAGGTGATTGGTGAAAGTGATACCAAGCTGGAGAAGGGAAAGGATCCTGGGATGGGAGGCCTTGGGAGAAAGGGGGTGGGGGGGGAGCACCAGAGGGAGATGGAGAACAGGCAAACTAAATATGTTAGGGATGGGGTAATAAGGGGAGGCGGGGCATTAACGGAAGTTAGAGAAGTCAATGTTCATGCCATCAGGTTGGAGGCTACCCAGCCGGTATATAAGGTGTTGTTCCTCCAACCTGAGTTTGGATTCATTTTGACAGTGGAGGCCATGGATAGACATATCAGAATGGGAATGGGACGTGGAATTAAAATGTGTGGCCACTGGGAGATCCTGCTTTCTCTGGCGGACCAAGCGCAGGTGTTCTGCGAAACGGTCTCCCAGTTTGCGTCGGGTCTCACCAATATATAAAAGGCCACACCGGGAGCACCAGACGCAGTGTACCACACCAGCTGACTCACAGGTGAAGTGTCGCCTCACCAGGAAGGACTGTCTGGGGCCCTGAATGGTGGTGTGGGAGGAAGTGTAAGGGCAGGTGTTGCACTTGTTCCGCTTACAAGGTTAAGTGCCAGGAGGGAGATTGGTGGGAAGGGATGTGGGGGATGAGTGGACAAGGGAGTCGCATAGGGAGCGATCCCTGCGGAAAGCAGAAGGGGGGGAGGGAAAGATGTGCTTGGTAGTGGAATCCCGTTGGAGGTGGCGGAAGTTACAGAGAATTATATGTTGGAGCTGGAGGCTGGTGGGGTGGTAAGTGAGGACAAGGGGAACCCAATCCCGAGTGGGGTGGCGGACGGATGGGGTGGGGGCAGATGTGCGGAAAATGGGAGAGATGTGTTTGAGAGCAGAGTTGATGGTGGAAGAAGGGAAGCCCCTTTGTTTAAAAAAGGAAGACATCTCTTTCGCCCTGGAATGAAAAGCCTCATCCTGAGAGCAGATGCGGCGGAGACAGAGGAATTGTGAGAAGGGGATAGCATTTTTGCAAGAGACAGAGTGGGAAGAGGAATAGTCCAGGTAGCTGTGAGAGTCTGTAGGCTTAAAGTAGATATCAGTAGATAAGCCGTCTCCAGAGATGGAGACAGAAAGATCAAGGAAGGGGAGGGAGGTGTCGGAAATGGACTAGGTAAATTTGAGGGCAGGGTGAAAGTTGGAGGCAAAGTTAATGAAGTCAACGAGCTCAGCATGCGTGCAGGAGGCAACACCAATGTAATTGTCAATGTAGTGAAGGAAAAGAGGGGGATGGATACCCGTATAGACTTGGAACATGGACTGTTCCACAAAGCCAACAAAAAGGCAGGCATAACTGGGACCCATATGGGTGCCCATGGCTACACTCTTGGTTTGGAGGAAGTGGGAGGAGCCAAAGGAGAAATTTATTGAGAGTAAGAACTAATTCCGCTAGACAGAGGAGAGTGGTGGTAGAGAGGAATTGGTTAGGTCTGGAATCCAAAAAGAAGCGAAGAGCTTCAAGACCATCTCAGTGGGGGACGGAGGTATATAGGGACTGGACGTCCATGGTGAAAATAAGGCGGTGGGGGCCAGGGAACTTAAAATCATTGAAAAAATTCAAAGCATGAGAAGTGTCACGAACATAGGTGGGAAGAGATTGAACAAGGGGGGATAAGACAGTGTCAAGGTATGCAGAAATGAGTTCAGTGGGGCAGGAGCAAGCTGAGACAATAGGTCTACCTGGACAGGCAGGTTTGTGAATCTTGGGTAGGAGGTAGAAATGGGAAGTGCGGAGTGTGGGGACTATGAGGTTAGTGGCAGTGGATGGGAGATCCCCAGAGCTGATGAGGTTGGTGATGGTATAGGAGACAATGGCCTGGTGCTCCTTAGTGGGGTCATGATCAAGGGGTAAATAAGAGGAGGTACCAGAGAGCTGTCGCTGTGCCTCAGCCAGGTAGAGGTCAGTACGCCAGACAACAACAGCTCCCCCCTTATCAGAAGGTTTTATAGTGAAGTTGGGATTGGTGCAGAGGGAGTGGAGAGCAGAGCGTTCAGAAGGAGTTAGGTTGGAACTGGAACGGTGTAGTTAAGTCGAGACGGTTGATGTCCCGTTGGCAACTAGCAATAAAGAGATCCAGGGAAAAGCAGAAAAGAGAAAGCAGGATCTCCCAGTGGCCTCCAACCTGATGACATGAACATTGACTTCTCTAACTTCTTACCCCATCCCTGACATATTTAGTTGTCTGTTTTTTCCTCTATCTCTCTCTGCCCATCACCCTGTCTGTTCTCCATCTCCCTCTGGTGCTCCCCTCCTCCCCCTTCCTTTCTCCTGAGGCCTCCCGTCCCATGATCCTTTCCCTTCTCCAGCTCTGTATCACTTTCACCAATCACCTTTCCAGCTCTTAGCTTCATCCCACCCCCTCCGGTCTCTTATCATTTTGCATTTTCCCCTCCCCCCACCACCTTCAAATCTCTTACTCTCTTTCCTTTCAGTTAGTCCTGACGAATGGTCTCGGCCCGAAACGTCGACAGTGCTTCTCCCTATTGATGCTGCCTGGCCTGCTGTGTTCCACCAGCATTTTGTGTGTGTTGTTGTTTGAATTTCCAGCATCTGCAGATTTCCTCGTGTTTGCTCTTAAGACTACAGTATAATCCTATCAATGTAACTGAACCCTTATTTTTGAACTTCACCCAAACTGTCTCTGCAGATGAGCCCTCCAGTATATCCTCTGAGTACTGCTGCGACTATCAGTAGAGCAACCCCTTCCACCTTTTCTTTTTACCCTTCTCTCTCACATCTAAAATAACGAAACCCAGGAACATGGAACTGCCAGCCATGCTCCTCACATAACTAGGTCTCTATAATGGCAACATCACAACTCCATGTGCTGTTCTAGGCTCTAAGTTCACCTTCCTTACCCATTATACTCCTTGCATTGAAAAACTCATTTCAACCCATCAATCCACTATGTTTATTAGCCTGGCCCTTGCAGTTTTCCTTTTCTTGTCTCAACCTTACTACCTGTTGTCCTCTGAACAGGAGAAAATATGTAGATGCTTCCTTCAAACAAAAGGTGTAGCCATGAGCACTCGCTTGGGTCCCAGCAATGTCTGCCTGCTGGTCGGCTATGTGGCACAGTCTATGTTCCAATCCCACACTGCTGATTGTCCCACACTTTTCCTGTGCTACACTGACAACTGCATTAGTGCTGCTTCCTGTACCCATGCTGAACATGTCAACTTCATTCACTTTGCCTCCAATTTCCACCCTGCCCTCAAATTTACCTGGTCCATTTCTGACATCTCCCTCCCTTTTCTCCATCTCTCTGTCTCTATCTCTGGAGACAGCTTATCTACTGATGTCTATTACAAATCTATGGACTCTGACAGCTACCTGGATTACAACTCCTCTCACCCTGTTACTTGTAAAAATGCCATTTCATTTGAGTAGTCTCCAACCTGATGGCATGAACATTGATTTCTTGAACTTCTGGTAATGCCCCCCACCTTTCACCTTTCCCATCCCTTTTTCTCTCTATCACTTTATCTTCCTGCCTGCTCATCACCTCCCACTTGAGTTCTTTTCTTTTTCCAGTGCTGCCAAAGGGTCTTAGCCCGAAACATTGACTGTACTCTTTTCCACGGAGGCTGGCCTGCTGAATTCCTCAAGCATTTTGTGTCTGTTGTCCCCATCCTCCTACCACTCTAGTTTAAATCCTGCAAAACAGCAGTAGCAAACCTTCCAGTGAGGATATTGGTTCCCCTCCAGTTCCGATACAAACAATGCATACAGTCTTGTTTGTACAGGTCCCATCTGCCATGGCAGACAGCTTAATAATCCAATACTCTGAAGCCGTCAATCCTGCTTCAGCTCCTCATCCACATGTTGAACTGCAGTATATACCCATTTTCACCTCTCTAGCGTGTGGCATGGGGTAGTAATCCTGAGACTGCAACTCTTGCCCACCTCATTAAAATTCTCATCTAGGATGTCCTCAGCATCCTGAGCGATATTGAGTACATCCAACTGTATCTCCAGCTCCTTGAGCCAGTCAGTCAAGAGTTGCAGTTAGGTGAAATTCCCACCAATATGGTCATCAGGCAGACTATAAAGTTCCCTGACTTCCCACATCAGCCAAGGAGCAGAATGCCAACCCTTGACTGGCGTTATCTACAATACATTAAAAATCACAGATTAACAGGTAAATAAAACCATACCTGCCCTTCACCTGTGCCTCCTCGCTGAAGCCTCTTGAGCCAAAGTCTGAGAAATCTTACTCCAACACTGGGCCACTGTCACATTGGCCTCTCCATGTGACCTTAGCTTTTTAAAAAAAAAATTGGCTGAGTTACCATGCAAGAAACCAATCAGAAACGCAGTTCACACAAATGGCTCTTTTCATGGCTCCTGCTTCCTCGTTTATAAATCTCCTTTATAATTTGAATCTGAGGTAGCAATTATTATCACACTTCCTTACAACACAGAAGGTTGTTTGGGCTTAGTTACCAATCCTGTGTCTCATTAGTTTTCCTTAATATCAGTATGTTCCCCATCAATTTCAACTACCCCATACCTCCCCCATCCCCGCCCCATCACCAGGTTCTATTATCTGCATGCTAGAGCCCAAGTGACCACAGAGGAAACCGGTGCACCTGAGGGAAGCCCACATGACCACAAGGAGAACAGGGAATTTATTTGTATACTTTCTCTTCTTTTGCACATTGTTTGTTTGTCAATCTTTGTTTATGTATATTTTTCACAAGTTCTATTGCCTGTAAATGCCTGCAAGAAAATTAATTTCAGAGTAAAATATGGGAACATACTTACTGTATATGTATTTTGATAATATATCTACTTTGAATTTGATGAGTGAATCCTGAACAGGAATCAATGCCAATAAGAGAGTGAAGTGGGGGGGGGGGGGGGGGAATTAATTAAATCAGTTAGATCTTCAAAATGGAACCGACGGGCTGGTTTAAATATGTTGAGATAGTATAGTAAAACACTTATGAATTGATTTGGGAAGTGGGAAAAAAGTTTGAATGCAATAGTAGCCTTATTATTGGGATTGAAGGAGTCCAGGACAAAGCTTTGCAAACACTTTTCTGTCTTGATGATTTGATCTGAGAATTAGATAGAATTTCACAACATAGCAACAGTTCATATGGACAGCAAATCTGCTGGCTTTTTTGCTTCACAAGATCTTCCAAATAAATTTAACTTTTCTTATCACTGTATTATTTACTCATTTACTAATCTAGCTTCCATTTACAAATATCTGTTTCAATTATCCTCACCCATTCTGATGTCACTTTCTACATAAAGTAAAGAATTACTGATGATATTCTTCTGGCCCTTAACTTCCTTTCTCAACCTGAATCCTTTGGGAATTTTTATTGTAACAAATTGAAATTTAACAGACCTTTCTTCACACAACTTACCCACACATGCATTCCACAATACTTGGCTTATTTCTCTCAGTAGCAGAATGTGCGTAAACTGTATTTATAGGGCAATTTTCTAAATAATTCCATATAAGTTACTCTTTCAGATCTTCACAAAATCTGTTCTAGAATGTCCTAGCATCTACTTCCAGTCTGCATGTATCCATATGTATAGATGGGGTGTATGGGGCGGCAGGGAAGGGTAGCACCTCTGGTGTGATGACTGTTGTACCTTCCGAGGGTCCTCACCTAGTACTCAGCTCTCACCTGTGACTCCAAGATGTTTGCATACAACAGTGGCCACATCCTGGGCACCAGCTACAACAGGTCAGCCAAACCAGCTGAGAGTAGCCTTTGGAGTTTTATTTGAACCCTCAGTGCCTTTGGGCTTGGATTTGGCAGACTGCATGGTGGAAGGCATTTCCCAGCATGCACTGTGGGGTGCAAAGAGCATGGCAAGAGATGTAGATTGCCCTGGTCATCCACTGCATCCTGACCGATCTACAGTTGTCTGGACTCTTGACTTGCTACTGGATCCAGATAGACTAGGATGAGAGTGTGAGGTTGACGACCTGCGCAACTCTCCTTCACTTTAATCAAACTCATGTGCAAGTCACAACATCACAAACATATCCACTCAAGGATGTTAGCCGTCCTCATCGTTTGTGATAGATGCACATACACAGACACATACATGTAACTGAAGTCCCCTGGAATAATTTTGGTAAATCAGAAGAGATATAGAAGAATATTCTTTCCAAAGCCTTACTATTGTTCCTAAGGTGTGCTGCCCAGAATTAGACACAAGATTCTGCTTGTCGCCAGCTCAGTGTTTCAGACATATTCTTCATATTCTCATTGCTTTCATACTCCTTGCTTCTATAAAACTAGGGATGTTGTTTCTTTTTTTAAAAAAAAATTTTCTGGACATGTCCTATCTCTTTCAATAAACTAAGTACAGTCGGCCCTCCTTATCCGCGGGGGATTGGTACCAGGAACCCCGCAGATACCAAAATTTGCGGATGCTCAAGTCCCTTATTTAACATGTATTAGTACGGTGGACATTAGGACTTGGCGGCACAGCTCTGAATCCGCAGTGTTCCTGTTCACGAAAATAATCACGATCGTGATTGAAAATAAGGTGGAAGTAATAAAGCGATTAGAAAGAGGTGAAATGCCATCGGTCATTGGAAAAGCATTAGGCTACAGTCGGTCAACGATCGGAACAATTTTAATGGAGAATGTGAAAAGCCCTGCCCCGATGAAAGCTACAATTATTACTAAGCAACGCAGTGGTTAAATTATTGAAATACCTATGTTTCTTAAGTGTTTTATATGCATAGAAAGATAAAATATGGACTGTATACTTAGAAAAACCTTTGACTAACTGACGTTAAATAATTCTGGATATACCTGTTCCGACTTCAAATCCAACTTAAAGACGGACTCAGGAATGGAACTCATTCATAACCCGGGGACTGCCTGTACTTTTAAGTCATTCCTAGATGACTTATAATACCTAATACAATGTAAATAGTTGTTATACTGTATTGTTTACCCAATAATGATAAGAAAAAATAGTCTGTATATGCTCAAGCAACGAGTGCTGGAGAGAGAACTTCCAGGTTTTCCCAATCCGTGGTTGGTTGACTCCATGGATAAGGAGGGCCAACTGTAAAGACTATTTTTAACTAATGTATCTTTTAGAACTGTGTCCTCTTTTGAGTTGTCTCCTCTCATTCTTAGTACCAAAATTGATTACTTAAAATTTCTCAGCCTTAAGTTTTAATCTGCCACATTCACCCATTCCACCAATCCGTCTGTTTTGAAATTCCTCCAGCAGTTCACTTTTTGTTCCAGGTTCCAGCATCTGCAGTCTCTCATGTCTACACTTAGACAGCAACTTCAAAAGCAAGGATTTACAGACCATGGACCATAATGGAGGATTGGTGAGACTCCTCTGCAGGCACAGACACACTAGGCCAAATAGCTTTATATCACTTTAGGTCAGTAGTTGGTAAGTTGATGGAGATCCTGAGAGGCAGGATTTATGAACATTTGAAGAGCCATTTATATAATTAGGAATAGTGCATGGCTTTGTCAAAGGCAGGTCATGTCTGACAATAGACAATAGGTGCAGAAGTAGACCATTCGGCCCTTCGAGCCTGCACCACCATTCTGAAATCATGGCTGATCATCTACTATCAATACCCGGTTCCTGCCTTGTCCCCAAATCCCTTGATTCCCCTATCCATTAGATACCTATTGAGCTCCTACTTGAAAGCATCCAGAGAACTGGCCTCCACTGCCTTCCGAGGCAGTGCATTCCAGACCCCCACAACTCTCTGAGAGAAGAAGTTTTTCCTTAACTCTGTCCTAAATGACCTACCCTTTATTCTCAAACCATGCCCTTTGGTACTGGACTCTCCCAGCATCTGGAACATATTTCCTGCCTCTATCTTGTCCAATCCCTTAATAATCTTATATGTTGCAATCAGATCCCCTCTCAAACTCAATTCCAGCGTATACAAGCCCAGTCTCTCGAACCTCTCTGCGTAAGACAGTCCGGACATCCCAGGAATTAACCTCGTGAATCTATGCTGCACTTCCTCTATAGCCAGGATGTCCTTCCTTAACCCTGGAGACCAAAACTGTACACAATACTCCAGGTGTGGTCTCACCAGGGCTCTGTACAAATGCAAGAGGATTTCCTTGCTCTTGTACTCAATTCCCTTTGTAATAAAGGCCAACATTCCATTAGCCTTCTTCACTGCCTGCTGCACTTGCTCATTCACCTTCAGTGACTGATGAATAAGTACTCCTAGATCTCTTTGTACTTCTCCCTTACCTAACTCTACACCGTTCAGATAATAATCTGCCTTCCTGTTCTTACTCTCAAAGTGGATAACCTCACACTTATTCACATTAAACATCATCTGCCAAGTATCTGCCCACTCACTCAGCCTATCCAAGTCACCCTGAATTCTCCTAACATCCTCATCACATATCACACTGCCACCCAGCTTAGTATCATCAGCAAACTTACTGATGTTATTCTCAATGCCTTCATATAAATCGTTGATGTAAATCGTAAACAGCTGTGGTCCCAATACCGAGCCCTGTGGCACCCCACTAGTCACCACCTGCCATTCCGAGAAACACCCATTCACCGTTACCCTTTGCTTTCCATCTGCTCACCAGTTTTCTATCCATGTCAATATCTTCCCCCCAATGCCATGAGCTCTGATTTTACCCACTAATCTCCTATGTGGGACCTTATCAAATGCCTTCTGAAAATCGAGGTACACTACATCCACTGGATCTCCCTTGTCTAACTTCCTGGTTACATCCTCAAAAAACTTCAATAGATTAGTCAAGCATGATTTGCCCTTGGTAAATCCATGCTGGCTCAGCCTAATCCTATCACTGCTATCTAGATATGCCACTATTTCATCTTTAATAATGGACTCTAGCATCTTCCCCACTACTGATGTTAGGCTGACAGGACAATAGTTCTCTGTTTTCTCCCTCCCTCCTTTCTTAAAAAGTGGGATAACATTAGCCATTCTCCAATCCTCAGGAACTGATCCTGAATCTGAGGAACATTGGAAAATGATTACCAATGCATCTGCAATTTCCAAGGCCACCTCCTTTAGTATCTTAGGATGCAGACCATCTGGACCTGGGGATTTGTCAGCCTTCAGTCCCATCAGTCTACTCATCACTGTTTCCTTCCTAATGTAAATCTGTTTCATTTCCTCTGTTAGCCTATGTCCTTGGCCAATCCATACACCTGGGAGATTGCTTGTGTCTTCCCTAGTGAAGACAGATCTAAAGTACTTATTAAATTCTTCTGCCATTTCTCTGTTTTCCATAACAATTTCACCCAATTCATTCTTCAAGGGCCCAACATTGTTCTTAACTATCTTCTTTCTCTTCACATACCTAAAAAAGCCTTTGTTATCCTCCTTTATATTCCTGGCTAGCTTGTGTTCGTACCTCATTTTTTCTCCCCGTATTGCTTTTTTAGTTAAGTTCTGTTGTTCCTTAAAAATTTCCCAATCATCTGTCCTCCCACTCACCTTAGCTCTGTCATACTTCCTTTTTTTTAATGCTATGTAATCTCTGACTTCCTTTGTCAACCACTGTGGCCCCTTCCCCCCCCCCCTTTGAATCCTTCCTTCTCCGGGGGATGAACTGATTTTGCACCTTGTGCATTATTCCCAAGAATACCTGCTATTGCTGTTCCACTGTCTTTTCTGCTAGGATATCCATCCAGTTAACTTTGGCCAGCTCCTCCCTCATGGCTCCATAGTTTCCCCTGTTCAACTGCAACACTGACACCTCTGATCTGCCCCATCCTTCTCAAATTGTAGATAAAAACTTATCATATTATGATAAGCCTGACAAGCCTGACTGAATTTTTTGAGTATGTAACTAAACATATTGATGAAGGTAGAGCTGTACATAGAGTGTATATGGATTTCAGCAAGGTATTTGATAACATGCAAGGCTTATTGAGAAAGTAAGGAGGCATGGGATCCAAGGGGACTTTGCTTTGTGGATCCAGAACCGGCTTGCCCACAGAAAGCAAAAAGTGGTTGTAGACAGGTCATATTCTGCATGGAGGTTGGTGACCAGTAGTGTACCTCAGGGATCTGTTCTGGGACCCCTACTCTGTGATTTTTATAAATGACCTGGATGAGGAAGTGGAGGGATGGACACAAAGTTGATGACCTGGATGAGGAAGTGGAGGGATGGACACAAGTTGCTGATGACACAAAGTTGGACGTGTTGTGGATAGTGTGGAGGGCTGTTAGAGGTTACAAGGGGACACTGATAGGATGCAAAACTGGGCTGAGAAGTGGCAGATGGAATTCAACCCAGATAAGTGTGAAGTGGTTCATTTTGGTAGGTCAAATACAATGGCAGAATATAGTATTAATGATAAAACACCTGACAGTGTGGAGGATCAGAGGGATCTTGAGGTCCGAGTCCATAGGACACTCAAAGCTGCTTCGCAGGTTGACTCCGTGGTTGAGAAGGCATATGGTGCATTAGCCTTCATTAACCGTGGGATGAGTTCAAGAAATGAGTGGTAATGTTACAGCGATATAGGATCCTGGTCAGAACCAACTTGGAGTACTGTGCTCAGTTCTGGTCACCTCACTACAGGAAGGATGTGAAAACTATAGAAAGAGTGCAGAGGAGATTTAGGAGGACATTGCCTGGATTGAGGAGCATGCCTTATTAGAACAGGTTGAGTGAACTCAACCTTTTCTCCTTGGAGCAACAGAGTACGAGAAGTGACCTGATAGAGGTGTATGAGATGCTGAGGGGCATTGATCATCCAGATCATTTATAAAAAGTCAGAGACTTTTTCCCAGGGCTGAAATGGCTAACATGAGGGGGCACACTTTTAAGGTGCTTGGAAGTAGGTACAGAGGTTATGTCAGGGTCAAGTTTTTTTAAATGCAGAGAGTGGTGAGCATGTGGAATGGGCTGCAAGTGGTGGAACCGAATATGATAGGGTCTTTTAAGAGACTCCTGGATGGGTACATAGAGCTTAGAAAAATAGCAGACTATGGGTAAGCCTAGGTAGTTTTAAGGTAAGGACGTGTTCAGCATAGCACTGTGGGCTGAAGGGCCTGTACTGTGCTGTAAGTTTTCTACGTTTCATCTGAAAAAGGGTACCTTTGTTAGGACCTCCAGAGAAGTGAATGTGGATCTCTTCAAAACAATGAAGAATAGAAGACCCATACCAGACATCCATAGAATGAAAAAGAAACATGCTGAAGTACTGATAAGCAAATGGAATGTTGTCTTTTGATGCAAATGATAATATAACTAAATGATAGTAGCAAATTATGATTAAATTATGACTGGAAGAGGAAGCAAACCCTCAGCTCCCTGTAGCCCCGGTGAGTTTGATTTACTGGAGAGGAGGGGACACAGCAGTAGCTGTACGCCGCTGCGACGAAAAGCCAGAGGGGGGAACCGGTACCTGTGGCCTTACCGAGTCTCACAGGGGTGGAGATCGGAGGCCGACGGGAGGGACAGCCGCTGACAGGCCGCAGGGCCGTCACCTCGCCTCATCGGACCGGACAGCTGCAGTTTGTGACGCGGCCTGGGCCGGGCAAGGCAACGGCCGCCACCCAAACCCCTCGCCTCCAAAGTTTTCCCGCTGAAAACCCATCGCCAAGAATGGGGTCGAGCTCCCGGTTCCCAGCGCCGCCACCGGACCCAGCTCACCCACCCGCAGCACAGGTAAGAGCGAGAGCTGGCCCCAGCAGCGGAGAGGGCAAGTCTGACGGGGGTGGTTAAGAACAACAGTCCCGCCTTACGCTCTCGCTCCCTCTTGTTGCTTCCAGGGTAACGCCAAGCCAGAGACACCCAAGGACTACTTCCACCAGGACGTCAAACACCTGAAGCAGGTAGACCCGGGAGGGGCGTGCGCTCCCGCCCTGGCCTCGCCGCTCACCACGTGCCCGCGCTCAATCACCAATCGCCCGCCCCGTGCCTGCGCTCAATCACCAATCGCCCGCCACGTGCCCGCGCTCAATCACCAATCGCCCGCCACGTGCCCGCGCTCAATCACCAATCGCCCGCCACGTGCCCGCGCTCAATCACCAATCGCCCGCCACGTGCCCGCGCTCAATCACCAATCGCCCGCCAGCCCGTCCCTCCCTTCCCTCCTCTGCCCGTGACGCTCCGCTCCCCCTGAATTCGGCGCTCCTTCACCCTCAGCTGTCGTCGTCCTTGCTCTGCTTCGATGGCCTGTCCTCCATCCTCATCTGCTTTCCCTCACCGGTTATGTGGCAGATACCTGCACTGGTTAGTATGCCCTCGATGAGTCGGGTCTCTCCAGCGTGGAGCCTAGCCTGGGACGGGGTTGGCAAATACATTTCACAAACCACGAATTAACTAACGGTGTTTGGTAAATGATTCTGTGACCACAATGTCAGACCATCGATAATGCTGTTTAAAATTACGACTTTTGTTCATCCAGTTCAGTTGTCATTATAACAGAACCTTTCAGCTACAATGGTGGAGGAGCTTTCAGGGAGACTGGGGAAGTGAGGGAACCTCCCCACCCAGTTCTGTGAGCTCTCAGGAATATCAGTTGAGAAGAAGAGGAAACTCGAGCTCACCTCTGCAAACAATATAGTATACCCCCCCCCCCCCCGCGTTAACGACCCTAATGATTTGTTTGTTGTCTAATTTATGCAGATACGGAGGGATCTCAAAGTATTGCAAATGTTTAATTGTTTGAATGAAAAGCTCTTTCTCCTGCAACAAGTAGTAACTGAAAGTTGGAAAATGTTGCAGATGGACAAGTGTTACTACCATTACCTCTGCACTTCTAGGTGAGGAAACACAAACAAGTGGATAAGCAGATAAGCTTGCTAGTTTAAGAGGGCATATGTAAATATTGTGAAATTAACAGTGTATACAAATTAGGAACAGGAGTAAATTATAGTCCCTTTAACCTAAGCCCATTCTATTTGCAAAGCAACTTCAGTTTTATCACAGTCTTTGTTTTAATATACCCAGTGAACCATGGTGATAGCTGTGGCTCAGATGCTTGCACTCTCTCCTCTCTGAGAAGGAAGGTTCTGGGTTCATGCTTCTTGGGTAATGACATAATCTGAGTTTTAATATAGCTCTGTAGTGCTCAGGCAGCGCTGATTTGGGACTAAATTGGGACTAGCACCGTGGTTGGCATGGGTGAGCCTCTTGTCTTCCCGTTTTACTCTATGACTTTAGGTGTTGCCTTTTGATAGACATTAACCAGGGAGTCTTGTGTAAAACACTCCACGATATTATTTGTAAGGCTTTGGCTTTCTAATTTACATATAATATCTTTCAGCCAGCACATGATCTGGTTATTATTTCATAACTGTTTAAACTTGTATGCAGATTATCTGCATTGTTCTCATTATTATAGTAGTGACGTTGGTTTACTGAATATTACAGCAAATTTGAAGGATTTTGCAGAGGCAGCGTTGTCAGTGTCATTCCTGGGCCTTGAGAAGCCTACTGAAGGTGGTATAAACCTCAGAAGCAGAGAGAATGGCAGGGATCACAGCTGTCCAGGAGACAATGAGTTTTGAGCTGTGTTTGACCTTCAAAGACAGTTGCTCAAATGCTATACAATGAATGCACTGGTGCTTTCACTGAGAGATAGCTCCTGAGATATGGAAAATAAGCTTTATTTTCCAGGGTTTTAAGTTTTTTCTTTGTTATTTATCATTTAGGCAGGAGCAGGTTTGTAATGGATAATTGTTTTACAAATGTTAGAAGTAAAACTAATTGTCTCACTCCGAGGCTGTAATTACACACAATTGGCTTCGTTGGGCAAGCTACCTAGATGGCTCTATATTCCCACAACAAACACTATTCTGATCTTTACCATGGAAAGAGATTACCAGGTGGGCAGAGGAAAAGAAATAGCACTTTGGGAGATTGTCAGATCGTGAAGGGTGGTAACTAAAAGCAAGTCTTCACTGAAGTTACTTTACTTACCTCGACAATTTCACTGATGGAGCCACGTGCTTCACCCAGAAGTGCATGGAAAATGTTGTCCCCCAGAAGTCGTCAGGGTCTTCCTGAACCAGAAACCCTGGATCAATAGTTCAGTGCAAGTGGCAATTACAGCACGACATAGAGCTTACATTGCTGGCAATCAACTAGAGCTGAAGAAAACCAGCTGTGATCTGCGCAAAGCAATCAAGGCTACAAACAACAATATAGGGAGAAGATTGAGTCAAGATTCATAACAAATAGTACACGTGACTTGTGGCAAAGGCTGCATATAATCGCAAACTTTAATGACAAACGTTGTGGCGCCACCAACATTGCTGTCTCTCTCCCAGATGAGCTCAATCGCTTTTATGCTCAGTTCAATGCCGCTAACTCTGAGCCTCTGAGGAACCGCTACAACCTGCAACCGAATCATCCCTGAGGCTGTGATACACAGATGTTTCCAATGAGTGGACAGTTGTGAGGCTGCGGGACCAGATGGCATCCCAGGGCGAGTACTTAGGATGTGTGCAGCACAACTGGCAGCTGTGTTTATAGACATTTTTAATCTCTCCCTCTCCCAGTGTAGAGTGCCCTCCTGCTTCAAATTATCCATCATTGTCCCTGTACCAAAAAAGACCAACATAACATGCCTGAATGACTGGTTTTCTGTTGCACTCATCTCAATAATAAGCAAATGCTTTGAGAAGCTGATCAAGGATTACATCTGCAGCATGCTACCTACCAGCCAAACTGGACCCCCTACAATTCGCCTACCAACACAACTGATCAACATGATGGCACAATAGCTACTGCTCTACATACTGTCCTGACACATCTGGAGAAGAAAGACGCTTATGTGAGAGTACTGTTCTTGTACTACAGTTCAGCATTCAACATCATAGTTCCATCCAGGCTCAACAAGAAGCTCAGAGACCTCGGCCTTGACCCTGCCTTGTGCAGCTGGATCTTGGACTTCTTGTCAAATTGCTAGCATGCTGTAAAAGTAGTTTCCTTCACCTCCAACCCTCTGACTCTTAATACAGGAGCTCCTCAGGGCTGTGTACTGAGTTCTCTCCTGTACTCCCTGTATACTCATGATTGTATTGCCACCCACAGCTCCAATCTGCTAATTAAATTTGCTGACAACACTACATTGATTGGCCTTATCTCAAACAATAATGAGGTGGCCTACAAGGAAGAAGTCATCTCTGACACAGTGGCGTCATAAAAACAGCCTTCCCTCAATGTCGCAAAAACAAAGTAGCTGGTTGTGGATTACAGGAGGAATGGAGACAGGCTAACCCCTATTGACATCAATGGATCTGGGGTTGAAAGGGTAAACAGCTTCAAGTTCCTTAGCATTCACATAACCGAGGACCTCACGTGATCTGTGCACATCAGCTGTGGTGAAAAAGGCACAACAGTGTCTCTCTCACCTCAGGCAGTTGAGGAAGTTTGGTATGAGCTCCCAATTCCTAAGAACTTCCTACAGGGGCACAGTTGAGAGCATTCTGACTGTCTGCATCACCAACAGGCTCAGGGACAGCCTCTTCCACCAGGCCATCAGACTGATGAACTCACACTGATTTGAGTATACTCTATATTACATTGACTGTTCTATTTATTATAAATTATTATAAACTACTATGATTGCACATGATGTAACATAAAGATTTTACTCCTCGTGTATGTGAAGGATATAAGAAATAAAGTCAATTCAATTTCTCACTGGATTGGTAAGCTGTTAACCTTAATTATTCTTTAACTTTACTTGACTTTGAAAAGGTAATGTGGAACTATCATTTTGTTGTTGGTTTTTGACTCAGTTTTGATCCAGCAATAAATTTCCCAGAGACTTAGGTGCATTATTTGTTGAGAAACCAGGAAAAGATGATGAGCCTGCTATCCTTCTATGTCAAAGGTCTGCCTTTATTTCTTTTATTTGACACCCACAGTGGGGTAAGAACACAATGAGAATTTTAAGTTATATCGAACTCTAGGTCAGATAAATTTGAAAGAAGGATTCTAGGTGGTAGAGGTCATGAATTTAAGAATTGCTGTGAAAGGTGAGTTGTTGTGTGCTTTGTAGATGATACACTCTGCAGCCACAGTGTGCTTGTGAAGAAGAGAATGAATCTTTTAATGTGGTGGATTTGCTTTATTCTTAAGAGGATTGCTTTATTCTAAATGGAGCTTGACTATTGCATCCAGGGAATTGAAGTGTTCTCTATTGCACCCTGATGCCTTGTGAGTTAATCATTGCAGGACACCTTTTGTAGACTCGTTTTTTCAAAACTACTTTATTCATAAAATATACAACAAAACATTTGAGATTGTTATTTCATTTAATGTACCAGGCCAATTAATACACTCATATTACTTGTCAATATCATTAATGTTTCATTCCCAAACATATCATAAGTGAAACATTTGAAAGGTTGTTACATTGGGCCAGCTGTTCAACGTCCAGTTGCAGTGGGAGTGTAGACTGTGGTCCTTCTTCGTAGAGCCTTTGCTGGGGCTGCATGAACCCTTGGTACATGCCTCAGCATACTCTGCTGAATGTGGAAAGTGCCAGTTAGCAGCATTCACTTGTGGATATCTTGCATTAAAATACTGAATGTTTTCAGGAGACCAAACTATATATTTCACCTTCCAGCAGATTTTTTTTTCAGTTACATCCCTGGAAGCAACCCATAGAACAGCAAGTCCTCTGTTATGCAGCTTTTTGGGATGAACTACTCATTGCAACACATGTATAATGCCGAAGAAACTCAGCAGGGCAGGCAGCATATATGGAAAAGAGTACAGTCTGCACTTCAGGCCCAGACTCTTCAGGACTCCTGGCAGCCTCCAACCTGATAATATGAACATTGATTTTCCTAACTTCTGGTAATGCCTCTGCCCCTCTCCTTCACCATTCCCATACCCATTTCCCTCTCTCACCCTCACATTACCTGCCCATCACCTCTCTCTGGTGCTCCTTCCCTTCCCTTTCTTACACGACCTTCTGTCCTCTTCTGTTAGAATTTCCCCTTCTCCAGCCCTTTATCTCTTTCACCAATCAACTTCCCAGCTCTTTACTTTACCCCTCCCACCCCTCCTGGTTTCACCTACCATCTTCCCATCTCCTCAGCTTCTTACTCTGACTTCACATCTTTTTTCTCCAGTCCTGATGAAGGTCTCAACCCAAAACATTGATTGTTTATCTGGCCCATCGAGTCTGCTCTGTTATTCAATCATGGCTGAACCTTTTTCTTTTTTCTCCTCCTCAACCCCAGTTCCTGGCCTTCTTCCCATAACCTTTGATGCCATGTCCAATTAAGAATCTATCAATCTTTGCCTTAAATATGCCCAATGACCTGGCCTCCACAGCTGCATGTGGCAACAAATTCACCACCCTTTGGCTAAAGAAGTTTCTCCGGATCTCTGTTTTGAAAGGGCACCCCTCTATCCTGAGGCTATGCCCTCTTGTCCTAGATTCTCCCACCATGGGAAACATCCTTTCTACATCTACTTTGTCTAAGCCTTTCAACATTTGATGGATTTCAATGAGATCCCCCTCATCCTTTCCAATAGATGCTGCCTGGCCTGCTGAGTTCCTCCAGCATTGTGTGTGTTGCTTGGATTTCCACCATCTGCAGATTTTCTTTTGTTTTTGAATAGACCATTGCATCCTTCTTAGAAATCGCACAGTCCACAAGGAGTTAGTTGGCCATCTCATGCACAATGGCCATTTCAAGGGCAGCCTTTTGTAACCTCACTAGTTGATCAAGTTGAGTTTCTGGCCATTGATAATCTGCAGAAAGCTAATGGTGGATTTAGTTATGGTAATACCATTGACTACTAAGGCAGTTGGGTTACTCTTATTAAAAATGTATATTGCCTGACTTGTGGCACAATTGTTACTTGCCTCTTATCAGATTGTAACTGGATATTGCCCAGTTTGCTCAATTACTTTATCTGAGGAGTTGAGTTGATCTAAATATTAATCAGCAAACAGCATGCTGTTTGCTTTATGATGGTCATTAATGAAGTGTGTGACAATAACTTCATTTAGCGGTTATTCACATTTTGGGTTACTGGATTTGGTGCAGCAAGTGAATTTATTCTCCTTGTATCCTGCAGTGCCTTTTTCTGTCATCATTCAGAAATTTCTGAGTGCTTCTAATCCTCCAGTGGAGGTGAAATCGGGAAACCTTGGGTCCCACACCACAAGGTTCAGGAACAGTTATTACCTTCAACCATCAGGCTCCTGAACTGTGGATAACTTCATGCTCTTCAACACTGAACCAATTCCACAACCTTTAAGGACTCACTCTACAACTTGTGTTCTCATTATTATGTATCTATTTATTTATTATTTTTGTATTTTCACAGTTTGACTTCTTTTACAGGGGTTATTTGTCGGTCATTGTAGTTTTTCATTGATTCTATTGTACTACTTTGTTCTACTGTGAATGTCTGCAAGAAAATGAATCTCAGGGTAGTATGTGGTGACATACAATACTGTACAAAAGTCTTAAGCACCCTAGATTTTCACATAAATTTTGTTTTAGATGTTTATTTTTTATCTTCTACTTTAGTGTCAGTAGAAAAGAAGACATTTCAGATTTCTATTCATTTTCCACAAATATGTGAGATTCATTATTTTAAAAAAAGTAACATATTAAATAATAGACTATTTTTAAAATACAAACTTGAATACTTCATAGTTATATAGCCCAGTTCATGATTAAACAAAGTAAACAAACTGGATGCTAATGATCAATAACATAAGGTAAGTGAACTAAACTGATTAACTGAAACAAGTGGATGTAGAAGAAACCAAACTGGGTGAAGGACTACCAAACTAAAACATGAAGGTGTGGCAGATGTGACAGTTCAACTTTCAAATAATCAATTCTTACATTATGGCATGAGTGAGCATAGCAATAAGACACAAAGTGGTTATCCTACATCAGCAAGGTCTCTCTAAAGCTGAAATTTCATGGCAGACAGGAGCTTCAAGATGTGCTGTCCAAGCTCTTTTGAAGAAGCACAGAGAAATGGACAGGGTTGAGGACCAGAAAGGTAGTGGGCGGCCACGGAAAATGAAGGCAGCAGATGAGAGGTACATCAAAACTGATGCCCCGTCTAAATCAGAAGTCCAGCAGTGCTATCAGCTCTAGACTTTCAAAAACCATGGAGCTCAAGTACACCCTCTGCAGTTTGGAGAAGTCTTGCCAGAAGTGGTCATGGAAGAGTTGCTGCCAAAAAGCCATTCCTCCTAAGTGGAAACAAGGCCAAGAGACTCACCTACACACAAAAACACACGGAAGGCAAGAGGATTGTGTTGAACAATGACAGCAAGTGCTGTGGACTGACAACAAAATTTGAATTTTTGGCTCAAACAGGAGGCAGTTTATTCAAGAAGGGCTGGACAGCACTCTGAATGAGTGTCTGAAGCCAACAGAGAAACACAGAGGAGGTTCCCTGCAGATTCGGGGCTGAATTTCTGCAAATGGAGTTGGTGATCCTGTCAGAATTAATGGAATCCTCAATGCTGAGAAGTACAAGCAGACTCTCATCCATCACGCAATACCACCAAGGAAGTGTTTGATCAATTCTACATTCGTTCTACAGCAGGACAATGACCCCAACACACGGCCAAGGCCATAAAGAACTATCTTTAGTGAGAAGAAGAACAAAGAGTTCTGCAGCAGATGATATGACCTTTACAGAGCTCTGATCTCAAAACATCGAGGCTATATGGAGAGACAAGTGTAATAAAGATAGCCAAAGTCAGCTGAAGAACTGTGGCAAATTCTCCAAGATGCTTGGAACAACCTACCAGCTGATTTTCTTATAAAACTGCACTGCCGTATACTTAAGAGAATTGATGCAGTTTTAAAGGCAAAGGGTGGTCACACCAAATATTGATATAATTTCTTACTGTTTCCCGCTCTTTATAGTAACTTTTTGGTAGTTAGAAACTTATAATTTCATTATTTTTGAAAGCATCTTCACTTTACAGATTTTTACATGAGCCAAAGACTTGCACAGTACAGTATGGACTTTGATAATAAATTTACTTTGAACTTTGAAGTGGAACTTTAAATCCTTTCAATACTTGGCTTCTTAAGTATAACATTACTGAGCTTCCAGCTGATAGGATTCCAGACAGACCATTTTAATTTTAACACAAATTCTGTATTTGTATATATAAAACCACGCTTGAAAAATGTTCCACCTCGCTTTTAATACTCTATCTGAATCCCTAATTCTCCATATTTGTTTAGGTTATAATCATTTACTGTTAATGTCACGTTTTCTCATGATGGAAGAAATATGTTCTGACTCTCAGAGCAATCCCAATCTCTCACTTACTTACCTTTAACCTATTCAGTTATACATGCCCATCCACTCCACTCTGATTCTCCTGTCACCAACCTACTATACACTAGAAACAATTAATCCACTCTTTTGACTTTAAGATCTGGGAGGAAACCTATACAATCAGTGGCGGGAATGTGCATGTTCACACAGACAGCACCAGAGGTCAGAATTGAACACGTTGCTGGAGGTATGAGGTGGCAGCACTTAATGCTGCTCTTTTTATTCTTCTCCTGAACTGTATTATCTCATTTTTCTGCATTAGGATATCAGCTCCCAACTATTCACACAACCTTTTTATCTACTCTACCCCAATTTAATATTTCCATGTATAAGAATTTCTGTATCATCTGAAAAACTGGTACTGTTTCATGATTAGCCTGTGCTCAGTTTATTTAGATAAGCTAGAAGAGTAAAATTCTGTTTAAATGTTTCACTTTTAAAGATGTCCACTAACCACAGGTCTTTATTTTCTATTATTTAACCAACCTTTAAACCTGTCACTACATTCCTGCCTACAATTAATTTTAATAACCAGCCTTCATTCACATAACATCCAGTACATTTCCCTTGTTAAGTACATTCCATTAATTTTGTCAGATGTAATATGCTAACAGGTCTTCGATGTCCAATGTCATTTGAAGTGAGGATTAATTTTTTTATTCTGTGAGTCTAGAAAGTGAATTTATCTTTATTCTTATGTGAATGAATAGGAGTCCTCAACCTCCTGACTGATTTGTATATTTGAACCAGAAGATAATCTTGCAAATGATGTGCACATTACACTCAGTGGCCACTTTATTAGGTACACCTGCTTATTAATATCTAATCAGCCAATCATGTAGCAGCAGCCCAATGCATAAAAGCATGCAGACGTGGTCAAGAGGTTTGGCTGTTGTTCAGACCAAAGATCAGAATTGGGAATAAATATGATCAAGGTGACTTTGATCGTGGAATTTTTGTTGGTGACAGGTACAAAATGCTAGAGGAACTCGACAAGTCAGACAACATTTATTGATGGGAATAAACAGTCAATGTTTTGGGCTCAGATCCTTCATCAGGACAGGAAAGGAAGAGGGGAGAAGCCAGAATAAAAAGGTAGGGGGAGAGGTAGGATGCTCCTCTGCCTCAAAGTTCTCTGGAATCTGATTTTGGGGAAAAAAAAGCATGCGATGGAGAAGTAGTTTGCAGGAATGTGAGAATCGGTGTGTAGCACTTTTAGAGCAGCGCTCCTGACTCCCAAGCATTATGCTGTTCCTGGAATTCAAGTTATCATGCTGGTGAAACCCCTTTTTAACTGGGCGTTCTCTAGATATGCAGCTTGTTAGCCCCTCGCTAACAGTCACTGGACTCAGCAGTAAGAAAATCACCTTTGTCAGACTCCGTATGTCTAGGATCGATATGACTTGGGTCCCATCAAACCTGGGATGTTGGGATGTCTCGCCCATCTGAACCCCGATCTGTGTGAATACTGTGTAATTACTGCCCCCAAACATGCAGCCATCGGCAAGAAATAACAGACTGTACACTGCATACAGCTATAAAGAAAGTAAGTATTTACAGATTTCAGCTTTATCAAACAGTAGGAAAAAGAAAAGTATAAATATAAAAAGGGCCCATTACAGTTAACCCAATCCAAATGTGCACATAAGTTGGAGCTCATCTCGAAGTTGTCTTTAAGGCACGCGCTGGACTCACGGTCTGCATGAAAGTCCACATCATCTGAATCTTGCTTGAAATCCATCTCAAATGAATGGGCTCCCCCCACGGGAGTATTGGTTCTTCCTACTTGAAGCCATTCATCTGCACAAAGCACCTTGTGTCATAGGAATGGCATCCTCAGCCATCTTCCTTCCTGTCTTGTCCCAGCTCCTGTCAAAAAGACCATGACTCATACCAGTGTTCTTCACTCTATCCAGCATTTTCTAGAACCTTCTCCCAATCACCTTCCTGATTGGATGACATTACATTCCTAAGCATGAAGATCACAGCCTCTTTAGCTCAAACGCAAACATGCTGAAAGCACAACAGTCTACTCTTACAGAATGAAATACCTACACCATAGAATAAAAGTCCTTAACTCGGGTGTTACACTGGTTATCATGATGCTTGTTTTTATTTCCATACATCAGTTTTATAAAACTCCTTGAAATTGAAATAAAATTGAATCTAAATACATAATTAAGCCATGATAAAAATTAATCAGCTGGATGAATGTTGTAGTATAACAGCTGTTATCAGTAAAAATATACACAGAAAATAATTGCATATATAAATTAGATTTAATATTCTTAAATAGGTTGGTACTGAAGCACAATGTCTAAGTTTACATGAGTTCAATGTTGGAGTGCTTCAGGATATACATATTCCTTTTGAATCCAGTATAAAAATGTATAGATTGTTTTTATCTCCAACTCTGGAGCAACCAATAGGTAGCTGATCATAGGACAAGCATTAGTTTTTAAGAATAAGTCCAACAACTTTTAATGATTCCTCTTCAATCTTGCTCATAGCAAAACTAAATTGAACAAGGAAGTGAAGTCTCTTGCATTGATAAATTAGATCATAGGGGATAATTGGTATCGGAGGGATGGGGACATTTCACCTATCATCATTGTAGCCACAGTTACATGTAGTATTTTTTTAACTGACGAACTTGTGCCATTGCAAACTGTTTGTGGATCTAAATTCCTGAGCAGCATGATTTATTCAAGGTTACGTGATTGCACAGCAAGTGATGACAGAAGTTTTAAAAGTTCAACAAGAACATGTATAGCTTCATCAATGTCTGCCATGCTGTCAATAGATTTATATTGTAAAAGTTCTCCAGTAAGGTTGGAGAAATTCATGGATGGCCTAAGCTGCTTCATACTTTGATGCTAAAATTGCTCTTTCTTGCAACATTGGTAATTTTAATAGTGTGGAGTGACATTTGGGAAAACACTTTATATTAAATCAAGAAATAAGGAAACAATTCAGCCCAGGTATTTCATTAAAATAATTCCTATTGTGAGTCTTCATGTTTAATTTCTGTGTTTCCTGGTTTGAGTAAATATGAACCAAAAGCGCTCATAGATAATCATCTGTCAGCTGTGCTCACCTTCAGGTTTTCAAATGTAATTGTTTTATTTTCCCAAGTATACAGTGCTTTAAATTAGTCTTTCAATCCTATAAATGTAATGTGAAACTGAAAGAGTACAGAGAAAATTTTCAAGGATGTTGATGGGATTTGAGGACTTGAGTTACAGGGAAACTTGAATAGGTTAGGACTTTATTCCCTGGAGCGTAGGATAATGAGAGATTTGAAAAGGGTATAGATAGAGTAAATACAAACAGGCTTTTTTCCACTGAGGTTGGATGAGACTGGAACTAGAGGTCATAGGCTAAGGGTGAAAGGTGAAATATTTAAGGGGAACCTGAGGGGGAACTTCACTCAGGGTATTGCAAGTGTGGAATGAGCTGCCATTGGGAGTGGTGGATGTGGGTTTGATTAGAATATTTAAGAGAAGTTTTGATAAGTACATGGATTGGAGGGATGTGGAGGTCTATAGTCCAAATGGGGGTTGATATGATGGGGCAGAATAACAGTTTGGCACAAACTAGATAGGCTGAAGGGCATTTTTTTTCTGTGCTATAGCGCTCTGTGACTCTAATAGCAAATTAAGAAAATAAACTCTCGGAGTCACCAGGAGACGCTCATGGAGTGAGCACTGTTTTAGATTTGCTCCATAACCTTTACTTTTTTAAACTATGATCACCCTTATTTAACTTATTTTTACCCACACCAGAAGATTCTTGTTACTTCTTTGGACTTGTATTTAAGAGGGTACTCTGAATTTTGAAGAAATGAGTACTGAAATGACTTTAAGATCTAAAGGGCGAGACCCTGGGAAAGATTCTAACGGCAATGGAAAGAAAAAAAAGACTGATCCTAAGCGTACTGAATTGACTTATGATACAATATTGGAGCTCTTGAATGAAAAATTTGAAGAAAATAAACTCATTCAATCAAAAACATTGAAAAAATATGATTCCTTTTTTGTAAACAGTCTCATTATATCTAAAGCATTAACTCAGTTATTTCTTTTCTATATAAAGTTCTAACTGGTTTAAATTGTAGGTTGTCTCCGTCATAAATTTAGTGCACAAATTGTCAATTTTTCTTTGTGGTTCGGGAAAACCAAAAGTACTCGGTTCAGGTCCACCCAAATTTATTACCTCAGGTCTGAAAAAAGTCTTCTAAATTTTGGAATTGAATTGCTTTATTGTTGTCACATGTAGATACAGTGTAAAAACTTGTCTTGCCTACTGTTCATACAGATCAGATCATTATACAATGCATTGAGGTAGAACAAGATAAAACAGTATTAAACTTAAGGTGTCGAATACCTGCTGCGGGGGGGGGGGGGCAGGGGTGTAGAAAAACAGTGTAATATGCATACTTATGTGGAATATCACTTATATAAATTTCATATTTCTGGGTTGTTTCATTACTGAGTTATGCACAGGGCACAAAGGCATTCTGTATGACATACACTATGTACTTTCAAAGAGGCTTTCAGGTCAATCTATTCTTTATCCACATCTTTCTGTTTCTTATTTTAATGAAGCAACCCACACCCTGCCTTTGCTCTTGACTGTTATCTTTTTTTTCCTCAGATTTTTCCAATGGCTTCCTGAGCGTATCCCATTTGTGTATCGTAGAACTATGTGCCGACCTTCACTGTGTCGATCAGTGAGGCGTTGCTGCACTCGATCTTGCTGGGAAAGCTTGCAGTAATTGGTGAGTTCAAAGAAATCAGACACCCAGACGTAATCCCCAGCAGCCTAGCTGTGTCACAGTACAAGGCTCTTAGGCCTGGAATTTAACTATTGCATCTCTTCGGCAAAAGCACATCACACCAATTTCTCTTAAGTGAACCATTGCTGAATCTATGCCAGGAAGGAACAGCTCAAATTAACTACACCCAGATTACCTACCCCAACACCACACACCTTACTTATCCCAAAGCATTTAATCCTGCACCCTCATTCCAACACCACTGTTGCACTGCGCTCTAGACTCAGTACCCCCACTCTGGTACATGTTAACATTACTCGCCCTGTACCTGTCCCAACACTCCCTTGTTCCCCTCCCTTCCAAATACTACACACCATGCACCCTAATCTCAATATCCCCACAACCTGCCCTCTCCCAAAACCTCTCTTACTCTTCACTAGTCCCAGCATATACCCAACTCCACTTCATCCTAACACCACTCATTGCACACTCTAGTCTAAATGTTCTCTACCCTCCTTTAAACACCAGTTACCCTGTATTCTAGACCCAACTGAAACCCCATTCAGTTAACATCCCATCACCCCACATTTTGCCCCATCCCATTAGGACCCAGCTTGCTCCTGTGCCTCGCCTTAACCACATTTTATCATGACCAACTGATGCCCACCTCCCTATGCCGCCTATTCTGCTCCTGTCCATTGATGTTTGCATGAGAGGAGCACAAATGTTCAGGCAAATCCTGGTGTTACTGTTTCTCAATGGGCTGTGATGAGTGCAGGGTAGTGTGCCACATATAGAATATGCCTAGTATCCAAATGGACTATTTTGGGCAGAATTGTGACTCTTGCACCCCAGAACTGCTCCAGTCATTATTTACTCAGATAGGTTCCTCAAGAATATTCTGACTGCTGACAAGACTCTGTCCGCAATGTGCTGCACACTCATTTTATCTGAATGCACCTTGATTCCTGAGCCTGACTAATTCAAATACCCTTTCAAAGGTCGGTGTATCTTTTTATATAGAGCTCTTTGTATATTCTCAGGTTTATCTGTGTTTGCGTGGTTTATGTTTTGATAAGAATTTTGAAGATATTCTTTCAGTGTTCTTCATTACCACAGTAATTTGCTTCACAACATGTAAAGTGCTTAACCTTTCTTCCTGTAGTTAATGCGAGGAAGATAATGAAAGTTTAACTAATGTGGACATAATACTGCCTAAGTTATTCACCTGCATTTAACATTGTAGAGGATTCTATGCGTTCCTTGAGCTATCAGAGGAAATAGTACTTCACAAGACACACGGCCTCAAATGCAGCAGAATGTAAATTATTTATGGTACTGCTCCTTCAAATAGCCCAAAGTTTATCTGCCACCTCAGGCAATCTACAATTAACAGTGGTCTCAGCCAAGTGACAGAGAATACCCTGACTTTGCTTGGGTGTTAGATTTTCTTCTTTTGGGTTCACCAGTGTGTACTTTCTCATTGACTTTTTAATCTTGGTGATATCACTGAAATGTTAACATACAAACATGCTGTTGGCTATTTCCAGTGACCAATCCACAATGGGTTCCAGGATGAAGGAGATGAGTAATTGTCTTACACAAAATGCTAGAGAAACTCAGGAGGCCAGGCAGCATCCATAGGAAAAAGTACAGCTGATGTTTTGGGCCAAAACCTGCAGGAACCGAAACATTGACTTTCTTTTTCTACAGATGTTGCCTGGCCTGCTGAGCTCCTCCAGTGTTTTGTGTCTGCTGCTTGAATTTCCAGCATCTGCAGATTTTCTCTTGTTTGTGATTATCCTACTTCTGAGTTTTGGTTCTACTGAGTGGCCTTCAACTCCAGAGAACTGATCTACTCAAAGTTATAGTTCCACCTGTAAGGAAGGCAACATTGAAATCTAGCACAAAATGAAAGGAAGATGGTTCTGTGCAGTGGTCAAAATGGTACCATCCAGAAGGTCTATGAGCTCCCATTCTGGGATGGCACAATTTTTGATGGATTCCACAGGAAAAGAGCAAAAGTAAGTGTGCTTACCCTTGCTTACGCCTGTTACCAACAAATCATGCTCTTCTGCAGCAAACTGTAAGGGATCTTGAAGAACATATTGACTTAAGTGATATCATCCTTGCATCCATTTTGCATTTATTAGTCTTCCAAAGGATTTCCAAAAAATTTAACTTCTAGCTAAGCCACAACAGCAACATTGAGTCCACCTTTAGGCACTTAACATGAAGAAAATATAGCCAAGGGTTAGAGGAAGTTTTACAAACAATTAAAAGTTACCAAAAGTTAAGACGTCTGAGAATATACTTTTTAGTACAGAGGTGGTTATTCTTTCAACACGGAATGGAGTCTATGCTGATGTCCAGAAGGGAAACCCCACCAGCTTCATTCTTCCTCACCTTTATGCCTGGCACCTTCTGCAACCTATATAAGCTTTTCTGACACACCAGCATGCCATGGCCAAAGCCTTTGATCTTGCCAGCATGCATAACTTTTCATCCACCCATTTGTTTAGGTCCACTCTGACTGGGAGCTTGGTGGTGGCCAAATGCAGCAATCCAGTCGGGAATATTTGTATCCATGCTGGGGTGGTGATATGGCCTTGCTGAATTTCTGCCTTAACCCCAGTGAGGCTCGTGATAGGCAATCACTGAGGGTCATTCCTCATACGTGGTGGAGCTTGTCCGAAATAGTGATTGTTTCTGATATGCATCCATGCTATAAGAGGACAGCTCCTTTTGGACTTGATGAAGTTAGCAAAGAGCAGACTGAGACCTTTATGTTATTCCTGACATTTTTTTCCTGCAGGTAGTAAATTGTTAAATTCATGTCACTGGTACTTCTTGATGGCTTGAAACTGCACTGAAATTCTGGGATGATCTCTTGAACAGAGTCGACAGTTCAGACATTGTAATGCTTTCTGTTGCAAGAACAGTAAGATGAAACTTCTGAAATTTCCTTTGTTGAAATTTGTTATAATCACATCCACTTGGGATTTCCTTGTCCTGCCACATTCTCAAGTTAAGGGCGTGAAGGTGTGGCATAAGCTCCACTCCTCCATCAGGTACAGTTGCCTCATTATTCATCAATTATAGTCCCCATGTCATCAATCATGGAAAGGGTGGAGAGATTCCAAATGTCAGTCTTACTGCCTACAGCAAGTGGGGTATTTACATTTTTGTTGACAGTGGCCTTGATTGATAATCAAGGAACTAATTACAGGTATTATTCAAATAACTAGATGCACCTAAGCCAGAATAATTTTATACAGCATGTTGTTTCAGATGAATAATTATCTGAAAGTAGATTCAATATTAGATATTGGGTAAATATTTGGAGAGGAGAAATGTGAAGGCTATATGGAAAAAGCAGAAAAATGAGATACATTGGAAAGCCTTTTCAAAAGAATCAGCACAGACACAGAGGTAAAAGGCTTCAGTGTTCTTTCATGTTATGATTCTATAAGTACATACCTCTCTATTCTCCCTTGCTGTGGCTTAGGAGGAGGGTCACCAGTCCAAAGGTCAATGATTCTGTGTGTTTTTGTTCGTCAGCTTTAAAGCATTTTTAATATTCTTAGAAATTTAAGATGTTTCACTAAATTCCGAGGTTTGATCCTGACATTGAAAGGACATAAACAACTAAACCTGTGGACCAAATTTTGCACTCTCCAAGTAATAAAGGCATGGGGGTGTCCGCTGAATTTGTAAGATGTATG
Organism: Hypanus sabinus; assembly: GCF_030144855.1. Taxonomy (NCBI): domain Eukaryota; kingdom Metazoa; phylum Chordata; class Chondrichthyes; order Myliobatiformes; family Dasyatidae; genus Hypanus; species Hypanus sabinus. The sequence goes on along the minus strand of NC_082714.1, from coordinate 109,827,622 downwards.
ACGGATGCTGCACCAAGAAAATTAGCCTGTTTTTCAAATCGGAATGCTAACAGAAATTGGAGAACACAAGATTGCTTTAATGGTAGAATGTTACATATTCACAGTTGCATGGAGCTAAATTTTCTATACCTTACTCTTCCAGAAACAGTGTACAGATGGTAAGAATTGTTCATGTTTCTGCCCCACCTGCTGATGGAAACCTAAAACACGAGGAGAATGTCTTGCAGTAGTTAATATAAGAAGTCTTAAATATGAAGTGGAATAAAATATATATGTTTGGAAATATGAATAAAAACATAAAGGCTGCACAGATGCAGTGGGTCCTACTTCATCAGTCAACAATGGCTCTGGCCAGGTTCATATAATAAATCAAGAAGGCATTATTCAGGATTTTACGCCTTTCCTACTGATGTCCGAGAAAAGCACTTAGTTTGTTGTGCACAGGGAAATACAAATTCTCAATGCACACACAATCAGCCATGCACGTACAGAAAATGGAGCAGGAATAATTATATCATTTCTCAGGTTTTCACACTGCAATGACCAAAGCTGTATTGGTGATTTTTATTAAGGAACTTAATGTAGTACATCCAAATTTTTACTAAAAGGGACTGCACAAGTGAATTGTCTGCAGAATACCAAGGTATAGATGAACTAAGTGAATGGGACAAAATATTGCCAAAGGACATAAAAAAAAATCCTAGTAGAATATTATTTCAATAGTAAAAATAATGAGAGTTCATTCATTGGAATCCTTTTTTGACAGAAGTCGCACAATGGATAAGGCAAGATTAAAAAAAAACCTGATTTTTGATAAGATTGCACTGGGATACTGTGCTCAGTTTAACTAAGAAAGGGTAAATTTACCTTAGAAGATGTGCAGTAAATAATCTCTGAGCTGAGACAACACAAATGGTGGAAAATTAAAATAAAAACAGCAAATGCTGGAAAATGCTCAGTAGATCAGGAAACATCTGTGGAAACAGTGTTAACACTTTAGGACAGTGACCTTCTCCGGAATTGGAAAAAGAGACAATTTAAAGTCACAGAGAATGGAGAGCGGTCTGTGATAAAGTAGCAGGCAGGAGAAAGTAACGATTGATAGTGTCGCTTGTGCAAGGCGAAGAAGAGTGGTAAGAATAAAAGTGAGTCCAAATGAGGTACAAGAAGGTATCATTATCTGATACCACAAATGCAAAATACTGCAGATGCTGGAAGTCTGAAATAAAAGCATTTTGGGGTTGGGAGGGCTAGCAGTGCAAATGAATATTCAGCTTCTTAACAACACACAAAATGCTGGATGAACTCAGCAGGCCAGCAGCATCTGTGGAAAAGAGTAAACAGTCAATATTTCGGGCTGAGACCCTTCATCAAGACTGGTGAAAAAAGATGAAAAGTGTGAGGTGGAAGGAGGGGAGGAAGAAATACAAGGTAGTAGGTGATAGGTGAAACTTGGATGAGGGGGTGAAGTAAAGATCTGGGAAGTCGATTGTTGAAAGAGAAAGGGCTGGAGATGGGAAAATCTGAAGGGAGAGGACAGAAGGCCTTGGAAGAAAGACAAGGGGGAGGAGCACCAGAGGAAGGTGATGGGGAGGTCAGGTGATAAGGTGAGAGAGGGAAATGGGAATGGTGAAGAGAGTGGGGGCATTACCAGAAGCTTCAGAAATCAGTGTTCATGCCATCAGGTTGGAGGCTACCCAGACTGAATATAAAGTGTTGTCCCTCCAACCCTGAGTGTGACCTAATCACGACAGTACAGGAGGCCATGGACTGACATGACGGAATGGGAAGTAGAATTACTATAGGTAATTATTGGAAGATCCTGCTTTTTCTGGCGGAGCGTAGGTGTTCAGTGAAGTGGTCTCCCAATCTACATCAGTTCTCATCAATATACAGGAGGCCACATCAGGAGCACTGGATACAGTAGATGATCCTAACACTCACAGATGAAGAGTTGCCTCACCTGGAAGGACTTGGGCCCTGAATGGTAGTGAGGAAGGAGGTGTGGCCCTTGTTTTGCTTGCAAGGATAAGTGCCAGGTGGGAGGGATGAATGAATAAGGGAGTCACTTTGGAAGCGATCCCTACGGAAAGTGGAAGGGGAGGGAAAGAAGTGCTTGGTTGTGGGATCATGTTGGAGATGGTGGAAGTTATGGATAGTTATGAGCTGGGTGCAGAGGCTGATGGGGTGGTAAGTGTGGACAAGAGGAACACTATCCCTGGTGGGGGGAGGATTGGGTGAGGGCAGACATGCACATAATGGAAGAGATGTGGTTGAGGGTAGCATTGATGGAGGAAGGGAAGCCCCTTACTTTGAAGAATGAGTTCTGGTATGAAAAGGAATCCTGAGAACGGATGTGATGGAGACGGAGGAATTGAAAGAAGGGGATGGCATTTTTACAAGTGACAGGGTGGGAAGAGGTATAGTCCAGGTAGCTGTGAAAGTCACTTGGTTTCTAAAAGACATAAGTAGATGAGCAATCTCCAGAGATAGAGACAGAGAGATCAAGAAAGGAGAAGGAAGTGTCAGAAATGGACCAGGTAAATTTGAGGGCAGGGTAGAAATTTGAGGCAAAGTTAATGAAGTTGACGAGCTTGGCATGGGTGAAGGAAGCAGCACCTATGCAGTAGTTGATGTAGCATTGGAAAAATTGGGGAGTGACGCCAGTTAGGCTTGGAACATAGACTATCCCACGTAGCTGATAAAAAGGCATGTGTAGCTGGGACCCACGTGAGTACCCACGGCTATACCTTTTGTTTGAAGGGAGTGGGAGAAGCCAAAGGAGAAATTATTGAGAGTGAGGAGCAGTTCCACCAGGCAAGAGAGTGGTGGTGGTGGAGGAGATCTCGTTGGGTTTGGTGACCAGAAGGAAATGGAGAGCTTTGAGGCCTTGCAGGTAGGGGATGGGGCAGCATAGGGACTGGACATCCCCCATTGTAAATATAAGCTGATTGGGGCCAGGGATCTCCTGGTGGCCATCCATTTTAATTCCACTTCCCACTCCCATTCAGACATGTCAGACCAAGGCCTTCTCTACTGCTGGTTCAGGCCACAATCAGGTTGGAGGAGATACACCAGGGATAGCTTCCAACCTGATGACATGAACATTAATTTTTCTAACTTTTGGTAATGCCTCCACCCCTCTCCTTCACTGTTCCCATTCCCATTTCCCTCTCTCACCTTATCACTTTACCTGCCCATCACCTCCCTCTGGTACTCCTCCCCCTTCCCTTTCTTACATGGCCTTCTCCCCCCTCCTTTGAGAATTCCCCCTTTTCCAGCCCTTCATCTCTTTCACCAATCAACTTACCAGCTCTTTACTTCACCCCTCCCGCTCCTCCTGGTTTCACCTATCACCTACTACCCAGTCAACTGGTGGTCTTCCATTAAAAAAAACTTTGCCCAGGCTTGCACCCTGGAAATTTTCCAAGGTACAAATCCATAGTCTATTGAGACTGACGGAGGCCTACACACACACACTACCCAGTATTTCTTCTTCCCCTCTCCAGTCCTAATGAAGGTCTCAACCCAAAATGTTGATTGTTTACTCTTTTCCATAGATGCTGTCTGGCTTGTTGAGTTCCTTCAGCACTTTGTTTGTGTTGCTTGGATTTTCAGCATCTACAGATTTTCTCTTGTTTGTGATTGAACTACTTAAACTGCATGACAGGTCATTTCTGTATCTGTGGGTGAATAAAACTTGGGGTGGCAGATAACCAATTCAGACAAAACGTCTTCATTCAAAGGGTTTTGCTTCTTTAGGATTTTCTGTCTCATAGGGATGTGCGATATTAATTTGTTAATTATGTGGGAAAAGAAGGATTGATAGATTCTAGTATACTGTGGGAATTAAAGGATATGGGAAAGGTGCATTTGAAAAGACTGCGAGCAAGTAAGAGCTCATAAATTTCAGACCAGCAATATTTGCATGGAGGGAAAGAAGCAAATTAAAAAGGTTGTGAGCTGCGGCAGAAATGCCATTTTGAGAAGGGTTATTTTGAAGTGAAACTTGTATGCTTGAGGTTTAACTACAGAGGTTTTATGTGTGAGGCTTCAGTGAGGAGATAAGTCCTCTTTAAAGTTTTTTTTATTAAAGCCAATAGTAACTTGATGTATAGAAATAGCAGTCAGTGGAGTGGTATGTTCCTGTAAAATATGAGAGATTGGTTTGAGGTCAGGTGTCCCTGATGAGTATGTTTGCAGAAATTGTATCCAACTGCAGCTCATCTCAATCTGCATAGATCAGTTGGACTCACTAAGCTATGTACAGGACTGAGAAGGAATCATAGGTAGAACTTTAAGAGAAGTGGCCATACTGCAAGTTCAGCTAGATAGATGGGTGACTGGCGGAGTAGGCAGATAGTACAGAACCCCATGGTGATACCACTTTGGATACTGTTGCAGGAATGGGCAGAGCAGCTGGAGCAGTGGCATTAAGACTGGCTCTGTTTTACAGCACAGATGGTAAAAATCCAGGCAGGTGGTAGTGATGTAGACAGGAACAAGGAGAGGCATTTCTGTGACTACGAGCAAGACTGCATGATGATGTGCTGCTTACTATGAGCAGATATAGTTCATTGTGAAAGGGTAAAGTGAGCAGCCAGAAGTTGTGATCAATATAGATAAAGTATTGGTACTCTCAACTGGTAGTGTAATGGCTTTACAGTAATCACCAACTGGGGTTCAATTCCTGCTGCTGTTTAAGGAGTTTGTATGTTCTCCCTGTGAATTTCCAGTTTCCAAAGATGTATAATTAGTGTTAGTAAATTGTAGGTGTGTTAAGTTGTCACTGGAGGCATGGCAACACTTGCAGGCTCCCTTCAGAACAATCATCGCTAAATTGATGATACATTTCATAGGCAGGAAGAGAGATGTAGTTCTGCTTAGTGAATATAGGAAGATGGATAGTAAGTTAATCAGAAGGAATCTACAGTTGTGATTTTGGGATTATTCCCTGTGTCATGTGCTAGAGAAGTCAGAAATAAGAATATAGTACAGTAGAATCTATGGCAAAAGAGTTGGTATAGGAAAATAGGCTTTGGATATCTGGATCATTGGGAACTGTTCCAGGACAAATAAGACTTGTATGACAAGCAAGAGAAAATCTGCTGCAGATGCTGGAAATCCAAGCAACACGCACAGTGCTGGAGGAACTTAGCAGGCCAGGCAGCATCTATGGAAAAGAGTACAGTCCACATTTTGGGCTGAGACCTTTCAGCAGGATTGGGGGACAAAAAAAGGGACTTTACAAAGTTTGTTAGACCACGCACTGACTCTGACACCTTCTTTCTTGGGTGGCTGGTGCAAGCTGCAACACAATGAGCAACAAGTCCAGCTCCATCCCAATCCAGCAACTTGCTAGTGAGGCAGACCTGCAGTACTTTGTGTCCTTAATATCCAGCAGAGTCGTGCGATAGGATGAAACCTTTGTTTGAACCCAGAGAGGCCCCACTGTGTCCGAGCGCACTGCCATCTTACTGGAAGTCCCTTCCTGTTTTATATACTCTGTTTTGATAACAGATTTCCAACATCTGCATCATTTTATTTTTTTAGACTGGAATTGTCTGAGTGGGTGCTTGTCTTAAGTATCCTCATGTGTGGCACCTTGTCAAAGACCTTTCAAAAATCCAAATACACAACATCCACCAAGTTATCTTTGTCCATTATGCTTGTTATTCCAGCAGATTTGTCATACAAGGTTTCTCCTTAAGAAAACAATGGTGACTTTGACCTATTTTATATGCCTCCACATACCACAAAACTCCAACATTTCCTCAACCACTGAAGTCAGGCTAACTGGCCTATAATTTCCTTTCTCCTGTCTCCACCCTTCTTGAAGTGTGGAGTGACATTTGCAATTTTCCCTTCCTCTGGAATCATTCCAGAATCTAGTGATTCTTGAAAGATCATTACTAATTCCTACATAATCTCTTCAATTACCTATTTCAAAACCCTGGGGTGTAGTCCATTTGATCCAGGTTACTTATCTACCTTCAGACCTTTCAGTTTCCCAAGCACCTTCTCCTCGTAATAGCAACTGCCCTCACTTCAGCCCCCGTGACACCCTTGAGCTTCTAGCATACTGCTTCTGTCTTCCACAGTGAAGACAGATGCAAAATACTTATTCATTTTATCTGTCATTTCCATGGCCCCCCATTACTACCTCTTCCATGGTCCAATATCTACTCCCCCTTTCTTTTAATCTTTATATATCTGAAAAATACTTTGGTATCTTCTTTGTTCAACTTTTATCCCTTTTGGCTTTTTTTAGTTTGTCTTCTGTTTTTTTTTAAAGTTTCCTAATCCTCTAACTTCCCACTACTCCTTGCTCTATCTTATTCTTCCTCTTTTGCTTTTATGTTGGCTTGACTTCCCTTGTTATCCAGTTATGTCAATATGCTTCTAGAATACTTCTTCCTCTTTGGGATGTAAATATCCTGTGCCTTTGAATTGCTTCCACAAATTCCAGCCATCGCTGCTCTGTTGTCATCCCTGCCAGTGTTCTTTTCCAATTAATTCTAGCCAACTCCTCTCTCAAGCCTCTGTAATTCCCTTTACTCCACTGTAATACTGAGACATATGACTTCAGCTTCTCTCTCTCAAATTGCAGGGTGAATTCTGTCATATTTTGGTCACAGTCTCCTAAGGGTTCCTTTACTTTAATCTCCCTAATCTAATCCAGTTTATTACACAACACCTGATCCAGAATAGCTGATCCCTTAGTGAGGTCAACAAAAATCTGCTCTAAAAGAACATCTTGTAGGTATTCTACAAATTCCATCTCTTTGGATTCAACACTGACCTGATCTTTCCAATCTACCTGCATATTGAAATTACCCATACCTATCATAACATTGTCCTTTTGACATGCCTTTTCTATCTCCCACTGTAATTTGTAGCCTACATCCTGGCTACTTTTCAGAGGCCTGTATATAACTTCCTTCAGGATCTTTTTACCTTTGCAGTTTCATAATTCTACCTATGAGGATTCTACATCTTCTGATTCTATATTACCTCTTTCTAAGTATTTGAATTCATTTTTTATTAACAGAGCCAAACCACCCCTCTGATTCTGCTTTTCAGCTTTCTACCTCATTCTTTAGGTAGAAAAGAACTTGCTTTTCCTACCTATGTCATTGGTGCCAATATTTACCAAGACTTCTGGATGTCTATCCTCCCCTTTTAGAGTGTTGTGGACCCAATCAGAGACATCCCTGATCCTGGCACTTGGGAGGCAACATACTGTCTCTATTGCATCTACAGAATCTTGTGTCTATCCCTCAAACTATGGAATCCCCTATCACTACTGCAGTCCTCGTCTCTCCCCTTCCCTTCTTAGCCACAGCACCAGACTCAATGCTCGAGACCAGCCGCTGTGGCTCCCCCCCACCCCCAAAAGTATACAAAAGGGTATACTTACTATTGAGGGGGAATGGCCACCAGGGTATATTGTACTGACCACCTATTTCCCTTCCCTGTCCTGACAGTCACCCTTTACCTGCCTCCTGCAACTTGGGGGTACTACCTCCTTTCTTTCCTCTCCCCATGTCAACCTGAAATTATTAACCTGCTCAGTTGAGGAAAAAACACCAGAGACACGAAATTACCTCTGAAGCGGTTTTTATTCAGAGAGGAGTTCACAGCCCCACGCACTTTGGGCGTAAGGTAGCCAACTCCCAATTTGTCGGTTTACAAAGGTCATACTTATACCCAAAAGCAGGGCACTACATTCACAGATATGGTTACTGATTCAAATTCATCAATTGATTGGCTATTGCATAGCTAAGCACGCAAAATACTCAGAATAAGCATAGATGCAAGCGTAATACTTGGAATGGGTATGGACGCAAGCAAAACACTCAAAATAGGTATATAGCTCAAAATACTTTGCCAAACAATACTTTGTCTTGTGGTCGCAGGTTCCCTTTTCCTTGTGGTTTCCATGTCCTGTCTGGCATTCTATTTTAGTTACCTGTTCTCTGTCCTGCTACACTTCCCCAATGATGTATTCTTTCTCTGATCCTGTCTACATATTTTGCTACACTTACCCCTCGCCCACCCCTTCTACATGTACCCCTTACCCTCTTCACATTCTCACTCCCTCCTGTGATCATGAAATGATCATTCATCAATATTGTGAAAATCCTCTGGTGCAGGTTCGAGGAGTTCGGTGGCCTCAACGGTTGCTCATACTACCATCAGTGGCTTAGCCAGCAGCAGGTCCCCTAACAAGGCCATCATGTAGTTCAGTACACATTTGACAATGGCAATACAGACAAAAATCCCTATAATAGCCATCAACGTGTAAATAGCCCCATTGATTAACCAGTCCTTCCACGCACTTAGTCCCCAGTTCCCCCCCCCCCCATCCTGCCCAACCTGTTCCTTCCTTGATGGATCCTAACTGTTCATTTATTTAGTTCATATACCGCGTTATGTTGGCAGTAGCATTGTCTAGCCCCATTATGCATTTGCCCTTTACGATAGCACAGAGCCCACCCTCCCTGGCGAGGAGGTAATCAAGTGCATAGCGGTTTTGCATGGAGAAGAGCCACAGTTGGTTAAGGCTGTCAGTTATGACTCTGAATGCTCCCCTGGTGGCGTTCCCAAGGCTCATGAGACCACAGGCCAGATAGTTCCGATTGTGGGCCGCCATAGTGGCTCCTGATGCCCCCAAAGAGAAAAAACCAGCTGCCCCGTATCCGGCCACCTGACCTGCGGTTAGGGTGGTCAGGACTTGGTAATCCACACAAAATTCCTGGGAGACCTCTCTCTTGTACCTCCCAGGCGGGCGGCTTGAGGGACCCCAAGTTCCGGGGCAAGGGACCGTGGGTAGGGAGGAGGGTGCCATAGGCCACCGAGGAAGGGTATGGGTACTCCAGGAAGTTGGTGGTAATGCTGTTATAGAAGAAAAAATACCCCGGGAGGGTATACATGGTTGCACTGGTACCATGTACCATACTGGTGTATGGCATCACTCCATTCTGATATACCGGCAGAGGCATACACTCGTTTGGTGCCCCCACGATATTTAGGTCGTAGGAATACATGATCATTGACTCGGAGGTGGGTGCGGTTCCCCTCCCCACAAAGAAGCTGCACCCCCTGGGCCGGGGACTGGCACCTTGTCTCATGGCAAGAGCAAGAGATCCCTAAGGGGCCCTTGGTGGGGTGACACTCCCTTTTCCTACAGGGCTTGGAGAGGCAGGTGACGTCATTCGAGACATACACGTCTGAACATCCCCACCCTGTTCAGAAGTAGCAGTTCTCATATACTCGGACACCCTTCGGGGGCTTGGGATTCCCCTCCCACCAGAGATCTTTTCTCATCTGCGGAAGGATTCCATGATTTGACCGCTTACTGATGGACGGGGGAAATGGGCAGTCCGCGACAGGGGCCATGGAAGAGTCATGGGTGAATTCCACCCTCTTTCCCTCAGGCAATGTTTTGCTGGCGGGGGCACATCAGAAGGGCTGATCGGCACGATCCCAGTGCAGGAAAATGGTGAAGAGCGAGGAGACACTGGCGGGGTGGGGATAGCAGATGATGGATGTAGTGCCATACAGTCATTTGTGCACGTTTTGGAAATAGTTATCACTTATAAACCCCGAGGAGGATCTTCCAAGGGTGGGGCCTTTGGGGAAACCCCAATCCCTTTTCTGCCTTGAAATGTCCCCCTTCAATCTCTTTAGGGGTTTACTCTTTTCAAAAATGCTGCCTGGCTGCTGAGTTCCTCCAGCATTTTGTGTGTGTTGCTTTGGATTTCTAGTATCTGCAGATCTTCTCATGTGAGTAATATAGTTCAGTTTGTCAATTATTAGGGGTAGCATTATTGGAAAACATTGAAGGAGAGGATTAAGTTTCACTTTGAAAGGAAAAATTAATATAAAGATAGTATTTGATACCACTTCAAATTATGTGGTTGATGTGGAGTTCAGTAAGGCCTTTGGCAAGGTCCCCCATGGGCAAGATTTTCCATAAAGAGCTTCCAACAATTTTCAAGTTCAAATATATACACATGTATACAGCTAAATGAAACAATGTTGTTATTATTATTTAAAAGGTATTTGTATTATATTTGAAAGACATTTGGACAGGTAATTAGGAAGGAGAAGGCTTTGGGCTTCATGGGATTAGCACAGACTGACATTCAAATTCTCATGGATGACGGGGCTGAAAAGGCAGGTTTCTGTGCTATGTAACTCTGTGCAACTCCAGAACTCACTCTTTGTAGCAGGAGGCACATTTCTTAACACCAAGGAGTAAGAGGCTTTAGAGACAAATTAATGCTTTTCTCACTGAATGATTTGATCATAAGGATGGGCATTTTAGAAAACTGGTTTGTTGACTGGGAAATCAGTGTCCTGTGGTGATGTATGAGAGGGACAGAGCAACCAGATCACAGGCACCAGAATAGTAGATCAGCTCAAATTTGAAAATGGAAGATGTGGGAATAGCCAGGTGAACATTATGAAACTGCAAGGGTTTCAGAAGCTAACAGATTGGCTAAGCTGAATACACTTTGTTATGTACATGAAAATGAGTCTTTGGAAATAGGTTTAGGTCAGGAATAGCATTCCAAGGTTCTGAAATGCATGTTCCATCCTCAGATGGGAGTTGATGAATGCTCATAATCAAGGACTAGGGAACCAGATTCATGCTAGGGCTATTAATATTATGCATCTTCATATTCACTTAATAGAATCAATTATTTGGAAACTCAGAAACCGCTGGAGGAACTCAGCAGGTCAGGCAGCATCAATGAAGGATAATGAACAGTCTGCATTTGGGGCCAAGATCATTTATCAGCATTTTGTGTGTTGATCTATCCCAGCATCTGCAGTGTCTCTTGTCATCAATTATTCAAGATTAATTTTAGAATCAGGTTTATTATGGGCACCCAATTGCCCACCATTGAGAACCTCTACCATAAACACTGCCTAGGCTGTATGAAAAGCATTATCAAGGATGCATCTCACCCTAACCATGGACTTTTTACTCTCCTCCCATCCGGTAGGCGCTACAGGAGCCTCCGCTCCTGCATCAGCTGGCTCAGAAAGAGCTTCTTCCCTGAGGCTGTGACCCTGCTGAACCTCACAACACAGCGCCAAGCAGCGTTGCACCCATATTGCACTGTCTCCGTACTTTTATATCTGTATACTGTAGCATTTACTTATTATTTGCAGTTATTTTGTAAATAACACTGTTCTTTGGCACTTCTGGCTAGATGCTAACTGCATTTCATTTTATCTGTACTCAGCATAATGACAATAAAGTTGCATCTAATTTAATTATCACTGACAAATGACATGAAACTTGTTTTGTGGAAGCAGTGCAGTGAAAGACAAATAACTGAAAGTTAGAGTAAGTAAATAGACAGGGCAAAAGAGGAATAGTGAGGTAGTGTTTATGGATTGCTCAGAAATCTGATGGCATAGGGGAAGCAGCTGTTACTAAGACATTGAATGTGGGTCTTCAGGCTCCTGTACCACCTCCCTTCTTGTGAAGATGACATTGATGGTAGTGAGAGTTTTGCCCGTGATGGAGTTGGCTGAGTTTACAACCTCTTTCTAGAGCCTCTATAGCAGGCCGTAATACAAACAGATTCCACTCCATATCTGGGGCAATTTGTTGGTCTTTGGTGAAGGATTAAACCAAATTTGGGATTTTCAGGGGAAAAACATAACCCCCAAAGCTAAATGTACCCACATTCTCTCAACACATCAGTGGGTTCCTCGCATGGTTAGAAAATCACTTTCAGCACATCTACTCCTGAGAAGCATTGAAGGCAATATGGCATTATTGGAGGCAAAGCTCGAACCATTTGTCTGCTCAGCTAGATAGGAAGACTTTGTGGCGCTATCTTCAAGCACGGAAAAAAAGTGTTTCTGCTCAATCAAATTTGGGCGGGGTGGGGGGGGGGGGGTGCTGCGTGGACGACAGAAAATGTCCTCAGAAACAAGCAGCACCTGTGAAGAGACAAACTGGATTTAACATTTCAGGACGGATGACGATCGTTAAATTGTTTCTTTCCACGGAAGACACTACTGATTTTGGGAGTGTTCCCATTTTCCGTTTTTTTAAATTCACAATCTGTTGGTTCTCAACATTACTCAAGCCATTTATCAACAGTGACTGCAAACTAAATGCTATGTTGATTCTGATTTAACATTCCTCAGCACCCGAATCTGCCGGGTTAGGAGATGAGCTGAAAGTGAATGAGTGTTTTTTATATTGTTAGTGGGGGAGCGTCGATCTGCATGGATCCATGTAGCCCAAGCTCCATCCCGTCCCCATCCGGGTTTGTACAGCATCAGCAGCTCGGAGAAAGGCGAAGCAGCCGACGCAGCGACTGCGGCAGCGTTCCGACTCCGCCCCACGCTCTTGGTTCAACACCGGCTCGATGAACGTTCAGCCGTGTGGGGGAGGGTCTACAAACCGTGAACCCCTTCCCTCAGTATTATTGGTTCCTAATGTGGCGTTAAGAAGTGCGAGGTGAGTCGTTCCGTGGGAGGGGTGCCGAAGAGAAAAGTTTGAAGAAGTTTGGAAAAGTTTGTGATGGCAGCTCCCATGATGCCACGGTGACCCGGCGCTAGCCCCGCCCGCTGCCTGTGCATCCGGAGAGGAAGAGGTACGGTAAGTGGAGGGTAATTCGGTGCTTAGCCTGGAGCTGCTACCCCCTCACCCTACACTCCCCTTCCTCCTTTGTTTAAATCACGGGCGGAGCTGTGTCGGAGCGGCCGACTGTGACCTGCGCCACTGGCTCCTGGATCGCGGAGCTACCCCGGCCAAGGCCCGCAGCGCTGGAGGTCAGATCGGACGCGCTCCTTCCCCTCCCCCCTGAATAATGGTTCTCCTTTAATATACAAGTTAGAGTAGCAGTGAGTCAAGGAGAGTAGTTGAGGATAGTGAGGAGCGAACAGTGAGAGAATTGGGAAAGGGGATTTGGAGAAGATGAGAGGGAGATTAGACGGGGGAGGGAAGTGAAAGTAATGGTTGGAGGAAGAAGGGAACCAGGGAAAGACTGGGTGGGGAAGTTGGTGATGATGAAGGGGAGAGAGCTTGAGCAGCTGAGAGGAAATGAGGGAGAATTGCCGGTGAGCCAATTATTAGCAAGAAACATTGATACAGTGGGCAGCAGGCGTTTTTCCCTGGGGCGGAATTGGCTAATACGAGAGGGTATAATTTTAAGGCACTTGAGGGAGTGGGGAGTGTCGGGGTAGTTTTTTTGTAGACTGCGTGGAACGTGGAGGAGAGGGCAGATACATTGATCAACTATTTGATATGGACATGGATGAAAGAAAAATGGAAGGCTATGCGGAAGGGAAGTGTTACATTGATTCGCAGTAGGTTAAAACGTCGGTACTACGTCGTGGGCATATACTGCTGTATGTTTAGTGTAGAGCGGGTGAACAGGAGTAGAGGAGAGGTAAAGTGGGCTAAGGGAGGGAGTGCGCCGGGCTGTGGTGTGCTGAGTTTGGGCCTCGCTGCAGGGCACGAAATTGCAGCGCGCGGTAACTGAACTCGCAGCAGCTGAGCCACGGCAAGGTCGCAGCCGATGGGAACCTCGTGATCATTTGTCAATGGGCAAGAGTCTCACTTGGTACTAACTGTGCTTTCTGGTACAGTTACGTTGTCCCAGACGGCCGAACCGGTCGGGTTTAACCTTTTCTGTTTTCTCTTGTGTTTTTAAATTTCCTTGAGTTCGTGTTTATGAAATGTAGGGAGTGGGAAGGTGATTGATGGTAAGTTGACTGTGACACCAAGACTTGTAGGATATCCTGTTATAGGTGTAAGGAGAGAGTTAAATATAATATCTCCTTGGTATCTGCTGAAATATGTGTCAGAAGTCTGTCAGACAAAATGGTGTTAGTCTGCAATGTGGGAATGTTTTGAGAAAGTATAAGGGAATCCGTTTATGGTAATGTTTTGAAAACAGCTTGAGTACTAGTCTACAGCTCAGAGTAGATAATGGAGAAAAAACATGTTTCTCTGGAAGGGAAGATGATTCTGCAAGTGCATGTACCATATCACAGGAAAGTATTTGCGAAAGTGGTCTTGAAGGGTATAAAAAGGGGCAATTTCTTAGTGCAAAGGCGAATCTTTTCTTTGGTTGGGTTGCGACCAGTGCTAAGAGATGGAGACAAGGACACAGAGACTGCAAAATCTGTCGGACACTTGTACTTACCTCCAGCAGAATATTGTGTAGTGTAGCTTAGTGATTGGGTGATAAGTATTAGTTTTGTTTCTTTCTCTAAATCACAAATTCAAAGGTCCAATTTAATGTCAGGGAAATGTATACAGTATACATCCTGAAATGCTTTTTCTTTGCAAATATCCAGGAAACAGAGAAATGCCCCAAAGAATAATAAACAAATAAATGTAAGAACCCCAAATTCCCCCCCACCCAGCTCCCTTCCCTCCTGCGCGTAAGCAGCAGCGAGCAGTAATTCCCCCTCCTCCCACCAGCAGAAAATAGCAAGTGTTGGCACCCTCACCAAGCACTCAAGTGTGAGCAAAGCAATAGCAAAGACACAGACTTGCATTTACCCCAAAGACCCTGCATTACACCTGGCATTCGACATACCGCAGATTCTTTCTCCCTAATAAGGCGGAACAACGGCCAGTCCTGAACCCCAAGAAAGGGTCCCATTCCCGCAAAGGACCGAAGTCAACATGCAGCTCCAGGTCAGGGTCATCAAAAGAACACTGAAAGGGATAAATAAAGATACTAAAGATGGAAATAGAGCTGTTTCTGAAGATGCAAGAAAGGAGTCATCGTTTAGCGCCATCTTAACTTTGCTCATTAGTCATTTTTCTTTTTCTATATTTATTTTTTAATATATTTATAATATTTTCATTATACAGTTGGTAGGACTTGGCACAATGTTCTGCAAACAGCAGGAAGCTCCCCTTGACAGGACAGAGTTTAGGGTGCCAGGGTGGACATCCATTCAAAGTTCTCAAAATATTGCTGTAAACTTAGTGTGAGTACAGTCTGCAGCCCTGAGAGTAGGTAATTGGGAGAAAAGCCTTTGTCTGGGAAAGGGAAGATAATTCTGCAGGTGCTGATACTGCCTGTTACTGTTTCATGGGAAACTATTAGAGTAAGGGGTTTTGACGAGTATATAAAAAAAGGCTATTTCTTTGTGCAAGTGAGTGCAAGAAGGAGACATCACACTAAGTATCAGTATCAGACTAAGTATTGCTGTCCTAGCTTTCGGGGGTCCAACCCTAACACCCTTATTTTGATGGGATGTGGATCCTGATCCTGATCCCTTAGCCTTGCCAGATCCTTCTAACTTGGTGGTTTACTGGGTTTTGGCTTTGTCAGCCCATTGCATTAACCTGATATTCTGGTGTTCTTGGTGGCCATTCCTCCTGTTTGGGGAAACCCTGCATCATTTAACAAAGTGGCTAGTGTACCTGATATATCACCACTATTGCTCTCCATTTCGGCTCTCTAGCATGAAGGAGGGCTAAACATAAGTAACACATTGGCCATTTTCCAAAACCCATCAGTGTTGTCCGACTGCCCTGCCACCTGTGGGCACATTCTGTTTGTTGAACATTGTGCTGAATCCTGCCAAACTGCGCCAATTGTAAAATGAAAGACAAAAAAGAAAAAAATGGTTAATGGTGCAGTAAAAAAGACAAAAATAATACTCATCACCAAATCATCTACACAATGTTCTGCTGGAAAGAAGCACAAGTGTCCAATAGCTTTTGCTCTGCTTCTAGTTATCCTTGTTTATGTCTCTTGGCACTGGTTGCAACCCAACTGAAGAGAAGATTATCCCTTGCAAAGAAATGGCCTCTTTTTATACCATTCAAGATCCCTTGCTCGAAAATGTTCCCATGGGATAGTAACAGGCAATATGTGCGTCTGCAGAATCATCTTCCATTTTCTAGACAAACATATTTCCCTCCGTTATCTACTCAAATTTAACACTTCATGTACAGTCACCAGTCTGCTCCCAAACTTAGGAAGACCCACGGCAGGAGAAGTGCACAGTGAAATTTGTCGGTTTTCACAAGGTATTGATAAAAATCTGGGTCAGCAAAGATTGCAGGTCTATAAAAACCTGGTTAGACCATACTTGGAATATTGTGTTCATTTCTGGTTGCCTCATTATAGAAAGGATGCACCTTTAGAGGTGCAGAGGAGATTTATCAGCATGCTGGCTGGATTAGAGAACATGTCATATGAGGATAAGTTGAGTGAGCTAGGGTTTTTCCTCTTTGGAGCGAAGGAGGATGAGAAGGGACTTGATAGAGATGTACAAGATGATAAGAGTCATAGACTTTTACCTAGGACAGAAATGGCTAACATGGGGGGATGGGGAGGAGACCTGATTTTAAAGTGATCAGAGGAAAGTATGTGGGAGGATGTTAGAGGTACCTTTTTTTTTTACAGAGCGAGTGATGGGGGTGTGGAACACACACTGCTGGAGTGGTAGAGGCAGATACGTTAGGGCCGTTTAAGAAACTTAGACTCATAGATGAAAGAAAACGCGGGCTACGTGGGAGGGAAGTGTTAGATTGATCTTAGAGTAGGTTAAGAGGTTGGCATAGCATTGTGGGTTGAAGGGTCTGCGCTGTGCTGTAGTGTTCAGTGTCCATAGTGGTGGTTGTCTGTAAGGGCAAGCTCACAGCTCACCAAGGACAAGTCTCATGAAAAATGTGATTCAGCAATGAACAATATTTGGGAAGTAGAGTTGTAGAGTCTTGGCTGTCCAGTAGGAAAATTAACGAAATTCATCACTCTATCAGCTTTTAAACGATTCCCATTGAAACTCAATTCTTCACAGTTGTACTTAGAATGGACCTGTCTCTGTAACCAAATGTACTGTTTGCAGATGTTGGGGCTTTCTGTGTTTCGAGGGGCTAACCTCCTGAGGGCGCGGAGCCTATTATCAGCTGCTTGCGTTCGAGCGGTTCATGGACATGGTAAGCACTCTTGCATCCACACCACCACTGATTTCGAGTCACTGGAGTATGACCAGACCCGCAAGTTACAGATACTCTAGTCAATGGGGCCATTCAGGTAGTGAATAAACAATATAGCAAAAAGGGATGGAACACCACAGCAAAAAGGGATGGAACTATGGGATGAATTAGGGTGATAAAACTGCAGGGTTGTGATTGTTTGTGGTTCACTCAGTGAGTAGAGTAGCCATATGCCCAGTTGAGCCTGCTGCACATTAATTATGATCAGGGCTAATCCACCTCCGCCTACCTGCCCTTTCTCCATAATTGCCTTATCTCCTGTGCAAAAATCTATCTGTGTCTTCAATGTATTTAATGACGTGGCCTTTGCTGCTTTCCTGGGTGAAGAATTGCACAAATCTGCTGCTCTCTGCATCACTTCCAATACCAGTATATCTGTCCTCGAAACTCAGACCAGAATTGCACATAATACTCCCAAAATGAGATTTCACCAGAACCCTGTACAGTTGCAGCATAACCCCCTGCTCTTAAGTTCAGTCTCTCCAGCAGTGGAGGCCAACGGTAGCCTTGTGGTTAGTGTAACTCTACTACAGTGCCTGGACCTGTCTAAACAGTTTGTACATTCTCCCTGTGACTGAGTGGGTTTTCTCCGGGTGCTCTGTTTTCCTCCCACATTCCAAAGATGTGCGGGTTAGTAAGTGAAATGTGGCAGGACGGACTTATTGGGCCAGAAGTGCCTGTTAACTGTGCTGTATCTCTAAATACTAAAAAGGAAAAAATCTGTTTGCCATACTGACAACCAAGCTTTTATAATTCATACACAAGCACTCCCAAGTCCCTCTGCAAAAGTATGCTACAACAGTATTTCACAATTTAAATATTTGATCTACTTTTTGTTCTAAAGTGGATGTCTTCACATTTATCACCGTGGACTCCCGTCTGACAATCTCTTGCCCACTTACTCAACTTGTCTACATCTTTCTGCAGCCACTGCATAATTTGCTTTTCCACTCAGTCATCAAACTTAGAAGAGACCATAAACACAAAGTATGCTGCAGATGCTGGGGTCAAAGCAACATGTACAAACAAGCTGGAGGAACTCAGCAGATCGGGTGGAAACAAGCAGTCAACATTTTGGGCTGAGACTGAAGAGGGAGGGGGCAGGGACTCTAAAGAAGGTGCGGAGAGGGTGGGAAGGAGAAGGCTGGTAGGTGCCAGGTGAAAAACCAATAAGAGGAAAGATCAAGGGGTAGGGGAGGGGATAGGCAGGAAAGGTGAAGAAGGAATGTAAGGGGAAAGCACTATGGGTAGTAGAAAAAGGCAGAATCATGAGAGGCAGCTGGAGGAAGAGGCAGAGTGAAAGTGGGATGGGGGGAGGGAGAGGGAGGGAATTACCGGAAGTTGGAGAATTCGATGTTCATACCAAGGGGCTGGAGACTACCCAGACGGCGGTATATGAGGTGTTGCTTCTCCAACCTGAGTTTGGCCTCATCATGGCAGTAGAGGAGGCCATGTATGGACATATCCAAATGGGAATGTGAAGCAGAGTTTAAGTGGGTGGCAACCAGGAGATCCTGTCTGTTGTGGCGGACGGAGCGGAGGTGCTCGACGAAGTGGTCCCCCAATCTGTGTTGGGTCTCACCAATGTAGAGGAGGCTATTCCGGGAGCACCAGATGCAATAGATGACCCCAACAGACTCACAAGTGAAGTGCTGCCTCACCTGGAAGGACTGTTTAGGGCCCTGAATGGTGGTAAGAGAGGTGCAGGGACAGGTGTAGCACCATTGCAGGGATAAGTGCCCGGTGGGAGATCTGTGGGGAGGGACGTGTGGACCAAGCAGTCGCAGAGGAAACGATCCCTGCGAAAAGTGGAGAGGGGTAGAGAGGGAAAGATGTGCTTAGTGGTAGGGTCCTGTTGAAGGTGGCGGAAGTTGCAGAGGATACTATGCTGGATCCAGAGGAGGCCAGACCCCACCAGTCTCCAGCCCCTTGGCATGAATATTGAATTCTCCAACTTCTGTAATTCCCTCTCTCTCTCTCCCTTCCCCCATCCCAGTTTCATTCTGCCTCCTCCTCCAGCTGCCTATCACCTCTCCCATGATTCTGCCTTTTGCTAATACACATAGTGCTTTCCCTTTACATTCCCTCTTCACCTTTCCTGCCTATCCCCTCCCCTACCCCTTGATCTTTCCTCTTGCTGGTTTTCACCTGGTACCTACCAGCCTTCTTCCCACCCTTCCCCCACTTTCTTTATAGGACCCCTGCCCCCTCCCTCTTCAGTCCTGACGAAGGGTCTCAGCCCGAAATGTTGACTGCTCATTTCCACGGATGCTGCCCGACCTGCTGAGTTCCTCCAGCTTGTTTGTACGTGTTGATTAGAAGAGGCCATGCTCTCTTCTCACTGCAGCCTTCGGGAAAGAGGTATAGAAGCTCCAAGAAGCATACCAGCAGGTTCAGGAACAGTTCTTCCCCCTCAACCATCAGGCTGCTGAACTATAAGTGGATAACTTCACTCCTCCCCAACACTGAACTGATTCCACAACCTTTGGACTCACCTTGGAGTCTATAGCTCACGCTCTCAATATTTATTATTAGCTTTTTTTTGTATTTACACAATTTATTGTATTTTGCAAGTTGGTTGTCTGCTTTTGCAATCTTTTAAAATTGATTGTGTTGTGTTTCTTTGTATTTGCTGTGAATGCCTGCGAGAAGATGAATCTCGGGGTAGTATATGGTAGCAAATGTGATAATAAATTTACTTTGAACTATGAGAATATGGTGAATCTGTGGAATTCATTACCACAAATGACTGTGGGGTCTGAGCCATAGGCTATATTTAAAGCAGAGGATGATAGGTTCTTGATTGGGAAGGGTGTCAAAGGTTACAGGAAGAAAGCAGGAGTACGAGGTTGGGGGGGGAGTAAATCAGCCATAATCAGATAACAGATGGGCTGAATGGCCTGATCTGCTGTTCTGTCTTATGATCTGGTAACTGAATGTGGGAAAGTCAGACCAGTGCCAGGGAAGGGCAGCTTACCTGATTCACTCTTGACAGATGTGGCCACCACTTGGCGATACACTTTGTTGTGACTAATCCTGATAAATACTGAATATCACCCTGCGATCAGCTGTTGGAGTGCTGGCTTTGATTTTACCCCCTTCCTATACGCCTGATTGAAGCAAGTCTACCTCCAGAACATCTACTTTTCCAAGGTCTACACTTGCTTTCATTTACAATTTGAGTTCAGTGAGGGGTATTTTTACTGTGGAGCAACATGTCATTAGTAATACAGAGCTATGAAGGTACAGCACTGCCCAGTTACAGGACAGAGTGGACACAAAGTAAAGCTTCAGCTGCCCTATTACAAATTCTAAAATAATTTGTGTATGTAAAAGTGTTAATTTTGGAAATCAGAAGTAAAACAGAAAATGCTGGAAATACTTGGTAGGTCAGACAGCATCTATAGAAGAGAAACAGTTAATAGAATGATTACAGTTGTCCCTTGGTATCTGCGGTGGATTGGTTCCAGGATCCACCGCGGATACCAAAATCCACGGATGCTCAAGTCCCTTATATAAAATGGCATGGTATTTGCATATAACATACGCGCATTCTCCCATATATTTTAAATCATCTCTAGATTATTTATATCTAATACAATGTAAATGCTATGTAAATAGTTGTTATACTGTATTGTTTAGGGAATAATGACAAGAAAGAAAGCCTGCACATGTTCAGTACAGACGCAACCATCGTAGCTCTTCTGGGAACACTGATGCTGCCTCAGCATCAGCCAATGCCGATTCTCCAGTGATCTTAAAGTTCTTGAGGCTGTAGCACTTTACATAGCTAGCTAGCTATCCCTTACTAGCCTTAAACTCCTTCCTCTCACTCACAACACAAGTAGCAAATGAACGAGATGGGAGGCAAACAATGCTGGAGAGAGACTGAGGATCTGTGAAATGGCGGGAGGTTAGAGCAGGGCATGCCTACACATCAGTTCATTCGCGTGGATTCAGCATTGTACTCGATGCGCGGCAAATTCATGTTTTGCTTTTTGGAACTTTTTTGGAATATTTTCGATCCGCGGTTGGTTGAATCCAAGGATACTGAGGGCCTGCTGTATTTGAAAAAGCACTTCTGCTTACTCCAGTGGGGTAGGTTTTCAGTTCATCAGTGCAGTTTCCCTCCAGGATGGGATCGTGGTTGGAACAATTATAGTCTGTGGATGGAAGAAACACAGAGCACAAGGCAGACAGTAACAGAGAATGAGACGAGACCACCATAGACTGTTAGATAGAGGGTGGGACTTGCTGTGTATGGTACACTAACATCTTTGCACATTATTATTTCAGAGATTGTTAAACAGGAAGACATGTCACTGCCGATGTACTGTGACAGGAAGGATACACCACTCCCCGATATTCCCTACTTTACAAAGTTGAGTGCAGAGCAGAAGGCCCTGAAAGAAAAAGAGAAGAGCTCGTGGACAGATCTGACCAATGAAGAGAAAGTCGCATGTAAGAGAAGCTGAGCCACGTGGCAAATGACTTGAGATTCACTCCACAAATGTGGGGAGGGTCATTCTGCCTATCCTGGGTAGAGCAGATGCCTAAACTGCAGTTGAGAATGAAGCTAATGTTCAGTTCTGGAGTGTGTTGGCGTGCCCACTGGGACCCAGAGTTGCAACATCCCCAGATTATAAAGGCTCAGAAATCGCCTGGTCCCTTGATCTCAGCAGGATTCAACAGTGCATCAGATGAGCAGGCTAAACTGTTTTTATGACTCAGTTGTGGGTCTGTTGGTGATGTCATTATCGTTTCTGGGTTAGGGAAGATGGGGAGACTTCACACACCAAATTGTGCAGTTTCTCCTGGGAGGGAGGGAAGCCTTGGGTAAGGTTGGGTCCATCAGTGAAACAGCAGGGAGCCGTGTTGAGGAACGACCTCAAACTTATAATGATTTTTAAAGACTGACAATGGCCCCTTGAATCCTCACAGTTCTTTGCAGTTCAGAAAATGGATCTTTTTTATCCCAAAAAACTAATTAGTCACGAAGAGGAGGGTTTCAATTCAGTTGATTCATTACTGACTGACTGTTTTTGTTTTACTTTAGTGTATCGTATTGCTTTCAACCAGACCTATACGGAGATGAACAAAGTGAGCAATGAGTGGAAGTCCGTGATAGGTGGTGTGTTTGTTTTCATCGGAGTCGCTGGCCTGATCGTGTTGTGGCAGCGGCACTACGGTGAGTGGGCCCCCTTCTGCCGTAAGCAGACTTTACAGATTTCAAGATTAATTGGGAGAAGTAGAATTTTTCACTCTGACTTGCTTGGTGACAGGTTCAAGCACTAGGCCATGTATGGCGCTGACAGCTGCCAACTGTGGCTTCAGAATCTGCCTGTGGTTTGGGATTGAGTGCTCTTCAGTTTCTGTTTGAGGATGTCTAATCAGTGTATAGTTGAAAGTGCTTGCTCACTCTCAACTGAGATCGTGAACTGAAGCCCCACTTTGGCACAGAATCCAGGCATTGTCAAAGCTCTGCTTGTAAACCAAGGGAGTTCCTCAGTGGGCGCAAATAATTTCTTGTTTAAAGGCAGCGTGGCTCTTCTTTCAACCAGCCTCTCACTGATCTGGTTGTTTTGTCATTGATAATAGTATCATCCTGGTGAGTGAAGGAGAAACTTCAGTTTTTCCTACTTAACTACAAGAACTGTAATTAATTGATCAGATCAGGGGGGTGAGGGAGATTGTCATGGGAGAGTCCCCTCGAAGACACTGTGCCCCATGTATTCTTTGTTGCTGTGCTAGTAATCCTGTGTATCCTGTCCCCTAACACCACCAAAGACTGACTGTTTCCACATGGATCTAGAAAGACCCCTCCTTTATTGTTAAACTGCCTTGCTAATGTCCAGTTCTAAATCTGCAGAAATATTCGTGAAGTAAAATTTGGAATAAACAAAAGCCATTATTTTTTGGCCACAAACCCCATTGATTCTCTAGTAAACTTAGAGTCTAGACCATCCCCCAAAACACAGTTGAACCAAACTCTTTGGTAGCTTGGTATTCTATTCAATTCAGAACCAAGCCATTCTCATTATCGACACTGTTGTCGTCCATACTTACAGCATCGCCCATCAATCCTGTCCAGGCTCTGTCTGGAGGCCTGTGACCAGTGGTATGTTGCAGAGATCCATGCTGGGTCCATTTTCTGTTTTGTCACCTCTGTCAACAGTCTGGGTGGTAATGTAAATCAGATCAGCAAATTTGTGGATGACACCAAGAGTTGGGGCATAGTGGACAGTGAGGAAGGCTGTCAAAGCATGCAGTGGGATCTAGAAAAATTGGCTGAAAATTGGAAAATGAAATGGCACATTGGCCTTCATTAATCAAAGTATCAAGTACAGGGGTTGGGATGTTGAGGATGTATAGGATATTGGTGAGACCCAAGTTGGAGTATTGTGTGTTGTTCTGGTCACCTACTTGTAGGAAAGATATCAATAAATTGAAATAGTACAGAGAAAATTTACAAGGATGTTGCTGGGACTTGAGGACCTGAGTTGTAGGGAAAGACTGAATAGGTTAGGACTTTATTCCTTTGGAGCATAGGAGAGTGAGGTTTTTCCCACTGAGGTTGGGTGAAACTAGAACTAGAGGTTAGAAGTAAGGGTGAAAGGTGAATTGTTGAAGGGAACCTCTTCACTTGGGTGGCGTGCGTGTAGAATGAGCTGCAGTGGAAGTGGTGGATGTGGATTCTATTTCAACATTTAAGAGAAGTTTGGATAGGTATATAGATGGGAGGGTTTGGAGTACTTTGGTCCAGATGCAGATTGATGGGAGAAAGCAGAATAATAGTTCTTCCGTGGACTAGATGAGCCAAAGGGCCTGTTTCAGTATTGTATTGCTCCGACTCCTTTCTTTCTAAAACCTTCACCATAAAACTTAGTATTCCAGTGCTTTCCTGGCCAGGCTGTCACCCAGCGTCCCGTGTAGACTTGAAGAACAGAACAGCACAGAAAGAGGCTCTTTGGCTTATCTAGTCTTTGCTGAACCATTTGAATTCCTACTCCCATTGACCTGCACTGGGACTGTAACCCTCCAAACCCCGACTGTCTGTGTACCTATCCAAACTTCGCTTAAACAGTGAAATCAAGCTCGCATGCACCACTTGCGCTGGCAGCCCATTCTACACTCTCACAACCCTCTGAATGAAGAAGATTCCCTTCATATTCCCTTAAACTTTTCACCTGTAACCCATGACCTCTAGTTGTTGTCCCACCCAACCTCAGTGAAAAAAGCCTGTTTGCATTTATTTACCCTATCTATACCCCCCATAATTTTGTATACCTCTATCAAGTCTCCTCCCAGTCTTGTGTTCCAAGGAATAAAGTCCTATCCTTTCCTTAAAACTCACTCCCTCCAACCCAGCAACATCCTTGTAAATGTTCTGTATTTTTTTAAACCTTATTTGCATCTTTCCTGTAGGTACATGACCAAAACTGTACACAATACTTCAAATTAGGCCTCACCAATGTCTTGTAGAACTTCAACATAACATTCCATCTCCTATACTCATTATTTTGATTTATGAAGGCCAATGTGCCAAAAGCTTTCTTTACAACTTTCTTTAAATTCCATCTACCATTTTTCCAGCTGGTCCAGATCCCACTGCAAGCTGTTACAGTCTTCCTTGTTGTTGACTGCACCCCCAGTCTTGGTATCATCTGGAAATTCTAGCGAAGTGTCTCAGATTATAATTGGGTTTATTCTCACTGATAAAAGCCATGGAATTTGCTGTTTTGTGGCAACAATATAATGCAAACATGACAAATTACTAATTTGCAATAACAATAAGTAGTGCAAGAGGAATAGTGAGATTTGGTTTATTGAATGTTCAAAAGTCGTATGGTAGAGATGAAACAATTGTTAAAGCATTGAGTGTGTGTCTTCAGGGTCCTGTACTTCCTCACTGATGATAATGAGAAGACAGCATGCCCTAGATGTAAAGGTCTGAAACATTAACTCTCTGTTCACAGATGCTGCCTGTCTTGTGATGTTTCTAGTAGTTTTGCTTTTTTAGCCTCTCTATTGCATGAGTGCTGTGCAGCAACACAGTGTCTCGTGATGACTTGTTACATAGTCAGGTGACACTGTCTGGTAATGAACTTACTGCTGGTTTTCTCATGACGGCTGTTTTTTTGCCAAGTGTCTGGTTCTCATTTGTATATCTCTCAGTATTGCTCTATGTCTCTTCAAGTGTCACCATTGATTCTGGCTAATTCAAGATTGAAAATGACCAGATTAACTATCGTTGATTAAATTTCTATATTGCCTGGGCATACCCTATGTTCGTTCATACACCATGGAATTGAAATTCTCTAAACTGCTTGGGTTGTGTTCTGCCTAGAGGTTAGGCAGGTTGTTGGTGTTAACAAACATTACAGTGCAGTTTCCTACAATGATTGGATCATCACTGATCGCAGTTGGCACCTGCAGTAGCTCCTGTGCATTGCCAACTACAGGGTGCTGTGGCTCCTTTCTCAAACCATTGATTTGGTATCCTTAACTGGCTCTAAAATTGTGAAAACTCTGAAATGAAATTAGCAAACGGAATGTCTAATCTCACCACTTAAATGAAGATTAGTGACTTCTTTCCAATAATGAGGGCACTGCAGCTGCCAGCCAAGGCTGGTGTAAAGGTGAATGGCCAGGTCTGATGTGTAGCTGCTCTTTCCCCCCCCCCCCCCCCCCCCCACCCCCACTCACCATTCACACAAGCCTTAGTGGCAAGGCCAGGGGGTGGAACAATATGTGCTTTTGACCTCAGCACGTTCCCTTTGGGGCTGTCATTTGTTGTCAATGGGCCTGTTGTCTAAACATTCCATTCAAGATTGCTTCATTTAATCTAGGTTTCCAACCCACAAATTTGGCTGGTGGGCATTTAGTTAGCAATTCCTGCTGTTATATCTTCACATTTACTCCTGTGTTAACTGGTGGCCTGTAAAACACCTTGCATATTAATGTTGTTATTCTGGTTCCACACACTGGTAGAAGCTAACCGTGTCTGGTTAAGACCTCTATCTAACATTACTTTTAACTGCTGTTGTTCTCACTGCCATGTTATTAGCCTCTGACAGGGGACTGGGAATTGAGGGGCATTTGTAGGTTGGATCATCCTTGCCATTGTTGCTCTTACTGTTTACAAATGCTTAAGACGAAGGCTATGGCTCTGACATTCTCCCTTGGCTTATTTACTGTGGCTGGCACCAATGTGACTCAGGCCAAGAAAATGCTGCCAGTGCTGAAAATTAGAGATACTTGGGTTGGGCAGTAATTGTACAGGGAGAAACTGTTCATACTTCAGATCATTAGATCGTTGCAAGTGCTTTAAATTGCAAAGCGGGTGTGAGTTTTGTCTTTTGTCCTCATTTACTCTCTTAGCATATCAAGAATCAGGTTTATTGCACTTAGATTAGTCATGAAATTTGTTTTGTGAAACAAGTTCAGTGCAGGCATAACAAGTTAGCATAAAAGTAAAGTGCAAAAGAGAAATACGAAGTAGTGTTCATAAACTATTTGGAGATCTGATGGCAGAGTGGAAGAAGCTGTTGAGTGTGGATTTTTGGGCTACTGTACCATCTCCGTGATGGTAGTAATGGGAAGAGGGATGTCCTGGAGGGCAAGGGTCCTCAATGATGGTGAATGGCTAAGCGTACAACCCTCTGAAGCCACTTATAATCCTGTGTATTGGAGCAAAAGTATGTTTGGCC
This sequence comes from Hypanus sabinus, assembly GCF_030144855.1. Taxonomy (NCBI): domain Eukaryota; kingdom Metazoa; phylum Chordata; class Chondrichthyes; order Myliobatiformes; family Dasyatidae; genus Hypanus; species Hypanus sabinus. The sequence continues at coordinate 109,800,901 of NC_082714.1, read as the reverse complement.
CCATTCTGAGTTGTAACCATTGTTGTAAGAGCAAAATACTGGACCTGTTACATCCAAAACAAAGCAAGGCATTCTTGGCAAACTGCTTATGTGTAAATTGAACTAGTTTTTGTGTGTCAGGCTATTTCTTCCCCATGCCAGTCCAACATTAACTTACATATCACTGATTCCTTAGATATGTACAGCATGACAGCACAAACAGGTACTTTGGCCCATCTTGTCATGCCTAGTCCCATTGACCTGTACCTGTCCTGAGAAATGATCACCTGACATCAGGGCTGCTCCAGTCTCTGCAAACTTTCTGTAGCCTAACTTATTTTTTAAAAAAAAAATACTTCTCCCCCAAAATGCTTCCAGTGATCTCATTTAATAGATCTTCCTGGAATGGTAGCTCTTTCCCATTTCTTCGGTGGCTGGCGGGTGATGGTGTTGGGTGAAAGCTGTGCGATTCTTGCTATGGATTAATTACACTTTCCTGTTTATCATTCAGTTTATCCTGATCAACCACAAACCTTCAGCTTGGAGTGGCAGGAAAAGCAAGCCAAGAGAATGTTGGACATGCAAATAAATCCTATCGAGGGATTTGCCTCCAAATGGGATTATGAGAAGAACGAGTGGAAGAAGTGATCATTTTCAGTCCAGCGCCCAACAGATCCGCACTCACCACTGGAACTGTTCTAAATGGCCAACCTCCATCCTGTCAGTTTCAAAGTAAAATGTAAAATAATCACAAATGTCCTAAGCAGTATTTAAATACTGCAAAGTCATAGCATTTATAATGCAACTTATAATAAAGGTTGCTCTTATAAAATACTGTTGTTGAAGTATGATAAATATCACCAGCATGAGTCACTGAATGGATGTTATCAAAGAATTAAAACAGCCCTTCTTGGTAGAGTATCCGTGAACTTGCACTTTCCATTTATACATGGACACAGTAGTAGGTGGACTCTGAGGTATGACTATTTTAGGCATAAGACTTTGGAGCAGAATTAGCCCAATTGGCCCATTGTATGCTTTGCTATCCAATATTGCCTGTTTTATTATCCCTTTCAGCCCCATTCCCTTTCCTTCTCCCCATAACCTATGACATCCTTACTAAACCTGTCAACCTCCTCTTTAATTACACCCAATCACTCGGCCTCCACAGCCGTTAATGGCAATGCATTCCAGATTCAGCAGCCTCTGGCTAAATAAATTCCTTCTCATCTTTTTTAAAGAGACATCCTTGCATTCTGAGATTGTGCTCCCTAATCCTAGATTCCCCCCACTGTAGGAAACATTCTCTGCAGGACTTTCAATGAGATTCCACTTTTTCTCTTTCCCCTCCCCCCCCCCAATCATAAACTCTGTAAGTATAAGCCCAGAGCCAACAAGCACTCTTTCTATGTAAATGTGAACCTGGCATAAATTAACTGCTCCAACAGTCCACCTGTGACACAACTGTCACCAAGCTATGCTCACTCTGCTGGGGGCCATCATAATCCTCCAGAGAGAATCAAATTACATGTTGAAATGTCGACTCTATTCCTTTCCATCGGTGCTGTCTGACCTGTTGAGTTCTTGTGTGTAACTTTTAAAAAAATCTGTTATTGAAAATATGGGGTGTTATAGAAAGGCCTGATGGAATGAATTGGAACTACAAGCCAAATGGACTCTTTCATCTATGAAAAGCAAAAGGCCAGAGGTATGGGTGCTGCAATTGGTTTCTTGGATAAAGGAGCCAGGATCCCTCCTTCAGATTGTGATTGCCCAGGTTGTGCTGTACCCAGGTACAGCAGCAGGCCTAATAATGCCACAACAGTTATAATTGGTTGTAGACAGGTCATATTCTGCAAGGATGTCAGCGATTAGTGGTGTACCTCAGGTATCTGTTCTGGGACCCTTTCATGATTTTTATAAATGACCTGGATGAGGAAGTGGAGGGATGGATTAATAAGTTTGCTGATGACACAAAGTTGGAGGTGTTATGGATAGTGTGGAGGGCTGTCGGAGGTTACGGCGGGACATTGATAGGATACAAAACTGGGCTGAGAAGTGGCAGATGGAGTTCAACCCAGATAAGTGTGAAGTGGTTCATTTTGGTAGGTCAAATATGATGGCAAAATATAGTATTAATGATAAGACTTGGCAGTGTGGAGGATCAGAGGGATCTTGGGTCTGATTTCATAGGACACTCGATACTGCTGTGCAGATTGATTCTGTGGTTAAGGCATATGGTGCATCAGCTTTCAATCATGGGATTGAGTTTCGGAGCCAAGAGGCAATGTTATAACTATATAGCACCCTGGTCAGACCCCACTTGGGAGTACTGTGCTCAGATCTGGTCACCTCACTACAGGAAGGATGTGGAAACCATAGAAAGGGTGCAGAGGAGATTTACAAGGATGTTGCCTGGATTGGGGAGCATGCCTTATGATAATAGGTTGAGTGAACTTGGTCTTTGCTCCTTGGAGCAACAGAGGGCAAGAGGTGACCTGAAAGAGGGGTATAAAATGATGAGAGGTGTTGATAGCACAGATAGAGGCTTTTTCCCTAGGGCTGAAATAGCTGACACAAGAGGGGACAGTTTTAAGGTGCTTAGAAGTATAGAGGAGATGTCGGGTAAATTGTTTTTTTAATTCGGAGTGTGTGGAACAGGCTGCTGGCAATGGTGGTGGAGGTGGATATAATAAGGTCTTTTGGGACACTCCTGGATAGGTACATAGAGTTTAGAAAAATAGAGGGCTATGGGAAATCCTTGGTAATTTCTAAGGACATAGTCAGCACAGCTTTGTGGGCCATCAAGCCCATATTGTGCTGTAGATTTTCTGTTTCTCAAGCAAAGCATCAAAGGAAAATGCAAACATTAACAGAAAGCAAAACTTTAATGTTTAAGTTAAACACATCATTTTAATTTAAATTTTAAGATACTGTGTAAAATAGTCTTACTCCTAATGTGGTGTAAGCAGCAAACTAACAAGGAATGATTACAATGAGTCGTGACCACTGTCACACATTCAGCATTCACATGATCCAATCTAATCTCTTAAAACAAATTTTGTACAATAAGGAAATGTGGGGTCCTGTACTCCACACAATCTTTCGCAAATAATCATTTCACATCATTAGAAACTGTTGAAAACCCCTTCCAAATTCCTGCTGTGAAGCTTCAGACTGCACCATGAAGGTCAACTCAAACTTTTCCACGTTATCCACCCAGGAGGGTTCAAGAATACATCCCACTGGATTTGGCTTGGTGTTGGCACTGAGGTCATCACAATGCTAGCCAATTAGAATATCGAATATGTAAGTAACACGTCAAAGTGGTGTGCCCTTCTCCAACATCCGTTATTCTGGTAGCTCCTTCCGGAGGGCATTTCCTCACTACTTCCTTTGGTTTCTTGGCTTCAGATGGCCTGCAAACACAGCAGCTCTCTCCCATGCTGCTGATGCATCACTCTTGAATCCCAAGGGCATAGTTTTTATTTTGTGCGGTCTGCCTTACATTCTGTTCAGTCACTATGACAAGGTGCATCCCATATTGTCACGACTCTGAAAACTGAACTCATGACCTGCACTTTTGGCAATCCAACAGTCACATCAGCTCTAGAGGCACAGTTAGTGCTCCACTTCCAAATCCCTCAAACAAATCTCTTCAGTCATTGTAGATTATCTCCATGCTGTCACAGCACCAGCCTGAATGGTTCATATTTGTAAACTGAATACACATACACAATACGTAATGTACAAGTAGCTGAGAATTGGTCCCATTACAGGAATAAACTGTGATCCATTGCAGCAGCTTTTGGATTTGTGCTAGTCCAATGTGAGTGTCTTTATATGGAGCAGTTGTTGACTGAGGCTTTAGTGTTGTTTCATAGCCGTTACCTTCTCCGAGTCAGGTACATAGCAAGGGCCAGCACTGCCCCCAAAGCCATTAGGCTCATTAAACATTTCATGGCCATCTCCTGTATCTCACGGTTACGAGCAGCAGCATTATTCCCATATAACATCACAAAGGCATCCTGTAGAAAAAAAGACAAGTTAGCTGCCAGCACATCACATTATCCCAAATCAATATTCAATTTCAAACCTTATTCATGAATCCTTGATCATTTTTAGCAAAATCCTTTTCTAAACCACACAAAGTTGCATGGTCAATCTTTACAACACAGACAAAATGCCGGAGGAACTCAGTAGGCCATGTGGCAGCTATGCAAAAAATAAACAGTCAATAGGACTCCTGCTAAAGGATCTCGGCCTGAAACATCAACTGTATATGCTTTTCCATAGATGTTGCCTGGCCTGCTGAGTTCCTCCAGCATTTTGTGTGTATTGTTTGGATTTCCAGCATCTGCAGATTTTCTTGTGTTTTATGTTCAATCTTTATTAAAAACTGTACAACACAATTTATATTCTATATGGATGCTGAAATAGTAGTAAGACGATCTTTTGCGCACATCTTTTTACCCAGATAAATAATTGATTTATCCCATGCAAGTACTCTGACAAAATTAGAATCCAATGTGAAAATTAAATCCAAAGCTATGAAGTTCCTGACTGCAAGTAAGTGTAGGTCGTAGGAAACACAGCTCCCCCAAGTTGCAAGTTAATTGATTAGATTTCACAACATTCAATCAGCCTTCATCATCTTTCTTCTGGTATTTAATAAATATTTATTTACTAAATTTAATAACATCCTGCTATTAAGGGATATGAACTCTCAACTTTCTAGCTGTGTTCAGTTAGAACACGACTACACTACCTGCGTCACCAGTTGAATAACTAACCTCAGTGGGGTGGACAGGCACATCAGTTATAGCACAGTGACTTATTCCAGCAAGTTAGAACAAGGAATGAAGTTCAAAGGCCAAGCACAATAATGAGCTTCACATGGGAAAAAAAATGTGTGAAAGCTGCAGCTTTAAGTGTTAATATATCCAGACAAATGAAGCTGAAGAAAAACCTGGCAAACTCTCATGAGGGAGCCTTGTTCCTGAATACAGTCATCATAAGTGAGTCACTGTGTGGATTCAGCCAGTAGAGTACAAAGTCACCAGGGTCAAAACAGCTTTACACTTCAAAACCAAATTCAACAAACTGCAGTAAATGACCATGAGATTAATGAACCCAGTTACTTTCATACAGAGTGTGTGATACTGTTTGGGAACTGTTAGCTTTTGGAATATTCACCTTCTTTATCATGCCTTTACAGCTCAAGTGCATACTGAATTTGTGCATGCAATGCCCAAGTGGTAGAATGAGACTGATGACACCTTGAGACAGAGGTGTCTCTTGGCCCACAATATCTGCTCCCCCATTCAATCATGGCTGATTTATTTTCTCTCTCTGTCCCATTTGCCTGCTTTCATCCAGTAACATTTGACGCCCTTACTAACCAAGAACTTTAAAACTCCACTTTAAACATACCTAAATAAATAATAACTTGGCCTTCACAGTCCTCTGTGGCAATGAATTCCACAGATTCACCACCCTTTAGTGAAATAAATTCCTCCTGTTCTAAAGGGACATTGTTCTACTGAGGTTGTGCCTCCTGGTTCTCAACTCCCCCACTGTAGGAAACAGCCTCTTCACGTCCACTCTGTCTAGGCCATTCAATATGCGATCGGCTTCAATGAGATCCCCCTTTATTCTTCTAAACTCCAGCGAGTACAGGCCCAGAATCATAAGTTTTGTTTTTGAAAGACAAAATAAACTTTATTCACAATATAAAAATTATTTATAGGAATAAACTGTTTCATAACTTTCCATACCTGGTCAGTGCTTTCCCTACTGTTCTACCATGCTGCCACTCATTTGGTGCTCCATGGTTTTATATTATATACACTACATATTATGCAGGACCTTCCTCCCTCTCCAGCAGAACAACCCTAAACCATGGTCCTTCCCCACCGAGCCTTTGTGTGTCCCTCAGCACATACTCCTGCAACCTGAAATGTGCCAGTCAGCACTCTTCCACAGACACCTTGATGTGCTTGAAAACCAACAAGTTTTGGGCTGACCAAAGAGCGTCTTTCACTGAGTTGATGATCTGCCAGCACTCCTGATGTTTGTCTGTGCCTGTATCCCTGGGAACAGCCTGTAGATCAGAGCCCTCTGTAATGAAGCTGCTTAAGATGAAATGTGACAGAGGGGTATCTCTGTTCTTCATCTTCCTCCACACCTTGTTCACAAAGAGGTGAGTTACTGTTTGTTTCCCACTACAGTCATCCCACAGACAACAGGTTGTGGGGATGATGCTCAGGGTGTGCGGGATATGAGTGTACAAATACTTCAGGGCATTTCGAGGTCAAGGAGGAAGTGTTGGGCCTCCTAATGAGTATTAAGGTGAATAAGTCCCCAGGGCCTGATGTGATTTACCCCAGATTATTGAAGGAGGCAAGAGGCAAGATTGCTGCGCTCTTGATCAGTATTTTTGTGTCCGCTGTAGCCACAGGTGAAGTCCTGGAGGGCTGGCGTGTAGCTAATGTTCTACTTTTATTTAAGAAGGGAACAAGGGAAAATCCTGGGAACTATAGTTGGGCAAGTCTCACATCAGTTGTAAGGAAATTGCTGAAGAAAATTCTTAGGAATAGGATATATAAGCATTTGGAACCCCATGGTATAATTAGGGAGAGCTTTGTGGATGACAAGTTGTGCCTTACCAACTTGATTGAGTTTTTTGACAAGGTGATGAGGGTAGGGCAGTGGATGTTGTCTACATGGACTTCAGTAAGGTGTTTAACAAAGTTGCTCATGGGAGGCTAATCCAGAAGATTAAGATGCATAGGAACCACGACGAATTGGCTGTTTGGATTCAGAACTGGCATGCACATAGAAGACAGAGGGTACTGGTTGAAGGGACTTACTCGAGCTGGTCTCTGATTAGTGGTGTTCTGCAGGGATCTGTGCTAGCACCACTGCTGTATGTATGTAAATGACCTGATGAAAGTGTAGATGGTAGGTTAGTAAATTTGCTGATGATACCAAGATTGGTGGAGTTGTGATAGTGAAGAGGACTGGCAAAGAAATGGCAGATAGACTTTAACCCAGATAAGTGTGGTGTGTGCACCTTGGTAGGGCAAATGCAGGGAGACAGTACAGTGCTAAGGGCAAGATCCTTAACAGTGTGGCTGAACAGAGAGATCCTGGGATCCAAGTTCATAGCTCCTTGAAAGTGGCTACACAGGTCAAAAGGGTGGTTAAGGCAGCTTATGGAATGCTTGTTTTTATTAGTTGAGGCATTGAGTTTAAAAGTCAGGAGGTTATGTTGCAACTTCATAACTCTGGTCAGGTCACATCTGGAGAATTGTGTACAGTTCTGGTTGCCCCACTATAGGAAGGATATTGAGGCTTTGGAGAGGGTGCAGAAGAGGCTTACAAAGATGCACATGAGAGGCTGGACAAACTTGGGTTGTTTTCTCTCAAGTGCCAGGTGAAATCTGATAGAGGTTTACAAGATTATGAGAGGTATATATAGAGTGGACAGGGAGTATCCTATCTCAAAGTTGAAGTGTATAATACCAGAGGGGATGCATTGAAGCTGGAAGGGGGTAGGTTCAGGGTGGAAGTGATGGGCAAGTTTTTTTTTTAAAACTCAGGATACCTGGTATGGGGATAGAGGCCAATACATTACAGGCTTTTACGAGATGTTTAGATAAGCACATGCATAAAAGGAAGATGGAGGGATATGGATTTTCTTTTTAGCTGATTCAGCTCAACACTGTAGGCACAATGGCCTGTTCCTGTGCTGTACTCTGCTATATTCTGTAACTGGGAGGGCCTCTCTCACCACCAGCCAAGATAGTTCTTGGTGCCTGTTGGTGAGGTCTGGCGATGAAGCATTCTGCACATAGTCTGGACCGGTCGTCAAAGAGCGTGGCTTTGCTCTTCGTGCAGTCAAGCCTGGCCCCTGATGCGAACTTAAACTGGTCACAGATGCTGTCAGTTTGCAAACTGACCTTGGATCTGAATAAAAGATGGTAATGTCATCCATGTACTAAATGCTTCTCAGATGTTAACCCTTTCATTCCTGACATTCTCATGAACCTCCTCTGGACCTTCTCCAATGCCAGCACATCTTTTCTTAGATAAGGGACCCAAAACTGCTTGCAACAGCATTTCCTGAATGCGCACACACCATCACCAGACTCCACTCCAATTCACACCAGCTCAGTGTAGACACAGATCCCCAATCCTTCATTATGACTACATCAAAATCATCCCAACCGCACTGTGGGAGTGATATCAATGTGCAGGTTAGAGCAGTCGGAGCATTTCACAGACCAAATGCAAGAGCAAAGTGGGATAAGTAATTGCTGGACTTGGCAATGACTGCACCTCCCAACGATGTTAAAGTCTTTGATGTTCTGTTCCAGGCTTTTACACTACGAACACAAGTTACAAATAGGCAGCTGAACTACTGATTGCCCAGTGGCATTGCGTGGCTCCAGACTGCTACCACCAATCTAGTTAATTTTAAAATTGACCTCTAAAATGAGCGAGTTAGTCATTTAATTGAATCAAAATCTATTTTAAAGCACAATTAAGACAGCCAGATGGACCATTTGGCATCAAGCAGATGAGGATATGGCTTAATGGCCCTCTAGGCTATTCAACTTTATAAAGTTCCCACTCATATTTCGTAAGGATTGTTTAAATTGGGAGATCTGTGCTCAAAGAAGCAGAAGCCTTGTGCAGGGAATCATATCATATAGACAACACGCCAGGTTCCTCTGTCATTGCTGAGGACATCCCATTGCACTGGACTGGTACAGACAGGACAACAGAATGGAGTAGCCTGAACCTTCTAAACTGGTTCCAAACTAACAACATCCAAGCACGAGGACAACAGAATTTCCTCCCAATGTCCCCCCTCTGCAGACAAATTAGCATTCGTCCACACTGAGCAACATTTGGAAGAAATATTGAGGGCAACTGTAAATCATCTACTCCAAATGGCCAAGGTGCTGAGCCAAGTGTTAAAGGGCAAGGTTGACAGACCGGTGGTGACAGGTGGTGAGTGAACCAACATGCAGGATAAACTTACATGACACTATCCTTCTCAAAGTACCTGTAGAAACCATATCTATCCCAAGCAGCATTGAGGGTGGTGGTCATCACCGTTTCAGTACAGAGGAAGTCTTGGCACTGGGAACATCTGTTAATTGTTTCAAAGGTGGCCTTTTCAAAATAGATCTGGCAATCTCAAACTGGTTGTATTCGAGGCCTTCAGTGGTAGAATTGGACAACATTTACAATCTTTAACCTTGTGGCCTGGCTTAACCCTTGATACCCAGCAAAGCCTCTAACATCAGTTCAATGAGTGCAAGGGAAACCTAGGAACGGGGTTCCACCCTGATAAGGTTACAATACGTGTCTACATGCATGTGGCTGACAAAACTGAGCATCGCATAACCAACAGGACAAATCAAAACTCTTGGCCCTGCCACATCCACATGAACGATGTGCACAATTTTCAGTCACTGCTGGGAGACTTCCTTGAATCACTTCCATTCTTCCAGTGAATGGACTTCCACAGTACTGTGCAAAACTCTTAGGTATATATAGTGTCTAAGACTTTTCCACAGTATTGATTTGACTATCTGGAGCAGAGAGGGGGTTTGTAAATCTGGTGAGAGTAAAGGCCATTGGGAATGGTGAGGCTGGAGCACTGTGGAGGGGTGTGGGACAGATGGCAGAGAAGGAGTGCCAGGGCGGGGAGCGGCGCAAGTGTAGACACACCCAGCCTGAGACACCAGGCAAGGTTATTTGATTCCAAACAATTGGTTTATTGATCATTACAGAATGTCTCTCTGGTGTTCCCGCTGCCTCCCCTCTCTCTTCCCATTTCCCAACCATGATTCCCTTCTCCCTGCCCCCCTCCTACTCTCAGACAACAATAGAGACCCAAATCAGGATTGTCATCCCTCACATCATGAAATTTCTTTTGCAGCAGCAGCACGATACATGAAATTACTACTGTACAGTGCAAATGTCTTAGGCACCCTAGCTCTATATTATATCTATAGACTTAAGAGTTTTGCACTTTACTGTTGTTTCCAGTTAGGGTGGTGAGAGGGCTGGGGGTGGGTGCTGTGCAAGGTGTCCCATGCTTCAGATGCCCTTGTGCTTCTTATGGTAGAGGCTGCAGCTTGGGAAATGCTTTTTGGAGTAGAACAGTCAAGCAATTGCTGTGATTGTTAGATGGTATATACTGTGCACCAGTAGTGGGAATGATTTTGGGTAGAGAACGGGGCATCTGTCATATGCACCACTTTAGCCTGTGTGTTATTCCGGTTTTCAAGTGTTTTTTGGAAGGTGAAGGTGTGGCACAACACTTCTGATCTGTGCCTAGCAGATGGAGAATTGGCTTTGGAGAGTCACTCAGCACAGGAGAGTCTCTGAACAGCCAGCTCTTTTTGTCAGAGTATTTGTGTACGTGGTACAGCTGAGTTTCCAGTCCATGGTGACCTTTAAATTATCAGCAGGGAACTTGGACGTCAGTGAAGGTTGAGCCTATATCACTGGACATTTTATTACTTGAAATAGGTATCATTTGGCACTTGTGTCTTAGAGATGTTTCTTGCCTCCAAAATGCAGTCAGCAAAATGGAAGGCTATGAAACACAGGAATTAGCTACAAGGGTTAAAAAAAATTCAATTTAACAGACAGGAAGAAGAGATACATGGCAAATACTTGTTTTTCCATACAGGAAGTTGTCAGTTAGTTCTGCAGAACTTCAATGCTGAGACATTGCTTTTGCCAAAATGTTAAGACTTTAATATCCTCTACAAGTGTTAAACATGTAAATGGCAAGAAAAGTAGTAAACTTTTAGGGAATATATATATAAATAAAATAATCTAGCAGAGTGGATGGATAAATGGCAATGAAAATTATAGAAAAATGTGAAGGAATACACATGTCCAAGATAATGAACAGAGCAAAAATTATGACAAAAATTGTGAGTTCTAACATATCTGTAGAACAAAAGCAAAAAGCTGGCCAAAGATTTTGTAGATGTATATGAGATCACACTATAGTAGATGGGGGTAGAGCAGGGGTCGGCAACGTTTACCACTGAAAGAGCCAATATGGACCCATTTCCCACAGAAAAGAAAACACTGGGAGCCACAAAACCCGTTTGACATTTAAAATGAAATAACACTGCATACAACGGTTTTTTTGCCTTTATGCTATGTATAAACAAACTATAGTGTTGCATTTATGAAACTGATGAACTCCTGCAGAGAAAACAAAATTACATTTCTGCATGCAACAAAAACATTTTGAACTCCGAAAAAAAGACACTGGGTTGAAGGTTACTCCATAGGTAGCCTACCTTGGATCGAAGAATTAAAAGAAAGCGCGCACTGGCGGGTGTCAGGCATTGGCAGTGGTCATGTATATTAATAGCGATAAAAAACACGTTGTAGCGGTGTAGCGCTACACGCAGCGCTAAAATAAAGACACTGCAGTCAAAGGTAACTTTGTTCGAACTAAACAGCCTTAATTTAAAGCCTCCCTCAACCCGTCCCCCTGGGCGCGGATGCTCCAAAAGACACGTACTCACAAACCCCCGTAGGCTATCTCCCTTAGCCGGAACGGTGGATAATTGTGAGCCGGTTCGGATGTGCCAGGAAAAGGGGTCTCCACAACATTTTTAGATTGTACAAGATCACCATAATCTTCAAATTTCGAATTACATTTCAAATACTAACAAACTACGGGGAGCCGCAGCACAGAGATCAAAGAGCCGCATGCGGCTCCGGAGCCGCGGGTTGCCGACCCTTGGGGTAGAGTAACAAATGATCATATGAATGGACACAGAGGCAAGAAAGTCTGGAGGATTGATCCAGACACCAAGTTCAACTACTATCATGGCAGCCAGAGAATTTACTGTGCAGATATATTCATCTTTGAAAGTGACAGGATACATTGAGATTACTTGGCAAAGAAACCAAGATCCTGAACTTCATAAATACAAGCTACAAGTGCAAATACTGGTATGTTTATATTGAATCTTTAAAGTCAAAAGACTGTCAAGCTGCAAGTAGAGAATTGTATACATTTCTGGTCTCCACACTCTAAGGCACACATCAATATACCCAATAGGGGTCCGATATTAGGGAAAATTTGCTTGAATGAGGGCTCTCAGCTACAAAGTTGTACTGGAGAGATCGGAACTATTTCTTCACGGAACAAACAAAATGTCAGGCAAGGATTCCATGGATGTATTCAAGATCACAATATACTTGCATAGGGATACAGTAGCAAATAGTTACATGAATGGACATGGAGGTCAGAAGTTGGAGCATTGATCCAGATCCAACTCCTATCATGACAGTTAGGGATTTTAAATCAACTTAAGTTAATATTCTATCAATTAAAAAAAACACTGGATTCAGTAACTGTAAACAAAATTATCAGATGGTAATTCTGGTTTACTCATGGAAAGTTAGGCCTCTAATTCGAGAAACCCTCGGAAAGAAATGTCCCCTCTGCAATCTCTCACACCACCCCTCCCCCATCGATTCCTTTTGAGTTTTGTTTCATTAAGATCACCTCTCATTCATCTAAACACCAATGAGTAAAGGACCAACTTGTCCAACCTCTCTCTATACATCAGCCCTTCATCCTAGTGAGTCTTCTCTGCACTACCTCCAGTGCAAGCAGGTCCTTCCTTTAATACAGAGAACAAAAGCCCTATGTAGTATTCCAGGTGTAGCCACATCAATGCTCTGTACTAATGCTGACACTGCCACTGACCACTGACATATAATGATCAAAGAGAGAAGCTATGGCCATATGGAAATGGTTCAAGTGTTGTGAAACATGTAAGTGTCTTTTTCAAGCTTGAGACGTGCAGCACTGAGTTGTTTTTTGGAGAGCTGTGGTTTCCTTCGTGGTGTCCTTCTATGAACATCATTCTTGTTCAGTGTTTCTCTTATAGTGGACACACTGAAGGGACTTAAGCAAGTTCTAGAGATTTCTGCAGGTCTTTTGCTGTTACCCTTGGGTTCTTTTTCACCTTCTTTAGCATTGCACATCGTGCTCTTAGTAGGACACCCACTCCTAGGGAAAGTAGCAACAGTACTGACTTTCCTCCATTTGTAGACAATTTCTCTTACTATGGAATGATGCATACTCAGGTCCTTAGAAATGCTTTTGTAGCTTTTTCCAGCTCCACATACCTCCACAGTTCTTCAAAGGTCCTCTGAAAGTTGTCTTGATCGAGGTGTGGAGCACATAAACAGATCTTGAGAAGAGCAGACTCTGTCGTAACCTGACTTTGTATGTCTTTTTTATGGGGAAGGGGACCTCCATAACCCACACCTCCAATCTCATCTCATTGATTGGAACACCTGACTCCAAATAGCTTTTATAGAAGGCATTACCCCAGTCATTCACATAGACTTTTGAACCTAGACTGTGATTGTTTAAATGGTGTACTCAATATTGATAAGTACAACAATTGTTTGTGTGTTATTAGTTTAGGCAGATGGTATATTACTGTGACTTAGATGAAGATCAGACCACATTTTATGAATAATACAGAAAACCAGGTAATTACAGAGTTCACAAACTTTCCCTTGCAACCAACATTTGCTCCACAAGTCTGAGGCCATTATCCCAACCTTGATATTCAACAATTACAATTGCCATGTCTCCCAGCATCAACATCCCAGAGATTATTGACTAGAAACTCAGCACGATCAGCCACACAAATTCACTGGCAACCATGGGTTGGGTATTATGGGCAAAGAGCTCCATGAAACTTCAAAGGCATCATCTACGAGGCTCAAGTCGGGAGCAGGATGATATGGTCTCCATTTGCTGGATGAATGTATCCCTGACAATATTCAAGATGCTCATCACCATCTGGTACAAAACAGTCCATTAGATGAGCACCCCACTTCACTGCCATAAACATATATTCTCTCTGCCCCAGTGCAGTGCATCATATATAAAAATACACTGCAATTACTCATCTATGCATTTCCAACAATACCTCCCAACCCTGAGTCCTATCAAGTACAAAAACAGGAGGAACAAAACCACCCACGTTGTCCATTCTGACCTTTGCCCCACAGCCTGTAACAATTCAAGATTCAAGGTGATGGCCTCCCACCTACAAGCCAACAAAATGTGAGTAATGCCAAAAGCTGGTCACATCTTGAAGAGTGTAGAAGAGTGGTCAACCATGTCTTTCAGAAGGTAAATGAGGGAAGGTAATTTGCTTTGCTATAAAGAAACAGACTGGATTGATCTGCAAGTTACCATAGACCATGGGTAAAATGGCATTCTGTGCTGAACTGACTCCATGAATTAAAATTATGCACAATGATCTATGTGCAACAATAAACCACTGGAACAAGAACATCATGAGAGCAAATATTTTGCACTGCACTCATCCTCATATGAACTGTCTGCTGGACATTTAGGGTCACCAGCACTGTATTTCAAAACAAAAGGGTTTGGTAAATGTGCTGTGGTCCCTGCTGCTGTTTATGGGACTCCAAAAGGGAGTTAACAGTAGTCCAAATGTTCTGGAACAAAAACTATTTCTATAATACAATAACAAAACTTTGAAATAGTTTTCGCATTCCAGGATCCACCCAATCCCTGCTGTGCTTAACAGTTGACTCAGACAGGCACAGCTCATCCTACCTCAACAAGAATGATGTTTACTCAGGGATTTTATAACTTTCTGTTAGAAGTGTCACTTCAAAGCAGGCTTCAATTTATTTCAGAGGTCAAGTGACAATACTCGCTGCACACCTAGTTATCCCATTTATCTGGGACAAACACTATCCTGGAGTTGTTCTGCTCAAGCTAGGACTGAACTATGTTAGTTAGGTCAGGAAAATTTGAAAAAGGGTATCCTAAATGAATCTTGCACAGAGCCTTTGAGAGACTGCACAATCTACAACCGCACAGCAAGTCTGTAGGAAACCGATAGCTACTGGGGAGAGCAGAGTTAACACTTGATTGTCAGTAGGCTGCAGCAAGTCTGATACTAGTCACATTCCCCAAAGGAAAAAAACGTTCCTGGAATCTTATCTTTCTAATCAAGAACCATGTACAAATATTCTTCTTGTTATCAAGAGAACTTCAGGCATTTCCTTTAAGCAAAAAAAATCAGGCACACCCCAAACATTAAACGAAGGGTTCCCTCACAGCCAATTACTAGAGTGCTGCACGTTTCCATACGGATTCCATCTGGTATTCCACTACGGATTCTATAATTATGCTCTGCTCCTTCACTCTTTGTCCAACTCCCTGAAGTCCCACTTCCCATCTCAGTTGACATCCTACACCTAACCCAACTCTGTAATGACGACCTCCTGTAGATCTGCTCCAATTAACCCCAACTTCAAGAAATAAATCATTCTGCAGATCTATAATGACTCCTTTTCCCATCCAAAATACCAATGAATTGTACTGACCTTGTTTGAAATAGCCTACACCATTCTTACTGATTCAAAGCAAAAGCCCCAGAGTGGCATGATTTTGCCCAGGTATCTCATCAGATTTGGTATAATCAAAATATCTTGCTTTCAACCAATAAAATTAGTAAGTTGGAGCATAAAATCCCACTTTGGAGCACTAGGAAGGAATTCAATTAGCTTCCCAATCAGAGGTATTAAGAGATTTAAATGCATCTGTGGGGATACATGCTGTGTACATCATACAGGTTTCTTTGGCTCTTTTAATGTACTGTAAAACTAGAATTTTTATAAATTCTACTTGAGCAATAGTTACAGAACATGGAATTAGCACTCTTTATTTGAAGCGAACTTCTTATGCAAAGAACCCTCACTGAGCATGGCTATCTACTGCAGATCTGAATGATTTCAAGTTTCCATTGCCAAGTTTTCAGTTTACTGCTCTGACAGCTCTAACTTTCATTATTTCCCCAAAATGTCTTGCTTCTGTTGCTCTCTCTCCCACCCACTCCTGCTCTAGTTCACCAGCTGAATGCATAGAGTATAATGCAATGACATTGCCAGCGCAATGCCAGTAAAACAGCATGGTGTCACTTTCAGTTAAGCAATGTCAATAATTCATCACAAACCCAAAGTCATTTTGAAATATTTCCTAGGCTTCTTTTATCCTTGTCAAGAACTTTACAGTTGCATTGGAAACAAGATGATACAAAAGAATCGTTAGATATTTGATGCTGCTGTGAAAGATCTGAAAAAGTTGGAGGCAAAGATTCAAGACTGCTCTGCCATTCCAGTTAGTCAATAAAATCCTTAAAAAAAATAAAAAGGAAGAATTAAGATTCCATTGTTGAAACCTAACTCTACCAATATTCTATGCTTCCACCACAACTATTAAATAGTATGTTCCACTGATATATAAGTAACCACTTATCTGGCATAAATTCATTTTGAATGCATGATGAGCACAAGGAAATAATTATTGCCCTTTTGTGAAAAATCAGTGGTCTTAGTGGAAATAATTACCGGTAAGTCCATCATTACCATAGTTAATATTGTTCTGTACTCCTGGCAAGCCACACATTCAAATACAAGTTCCTTCAACTCTTTACTCTACATCGTTATCTGTTGGCAATGACCCTCACATTGATAATTGCAGCAAGTTGGACATGCAGCACAATTACAATCTTTTTTTTGAGAACACTTGGAATGACCGCTTCATTTGCCCATTTAAACATCTTTAATTGGATTGAAATCTGCATTTTATCGAGAAGGTGTAATACTTCATAAGAACACAGGACACAGGAGCAGAATTAGGCCACTTTGCCCATTGGGTCTGTTTTGCCATTACATCATGGCTGATTTATCTCTTTCAACCCAATTCTCCTCCACCACCACCCCCCCCCCCCCACCACAGCCTTTGATGCCCTGACTATCCAAGAACCTATTTAAAACCTCTGCTTTAAATATACTCAATGACTTGGCCTCCATGGCCATCTGTGGCAATGAATTCCACATATTTACCATTATCTGGCTAAATAAATTCCCCTCTCTTTTCTGTTAGAAATGTACGTACTATTTCAGATTACGCTGTCCTGGATCTAGCAAAGAAAGCATGGCAGCACCTCTACTTCCATTGGCATTTACAGGGATTTGGCATGACATCTGAAATATTGATGAACTTCTTTAGATGTGCAGTGGAGAGTATATTGACTGGCTGCATCACAGCCTGGTATGGAAACACCAATGCCTTTGAACGGAAAATCCTATGAAAGGCCCAGTACCTCACAGGTAAAGCCCTCCCAACCATCGAGCACGATTACATGAAACACTGTCATAGGAAAGCAACATCCATCATCAGGAATCCGCACCACCCAAGTTATACTCTCTTCTCGCTGTTGCTATCAAAAAAGTAGTACAGGGGCCTCAAGACTTTCCACCATCAGGTTCAAGAACAAAAGGGGATAACTACACTCAATATCACTTGCCCCATCATTGAAATGTTCCCACAACCAATGAATTCACTTTTAAGTACTCTTCATCTCATGTTCTCGTTATTTATTGCTATTTATTTATATCTGCATTTGCAGTTTGTTGTCCCCTGCACTCTGGCTGAGCTTTCATTGATCCTGTTATAGTTACTATTCTATAGATTTGTTGAGTATGCTTTCAAATAAAGTGAATCTCAGGATTGTATATGGTGACATACATGTACTTTGGTAACAAAATTTACTTTGAATGCCCCTCTATTCTCAGGCTGCGCCCTCTGGTCCTGGACTCGCACAATATAAGAAACATCCTCCCACATCTGATGGGTTTTAATGAGATTTCTCCTCCCCCAATTCTTCTAAATTCCAGTGAGTACAGACCCAGAGCCATCAAATGTGCCTCGTATGTTAAACCTCTCATTCCCAGAATCATTCTTGTAACTCTCCTATGGACCCTCTCCAATGCCAGCACATTTCTTCTCAGATAAGGGGTTGAAAACTCCAATTACAGTCAGACCAATGCCTCAAAGTCTCATCACATCCTTGCTCTAATATTCTAGTCCTCTTGAAATCAATGTTAACTTTGCGTTTGCTTTCCTTACCACTGACTCAACCTTCAACATAACCTTTAGGGAATCCTGTTTCCTCAACACTACCTGCCCTTCCATTCATCTTTGTATCATCTACAAAACTTGGCCACAAAGCCATCAATCGTTATCCAAATCACAGTCACATAAAAAGCAGTCCCAATACTGACCCGAGGAACACCATTTGTCACTGGTGACAATCAGAAAAGGCCCCCTTTATTCTGCCTCCGCCTCCTGTCAATCAGCTAATCTTCTATCCATGCTAGTACCTTTTCTGAAATACCATGGGCTCATATCTTGTTGAATATCCTCACGTGTGGCACCTTGTCAAAGGCCTTCTGAAATTCCAAGTAAACATCATCAATTAACTCTCTTGTCTATCCTGCCTGCTATTTCCTCTAAGAATTCCAACAGATTTGTCAGGTAAGATTTCCCCTTCAGGAAACCATGCTGACTTTGGCATACTTCATCATGCCCCTTCAAGTACCTTCACCTAGACACTAGCTCCATGTAAGCACATCTTCTCCAGAATTACATTACCTTGATTCCTTGAGGAACGATGACATGTTCACTCTCAATTTACCTCAGCTTGTGGCTACATGTTCTAAATTTATAGCTCCCTTCTATGACACCTTTGCAAGTTGAAGTATTCATCCAATCTCTCAATTACCTAGGCAAAAATTAAAACCTGTAGTTTCCTGCATAGCTTTTAAATTAGTGTTATACATTCTATGGCCACTTGATTAGGTAGAGGAGTGGAAACTGGTGTGGTAGCACATCCACTTCAAGGTTCGACAGGCTGCGCATTCAGAGATACTCTTCTGCTCACCATGGTCGTAACAAGTAGTTATTTGAGCTATCGTCACCTTAATCAGGTGTTAATCAGGAATCAGTCTGGCCATTTCTCTCTGATCTCTCTTATTATTAAGGTGTTTCACTCACAGAACTGCTGCTCGCTTGATGTTCTCTGTTTCTCACACTGATCTCCAACCTCCAGAAACTGTGTGAAAATCTCAGATCTGCAGTTTGAGATACTCAAAACACCCCATCTGTCACCAACAACCATTCCACAATCAAAGTCACTCAGATCACATTTTCCCCCATTCCAATGTTTGATCTAAACAATAACTGAACCTCCTTTCTATGTCTGCATGTTTTTAATGTATTGAGTTGCTGCCACATGATTGGCTGATTAGGTATTTGCATTAACAAGGTGTACAGGTGTACCTATTAAAGTGGCCATTGAGTGGAAAGTTAGGAACTAATTTGCTCAAGTAATTATTTTTTCCTGCATTCCCTCACTAAAATACACACCATGTGCAAAGCATTCAATGTTCCAGCTCAGTAATGTTACTTGCTATTAAAAACATTTCCACCTTCTCAAAGCAGGATGTGAATGATTCACATGACTTGCTTTACATCACTGATTTGCCATTCAATACCAAAAATTATGAAACAATACTTTACACTGGACACTGCCTCTTGTATTGAGTATGCAAGTCACAAAGTTTCTGTGATCGCTAAACTTGTCCGTTGCTACTGGCAATACTTACTCATTAGGTCCCATTTCATCAGTGTTGCAACTAACTGAAATACACAGATTTGACTCCAACCCAATAAGAAGTGTGGTATTCTGCACTTTCAAAAGAATTCAAGACCACAAAAGGAATCCAGAAATACTTACACAGAGATTTATTTATTGAAGAAACATAATAAAATTCTGCAGGAATGCAGAAATAGTCAGGATAGGTACCTAATGCACATTAACAGTGCAAAGAAAACAAGTAATTTACTGGGTTAATCAGTGAAGGATTTTTAAGGATACTGCAAAAGACAAATTGCAGTGATTGATTAGCCATATTTGAAATTCCAAGTACAGTTCCACACCCAAAGTAACAACGGGTCTCATTGTACCTAATTGTTTAATAAGTTGTAGTTACATGGAAGCAATTTAAACCCTGTGGTCTAATTAGCCAGTTACAACTCAATAGAAGCCCTCCTGGCTACAGAGATTGTATGTTCAAGCATCACACCAGGGGATGGAACCCAAACGAAAAGTGGTCCTGTTGCAACCGTATGATACTTTGGTAAGACCACATTCAGAGTATACAATTCAGTTTTATTCAAGGATAGATATTGTTCCAACGGAGATACTTCAACAAAACTTCAAGTCGATTCCAGAGATGAAATGTTGATGATACAGCTGTACATGGTCAACACTGGTTTAGACAAAGTAGATGTGAACTGTTCCATTAAATGTGTAGTTTAAGGATCAAATGATACAAGTTTAAATTCTTGAGTAAAAGATATGAAAGCATGAGGGAAAAACATTTTCATCTTATTCAGAGCAATTATGATTGGGAATTCACTGTTTGAAGGGTGGTTGAAATAGAGGCAAGCTATGCTTTGAAACAGGTACTCAAGATAGAATAGTCTGCAAGGCAACAGGAAAACAGGAGGGAAGTAGGGTTGTTCAATGAGGAGCTGACATACTGCAATGGGCTGATCATTGGAGACTGAGGGCACAAGTATATGACAGGAGTAGTGTCAAGCCCACTGAGGCAACCAAACGTCACCCTGTCAAAACATCAAACCCAACTCTGAGCTCACCCAATGTCAAATCAATCCAGAAACAAAGCACATGAATCATACAAGAATATTATCCTGCCTAAAGCTTAGTGAAACATGTCCCTGGCAGCTTAACTAACTCAATGACTACCTGAAGAATGACAAGAATTTTTAAACAGACTGAAGGTATATAGTGTGTTTATGCATGGAAGAGTCTGATAATGCAGAAATACCAGCCAGTTGTGAAGTGCAGGGTACAGGGGTTCAACAGTAATGCAATTCCAACACAACCCCATGTAGGGAATGCCAGCTGTACCATTCAGCCACCCCCTACACTCAAACCTGTATAATATAAGGAAAGCACTTAATGCACCACTTCACCAAATTCAGTGCTTAACAACTTTCTCATTTTAAAAGGAATAGTGGGATAAAAGTCAGATAATACGCAAATTCTTGATTCATCTTTGTTCACATTCACAAATGTGTCTCATGCTTAACGTGATGGTTCTGCCAACATTAATGTGGCTATTTTAACTGCATGTTCTCTGCCATTTACACATTCATTTCCCCCACTGACTGCCATTCAGAATTAAAATTAATGGTATTGGTAGTGTAAATGGGTAGTTGATGGATTGAGTCACGAGCCTGGGGGCAAATATCAATGCGATTTGATAAGGAAAGTCAGAGGTAATGAGGGTCCTTTCCTGGATTCGGGATTGTTTATTGTCATTCTTCAGTTTACGGGTGTAAAAGGGAACAAAGAGTGTTACTCCAGATCCGATGCAGCTTAAGAGACAATAAACACAAACAGGATACCTAGAATAAGGTCACAGAATCAGATACACTAAATGTTACGAGTATATTATGACCGGATCTCTGAAAAGGAATTAAATATACCAGGGCAAGTATCCAAAAAGGAAAACCTTGGAAATATATATCCTGCTTACTAAACTTAGTGGGCAACTGGGTGAGGATAATGCGAGTAACATACCGTGTGAAATGAGGTAAGGTCAAAAGTTCAAGTGGTCGGACAGAACAGGAAAGGTTCACAAAAATCAACTACGTTGCTTTTCGCCAGGGTTTAGGGCAGGGAAACTGTACGTTGAAACAGATTAAGAGACAGTTGGGATAAGGGCGAGAGTCCCGAGGTTTCCTCGGCCAGCCGAGTTACTGTTAGGTACTGTGTCGGAGACAGAGCCAAGCATATTGCGTGATGGGGACGAATGAAAGGATCGAAAGTCGGAGGGGCGGGTGCCTGTGCGCTCGGATGAATGAAGTCCGCCGCCAACCCTTACCCAGCCTCCCTCTTGTTGGATCCACGGCTCCAGGTTGTTCTCCAGATAAGTGCGCATCCAGTGGGCTATCCGACGCACCAGTGCACCCATCTCCTTCTCGGCGCACTCCACACACAGCGCCGCTCCAAAACAGAAGAAGGCGACCAGACGGCCCCAATTGACGCCGTCTCGGAACAACTCGCCCACCACCTGCTCAAAGCGCCGGTAGACCGTGTCCGGGGTGACGCGCAGCTGCGCCGACAGATCGCTGAAGGCGCGCCGGTAACGCAGCTCGAACTCCTCGGCCGCCTCTCGCAGGGCCCGGCAGGTGCGCTCGGCCTCGGGCCCACCGTCCAGTTCGGTGGCCACCCCGTCGGGCTGGTGGTCAGACCCCGCTGCGCCATCCTGTTCACACAGCTGACTCCAACTGTGGCCTCGCTGCTGCAGCTTGTAGCGGAGGAAGTTGGTGACCAGCTCTCTGCTGCTGCACATCCTGCGGCCTCGGCCTCAGCCCCGGCCCCGGCCCCGGCCCCTCACACACTGCGCATAGCGCACGCCACAACGGCCCGAACGGCTCACAAGGCACCGAGGACCTCGCCACAGAGCCGACACGCCCACTCCATCCGCACGGCGTCGCTGTCGGTGCCCCGCCCGGCGCGGCCTGACCGCGCCCAATCCCGGCCGGACGCCGCCCGCCGTGGCCACGCCCGCTCCCGCCTCTCCGTCGCCGCCGGACCACCTGCCGCTCCCGTCGCGGCCA